>NC_134738.1:13012500-14212500 GCF_049634645.1 Pelodiscus sinensis | reverse complement strand
AGGCCCCAATCTTGCAAACACTTGTGCATGGGCTTACCTTGACTACCATGTGTAGCCATGCAGGCAGAGGACTGGACTCAATGACCTCTCGAGGTCCCTTCCAGTCCTAGTATTCTATGATTCTATGTATAGTTCCCTTGATTTCACACTCACCGAAGTCAGTTTCTGTAGGACCTTCTAATCTCCTCCCTTTTGATGACTGGACAGGGTGGTTGGTTGGACCTTTAGCAGCTTAAAAACAAACAAAAGGAAGTTTTTCTTCATGCAGTGCAGTTAACCTGGGGAACGACATGTCAGAAGATGTGGTTAAGTCTAGGACTTTAACAGGGTTCAAAAAAGAGCTAGATTCATGGAGGTTACGTCCATCAATGGCTATTTGCAGGGCTCACTGAGCGGCGGTAAGCCCTGCTCGCCAGCCGCACGGTTCTGCGCTCTGCGCATGCACAGATCACTCCATGCCGGCTCTTCCGGGGTGTAATCTACTCACCATGGGCGAGTAGATTACACTATTTGTCGAGCTCTGGCTATTTGCCAGCATGGGTAGGGATGGTGTCTCTAGCCTCTGTCTGTCCAGGGCTGGGAATGGATGTCGGGAGGAATCACTTGATGGTTCCCTGTTCTCTTCGCTCCCTCTGGAGCATCTGGCATTGGCCACTTTCGGCAGACAGGATACTGGGCTAGATGGACCTTTGATCTGACCCAGTGTGGCCGTTCTTATGATTGGCAGCATGCTGGTCCTAGCTGAAGGCTCCCGTGCTACTTTGCAGATGCAGAATTTGATGCCTCCATGCCGCGAGATTTCCCAGCAACCCCACTGAACTGGGTCACCCAAATTCAACCCCTGACTGACTTCAGGATGACACAAAGTGCCTGTTGCATTTCTGGGATTGCAGTTCCTCTCCCAGCCAGCCGACGGATCAGCGAACACATCTGGACTGTGATATTGCTTGTGTCCACGCCACCGTCACTCATCAATACTTGGGTATAAGGAGTGGGTTGTACCCACGAAAGCTCATGAAACCAGCTGCATCTTTTGCTAGTCATTAAGGTGCTGCTAGACTATTTGTTCTTAAAGATGCTCCATTATGAAAGGCTGGAGCAGCTTGTTTGTAATGTCACCATGCACCAGCAGGTGTCCCTTCAAGCTCACCAATGTTCTGCGTTTCTTGAAGAGAGGCCAGATGAAAGCTATTATTAACGGCAAGAAATTATCCCCTACAATGCTGGGTGAAGCTTCATGGAGCACAATATGCTTCACTGAGCTCCCACTCTGTGGACTGGCACAAGGTGGAATATGTGAAGTTTGTCTCAGAAACGACCCTCGGTTGAAACCCCTTGTCTGAAAACCCTGCTATTTTGGGAAGGCCTTTATGCTTGTGAGGAAAGATGGGTTTTCTGGCTGCAGCAGTGCAGTGGGATATGGGAGAGTCTGACTTCAGTTCTTAGCTCTGCTGTAACACTTCTGAGTGACCTTAGGAAAGTCACCTTATCGCTGGATGCTTCCCAGCTGTGAAATGGAAGGAATGATTTCTCCCTTACAGGAGACTCTCAGTCATTAACAGTTGGGACAGGTTCAGTTAATACGAGGACTGTAGCCATAGAAATACGTAAACAGACTATTTTGAAAAGCCAAATGCCCATAACTATTGGTGGGTTTCACTTGGTTGCTGATCCAGGCTTTGAAGCTCTTTATTTTTGTGCATACAACCTTAAACATGGTCAGGATTTTGTTTTCAAGTGAGGGGGAAACCAGTGTTCTTTTCCTTTACCAAAACAGATATTTCCTACCAAAATTTCCATTTTCTCAAAAAACAACCTTTTGCTTAAAAAAACCCAAACAAAGAAGAAAAAAACTTGATGGAAAAATTTTGACCAGCTCTCGTTTGCATATTTTTAAGCTTCTCCACGGCAGATCTGCAAAGCTTATTTCTGAAAAGACGCCTCCAAAATCTACTTGTCGACAACTGCCAGTTTTAAAACTAACAATCTCTGGAGCGGAGACTTAGCTAATGCATGAGATCAAATCTCTGCTCTTTAGTGTGCCTAGTGTGTGGGAGTTTGCTTAGTTGTTTTGGATATTTTTGTAGATTATTATTTACTGAGCACCACGACTGTGCTGGTGCTGTAGAAACACGGGGCTCTGTCAGACATGGGGTATTGTGTGTACTCATGGGTTCAACTATGTAACATCTAATTGTAGAACAAGAGTCATAAAAGAAGACAGAGTCCCCTGTTGCTTCTTATATTTGCACTGTAAAGCATTTTGCTAATGATGCATCAATGTCTCTGAACCTAAGAGGGCAACGGGACATTTGAGACGACGTTTAGATACACACCGAGTAATAAACGATACAAGGCAACGTTGACGCTAGCTTGTAAGCTTAGACAAATGACTTAAAGACATCCGGCCGGATACAATTCTGCCTTGCCCAGAATGATCAGAGCCATAAGGCCCTTTCCAGATAACATTACGGGGCTGGAACTCATGATTTATGAGGAGAGGCTGAGGGATTTGGTCTTATTTAGTCTACAGAAGAGAAGAGTGAGGCAGGATTTGAGAGCAGCCTGCAACTCCCTGAAGGGGGGTTCCAAAGAGGCTGGAGAGAGGCTGTTCTCAGTGGTGGCAGATGGCAGAACGAGGAGCAATGGTCTCAAGTTGTAATGGGGGAGGTCTAGGTTGATATTAGGAAAAACTATTTCCTGAGGAGGGAGGTGAAGCACTGGGATTGGTTCCCTAGGGAGGGGATGGAATCTCCTTCCTAGTGTTTTTTAAGTCCTGGCTTGACAAAGCCCTGGCTGGGATGATTAAGTTGGGGTTGGTCCTGCATTGGGCAGGGGGTTGGATTCGATGACCTCCTGAGGTCTCTGTCAACTCTGTGATTCAATGATTTTTTGGAAGATTGTGATCTCATACCAGCATTTATACTGATATTACTCAATGGAGTTGATTTTTTAATGTAGATTACAGTAAATCTGAACAGAATCAGCCATGTGGTTCAGTATGTCAGACAAAATTCATCTCTCACTGGATGTTATCCTTCCTTACCACCTTCCATCCAGAGAGCTTAAAATTCACTTTAGGTTCGTCTACACAACAACAGTATTTCAAGATAACTAGCGTTATTTCAAAATAACAATGTGAGCATCTACACAGCCATTCCATTATTTTGAAATCAGTTTGAAATAATGGAAGGCTTATTTTGAAATCTGTAAACCTCATTCTGTGAAGAATAACGCCTACGCCGAAATAGCTATTTTGAAATAAGGCGTGTGTAGATGCTCCACTTCTGCTATTTTGAAATAGCCCCTCACCAGGGCCATTCTCAGTTATTCCTCCTCAGTGCCTTCTGGGGCTCTGAATAGAGATAGCCCGTCTACATTACAGAAGCCTGTCTCAGACTCATTTTGAGGCTTCCCTGCAGTGTAGACTTATTTCAAAATAAGTTATTTCGGAATAACTATTCCAGAATAGCTTATTTTGAAATGTCCGTGCAGTGTAGACGTGCCCTTAGGGATGACTTCCCATGAAGTCAGCATCAGGTTCTTCACAAACTGAGCCTCCTCATAACCCTGTAAGGGAGCCATTTTCCTCATTTTTACAGAAGGACAAATGAAACATAGAACAATGAAAGGCATTTTTTTTTCAAAAGCTGGCCACATCTTGAAAGGACCTGATTTTTAGACCATGCTCATGGTGCTGAAGTCCATGGGGGTTGTGACTTCCCAGCACCTCTGAAGAACAGGCCCAAGCTGTCTTGATTTGGAGTCCTGTGAAAATATTGCCCAAGGTCACTGAGGCTACATCTAGACTAATTCCCACTGAATTTGCATATCCTCTTTTGAATCTTCCCCGTAGTCTAGACGAGCCCTGAGTGAATCTAATTCAAGTTCTCCGGAATCCTAGGCCCGGGCTCTAACTATGAGGTGACGGTTCCTGTCTGGTGGATAATTCTTCTGGCGGTAACTCATAAACTGACACATGTCATTCCTCTGAGGATAATCATTGCTAATGAACTTCAATTATACTTAAGGCAATCACAGTCTGGGCCCATGGTATTAGCTGGGGATTAATGATTGGCGGGGAGAGCTGATCCCCAATTAACCCCCTTGGCTGTCAACATCTCAGAAATACTTTCAGTCAAGGTCATTATTGCAATAATAAGCTGTGCAGTCAAAGAGAGTGACGGCAAAGAGAACGTCTATATCAGGTATTTTTATTCTCATGTGCTACCTGCCCGTACCAGTTGTTTTGGGTTACATTTCTAATGGCAGCAGCCGTTGTTTCCATGAATGCTACATGCTGCGTGGGTAGATGACTTTGTTCTTCTAAATTTGTAAATAAGGGCCTAGTTGCCAAGGTGACCAGAATTTTATAGTAGTTATTCAAATAAATAAATATCCCAGGTATTGCTAGGTAATTAAAGCTCCCTAAACTGGCCAATCTCCATTTTAATTTTCATTCTTCGTGTTCCTCTAAACTCAGTGAGTGCCGTAAGAAGGTCTTATCACTTGGCAGCTTCTTACCGAAGTCTGTTTCTTGTCAGTCTGATCCTAGGCAAAACAAGAGGAAGAGACACAGAGCACATAGGAATTGCTACCCTGGATCAGCCCACAGGCCTTTCTTGTCCATCAGCCCTTCTACAACTGTGCCCAGGTCTACGTGCTTCAGGGGAAGATGCAAGAAACCCCTCTAGCATATAGTAAGGGGAGGACCTGCCCCAGAGGAAATGTTTCTCATCTCCCATTAATTATAAATTAATTATGCCTTGATGGAGGAGGGATTTTTATAGGGTCTCAACAACACAAGTGTTTATTTCCATTTGACATTTTGGGTTAGATTGACTTATGACATCAATGTATTGCTTTCCAGTCAGACCCCTGCCTGAAGAGAAAACAAATACAGGTTGAACCTCTCTAGTCCGGCACTCTCTGGTTCAGAAACATCCATGGTCCGGCATGAATTTAGTTCGCCGGATGTTCACTTATCATGGGTGTGGGCAAGTTTCCCACAGTCGCATAAAGAACTCTCAGTGTTCTGTATTGTTATTTAGCTCTAATCTACCTCTAAATGTCTTCTAAGAGCCCAGCAAGCTATGGCAGTGTTGGTGATGCTGCTAGACAATATTGAACCCCTTGGTTCAGCAAATTCTCTGGTTTGGCACTGGTCAGATCCAAAGGGCACCAGACTAGAGAGGTTCAACCTATACATGGTAATTTATGATAACGGGTGGCATTTAAACATAGATATATTTAATGAATGCTTCCTACCTTTCATACATCTGTATATGGACTCTTTCTTTGCTTTATTATTTGACCTTACATACTCCGGCCTACCCTGGTATCTCGCTATGGTTATAGTTTGATTTGTGCTAAATCCTATGGAGAGGGGCCGTGCTCTTTCTCAAATCTTCTTTATGGTTTCCAGACTGCCCTCTGTTCCAAACGGTGAACTCCTCCAGATGATGCCGTCATTATCAGAGTTGTAATAAATTCTTACACAGGTGGGCTCCATTCCTCTCTTCCCCCAGGAAAATGGTGGGTTTTCCCTCCCCTGCTGTTAAGAAGCAAAAGGTACAGAAAAGGAAAGTTAGAAAACTTATGATCCATCCTTGCTTCTGTTGGCAATTCGTGGTCTCTTCTGTCGGGTCAGTTCTGTCCGGCTTTTGATTCATAACAAATTAGCAGCTGGCATGTTGAAATCGGGTTTAGAATTGGAGCATGGAAAAGTGAAGTGATTCAACAGGTCAGGGATGAAGCCTGAAATAAAGTCTGATCTCCCAATTTTCTGCCTTCTCAATTATTCCACATTCCCTCTTCTTCTGAAAGGACATTTTAACATTCATCGGAAGCCAGTATTGGACTCCGACATACACTTCTTTCTGTTGTCTCCACGTGTGGTCTTCTTGTCTTCAATTTAAATAGCAATGAGCTAAAAACACTCCGGCTGGTAGTTAGGGCGGTAGAGCAGACTCATTATGCTCTTTGTAAGTGGTCTCAGTGCCACTAAATGGGATAGTGCATCACACCCAGAAGGTGTCTGGGTTACACAAGTACCATCTCTTTGTGATGGTTTGTACAGTGACAATCACAATGGGACCACTGTAGTAGAAATAATAAGAAACTCACAACCCACTTACCAGTGATCTGTTCTGTTCTGGCAACTCCTTCCTTTGTACATAACAAGCATTGACAAAGATGATTTAGTTCCATAGAAATATTTAGGATGTGTGTGTGTGTGTGTTTGTTTAAAGTCTTTAACTCCCATCTCTCCCCACAAAAAAGGGAAATGTCATGTGATTTTTCCTCTTGCAGCTTTAAGTTTATCTGCCCCCAAATCAACAAGCCCAACTATCTTGAGAGCGGCTTGTTGTGAAGCTTAGCGAAGTGCTGGAAATGTCAGTGCTCAGTGGGTTTTGGTGACATTTGTGGATCTGCTGGGAGACAGATTCAGGCAGTTCCCCACGGAGGAATCTGGGCTGACTGTAGAAGGAGAGGCATTTTTAGAACAGCTTTTGCATAAGTTTGAACTGACTTAGCTCGGCTAAGATAAACAATTTTGTTTGCTTGGAAAGATTAAAAAGAACGAGCAGCTCCGAGCAGCCCATCAATCAGCGCAGAGATTTCACCGGCTTGATCGGGGAAAAGAGGAGGCATATTAGGCTGGTGTATTAATATATGTAAATGAGACTCATTTACTTAATGTGAAATAATCATGAGCCCCGCTAGATCAACGTAAGGGCTGTCTGCACAGAGACTTTGTCTATACCTGTTGCATCAGTTTCACTTAATTCTCTCTTTAAACCACTTTAATAAAATTGAGCCAAGCACCCCTCTCTTTCTTTTGAGTGGCGTATTTCAGTGTAATTTAATCGATTCTTAACTGAATTAAGCAAAACCAAAAAGAAGTCCAGTTGAAATGGAAATAAGGGTATGTCTACACAGAAGTGTTATTTCGGAATAACTAACGTTATTCCAAAATAGCAAAGTGTACATCTTTATTTTGAAATAATGTCGAGCTGGAGGACTTCATACTCTGACTCCTGTAACCCTCATTTCATGAGGAGTAAGGGAAGTTGAAGGAAGAGGTCTCTTCCTTTGACTTCCTGCTGTGTAAACAGCGCCAAAAGCCAAATTAAGCTATTTTGATTTAAGTGACGCAATTGACGTAGCTGAAGTTGTGTAGCTTAATTCGACTTTAGCTCTGCTGTGCAGACATACCCTAAGGGTGTGTCTAGACTGTCAAGATTTTGCGCAAAAGCAAATGCTTTTGCGCAAAAACTTGCCATCTGTCTACACTGGCTGCTTGAATTTGCGCAAGAGCATTGACTTTGTAATGTACAAAATCAGTGCTTCTTGTGCAAATACTTTCACCCACCCGCTCAGGAAAAAGCCCTCTTGCGCAAGAGGGCCAGTGTAGACAGGGAAGAACTGTTTTGCGCAAAAAAGCCCCGATGGCTAAAATGGCAATCGGGGCTTTCTTGTGCAAAATCGCATCTAGACTGGCCACGGATGCTTTTGCGCAAAAGCACTTTTTGCGCAAAAGCATCCGTGCCAATCTAGATGCGCTTTTGCGGAAACACTTTTAACAGAAAAACTTTTCTGTTAAAAGTATTTCCGCAAAATCATGCCAGTCTAGACGCAGCCTAAGAGTGCCCACTCAATAGTTTGCACTGGTTTCACTAAATCTGCTTAAAATCATGCTGTTCGTAATATCGGTATGCTGTATGTTTACACCAGGCCTCTGAAACAGGTCTATGACTCACCCCTCCTTTGCATTGGAGCAAAGCAGGAATAAATCCACTAGACTTAGACTGGTGCAAAACTTTTAAGAGCTGAAGCCTTACAAGTCCAGAAAAGGGGATATTTATATGGGTAAAAGGATAAGCTATTTTAGTTAGAGGAAGGGATAGGAACATCCTGACATTTAAAGCAACTTGGCCAACATGGGAAGACCAGAAATCATTGTGAATCCCCAAAACACCATCACCGTTGGCATGTTCGATATCTTTGCTGACAGTCCTGGCAAAAAAAACCGAATGTATTAAAATTGTAGTCTCTCTATGGAGATGTGGTTTGGGACACCAGTCAGGTGTCTTCTACACTGCCAGGGAGATGAATCGTCTCTCCCAAGTCAACCTTCTGTGAGTTGGTGATTAAATTGGTCAGAATTAACGATCTCATGGTCAGTGTCAAGTTACATTGGTGATACCTTTTCCTGGAAAACATGGACTCCATAGCAACTTGCACCCCATTTCTACAGACCTTCACACACTCTTAACTTGCCTCCCTTGAGTTGTCCCATGGAAATCAAGCCTCTTGCATAAGTGTTTGCAGGATCGGGGTCTTAAGAGGATAGAGGTTAGATCTGAGCAGGTACAGCATGAACTTTTGTGTGAATAAACCTCCCCTTTTTCACTTCCCTTGTCTAGCAACCCCTTTTACTCACTTCCTCACAGACATCTGAGTGAGCAAAAGAAAACTCACTAGGCATGATGAACAGATAAATATGTGCAAGACTATTCACACTGGACGTGCTCTGTGGCCATTTTGCAAAGCTCTTTTTACTAGTCACACATCAGATCTGTCAAAAACATTTAAAAAGAGACTCTCGATTTAAAACGTAGGCCCACCCACTCAGAGAAAAAGAACCAATGCCATGTGGCTAGACAGTTCAAATAACAAAGCAGGGAATACTCATAGGCTAGTGCAGGGTGTGAGCAAACCAATAGCAAAAAGTTGTTTACAAATAATTAAATAATCGAGAGGAAATAAACTCGCTGTTCATGTTTATTTTCAAGGAAGAAAGCTACACTGGTCAAATACATAATTCATAATAAATACTTCAGCCATTTCGAACAGGGAATATATTAGAAGTTGCAGCAATGCTACCATGGTTGCCTTTTGAATTAAGTAAAAATAAGGCATTATATATGTTTAAGGAAAAATGGCTAGTATGCAATTAAATATCAGGGAACTGTTAAAAAAGTATATTGGGAAAAAAGGAGCAAAAGAGGGCTGCTATCGAACTATACTTATACAAAATTACACAAGCTGCAAAGGTGCAATTAGGGTGGAGAAATGTAGATCGGCGCACTGGGATATCAGACAATTACAGTGGTTACTCCAGATATAGGAGGAATAGTGCCAGTAAACATGCCATATATGTAGGAGGTCTGAACACACGCATACAGAGTTGCCCCTTGTTCTTGGAACAAAATGAATTGAACAGAACACTCTGAGCAGCAAAGAGTAAGTGAAAGTTTGTTTTAGTCTTATGGGCTTTATCGTAGTCTTACTTATACTTGCGAGCATCAGGAGTAACTTCAGTCCCTTTGGAACTATGTTGCCTAATATCCTCTCCAAGAAAGTAGCACCGAGCCGGAGAGGAATATAATTTAAGTTTAATTTCATCCCTAAGGCAAATAATATGGATTGCAGCTGAGCAAATGATCTTGTTTTAAAAAAAAGCCCCAGGGAGAAAAAAACCAAGAAAATGCTAACGGCAGTTTAATTTTTTGCAAACATGCGATAAAATACTTTGTAATATTTCTTTAATTTTTTTTAAAAATGTTGGTTCAAGGTAAAATAGCCAACTTGATATGTAGGTACTTCTTTGCTTTTAAATAATGCTACTTGTTTCAAAGTGACCCTCCTGTTTCTGTATGAATTAATTAACATGTTGAACCTCTCTAATCCAGCACTCTCTGGTCTGGCAACATTCAGGTTCTGGCATGGTTTAGTTAGCCAGATGTCCACTTATCATGGGTGTGGCCAACTTTCCCGTGGTCCCATAAAGTTTGATTACAGCCACCAGTCCTGGTTCTGTGTCCTGTGCTGTTATTTAGCTTGACTTTACCCCTAAATGTTTTCTAAGAGTCCAACAAGCAGGGTAACGTTGCTAGACAATATTGACCTCTCGTGGTCCGGTAAATTCTTTGGCTCAGTTCAAGTCAGATCCTAAGGGTGTCGGACTAGAGAGGTTCATCGTGTATTTGGTTCCTCTACTTCTCTGTAACACACGTGTTTATAATGGCATATTGATTTCAAATCTGTCTTTAAATGAAAGAACAGCAAGGAGTCTGGTGGCACCTTTAAGACTAACAGTTTTATTATGGCATAAGCTCTTGTGAGTTGCAACTCACTTCCTCAGATGCATGAAGGGAAAGAAAAAGAACCAGATAATAGGGATACAACGGTGGGAGTGATCCATCAGAGCTAATTCAACCTTCTTATCCAAATCTACCCTGATTGAATTAGCTCTTACGTAACACTCCCATCTCTTCAAATCTGGACCTTGTCTCTTTGGCCTTCACATCCCAACAGTGAAACGGGGGAATACTACTCCTTTTTGTCCATGCTGTTTTTTTTTAATTGGAGATCTTTCATGGAACCACTGTCTTGTCTTACATGAATATATAGAGCATGGCACAGTTGGGCCTCTAGGAACGATTGTGCAAATACATAATAATAATCAGGGCTCACCAGCTGCACTGTCTGGCGATCTGCGCATGCGCAGATCGTTCTGTGCATGCGCAGATCACCCGAACCCGGCTCTTCCGGGTTGCAATCTACTCGCCATGGGCAAGTAGATTGTATTATTTGTCGAGCCCTGATAATAATAATAATTAATAATAAATAATTAGGGCTGCCTTAGTGGGACAGAAGAATGAACTCTAAAGGGTTGGTTTTCAAAAATGAATGTTCTATCTCAAATGCTGGTGGACCCAAGTCATCAGCAGATGGGTTTGAACCTGTGAGCTGAGGAGCTATCACCATGAGCCTCTGCTGCATGAGTTACAAGCCAGTTTCCGATTATCTAAGCAGATTTCACTCTTCCGTCTAATGGTCTCAGGGCTGTGAGTTACACATCTATAAAAAAGTTGATATGGTTCTAACTTCTTTTCCTTTTGTGAGCAAACCTCTGGGACTATTGGCATGTCTTCCCTGGATCTATAGCCCCAGGCACTCAGATTCCTCATAGGGGCTCCCACCCAAATGATTACGATTTCTGACGCTGCATCCTTTTTCTGCCTCATCCAGCTCTCGGGTGTTCCTGGCACCTCAATGCATGGATTTCCCAACCTGTCTTAGGCCATTCATTATTGCAGTTTATGAGTTAGCTGTACTTCATGCCACACAACTAGTTTGCCGCTTTCCTGCAGGCATCCTAATGTCTAATTTTCAGCAGTCAGCCTCCAAATGAAAATCACTATCAGTATGGTAAGCATTTGGAGTATTAGTATTGATTTATGCCTTGGGTGAAGAGGTTAATTAAATGTGAATTTTAAGCCGACAACATGATTAGGGGAGTGAGGAAACGTGAATTCATGAATACTTCCAGGGCTGTTAAAGCCATTTAAAATGAACAATGACTGGAAAAAACCCGTCTGTTACCAGCAACTGGATTAATGCAATTCTGATGACTTTAAGAGAAATAACGGATTCGTTCTCAGCGATTTAAGGCCAGCTGGGGTTTTTGTTTTGCATTTATATTGACATTACCACTGAATTTCATACATTTTTATTTTGGCTGCCCTGATAAATTCTGTTTTTGTTTCTCTTTCTTTCCCCCCTTCCGTTAAAATTTAATCATGCAGTCATTAGTTCATCTGGATCTATCAAATTTGGGACCAAGGCGAGTCTCGGTCAATATGTCTTTAAAGAGCTGCCAAATGGTCTTTGATGAAAAACTTTGAAAAACTTTGGACCAGATCCCACCTGGTAAAAATGGATGTTGCCCCACTGAAGTCGATAAAAGGGCATCCATTTGCCCTGGCCTATTCCCTTTAGAAATAACTGGGCTCCTAAAATGGCTCTTATTCCAACTCCCTGACCTGGTTTGATTCCACTGACATCAACAGAATGGGATCAGGAAGGAAGTTGACACATCAAAATAAAAGTTTTCTTTGCGCAGTTGATCAGGATATTTAGTTATTTTGCCCCAAGCAGAAACCTAACATTTGATAAAGGATCCTTCTCCTGAGCCCAACTTTGGGGTGTTGAAAAGACCAGGGACTGCCCCGCTCAGAATGCATCTGCCAAAAACACAGCCCAGAAGGCTTTATTGAATGGGCCTTAAATTATTTCTTGATCCATGGCTGGCCCCTGAAATAATAATTAATGATGATTGAATAAATAATTAATATCCAGCTGAGGTTTAATTAGAGGGTGAGCTATTTGGATGAGGCAGTTCAGTCAGAGGCATTGGGTTTCGTTACCTGCTGTAATTAATGTAGCTGGAATTGTGTATCTTGAATCAGCCTTCCCCTTTGGCGTAGACCTTGCCTTAGTTACCGGCAGACAAAAATACGCCATCGATATCAGGCTTGTGACCTGCTTGATTACAAAAGGGTTGCCTGAGTGAGATGGAAGACAAAATGTGGTGTCTACAGAATGCCATTCTGTGTGGCGTTAGGCTGGTTTTTACACCAACGTCTCTCCGTCGAAGTCAGAGGAATTCCAGTATAGACCTAGAGCAACGCAGTGGAGGATGAAATTCAGAACGGTGATTACCGACATTTTAGATTAGAAAGAACGCAGCTTGACTTTAAAATCCCAAGCTGAGTTTGCATGGGCGACGAATATGGGGTGGAAAAAAACCTGAGCCCATCCTTTTACTTGTGAGATGAGCCAATTTGAATCGGAATCCTCGAGAGACATCAAACATGGAACCCCACAATGCCCTTTTCACGGAATCACTGTTCACAGGACAACTGCACTCTGAGCCCAATAACTTTCTGTTCTGCCCTAGTTGGCCAGTAATAACAATCAGCATAGCAATTTACTGGCATATAAAGGGAGACTGTATGGAGCAAAGGGGCTATCTCCCCTCTGTTTTCTTTAGAAGGTGCACAGCAGTTTTAAGAGTCTAGGGATCGGCGCTTTTAATATCCCTCACTCTTTCCTCTCCAAGTGCACACAAATGGACATATGCCAGTATGGCTTGAATTTATAAAAAAAAAAGTGAGTTGGTGCTAATAGATCTAGAGAAAAACCCTTACAAATTTCATGTCAAATCCTGCTAGAATCAATACAATGTTTCTGTTGCATTCATGCAGCAAAAAGAAAAGAGATTGGTGAACAGAGACGTGGTTTTTTTTTTACTTTAATGAATCTCTTCTTTCCAGTACCTGAAAGGTCATTTGTGGGCTACAGTCTCTATTCGACCATTTCAGCACATAATGACATGGTGCCATGGAACTCAAAGAACAACACTTCGGATCTTGGCAAGGGAGTTATAATGTACTGTAATAGAGTCTGTTTTGATAGCATTTCTTGCTGAGACGGTCTTGCCAGGTGCTGCTCATGTGTTGACTCTATAGCATATAGAATCAGAGTTATTTAGTTGAGCATGTTGGGGTTTTGTTGTTGTTTTAACTCGAACACCAAAGCCTCCTACGTTGTTTCCAGTGTTACTGGAAAGTTTATCTGTTTCTTACTGCGTGTTCCCTTCCCTCCATAACTCCACTGGGAGGCGGGGGGAGAGAAAATTCAATTAAAGGATCCATTTAAAAAAGACACCTGAGAGTGAATTATTAGAAGGCAGCAGAAGGACTGCATATAAAAATACTTATTCCCCTTTCCGAGACTTAAGAGTCAGAAAAAATAGATTTAGTTTTTGCAAAGAGAGGCATTTTCTGTTAACATTCTGAAATGAGAATGGAACCTCTTTGACAGCAATATTACCATACTGCTGTCAAATAGTTTAACACGCTCTTAAGGTAAGAATTAATGGTATTAAATAATAATCATAGCCCTGTCCTGGAAAAATCTAGTGCCCATGAAAAACAGAGGAATTGCTGACAGAAAAAGTTTGCAGATACTTTTCTAAAAGGGCTGCTTAGAAGCACCATCTGCTTTGCATGGCCTCATTCTGATGGAGTTGTAGTTAAAGTATTGAATGGGACTAAACAGATTTGCATCCACCTCCTGGTTCTCTGTTAGAATATGGGCAAGTCTGCTAGAATACTAGAACTACAAGGAACCTTGAGAGGTCATCAAGTCCAATCCCCTGCCCTCATGATAGACAGGACCAAGCACCATCTAGATCATCCCTGACAGGTGTCTGTCTAACCTGCTTTTAAATATCTCCAGTGATGGAGATTCCATAACTCCCTAGGCAATTTATTCTAGTGTTTAACCACTCTGACAGTTAGGAAGTTTTTCCTAATGTCTGACCTCAACTTCCCTTGCTGCAGTGTAAGCCCATTGCTTCTCGTCCTATCTTCAGAAGTTAAGGAGAATAAATTTTCTCCTTCCTCCTTGTAACATGCTTTTATGTACATCTACTTGCTCAGCTATGTGAAGCCAGGATGTGACAGACAGTCTCCCTGATCAAAATGTGTTGAAGATAAAGGATTTCAGAACAATTGTCAACCAGTGGAACTCCTTGCCAGAGGATGTTGTGAAGACCAGGGCTTGAACAGAGTTCAAAAAAGCTAGATAAATTCATGGAGGAGAGGTCCATCAATACTTATTAGCCAAGATGGGTAGGAATGGTGTCCCTAGCCTCTGTTTGTCATGGGCTGGGAATGGGTGACAGGAGAGGGATCACTGGGTTCCCTGTTCTGTTCGCTCCCCATCAGGCATCTGACATTGGCCACTGTCAGATCAGGACATGGGCGAGATGGACCTTTGGTTTGACCCAGTCTGGCCGTTCTTATGAGAGAGTAGGTTGAGGTTGCTCAGAAGGCAGATCACAAATAACCCGCACCTCCGTTATCACTCCCAGGCAGGATACATTTGAGGGTCATACCGGAGCTTCCTTTACTTGTTTGCAGCCAGTAAGCAGCACAGCGCATTCCTGAACGCTACTGCACGATGCATTTCTGAACGCTCACCATCACTGCAGGCTCTATTTCAGCTTGTCACATCCCATTTATAAGCTGGGGTCTTTATCAAGGAGAAAATAAATAAAGTAGGACATCAGCAAGCATTGAAGCTGATGCCATCTTACTTGTATATAAATTATGAGTCTCTTTACTTAAAAACCACTTTAAAAAGAGACATGGGGAGATGCCCGGGAAACCACCAATCACTGGTGTGTGTGCGCACGTCCTGCCTCATGTCCGCAGTGCAAGCCTTCACCAGGACTTGTGTGGCCAGTGTGGGGCATTGTATGACATCTCGGCTGTGTCTAGACTGGCAAATTTTTTCTGCAAAATCATTTGATTTTGTGGAAAAACTTGCCAGCTGTCTACACTGGCCGCTTGAATTTCTGGAAAAGCACTGACAATCTCATGTAAAATCATCAGTGCTTTTCCGGAAATACTATGCTGCTCCCGTTCGGGCAAAAGTCTTTTTCCGAAAGACTTTTGCGCGAAAGGGCCAGTGTAGACAGCATAGTACTGTTTTCCGCAAAAAAGCCCCGATCGTGAAAATGGTGATCGGGGCTTTTTTGCGGAAAACCGTGTCTAGATTGGCCATGGACGCTTTTCCGCAAAAAGTGCTTTTGCGGAAAAGCATCCTGCCAATCTAGACGCGATTTTTCCGGAAAAGCTTTTAACGGAAAACTTTTCCGTTAAAAGCATTTCCGGAAAATCATGCCGTAGCCCCCCCTGAACCCAGCTGGTAACATAAGCAACACACGGTCTACTCCAATAGTGTGCTGCCCTCACTATGCTAATCACAACTCCCTGCTGTTTGGGGAGATGGCGGTGTTAAGTCAGTGTAGCAGGGCAGTTACCTCAACAGCCTTGGAGAGTAAGTGTAAGGGCATGTTCAGCTCAGCAGATGTAAACTGTTGTGTGTCAACATAGCCATGGAATACATAGATCAGGCCTGAGTGACCTGGTCATGAATTTCTGGAGTTCAGCAGCATAGAAATATTTCTGTTTTTCCGCAGGCTACCTAGGATTTGAGTAGGAAAGGTTCACTGAGTTATATTTTATTCTCTTGGTTATCAGTTGAGTGACTATCAGTGATCTGCACAATATTTTAATATCATCTTTAACAAAAATAAGCACAGATGAAATAACTTCTTATCACAGAGGAAGTTATTAATGCCATTGGTTGCTCTGATGGATTCTCCTCTGCCTTGCACTTTGTCATCATTCTGATCGAGTGCCAAGTGGGTGTCAAATAACATTTTGATGGGGGAGCATTTCTCACCCTCTTTGTACAGGAGTATATAAGAGCACGGGGAACAGGGCCAGGGAGACTCAGGCGACCGTGTGCAACGAAAGCAAGGGAGGGTCGGAATTTTAATTGAACTTTTTCTAATGCCTAAAACCTCAAGGATTTATTTGCTGTGCTTTGTGCATCTAAATCTCTTAGGCCAATTGAGACATCTCAGCCTTAGGTTTTATGCTGGGTTAGTTTTATGGCACAGTAGTTCTAGATTTGTTTTTCCCCTTCTAGAGATGGGCCAACCTACTATGGAAAAATCTTGGTGACTGCTAAAAATGGGTCCTTTTTTGGTACACACGCACATAGAACATACATGACGGAAGGGAGGGACCATGTGTTTCTATGGAAGGTATTTTACTAATACCTTCACCAGCTTTCCTCCACATAAGCAGCTGCAAGAGCCTCAAAGAGCAACCTCAGGCTAAGATGAGCCATGTGTGTTTTCCACCAGCTCCCAGCGGGAGGCCCTCAGGTAGCCCAGGGATCACAAGCAACCAATCGGTAGGATAGGGTAGAAAGAGTCGGTAGGGTAGAAAGATCCAGCCAGTCCGTCTGGGCAGCAGGCTCCACTGAGTGACTAGTTCCATTCGGAGTGCTGCCAGATGCCCTGGCTGACAGATGACGTCCCCCCTTTAACAGCTGTCTTTCTGACCCCAAATATAAGGCACATTACACACAATAATTTGGTAATTACCTTTCTTACACAATGGCAGAAGTTGAAAAGGAGCCAGATGAAAACCACAGGGAACACTGGGGGACAGATTTTTCCATTAGGCGAGTTTAAGTGTTCCCGTACTGTGCTGCTCAGGATACGTGCCAGCAGAGACAGAAGAGCTGCCTCCATGTGCGTCCTGCCATCAATCTTCCAGAGCCCATGATAAACAAACTATTCCGGCATCTGTACCACCAGCTGATGAGTAGCTGCGAAACAGACAAATGTGGAGGGTGGAATTTTCCAGCATGTTTAGAACTCACACAGGTTCCTCAGCAGGTGAAGTTTACACAAGAGCGGGGTCTAGAGTTAAGCTCCTAAATTCAGGGGGGTTAAGTGTTAAGAACTTTTGAAAATCAGCTTGTTTTCTTAGGTGCCTGTATATGGATTAGAAGCCACAGCGTTACACTACAAGCAGAATGGCAGTGGTTTAATTGAAGGTGTGTTTTAAAACTCCTTCAGTGATGTTGGTGCAAAAGGACATTCATTTTATTTTGAACCAGACCTGTATTGATTGAACTTAAGGGAACAGGCTTCAGCTAAACCCCAATAAGCCACTCAAACACAAATAAGGCCTGTCAACCCTGGAAAATTAATTCATATTTAGGTAGAGCATGAACTGAACAGGTAGGATCTATTCCGGAACTGCGCTGTTGCATGGATTAAGTTAAACTGGAAGCTGTTGTTTATTTGGAAAGGCATGTCCGCAGTATGGAGATTTTTCAGGATATTCATTAAAATCTCCGCGTGTGGCCTCAGAAGTGTTCGCACACTGAATTAACTAAACCAGCTTAATTACAGCTACAGGTGTAGAGAAGGTCTAACTTTAGGTTTTCGTTTTGCATTATCTTGGCCGATAAACAAGCGTTTTTAGAATGTAACCGCCTCCCCCCCCCCATCCCTCTCCCTTGAAACAATACAAATAAGGCATCTTCAGCTCTGGGAAGCTAATAGAGTCTCTGCTTCGAGCCCGTAGAGTCACCCACTTGCTCCTTTTCTCAAGGGCAACCAGAGGACTCCCTGAAGCCTGGACCAAACACTTATCTGTAGCATAAACTCACACAGGGTACTCTGTATCTATGTTGCAGCTGCTGACTGATCCTAGGGCACTGTTTTGGTGACCTCTGCAATATGCACCGTCTCCACAGATCTTAGGAAAGGAGCCTGAGGTAAGATGCCATATGGCCTTGCTTGTCGGCCTAATGTGTTGCTTCCAGCCCATTGAGAGAGCTAGGAATAACTCGTGCGGTACATCCCACCCTTGCCTTCAGGTGTCCAGGATCTCATTCCCGGTCAACCCCTCTTCATCGGTTTAAAATTGATAGGTTCACATTTTTTTTGCTTTGTTAGCAAAAAGTTTCCCCTCCTGCTTTTTTTTCCACCCAGCTCCTTCCCTCCCAGGCTGACAGAAAAATTGCGACGGCCGTGTCCTCAGAGTCAGCGTTGTCTCAATCATCAGGAAGGAGGATTTTGACGTGATGGAATAACAAACAGCAATGCCGTACTTTGCAACTTGTATGGCATCTTAGGATCCTAGAATGACAGAACACGAGAACTGGAAGGGACCTCGAGGACTCAAGTCCAGTCCCCTGCCCTCACGGCAGGACCAAGCACCATCTAGATGTCTACCTAACCTTCTCTTAAACATCTCCAGTGATGGAGATTTCACAACCTCCCAGGGCAATTTCTTCCTGTGTTTCACCACCCTAATATTTAGGAAGTTTTTCCTAATGTCCAACCTAAACTTCCCTTGTTTCAATTTGAGCCCATTGCTTCTTGTCTTATCCTCAGAGGCCAAGGAGAATAATTTTTCTCCATCCTTCTTGTAACACCTTTCAGATACTTGAAAATTGCTCTCATGTCCCCTCTGTCTTTTCTTTTTTAAACTAAATAAGCCCAGTTCTTTCAGTCTTCCCTCATAGCTCATGTTCTCTAGACCTTTAATCATTCTTGTTGCTCTTCTCTGGACCTTTTCCAGATTGTCCACCTTTTTCCTGAAACGTGGTACCCAGAATGGGACACAATACTCCCACTGAGGCCTAATCAGCGCAGGATAGAGCGGGGCAGAGCTGAGGATCATGGAACCATTTAAAACGTTAAGGCTCATGACTAGAGAGAGTTGGGAATGTTTCAGTGGACATTTGTGCGGTTGTTGTGGCTGGAAACTTTTGTCGGGAAGGCTTTCCACATCCCTGATGGAATTCTCAAGAGAAAGAGACGTACCTCAGAATAGCCTGAGGGTTAGGGCAGTCATCTGAGATGGGTGAGAGCCCCAATAAAGTCCCTGCTCTCCTTCTGGGACTTGAAACAGGAGCTTCCCTCTCAGAGATGTAATCCTTTTTTTGTAGTAGGCTACAGGGTACACTGAAATTAGCTTATGTGCGCTCTCACACACATACATTGGTGAACTATTTGGAGAGGTCTTGGTTTCCTCCCTCATGGGAAGAAAACCAGATTGAAAACCCTGGACATTTTTCAGGAAACAGACTTCTTGTTTTCTGCCCAGCCCTAATCACCAGGGAGGTGGGGAAATTATTTTCCAACTATGTGACTGGGTAATTAAGGCTAACGGTGGTGCAAGCAACTGAAAGCCCCACCATTGCTAGGACTGAGACTAGAACCCAGCCATCCTCACCTCTAGTCCCCCACACAATCGAGTGTTAATTTCTATAACTACCGATCCTCCCAGAGTTGTGCACAGAGTCCAGGAGTCCCTTCTAGAGAGGATAATCTAGAACCCATCCAGAACTGGAAATAGAATCCAGGATTCCTGACTCTGTGTCCTCATCAGATGATATTTTTCACCCCATGAGTAGGGAATGAAACCCAGGAGTCCTGACTTTCATTTGCTTAATCCTATATCAATTCTCCCTATCCCATCTTAACTCACAGAATTTACATTACTAATACATTCTCCAGCCATACGTACTTTCGGTAGCCTGAACTAGCCCCACTGTCTAGACGTAGCCGAGGAAAACAAAATCAGAGAGACGTTGTTAATTGACCTAATTATTTAAGAATTGCTGCACTGGGTTTAACCACAGCACACGGTGCAGGGTGTGAATTTGGATTTAGTTGCATGTGCTCTCAGCAAGGCATCTGCATATTGAAGTGTTACAGTTCAATTACAAAACAAAAGTATTCTGCGATTTAAACATTCTTATTAGTAATTATGTTTTGATTGCAAAGACATTATCAGGGCATCTTTCAAGTCTTGATTAATGCAAACCTAATTCTCCCTTAATTCCGTTCCCAAAAGGAATTTAATTTAAGAATACCATGATTTATCTTCAACTCCTAGATGGTTTTAACTAACTTCTTCTTGTTAAATTTTCATGTTGTGTGTGTGTCCATAAAATGGATAGATCTATATCAAGCTGTAGGTTGAACCTCTCTAGTCTCAATATGATGTCTCTAGTTGTTGAGTCTCAAATTTCATTTCATTGCAACCTCCTTCTGATAACAAAAATTACAAGCTGAACATCTCTAATCTGGCATTTTCTGGTCCAGCAACATCCATGGTCTGGCATGATTTTAGTTAGCCGGATGTCCACTTATAGTGGGTGTGGCCAACTTTCCTGTGGTCCCATAAAGTTTGTGGTCCTGGCACTCAGTGTTCTGTGTTATTTAGCTCTAATTTACCCCAAATGTCTTCAAAGAGCCCTGTAAGCAGTGGCAGTGTTGGTAATGCTGCTAAACAATATTGACCTCCCACGACTCCACAAATTCTCTGGCTTGGCACCAGTCAGGTGATACATATATGAGAGAAAGAGAGTTCCTGCTACAATGAGGCTCTCTTTAAGTGACACTAAGGGCACATCTAAACTACATTACTCTTTTGAACGAGGAATGTAAATGAAGTAAATCGAAAGTGCAAATGAAGTACAGATTTAAATATCTCACCCTTCATTTGCATATTCTCATCTGAACGCTTTTTTGAAAAAGGGTTTTTCGAAAGTGAAAACGCAGTCTAGATGGGGTTCTTTCAAAAAAAAACTTTTTCGAAAGAACCTGTACTGAAAAAATGAAGAGTCTAGGTTCATTCAAAAAAGGGAGGGTTTTTTTTTTAAAGAACCCTGTCTGGACTATGCTTTCACTTTCAAAAAATCCTTTTTCGAGAAAGCGCTTGGACGTGGATATGCAAATGAAGTACACGATATTTAAATCTGCACTTCATTTGCACTTTCAATTTGCCTCATTTACATTCCTCTTTCGAAAGAGAAATGTCTAGACAGCCTATGGAGCACTAATAATAAATAATCAAAGAAAAAACTGAATAACTCACAAGTATTTCACTTGCACTTTTGAGCTGAGATGCTGGGTAAGTATCATGTGGATGCATAGTACTGCAGATTCCGTGTTCTGTGCTTTAGTAAACTATCCCAACGGGACAGCATTAACTTTTAATTTATTTCCTACTGTCAGTATGCAGTGTGTGCATGTGTGTGGTGCTTTGATATACTCTTACTGTGAGTATAAAAACTAAATATGCACAGCAGTCAGCGTTGCGTGTTTCAGTCTAGTTATAGGTTTCATTAACATCACAGGCCTTTTTTTTTATGGGTGCCAGTGAAATAAGAAAAGGAATAAAACCTGTTTCCGGTTTAAAATTTTATAACTGAAGTAACACTGAACATTAAGCAGCTTACTTACTAATACTGCAAAACATAGCAGCACAAATATTGATGTGGGCTGCTTCTGTAAAGTTGGAGAAATCTGTATCAGGTTTAGGCATGTCTCCCAAGTAGCCTCGTTCAACTGAAATTCTAATTGCCAGTGTGACGGGGTGAGGTCACAGACGACCCCTTGGGGGTGCCTCCCGGGGGGCTGACATGACCACCTGCCACTTGCCTTCCCATTCTCTGAGGCTTCTCGCTGCCCGGTGAGCTCCCGGGCTGAGATCCCTGACCCACCCCCAGAGAAGCAGTACAGATACTGAACCTCTTCAGGTCCAAGGAGAGCGCAGTTTTGGGCCCAGCTTCATGGGATACTACCCCCCAAATGGGATCAAATCCCCAGTGAATTATCTGAGTAAGCCCCCTTTAGCAATGAAAGGAGGAATGTGCACACTGGTTTGCCCTCCCAGCTAACAATTATTTCAACTGGGCTTGATAGTAAGCAAAAGTGATTTTATGAAGTACAAGCAGTAGGACTGAAGTGGTAATAAGCGAGAACAGGCAGAGCCATGTAGATTACAAATCAAAAGTAACAAAATTGCTTCGTGAATTCTAGCTCTGAAATCCTCAGCACAAACTTATTAGAAACTCACCCTCAAACTTCCCTCTGTGCCTTCAAGCCAGGGAAATTTCCACTTCCCCTAGGGTCTCTGGGTAACCCTCCTGGAGTGCGTCCAGCCAGCCAAAGACCAAAAGACTCCTCCCTTCCATTCTTTTAAAAGAATTCCCTTATTGCATGGGGAGTCGCCTGTCTGTTCCCTACCAATCACTGCTAAGACTTAAGGACAAAAGGCTGTTTGACTATGATTGCCCAGTGTAACAGGTTTGGTCCTTTGTGCGAGCGCCCCTTGGTGGCTGAAGAGGGTCTCGCAATATTTACTTGCCTGTCTGCAAGCGAGTGTGTCCAGTCTGTGGCCAGGGTTCAGGCCTCTTCTTTTGCCCTGTCACTCAGGTGTGGTTTGCAGGGAGGTGAGGGAGGGAGGGGGCCGCGAGACCTAGGCCCACCCACTCCTCTAGGTCCCAGCCCAGGGACCTTATACATAGCAGTTACTTGCCATGTTTCAAAGTCTGTAATTGCAGTCATGTCCCGGGCCACTTCCCCAGGACACTGTTTCATCCAGCCCTTCTCTAGGGCCTTGTTGCTGAATTCCCCATTGTCTGGGATTCTGCAGGGTTGTCGTTGGCTAGCGTTTAGCCACAGGATCTAGCTCTGATCAGTTACAAGCCCAGCGCCCACTGGGAGTTGTCCAAGGTTCTGGTGTTCCCCAGTCAACCCAGAGGTCTGCCTGGTTTGAACTCCAAGAAGGAACTGACAGGTCTTAGCTAGCAGCTCCTTATATAGCAGCCTGCCACATTCTGATTGGCTGCAGTGAAGGCTACCCCTCTACCCTGCTCAGAGGACCTCTCCACTGCTCCTGTTGCTGGCCAGAGTGCTGAAAGGCCTCCAGAGGGGAGGTCGGGCTTTGCCCACCCCATCAAACCTGGACACTCAGGAGTCCCAGCCTTGAAATTACCCTTGATGGCTTTCCAGTTACACATTTAAAAAACATAAAATATTCCTTATGCCATAGATCTAATTTTACACACAAGAGTGATAATACATATACCAAAATAAGATAACCGGATCCGGCGGATTAAGACATGAAGATTGATGGGTTACATGAAGCAATTTGCTCAAAGCACCTTTGAGTTATGTACATTTATGTCCATAAATCCATTTCACAAAGCATGGGCGTGTGTGAATCATCCCGGCCAGTGAACCAAAAAAAACGCCATCTTAGTTATGTTGTTGTATCACAGACAAAAATGTATAGAAATTATTATTATTATTATTTAATGATTATTATTAACAACTACATAGAAATGCGACTGACAGAGAGAAGTTTGTCTTTTCCTATTTTTAGAGTCCTACGAAATTCAAAGTCCGTTTTGGCCAATTTCACAGTCCCCGGATTTAAAAAACAGTCCGTGTCACGATTTCAGCGATCTAAATCTGAAACTTGGTGATGTTGTGATGGGGGGAGGGTCCTTCCCAAAAAGGATTGGGGGAGGGGAGTTGCAAGGTTATCGTGGGAAGGCTCACAGTGTTGCAATCCTTACTCTGTGTAGCTGCTGACCTTCAGAGCTGGGCAGCCGGAGAGAGGCAACTGCAGTCTGGGAATCAAGCCCTGAATGCAAGATGCCCAATATCATGGCAATATCATGACCCCTCCCAGATAACCTTGTCCCCCTTGCCTGGCACGTCCTTTTTGGGGAATGTGAGAAATGCTAATCTCCCCCTTGAAAATCTATGCAGTGCAGGGTAAAAGCACACAACTACACACATGGCACACACCTCATGGTCTGCGAGTCATTTTCAGGGATTTCATGATATTTTAATGAGGTCCCTACTTCCTACCCTCAGTCTATCGTTACTGGTGCATTTGGCTACTGGAGTTCGAAATATCCTTGTCTTCACCTTAATGCTGCTGGAAGCTGTAGACGCATCAAACGATAAGAAAAACTAATTAAGTAATAATTTCCTAGCTCCTTCCAATGATCTTAACGCAATGAATAAATATTGATTACATTCTGCAATAGCTTGTGAGGCAGACCGGGGTGATCCCCTGATGCCTGGGGAGGATGTGGCTCAGGAAAGTGAAATGAATTACCACGTGTTTCACAGCAATTCAGTAGCGGAGCTGAGTCCTGACTGCTGGTTCTTAGCTTGTATAGTTGAAATATGGTTCCCACAGGGATAGTTGTGCTATCTTTTTCCAATTTACATTCGAAAGACGCTTTTCAGAAATTTGGCACTTCTCCACGGCACCAAATCTCAGAAAACATCCCTTCTTCCTCGTAGAAATGTTTTCGAAAAAGCAGACGCGTTCCTTGGACGGAGCGTTGTTTTTCCAGGGTATCCCGGAAAAGCACTGCATTCTAGACGTAGCCTGAATGTCAGAGCTGCTTAGGTGTCTAACTCCCATTTTATTCCTTTGAAAATCAGATTTTTCATATGCTCCCTCACTAGCGCTCAGACCCTGAGCGGGGCCCTGTTCAGCAGAGCCTCTGAACACTCCATCCGGACATTTTTTTTTTTGTAAAAAAATCAGATTTATGGCTTGCAGGTAGAAAAAAAATAGGTTTTGGAAGCTGCAAGCCACCAGATCAATGGTCCGTATGCAGCTACAGCCTGGTTCTTTTGAGCTTAAATCCAGGACAACTGGCATCCACATGGATCAGTTCCTCCCTTTGGAGATAATTAGACCCATTGTCTGTTTCACTGATGGGGTTCATAGGCACAGGAATTAGGTGGGTGCGGGGTTCTTCACCACCCTTATATTCCCAGCCTATCACCCAGGATCCCAGCTGCAGTCTTGTGCACTCCGGGGGCTCTGCTGCTGGCTCTGAGCCTTGCCAATACTTCCACGGCTTACTGGGCTCTAAGAAGATACTTAGGGGTAAATTAGAGCTAAATCATAGAACACTAGGACTGGAAGGGACCTCGAGAGGTCATCAAGTCCAGTCCCCTGCCCTCATGGCAGGACCAAATACTGTCTAGACCATCCCTGGTAGACATTTATCTAACCTACTCTTAAATATTTCCAGAGATGGAGATTCCACAACCTCACTGGGTAATTTATTCCAGTGCTTCACCACCCTGACAGTTAGGAACTTTTTCCTAATGTCCAACTTAAACCTCCCTTGCTGCAGTTTAAGCCCATTGCTTCTTGTTCTATCCTCAGAGGCCAAAAAAGAACAATTTTTCTCCCTCCTCCTTGACACACCCTTTTAGATACCTGAAAACTGCTATCATGATGTTTTCTCTTTTCCAAACTAAACAAACCCAATTCTTTCAGGCTTCTTTCATAGCTCATGTTCTCTAGACCTTTAATGATTCTTGTTGCTCTTCTCTGGACCCTCTCCAATTTCTCCACATTTTTCTTGAAATGTAGTGCCCAGAACTGGACCTAATACTCAAACTGAGGCCTAATCAGCTCAGAGTAAATAACAGTACAGAACACTGAAAGCTGGGGCTGGTGGCTGTAAACAAACTTTATGGGACTGCAGGAAACTTGGCCACACCCAGGGTAAGTGGACATCCAGCTCACTAAAATCATGCCGGACCACGGATGTTGCCAGACCAACGAGTGCCTGACTAGAGAGGTTCAACCTGTAATTTTTGTTGTCGGAAGAAGATCACAATGCAATGAAGTTGGACAATCGCCAGCTTAGAGAAAGGTGAACATTTTAAGAAATGGGAATGAGTACAGAGTACAGCCAACTTGGCTGTAGAAGGCAGCACGACAAAGCTGGCCTGACTGAGTTGGATGAAAGCATATATTGTGACTTAAAATTTTTGTGCTCCCTTTGACTGAGCGGGACTTCACTAAGCCCAAAAGCCCGAGGATTCAAAGGAGGAGAGATTTGTGAAACGGAGCAAGATTAAGGAAGAAGCTCTAAGATTTGGGATCACCAGGGGGCCGGGAATGCATGGCAAAACATTGACAACGGGTTCCTGAATTTTGCTTACACAAAACTTGGTGAGGATGAGAGCTTTAAAAGCCGGATCCTGCGGTGGAATTTAAAGCTCCTTCTCTATTTATCCTAGTCCTTAGCCTTTTCGAAAATAGGCTGGTATTGAACAATGGAGCACTTTTCTTGTTTGCTGTTATCTCCCCCCTGTTTAGAGAGAAGTGAGATGAAATCCAGATTTGCAGCCGACTCCTCCATCGGTTTGCAGTGAAAGAGTCGATTTGAATACAGAAAGACTTCCATTTTCTGCAAGAAACGTCCTAACTTTTAGAAACATTGGAAGACAAGGCAGCTGGGGCTCCGAACAGCCTCTGCTGACTATTGGGCAAAGTGGGGGAGGGGCTAGTTCTGTGTTCCCAGAAAGAACAGAAGAATGGCCATACTGGGTCAGACCAAAGGTCCATCTAGCCCAGTGTCTTGTCTGCCCACAGTGACCAATGCCAGGTGCCCCAGAGGGAGTGAACGGAACAGATAATGATCAAACGATCTCTCTCCTGCCATCCATTTCCAGACAAACAGGCTAGGGACACCATTCCTTACCCATCCCGGCTAATAGCCATTAATGGATTTAACCTCCATTAACGTATCTAGTTCTCTTTTAAACCCTGTTATAGCCCTAGCCTTCAAACACTCCTCAGGCAAGGAGTTCCACAGGTTGGCTGTGTGGTGTATGAAGAAGAATTTCCTTTCATTTGTTTTAAACCTGGTGCCCATTAATTTCATTTGGTGGCCCCTAGTTCTTATATGATGGGTACGGCCTTGGGGAGAAGGGGCTGTATCAAGGTAGCCAGTCCTCCGTGCTGCTCAAAGTGCACCTTCCCCAGCCCCTAGCTCGTAGAGACACCTGGAGCATGCAGCACCGTGCTCCAGTGTGATGGAAAAGGTCTAGCAGTGGTAGTAGCTGCAGTCCCTTGGCCTCCTTGAATCATCTGGCTCTAGGACAACCATCCCCTTGGCCCTTCCCACCCTGCCCTCCTTGGTAAAGAGGCTTAAAGTGAATGGAATTACCACCATGATATAAAGGGATCTCCGTGTAGATAAGAAATCGATCTGGAGACTTTCTAAATCACAGACTCATCAGTTTATTGCCACTTTTATATTTGCCCTTCAGAAGAGGTTACCAGTGGGTGGGAAAAAACCCCGCGGGAACTTCTGAACATTCAAGCATCAGTGGAGCAGCCAGAGGTCAGGAGCAATCGTGTGTAAGTAAATGTTGGCTGTGGGCCTGTAGGTTGCTGAGAACAGCAGTCCATTGTGCATGAGTTGTGGCAGTGGGACGTCGGCAGCATGGGAATGGAAGAAGAAGGGCAACAGAGAAGAAACCCTGAACCTTAGTACAGTGGCCTTTAGAACGTAAAAGAAACAGAAAAGATCAAGCTAAAACCTAAAGCTAGTAAAAGCAAAATGATCTCATTAAAACCCTTCCGTCACTGCCTGGCCAAAATCCACCACAATCTTGAGTAGGATTAAGAAAGGTCATCAGGATGGAGTGCGGCCGTGTGAGCTCAGGGTTTTGCAGATGGTATCACTCCCTTTCATGGAAATCCTTGTAGACCGAAAAAATAACGTTCAGCCATGTGAGCATGAGACAGCAGAGACTGTGGACTCGAGAGGGTGAGTATGGAAGGAAAGGAGCAAAATATTACAGATCATTACAGACATATCAAGTATCCTAGTTTAAAGTGTCTCAGAGTTTGGCGGGGCCAGGATAATGGGATGTGCATGGAATGCAATTGTCTCTCAGACAATAGAAAGGGATGGGTGTGATCGCAGGGACAGTTATATTCATGCATGGCCTCAAGGGGGCAGCAAGCATCCAAGTGAGCAGTCACTGGCCCAGCCTGCCCCAGGGAGCAGCTGCCAGATGCTGCATGGCCCCCGTGCCCTGAGCAGGCCCCCTGCACAACCTTGCCCATCATGGGCTGGGCCCAGGGAGAATTAGTGAACAGCCTGCAGGCCCCCCCTTCTCTCAGGCTGGCCACAGGGAGTGCCGGTGGGTGGCTTGGGGAATCCCTTCCTTCCCCCCACCAGACTCCCAGGCCAGACCAAAGGAAAAGCCAGGCGGGGGGGTGGTCCAGCCTCAGGGAGTTCTGGAGGTGGTCTGTGTAACCTCCCTGCCCCAGGCTGACCCCCTGAGAGTGCCACCTGGGCCAGCCTCAAGGAGCATTGGTGAGTCAACCACAAACCCCCTTTCCCACCCTGGGCCAGACCCAGACCTGGCAACGGTGGGGTTGCTGGGCACAGGGGTCTATGGGAGCAGATTCTGAAGCAGTATCAAGGCGTTAGCTTCCTCCAGCCGGAGAATTCCACTTCCTTTGTTTTGCAAAGCCAAATGCACAACGGCACCACGCTCCTACAAGACAAAATCACATTTTAATGAGTATTTATTCTCCATGTGACCATATCACCTGGGAGCGCCAGTCACGGACCCACCCCACCTTGTGTGAGGAGCTGTATGAACCCAGAGCAAAAAGCCTGTGCTTCATTTCCATGCACTCTGCTGTTGTGCCCTTTATCTCCATTGTCACGTGCTTGCTGCAAATCTCTCAGCTCAGCCTCACACTCTGTTTTTGGCTCCACATTGTTATTAAAATCCTGCCCGTTATTATTATTATTATGAATCAATTTGCCAAGCAGCACTGTGGCACTCTGCTCTGGATACCACGTCTCTGCAGCAGGAGTCCTTTTCCTCGTGGAACATATAACCTTAAGGTCCCCCACCCTGCAGACATTTGCGCTGGTACATAACTTTGTGCATGCAAGCAGCTCCATCTATCTCAACCAGGCCTCTCCCCTGAGCACCGTTATGCAAGTGTTTGCAAGAATGGCACCTTGCTGAGCCACAAAGAAGAGCCATTGAAATTCAAGAGGAAAGGGAGACATCCCTTTTGAGATCATCATGGTCGGGGGAGTATGGTGGGGCGGGGTTGAGGAAGAAAAGTGTTGCAAGTAGAGGACAGAAGAGATTTCAGCACGTGGACAGAGAGGAACATATCAAGTAGCAGATCTAAAATAGTAAAACCATGAAACTTTCAGACACCTTCTCTGGAACATGCAAGTTTTGAAAAAAAATGTTATCAGTGTGTAGGTTGTCAAAACCTCCCCCTGAATGCAAGGCCTGAATTATTTCCCATTGAGCTGCTAAGAGGAAATATTGACTCACTGGCTCTTCCCCCTCCCCCCACACACCCTTCTTTGAATGTCACTCAGTCACAAAATTCTTAAACACAGCTTGCTATCAAACATTATTTATGCTCCTTTTCCTAGCCGTACCTAATAACTGCTAATTAAGTCTTTTGTAGCCTGACTCTGAACTAATTAGGGTTAATTGAGCCTGCTTGTACATTAGCTACTCCAGCACTTGCCCTGATAATCAAGGGGTTTGGAGCAGATTGAATATGTTGTCGTGATAGGTAGCCTAGAAATCACGTAGTCACCAGATTCTCCGTGGCTTTGAGAATTATTGTAATAGCCAAAAGGAATCTCCCTTTGCTAACTTCTTTCTATGCCGAAAGCACAAGAGGGAGAGATTCAGGTCAGGACAGCTGTCTTCACCTAGAAGTCACACAAGCACCTAGGTTCAGATTTCCAAAGGTATTTAGGCTCCTAGAAATGCAGATAAACACTAGGTGGCTGTTGTAAAGAGGCTTAGGTGCCAAATAGAAGTTGAACCTTTTTAGTCTGGCACCCTTGGGACCTGGCCGGTGCCGAACCAGGGAATTTGCCATGGCACGGGAGGTCAATATTGTCTTGCAGCATCACCAATACTTCAACTGCTTGCTGGGTTCTTAGCATGGGTTATTTAGATCCAATTTACCCCTAAATATCTTCTAAGTAGACACCCGGCTAACTAAAATCATGCCAGATCACAGAGGTTGCCAGACCACAGAGCGCCAGACTAGAGAGGTTCAACCTGTATCACATTTCCAGCAGCATACCAGCATCCACACCAGCAGGGACTGATTAAGTACCGACTGAGAGGGAAGAATATCATCTACTGAATCACTGTTACATATTGCCGCACATTATGTATTTTTTCCCTTGGAAGTTTCCCGTCCAAGTCCTTGACCCAGTCTGACCATGCTTGGGCTTGTTGAGAAAACAGCAAGAACTGAACGGCCTTCAATCAGCCAGCCTCTAGGAAGCAGTCAGTTTTATTTGTGCTTCGTGACAGGGAGTAGGGCGAGAGTCTCGTCGTGCTCTCAAAGACGCTTTACATCCATCAGGTGACAGCTGACAGTGCAAACGGCTGCTGGTAAAAATGGTGTTGCAGCTGTCACGCTAACCCCCCAACACAACCGCCACACAGTGGGCTGCCGGCTGCCGGCACAGACAGCTTTGCATTTGCAAACCCGGTGCACCGCATCAGACAGACCTGATGCAAGCCTGATACGCTTCCGTGATCAGGAGTGTGCTATTCACTACCTCACACTGCAGTGACGGACGGGTCTGATTGGGGTGTGGTTCCTACCAAGTGAGGTTCTAATGCAGCCTGGGTCTGGCTTTGAGTGTGTTTATCACCAGCAGGAGGCTCCCTCCTCTGCAACATGGGCCCCACATAAATGACAAATCTATTGGCTTTCAAACTTTCCGTCGTGGAGCTAATGCACACAGGACATACTGTAGCACTGCATTAAGCAGCAGGCGATGCATGAATATTCATTTTCTTGACTTTACGTTAGTTACATAAATTTAGTGTCAGGAAAATCCCAGGCACATTCCTTTCGCCCGTATTCTCGGGTTTCCTTCCCCGTTCTAATGTTGGATCTGTGACCATAAAATAAGGTAAAATAGTCGTGCATTCATTCTGCCTTCCGACAATCTCCGTTTAAAGATCCTCAGTGTAAATCCACTGGCTCTGAGTAGTGTTATGCTGGTTTGCAACTTGTATAAACCGGTGGTGGCTTAGTAGCCTTTCTCTTTCCCTGTATGATTCTTTTATGACGTGCGCACATTTGCTTATGTATATGTTTAATGCAAACACACTACATACATAATTTAATGAGGTGCTATTTTTTCTATCTGTGTATAGCACACACGAATGAAACACACACAAACGCCCCCATCCATTTGTAGGCAAAACAAGCAGAAGAATCCGAGAGAAGTTAGCAACTCCTAATCGGAAACTGGAACTATAGCTTTAAAATAAGGAAGCAACTATTCAGATTTATGATCATCATAATAAAGCTGATGTCAGGGTTTATTTCATAATGAGCCTTTTATGATTCAGGGGAACAGAGATAATGGCTGAGAACAAAGTTAAACAAATGGATTTCCATACTAAATTTCCTTCACACAGAGAGGTATTAGTATGCCCTGGCATACTTACCGGATAATACTGTTTCTTTTTTTTCTTGCTGCCCCCTTACTAGAGTCTAATTAATATTAATTGTTCAGTTGATTCTGGTTTGCATGCATGGGGGATCCCTGTGGTCCTGCTGTCTCTGTTTTTTGGTTAAAAATCACAGCCATGCCATGCTGTCTTCCTATCCAAAATGCCTGTTTCTCGTTTTCCATTAGCATTCCTGCTGGAGCTACAAACTGCACTCCATCTGATCCTGACCCGAAGACATTTTCTGTGATGGGTAATGCAGGCTGCTCTTGATAACAAGCCCAGTGCTGGCATAATTCCTGCCTAGACATGGGTGGACTACTGCTGAGCAAATAAACTGACCTTCCATCTGAGCAGGGACAGGCAAGTCCTGAAAAGCGTGCGAGCATGCGATCGTGAGGTCGCTGCAGCCTGTTCAGCTCTTACCCTTTTTACAGAGAGGCCCAATAAAGGTATCAGTTATGAGGGTCATTATTAGAGAGCAGATACTACCTTATCCCAGGAAACAGACCTGGTTACAACAATCTTGCGGCCCACTGAGATCAAGGCAGGTCATTCATGCAACTGACTCACTAGTCTAGGTTTCTGATCGTTTCCTTAAAATATATTTTCCATCCACTTTAGATTTTGATCTCACCAGGGGTATGTCTAGACTGCATCCCTCTGTCAGCAGAGGGATGCAGATTAGGCAGGTCGACATTGCAAATGAAGCAGGGATTTAAATATCCCGTGCCTAATTTGCATAAAAATGGCTGCCACGTTTTGCCAACTCAGCACTTTGTCGGCAAAAAGAGGCAGTCGAGAGGGGGATCTGTCGAGAAAGAAAGCCTTTTTCGACAGATCCTGTAAACCCCTTTGCAAGAGGCATAAAGGATCTGTCAAAAAAGGCTTTCTTTTTCAACAGATCCCCTCTAGACTGCCGTTTTTTGCTGACAAAGTGCCGAGTCGGCAAAACACGGTGACTATTTTTATGCAAATTAGGCACGGAATATTTAAATCCCTGCCTCATTTGCAATGGCGACCTGCCTAATCTGTATCCCTTTGCCGACAAAAGTGGAGTGGAGTGGTGTGGAGCCTTATTTCCTTCTTTTATTTGGAGCCCCGTTTCGGACACTTGGTCCTTACCTGAAATAAGCAATCATCACGACAGTTTGTCAGTGCTGGCAAATAATGTTCTAGTTACAAAGTTTTAAATATTAATAAAGAAAAAGTTATGTCTCCTGCAACAAAATGGAAATGTCATCTGGAATGTAAATGAAGCTTTCCAAATGATATTTTTATGGAAATCAATATCATATATTTATTACCCAGACGCGAGCTTAACACTGAAGCCACGTCAATTAGAACACACCACTGATAAAACCTTCCTGAAAGGAATAACAATGCAGTCAGGTTCCAAAGATTCTGATTCAGCAAGGCAATTGAGATGGTGGAAAGGGAAGCTAGCTTTCCTGGCTTCTCATGGATGCTGGTCATGCTCCGTCTTATCCTAATGTGCCTCAGAACAATGGATGAGAAAGTAAACAGACAAGCTGTTTATGACACTTCCTATTTCAGTAAACACACTGCCGGGGGTGGGGAAAGGATCTGGGCTTCTGTCCTGAAAGTTAAATATCAAATCCTGGGAAGCACACATTACTGAATGTGGCAACACTTCAAATGTTGCAATCAATGCAATGTGTAGCCAGGCAGGAGGCTAGGAAGGCAGCAGAATTCATGATCGGATGCTGGACTTTTAATTCAGTCCCCATCCGCTCTCTGTCCACCAACTGCCTTGACCATAAGGTTTCTGTTTAAATGTCTCCATTGTGAAGGAATCATGTGACTGAATTGCAGGAGTAGCATAAACATTTCCCGTAAAACACGAAAACGATAATATTTTGCCTTGTTTTTGGATGTTTCCTCTCATGGTCACAAAGAACTTTGCATATGTCAAAGGGGTATTTTTATTAGACCCACTAGAGAGATGGGAAAACTGAGGACAGAAAGGGGAAGCTACCTGCCTGCAGTCGTGATTCTCAGTCCCTTGCTCTAGCTAGCAGTCGGTAGACACTTTTTGTCAATACCAAGGATCTTCTTTCAACTTTTGAAACATTTGATGTTCACTTAAATGAAGCCCGATATTGAGGTGTGTTCTATGGATCCTGCTATTGCAATTAGCAATTATTAAATGAGAAACCTATCTCATCATCATCAACAACATCAACAACCACAGGCTCAATGCACGTTGGTGTCCAATGCCTCCCTCACTATTTCCTTCCATCTTTCCCTGTCCAGTGCGGAGTGGCTTTGTTTCTATAGAGTAGCTCCGCACCAATCTATTAGATCATCTACCCATTCTCTGTGGGTTCTGCCTCTTCTATTCGGACCATCCATTATGCTGAATACCAGGGTCTTCACTTTTTGCTTGTCATTCATTTGCCCGAATAGCTGTAACTTCCATTGTATAACCTTCTGCAGTGGGTCCTCTCCTCTCGAACGCCAACATCCTTCTCTTCTGCTTGCATTTAATGACTGCTTCAGCTGTAACATAGATCTGGGGGGGGGGAAGCAAGTAATTACTTCTGTTGCCATTCCAGCTACAGCTAGTAAACTTTTCTATTTCCAGGATTTTGGTTTATATTAGAAATTGAGACAACTGGAGTCCACCGAGTCCATCTGATGCTAGCAACTTCCTTTGCTAGCTGAAGGGAGAGGAATAGCTCAGTGGTCTGAGCATTGACCTGCTAAACCCAGGGTTGTGAGTTCAATCTCTTAAGGGGGCTGTTTAGGAATGTGCAGCAAATCCATTAGGGGTGGTACTCAGGCCAACCAGGTGACTGGACTTGATGACCTCTCAAGGTCCCCTACCAGTTCTATGACATAGATACATCTCCATCTTTCTTTTACTTGTCCCAATATTGTTGCATTGAGAACTACTCATTCAACACTCAGTGCGAGGGGCTCAACAAAGACTCTGGCTATCTTACCCATTACAAAGATAGCCTCCCCAATTATCACCTGTAACACCATTAGCTCACAGACATTTACCTTTCCCCTCCCCGCCCCCCCGCATCCTCCTTCTGTTCTGAAATTTGATTTCTCCTTTTCATATGTGTTCATTTTTTTTATTTGTATCCTTTGGTATATATGGTTGTGACTATTTTCTTCCACTATTTGATCTGAGGAAGTGAGTCTGGCCCACGAAAGCTCATCATCTAATAAATCATCTTGTTAGTCTTTAAAGTGCTACATAGTCCTGTATTTTGTTTCTACTCATTTGCTATGTGCGTAGGCCTCAAAGCAAAATTCTGGCAAACCCAAATTTTGGGAAGCGGATTGCCCAGGACGGCTCAGAAAGCTTTCCCCTGGTTTGATTCTTGACCAGGATAGCAGGGAATTGAACTTGCTGGATGGGAGACTCATTAGGAGTTTTGCCCGAGGAAGCACTCAGCGATGTTGAAATTAAAGGGCGCCTTCAATGGATACCTGCCTCTGGAATTTCCACTACATGTATCTGGTGAAGTGGGTCTTTGCCCACGAAAGCTTGTGCTCCAATACATCTGTTAGTCTATAAGCTGCCGCAGGACTCCTCATCGCTTTTGCCGATTCAGCTGACAACCCCGCAGGCAGACGTCCACATTACAAAACCGGCACCGCAGCTGTCTCTCCTTCATGCATTTAGCCAAGGCTTGTATGAGGCTGAGCGACACTCAGGGGTCTCTCCAGGAAATACAGAGGCAATGATACTGGCATTTAGGAGGGTAGAAGGTTATGAGAGGAACTTTCCTGACTACTGCTGCTGAGGCTCCAGTTCTGTCTCCCAGCTTAGAAACGCACCTTTCCCCAGCATGAAAGCCACTTAATGCATTTCCCCCCCCCCCACCTTGTTTATTTTAAGATACCAGGACACTCCCGACCTGCCTTGCTCACTCAGACCAGTGGAAGAGAAGTGAGGAATTCCACCCCATGTTCACTGGCTTAAAATATGTTGGGCTACGTCTACACTGGCATGATTTTCCGGAAATGCTTTTAACAGAAAACTTTTCCGTTAAAAGCATTTTTGGAAAATCGCGTCTAGATTGGCAGGACGCTTTTTGCATCCGTGGCCAATCTAGACACGGTTTTGCGCAAAAAAGCCCTGATCACCATTTTAGCCATCGGGGCTTTTTTGCACAAAACAGCACTGTGCTGTTTACACTGGCCCTCTTGCGCAAATGATTTGCGCGAGAGGGCTTTTGCCCGAACGGGAGCAGCATAGTATTTCTGCAGGAACACTGACGATCTTACATGAGATCATCAGTGATCTTGAAGAAATTCAAGCGGCCAATGTAGACAGCTGGCAAGTTTTTCCGCAAAAGCAGATGATTTTGCGGAAAAACTTGCCAGTCTAGACACAGCCTTGATGTTTGTGAGACTTAAAGGCTGTCTCTTGGAGAGGAAACAACAAGAAAAGGAATGAACGTCCTATGACAGAGGGTGGCCACACTGCACACTGCTGGAAGGACCCACCCATAGGTGAGCGTGAGCTACAGACCAAAACAAAACAGAACAAGCAGATCCTGTTCCTCGTCAGAGGATGCCAAAACCAACACCACCCTACCTGTGGAGTTCTGGGGACAGATCATTTTCATTGAGGAGTTCTACACTGTGGAATTCATTCTCACAGCAATAAGGAATATGTTTTTCTTCATGCAGCACACAGTCAACCTGTGGAACTCCTTGCCAGAGGATGTTGTGAAGACCAGGACTTGAACAGGGTTCAGACAAGAATTAAATACATTCATGGAGGACAGGTCCATCAATGACTATTCACCAGGCTAGACAGGGATGGTGTCCCTTGCCGCTGTTTGTCAGAGGCTGAAAATGGGCACAGCCCTTCCTGATTTATAACATTTTCACTGACGAGCTCTCTGTTCCTTCTGAAAATCTGTTCATTTTGCAGTTTTTATTACAAAAGAGTGACGGGAGGGATCACTTGATGATTCCCTCTTCTGTTTATTCCCTCTGGGGCACATCTGGCATAGGCCACTGTAGGAAGATAGGATACTGGGCTGGATGGACCTTTGGTCTGACCACGTGTGGCCCATTCTTACAAGGAACCACTATTCCTAGGATGTCTAAGCCACAATAGAAGGGGCAACTCATTGTAAAGACCTTCCTACATTCATACACTTGACAGAACTGCCCTGCTGTGTCTGCTAGGGAAGGAATATGAATGAATCCACAACAGATTCTGTTCATCTGTATTTTCTTTTGGGGATCCTAAAATACTGTATTTGGTGCTCTGGAACCACAAGGGGAGGGTGACTGTTTTGAAGACAAAACAGAAACCGATGCAAGGAGTTTCACATTGCACTTTCTTTTGGCTGTGTTGAAAGAAAACTGATTTTTCTCCTGCAGGAATATTCTATTGGTCAGCTAAGAATATCCTTTTATCTGGGTCAGGCGAGGTCTGCACTGCCTTCAGCCCCGTGGGGAGCCGGGAAACACACAAACCAGTCACACTGACAAAAGCACGCTCGTTCTCCCGCCGCCCTGCCACCACAAGAGTCTGTACTGACTCGTTCGAGTTGATGTTGTTAATGTATTGTGTGAAGTCCTCAGAGCAAAAATGAAATCCGTTTATCAAGGAGTGGCTAAGCCGCTCTCACCAATGGGCCTGCACAGCCGATCGATGTGGGGGGATGCGTTGTAAAATAAGCTATCGCCTTCACAGCATGACCAACGTCCTGTCTTTTTGTTGTTGTTGTTTTACGTTAGCTTCCACTAAAGGTCAGGAACTATATTTATCACAACCACACATACACTGGAGAGGGGAGGTTAGCTTCTTGTGGACCACGCTGTTCTGCATTGGGGACAAAATCTATTTACTTGTGTTGCTTGATTACCGGAGCTAAAATCTATAAACATTCAAAAATACTTTCCACTGCTCTGCAGCTTTTTCTCCAAGGGGCTCAAAGTACTTTCCTGGCCCTTCTAAGTTCTGTCATGCAGATGAGCATTATAATTGCTCTGCAGTAGGGAAAATATGTCACTGGATAGGACAGGGACATCATAGAATCATAGAACTGGAAGGGACCTCGAGAGGTCATCAAGTCCAATCCCCTATCTTCATGGCAGGACCAAGCACCATCTAGATCATCCCTGATAAATGTCTATCTAACCCTCTCTTAAAGAGCTCCAGTGATGGAGATTCCACAACATCCCTAAGCAATTTATTCCAGTGTTTAAACACCGTGACAGGTAGGAAGATTTTCAAGAGCAGCATCTAATTTTGGAAGCTTCAGAGGGTAGCCGAGTTAGTCTGTATAAGATAAACTTAAAACCCAACAAACGCTCCGGTAGCACTTTATAGACGAACAAAACATGTCGATGGGATCATGAGCTTGCGTGGGCACCGCCCACTTCTTCAGATGACCAGAGTGTTGAGTTTAGGATGTGCAGACCCAAAATAGAAGTGGGCTGTGCCCACGAAAGCTCATGATGCCATCTACGTATTTTGTTAGTCTGTATAGTGCTACCAGACTATTTGTTGGTTTTTAAGTTTATCTAATTTTGGGTGCATCCTGCTTTTTAGGTGCAGAATCCCAGGCCTGTCTAGAGCTTGGTATTCAGAGGTGCTCTGCACTCATGCATCAAACAGAGTTAGGCAGGCAGGTGAAGCAGAGAAGGTACTGGCTTTACACATCTTGAGTTGAGGGTCAATTTCATGGTCTTCCTATTTCTCCTATTTAATCTCATTACACTTCAAAATGTTTTGATCTCCCAATATATTTGAAGGCTGAGTTTTACCTTTAAGTCACTCCTTAAAACTCATCTCCCCTGCAAATGGAACACCACATAGGATGTACTGGGTTATTGTAAATATTATAATACTATTATCATAAACTATAGCTCATTTGTTGCCCGGCAACTATATGAGGTGAATTAATTTATCAGTCCAGAACCAATTTCTGAATATTGACTTATGCAGAGATGACAGACTGTGTATTTCATTCCCAGTTCCCGTAGCCAACCACTCACCCCTACTAAAGAATAATTGATGATGTGCGGCTATTTGGATTAAGTATTTTGATTTGCTTCTAAAACATGTTCACCCTGCTCACCCTATGGGAGATGGAGGGGAGGAATTGTTATCAGTTCCATAGATATTCAAATGAAGCTTTTTCAGAAAACTAAAGATCTAAAACAAAATCCCATAGATGTGGAATTAATTGCTGGCTCCGCACTGAATCGCCGAGAGACCTGATTTTCTTTCTGTGCCACAGCCGAAAGTGCCTCATCAGTAGGAATTCATGTGCAGGAAAACCAAGCATGTCCCACTTACTTTGTGTTCCATATGCTCGAGATGTTTAATTATTTTGTGATTAATTCATTTAACATTTAACTCATCAAGGACTTTACCATATTCAGCACGGCACATAATGGGCCACCCCTGCACACCTTCAGCTCTTCTTCTGGAAATGCACCTTGTGTTTTGTTTTTTTTTTTACCTGCAGCTGTTGTGAATGAATTAGCTTTTTAATTCTAAGCTCCGTTCATTCCCCTGAAGGAATGCACGGATACACACTGGGGCCTAAGATGATTTGAGACATCTGTGGTTAAATTGAATGTAACATAGCCCACATTTTCAAGGATAAAATACTTTGGTTACAGGGCGGGGGCTGGTTATTAAACATATGTCAGGCCTTAGTTCAATGGTTTGCAAACTTTTAGACAGAGATTTCTGTCTACACAACAAAGTATAAGAGGACTTTTTTTTCTTTATTGTACATTTTAATGTGTGTTTAGTAGATGCTGAAAGGTGGTCAATTAACACACGTAGGCCTGTATGTAGACCTTAAGGTATAGCCCCCAGCTATGCAAAATGCGGAGCTGGATTCGGCTTACCTTTAACCGAGCTGCCGCATGGTCTACAGTTCAGGAGACACATGTTTCCGTTGACTTCCCTTACTCCTCACAGAATGAGGCATACCAGACACCGGTGGGGACTGCCCTCAGTGTTCTGTTTGGGGGTCTACACTAGACCCACTAAATCAAATGCTAGAAGATCTGGAGTACTGCATCCAATTCTGCCCCTCCCCACCCCACTAAAGAAAGGGTGTGGACACATTAGAGAGGGTCCAGTGGAGGGTGACCAAAATGATTAGGAGGCTGGAGCACATGACCTATGAGGAGAGGCTGAGGGATTTGTGCTTGTTTAGTCTGCAGAAGCGAAGAGTGAAGGGGGATTTGAGAGCAGCCTTTAACTTCCTGAAGGGAGGTTCCAAAGAGGATGGAGAGAGGCTGTTCACAGTAGTGACGGATGGCAGAACAAGGAGCAATGGTCTCAGGTTGTGGTGGGAGAGGTCCAGGTTGGATATTAGGAAAAACTATTTCACTAAGATGGTGGGGAAGCTCTGGGATGGGTTCCCAAGGGGGGGAATCTTCATCCCTAGAGGTGTTTAAGTCTCGGCTGGTCAAAGCCCTGGCTGTGATGATTGAGTTGGGGTTGGTCCTGCTTTGGGCAGGGGTCTGGACTTGATGACTCCTGAGGTCTGTGCCAGCCCTGGGATTCTAGGATTCTAGGATTCTAAGATCGACCTCTGGAGGGTCAATCTTCTCCGTAGTGTAGTCTAACCTATAGTGACTAAAGTCCACAAGTCTCAGAGGGGTCGCCGTGTTAGTCTGTAACTTTAAAAGCAACAAGTAGTCCTGTGGCACCCTAGAGACCAATAAATATCTATAGTATCATGAGGTTTCATGCGCAAAACCCATCTGATGAAGTGGGTTTTGCCCATGAAAGCACATGATACTGCATATGTATCTAAGGGGCCACACTACTAAAGGACACAAGTTAGCCAAAATATCCACACAGGCATCGTGCAGAGAAGGGAGCAGTACAAACTACTCCCGACCCTCTTTTCAGTGTGCACTAGACCTCAGGCCAACAAGATCTCTTCCCTTCATTGGTCAGACTCTCTGTCAAGACTGCCAGCTACATCGCTAGTGGCCACTGCTGTTCTGATCAATTTTGACCAGGACCTGTGGGCCTTGTTTGGACTTAGGACTACTCAGAAGTCCTCCATTGCTAATTGCTAAGAGCAATTCTGCAAAAGTATGCCATCAGATGCATCCGTAGTGTGAATTCTTCTTCTTCATTTATTGTGACAGGCCCAGACCAGCTGGCTACCACAGACGAATGGAGGGAAGACACATTGGGGCCTGGGTGAACAGTTTTCTTTTCCCTAACAAGGGCCAAGCCTAGTGCAGCACCATCGGGAAGGCCCCTGGGGCCAATTAAGAGCTTGTTGGAAGCAGCAGCCTAATCAGACACCTGCAGCCAATTAAGGCCTGTGGAGCTGTTTTAAAAGGTTCCCCCTCAGGTAAGGAAGGGGGGAAGGAAAAGAGGGAAGGACTAGAAGGAGGAAGTGCATTGCTGGAGAGATTGTGTGTGTGTGTGCGCACGTGTGTGTGTGTGCGCGTGTGTGTGCGCGTGCGCATGCATGTGCATGCCTGTGTGTGTGTGTGTGTGTGTGCACGCACATGCATTGCTAGTGTGTGTGTGTGTGTGTGTGTGTGTGTGTGTGTGTGTGTGTGTGTTTTAAGAACTAACTAATTTGCCCCCAAGAGGGATCGTTTGGGAAAGTGGCCCAGGGAAAAAAGCTGCCAGACTTGGGAGTAAAAGTAACCCTGTCTGTTACTGCTACCTTGGGGTCCGTGGGTCGGACCCATAGTAGTGGGTGGGCCTGGGTTTGCCTCACCCTCCCCAACCCTTTATACGCCACTGCAGATTCTGCCTTGAGAGGGGAGACTAGGACTACAGAGAGAAGAAGCCAGCATGTGGAGGACCACAGTGAGTCTCTGAGGCAAACCCTGTTGCCAGAAAAGCGGGACCCATGGGGCCTGGCCAAGCTTTTCCACATTATCCAAGGTAAAATATGTGTATTTTTAGTGTATTTCATTTTAAAGTCTTGGATTGATTTCCACTAATTCCAACTAATTACGCAAGACATCCTCACGGTGATGACAAACACGAGGGCCTTGTCTACCCTGTCACGTTTTGGCTCTAAACATGGTCTTGTGGCAACCAAACTGTGAGGGTGTTTATGCTGCAATATGACTTTTGTTGTGTCAGTTTTGGGGACCAAAAACTTCCAGCCCTGTGAGAGATGTGTATTTGGCACTCCTTCTGCGTTGGTTTAAAATCGCTACTAGTGGAGGCACCGCTCCACTTCCTGTTCAAATCTCATCTGAAAACAAATCTCTTTACTTTCTGCAGTTATTATTGTTGTTCATTTTAACTCGGTCCTCTGGGCCACAGGAAAGGGCTGTGTTCACAGAGTGCGCGCAATAGGGCTAGAGACAGTCAAAAGGCATAGGAAGGGCCAAACTGGGCCAGACCAAAAGGCCCAGGGACCTGTCTTCTGATGGTGGCCAGTGCTGGGTGCCCCAGAGGGAGTGAACACAACAGGGAATCATCAAGTGATCCCTCCCCTGTCGCTCGTTAGTAATAATGGCTGCACAATGAACAGATTTTCAGAATGAGCAGAGAGCTCATTGGTGAAAACGTTATAAATCAGGAACGGCTGTGCTAGAGAATTTAACGTAAAGGCTGCTTGCTTTGCTGTGCCACATGGTGTCAGCTCAAAGCCTGGCAAAGCACCTACAGAAACCGCAGGGTATCTTTACATGTCCTGGGGACTTCTCAGAGAGGGGGCAGCCGCCTGCTTCATTTCCGGAGGTGGGCTTTTCTTGGTCTTTTTTAATCGGCCTTTTCATGCCAACCGGATGAAAATGTTCACGGGGATGTTTTTCTAAAAGTAGGGATACTGGGTTGTGCCTCCATGTGAAGCAGCCTCTGCTCTCCCATCATTTTGAGCTGGCTCGCACGAAACACAGTCTGTTATCTTCCACATTCAGAGAGATTTGGCTGGACCAGCAATCACTCCCCACCCTGCAGCTAGTGGGTTTGCCAGTGGCCATTAGTGTCTAGCAGTCGATGCCTGGAATATTCACACATGGTGTCTTGCAGCAATTCCCCACCCCAGCAATGAGGTAGTAGCTGTGGAAATTGACACCAGTGATGGGCAGTCTAGGCTAATGAGTGGACCACATAAGCAGCCCTCCTTCATCTCAGTGGGCCGCAGGATTGTCAGGACAAGAAGGTCTGTCAGGTTAGGGTGGTTTTGTTCACTGTGCTTGTGTACCTAGAATTTGCGGGATGTGCTGACTGAACCGTATCAGCGCTGTGATTGGAGGCAGAGGAAGCGCACGGCTCTTACAGTCCATGTTGTGTGCAATCTGCATGCACCTTGTTTCTTGTGCCCTGGTTTTACGCATGTGTCACTTTAATAACACGGGTAGGCAAAAAACGTCATAGCTAGAAACCAGCTGAATCTGGTAACTTTGTGCCTGGACAAAACACAAACAAAACGTGTCACAGGCCACACACAGAATTCTGAAGGGCCAACGGTGTCTTGTGATCCTCTTGTTGCCCATCACTGGTCTACAGAAGTTGGAGGCCCCAGCGTGGAGGCGTTTCTGTGGTTTCGGCACAATACGAGATGCATCTGGTCTTTCTAAATCCCTTTAACAAGTGCTGAGAACTGCATTTTCTATGGTACTTGCTAGCTGTGCAAACCCGCATACACAGCCCAGTAGAGTGATTGCCATCCAGGTGGAATCTCTCTTGTCCAGAACCCTCGGGAGCTGACCGGTGCCAAACCAGAGAATTTGCTGGACCACAGGAGGTCAATATTATCTAGCAGCATCACCAACACTGACCCTGATACCTAGGCTCTTGGAAAGGGTCAATCAGAGCTAAGTAACAGCACAGAGAGCCAGGACTGGTGGCTATAAAAAAAGTTTGTAGGACTGCAGGGAACTTGGCCACATGCATGATAAGTGGACATCCGGCTCACTAAAATCATGCCAGACCACAATTGTTGCTGGACCAGAGAGGTTCAGCTTGTACAAGAATAGACAAATAGGCCATTGAGTCAGTTCTCTGGGACATCTAATGCTGCATACATATCTTGGAGGAAGAGATAAACTCCTCCAACTTTCTGTCCTTAATTAAAGAAGATCTAATTGAGTGCCCCTACTGAGGGGAATAGAGGAGTTGTCATAGGGGACCTGTGGAGAAGCATATCTGTAGCTTTCAATCAGGGTGGGAAAACTTCCAAAGTGTCATGTGTGAATTTTCTGGCCAGAATCTATGTACTGTGCTCTGCCTAAATTGTGTATGTATGTACATACTACACCAGTTTTGGAAAGCTATATGACAGCGAGAGATGATGATGGATGAATGGATGGGTGGATGGATGGAAGGGTGGATGGGCAGATGGAAGAGTAGATGAATAGGAAGGAAGGAAGGAAGGAAGGATATGGACAATGCTTTTGGACAATGATAAAAATAACTAGCTTTACCATAGTATTTTTCATCAGCAGATCTCAAAGAGCTTTAATGGAGGAGGTTAACAGCATTATTAGAAGTGGTGGTTTTCACATAATTACCACTTTTTCCTGAAAAAAAAAGCCAATTTGTCAAAAGAAGCACATTGCTCGGGGAAGGGTTGTGTTTGACACGTTTTCTAACTTAAATACTTTTAAATAACTTGAAAACTTTTTTTTAAATTCTCAGAAGTCCCATTTTGATTTTTTTAAAACATAAACAGTTGTCAGTTTGGAATGATTTTCTGTTTCAAAATTTCACTTTGTTTAATGTTCAGTTTGATTTTTAAAATCTTTTAAAAATATAGACTCTTTCAAATCATCTTTTACCTGACACTGATTTTTCTTTCAGTTTGAGAATTTTTCACGTTTGCAGCCTTCTGGCCGGATTGGGAATGGGAATTTTTTCAAAATCTCAAAAATTCTCATGGGACAGAATAATTGTTTCCCACCCAGCCCTAAACATTATTCTTATTCTGCAGATGAGGAAATTGAGGTACAAGAAAGGGAAATTACTTCTCCAAGGTCACTTAGCAAACCAGTTGAGGAGGCAGGAATGGAATCCAAGTCTCCTATATTTCAGCCAAGTTTCCAATCCACCTCCTCTTGCTAATTTGCATCTGCATTTTTTTTGCTCACCAAATGAATTGAAGGTACAAATCCATGTGCATGAACATAATTTGTGTGCTGCCATCAAGTGAGAAAGTCAAGTCCTCCAGATTCTGGTTTTGTTCAGCTCAGGGTGATAATTTAGGGACATCCATAATACAGATAGAAATATTTTCTCTCCTGAAGGATGATATTGTTTAAACATGCTGATAAATTAATACTGGACTCATGTCACAGAAACAAACACTCTCGACCATCTGTCAATCAGTCTAAAATGCTGGATTGGTGGAGAAGGTTTGTAATTACTGCAGTCATAAAGTTTAATAAAATGTTTTGATTCCATTAGGCAATTTAATTTAGATGATAAACTGCCAGGAAATGACAGCTTTAATAAATCCTTATTAAAAAGGTTCTGGGAGCCACCAGCTGTGAAGGAATAGTACTGTGTTTCCTAGTAGGTAGTCGAGAGAGATACCTAATTCTTTTGAACATCTCAGATATGTAGGTCGTCAGATACTATAGGAATATGGATTGTATAACAAACTTGAGAGAAAGTTCTGCAGTATAATACCAAAAAATAAGATGTAAGGTGCTAGAAGCAAAGGAATCAGAAAATCAGATTATTCTATTCTCTTGTCCTGATAGCAGCCAGTCTTGGATATTCCAGAGGAAGGTCAGAGAAAATGGTTATTGTGGAATAATCGACCATTTGGGAATTAGTAGTTCGTTTTTGCTTAAAAACATACATTCCTGTTGTTTCCATATCTGATTGCACATGATCTCGTTATACATATAATTGTGAAATACTTTTTTATGTACTGCAGCTTAGCTCTTGACTTAAGTGATACCTTTCGACAGTGGGTTCCGCAGATTGTGCCTTGCCGCTGTATTTTCACTATGAGTTTCTTGGCCTTTCTTTACGTTCTAAGAATAGAGGCTCAACAAGGAAATGGTGTTCGCAACTCCTAAAGAGTGACACTAATCCTGATTTCCTGATCTCAGACCTGATCAATGAGGCTTTGAAGCACATGTGAAGAATGCGAGATGTCCCATCTACTTCAATACAGCTGCATCTATTTAGAGATAAACTTGAATACCTTATATTCAGGACTTGGAAAATGATAGGTGGTGCAGCCAAGGTAAGATGTGATGTCCCCCTCCCCATTCCACGCTTTATGAAAATTGGCTTGTGACTATGAATATGCATAACTTGAAGATGCTTTATGCAAAACAGGTCATGGGACATAGCAGTTTTACAGTTATAATCTGCTGGATTTGTGTATCTTATTTTTGTGCATGACTCACTCTTGCATGTGAAGTTAGAAATATTAACTGTTTATAGTTTTAAATGTGCTAATGAAAGTCATTACTGGTGCCCCAGAAGGCTGAACGCTTGGTGATCAGCTCAAGGACTTGTAAACAGACTTGTTTGCCCCATAAATCCAGAAGGTAGTTGATCTAGAAAGACATGTGACCATTCCACTTGGTACTGAAATCTATTTTGACTGTGGTATTTTTCCATTGAAGGGGGAATATAAAACAATGGATTCCCACCCTGGAGAAAGGTCTATTTAAGCAACGGGAAGCTATCAGTCCTTTGTCTTCAGCTGGTCTTGGAAAGTTCTTGGCACATTCTAAGGCTAGGTCTACACTGCAAAGAGAAATCGGAAAAAGAAACGGTGCCAAATTTCATAAAAAAGTCCTCTTTCAACACATCCCTTTTTCCTCATAAAACAGAGATGGCAAAAGAGCATGTCCACTTTTCTGAAAAATTTTCTGAAAAAGTGGACGTGCTCCTTGGACGTGGAGCTGGTTTTTCAGGATACCTCTGGTATCCCGGAAAAGTGCTGCAGTCTAGACATAGTCTAAGAGGAAAAAGAACTTTAAAGAGGACTGGAGACCCAAGTCAGAGGGGAAAAAAATCATCTCTGACTTGAAGATTATGCCTGAAACAAGAATAGCTGTTTAGGATAAGAATTTGCATGTAGTAAGGTTTTTGGTGAACTAGAATGAGTTATGCATTTACTATTCATTTTAATTTTGGAAACTTATTTTGAATTGTCTGTTTTCATTTGTGACCACTTAAATCCTAATTTTTACACTTTTGTTTACTTTCAGGCCCAGTGTAAATAATTGTTACCTGGGGAGGGCAACCATTGTGCATATCTCTCTTTCATTGCGAAAGGCAGCTTACCCGGGGTACTTTGGAGGTGTTTTCTTTATGCAGAGAAAGACAGATTTATTTGGGGTTTTGATTTCTTTTGGGGGTTGGTTTCCTGGGTGATGTGCCCTAAAACTACATCCTCACAGAGCTGAAGGGTTTCAGGGTTAGCATTGCTCTGCAGCGGGGTGGTTACCCCAACTCTAGGGGAGACAGGACAAGGTGGCGGGGTGACCCAAAGAGCAAGAAGGTGGGCATCAGTGGCATAATCCACACATTGGGGAACAATCCCAAGGAATCTTCTTTGACTGTGCCTTGTCACACTTGCCACTTCTGATCAGCTCAAAATCACCAGTGGAATATCCTCCCAGGAAGTAGAGTCTAGTTCTTTTCACACTATCTTAGATGGTCAGATCGCTCCAAGGAGAGAAACACCAAAGCCGATCTGAAATGGTCCTAGGTAGCATAGAGAATCCTGTACAGAGACCATCTAAATATTAGCTGCCATTGGAAAATGAGTCCAGGCACACAAGGCCTTAGCAGTTCCTGGGTTTAAATAACAGAATTAACTTTTGCTTAGAGTGAGCAACTCAGAATTCTGTTAACAAATGCAAAGCCCATCATCAAGCAAACGACTACAGTGAAATATGTTCTGCTTCTTTACCATAGACTCAATTAATCAAAGGAACATGTTTCTTTTAATTAGCCTCCATCCCCTGTTCCCTCCAGATGAAAATCATTCTTGGCTGCAAAGTGCTCCGGTTCCTGGAAACATTTTGATGTGCATCAAGTCAGTGGGGGACTGCTGTGAAATCCAGTTGCCAACATGTTCCAGGGACTCGATGAGTACAGCCTCAGGTTTCTCTTCCATTCTGGTGCCAAAGAATGGAAATAATGGATGGGTGACTTCATTAACTTTTAAGCCCCTGTAGCTGGCAGTTCAGTCTTTGTGAAAGGATGTGGTCTGGTCGGAATTTGTTATAGTGACTGCCAAACACCTTCCCCATTGAAATGAAAACTGTGCTTGGGTCTAGATAATTACCACACAACCATGCCAAGCCCAGAAATCCTCCTCCATGGACAAGCTCTATGGGGTTTAAAATTTACATTTATAACCATTTGCTTTCAATAGAACTGTCGGATGGGCCAAATCTTAGACACGTGACTTTGGGGTTACACTTGGCTGCACATAGTCGAGGTGTGACTGACACATCTATAAAGGAGAATTGATGCTTTCAGATGTTTCTTTGCATGCAAAAATTGTGTAGCTGCTTACACTGTACCACATGAAAAAGTGAAACACGGCTGTTCTGATCTATTAGTATTTCCCGATCCACTTGGCATGCTAATGACTGCACAAGGTACAGAGTACTGGAAAATCAGGCCCTTCATGTGTACATTTCAGCTGGGCTCTGTGGCAGGAGGCTGATCATGATGTAAGAAGCTGTTATTCTTGCATTTCTTGCCCAGACCAAAATGCACAGGCACACTTCTCCAGGAACGCTCACTTCTACAGATGTTGTGGAGGCCACATCTGCACTAGGGGAGGAAGTCAACATATGATATACAGCTACCGCTATGTGAATAGTCTAGCGGGTGTCGACGTACTTTAGGTCAAATTTCTGTGGCATGTCCACCAAGGAAGGTCAATGAGAGAAACTCTTCCATCAATTTCCCTTACTCCTTGCAACCTGGTGGAGTACTGGAGTCGACTTCAGTAGAGTTAGTGTTTTTACTATTTAGTGTGGTCCTATCTGTGAGAGTGTTTTTTTTTTCAAAATAGCCAGAACTTCTGATTTTGATCACATGTACACCAGTATAAATCAGAATAGCTTCGTACCACTCTGTAGTCATGCTGGTCTAAAACCCTTATAAATGAGAGCGACATCAGACCCGCTGTATAAAGAAACAAAGACTTTCTTAAGAAATCCCCCCAATAGCATACTCTGCAACTCAATCCTCGATGCAATGAAACCGTTGATTTCTTTTTTTCTCAGAGATGCATCACATTTTTCCCGCATGCCCCTTGTTCTCCATCAAGAAAATAAAAGCAACACTAATTCCATGTGACGGAAACCTATCTGTGTCAAGTCAGAGAGCTAGGGAGGGGGACGCGCCCATGAACTCTTACTAGCTCGCCTTCTGATTCCCAGTGGCTTACCTGACACTCACTTCACCGCTGCTTTTTTCTCTCGGAGAATCCATTCCGAGGAGATTGTGACAAGGACAATACATTACTGACAAACTTTGAAAGAATGTTAGGAAACATCATTCCAACTGTTAGAGTCAATGAGCAAAACTGTGAGTCTTGTCAAGTCCTTTTGCTTCTTCACAGCATAAAAATGTCACTTCATTAATCAGAAGAGCCTGTTGCTAGTAGACTCCAGCGCGAACACCATTCATCCCTGATCTTTGTCAATTTCTCGCAATAGAACCACAATTTAATAATCCCCCCTCGCACATTAGCAACCGTTTTATGGTAGAATTTCTGGTTCCTGATGATGCACTTGATTAATCAGTCTGGGGAGGACAAGAATAGATATATTAGGAAGCCTAATTAAAAGGCAGAAGACTGAAAAGCATTCTGGAAGGAGAGTGTTACAGATGCAAGTTCCTTTTCATGCATCACAGTAGTCGTATAAGCCCAGATTCATGGCTGCGGCCGGGGAACACACTGCACAGCCAGGAGGGGGACAAGGATAGAACTGGGCTGCACACTGGAAAGGGAAGGTCCCTCATCTTAAATAAAAGTAGCGTAAGGGTGTGGAAAGGGCTCCCCCCTCCCATGCACCCCTTTGTTGGCGGAGGATGTGTGTGCCCAAGTTCTTCTGCTCCATCTGGCTCTGGGAGGGGAGGTATCCCAGGTCCTTTCCTCTGGCTCACCTGGGACCAGGCTTCTTCTTAACCCTTTTTGTGGCTTTTGGGGGTTTGGGAGGACCCAGGCCTGCCCCCCTCTTCTGGGTCCTAGCCCAGGGACCCTGGAAGTAGCAGTTGCCCAGTAAGTCTCCTCACTGTCCACTCTTAACTCTGTCCATAGGCCACTTCCCCAAGAAGCTCCTCTGTCCAGCCCTTTCTCTCAGGACTTTGAGATCAAGTTCTCACAGCCTCCTCTCCAGGTGTCGCTATCTTTCCAGTCAGTCCCTGGGTCTGACTGGGTCGAGCTCCAGCCAGGAACTGCCAGTCCCTGGCCCAGCAGCTTTTTTATATCAGCTTGCTGGGCTCTGATTGGCTGCCACAGAAACAGCCACTCTAGCTTTCCTGGAGGACTTATCTTCAGCTCTTTTCCCTAGGCTAGAGTGTGGCAAGGCCACCAGCATCCAGCAGGGGGCTTTCGGCCTAGTCCATCCCGTCACAGGGTGCTATAAAGTATTCCATCTGTTGCAGGGTGCAGTAGCGCATGCCTGCTTTCTCCACCAGCCACAACATATACACTGGTTGAAACGGCGGGCATCTTGCATAGAAACAGCGACACCGACTTCGTGTCCATTCCTCGGGCAAGGTCAAAGCTCACATAAGAACAGGCCAGCCGTAACTCGGGGTGCAAATAAACACAGCAAATACTGTGGGGCCCTGAAAGATGAGGACCCTCTAATGGACACACAAACTACCCCCTTCTCTCATAACAAACATGACCAATACTTGATGCTTCACAGCAAGAATTTCCCTTGCAGACCGGAAGCAGAAGAGGGCCAATTATTGGACCAGCCGAGGCCTTATCCACACTGGGAATTCACATGGATTGCAGTTACTGATGTCACTGCAGGAGAGTAAATACCAAGTGTGGGAAAAGCTGCCATTTGCACCTGCAGATCTTACCTGGGGAATTTGCACCACTAAGCACTATGGGTTTCCTGTCTACAGTAGGAGCTGCACCAGTAGTTGGAATCAGGGTAAATCCCCCAGGGTAGACAAGACCTTGGCTTCTAATATCACCCCTCAGATATTGTCTATTTCCTGATGTGAACTGAGGACACGAGAGACCAAATCCTTTGCTCATGGGAATCTCCATACATTGAATGTCAATGGAGCTCTGCCAACTTATGCAGGCAGAGAAATTTGGTCCTTAGCAGCGTTCCCAGTAAACAGTGTGCTTCTGCAGCCGCTCACAAGAGACTCAAGTGCTGCTTAGTAGATTAGCAGAGCACCCGCCACTAGGTTTCTATTCCTGGTGGTGCACACTTGCACATGCCCCGGTACACATACCACATTTATTCTACACATGGGTGGAAAAAAATCGGCCCATGAATGGAAAAGATGAGCGGGAACACTGATCTAGAGGTCTATGTAAAAAAGATAATAAATGAATACAGTCTTTCTGACGCTTTGGACTCATCAGCACATCCTTTGCTGCCTTTCATGGTGAGAGCTGCCCTCTGACTTCCTGGATTACAGCAGTCACCAATCTCTTATACAACCAGTTGCTAAGCAAGCGGGGAAGAAGGGGGAATTGTATTAGCTCAATCAGTATCTTCCATTAGTGCTCGCTCACCCTGCTTTTGCTTTTGTTCCATTCTCTTTGACCAGCTCTCTATCAGAAACAAACCAAAGCGGTGGAGAAATGTGTGAAAAGAGATACCATAGATGGGGGGAGAAGGAGGCAATAGGATTATACAGAGGCAAAGATGGGCTGTAATTTGAGGCTTACAATGCTACGCTTTGGGACCATGATCTAACGTCGAATGGGGGAGCGTTACCCAGCTTCCTCAGTTCTTCGTGGCAAGGCAAAGCCAGCCATGAGTAGATCTCAGTTGTTCCTTAGAGCTCAAGTACTTAGGCTGACTAGCGCAACCGGCGCTTCGTACACAAGCAGCTGCCACGCAGTAGTTATCCAATCATTCCAGCCAAACAGAGCCCAGCTGCCTTACACCACTTCAGGTGCACTCCTGTCGGGTGCCAGGTCTCCCCAGCTCTTGCTGAGTTATTCAGGCTGTTCGGAGGGTGCACACTGCTCCACGGGAGATGCTGAGCCCTGTGCTAAGCGAGGCAGGCTGCTCTCAAATGGTCACAGGAGAGGGATGCATTTCTCATGTGCAGCCTCCGGTTAGAGGCTTACACAATCATTCTGTGGACCTTTTCGGCTCTTCAGAGGTGTGCAGGAAACTTTATGAGAACAGACTTTGTCATGGGAGGGTCTGTAATCAAATGGAAAAGGATTCTGTTCCCAGGTTGGCCAGTCGGCTCCTATGTACCCTTGACTTGAACACGATTTTTAGTTGTGTTTCTTGCCATCGCTCTATCCTGGATTGGCAATATTTATAGTTGTCTTCCCAAACTTACAATTGTATGCCTGGCTATTGTGCAAATTGGTCTCCTTGAGCTCCTTTCATATGTAGCCTGTTCATCACGTCTTTGATTCCCCCTTGATTGTCTTCTAAATGTTCCTCAAGTTCCAGACAAGAGGGAGAGATCAGATCAGGGTTAGCCATGTTTCCAAATACCCAGGACCACTGGAAAGTTCCGATGTGGAAATAAACTTCATGGCTGGATCTCATCTGATCCATTCCAATTGTCTGGAACTTGAGGAAAGTTTAGAGTCTCACCCCTTGTTCTGCGAGTTCTCTGTAAAGCAAAGAAAGCCTTTATTCGACTAGTTAATGGGACATTTTAAATGATAAATAACTTTCCAACAATACCATTTTGACAAAACCTACCTTTATATGGAAACTGTAAAAATTGATGAAACATCCGCATGGAAAAAATGTTTTTTAAATAAAAGGTGCAAATATCCCATTTCACTCTTCTGGGGAATAAAAAGTTTTAATTTTTTTGTTTTGTTTTTAAATGACTTTTCATTTCAAAATGTACTTTATTCTGTATTTTAAAAATAAAAGTAAGCATTTGACATTTATTGAAACAAAACATTTGCACTCTCCCCAAGCACATTTTTCCTGCATTTCAGTTCACGAAAACAATTCAACATTTTTGGGTTTCTTTTCTCCTGCTTCAGGATGACTTTTTTCTAAATATTTAGGTGAGAGGGGCTACTTTGTTTTTTGAGGGTGGAAAGTCCAATTTTTAGTCCGCTCTACTGATCCAAAGCATTCTGAAGTCACAAGTACTCTTTTCATGGACTAAGTGTGAATGCAAGTCTGCAAATGCATGGTGTATTGTTCATCAGAATGTTAGCAACCGGTGAAAGAACAGTGATAACTGTGGACCAGTGGTGCCTAATTTATGCCAGCATCCTCACACACATCATTCGGCCTGGGCCAAAGCTTAATAATGGTTTTTGAAGTGTTGATAGATGACCTCCTTATGGCTATGGAGAGAGGCCAAACCTCAGATGGATAGATAAGACTTTTGTGTCAGAAAGTCAATGAATGAGAAATGTTTACTGGGGAGCAATCATTCCATTCCATTCTAGGTTATACTATAATTGCAAGGTATCTGCGTATCTATGGAAGCTGGCCACAGAAGGAGCAGGGAGAAAATAGAAGGCAATGAATCCTTCACTGGTGAGTACCAAATGAAGTCATCAAGGAAGTGAGGCAGGAGAAAGAGACTCACTGTTAATTATCTGGTGAATCAGGGTGTAGTTAAAAAAGGAAATGAAAGGGAAAGAGATGAAAATGAATTTTTGAATAGTGATCAAAGCCACCCACTTCTGAATTTTCTTTCTGGAAGGTGGGATTTTATATTGTTCGTGTCCCTACCCCAAAGTGCTGACAATTGAAACAAACAAAATGGATTGGAAAACACGGGCATAGACAGAAGTGACCTGACTACAATAGGTGAGCAGCAGAGCTGGGAATAGAAAATAGGTCTCCTGACTCTAAGGTCACATCCATACTTACCATACCAGAGATCGTTCTTCTGGTGTTTGATTTAGCAGGTCTAGTCTGCTCAGCCAAATGTTGTAGGCTCTCCCACAGGTTGATGCCGATACACCTTGATTCACGAGGAGTAAGGGAAGCCGATGGGAGTGTTTGCTCCCATCGACCTCCCACTGTGAAGACAGCACCAAGCCTGGCTTAAGATACGTCAAATCCATCTATGATATGCATGTAGCTAAAGTTATGTACCTTAAGCCGACATTCTGGGGTCTAGTATACACCTGGCTTTAGTTCCGTGTTTTATCGATCAGACCATGCCTCTTTCGTTCTTGTTAAATACACTAGCTAACTACCATGTTTCACAACTAGTGAAAATTCTTTTCTAACTGTCTCAGCAGCCCCTCCTCAGAGGATACTGCTAACAAGAATCAAGAGATCAACCCAACTAAGGTGCAATTAATTTGAGTTTCTCTCAGGCACTTAGACTCCATCTTTGTATCCCCCCCCCCAGCTTTTGATCATGTCATAGTAAAGTAATTCTTCAGTCAGTGAAAGGAATACCTTCATCATGATACCATTAAAGGGCAGAGAAGGACTCAAAGCTAGGTTTATTCAGGTATGTCACTCCATATAAATGTCACAAGCTCTGCTATGTTATAGTCAGAATGGAGCCAATATGATATTAATATTTTAGCGTGCAGTTAGAGAAGCAAAACATGAAGCAGTACTTTGATCAAGAACAGATGAGAGCACAAAGGCATGAAGAATATTGGTCGAAAAATTAGCAGAATAGAGTTAAACACTCAAGTCTGTCTCTAAGTTGAAAAATACAGTCATCCAGTGGGGAAGAGTGTTGGGATTCCATGGCAAAGCTCAGTGATTCTAAAATAGGCCCCAGTAAATCTTACAAGTTAAAAGTCAGTAACTTTGGGTATGTCTAGTCTGCATCCCTCTGTCGGTAGAGGAATGTAGATTAGGCAGGTCGACATTGAAAATGACTCAGGGATTTAAATATCCCATGCCTAATTTCCATAAAAATGGCTGCCGCATTTTGCTGACTCCGCACTTTGTCAGCAAAAAGTGGCAGTCTAGAGGGGGATCTGTCGAGAAAGAGAGCCATTTTCAACAGATCCTGTAAACCTCCTTGAAGGAGTCATAAGGGAGCTGTCAAAAAAGGCTTTCTTTCTTGACAGATCCCCCTCTAGACTGCCACTTTTTGCTGACAAAGTGCTGAGTCGGCAAAACACGGTGGCCATCGTTATGCAAATTAGGCATGGGATATTTAAATCCCTGAGTCATTTGCAATGTTGACCTGCCTAATCTGCATCCCTCTGCTGACAGAGGGATGCAGTCTAGACATACCCTTTGACTCTAAATCCAGAGCCAGACTTATCCTTAAGCAAAATACTCAGTTGTGTAGGGCACCTGAAAATTTGGGGCACTGCTACGTCCTAATGTCCACCTTCCTGTCCCTATTCTGTGGCTCTGCTTCCTCCAGAGAGGATCTAGTTAACTTCAACGTGTCAAAGCCGACCAGACCTATTACCTGAATATCAAATCCACAAAAGAGCCATTTGCCAACCCCAGGTCTATAGTGTCAGTTTCTGCCTCCTAGATATGCCACACACTCATGTCATGGATTGAAACTCAGTTTAACTAATTGCAGAATGGGAAGGTATGCACTTAACTCCCACAGAAAGCTATTGTGAGGCTCAGAGTTTGCCCAGAGTTTTGAGATCCTCAGATGAAAGGGGGCACCCCTTCAAGGCATATGTGTTAGTAACAAGGCATCCAAGTTTTGAGCTCTGCTTTTGGAGATGGAATTAAAAGGTGAACTGCGACACAGGAAAAGGGCTGCACATAAACTGCTGAGTAGAGCTAGTGGCGGTGAAAGCTGCAATGCGGGTACAGTGTATAATCCCAGATTGCTGGCGAAGCAGGTAACGAGCGGAAAGCTAGAGTACAGTGAGAGCTCTGCATTGATACACTGCTAGTGGGAAAGGCTCCTGAACAGAATGAAGAGACACCGTTATCAATAACACACCAAAAATGGGCATGAAAGAGTTGGTTTGCAAAAATGGGAACCACTTTGCAATTTTGCCTTAAATGTATTTCTGGAGACGACAATTTTCAGAGACAACAGAAATGGTTATTTTAACACCCACCACTGCAAAAATACCGAATTTCTGTCTGGGGCAACTCCACAAAGAACTACTAATATTGCTCTGTGTATCTGTGTTCTCCAGTGGAACTAGTGGCATTTCACCCTGGATGAATTTCAGGAATGCCCATAATAGTACATTTGAGAACCCAGAGACGGGCTCTGAAACTCGACTAGTGGAGGGAAATCAGAAAAACAGCATCACGAAAATGATTTTCAGATGAAGGAGCATGGCCTTAGATCTCACCCATTAGATTGAGGAAAACCTGCTTGACCCAAGCAAGTCACAGTCTTCCTCTTTGGTTTGCTGGATTGCCGTTGATTATGCGGGCAAATACGTGTGAGTTAGGAAAATGCATGGGGAGGAAGTGAAAGCTGCCAGGAGGATTCATGTATCCTGCCCAAAAGAGGAAGGAAAAATGTGTAAGGACTGAAGCTGGACGTGGAAAGAAGAGAACTGCAGGTCATATGGTAACAGATCTTGGCAAAATCTAGAAAAAGACAATAGGGTGAAGAGGTTCATCCGGTGTCTACACATGAACTTTGAATGTCACCAGCCAATTACAGCGAGAGAGTGAGTGGAATTGACCTTCATATGCAAATGTGACAGTTTCCCTGGGCTTGAACAAAGACTGGATGCCTCATTATAAGGACAGCCTGCCCTGTACCGAACACCTCATTTTTCATCAAAAGTTTAGTACGGAGGGACATGTCCAGCCCACTCAATTAGCCTCATTAGCACCAATCTAACTACTGACAGGGTTTTTTTCCCCCTTCTTTTTCTAATTCTGGGTTTCTGTTATTCCTCTCCAGATACTCTATCTATCTATCTAGCTATATCTAGACTGCAGGCTTCTTTTGGAAGAAGCTTTTCCGGAAGAGATCTTCTGGAAAACCTTTTTTTGACAGAGAGCGTCCACACAGCAAAAGCGCAACAAAAAAGCAATGTGCTTTTTTGAAAGATCGCATCCACATTGATTGGACGCTCTCTCACATTTAAGTTGTGATTACTGTGGACAGAGTGGCCACAAGGGCACCTGTGTTTTTTCCTGAAGGCCTCTTCTTTCGAAAAAACACTCTCTTCCACGTCCACACACTTTTTTTTCCCAAAAAAAGCTTTTTTGGAAAAAGGCTTCTTCGTTGTAGAATGAGGTTTACCATCCTCAGAAAAACCCTTCCATTCTTTTGACTTTCTGTCAAAAGAACACAATAGCAGTGTGGATGTAAGAATTGTTTTTCTAGAAAAACAGTTGTTTTTCCGGAAAAACTCTACAGTGTAGACATACCCTCAGTCTGTCTGTTTGTCCATCTGTCTGTCTGCCTGCATGCCTGTTTGTCTGTATCTATCTACCTATATGTTTGTCTGCCTAGGAAGACACGCTGGTTCTGGGAACCTTTAGGCATTTGTTTACTTATTGTATGGATTAGCAAACCTTAACCCGAGTACATGTATTACCTCAGTATTGATTAGTCATTGACAATGCACAGAGGAAGCCAGGCATTTATAATCTACCTCAGGCAAGCAATAGGAGTCAGCCACAAAACACACCGGGGTTGCCGGTTGATTGGAGAGCATTGCTTCAACACGCTTTTTAACTCATAGGGTTACATTTCCATAAGCACGTAAATTAGTTAAGAACTTAAGGCCCATTGCCAAAAGTGACCTAGGGACTTTGCATCAGATTTTTGAAAGCATGTAGACACCAGAAGGTACAAGTACGTGCCTAATAGTATGTTCAAAAGTGCCTGGGCACCTAACTCCTATAGGAGGTGCTTCTGAGCATCCTTGTAGATATCTTCATGCATCTTCAGGTGCCTGTATACTTCTAATGTCTCTCTGGAAACCAACGGGAATCTTTTAGGGGGCAAGACATGGACTTTAAGCAGGGATCTGAACTAAGAGAGAATAGCTGTTGAATGTCTCAGTCCTGCACATACTTTAGGCAAACCTTGGCCCCATTGACTACAGCAGGGCCAGATTTCACCCTTTGACTTCAGTTGAGCTATCCACATGAGTACAGAGAGACACATGCACGTATGTTTGCAGGATCAGAGCTTTATTGCCCAGGGAGGAAGAAACTGTTCTGAGCAAGGCTTACTGCTGAAACATCAGTGCATGGTTTCCACGTTTTTTTTGTCCATGTGCCCTATTTTGATCAGTTAGTCCCTGCTAGGCCAACCTCCTCTTGTGCAAGGCTGGACGACCATGTGCAAGGAAGGCAGAGTTGAACTTCCCATAAATATAGCATGGAGTAGACTCCCTAGCCTTTGGGAAAAGGGCAATAGAACATCTGAACTGTTTGGCAAAGACTTTGTGTGACTTCTCAGACAAGCCGTGGCCTTATCCAGGGAGGTGCTGAGGGTTGTAATGCACACTGATCTCATTTGGATTTGTGAACGCACGGCCCCTTTCAGAATCAAGCCTCTGAGATCAGTTGTTTTTGTCATATTTCAATACACCGAGTCGCTGGTGAATGAGACACAAGGTGGGTGTGGTATTAGCTTTTCTTGGACACACTTGAGGTATTGCTAGAGGCAGGAAAGGACATATCTGATCACTTGGGGTACGTCTAAACTACATGCCTCCGTCGACGGAGGCATGTAGATTAGACAGATCGGCAGAGGGAAATGAAGCCGCGATTAAAATAATCGCGGCTTCATTTAAATTTAAATGGCTGCCCCGCTCTGCCGATCAGCTGTTTGTCGGCAGATCGGGGCAGTCTGGACGCGCCGCGCCGACAAAGAAGCCTTTCTTGATCGGCACAGGTATGCCTCGTGAAACCAGGTTTACCTGTGCCGATCAAGAAAGGCTTCTTTGTCGGCGCGGCGCGTCCAGACTGCCCCGATCTGCCGACAAACAGCTGATCAGCAGAGCGGGCCAGCCATTTAAATGTAAATGAAGCCGCGATTATTTTAATCGCGGCTTCATTTCCCTCTGCCGATCTGGCTAATCTACATTCCTCCGTCGACGGAGGCATGTAGTCTAGACACACCCTTGCAGATGGACTTTTAAAAGGCATTGAGGCTCATGATGATTCAGATAAGTGCCTAGAGGGATTTCAAAAATGCCTAGGTAATACATTCCAATTCAAGCCAATGAGAGTTAGGCTCCTCCCCTTCCAAGAGCACAGAGCCAACCCCTTCCCCCCATTTCCTCCTTCCTTCCCTCCCCCCCCAATACCTTGCCCAGGACCCCTGCCCTGCCAGGAGAAATCAAGTTGCTATGCTGCTCTCTGTGCATGTCGTATTGAATAATGTTGCAAGTTTTTTGGGGATGGCATCTGAGATGTTTTCCACTTGGCTTGCCCAGAACACCTCCTCTAGTTCTGGGAAATCACTGCATCCACTTTTCTGGAATCTAAACACTGTTCCTATCTGGGCTCATCCCTGTAGTTTCTCTCCTGGTATTTCATAACCCAGAAGTGATCAGGTCCAGGTATAGTGGGGATATGGTCGGGGACAACACAGCTCCCTCAGACTTCATGCTAAATCAGGTTCTGCAGATATTCTAAAACAGACTCTCACGTTATTATTTTGTACATCCTGTAACCCACTTCATAACTGTCTTACTAATTCTATGAACTAACCCCTAGATAGACCCTAAGCCAAGGGTGGGCAATAATTTTTGATAGAGGGGCCACTCCAAGATTTTGGGAAGTGGTCGAGGGCCGTACGCTTCCATGATATGAATGGAGATGTGGGGTCTGAGATGGAGGTTGGGTGCAGGAGGGAGACTGGAGTCTGGGAGGGAGTTGGGATGAAGCAGGCGGTTGTGACCTAGGGCAGGGGACTGGATGTGATCTAGGGTAGGAGGGGATTGTGATATGGGGCAGGAGATGGGGGTGACAGATCTGGGAGGGGGTATGGGTGTAGAAGGGAACAGAGGGTTTGGGTATGTTGAGTGGTGGGGGGCAGAGAGTTGGGGCAGGGAGGGGTTGGGGTGCCAGAAGCAGGCTGTGGCCAAGAGACTTACTTGTCAGCTGCCAAACTAGCCTGCCTGCCTGCCTGCAGAGCTTACAATGTTTCCCAACCAACCTGCCTGCCTGCCTAGCCATGAGCTTCATGGATAACTAAGCCAGGAGAGGGGGCGTGATTCTTCTTAGCTGCCTGTTATTCAAACAAGCAGCTCTCATTGGCTGGTTTCTGCTAGAAACTGGCCAGTGGGAATGTGCTGGGGGGGTGGGGCAACTCCTAAAACTCCTCCCCTTTCCCTCCAGTTTCAAAATAAAAATGGAGCCCTGCAGCCACATTTCTGCCTGGCGTGTGAGCTGCAGGACAAGCAAGGGAGCGTACCTGGGGCTCCCTGCTGCCTCCTGGGGCTTGGTGGACTGAATCAGGACAGGCCTGGGCAAAATATGGCCCGTGGGCCAAAGTCATCCAGGTGATACAGATCATGGTAGAAAGTCTACTCTGGCAGACTCGTGACACGTTACTTTTCTCACGACTTCTCTACTAGCCACATATTATTTACAAGGCCCCTTGTGGATTCGTGCTTTGCCCATTGTTGACATCTATTTTCTTACTTCTGTTTTCTCTCATCGTTCATGCCAGGCCCTTGCGTTTTTGTTCAGGCACCGGCCTAGCGGGTGGCAATATTCAGCCGTTACGCGGCACTATCTCGTTTCTGGTTACTTAAATGGGGGGGTGTAAATCTGCGTGAGGGGAGGCAGCCCATACAGCTGGAAATAGCCTCACAATGTGGCATAAACCAACGAGCCAGGTGAGAGCAGCGGGAGCCTCAATTTGTAATAGACAGCAGCAGAAGATGGTGGCAGGGGGCAGAGGAGAAAGCAGGCCTACCACCGTTCAAAGCAAATGGCCAGGCAAAAATAAGTCTCAGCATGGCACCGGTGGGAAGTTTCATATGTTATAAGGAGACTTGGAACCTGCCGGGCCAGATGGAGTCACACAATGTCTGAAATAAAAGAAGAACTGAAAGTTTACAAACATAACGTCATCAGAGCTCCCCAGAGCATCACACAGCATCCCAGACATTCTGTTCATCTCACAGCGAGAGGGAGAGGGTTGCTAGTGAATGGGTGGGACCCCATTTATTGTATCGCAGATGACACTAAGCTATGGGGAGAGGTAGAGGCGCTGAAAGGCAGGGATAGGGTTCAGAGTGACCTGGACAAAATGGAGGATTGGGCCAAAATAAATCTGATGAGGTTCAACAAGGACAAGTGCAGAATCCTGCACTTGGGATAGAAGAATCTCAAGCATTGTTACAGGCTGGGGACCAACTTGCTAAGCAGCAGTTTGGCAGAAAAGGACCTGGGGATTACAGTAGATAAAAAGCTGGGTATGAGTCAAAAGCTAAGAAGGCTAATGGCATAATAGGTTGCATTACGAGGAGCATTTCCAGGAGATCTAGGGAAGTGATTATTATTCCCTTTTATTCGGCACTGGTGAGGCTACATCTGGAGTGTTGCGTCCAGTTCTGGGGCCTCCATTACAGAAAGGACATGGACACGCTGCAGAGAGTCCCGTGGAGGGGAATAAAAACCATTCAGGGTCTGAAGCCCTTGACTTATGAGGAGAGGCTGAGGGATTTGGACTTGTGTAGTCCAGTGTTTCTCAACCAGTGGTACCAGTACCCTTGGGGTATTTGAGAGAGAGAAATCTGAGGGGTTCATCAACACAACTGAAATTTGGAGAAAACTGACATTTTTTTAAAGTTTTACAATGTTTTATTATTTTTGTACTTTTTACAGCCCAAAATTTCATCATCCGCATGACTACGATTAAGTTTTTTAAACAAATGTGTTGCAATGGTAGAAAAAATTGTGTGTGTCTGAAAACTGTAGGTACTGGAGGTACTTATAATAATAATAATAATAATTAATAAGTATCAATATTTAAAGGTGTACTTTTTTTAAAAAAATGTTGAGAAACGGTGGTTTAGTCTACAGAAGAGAAGAGCGAGGGGAGATTTGATAGCAGCCTTCAACTTCCTGAAGGGAGGTTCCAAAGAGGATGGAGAGAGGCTGTTCTGAGTAGTGATGGATGGCAGAACAAAGAGCAATGGTCTCAAGTTGCAGTGGGGGAGGTCTAGGTTGAATATTAGGAAAAATTATTTTACTAGGAGGGTGGGAAAGCACTGGGCTGAGTTCCCTAGGGAGGTGGTGGAATCTCCATCACTGAAGATTTTTAAGAACAGGTTGGACAAACACCTGTGAGGTATGGTCTAGATAATATTTAGTCCTTCTGTGAGTGCAGAGGACCCGGATTAGATGACCTCCCAAGATCTCTCCAGTCCTATGATTTTGTGGCAATTCAGGGGAAACTCTGAAGAGGCTATCCAGGCCACCCTGTACAGCTGCTCTGGTTGTTTGTCAACAAGAGGCATTCCCTACCTAAAAGAAACCTCTTCCAGAGACATTAACGTTGTAGCTAAGATTCATCACTTTTGCTCCTCGGTTTGTTTTGTTTGCTCTGTGAGTGCGTGGCTTCTGTTTGAAGGGCAGGTCATAACTAAGGGTCAGTTTTCCCTTCCATCTGGCTCCCCTGCGGAGCTGTTCCTTTACCCGGAAGATGGAAAAGAGGCAAAAATGGCCAATGAGTAAAAATGATCTGTGATCTTAGTTTTATTACGATATCTGTGGGTTTGTACAGGTGTCTCTGAAGGGAGCCGCCTTTAAGAATTCCTAGAGCATAGGTTAGGACTAACCTTACATAGCGAAGCACCGTAACAGTCCTTAGTCCCTGTACTAGCTCACACTCCTAATATTGATGCATAAAGGTATCTTCCAGCTTCATGTCCCATTGAAAACAATGAATATTAGGAACATGGTTCCCATTAGTGGCGATAGTCTTAGTCGTACGTAGCGATTACTGCAGTTAGGAAAGGGAATGTTGGCTCTAACAATGGTAACCTCAACTGCCTAATTAGTCAGTCAAATCAAACTGCCTTTAGCAGCAAGAATGGCACAATTGTATTGCAGTGGAATCACATGGGGAGTCCGTTTTTACGGCTACTCGGCAAGAGTGTATCTCAGAGAGAATGAGATGGGTTTCTCAGAACAGCTACTAGCCCCAGTGGTATAATGCGAAGAGTCTTAGAGAAATGCGCTCTATGGGCCACATCTTAGCAGAGGGGCAATTTCACAGATCTCTCCTCTCCCGATCCTTTCCCTGTGACACTTAATACATGTGATGACATTGAAAATTAATATTTAGGAGAATGTTTAGTGTGTGCTTAACTATCTTTGTTCAGGTGGAAGTAAAGCAAGGGGGAGAAATGGCATCATAGAACCAGCAAGGGCTTTGTGGGTGGCTACAGGTCCAAAGAACGCAATCTGGGAACGATGGGCTAGCATTTTCCCTGAAACTGCAGGGGGAGAAATCTGAGCACAAATGTCTTTTTTGCAAGGCTAGCTCCGCAGGGATGGACATAATACAATGTCACTTCCCTGTGCCGGTGCAGCATGAGCCTATCAATGGTTAACAAGCATCATAATTATAACATTTTTTTTTTTGCTGCTGCTCTCCTACTGCACAGCCATTTCTACCCTCATGCGAACGGTGGAGTACTTTGGTGGAGCAATAGATTGTGCTACATAAGGGGATGTCCAAACTTGGCAGTTTTACTGGCCTCTTTAAGAAATGTTGTATCAATATCAATGCCGGAGCCCGACTGGAGTCGCGATGTGTGTCTATTGCTAGGCCCTCTATGTTGTGTCTCTTCAATAAACACAGTGGTTCGGAGCCTCACTGGGCCTGTCCAGTTTAGTGTGTGTAAAGAGCAAAAGCCAAAACAATTTCACAGACACAGACTTTAAGGTCAGAAAGGGACCAGTGTGGTTATTTTCATCCGACCCTCTAGTAAAACACCCAGGCAGGGTGAAAGTAAGTTAAATATCTTTCCGGCCTGGGGGCCTGGCTCTGGGCCCTTGGAAGTATCGGGGTCTTGGGTGGAAGGGGTGGGGCTGGGAGCCGTCTCCCCTGGCCGTCTGTTCAGTGTTGCATGGTATGGCTCTCCCAGCGATTTAAAGGGCCGGGGGCTCCTGACGCTGTTGCAGTAGTGGCAGCAGCTAAGGGAGCCTTCTGGGCCCTTAAAAATGGCCAGGCCCCATTTGCCACCCTGTCGTCATCGGCAGCCCTGGCTCCTCCCATCAGCAGCCCTGCCAATAGGATAGCAGTGGTAACACTTTAACGTCACTCTCCTTTTTGCCCCCTTTGTCGGTTGTGGGCGGGCTGGTACTGGCGACCGCTTCTAAATGGTATATATGCTACCCGCCCATTTTCACCACTTCAACCAGGCCCTAGAATTCTATCCGTTAATTCATGCCGTGGAAGGAATTATTCATGTAGCCGTATTAGTAGGATGCTACCAGCCCCAATAACTTTGTCCTCATCCAGGAAAAAAAAAAATTTTTTTAGCAAGACATCCATTCTTCCCCCAGCAGTATTGCTTTAGACAGAATCTTCTTTGCTATTATAAACTGTTATAAAAGCAGAGAGGGGAAGAGATAGCTATAATCTGTGTGAGGTTGTAAATTGAATAAAGCACTTTGAATAAAGATTTTCTCTTGAATTACAGGAGTAAACAGATGCAGGGCCATGTATTTATTAAGCAGAAAAGAGAGGCGCACACAATCCTCCACATCGCAGGGCTGGATGTATGCATTGTTAGAATCAACTCCTATAAGCATCATAGCAGAGCAGGAAAAATAGTGATTACAGGAAGAATGGAAGAGGCTGAATATGCAGAGTTTATAATATGGAATTCATTTCAGGAGAGAAAATGCATGAATCCATCAAGTCAGATCCCAAGAAAGGGTAGAGGCGCTGATTTCAATCAGTGTGTCACTTAGATTGTAGGAAATAATTGAATTTTAAAATTAGCCCCTAACAATATTTATTTATTTGAGGTATTGTTTTTAAAAGAAAAAAAAAACAATGGAGTATCTTGTACCAGTAAGACTGGAACTGGGTACCACATTTTGAGAAAAAAGTGGACCAATTGGAGAAAGCCCAGAGAAGGGGAAAAAAAAACCTGATACAAGGTCTAGAATGCGTGATTTGTGAAGAAATATTTTCAAAAATGGATTTTTGACTGGAGACGAAAAGACTGAGGAGGGATGGGTTGACTGTTTTCAAATACATAAAAGGTTGCTACAAGGAGAAGGGAGAAAAATTGTTCTTCTTGACTTCTAAGGACAGGATAAAAAGCAATGGGTTTAAATTGCCGCAAGGGAGGTTGAGGTTGGACATTTAGAACAAGTTCCTCGCTGTCAGGGTGGTGAAGCACTGGAATAAATTGCCTGGGGAGGTTGTGGAATCCCCATCACTGGAGGTTTTTAAGAACAGGTTAGACAAACACCTGTCAGAAAAGGTCTAGTCATTACTTAGTCCAGCTTTGAGTGTAGGTCGGGGTGGGCAATAAGCCAGGCACGGCTCTGCAGGATTTGCCCTTAGCAGGTCACTGGTGGTTTATTTACCTGCGCATCGGCAGGTGCGGCCGCTTGCGGCTTCTGTTGGCTGCAGATAACGGTTCCGATCCAATGGGAGCTGTGGGAATCGACACAGAACAAGACACCACTTCCTGCAGCTCCTATTGGCTGGGACCAGTGATCTGTGGCCAATGGGAGCTGCAAGTGGCCGAATCTGCAGATGGGCAGGTAAATAAACCACCAGTGGCCCACCAGAAACTCACCTTGGCCAACCACGTCTGGCCTGCAGACCATTTATTGCCCACCCTTGTGTAGGGGGTTGCACTAAATTACTTATTGAGGTCCCTTCCAGTCCCACATTTCTATGTTTCTATAACCCGAGAACAAGGATTGGCCTGTTTCCAACTTGAAAAAAGTATTTGGAAGGAGGAGATGTATTCCCCGTACACCCCCATCCCATTAGGTGAAGTAAAGGAAAATCCATTCATCCTTCTAGATTACTTTCCATCTGCTCTGAGCTCACCTTTGGAAAAGGAAATTTCAAGAGTAGGAAAATATTTCAGAGAACAGTCTTCAAACAAGTCAAAATGTCAATGCCATTTACATAGTTACATATTTTCCTTGCTGCTGACTTGCTCTGCACTGAGATAATATTTAGTAATTCATTGTGGAATTGATAGAGCACTGCTCACCTTCCATGTTGAAGTTTTGCTTCCATTATACAATTTTACCTTCATGTGAGTTCACCCTCACTCTCAATCCTCGGGTGACACTCAAGGGCATTACACCAATTTTAGAGGTTGAGAAACTGAGGCATGGAGAGGTTAAAATGACTTATCCAAGCACTCTGAGAAAATGTAACAGGATCACATTAGAACTCACCCTCCTTGTTAAATATGTAGGCAGAATAGCTATTTTCACTAGGAAAATTTGCTTTGCTTTCAGACTTTTTGGGGATAAGGGTGGATATAGGATGTCATCATGAGATTCAAGGCAACAGACTCTGACTTCATAAGTATAAAATAATGCTTGCAGTGCAGGGATAAGAGAAGGTGAAAATGGATTCTTGTGGAGAGCAGTGTCTTTAACTGAGACCTGCATTCAAGAATAAAGGGAATACAGCAACAAGGGAAATTAATTGCTCTGTATACGATACAAATATTTCAAACTCATGAGCTCAGGGACTTTTTATGGTTAATCGCATGCTGCAAACTGGTCTATTTCTTATTTGATAGAACTGAAAATGTAGGATAAGCCAAGCTTTCTTGATTATTCTCTGTCATTAAAGATTCAATCAATGGCACCTTTTCAGGGCTGCAATTTTAGCTTCAGTATCCTGGTCAAAGCACCAATTTGGGAAAATTCCATTTTGCCTCCTTAAATTATTCCTGCAAATTCAGCTGGGGGCAAGATTCTTCCTCCTACACTGTTCTGTACATGGCTGTGTGCTGACATGTGATTCCACCCCAAAGCTGGCTGCATTTCAAGGGGCTGGTACAGTGACTCCCTTGGGGTGCTGCTTATTAATACAAAAATCTATACCCTCGTTTTTAACAGTTGTGCCCTGTAGATTTCGAAGCAGTCTGCAAAAAGTGGAGTCAAGGGGCATTACACGTTTGCGATCTTCTGGGCTGCAAGGGTTTTAAACTGTAAACTATTAAATAGTGTTATGTTCAGTTATGTCCACTGTGGCCAAGTGAGGAAACTTTGGTGCTAGAGTTGGGAAGAGCAGGTGAGGTCCAACGTAGAATCCTAGGGCTCGAAGAGACCTCAGGAGATCATCGAGTCTAGTCCCCTCCCCAAAGCAAGACCAATCCCAACTAAATCATCCCAGGCAGGGCTTTATCAAGCCAGGACTTAAAAAACCTCTGGGGATGGAGATTCCACCCCATCCCTAGGGAACCCATCCCAGTGCTTCCCCACCCTCCTAGGGAAATAGTTTTTCCTAACATCCAACCTAGACCTCCCCCATAGACAGGTTCAATGTCTGTAGAGACATGTCTGAAGTCTTTGCCTTCTGTTTTGTCAGGAAGTAGTAAACTGAATTGGCTTTTTGGACATCTTAATGCAGAGACCCAGGGCATGTGTAAGCATTACATCCGTGCAGCTGTGCCACTGTGCACCATCTGGGAAAGACCTGTCATGCCAATGGGCTGGTGCTTGTCCCATCAGCATCATGACTCCACCTCCGCAATAGGCAGAAGCTGTGTCAGCAAGAAATGCTGTCCCACTGAGAGTGCACCAGCGTGAACTGCGCTTACACGGAAGTAACTTACATGGGTCGGGAGGGTGGGGGGCTTTTTCAGACTCATGACCTACACTGCTGCTTTAAGCTGATGTAAGTTACATGTTGATCAGCCCATAGGCTCTTAGGGAGAAAGGCAACAGAAGCAGTTTTCTCTCGTCGTTTCTTTAAAACGCCCTAGACCAGTGTTTCTTAAACTTTTTAAGACCAAGGAACACCAAACAATCATTTTTTTTATGAGAAACACCAAGGATTTTTTGTTGAGAAAAAAAAAGGTTGGTGGGGAAAAGGGTCAGAGGGAAAGTTATTGGGAAAAAAAAGGTCAGGGGAAAGTTATTGAGCAAAGAAAAAAAAAGTTGCCTATGCCTTTAAAGGCGGCTATTTTGAATTCTGTGTTGTTTTCCGTGGCACACTGAGTTTAAGAAACATTGCCCTAGACAGAGTTCAAAGCAAAATGCATAGATTAGCATGAGGAGGGGGGAAGACGACTCTACAGGTTGAATCTCTCTAGTCTGACATCCCTGGGACATGACTGGTGCTAAACAAGAGAATTTGCAGAACCATGGGAGGTTAATATTGTCTAGCTGCATTGTCCAACACTGCCACTGCTTTCTGGGCTCTGAGAATACATTGAGGGGTGAATTAGAGCTAAATAACAGCATAGAACCCTGAGAGCCAGGCCTGGTGGCTGTAAACAAACTTTATGGGTCTGCGGGAAATGTGGTCACGCCCATGATCAGTGAACATCTGGCTAAATCACACCAGACCACGGATGTTGCCGAATGAGAGAGTGCTGAATTAGAGAGGTTTAACTTATATTAGCATGGGGTAAAACGTAGGACGGGGTGGAAACCAGTGAGTAATCCGCCTAGACTTTTTACATTAGAAAAGGGTTGTTTTTTTTAATTCCCACCTATATGTGGCAGTTTAATTATAAAACACATTGTATAAATCATAGACAATAATGGAGGGTAGGGGTTTAATAAATGCTGGAGTATTTTAAATATTCACTATGCAGGTTTGATACGCCAAAGAATTAATCAACCTGTCAGGCTTGCGCCCAGACTCTGCAGAAAACACACGGTGGTGTGTCATGGTTACTTAGCAACCAGAACTGAAGAGGTTAAGGTGGAAACTGCTGTCATTTTCTTATACTGGAGCTTGTTTTTCCCCCCCTCTCCACACTCTGTGTATATTTCTTTTTTCCAAGAGATGTAGTCTTTTGTACATTTTAATGACTCTGTGTTAGAGCTTCCAAAATAACTTACTATTTTAGAGACTAATTTAAACAAAATGCAGAATGCTGAGGCTTTGAGCATTACACAGAACAAGAGCAGGAGCTGTTAACCTGTAATGGGTTTGTAGAGCTTCTCTGTTCTGAGTGGCAAGATGCTTAATTTGACTGTAATTTATTTCTGCTGGGCAAATGAGGTCAAACATAAGAACATAAGAATGGCCAAAATGGGTCAGACCAAAGGTCCATCTAGCTCAGTATCCTGTCTTCTGACAGTGGCCAAGGCCAGATACCCAGGGGACGTGAACAGAACAGGAAATCATCACATGACCCCTTTCCTGCCATCTATTTCCAGACAAACAGAGGCTAGGGACACCAGCCCTTCCCATCCTGGCTAATAGCCACCGATGGATCTAACCTCCATGAATATATCTAGTTCTTTTTTTGAACCCTGTTAAAGTCCTGATCCTCCCAACATCCTCTGGCAAGGAGTTCCCCAGATTGACTATGTGTTGTGTGAAGAAATATTTCCTTTTCTTTCTTTTGAACCTGCTACCTATTAATTTCATTTGGTGGCCCCTAGTTTTTATGTTATGGGAACAAGTAAATAACTTTTCCTTATTCACTTTGTCTGCAGCAATCATGATTTTATAGACCTCTATGCTATCCCCCGTTAGTCTCCTCTTTTCTAAGCTGAAAAGCCCCAGTCTTTTAAATCTCTCTTCGTAGAGATTAATTAGCCAAGGTTCTCTGTGAGACAGTATGGAGCCCACCCATGATCCAGCATTGTGCAGAAGGGTGGGAAGGGGTTAGTGGTTCTGCCCTCCATTTTAAAGGGAGGTCCTCTCCACTTATGGGCATTAAGTGCTGTGCTTTTGAGAAAAGTAGGGATGGGTAACACAGGTGCACTGGCCAAATCCCCATTTGGGGAGTAGTCTCTTTGTCCTTTGGTTCCCCGTGTAGTTCCACAGGTTGTTCCACAGCTTCATATGTACATCTGAGAAGCAGAGTTGGAACTGGAGATAAAAGTTGTGGTGTTCCCCTCCCCACGCCCAGTTCCCCCACAGAGCAATCCCCTCCCCGCTTCACCAAATGCGCATCTCAAAAGAGACTGCAGAATTTCATATGTAAGTGGCTCAGGGGTTGGTCCAGAGACCCATTTTGTTTGACATCTTCATCGATGACCTGGATGAAGGGATGTTTCGCACCTTCAGCAAGTTTGTGGAAGACACTAAGCGAGGGGGAGAGGTAGATACGTCGGAGGGCAGGGATAGGGTCCAGAGTGAGCTAGACAAAGTGGAGGGCTGGGCCAAAAGACATCTCATGAGGTTCATCAAGGACAAATGGAGAGGCCTGCACTTGAGATGGAAGAATCCCAAGCACAGTTACAGGTTGGGGACCAATTGGTGGAGGATGTGTGGTACTACAGGCTCAACCAGTCAGATATTTACTATCCTGCACCCACTACTGCACATGGTGTCTATGTGTGTGTGTGTGTGTGTGTGTGTGTGTGTATTTCCTCCTTGGCTTCATCTAGACTGGCATGATTTTCCACAAATGCTTTTAACGGAAAAGCTTTCCGTTAAAAGCATTTGTGGAAAAGAGTGTCTAGATTGGCACGGACGCTCTTCTGCAAAAGCACTTTTTGCGGAAAAGCGTCCGTGCCAATCTAGACGCGCTTTTCTGCAAAAAAAGCCCCAATCGCTATTTTTGCAATCGGGGCTTTTTTGCGCAAAACAAATCTGAGCTGTCTACACTGGCCCTTTTGCTTAAAAGCTTTGCACAAAAGGACTTTTGCCCGAACGGGAGCAGCATACTATTTCCGCAAGAAGCACTGATTTCAGACAGTAGAATGTCAGTGTTCTTGCGGAAATTCAAGCGGCCAGTGTAGATAGCTGGCAAGTTTTTCCGCAAAAGCAACTGCTTTTGCGGAAAAACTTGCCAGTCTAGACACAGCCCCTTCTGTTTTTATGGTGATCATTTTCTGCCCTCTCGCATAAAATTCAATCACTCCTGTTTCTGCTAGCGTCACTCTCCAGTGCTAATTATCCAGCCATAGGATTTGACTTGATGACCTCCTATGGCAGCGAACACTAGGGCTTTGGACGCACATTTAATGAGCTTGACCTCCTGGGCTTGTACCATGGGACAGGATAAGAAAGAAATGGCCCATTCAGCTCCCACGGTTACCCTTTGAATCTGAAATAGCTCAGCTCCATGTTCTCTCACTCTTCTCCAGTAAAAGCTCCTCTGTGCTCTCCAGACGTCTGTCTGGGAAGAGGGACCAGTCTGCTGAATTAACGGTGCTGGGCACTGGGGAGTTCTGATCCTCCACAGCAGTGGGCGAGTTTCCCTCAGGTTGTTCTACCTGTAGGGCTCTGACATGGAGGAGGTTTGCATGGGAAAGGGAGTTCCCATGGTTCATTCGATCCTTGGGCCTCCTGCTAAGAGTTCCTAAAAGGAGAGCCAGTTCCAGGGCAGATGGCGTGATGCACTGAATAGACTCGACCATAAGCTTAATTGTTTTGATTAAAAATGGCACAGGTCAGCTAACAAACGGGTCACTGTGTTTTTACAGTTTGTTAACATGGTGTGGAGAGGCGGATCAGCAAACTTCACTTCCCAGCCCAGCAGGGCAAGTGGCTGGCACGCCGTGACCTTTTATGTACCTGGAGCATCCGCAGGCATGAAGCCCATCAGCTCCTATTGGCTGCTGTGTGCTGTTCCCAGCCAATGGGAGCTGCAGGAAGCAGTACAACTGAGGGATCTGCTGAGTGCCTCTTCCCGCCGCTCCTGTTGGCCTGAAATGACGAATCACAGACATCGGGAATTGCAGAACTCCATACCCACAGAAGCTTCAGGTAAATAAAAGGTCCCGATCTGCCAGCGGCTTATGCTGACGAGCCGGGACTGGAAATTTGCAAACAGCCAACACAGAGTCAGCTTATGAATGATTCATTGCGATTTTACATTTTTTTTAACTTGGGGGCAGGGAGGTAGCTTATGAATGAACAGGCTCATGATCGAGTATATACAGTAATTTTGACGTGAAGCCCTTTTCCTTTAAGGACTCATAGAGACCCTTCCATCGCAGTTGTCATGGGCCTGTAGAATGAAAATGATGTATCGCCCCGATCAGAGCTGGAATTGAATTGGCAACCTGGTTATAAAAAGGTCTGGGTCCTTCTTCTGGGCCTCAGCCATCCCAGGCTCTTGCCTTCATCTTAGACATGGATTACCCCAATCTCAAATAAATTTCCCCTCTGTGCCAAAAATTTGTGTCAGCCATAAAATTCATTGAAATCACTTTGTGATACAGCCAGGTAAACTCTCCCCCGGCTCCTGAAGTTTGAGAGGCTTGTCTATTTATTTGCCAGAAATAAATTAATGAATAATACTAATAAAAAAAAGTTGACTTGCTTAAGAGGGAATTTCTAGCCTCTCTCAGCTCCATTTGCAACGTCATCTGCTGGAAGATTTGCCTCCGGCAGCGGGTTAAAAATAATAGTGGTTCTGCAAAATTGATGAAAGCTGAAGGGTAAATGTTGCTTTAACATTAACAGCAATCACACAAACAGGACTTAAGCCCTGCAACGTATGAAAAGATAATGAGAAAAGAATTCAAAACTTCCATTGCCTTTATGGTTGTTGTTTTTTTAATCTCGTTGGAACCAGGCAAACAAACAAACAAAAAAAGATGCAGCAGACCTTTGATAGGAGCAAACCCTCTAAGCCAAACCAATATTGAAAGACTGAGAAGATTTCCAGAATCCAATGCTTGTAGAGTTTATTATAATAATCATTAATTCTTAGGTCTCTTTGTTGCTCCATATTGATAACCATGTTTAGTACTGTTTTGCCTAGGGACCAACCAAAGTTCAGACTCCATTGTGATAGGTGCAGTTCAAACATAGCAGACAGTCCATAGAGCTCAAGCAGAGCTAATGCAGTTGTCTCCAAGAGGATTGGCATGAATATCCCCATTATAGAGAAAGGAAAACTGAGGCCCATGGCTCACACAACGTGTTGGTAGTGGAACCAGGAGTAGAACCCAAGAGTCCAGACTATCCATTCTCTTTGCTGGGATAGCCAATAGAGAGTACATAAGAATGGCCATACTGGTTCAGACCAAAGGTCCATCTAGCCTAGTATCCTGTCTGCTGAGAGTGGACAATGCCAGGTGCCCCAGAGGGAGTGAACTGAGCAGGTAATGACCAAGCGATCTCTCTCGCAAAATGCATTCATTTCAATGCCATAATATAGTACAGATGTCACAGTGATGTCTTGTTTAAATACCCAGGCAGAGTGATTATTTTTAATGAATAATGTACTTGGCAATATTTTGACTAATTTATATTTAGTTTGCTCTAATTTGGACGAAGGTGCCTTGAAATGAATATAACTTCTTGATTGCTAGAATGTCACCGTGGTATCCTGCTTCTGCTTTGAGAACATAGAATACATACCCATGAATATCCTTCCAGAAGGAGCTTTCATTCACAGATGATTCATGCTGAACTCTGAGTCCCATCATGTGAAAGTCCCAACTTAGACAATCTGTCCATGATGGAAGGACAGGACCCTGGCAATCTCTGAACTTCAGCTTGGTCATTGGGTATAGCAAAATATGTCTCCTACCTCACCAGCAAGCAGGGGAAGTATTTGTGATGCTGCTAGACAATATTAATCTTTTGTGGTTCAGCACTGGTCGGGTCCTGAAGGTGCCAGATTAGAGAGATTCAACCTGTAGTGAACCTAGCTAACTGGGCAGCTGAGGGAACTGTTGTAGTGAGCCACCTCTTAATACAGTGGCAAACAGAGAACAGATAATCGTGCATGGTATTTATTAAAACCTGCTCATTTTCCTGCTGTTTTGCTAAATGTTATTAATCATTTTCCGGGCCTCTATTTTTGCTGCAGTAACATACATGGGTCTTGAAGCAGGTGCCACATTTTCTTACGGGGAAATGCAGAGTTACAGGCATGTCATATCCACATCTCAGAGGACAAGAAATTGCGGGGAAGGCATCGTCACAGCACCAGGGAAAAGACTTGAGTGCTGTCATCCACATTTGTGCCTGTGGAGGGACCAGACACAGAGCAGAGAGAGTGAAAAACACCTCGCGAATCTTTTCCAATGAGTCCAGGCCATTTCTATACATCCTCCAGTGCTTGTTGTGTTTCCTCCCGACGAATGCACGTCATCGTCTGGATGATATTCCTCCCCCCCTCGTTCCCCCTTGTGAATGTGTGTTCTTCCCTTGTGGGTAGACTCTGTATATTGCCAATATCTCAAAAACAGCTAGTTAAAAACAAAACACCCTTCCCCCCCGGCCGTATGCAGCATAGATTACCCTAAGGATACAACGTACTGCAGACACCGAACCATTCACGTGCTTCTATACCACGCATCCACCTGCCTGGGAGATGTGCATCTGTGTCGCTTTAATGGCAGTGCACGTGGATGACAGCTGGAGAGGGGCTGAGACCTCTCCAAAGGTAGCTTGGCTGAATCTGTACCGGTCCAGGAGTTTTCCCTTTCCATGAAGCAATGTAAATGTGTCTTTCCTGTTCCCCTGTTAAGAACTGCACAGAAGTCCTTTGTAGTGCACAACGAGAAGTTTTAGAAGTCCTATAATATCTGTTCTTGAGCTCCATTTCCTGGCACTTTATGAACTAGTTATTTACATATGTATATGCAAACTGCACTAATGTTCTGTCTGCTTTAGGAAGGTTGGTTTAGTGGGTTAGCAGAGAATATGTCTTCCTGGCTGTGTCTGAGAGTCCCTTTGTGACCTTCTGCAACTTACTTAACTTTTCTGAACTTCATTTTTCTGATCAGTAAATTGGGGATAATACTTACAGTATTGTCAAGTCCGAACATCCACAAATCACAAGACAGGCTCAGCAAAACCATGAGAATTTGAGAAAAAAGTATATTCCATTGTGGGCATTTTTAATTTGCCGTCTGCTTTTGGGACCCTTATAGGAGCCCTTGTGCTGAGTTTTCAAGCTATTCTTCATATCCATGTGGGCTATAAATGTATTTAAGAATAAAACAAAAGCCAAATCTTGTATTTTCACATGAATCCAGCAGTGTTTAAGAGAAACACAAACTATTATGCGACCGTCAGCAAAATTATGAGAGTTGGCAGCTTTATACTTACAACAATGCTGGAAGGTAGTTGAGAAAAAATGTAATTAAAGGATAATTTCACTATTGTTGTGCTTAATGTAAAACACATGAGAACACAGAAATGGCTGAGCTGTATTGGACGAATGACCCATCTAGCATTGAATCATCTTTCTCTGGCCAGAAAACAGGTTTCAGAGCAAACACTTACAAGAGGGTCATTATTAAGTACTCCATCCTGTATTGTTCAGTGCCATTCTCTGGCTGTCAGTAGTTTAGGGACATCCCAAATCATAGAATCATAGAACACTAGAAGTGGAAGGGACCTCGAGAGCTCATCAAGTCCAGTCCTCTGCCCTCATGGCAGGGCCAAGCACCGTCTAGACCACCTCAGACTGGTGTCTGTCTAACCTACTCTTAAATATCTCCAGAGATGGAGATTCCACAACTTCCCTAGGCAACTTATTCCAGTGTTTAACCACCCTGACAGTTAGGAAATTTTTCCTAATATTCAACCTCAACCTCCCTTGCTGCAGTTTAAGGCCATTGCTTCTTGTCCTGTCCTCAATTTTTCTCCCTTCTCCTAGTGACACCCTTTTAGATACCTGAAAGCAGCTGTCATGTCCCCTCTCAGTCTTCTTTCCAAACTAAACAAGCCCAATTCTTTCAGTTTTCCTTCATAGGTCATGAATATGGAGTTGGTTGCATCCCTGATTATCTTGGCTAATGCAATGTTGATGTAGCAATGTCAGTCCTAAGATGGTGAGAGCGACAAGCTTTTGAGTTAAAGAGTAGAAAGACAAGGTGGGTGAAAGAATCTAACAGAATTTGGGGCAATTAAAGAGCTCATCAGAAAAAAAAGAAGTGCTCTTTTTAAGCTTGAAAGCCTGTCTGTCCCATCACCAGGAGTTGGTCCAATAAAAGATTTTACATCAACCTCCTTTGTTTCATATTGTCTGATAGATCAGTTGTTGGAGGGCTATTGGCTAAGTCTTTTTTGAACCCTGTTATACTTTTTGCATTCAGAACATCCCCCAACAACGTGTTCCCCAGGTTGTCTGTGAAAAAGTACAGGTTGAATCTCTCAGATCTGGCATCCTCAGGATCAGAGAATTTGCCGGACCACGAGAAGGCAACATCGTCTAGCAGCATTACCGACACTGCCACTTCTTTCTGGGTTGTTAGAAGACATTTAGGGATAAATTTGAACTACATAACAGCACAGAGCACGGAGAGCCAGGACTGGGAGCTGTAAACAAACTTTATGGGACTGCAGGAAATTTGGCCACACCCACGATAAGTGGACATCAGACTAAACAAAATCATGCCAAGCCACAAATGTCACCAGACCAGAGGGTACCATATGAGAGAGGCTTAACCCGTTTTTCCTTGAATTTATTTTAAACTTTCTACCTATTAAATTTCATTGGACAATTGGTGATTCTTTTGTTAGGTGATGGAATAAATAGCTCTTCCTTATTCATTTCCTCCCCACCATTCCTCACTTTATAGACTTGTATCATATCCCCCTTCAGTCATCCCTCTTGGAAAACAAACAGCCCTCATACAGAAGCCAATAATATACCACTAATCATTTTTATTGGCCTTCTCTGTGCTTTTTCCAATTCTAAAATACCCTCTTTTTTTGAGATGAGGTGACTAGAACTGCATACAGCTTTCAAGGGGGGGAAGTGGGAACATGCCAGGGATGTATGCAATGTCACTTGGCTAGTTTTCCTTTTGTTAGTTTTTACTACTGCTGCACGTTGAGCTGGTGTTTTCAGAGAACGCTCCATGATAACTCAAAGATCGTTCCTGAGTGGTAACTGCCAATTTAAAACCTATTATTTTGAATGTGTAGTGGGGATTATTTTTTTCTCTTTGTGCATTATTTTGTACTTATCAATGCTTACATGCTTTTCCAGGGCCACAATGACTCAGGAGATCATGACAACCAAAAAAATACCATTGTTGCCAATGAATGGGAATGAAATAAAACCAGTGACATATGGTATGATTTTTTTAATGCAGAAATCACATGACCAAACTGCATAGATAATGCATTCCATAAATATAACGAGCATTAATTTCACAGCAGTAGAGTTGTTTATGGTACAAGTCTTTTCTTCTCTCTCTGTTCCTCCTGGAAAAGAAATTAGCTGCAAAAAGAAGACACCGTTTTAAATATACATGCAATTTCCCATGTCAGATGTTAGGATAAGAGAATAGGTCCTTAGTATCTGAGGACCTCATTCCTAGGCATACGCAGTTGGATCGAACCTTAGTCCCAATGATACTTTTGGTAAAATGGCCTTTCCAAGGGAAAGGAAGAAAGTGAGTGTGATGCAGTCAGAGACACTGAGCTCTGTGACAGATGACTACAAGCGCTGAGGCTATTTGGCATGTGAAGAGAAGCTTGGGGGGAGGTGAGCTCTGGACAGCTGTATTGCTGACTTTTATCTTTGCACCGTCGTTATTTATTTGGGACCGTGCCAACAGTGCACCTGGGCAATGCAGACGACATGGATCAAGGCAATTCCTAAATATGACTCTGCTCTTCATATTATTTGCAGGGTTTTTCACCTCTTTGTGTTACATCTTAGGGGTTCCATTGATTTCTATGGGTTGTATAATTTAGCGGCGCATTGATTCATTTGCTTTTCAGCAGTCTACATCTGTTTCTGTAATCTCCCTGCTTTAGGGGAAGGGGGACGAATGCATATGAAATGGACGTGCTGCTTTTCTCATTGCTTTTTTCACCCATTGATTGTGTCACGTGAAGGGTTGGTTTTTTTTGAAAGTTGTTGATGATGGCTCCCACCCCATGAGTTGTGTGTTCGTTGCACCCATCTGGGTGAAACTGATCCAGTGTTCAGGATGTTAGGTACTAAAGGGCTGCAGGCATGAGGCTAATTTTGCATCTCTTGTTCAAACCTTGGGCAAAATGTTCTTTGTGGAGGAGTCGTGTGCGCGCTGGTAGGAATCCACCTTGAGCCTAAAGGCTGTGTGCACGAAACTGAACATCTGGGCATCTAGATTCTATTGTGGATGCCAATGTGGGCCATGCCTGAGCCACAAAAGGTGGGGAGGAGGAGTGGCAGGGGGAGTATTGTACCCAGCAAGGATTGTCTTCTCGATCCTGCATACATTGCAGCAAGGGAGGTTGAGGTTGGACAGTAGGAAAAACGTCCTAACTGTCAGGGTGGTTAAACACTGGAATAAATTGCCTAGGGAGGTTGTGGAATCTCTACCACTGGAGATATTTCAGAGCAGGTTAGACAGGCATCTATCAGGGATGATCTAGATGGTGCTTGGTCCTGACAAGAGGGCAGGAGAAAGGACTTAATGACCTCTTGATGTCCCTTCCAGTTCTAGTTTCTATTCCTGGTCCCATTGGCCAGTACTCCAATCAAAAACTGCACAGAAAGCTGTGGGCATCTCATATGGGTGGGCACTGGAAAAGAAAGAGTCTTCCAAAGTACAGCCCAGTCCTGCAGATCTTCTTCAGACTGTGGCATTGTTGGAATGTGAGAGAAAGGAGAGGGCTTTTTCTCTTTTTTTGTCATCCATCCCCCAAAGTGTAACACATTTAAGGAACTTTGGGGAAATTTTTGTTTTAATTAAAAAATACAGCACAGGAGCAGTGCAATTATTGTTTATTTCATGGCATCTCTTCAATGCTTTTTCCTTCCATAACAGATCCCATTACAGCCCATTATATTGTCACAGGCATCGGAGGAAAAGAGAGTGAGTATGAAATCTCCAAAACACAGAGTCGCACACACACCTGCAAGGAAACAAAACAACATGACCCAAAAGCTTTCTTCTTAGGGCGCCTTCCAACCATCGCACCCCATGAAAAGTCAGATGGAGAACAGCCTGGAGATGCTGAGAAAGATAAAAAAATTAATGGTCTCAGGATCCGAGCAGCACCCTCACAAAAAAAACCGTGGTGGAAGGATGATTTTATATGCTTCTTTGCTTACCCAGATAGAGAGTGTGTAGGAAGGCTACGTGTGATAGATGAGACAGCCAATTTGAGCTTGCAGACAATAGCAGGGGATGGAGTGGAATAACAATGACCAGGGAGTTTCTTTCATTACTTACAAAGCGGTACTTGTATGATTGCAACTTAAAACTCCTAGAAATAGTTCATCAACACTCAAGGAAGACCAAAAGACCAATGTTTCTTTGGACTCTTGGGCTGGTTTCCAAAGGGTCACCCGATACCAATCACCGTCTCCAATCAATGCTCCAGCTTCTATATTCATTCAGTGCAAACTTCAAAACCGCATTATTACATTACAATATTTCCAAACTCTGCCCTTTGAAGTTGTCCTATGTTCTTTGGGTAATTCACAATTCAATTTAAAGAGACGTCATCAGAAAAGTCATCAGATACTTTCTCCAGAGGGGTAACACTGAAGGAAATAAAAACCAGTCTGCTTGTATTTCAAACTTCTCTGACAGCTTCACTATAAAAATAAGGGTAGATGAAATTGCACTGCAATCTGCCTGTTGAATTCACCTATTAGAGTGTCCACATGAATAGCCTGTCTGAAGAACCATTTGTAGCATTGCTGGACAGGAACGGTCCATCCCAGAGACAGATGTTGTTGAATGATAAGCCATGTGACCCTGACACTTTTATGCATTTAAAGCATTATTCAGATGTGTAAACGGCATGCCCTATCTCAGTTGTGTCTGTTGTAAGATCTGAGTGGAACTTGATATATAATTGTAAGATAGGGTGATGTTTCTTCATATTCTGACATAGGACAACAACGATAGGACATTAAAATAATCACATTTAAAATCAACTGTAGATTAAGATTTAGTAGATCCATTCTGGCCAGATAGGCATATATGCTTTTGGTGCTTATCCTAATCTCCTTGGTTTTTACATCAATCTGGATATCTCCCAGTTACTCCTGGGATTTTCAATTATACCGATTTAGCAGAACCAGAAATTACTCCAGAATAGTTGAAGCATTAAAAGCCAATTTCTCTTGCCATTAACGTCTGCATTTCCACATCAAAAGCTATATGTGTGGGACACATACAGCCCACTTAATTTGCCTCATTAACACAGGTCCTACGATTGATAGGTACTTCTGCTGTTATATATATATCGTTGTTTCTGTTGTTTCTATCCAATTCATATGATGAAGGGGGTTTTACCCACAGAAAGCTCATGATTCTAATATTTTGGTTAGTCTCTGAGGGTATGTCTAGACTGCATTCCTCTGTCGGCAGAGGGATGCAAATTAGGAAGGTCGACATTGCAAATGAGGCAGAGATTTAAATATCCCGTGCCTAATTTGCGTAAAAATGGCTGCTGCATTTTACCGACGCTGCACTTTGTCGGCAAAAAGAGGCAGTCTAGAGGGGGATCTGGAGATAGAAAGCCTTTTTCGGCAGATCCCTTATGCCTCCTGCAAGAAGGTTTACAGGATCTGTCGAAAAAGGCTTTCTTTCTCGACAGATCCCCCTCTAGACTGCCTTTTTTTGCTGACAAAGTGCTGAGTTGGCAAAACGGTGGCCATTTTTATGCAAATTAAGCACAGGATATTTAAATCCCCACTTCATTTGGAATGTCGACCTGCCTAATCTGCATTGCTCTGCCGACAGAGGGATGCAGTCTAGACACACCCTAAGAGTTTATCGACACTATGGGGAAGATCAACGCTGCCGCAGTCAATCTTCCAGGGTTCGATTTAGCAGGTCTAGTAAAGACCCGTTAAATTGAATTCAGGATTCTCCCATTGGTGCTGGTACTCCTGCTCCTCATGAGGAGTAAGGGAAGCCTATGGGAGTGTGTGCTCCTGTCGACCTCCCACCGTGTGGATGGTGCCAAAACGCGATTTAAGATACTTCAACTGCAGCTTTGTAATTAACGTAAGATACTTCGACTCCAGCTTCGTAATTAATGTAACTGGAGTTGCGTATTATAAGTCGACCTTCCCCTTTAGAGTAGAACAGGCCTAAAGTGCCACAGGATGACTCATTGTTTTTTCAGCTTGCATGAGCCAGAAAGTGAAAACATACAAGAAAGGGGGGTGTGTGTGTGTGTGTGTGTGTGTGTGTGTGTGTGTGTGTGTGTTTCAAATGGCTTTAAAAACAATGAGGGAAAGAAGATGGGTGAGGTAATATGTAGACCCACTTCTGCTGGTCGAAGGGACAAGATTTTAAGCAGCTCAGAATTCTCCCTTAGGTCCACTTCCAAAATCAGTACCTTAGAATATCATTGATATAATAGTAGCATCCGTACACCTCAGTCATGATTTGATACACTTTATTCAGGAATTCTTATCTCACATGACTCCCAGAAAGGTCCAGAAAGCCAATCAAAGGAGTTGTTTGTATTTTCAATTCATCTAAAGCAAGGAAAACCTTTCTCCCTCACACCGAGCATACCCATTCCCTTCAAGCCCAAGTATTCAGTGTCAACCTCTTAGCCCTGGTCTACACTAAGGAGTTGTTATTTCAAAATAAGGGGAGTGATTTCAAAATAAGTGGCATGTCCACACTACCCTGCCCATTATTTTGAAATAAGAGGCTGGTTATTTCAAAATAACAACTCCTGCATTCCTTGGGGAATAAGCTTATTTCAAAATAGTTATTTCAGGAGTTATTATTTTGAAATAAGTTATTTTGAAATAATTTCCAAGTTTGGACATGCCCTTACACACATTACAGACTTACATTTAGAATAAAAAAAGAAGTATCCACGAGACCAATGATAAGTGAACATTTCTGACTTTGAGGAAAGCATCAGCAGTGTGACAAAAGTGAGAAACATTGGGCTAAGTCTTCTAGGACCCTCGGTGACCCCCCACATTTTGAACACTCTCAAACTGCAGGGAAGTCTGGATCTAAACTGTCTTTTCTTTTACCTTCACTAATGGGAAAATTGCTTTCCGGAGGCAGAAGTCATACTCACACAAAATGTGTGACGATCACGACATATCTATCCCCTGCGGGTTGTACATCGTTTGTGTATGGCAATATAGAAGCATTTATTTCAAAAGATAAGTGAGAGGGGGTTCTAAATCTAGACAGCAGATTAGCATCGGATCTGAGCTCTGCTGCACAGAGATGTAGAACAATGACACAGAACTTTGTCATTGTTCTTGTTACTCCTACTCTTGGTTACTCAGCTCACTGGCATGACACAATATAACAAAGAGGTTGGTGCTGACTGCTGGTAGGCACATGAGCAGCTGCCAGGAAGTGTCTGGGAGAAAAAGGGGGAAGTATACACAGGAGGGAAGCAAGTAGAATAAGAAAAACATGATGTAGAAACAGGTTAAATACAAGCGTGTGTGGTTGGATATAAGTCTTGATGAAAGACAGTGATTCTCTGGCCTATTCATCCTTGCACTGTATTCACTCACTCACACATTCTATGTAAACTACATCCCTGATTCTGTAAGGCCTGGTCTATACTAGGGCCTTAACCTGAAATGGCGCCCCCCCCTCCCAAGTTTGAATTGGTAAGCGGTGTGTCCACACTACCACACCCGTTATTCCGGAATGCGGGGCTGCGGAATTCGAACTCTGGAGTCCTGTGTTTCATGAGCAATGACGCTAATTCCCGAACTTGTAAGTCCAAAACAACGTTAGTGTGGATGCTCCGGTGCCACTAATTCAAACTAATTGGCTGCCGGAAGCCCTCCTGCAGCTGCCCAGAGTGGATGGTACTTGGTCTTGCCGTAAGGGCAGGGAACTGGACTCGATGACCTCTCAAGGTCCCTTCCAGTTCTATGAGATAGGTATATCTCCATATATTATCATTATTTATTATTATTTCCTGGGGGTCTGAGTCTGAGGTAGCCAGACTGGACGCCACATGAGAGAGCCTGCCTCAGACTACATTAAATTCTTTCCCGTAGTGAGGACACGGACGTTTGAATTTGTTAAATCGGGAGTCCATAAGTCGAATTTACCCAATTCAAAATAATTTCCTGGTGTAGACATGGCCTAAAGGATTCCACAGTTGCTTAGGCATACTCACTACCTTACTCTGAGATGCCTTGACTGTAAAGGCACAATATTAAAATAAATTCCAGTTTGAGTCCAGCAGACCCCTTTCACAACCCAAATGAGGACGATGGTAGAGACTGTGGAATACAAAAAGGATAGGATTTATCAGTGTGTGGAAATGAAAGCAGTACTTGTTAAATAACAGGAAGTATAAAAAAATAGTTCACATGAAGGTGAATTATTTCTGCTTCGCTGAAAAAAAAATCATTTAATTTTTCTACTTTGTTCCAGCAGTTTAATATTAAAGCCCAAAAGGTCAATGTTATGAATGTGTTAAGTCTATTAAACTAAATTACAAGCAGCACTTTAGAAGGTGGTTAAAGATTTGTCAGGCATGCCACAGAGCAGTTTAAAGTGTGAAGCCACTCCAGACAGTGTTTTGTCTATGTGCTTTTGATTCATTATTTACTGAATCTCACGCTAGCTGGACCACAGATTGATTTTCTGTGGTCAGCTTTCACTCTCGCGTGTTATGGCTTGTGTTTATGGGTGGGGAAGGGGAGGGAATCTGAATTTGCAGGCTGATAACTACCCAACTGTGAAAGGTGAAAATGGGGTTTACCCAGAAGCCACCGATGGAAACGTATTCATGGGATAGAACCAAACTCCTGTGTTAATAGAAGGTAGCTCCTACAGCACAGTGCATTCTGTCAGCCACAAGTAAACCAAGAGAACCATCCCGATTCTCCCTTTCAAAAGCTAGCGCCTAAACCTCAATTGTTCTGTGTTGCACGCCTGTTTGCATGAACTTAGCTATGTGAAACCACTTGGTTCTGATGATTGGCGCCAATGGTTCAATTGGCTTAATGCCACTGTGTGCAGTGGAATTGTTTCCAATTCACTTTAGAGTCTGATGAAAGAATTGGGCCTACTGGGTCTAAAATCTAGGGCCTGGTCTACATTAGACCAGGCAGGTCAGCTTAAGGTACGCCATCCAGGTACGCAAAATGCATAGCTGGATTCGGCTTGCCTTAAGCCGAGCCACCGCAGCGTCTTCACTGTGGGAAGTGACGGGAGCATGCATTCCTGTTGTTTCCCTTACTCCTCTCAGAATGGGGACTACAGGACGCCAGTGGAGCTGCCTTCAGCGTTCCATTTGGGGGTTTACACTAGACCCGCTAAATCGAACTCTAGAAGATTTACCTCTGCAGGGTCGATCTTCTACATAGGGTAGTTGTACCCTAGGCCTGAAAATGAATCCCAGAAGAAATGGGAATGTTTATGATTTATTTCCTAGCAGTTCCCGTTGTGCCACAAAAGCACAAAAACATGAAATGTTAAAGAAAATACAACTCTTAACCCGAATAGCAAACAATGTATGATTCGTTAATAATTTATTCTTGACCAGTAAACAGCAAGAACACTACCAGTTATTTTCTTACATAAATGAACAATACAGAGGGTGACAGATGGAAAACATACAAAATATATCTAAAAAAGGCTAATGCGTACTCCACAGTCTGTGTTGCTATTTCCTGAATTGCCTTCCCTCCCATTTACCAATTGCATATCCATGCCAGTGACAAAGAAAGTAATAGTAGGAATGTATTTAGACAAGAGAAAAGAGAAGACTGAGAGGGGACATGATAGCGGTTTTCAAGTACCTAGAAGGGTGTTACAAGGAGGAGGGAGAAAAATTGTTCTTCTTGGCCTCTGAGGATAAGACAAGAAGTAATGGGGTTAAAGTGCAGCAAGGGAGGTTTAGGTTGGACATTAGGAAAACTTCCTACCTGTCAGGGTGTTGAAGCACTAGAATAAATTGCCTAGGGGGGTTGTGGAATCTCCATCTCTGGAGATATTTAAGAGCAGGTTAGACAGACACCAGTCAGGGATGGTTCAGACAGTGCTTGGTCCTGCTGGGAGCTCTTGAGGTCCCTTTCAGTTCTAGAGTTCTATGATTCTATGCTTCTATTTAATGCATTTTAACCATCTTGTGATGCAATATAGCAGCTGAGAAAAAGAACTGTCAGCCCTCCAGAAGTGATCCCGGCATCCCAGTTTGAACACCGCTGGTTTCCTTTTTGCTCAGGAATTTCTGGATGTTAGAGGATCTCTCTTAAACTTTGTGCGCGAGGCTCCTAGAACTAGGCCAAGCAATGTGCACTGTATGATGCAGTTAGTCGTCTGATGCCCGTTGTTCTGTCCTTTTAACCCCGGTTGTCACTGTCTCTTTACAGTCAGCGGGAAAGGCATCGACGGAGCGATGAATGCAAACAAAGACATGATGAGTGAACAAGGCAGCGCATTTAGAACTCATTCACCCAGATAATAATTTGACAATAATCTATTTGAAGTAGAAAGAGAAAATGGCCTGAAATAGCCTTTTAACAAGAATAAATAAATATGACTTACTGAATTGCTTCTGCATACAAATGGCAATACAGACAACAGAGTTTATTAGTTATTAGGAAGGGACCAGGGAAATGCTTTGACATTTTAAATCACCACCTCAAATCAGATCCTAAATAGGTAGTCTTGGGAGTTGTTACTACCTGATGTCTGCTTAAATGACTTAGCATTGCCAGCAGATCTAGAAAAGTGATTATACCCCTTTATTCGGCTCTGGTGAGGCCACATCTGAAATATTGCATCCAGTTCTGGGCCTCCCATTACAGAAAGGGTGTGGATGCATTGGAGGAAGTCCATAGGAAGACAGCAAAAATGATTTAGGGGCTGGAGCACAGGACTTACGGGGCGAGGTTGATGGATTTGGACTCATATTTCACGTGCTCCAGTCCCCTAACCATTTTTGTGGTCCTGGTCTCTCCAATTTGTCCACCTCCTTTCTGTAGTGGGGTACCCAAAGCCAGATGCAGTACTCCAGGGCTACGTCTACACTGGCCTGATTTTCCGCAAATGCTTTTAACGGAAAAGTTTTTCCGTTAAAAGCATTTGTGGAAAAGAGCATCTAGATTGGCTTTTGCGGAAGACAGCTGGCAAGTTTTTGCGCAAAAGCTAGTGCTTTTGCGGAAAAACTTGCCAGTCTAGATACAGCCCAGAGGTAGCCTCTGCAGTGCTGAATACAGGGGAAATAGAGTTCTTCGAGTCTGTTTAGTTTAACAAAGGGAAGATTAAGGAGTGACACAATCAGTCTCTACGTACCTACTTGGATTCCTGGCAATCTAGCAGGGCAAAGCACAGCTTGGACCAAGAGCCAGAAGTTGAAGCGAGACAAATTCAGACTTAAAATAAGACGCGAAGTTTTAAGAGCCAGGATAATGACCTAGTGAGACAGTTTGCAGAGGAATGTGGTGAATCCTATATCCCTGGCAATTTGCAAATGGATCAGATCATTTCCCGAAAGATGTGATCTAGGAATTATTTGGGGGAAAAGTTGTGGTTTGTGTTTCACAGGAGTCAAATCACAAAAATCCCTTCCGGCCCTGGAGTCTATGAAAGTAGGAACAGCTGCCATGCAGGACCCTACGTTTGGGGTGTTTGGTGAGGTGTTGTAAAAACAATGTAGAAATATTCTGTGATTCAGTAAAGTGCAGTGAAGCCTGGATGATTCCCATATATCCAGTGGCATGGGAACATTTTTAAGAGCGGGGGGTGTTGACATCATCCTTCTTACCCTGCCCTGACCCCCACCCCACCTGCAGCTGAGGACAGGAACAACGTCCTAGTATGTAGGGCAGCAGCTGGGACCCAGGGCACAGGGTGGGCAGCAGAGTCCCCAGCACTTGGGGCCAAAGCAGAGCCCCCAGATGTGTGAGGCAGAAGCTGGGACCCAGGTGCGGAGCTGGCTGCAGAGCCCCTAGAGTGTGGGGTGGAAACTGGTCCCCTGGGTGTGGGGATGGCAGCAGAGCCCACAGTGCATGAGGAGACAGCCAGGATACTGGGCACTATGTCGGAAGCCTGGGGGGTTTTGTAGTACCCCCCGCATCCTCTAGCTCCTGCACTTAGGCAAATATCAATCAATATTTACAAACACTTAGGCCCAATTCAGAAAAATAATATTTATTTCAATGGCATTTAGGCCACTATACTTACCCACGGATCAACACGCTGGAGGTTGATTTTCTGGTGTTCAATTTAGTGGGTCTAGTTAGGACCCACTAAATCAAATGCCAAGGGCGCCGCCGTCAGCACCAGTATGCCTACTTCTCGCAAGAAGTAAGGGAAGTCAACAAGAGCATTTCTGCCATGGGTTTCCTCTGTGGGAATGGCTCCAAAATTTGAATCAAAGTACGTCGACTCTCACTATGCAGTTAATGTAGCTGGAGTTGCATATCTTAATCTGCACTTATCCCCTTGTGTAGATGTAGCCTTAAACATATGCTTAAAATGAAGCATGTGCAAGTGGTCTCCCAAATTGGCACCTTAGATTCTGCATTCTCAGAGGAAAGAGTTCTTGCTATAAATGAATATAGCACCTTGCACACTGGCTGCTGCAGTGATACGATCAGTAATACAGTATGATCCCACTGGGAGAACGTGCAAAAATAATGAAATGAACACTGGAATGACATTTTATATAGATTGGCCTAATTAATTCCTTAAAACGATTGCTAAGTTTGGCCAATGTTCCCACTACTTTTCTTTAAGAAGAGTCACATACCATAATCTCATCAGTTGCAAATTATCATTAAGATAAAATTTTCTCTAGTGGAGTAATTAAGAAACACAAGGGCGTTATGTTCTAAATCTAAAGAAGAAATAAGATCCAATTATGTTGCTCTTTTCCTTTATTTGAATGTGGAAAATACACTGTATTTAAAAATATAATTGTGGAATGTTTATATCTCCTTAAGATTTTCTGACAAGAGAAAGATGAGAAAATCACTGGTTAAGCATTTACTGGTTGTTAAATGGTTTGGAGGTGTTATTATTGATGTGGTTTTTATTGGAGCTATTTTCCCAAACGAGTTCTCAGTGGCAGTCCACTAGAGTGCAGTTAATTCCTGAGAACAAGGAGAACTTAAGTTAAATGCATTATAGATGAACTGTTCATATGTAATAAGGTCAGTCATGCCCAGCAACTCCTTGCCCCGTTATTCAGCACTTGCTGGAGAATCCTAGCAACAAATTACTTTTGTTTTGCCCATGTTTGTGACTCTTTGGGTATGTCTAGACTGCATTACACCTTCAGGATTCCGGAAATATCCCAAAATAGCAACGCTGTGTCTTTAGAAGCAACTGCTATTTCCCAAAATAATGGGCACGGTATTCCGGCGTCCCTGTAATCCTCATTCCATTTGGGAGCGTGCCTTATTTGAAATTTGGCACTGAGCAGACAGAGCCACATTTCAAAATAAGCTCTTTCAATATTGACTTAGAATAAGCTACACAATTTGCGTAGCGCAAATTGCATAGCTTATTCTGACAGAAGGGTGTTGTCTAGACACACCCTTAGTGTACAAATGGTCTGGTAGCACTTTATAGACTAATGAAACATGTAGATGGTATCATGAGCTTTTGTGGGCACAGCCCACTTCTATTTTGGGTCTGCACATCCTAAACTCAAAATTCTGGTCCTCTGACGAAGTGGGCTGTGCCCACGAAAGCTCATGATACCATCTGCATGTTTTGTCAATCTATAAAGTGCTACCTGACCATTTGTTGATTTTTAAGTTTATCCTGTACAGACTAACAACGGCTACCCCCTGAACCTTAGTGTACAGTTATTTACAAGCTTTGCTTAAATTTCCTTTGCTGCTTATACAGAGCACTCTTTGTAAGTCTAAAGTCTATTAAATTAAACCTCAGGGTTCAGCATCGGGACCCAGGAGTTGGGTTCATTCTCCAAAAGTTTCATACTGCGATAGAATTTCATTATCTCATCCACACTGACAGTATTACAAGTCGCTACCCACCACTGTAGTTTGATTCCATGGAATTTTTAAAAGAAAACAGAAGATAAAATAAAAATAGTTATTGTCCTCACTAATATACCTTGACAATTGTAATGTCCCAAGATTCAGGATAATGTTTGAGGAGCACTCACTGCATTCCCAAATATCAGCATATTTGCTTTTCCAAGTCATGTGGTAGAAGATAAGAGACATGAAAACTGCATTTTGTACTTGTCTTAATCATCTTCTATTAATTCTTAAATAGGTGCTTTCGAACTTCAGTGCTGAGTTAGAGTATCTGGCCTATAAAATGTACAGTACAAGCTGCAATTAAGAAGAAAAACCAGAGTTCCAGTAATAAGAATATTACCTTGCTACTGCATCCGAGAGATGCTAAGCTTAATTAGCAGTTTGCAAAGGAGCGGAAAGAGGTGAAGTGATATATCAATGCTAAAGGCTGGCCTGGTGTATTCTTTGTGGGAGGAAAGGGAGAGTCCAGATATGCTGTGCTGAAAACAAGAAGAGAAATTTTCTTTTACCAAAAGCATGGCAAAATCTGCAGGGTGTGCGCCTTTCATTGTGCTGTTATTTCACCCTGGAGACGTCTTTCGCTGGAGGTCAGAATAGGAAAGATCATCCCCAGCCCAGATGCTTGTGAAGTTTTCACTTCGAAATCCAAACGGCTTTTTTCCCCTCCCCTCCTACTTCAGGCAGTGTAACGGGGCTCACCCTCTTGTGATCGCCCCCTTGTGGCTGAGGGCGCGTGTCCACTGTTTCCTTTGCTCTGATTGGCTCCAGGAGCGGAGGTGTCCCAGATACCCTTTCTTGTTGGTTGCCTGGCAACAGGCTTATTTCTTAGTCCCTTTGTGTAACTTCTGGGGTTGGATGAGACCCAGGCTCACCCACTTCTCTGGGTCCTGACCCAGGCACCCTATAAATAGCAGTTACCCACTTAGAGTACATCTACACCGCAAGCTTATTTCGGAAAATGCCATTTGGAAGATACCTTCTGGAATAGCTTATTTCGAAATAGACCATCCATACTACAGGGAAGCCTCAAAAATAGTCTGAGTCACGCTCCCGTAATGTGGATGCACTACGTCTATTTAGAGCCCCGGGAGGCACTGCGGAGGAATAACTTTAGAATGGCCCTGATGAGAAGCTATTTCAACATAGCACCAGTTGACCATGCACACACCCTCTTCCGAAATAGCTTTTTTGGAAGAGGCCTTATTCCTCTTTTGAAATGAAGCAATTGCTGTGTGGACGCTACTATTGTTTTTCCAGAATAACGGACGTTATTCCAGAATAACAGTGCAGTGTAGACACACCCTACGTATCCTCAATGTCCACTGCTAATTCACTCCCCAAGAAGCAGCTGTCTAGCCCTCTCTCTCAGTGCTTGGAGATCAAACTCTCACAGCACCCTGTCCAGGGTACTGAAATTAGCCAGTCCTCAGCCTCTGCCCCTGTGCTTTAGCTGGGTCTGTAGTCCAGCTCCCACACGGAGCTGTCCGAGGTGTTGCTGCCTTCCCGGTCTATCCCTGGGTCTGTCTGGCTTGAGCTCCAGCAAGGAGCTGCCAGACCCTGGCTCAACAGTTTCTTTATACCGGCTTGCTGGGCCCTGATTGGCTGCAGCAGAAGCAGCCACTCTAGGTTGCCTGGAGGATTATTCTATGCTCTTTTCCTGGGGGCAGGGTGGGACAAAGCCACTAGGTTCCAGCAGGGGGCTTCGGGCCTAGTCCACCCCCTCCATCACAGGCAAATCTTGTGAGCCTTTTGCATCTCTTTCCCTTATCACAGCACTCTGGCTCTCTGGCTCTCAGTGGCTCTCTGTCATCTGCTGAAATTATCTGCTTTCACGGGAAGAAAAGTGAAGGGGATGGGGAAGATGGTTTCTTCCCTGACTGACATATATTACCAGACACTTTCTCAGAATGGGGCATACATTTATATCTCCTCCTTCACTTTGACCGAGTGAAACTACTTCTGAATGACCATGGGAACTGACCTCAACAGCTATCTAATCAAGTAATCTGCATTTAGCAATTGCCAAGGCTAGACATTTCCTCTGGAAATTTCCACTACGTGCATCTGACGAAGTGGGTCTTTGCCCACGAAAGCTTATGCTCCTACACTTCAGTCAGTCTATAAGGTGCCACAGGACTCCTCGCCGTTTTTTTAAAAACTAAACTCTTATAGTTGTGGGTGTTCTTATTGTCCAATCAAACATCCCAGGTATAAAAATTAAGCTCTGATTAGATTATCCAATGGTCCTTCTGCCCTTAAGGTCAATGGAACTAAGAAATACTTGTTTGAATCCTGATAAGCTCTAAGCATCTCAATAATATATTGCTTGCAGCAATGATTTTCACAGGCCAATTTCCTTGGGGTGAGAGAATATTTAGTTTGTTCTGTTTCAAATTTGCTGCCTTTCAGTTCCATTGACTGTCCTTTGTCCATGAAAAACTGGGAATGGAAGTGACTTTTCTTCTTCTCTTATGTTCTGTTCTATCTATCTATCTATCTATCTATCTATCTATCGGTATGTCTAGACTACATGCCTCTGCCGACAGATAGATAGATAGATAGATAGATAGATAGATAGATAGATAGATAGTTTGGGTATGTCTAGACTATCTGCCTCTGCCAACAGAGGCATGTAAAATAGGCTACCCGACATAGTCAATGAAGCGGGAATTTAAATATCCCCGGTGTCATTAAAATAAAAATGGCCGCCATGCTGTGCCGGCTCATCTGATCGTCGGCACAGCGCGCGAGTCAAGACACAGATCGTAGACAAGGGAAGCCTTTGTCGACCTCTCCTGTAAACCCGGTTTCACAAGGCATAGGGGAGCAGTTGACAAAGGCTTCCCTTGTCGACTGATCTGTGTCTTGACTTACATGCTGTGCCGACGATCTGCTGAGCCGGCACAGCGTGGCAGCCATTTTTATTTTAATGAAGCCGGGGATATTTAAATCCCCGCTTCATTGACTATGTCAGGTAGCCTATTTTACATGCCTCAGTTTGGGTATGTCTAGACTACCAGCCTCTGCCAACAATCTATCTATCTATCTATCTATCTATCTATCTATCTATCTATCTATCTATCTATCTATCTATCTATCTAAGAGAACAGTCTCCAGTGTCTAAAACTTTCCTTCGTAGTGATGATCGTAATGTTGTAGATGAGCTCACCAAGAGGGAGGGGGAACAATTTTTAATTTATAAAGTGGTAGTCATCCCTGAACTTGCAAAAATAAACTGAGCATCCTGGCTGATCCCTGCAACAGATTAGCTCTGTCATTTTAAATTGCTGAAGCCATAATGTGATGCAGAAAACAGAATGCCATTCCCGCAATGTGTCTTCCAGCAGGATGCCTTTGGAATTGCTTGGCAGCACTTTCTGCCTCCTCAGAGACGTCCAGTCATGTATAATGTGCTGTAACGGAGCTAGCTGCTAGACTCACCCTGATAAATCCAGGCCCTCAGAGACTGCCTCCGTGCTCGCAAGGCATGGACTAATTCCCCACCAGATACTGCTTCCGCAAATGCTGCTGAGGTAGAAATCAGGTCCAATTACCAGAGTTGTCTAAAGAGTGCAAAAGTGGAACAACAGCAACAGCATCAAGATGATTCTTTCAATTAAAGGTGGCTTTGGAAAGATCCAGATGTGTCTAAAGAAAGATCCAACCTCCGTGTCTTACCCTGGCTGAAGGATGTGACAATGGTCCAGCTGTCTGACTTCTGTGACTCTAGAGACTATGCTTTCTTATAAGTTAATAGGAGTTCTCCTTTAGCTAATGTGGTAGGAACTTGGGCTTTTGAGGCTCAAGTCTCCACAAAAGGCCATGGCAACTCTTCCTGGTGAGATGAGGCCCCAGGTGCAACTGGAACCATTATGGAATGTTTGGGAAAAGCTCATTCATAGGGTGTATACATATGGTCAGCGACCTGTCTTCTGGTTGTCTCCTACGGCCGTGAAGCCTCTCACTTTCTCTCAGCTACAGGAATTTCTGTAGTTCAAGTGGTATGTTTGGTGCTAAACATTCTGTCTGCATCTAGACTGGCAAGTTTTTTCTGCAAAAGCAGTTGCTTTTGTGGAAAAACTTGCCAGCTGTCTACACTGGCCGCTTACATTTCCGCAAGTGCTTTTGCGGAAAAGCGTCTGTGCCAATCTAGACGCTCTTTTCCGCAAATGCTTTTAATGGAAAAACTTTTCCGTTAAAAGCATTTGCGGAAAATCATGCCAGTCTAGACGTAGCCTCTGGCTTTGATACACTCTGTCTCTGTGTGAGTGAAGTCATGATTTCTTAGCTCGGCATTCAATGGGTATTCAGTCCTGTGCTTGCTTGATAGACTTATCAAGGCTGAAAGAAGGAGATGGATATTTAACTATGGATATTCCCTTTTAATAGCGTGTATACTTTCTGCTCCGGGTACCATGGTGATGAGTGTAGTATGCACAAAGGTTGAGCTGGCTGAAAAATGGTAGCCCTACTCTGAGAAAAATTTCAAAATAAATTTCAAAGATTTATTTTAAGTTTTATGTTACAGAGGAAGTTTTCCAATAAAATTAATTTGGTGACAAAAATACTTTTTCTCAATTTTATTCCAGTGGAAAAATGTTTTGGGGTTGTTTGGCAGTTTCTTTTTTTAAAGACTCTGTAGATTTTTTTTCCACTTCTATTCTAGAGAAACATTTTTATTTAAAATTTCACATTGAAAATCTTTGACCAAAATGATTGTGTGGGGGGAAGGGGGGTGAAAATATTTGTTTTGGTTGAAAAGGTATTTTCCATCCAAAAAAGGAATTTAGATAGAAGAAATGTTTTGACCAACATCTCCCTAAATACTTAACCCATTATGGGGAAGGCAACTTCGGCCACATATCTATATGTGGGAAGATCCATGCTGAGGCGTCTGATCTTCCGGCATTCAATTTAGCTGGTCTAGTAAAGACACACTAAATCGAATGCTGAGGGCACCCACGTTGGCACTGGTGCTCCTCTCAACAGCGAGGAGTAAGAGAAGTTGATGGGAACATTTCTCCCATCAACGCCCTGCTGTGAGGACAGCCCTGAAGCTCAGTTTAAGGTATGTTGGCTCCAGCTATGGTTTTTACATAGCTGGAATTGCATATCTTAAGCTGACATTTCCCCATAGTATGGAGTTGGCTTTAGTACTCAGTCACCTGCCTCTTCCAAGTTCTAGGATTCTTAATCCAGAGCTTTTCACTGGATCTAAACTCATTTAATCTCCAGAAAGAGAGGATTCATCCACTACAGAGAGAGGCATTTTTAAAATTCATTAGCTTTCGGGATGTTTAAGCTTGTAAACCGTATCTCCCTAAAAGACATAAAAGGGACAAAATGAGCTAGCGGCAATGAGGCGGCAGCCAAGTCAATGCTAGTTACTGACCTTGAGTTAAAGTGAACATGGCATTGTGAAAGCTATTGTGTGTATTATACACTACAGACTCTTGAAAGTTTATCTAGGTACTTTTCCTACACTAAGTTCTTTTCAATGGGCGTTTTAATTGTTAATAGAGTTATTCAGATCCAAATTTACACCCCTTTTTAGGGAAAGAGCCTGTGGAAGTGTACTACGTTATTTTTCACAAGGCCTTAAGTCCGCTGCTTTCCAGAACAGAATTATGTGCAGAACGATACAGTGTTGGCACAAGAGTTTTGCTCACAGGAATGTGGTTCAACTTTGGCCAGATAGACTTCACTACAGCAGTGTTCACCCCCTGGCAATCTGGATTTTGGCTTTACTAAGACTTTTATTTTAAAAAATATAACAAAACACAAGTTTCTTTTTGGGTATGAAGTGTTGGTTATGGGATGGCATTCTCTGGTTTACATGTCCACGTAGATGGCATATTTTAGAACGACATTAACAGGATAGCACGGGTTACAGAGCAATAGATTTCCACTTTCTCCATAAGTAAAACAGGGCAAACTACAATTGATGGTACACACAGAGGCTATGTCTAGACTGCATCCCTCCATCGACAGAGGGATGCAAATCAAGCACGTCGAAATTGCTAATGAAGACATACCCTGGTATCTGGCTTTGCCACTCCTCAGCATCCCACCGCAGACTGTCCTCGGGATCCAAGGTTGCCAACTCTCCCGGACCAGGCTACTGGACACTGTTTGTCGCAATAGCATCCTGTCCTTCCAGTCTGGGAGAGCTGGCAGCCAGAAGTAGGACCCCATTCTGAAGTGGTGAGGGGTACAAACAAGTCAGACGTGGTGCAGCTAAGCCCCCACACCTTAAACATAGTTCCAGAGCCACTGAAACCTGCCCCCCCAAAAATCCAGTGCTTTGAAATGATGGAAATTCAGAGTTAAAATCCAATTTCTCTTTGGGAAGAGGACGAGAGAGAGAACTAACAGACGAGACAGATGCTAGACAAGGGGCTCAGAAATTGGGGAGAACAGCCATAAAAATTGACTAAGGAGGCAAGCTAGCTGTACTGCATTGCTATGGGGCAGGATACTCTATTAGATAAAAGCAGATGGTATTTTTCAATCTCGCTAACTCGACTGGCTTGGAACTAGCGAGCTGGAGGCAAAACATTTTATCCTATTTTTAATCTCCTGAGTAATGAGAAGTAGAGAGGGGGGTCTTCAGTTCTCCCCTGCCGTCGGGGTCACCCTGACACACCATGCCTCTGGTTGGAATCCCAACTTTTCTGACCTCTTCACAATTGATGTACACTTCTAAGGACTTTCCAAATCATGCTCTCTTCTCCCCCCGCCTCCGGGGACAATTCATCCTGATTCCTTGTTAGTGAAAGATGTTTTGCTAGTCGCCTTTCAACTTTTGACTGTCAGCAGCATACATCAGCTAGTTCAAAAGGTAGCATCATGCTGTTTCAGATCAATGCAGACCCCACATTTCTGTTTTACTGTGAGCTGCTCTTTTTTGACCAAGAAAAAAAATATCAAGTTTGAATACCTGAAAACATCTTGTAAATACTTGCTGTAACTTTGTTTCTCTTCTTGGACTGAAATAATCTAGACGACAAAACATCAGAGAAACTAGGTCGTGAAAGGAAAATTCATAAAAGTAATCTTGTGCTTTGAAGACCCCCCATATAATTTGCAGGGGTGGGTGTTGCTGGTTGGGATTCTCAGAGTTCGTGACTTTTTTTTCCCAGAGGTTAAACTAATTGATTTAAAGAAAGAAAAACAAGTAAAGCCACGGTTCTTCAACTCTGTGAACTTTTCTTTCTGAGAACATGGTGTCAAAATACCAAAGCAATTTTAACTCATCCTCTGCTGTGCACTAAACTTGTAATTTCAGCCCTGTGCACTCTCCATTAGGCGACACTGTTTGCTTCTCAGACCAACCAAATTGTGGAAGACAGAGTTCTATGAAATAGTTACCGTAATGCTTCTGGGATTTTAATTGTGGTGCAAACGATGTTAGAGCACCTGGATCCTTTGATACGTCTTTTTCCATACTTTTAAAATCTAAATAAATAAATGTGCACTAGCAAATACTAATGTGTAGATACAAATGACAATCAGTATGTCTGCATTCACAAACTGAGTTTAATGGGGACTATGTATAATTGCCAATAAAAAAATCAAGTTCATGTGTGTACAGAGAGGATAGCAGACCACTATGTGCAAGAAAGCTATTCCCTTAATGGATACCAGTAGTTCCCATTAAATAGTCTAGTAGCACTTTAAAGACTAGCATAACATGTAGATGGTATCATGAGCTTTTGTGGGCAAAACCCACTTCTTCAGATCTGAAGAGGTGGGTTTTGCCCATGAAAGCTCATGATACCATCTACATGTTTTGTTAGTCTTTAAAGTGCTACCAGACTATTTGATGTTGTTTAAGTTTTTCCTGTTACAGACTAACTCAGATGTACAATATTAAAGGGTTCAGAGGGGTAGCTAAGTAGCCATGTGGCTGCCAAACTAGCAAAAGCCAGTATCTTAAGAGTTAACACTGTGCATCTTTCAGGGAGCATCATCATAACGAGAACCAGGGGCCAAAGAGACAGCCCCAGACATCTTCCTACTCTGCAGGCTATAATGTTCACTGGTGCAAGGTAGGCTTAAAAAAAAGGTGAAAAAGAATAAAGTGTTTTGGAAAGAGGCTAACGTGTAGCTTTTCTGACAGTGGGCTGGTATTTTCTGCCCTGCTTTTTCAATGAACAGTTTATCATTCAGATTCACCACTCCTCATGGAACAATATTTATTCTCTGAAGGTTTTGATTTTTTTTTTATGCTTAAAGCCTCTCCAAAGTTCATGTGGTTCTTATGGAACTTGCACTTAACCTTAAAGAAACAATCTGAAAGCTCAGTCTATGACCTTGAAGGACAGGGGCAGGGCAGATATGAAATATCACTGCATTTTGATAAAGACGCTTTTGGAAATATCTAACCAGGCATTTAACATAAACAAGGAGAAAAGGATACATACTGTAAGTGATAATATTTTTTTTCTGGGAAAGGGGAATGCAACAGTGATTAAAAACAGCACCTGAGCTGAATGGCAACACAGATCCATGAAAAGAAAAGAACTGGGTTTTTAGTCCAGTAAAGGTTTTATTTCAGCAAAGGCTGCCAGAGAATTGAGGCTAGCAGCAACCCATGCACAGAAGAGTTTGAAAGCCATCCTATGAGGCAAGATGTTTCTTTATGGCACATGTGAGGTGACCAGTCCTCATTCTCCCAGGCAATAAAGTAGTCAGGAAGAAATACCGCTGTGGTCAGGAAGAAATACCGCTTTTTATTTTCACCCTCTTCCTTGCAACATGATACTGCACAGATGGGTAAGTCTGCACCTTCCTTCGAAACATCTGGTCTTGGAGCATTGCTGGAGCCAGAATACAGAATTGCATGGCTAATGGCTGAGTCTGGTATTTCAAATTCTAATGGCCTTCATGAGACTTCTGAGTTTTTGACTCTTTGAGCCTCTGTTGGTGAACACATAGTATTCTAGGAGAGCAATTAGTGAGTCATAAATCACCAGTCTTCAGTACCATTAGACTGGACTGTGACTTTAAAAGAGCTCTCACCACTTCAGCTGCAGGACACCTTCCAGTCATTGGAGTTTTGTTTGATCGTTTGTTTTTAGTGCTCACACCAGTTCTGTGAGGTGGGAAAGTACACTCTGCCATTTGCTGATGGGGAACTCAGGCACAAGGAAGATTAAGGGACTTGCTCAAGGTCACACAACATCTGTGGCAGAGCTAGACACTCAATCCCAGGCTGTTACGACTACATCCAGAGACCTCTCCAGAAGTCATGCTGCCTCTCCTTTCTGAAGCACTCTACTGGCCTAACGAGGCCATAATTACAGGCCCACACTTCCTCACAAGGGCATGGTGCCCATCTCCAATGCAAATCCCCCCTCCGCTTTTTGTATCATCATCCTACCAGCCAGCATGGGCTCAGGCAGGAGTCATCTGAAATCAGCTTTTCTTACTTGGTTGGCATGGCACAAATATATTGAAAATGCCCTTCCCCCCCCTCCAAACCATGCTCCCTCAGGAGACTGCAGCGTGGGAAGAATCAGTCAACACTAAACAAAAATCCATGTGATGTAGCTGCTAATAATGACCCCATCAAAACGTTTTAAATTCCTCAGCGTCTGCTTTCCACTTTAGTTTCAGTACGAGCATTACCTGCTTTCCAATCATAAATACACTGCACCTCCTTGTAGATCTATAATTGAGTTAGGACGGTTTCCATAGCAACTGCGGTGATTAATTAAAATACCCGCACACGGTAAGTTTTATAGATGCAGGAAATATTTTCATGTTTAAATGGTGCAATCTGTTTAGACCCAAAGGATTCCTTTCTCCCAGTCTCTGCTAAGAAATTGGGCTATTTCCCCCCCGTTTTGGTGTTGATAAATCATTGTGTTATTCCTGATCAACTCTATAAATTATTCCCCATGGTTAGTGTCCACTGAAGGCCTGGGGATAAATATGGTGAAATACAGAGATCTGTGTGCCCTGGGCTACAGTAGGGAGTTATTTTGAAATAACCCCCCTTATTTTGAAAAAATAAATTGAGCGTCCATGCTACCAAGACAGTTATTTTGAAATAATAGGCTGGTTATTTTGAAATCTGTACTCTGGCTTTCCTAAGGTGCGTCTACACTGCATGGCTATTTCGGGATACCAGCGGTATCCCGAAATCGCTACCCTGGGTCTACACAAGCCACCTGTTATTTTGAAATATTTTTTGAAATAACGGGCACACTATTTCACCATCCCAGTAAACCTCGTGCATGAGAGATAAGGGATAGCTTGAAATAGCATGTTATTTGAAAATCTGGCGTTGTGTAGATGCGCCAAAATTCAAAATAAGCTATTTTGAAATATATTCAAAATAAGATACACAATTTGCATTGTGCAAATTGCATAGCTTATTTTGAGTTTAGGGTGCTGTGTAGGCACACCCTCAGGCTACATCTACACTGGCATGTTTTTCCGGAAATGCTTTTAATGGAAAAGTTTTCCGTTAAAAGCATTTTCGGAAAATCGCATCTAGATTGGCAGGACGCTTTTACGCAAAAGCACTTTTTGCGGAAAAGCGTCCGTGGCCAATCTAGATGCGGTTTTGCGCAAAAAAGCCCTGATCGCCATTTAAGCCATGGGGCTTTTTTACCCAAAACAGTACTGTGCTGTTTACACTGGCCCTCTTGAGCAAATGATTTGCGCAAGAGGGCTTTTGCCCGAACAGGAGCAGCACAGTATTTCCGCAAGAACACTGACGATCTTACGAGATCGTCAGTGTTCTTGTGGAAATTCAAGTAGCCAGTGTAGACAGCTGGCAAGTTGATCAGGAATAACACAATGAAAAACTTGCCAGTCTAGATACAGCCTCAGGGAATAATGCTTATTTCAAAATAGTTATTTCGAAATAGCTCTAGTGTAGATTTTCTGTTGCTGCTCTTTTGAAATAACAACTCCCCAGAGTCATTTGAAATAAGTACTCCCCAGTGCTTCCTTGCTAAATTTCAATGCTCCCCCATATTGGGGACACACTATTTTAATTTTGATATTTTGGGAGTTATTATTTCAAGTGTAGTTATTTCAAAATAGTTTCTTTCACATGGCTTGTGAGACTTAAAGCATTCAACTATTTGCATGAGAAAATGAGCAGGCTGGAGCAGCTGCCTACCTGTGAGCCCACATGTGCCCGCATATTTCCATATGCTCTGCCACTGACTCACCGTGCGACCTTGAGCAAGTCAGTTAAGGACAGATTGATTCCCTGACTTATAGCAGTAAGGAGTTACTTTGAATCATGGTCCAATATCTTTGCTGCCGTTAACCTAGCTGAACTTCTCATCACTGTGGAATGAGCAACAAAAGAACAGCGAGTCCATTAGTAATAGAATGATTTTCTCCAAAGAAAAAGAGACACATTTTATTTGTTTCGTATCCTTTATCTGCCCGCCGGCAATAACCGTAATCTCCATTCTGTGAGATTACGAAGAAAAGGAAGGAGAGATACTGATGGACAAGGGCTGATTGTCAGTCATCTGTAATCTCTGGGGGTGGGTGAACGTTTTCCTCTTGTTTATTTTTTCCTCTGGAGATGACGACCCATTGTCAGCTGTCAACATCAGACAGAATGCAACTGGCGGACAATATCAGGAGTTAGTACAGCAAGAATTATGGGCAAGGTGAAGGAAAGACTTCCAGACTGGGTGACCAGTCAGAGAGTAGGAGCTAGCAGGTTTCATGTCAGATAAGGAAAGGAAATTGAAAAGATATAAAACGTAAGGCTTGTTCTTTCTGGTGACTGTCAGATTGCTTCCTCTTGTACAAACCTCATTCTCAGTTCCTGCTTCTGAGTACATTAACAGGCAGGGCTGCTTTTCTGGGTGATGTTAATAATAATATTCAGTTACTTCGAGGCTAGGAGGAAAAAACCCATAAAATCCCAATGGCACCCAGAACTAACACCCTAACATCTGAAGAAGTGGATTTTGCCTATGAAAGCTTATGATACTATAGATACACACGTATGTATAGGGATCTTGGGGTTATAGTGGACCACAAGCTAAATATGAGTCAGCAGTGTGATGCTGTTGCAAAAAACTCAAACATGATTCTGGGAGGCATTAACAGGTATGTTGTGAGCAAGACACTAGAAGTCATTCTCCCGCTCTACTCTGCGCTGGTTAAGCCTCAGTTGGAGTATTGTGTCCAGTTCTGGGCACCACATTTCAAAAAAGATGTGGAGAAATTGGAGAGGGTCCAGAGAAGAGCAACAAGAATGATTAAAGGTCTAGAGAACATGACCTATGAAGGAAGGCTGAAAGAATTGGGTTTGTTAAATTTAGAAAAGAGAAAATTAAGGGGGGACATGCTAGCAGTTTTTAGGTATCTAAAAGGGTGTCACAAGGAGGAGGGAGAAAAATTGTTCATCTTGGTCTCTGAGGATAGGACAAGAAGCAATGGGCTTAAACTGCAGCAAGGAAGGTTTAGGTTGGATATTAGAAAAAAGTTCCTAACTTTCAGGGTGGTCAAACACTGGAATAAATTGCCCAGGGAGGTTGTGGAATCTCCATCTGTGGAAATATTTAAGAGTAGGTTAGATAAATGTCTATCAGGGATGATCTAGACAGTATTTGGTCCTGCCATCAGGGCAGGGGACTGGACTCAATGACCTCTCGAGGTCCCTTCCAGTCCTAGTTATCTATGATTCTATGATTCTATGATATTTTTGTTAGTCTAGAACAGTGGTTCTTAACCTTACTGCAGCCTGCACCCCTTTGGTTCTCAAAATATGTTCTCGCACCCCTTATTAAAAATCGTTGACGTAGGTCAGTTCTTTAAACCTAAGATATATCATAAATATCTGGCATGTCTCTCACCCCCAGAAAGGGCATCTCGCACTTCCACGGGGTGCGTGCGCCCCAGGTTAAGAACCACTGGTCTAGAAGGTGCCACAGGACAAATCATTGCTTTTCATGTGTTTTTCAGTCATCTCTGGAATTTGAGTGTATAACTCCATCAGATCACTACCGGGTGTAGCTTTTCACACTCACTCAGCACAGGTGTCAAGATCGCACCAAGGACAGGGCCCTGGAGAATGAGCCCAAGTTACTGTGATTTTTCATGTAAATGTGCAGTCAATATCTATTTGCATATGCAAATAACCAAACTTCCCTTCATAATTCTGTGAAGCCTGGGCTTCTGATTCATCTAAAAATCCGGCCAGGGGACTTTCATTGAGGGATCACAAAGCGGTTGCATAAGCATAGTTTGTTTAAGCCTCACAAACATCTGCCGGTAACCTTGTTGAGGTGTTTTGATGGGATCATCTCCATTTCGCAGGTGAGGAATTTGAAACGTAGAAAGAGGAAGGTGTCACAATTCCTGCATTAACTGCATTTCTGACACGCTCCTGGTTTTCTTAGGGGCACCCCACTCGGGTCCCAGGGTTCTAGCTGGCACCTTTCCCGAGGTCGAAACGTGCAATTCACTCCCACCAGATGGCTGCTGATCCCTAGCCTCAAAGCCAGGCCCTGCAGCCACGGTGGGAGCAAAATTATGATTAGCGGCCATTCTACCAGCTAACGAGACCTCCGCGTCCATCCAGCACCGCCGCAAGAGATAGAAACACACATTAACACCCAGTCCCGGGGCGGCCCATCAGGATGAACACGTGGCACACAAATGCACACAGAATGGGCCCCATTCCTCTCGACTGTGGTGCCCTTTGGTGTGCAAATACGTCCTAGAGCTGGATTGACGGCCCCCCAGGAAAGATCGTAGTCACACACTTTATGCATCTCCAAGCTGGCATTTCAGGAGGTGTTTCAGGAGCTGGGGACACAGAATGGAGTCTGGGCAGGATATCGGGTGAGCTGGATGAAGGACTTTTGATCCTTGCCCTCCTCTTACCCCTTCTCTGAAATGTAGGAAAGCTCTGTTCTCTCCCTGCCGCCAAACCGTGCGGCGTAAGGGCCTTTCTTGCCAATGGGCTCGGATCCGAACATCCCTGAGCTTGTGTAGCCAAAGCTGAAGGGCTCTGTGCTTGTTTCAAATACTGGCTGTAACCGAGAAGAACACAGGGAAGGAGAGAACGGATCAGCAGTGCGACAGGAGGAAAGTCTTTATTGTGATCCGCCCGGAGGGCTACGGGATTTGCTTCACCTTGTCACAAAGTGATTTGTTCCCACAATCACAGGGAGAGATTCTGTTTCCTTTTCTTAGGAATACTCTGCCCCGTCAGTCCCTTAACCAGCGGCTCTGGCTGGTGTGTACTGGAATCAATGTGAAAGGAGAGGAAAGAGGAGGGAAAGCAAACAACATTAGGCATCAAATCTGTGCTGATTAGGCCTCCGTTGGAGTGTTGTGTCCAGTTCTGAGCACCACATTTCAAGAAAGATGTGGAGAAATTGGAGAGGGTCCAGAGGAGAGCAACGAGAATGATTAAAGGTCTAGAAAATATGAGCTAGGAAGGAAGACTAAAAGAATTGGGTTTGTTTAGTTTCAAAAGGAGAAGACTGAGAGGGGACATGCTAGCAGTTTTCAGGTATCTAAAAGGGGGAGGAGGGAGAAAAATTGTTCTCCTTGGCCTCTGAGGATAGGACAAGAAGCAATGGGCTTAAAATGAAGCAAGGGGGGTTTAGGCTGGACATTAGGAAAAACTTCCTAACCATCAGGGTGGTTAAACATTGAACTAAATTGCCCAGGGAGGTTGTGAAATCTCCATCTCTGGAGATATTTAAGAGCGGGTTAGATAGACATCATCAGGGATTGTCTAGACCAGTGTTTCTTAAACTTTTTAAGATCGAGGAACTGCAAACAACATTTTTTTATGAGAAACACCATGTTTTTTGTTGAGGAAAAAAAAAGGTCGGGGGGAAGTGGATGGGGAACACGGACCCCAAACAGCCGCTTGCCGCCACCTGCTCCCCCGCCGGGGCCCAGCTGAGCAGCGCAATGCTCGACCAAGCCACCATGGAGGGAGGGGAAGGGGGGCGGGGCGCTGATGTTCATGGCCGGGGGCCTAGTCGTGAACATCAGCGTTACAGACTCACAGACACTGGGCTACTATATATATGATGATGTGAGTGTTTCTGCACGTTTCTATAGCTATTAAATAATATCGGAGTATGAATTTAACACAGTTCTTGACATTCCTTAGCCGACACGGCGCCATCTATCTCTGTCACTCGTCTGCTCTGGGAGCCGTCCTTGCATTGCAAAGCAATGTACGCAGGGACTATAAAGACCGGATGAGAGAGTGATAGATCTTTTTTAAACACTGGGGCATTACACAGTTTTATGATGCAGTAAAATCTTCTCCAGGCATGACAAGTATGGACTGACAGAGACCGTTTTATCTATAAAGCATTAAAGTCTGAGTGCCACGTTGGACAAGCATAATAGAGGGGAAAAATAATCTCCAAGAAGACGAGAGCTCCGGCAGCAAGAAAACAAATGGACGGGGATGTCACTTAGACATTTCGCCAGCTCTGAGTTGCCTGCTCCATCACTAAGGACATGACTGGCAGCGAGAGGAAGGCATGTGCCTTCAAATCATTGTACATATTGCTTAGGATCTGATAAAGAAAAGGGAAATCAACAGTGTAGGGAGGGAGTGTACTTCGGTTTATCTTCTCTATATGGGGGGGTCCAAATCTGATGGGCTTGAATTGATGAGAGGTGCATGACTAGAGCCTGAGAGCGACGGACAGGTGACACGATGCCTTTTTCTCTGTAGAATATTTGCTCTGTCCTGCGGGACACATGGACTTTTTTTTTCTAAGCTCTTCTCCCGTTCGCCCTCATGTTTAGCCGTTTTCCAGATCAGCTTGTACTCAAATGCACCGGGGAGTCCTCAATGGCGTGTAACGCGAACATCTGTCCGCCGGCAAGATGGGCACATCTGGAGCTACTCATGCTTCATCATTTCCCAATATTAGAGGTCAGCTGTTCACACGGTAATAATGTCCCGGAATCTTCCACTTATGGTTTTAATGGGTCAGCAGCAGATCATCCTAATGGCAAGATGGTGTTGAAAAAAAGAATTCGGAAGCCTCAGATATAGTCGTCCATCTCGCACACTTAGCCAAATATCAAATTAGCTAAGCTCCTCCAGCACCTAGTTTGACAGACGGCAAACGAAGGCTGGAGGAACAAGGCAAACAATTGCACTTGCTTAGCTTGTCATCTGCCCTCCGTTTACACAAAGGAGCGTCAGCTTTGTTATTAATACAAGCTCTTATGGCTAATGTTCCTAAACACTTCTTGTACTATAGTTGCGTCTCCTTACTAAGTGAATCACCTTTTTTTTCCTCTTTCTTCTGCGATGTCTGCTAAAGAGCCATGGGGGCAATGCGGTGGAAAGGCAGAGCTGATCTCTGCCCTTCTTGGGATTCTCTCATAGCTATGGGAGCTCTCTGTGCTGAGGAACGTCAAAGCAGCACAGATGTCTCTCCAGCCCTCTCCCTGCAGCAGCAGGCTGTCTGACACTGGGTTCTTAGCCGGGCAGAACAGGAGCACTCCAATGATTTGTTATTTGTTTGTTCCCCAAATGGAGCAGCTCACTCAGCTGTCAGACACTTCCCAGAGCTTTGAAAGGGGGAGGGGCGCAGGCCTGCAGGGCTCACAAATCACTGAGCAGAGCCATCAGGGCCGGTCTTGTGGGATACTGGCGGAAGCCAGATCTCTCGCTGAAACAAACTGCAGAGCCCACATTGTCAACAGTAAAGGGAGGGGAAAAGACAAAAGTCTCTCACGGGGTGGATGGGCGGGGTTTGTTTTTTTTGGCCAAATCTGGCTGTTTGTCCTGACAAAAGTGGCATTGCAGTGTAAACGCTCTCACTGCTTTGTCACCAAAAGGCAGTCTTGGGCGACAAAACCTACCAGTGTAGACAAGGTCTCGGTATTATTACGCCTTTCTCTGTTTTTTTTTTCTCCTCTCCTGTGGTAGAACTGGTTCCTACTAGCTCTCTTTCATGCCCTCTCTTCATAATGATCTGCTCTTCTTTGCTTCCTTTCAAATGGCCATGTGGTGTGGTGTGCATCCTGCACGACGACAGAGGACCCCAACTATTGTAAACAGCTGCAGGCGATGAGTTGGAAATATACTAATAAATGTTTACCTTGGGCAGTGGTGGTATTTAAAAGACACAGGGAATCCCCACCCCAAATATCACCCTTGTCTATTCAGCATAGCCTTTCATAGGGGCCATGTCATGTTAATTACAAATCTCATGGTGTATTAACTATCTAAAAATAACTATTGATTATTCTTCTGCATGGAGAGCGATAAAAGCTTGGGGCAGGAAGGGGATGGAAGCTACTGTACTTTAGAAAAATAAAAATAAAATCTCTTCACATTCCAGGAGGGGAAAAAGGGGATTAACAGATTTCACAGGCGGTAGTGAAGCAAAAAGGGCTTTTTATTTTATTTCCCTGTTTCACAAACCTGTGCTATCTTTGCAGGGATCTGCTCTGCCTCTTGGCTTTGTGCCATGCACTGCAAAGAAGACTCTCTTATGTGCTGAGATGGTACTAAAAGTCTTACTGGCTAATGCCTTAGTCTTGTGGGCCTAAATTTTACACAGGCTCTTCCTTATCTCCCCTTTAATCCCAGCTCTATCTGAAAAATCTTAGACCTACTTTAATAATCTCTAATTCTTTTTGGTTTGGGATTTTTTGTGGAGTGGGGAGGAACACGCTTTTGGCTGTCTTTATTAATACTTTAAAAAAAAAAAAAAAGCAGCCAATGCAAGCAGCAATAACAAACTGGCCTTGACAACGAGGAGTCCTTAAAGACCGACAGATTTCTTTGGACATAAGCTTTCTTGGACAAAGACCCACTTCCTCAGATGGATTGGAGTGGAAATAACAGAGGCAGTCATAAAAATCCTAGCACATGAAAACAAGGGAGGTATCTTATCATGTGGAGGACCAGTACTAACTAGGCCAACTCAGTCAGGATAGATGTGGTCTGCTTCCAACAATTGATGAGGTGGTGTGAATAACAAGAGAGGGAAAATTGCTTTGGCATTTGATTCTGCCAGCTACAATTCGGGGAAGGGTTTGGGTGAGACACAGCCATCCCCGCAGCTGCATCCAGAGGACGGGTTTGGGCGAGGCACAGACGATCTCCTCAGTTGCATCGGGGAAAGGGTTTCGGTGAGGCACACGGGGAGTGCAGAGTGAATGGAAATTCATTTGGAGACACAGCGTTCAATTTTGGCCTTGGAGATAGTTAATAATTCAAAATGTAAACAGTAAAAATATGATTAGCCAAGTCAGGAAAAATATGGCAGCCATGTCCTTTGAATGACATTGTTCTTTCCCTCCGCCCTCCGTTTTCGAGGCTCTGGGTATGGATTAGGCGTCAGGATTCAGCACAGCTCTGTAAAACATTCATGGACTCAGTCTTAAATCCTAGTGAATCCTGAAGGCTTTGTAGTCATTGGGTGGAGTTTGCAAGAGAGGGTGGCTGTCACTTCAGCTCTGCTTTGAAGTGGGTTATGGCTACAATATCCTGGGGGGGAACCCCATCCTTCCGAATTCCTCGCCATGTCTTAGGGAGAAGAAAAAAGAAGGCACCGGACTCTTGAGAATCCAGGTTTTATATTGAACCCAAAACACATTGAAGACAGGAGGTTAGGGTTAGATCTCAGGGCAGGGATGGTTCTGCAGCATGTACAGCTCCTAGCAGGAAAAGGGCAGCAATAATACGAGTGGGACTTTGGGCTCTCAGTCAATGCTTTGCTCATGCTCCTGAATGTAGCAACCATCTATCATGCATCTCGCTACTAAATCCCAGTGCTTTTGTTTAAGGAGCCTCACTGTCGCTAACCCGTTCTTAGGCCGATTCGGGCCCCGCGCCCCTGCACTCAGAAGTGCCGGCGAGTTACAGAGCCGGGGGCCCTGCTCCACCACTCTGCGGAGCTGGGTCTCCCCCCGGCTCTGCTCGGACCCCCCACCCCGCCCCCAGAGCATCCCCCTCGGCCCCTGCCGCCTGCTGTTCCCCACGTGCGGCGCTGCACGTGGGCGGGGAGGACGCCCGGGCTGTGATGTGACGTCACGGCCCGGGACTTTAAAAGTCCTGGGAGGTTACGTTGCGCGGACTCGCTGGCTCCAGCTTCGGCCCCGCACCCGCAATGTGGAAGGCAGAAGGGAGGGAACGGGCTTGTGCGGAGGTGGGGAGAAAGGGAAGGGGTGGGGGCGGAGGCGGAGGCAGAGGGGAGGAAGGGGAAGGGGCTTGGGCGAGGGTGCGGGGGAAGGCACCAAGAGGCAGGGGTGCAGGAGAGACAAATGCCAGGGTGCCAAGGGCAGGAGGGGAGGTGTCAGTGGGAGGGGGGACAGGGTGATGCGGGAAGAGGGGAGGGGAAGGGCATTGGGGGCTGGAGGGGGAGGTGCTGGGAGAAGGCTGAAAGAAGGGGTGGGCATGAGAAAGGTGGGGATGGAGCAAGGCATGTGTGAGGGCACAGAGGGGCAGGAGGGGAATGGGGCAGAGAGTGGTGAGGGGGTGGGCATCAGGGAAAAAGAAGGCAAAGGGGACAGGGGCAGTAAGGGAAGGAGGAGGCACCAGGAGGGTGCAGGGCTAAGGGAAGGGGCAGGTGCCAGGGGATTTTGAGATGAAGCAGAAGGGCAGACACCTGCAGGGGAGGGACCAGCACCAGAGGAGAGAGGCAAGGGAGGTGTTAGAAGAGGGTATGAGGAGGGGTAGCTCACATGAGCATAGTTGGGCTACTGGAGGAGTTGGCACGGGGAGGGGGGGCAGAGAAGGGCTGGTGTAGGGGGGACAGGTTGCAGGAGGGCTGAGGGCAGTGAGAAGGGCAGGAGTCGGGACAGCAGAGGAGGGTGAGGAGTTGGGGGGCAGCAGGCACCAGGGGAGATGATGGAACAAGGAGAGGAGACCTGGCAGCAGAGAGAAAAGGTAGAGGTTTAAAAATATTTATTAATAACTTGGTATGCTGCCCACGGCCAGTTTGTTTGCGACCCACGGTGCAGTTTGGGTTTATGTCGGGGATCAACACGTGGCCGGCAAGTCGGAGCCGAAACAAAAAAGGAGTCAGTGTAATGATCTTCTGTTGATGTGTTTTAGTAGTTAAATTCTTGGACTTTCATTGCTCATGAAAAGTGCTGTCACGTGGGTAGAAATGGGGTAAATATTGCATTTTATTAATATCAGCAGAACTGACTTAAATGGGACCTGTGTGTTGTGTAGTCTTGCCTTAATCTTTGTATTCATGCCTGTCAGTGGGAGAGAAGCTATTTGTATAGATTTGCTTGCATATGCAACCACACTTCAGCTGAGGCCCTCAGCATGCTCTGTAAGTATCAGTGTGGCCCCTGGGGCTTCCAAAGTTGAGTTGCCCTCGCTCATCCCTGACAGGTGTCTGTCTAACCTGGTCTTAAACACTGGAATAAATTGCCTAGTGAGATTGTGGAATCTCCATCACTGGAGATATTTAACCACCCTGACAGGCAGGAAGTTTTTCCTAGTGTCCAATCTAAACCTCCCTTGCTGTAGTTTAAGCCCATTGCTTCTCATCCTATCCTCGGAGGCCAAGATGAACAAGTTTTCTTCCTCTTCCTTATGATACTCCTTTAGATACTTGAAAGCTGCTCTCATGTCCCTTTTCAGTCTTCTCTTTTCCAAGGTAAAGAAGGCCAATTTCTTCAGCCTTGCCTCATATCTCATGTTCTCTAGGCCTTTCATCATTTGTGTTGATCTTCTCTGGACTTACTCCAGTTTCTCCTTTTCCTGAAATGTGGCACCCGGAACTGGACATGATACTCCAGCTGGGGCCTAATGTAGGCTCATTCCCTGCCTAGGGGACGTGACACTGGGTGGGTTAATTTTCAATCCTTCTGTTTATTCTTTTCCTAAGCCAGGAAGGCACAGTAGTTCTGTTGGGGGTTGGAGAAGGGATGGAAGCCAGATCCAAGATCAATGAGCCCTGGAAAGTGGGCCCATTGAAAGGAGACTGGACCTGTGGATGCCTTGGGGGTCAGCAGCAAGGGCCTGCTTTGGGAAGCCCCCTCTTTGGAGGTGAATGTGGCAGCATTGAGTCACCACCCAGAAGCAGGCATCACAGACGCTAACTGCAGAATCATGGGACAGTTCTCATAGATCTTGCACATGCATAAGATGATAGATCTGCAGAAGGGGGGGCAGTGGTGTAGTGAGGGGACCGGAGGCGTCAGTTGCCTCTGGGAGATAAATAATATAAAATGGATCAAAATTATAGGTTCTTTGTGAATATGCTGACTTGAGAGTGGAAAGATTTCATATTGTCATGTATGATTCCTGGTAACCCATCTCACATATGAAAAACTAGGTTGATACCTGTTCATATCAGGAGCTGTTGAATTCAGTTCACCATTTGCAGTATCTCATTAGGATGTTTCGTGGAGAAGTTATTGTTGGTTTTTTAATTTATACTGTGGGAAAAGCATAGGCTCACAAGAATTCCTCCATTGTTTTACCATGAGTCTCAAAATATTTGGTGTTTTTCTAAAGGCCTGGAGTCAGTTGATTATGTAGGCATCTCAGCTTTCATTTAAACAAAGTTCTCTATACTTGTGGGCCTTACAGCTAAGGAGGAAAGCTTTAAAACATGAACCCTAAATACAAAAGGCCAATAAAAATCCAACATTTTATTTTTAAAATATCTTATGATTTGTAGACCAGTCTCCTAACTTTGTGTAGGCGTTCCTTGTGATTTTTGGTTTGGCAATACTGCTCTTTGAAGGGAGAGATCTCTCTAAATTCACCAATCAGTTTCCCTTTCCACCTTCCTTTTCTGTCATAGGTCATCAGAGAATCATAGAGACAATGGAGAGTAGGGTGAGTCCATGACGATGGTTAATGACTGGTCAGGGTGACTAACTATTATCAGCCAGTGGTCTGAATGAGCTATCTACTGCCATCTGTTAATCAACTGTAGCAAAAGGCTTCAGGAGCAGACCTTATTTATATAGACAACTTACTTTGCCACAGAGATCAGTAGACACACTTGCTGTGTCAAGGTGATCAATTTTGGCTCTTTTGAGTTGAAATTCACTTAAGACTTAGAGCTGGGAGAATGAAATGTTGTTATCCATATTGTATGATTAAAAGACCTGAACTTAATATGACCTGGCTTAGGGTCTACCATAACTTGAACACTAAGCAGAGGATAGTGAGTCACATCTAACTGAAAGTCACAAAAGATGGAAACAGGTTTTATTTCTGGTAGCGTAGAGTCTATTTGGGAGTCCTCAATTATATCTGACACTTTACATCCAGGCTGTGTCTACGCTGCACCCCTTTTCCGGAAAAGGGATGCAGATGAGACAAGTCGGAATTGCAAATGAAGCGGGGGATTTAAATATCCCCCGCTTCATTTGCATGAACATGGCTGCCACTTTTTTCAGGCTCAGGGCTTTGCCAGAAAAAAGCTCCAGTCTAGATGGGGATCTTTCGGAAAATAAAGCCTTTTCCGAAAGGTCCCTTGTCCCTTATTCCTGATTTTAAGAGGAATAAGGGACCTTTCGGAAAAGGCTTTATTTTCCGAAAGATCCCCATCTAGATTGGAGCTTTTTTCCGGCAAAGCCCTGAGCCTGAAAAAAGTGGCAGCCATGTTCATGCAAATGAAGCGGGGGATATTTAAATCCCCCGCTTCATTTGCAATTCCGACTTGTCTCATCTGCATCCCTTTTCCGGAAAAGGGGTGCAGTGTAGACACAGCCCCAGTGTTTAAAGTCAGAGCTGACTAGAATCAATTGAGAGTCCTTGTCTTGTCTCAGTGATTGCGTGAACAAAAATCATTGATAAAATCTTGTCTAGACTGATCTTGGACTCAACATGCAGACAATGTGTTGAAGAGCAGTGCAAAGGAGGCAGTGGTGGTGAGGTACCATATTACCTAGTGAAATCATTGGTGCTGAAATCACTAAGGCCTGGAATTTGACCACAGAACTGCCATTTTCTTAACAAAGACTCAATTTTTTGCTACGCTCTCTGATAACTTTTTAAAAATCAAACTTTAAACTTTATTGAAAAGATTGGATAGTTTGCAATTGAAAATATTTGATCTGCACTTAAGGCAACTGATTTAATTGTGTAAAATTTTGCATAATAAAGGATGGCTCTTTTTTTTTTTTTTTTTGAAAATGTTCAACTACATTTTGATCAGATCTACTTCTGATGTGATATTTGTGTGTGGTTGTGGTTTGTTGTGTGGGTGGGTGTGGTTTTTTTTTTTTTTGCTCAACAAAAAATTGCGGGTGGGGGGAGGAGGGAACCCCACAAAAGTGGTTCGAATTGGGCCCCGCACTTCCTAAAGTCGGCCCTTCCTGAAAACCCCATTTTTTCCCTGCCACAGACTGTATGCTTGATTTTGTAGTTATTAAGGGGTGGAACAGTTTGTCTTGGTGCAGAGAAAATGTCCCAAAGGTCACTCGGCATCAAAGTGGGTTCATTTAAGTGTATATTGAATTTCAGCTGTGTACTCATTTTTTTTTTTAAGAGAAAGAAAATAGAAGAAGAAAAAAATAACCCCACACTAATTTTTCTGGCATTTGCTGCTTGTTCAGGAATGTTGCCTCAAGCTAGCCCAAGTGCCTGGAGCATGAGTTGGAAGACAAATTCTGGAAAGTTGAACACATTCCTAGATTGTTTATTCAGCCAGTGAAAGAAAAGTATCCAGACACTGAGAGAATGAAAACAGAAGGGGCCAGTCTATACTTAGACTCCTGCAAGGCATATGACTCTGTTCCACGTTACATTTTCATGAAAACACTAGAAAGATGTGAAATTTACACATTGCACACATTAAATGGGTTAAAAGCTAGCTAACCAATAGGTCTCCAAATTTAATTGTAAATGGAAATTATTATTCAACGGGTGCATTTCTAATGGGGGCCACTTCTGTGCCCTGTGCTATTTTATGAATGACCTGGCAGAAAACACAAAATCACAGCTGAAAAGGTTTTGTAATAGTAAAAAAAAATTGGGGGAGCAGTAAATAATAGAATAGGCAGGTCACTGATAAACTGGGTTGTTTCAGAAACTGGGCTCAGGCAAGCAGAGTGTTTTTAAATATGACTAAATGTAACTGTGCACATGTAGGAGAAAAGCATGTCAGCCGTACTTCCTGGAAAGAGAGCTCTATCCGGGGAAGCAGAGACTCTGAAACAAAGATTCAGGGGTCTTATAATCAAGTGGACATGAGCTTTCAGGGCAACACTGTAGCCAAAAGTACTAGTGTAGTACATAATCAGAAGAATCAAATCGGAGTAGAGAGTTTATTATTTTACCTCCATATTTAGCACTGGTGCAACTGCTTTATAGTGATAAGGCACTCAATTTATTTAGCTTAATAAAGAGAAGGTTAATTAAGGGATGACTTGATTAGTCATCAAGTACTTATATAGGCAACGGTATTTAATATCTTCAGTCTAGCTGAGAAAAGTATAACACGATCAAGCAGCTGGAAATGGATGTAAGACAGCTTTACACGGGACATAAGGTGTAAATATTTAAAATTAAGGCTAATTAACCCTTGGCACACCTCACTACAGTTTGTGGTGAATTATCCATCATTGGCAATTATTTTAAAATTGAGAATGGATGTTTTTCTGAAAGATCTGCTCTGGAAATTATTTTGGGGAGGTTCCATGACTTGGGTTATATCAGGAGGTCAAACTAGATTATCATACAACACTACAACTGGAAGGGACCTCAAAAGGTAATCGAGTCCAGTCCCCTGCCCTCTTGGCAGGACCCAGGACCATCTAGATCATCCGTGATAGATGTCTATCTAACCTGCTCTTAAGTATCTCCAGAGATGGAGATTCCACAACCTCCCAAGCCAATTTATTCCAGTGTTTAACCACCCTAACAGGTAGGAAATTTTTCCTAATGTCCAACCAAACCTCCCTTGCTGCAGTTTAATCCCATATTATAAACCATAGATTATAATAATGATTCCTTATGGCCTTGGATTCTTGAAATCTGTTTCTACTAAAATTGGTGATAAAATTTCCATTTACTTCAATAGAAGCAGGATTGGCCCTTCAGTCTTGTAAAGATCCTTCATTTAGGCCAAGTCTACAGTAGACCTGGAAGGTCGGCTTAAGGTATGCCACTCCAGTTATGTAGAAAAGGTAGCTGGAGTTGGCTTACTTTAAGTCAAGTTTGGTGGCATCCCCAAACAAACGGGATTGTGTTACGCATCTCTGCCTTTGGGAGTAGCCTGTTTTATCCTTTTTTGATTTTCAGAAACCAAGTAATGTTACACTGCTCTTTCCAGAAAAAAAGTACAGTTTGAACTTCTCTAGTTCAGAACTCTTTGGTCCAGAATCATCCGTTGTCTGGCATGATTTTATTTAGCCGGATGTCCTCTTATCATGGGGTGTGGACAAGTTTCCTGCAGTCCCATAGAGTTTGTTTACAGCTACCAATCCTGTCTCTCCATGTTCTGTGCTGTTATTTAGCTCCAGCGTACCCCTAAATATCCTTTAACAGCCCAGCACACAGTGGAAATGTTGGTAATGCTGCTAGACAATATTGACCTCTCGTGCTCCAGAAAATTCTCTGGTTCAGAACCGATCAGGGTGCCAGACTAGAAAGGTTCAACCTGTATTTTTGGTTTTTTTTATCCAGCATCTGTTTGTCTGTTCTGAACATTGATTCTGCTCAATATCTGCACAGGTCCTAGTGCAGTGGGGTCCTGGGTGATGACTGAGCCTCATGGGTGCTAACAAACTACAAATGAATCATGATAACGAGAGGGGACACATTGTCTTGTGGCTAAGATGTGGAACTTGCCTTCGGAAAATGTAGTTATGTTACAGGCGCAGCGCTGTAACCTTCGAGATGCCACTTAGCCTTCTCTTGCCTCAATCCCGCACCTGTAAACTCAAGCTCATAATGATCTTCCAAACCTGACTGGGCTATGTCTAGACTGCATCCCTCTGTTGACAGAGGGATGCAAATCAAGCATGTCGAAATTGCTAATGAAGCAGAGATTTAAATATCCCACGCTTCATTAGTGTAAACATGGCCACCGCTTTTTTTTCAACATGGAGCTTTTTTGAAAAAAAAATGGCAGTCTAGACATGGATCTGTTGAAAATATAGCCTTTTTCGACATCCTGTATTCCTCAAAAAATAAGGTTTACAGGATCTGTCGAAAAAGGCTTTACTTTTGACAGATGCGTGTCTAGACTGACTTTTTTTTTTTCCTTTAAAAAAAAAACTGTTTTGGAAAAAAGTGGCAGCCATGTTTATGCTAATGAGGCATGGGATATTTAAATCTTGGCTTCATTATCAATTTCAATGTGCCTAATCTACATCTCTCTGTCGACAGAGAGGTATAGTTTAGACACACCCCAGGGTGCTATGAAGGGGACATAAAATATCTGAAGCTCAGGCAGTATAATGTGTGTGTCTGAAAGACATCCTCTCTGGGGCGTGTCAAAACCTCACTCTGGTGCGAAAGAGAAATTTCTGCGTCTCTCCTGTCAGGTGCAGCAGCCTTTGCATGTCTGTTTTGCCTTGTCCCCTCCTGCTCCTCATTGCATTTCAAACATGATCTTGAAGGTACCTTTCCTGTACCTGCTCTAGTGATCTTCCTTTCCCTTTGCTGTTACCTCCATGCTCTCTGCAAAGTGCTGTGGGTTCCCATGTACTTTGGAGGTGCTGTACAAAATAAGCCGTGTGTCTGTGCTCACCCCTCTTTCATCTTGGTGTCTCAGTAGCCTAATTAACCTATATAGGATCAGCTGGCAGTTACGTTCATATCTTGTGATTTTCGGATTCTTTCGTTTATCATTTCTCAATACAAAAGAACGGTCTAGACAGAATCAGGGGTTTGGGTTTTGCAGACATGTCCTATGCAGGGCAGGAAGTGTTCAGCATCCAGGCCCCGTTTTTTCCCAAACCTCTCAGTCTACCGATAGGATGACACAGCTCTAGCTCCTCGTGATCACAATGCAAACTGCTTGCTCTCTCCCTCTCCGTTATCGACAAGCGGCTTCAGGTAGCAGTCGGGCACAGCTACCTACCCAGCTAGCCATCGGGCCCGGATCCAATGACAGGGGCATGTCCGCGAGGCCATTTCAAAAGAGAAATGAAAAACCATTTTACCACATCGTGTGGAAAGCCTGCAGATTAAACTGGGCCGTCCGCCCCTTCGTTTCTCTGCATCAGTTAAGCTGGTACTTGACGTTTGATGACACACTTGATCCCCCGTCAGCGAAATGAACCATCACCTCTTCTTGGCAACCTCTCACGAAGCTCCTCTCTGCTCCATCATTATCCCAGCCTCTTGGCCAGATGTCAGCCTAATGGCGGAACAACCATCCCTGCCGGTGAGACTCAAGGCGATAAAATAGTTCTGCATGGAGACACGGTTCAATCTCGGTTTCATTCTTTCCTGCCTTTGGGTGTAAAGAGCTACATCTTCCCAGTTAGCAGGGACTCAGTCATCGGGTGGGCGGGGGAGAACCTCAGGCCCAGGGGTTGGATGTGGCCTCCTGAGGCTCAAGCCCCCCCCGTCCCAACATTGGGGAGCCCACACCAGTGCTCCATTTCCCCTCCCCCCCCCACACACACTATGGGGCTGGAGCACACACTCTACTAGGCTGCCCTCCCAGGCTCTGGTGTGTGAGGGGAATGTGGGGAGTGTCTGTCCTCAGTCAGGGGCCACGTCAGTGAGGGTTTTGTTTGCTTTGCTTCCCACTTGTGTGCGGCCCCGGCTGATTTTTTCTGTGGGCGAGTGGCCCCCAAAAACAGTTCCCCTCCCCTGATTTAAATAAACAAGGGCTCCTCCCACTTGGACCTCAACCTCAGTCACATGCTCGCCTCAAAGCTACTTGCTTACAGAATTCCCATAAGGGGAGGGTATTGTGTTTGGGGGGGGGGAGCTGTCAGATGGCAGAGGTGAAGAAAGGAGTGTTGAGAGGGGGGGCTGTGAGATGGCAGAGGCGAAGAAAGGAGTGTTGGGGGGGGCGCTGTGAGATGGCAGAGGTGAAGAAAGGAGTAGGGGAGGGTGGAGCGCGAGAGTTCAAAGTGTCTGATCATTTGGCAAAGACAAGGAAACGACAGCCACTTTGGGGGAAAAAAAACCATGACTCGTTGCTGTCTGTGTCAGGTTTCAGTTCATGAACAGCAGGAGGAACTTTGCTTATCGCAAATGTTCAGTTCACACCAGACTCTGGTGTTATTTCTGCTGGGAAATCTAAGAGGTGAACGGAGCCAGAGTTTCCACAGCGTAGCAACGTGATGAGCCTAAATGACAAAACACTCGTGCTGCTGAATATTTAAAAGTGTGTCAACTACTTGTTACTCTGGGAAAGGGAAGCAGGAGGGGAAGAGGAGGGGGGGACAAGCCCAACAGGTTTTGTGTTGTCTTTTAGCTGAGACACAAAATGAGCCAAAGTGTAAAAATGACTTTTACTCCACCCAACACTACCCCCGAGGACATCTTGAATTGACACTTCCATGCTGGATCTGCGCTGTGTGGGAACGACTGTAACCTAAACAACTTGCACTCACACAAATCTCATTTACAACCTGGTTTGTGACGTTCCGTACATCTATAGAGTGATTGGAATTGGGGCCGGATCCATGCAAATCATCTGCCCAAGATCTCGGCACTCAGCTATAAAAACTGAGTTACAAGTGGTTTTATGTAACGGTGTAGTTTTCCTTCACTCAGCACACAGTCAACCTGTGGAACTCCTTGCCAGATGATGTGGTGAAGGTTAGAACTTTAACAGAGTTCCAAAAAGATCTAGATAGATTCATGGAGGTTAGGTCCAGGTTATTAGGACCATGGATAGCAATGGTGTCCCTAGCCTCTGCTTCTCTGGAAATGGGTGACAGGAGAGGGTTCTTCATCCGCAGCATGTCTAGATAAAATGTTCAGAAACAGACAGTGGACAATGGAATGGATTTCAGTTTCCACTTTGCTCTTCACCAGCCCTGACTATAGTGAAGGGCATGAACTGTCTTTGGGGGTGAGTCAAATCCAAATGCCCCAAACTGAGAGGTCTCCAGTTGGAGGCACCACTGTTGGAACTGAAAGCTTTTATTCTTTTTATATTTGTATTTTAGGTTTAGTAGTATAGTAATGTAGTTTAATAATGTAATATCAAAACAAGCCCTTTTAGTTAAATGTCTATTACTATGTTAGTGAGTTTAGTAAATGGGCCTAATTAAAAAGATAGTTTCGATATTGTCTGTGTTACTAGACTAGAGAGATGTTGAAGGCTGAGGCCTTAGTTGCGTGATTTACAATGTCTCTTTGCTTTGCCAATGCAGATGTTGATGTTGTGCCGCATAAGCTTGAGAGCCCTTGTAACATTGCTTATGTGTGTGAAAAAGGGTATGAATGTCTTATTGCTCAAAACCAGATGGCCAAAGAAGGTTGAGTGTGGCGAAAACCATACTACCCAGTGTCCTTACCCATAATAAGGAGTGATTGGACTGTTGGCAGAGTGACGAGCCTTGAAGCGGAGCGGGCACCCCCAAAAGACGATTAGGGATGAGCCTTCAAGAGATGTTTGGGAACGATTGACATCAACAAGATAACATTCTGGTCACAGGCTGACAGAGTGGGATCCATGGATTTCAACAGAGAAAAGGATTCTAAAAGCAGGGTGCTTTGCTATGGAACTTGCCACCAACTCCAGAGAAGCATCGGATTGATCGACGGACAAAGGCCCTGCTCCCCCTCTGTGTTCAATCTAGCTGGCCACTAGATTGATACAGACTCTGGACTGGTAACTATGACATCATCTGGCAGGACTTTGTATGCATGGTGTTTGTGTGTGTGTTTGAGTGATCGCAAAGCCTATGCAACTGTTATATTCTCAATACATACAGTGTACTACCTTTTCCCTTATAAAAGATCTCATGTGATTTGTTTAAGCAGATAACACCACAAAGGGACTCAGGTTTGCAGATGGTGGGTGCTTAGTAAGAGCTCACCTCATGCATCTACACATTTGGAAACTTAGGCTACATGCACGAATAAGCACCTACAGGCTGCATTCAAACATATAAAATAAATTCAAACAAATAAAATAAGACCTATCTGATGAAGTGGGTCTTTGCCCATGAAAGCTTATGCTCCAATACATCTGTTAGTCTGAGGTACCACAGGACTCCTTGTCACTTAAACAAATAAAAGTGTTTCTTCTCTGCTCACCTCCATGTGTTCAGCCTCCTGTACAGGTTGGACAAACGCAGGTCAGGGATGGTCCAGATAGTGCTTGGTCCTGCTGTGAGGGCAGGGGACTGGACTTGGTGACCTCTTGAGGTCCCTTCCAGTCCGATGATTCTATGTAACATGAAATGACTCTGACATTTTAATTGCGTGCTATCTATGAATGAGTTGCACCAAACTTTGAGGTGTTCACTCGGTGGCAATATGAGAATGAGGGAGTACCTGAGACCCATTCTGACCTTCTGAATAGTCACACAGAATCCCAGATCTAAGAACAGGCTCATCTATTCCAGGGTCTGTCGTGACTAATTCTTTTTTTGGTAGGCTCAAAGAGTGGCCACCAACTCTTGCAGGTGGCTACCCTGACACGTTTTCCTAAAATACTTAAACTTTGAGGAAAACCAAGAAGTATGAACATACCCATCTAAACAGAGTTGGAATCTCCGTTTCTGGAGATATCAAAGAGCAGGTTAGAGAGACTCCAGCCAGGGATGATCTAGATGGTGCTTGGTCCTGCTGTGAGGGCAGGGGACTGGACTCGATGACCTCTCGATGTCCCTTCCAGTTCTATTATTCTAGGATTCTGTGATAAATCATTGAAAAAAAAATCCCACATAAATTAGTCTCAATAATAAAAATAATGGGCAGTTGTATTTAGGTGCCTCTAGCTTCTCCTGACTTCCCCATCACTCCTCTTCCTACCCCCTCCTGGGCCCCACTGTGTCCTCCCCCCACAACCTCCCTGAGCTCCCTTCTGTGGCCTGGCACCCCTCTCCTTGCCTCTTGACCATGGCCCCTGCTAAAGTCCCAGAACCCTGGGGAGAAGCCAAGAGTCAGAGCCCCACAGCAGGAGCCAGCGGGAGATGGGGGAGGACTGGAGTCTGGAGCCCTGCAGCTGAGGGAGGGCTGAAGGATGGACCCTCCTGAGACCCAAGGCCAAAGGAAGAGGGAGAAGATTAAACCAACCCCCTTAGCCTCTGTTTAGCCCCCTCTCCCTCCGCTCTCTGTTCACAAGGCTGTAGTGATAGCAGGAGAACCCCTTGGAGTCCACATCTGGAAAACACCCCTCTAATCCAATATTCTTTCTCTGATCGTGGAGAAACCCCGATCCTTCTCAGGAAGATGGAGGAAAACCTGCAAGAGGCAATTATGAATTAACCTGCCCCTGGGGAAAGTTTCTTCCCAACCTCTATTAGTTAGAGGTCGGTGTATACCCTGAAGCATGACATTGAGATATTTTTCAGTGTCAGGCTTTCAACAACACCCGTGTGAGAGAGAAAGGTTTGCTTTCTGCAGGAAACTGGATTTTTGTTGTTCTTGAAAACCTGAACATTTGATAACTGGATTTTTTTTCATGTGAATTTCATCTTTTTTTAATGTATTTTCAAGGCAGCTTTCTGCAGGGGGGAATTTTTTTAAAAAGTACTTTTGGACCAGCTGTCATCCAGATTCAGATTTTTCCTGGATTTGGCCCGTCAGAGAGGAAGTTTTGAAGTGCACACTTGGTTTCAGAGCTGGGTGTCTAACACACACAGGTTCTAACATGAGCCTCAGTGGCCAATTATGGAATTGGCTGCATCTGGCTGAAACCCAGTGGAGCAGAAGCAAGCTGCTTAGTATGCTGCAAGGAGAAGGTGTGTGGTCACTCTCTGGAGGGAAACAATTGTTTCTCCTGTCTACGAGGAGAGTAAATCCTAAGATTTTTGCCCTTGACTGGGGCAAGAGGCTGAGAAGGGTGAAATTGACTGCAGAGAGAGGAGGAATCTTTGGTCATTAACCCTAAAGACAGGCAAGAAGCCAGAAAGGTGGGGGAGAAAGGAGCCCAGAGAAACAGCCTTGAGATGGAGGAGAGGTGGATTTCTACTCATATCCTGGAGCGATGGGTGAGCTGGTTTGCCCTACCCGCCAGTGGCAAAGAGGCCTAGGAATGGAAGGGGCTGGATTAGAAGACTCCTGTCCTGGCATACACACAGCTTGGGGGGCATTTTGTTAGCCCAGAAGAAGGACTCTAAAGTAACATGGATGAAGGGCATTGTCCCGAAGAGACCATGACCAACCAGCGGAAGGGGCACCAGATGGAGTGAGAATTGATTCCCAGACCCAGAAGGTGCATGTGTGGTGAGTGGAGTCCCCGTTGCAGAGGGACCCAAGGGGCTTGTTTCAGGGGACTGTTTGCAGGTAGTGCTAGTGAAGAGAGAGGCAGATAAATCATGGTGGAAACTGAAGACTTTTCCATTTCAAGGGTGTGAAGAAATTTTAAAAAAATAAACCTCTTTGTTACCAGTTGTTAACAAGTCAAGCAAGGAGGGAGCTAGGAATATATCCTGCTCTTCATTATGACATGGAACTACTTGTGATTTGTTTTCCTTTCCCTCACCCTGACTCCATCTCATCCCTTTTGCTCTCTCCCCAGAAGCTTGACAGTATATTTCAGTTACTCAGAATTCATCTGCCTCTTCTAGTCCTTAACTTAGTCCATGCTTTCCTCGGGAAATAACTGCCTGCTCGGGGACAGATTAAAATCCTCTCCTCTCCTCTCCTCCTTCTTCCTTCGGAATATTCATCTTTTATATATTTAACACCTTTCATTCATTAGTTCATTGATTCACCTATTGAGTTCCAGCCAAAAGTCACGTGTGAGTGACGTCAAAAGTCATCTTAAATTATCTGTCACATTGGGTTGTAGGGCAAATGGACATTGGATCAATTAAAATAAGAAGCTGAGAGAACACTGGACATTACAAACTCAACAAGTGCCATATTCAAACCACAAGAGCTGCCTAGCATCCCATGGCTTTCTCTATAGATGCCTCGAGGGGCACCAACTTGATCTATGGTGGAATCTGTCATACGTTTTATAAAGCCCAAGTTCCTCACCATTACAGCCCCAATCGCAGAGCGAGTGTGGTGTGCGCGCATGCATGTTCATCAGGGAGGAAAGGATGCAATTTTAAATGGCTTTTACTGTTGCCTTTGAGACAACAGCAGCCATAAGCGGATGCAATTTGTTACACTTGCGCTGCCGACAAGCTTGCCATTGGATGCTGTGGGCAAAAACAGCAATGTGCTTGCTTCCCCTGCCAGCCGCTCTGTGTCGCAGGGGAATGTGTTGATTCACTGAGTTGACGGAGCCAATCCCTTTGGTAGAATGTATGAGTCTTGCCTGAAATCCAGACTCTTCATAACATTGTGGGGGAGGGGGTTCAGGGTGTGTCACACCTCCTGTAACCTCATCAGGGTGCTCTCTTGTGCGGGGAAAGAATGTTGTGTCTTCACCAAGAGCGATGCCGACACGCTCATTTGCTCCAGATGCTTAGATGTAGGACAGAAATGGGGAGAAGCTGTGAGCAAAAGTAGCATTCTGGGTCTGGCTGACAGAGGCTGAAAGATTGGATGATCCAAATGCAGTTTTTCATCTGTTTTTCATTTGGATGTGAAGGGAAGGGAGTTTTGTTTCTTGGGTTTGAGGGAAGTGCAAATCGGGCGCTCCAACCCCAAGTGGTAAGCACAGCACAGGCATGGAGATAGCTCGCAATGCAGTTACTGAATGCTGGGCTAGAAGAGAGATTATAATCTGAATTTTTTTCCCCTCTGTTGCTTGGCTCCCTTTTTTTGGAATCTCTTTGCTCGGTATGGCCTGCCTCCTCTTGCTGACAGAACATGCACACGCCCAGAATGCGCTGGTCTACAGTAGGACTTTATTTTAAAATAATCCCCCCTCCCCGGTTGAATTTGTAAGTGGAACATCCACACTACCAAGCCTGTTATTTTGAGATAACGGGCTACAGAATTTGAAATCTATACTCCTGCTTTTCATCAGAAGTCACGCTAATTCCAAAATAGCCATTTCGGCCGTGTGGACGTGCCGGTGCTGCTATTTTTGAAATAATTGCTCCCCAGAGTAATTTAAACTAATTACTTCCCAGTGCTTCCTGGGGCTCTGAGTCCACATTAACGGAACCTACCTTGGAATGATCCCGTAGTGTGGACGCGCTAGTTCAAATTTGTGAAATCGGGATTCATTAAGTCCAATTTACTAATTTCAAAATAGTTTCCTTGTGTGTGTAGACATGGCCGAGGAGTCATACCCCACTGTAGAGTCTGGTCCCCATAGGAGGAGATAAGAATCTACCATTGATATTAGTAATGAGAGTTCTTGCTTCTACTCAAATCTGTGCTGGACCTCAAACCCTGCTGATCACCCACGCAGTTGTACTGTTTACACTGGGAATAAGCTTCAGGTACAGACATATTGCTAAGCAACAACCTTATTCCTAGGGGAGTGTTCCTACCAATACACACACAAGGTTTTTTTAAGTATGTATATACACACAACTTTTATATAAAATGTACCATCAGAACAGTATCTATAAAATGTTCCTATATTCCCAGAATTGCTCTTTTAGCGAGGAACTATATTTAATGTATGGTTTTAGCAGCCTCTTTCATGATGCTCAGGTTCCTGTATTCCCCGTTTACAAAGAGGAAGGATAGAATAGTGTCTACATAACAGGAGCTGTGCTGTGTCTGTGTGCCTATGCGTCTGGCTTCCCACCACCTTTATGGCTAGGGTTGGGCTATTGACTTTGAGTCAAGCAAGTTCTCCCTGTGTCTAGCCTGCTATTAAATAATATGTACTCTAATTATGGGCGATGTAATGGTGAGAACACATTGACATTGTTAAAGTTAATGACCCGAGACATTACCACTTAACACACCTTTTTGAAGTTCGCTCAATTGAATTAATTGCATTATTGAAGAATGCTGAGTGCATGGGTTCCAGATGTCCTGTAGTACCATCTGAGTCAGGAGTGAAATGATGAAGCAGCATCTACTGCTACCTTTTGAAGTTGCTGAGGGGGGATTTCACTTTTTTTATATTGTAGAATTTGCCAGTCTCAGAGCAGTAGCCATGTTATTCTGTAACTAAAAAAAAAAAAAAGAGTAGTCCTGGAGCACTTTAGGGGTGTGTGTGTGTGTGTGTGTGTGTGTGTGTGTATCATGAGCAAAGCTCACTTCTTCAGCTAGAGTGGAGGAAAAAAAGGGGAATCTCCCAGTTTAAACAGAAAAAGAAGGGAGAGTAGGAAGGAAAAAAATTGCTGTCAGCTGTAGTGCTGGTGCTAATGAGGCTAATAGAATCCTAGAACTCTAGAATTGGAAGAGACCTCAAAGTCATCAAGTCCAGTCCCCTGCCCTCATGGTAGGACCCAGTATTGACCATCCCTGATGTCTATCTAACCTGCTCTTAAATATCTCCAGAGATGGAGTTTCCATGACCTCCCTGGGCAATTGATCCCAGTGTTTCACCACCCTGACAGGTAGGAAGTTTTTCCTAATGTCCAACCTCAACCTCCCTTGCTGCAGTTGAAGCCCATTGCTTCTTGTCCTTCGTGAGTGGGCAGGAAGCATCCCATACTTAGCTTTTGATATCACTTGGGTGTTGACTTATAGTTTGCCACCACTCTTAAAATTTTTATTCGTGAGAGACTGTAATGGGTGATGGTTTGGTGTGAGTTTCCTGGCCCATGAAGTAAAAGTCAGGCAGTCCTCAGTTATCTGTTATCCCTTCGTCCCAGACACCCCTTTATGAGAACTTATTCAGCATCCTGACAGAACACAGCCCAAACTGCAAACAGCTGTTTGCCTATACAGATCTCTGAATGGAACTCCAGTTCACACACAGCTGGTCCCCCCCTGCTACCTCACAGGCCGTCCTTATCTCACCTGCTCTCTAGGACACCATAATTAACTGACTGTTGTGTTAGTCCTTTAGGATCTGAGCAAAGAAATGTCTTGCAACCTGCCACACTTATTTGTTATTATAAAGACACTTGACCAGTACTTAGGAAACTTGGGTTCAAATTCTGACCCTGGCACATGCTTCCTGTGGGACCTTGGGCAAATCACTTAGCCTCAGATTCTTTCATTTAGTCTTTCATGACCCCCTGTGAGTTAGGGAACTGTTATGGTCTCCTTTTCACAGGTAAGGTATGGGGGCTAAGTAAACTCATCCAAGACCATAGAGGAAGCCTATGGCACAGTTGGAACCAGACGCTTGGTTTCTTGAGATCCAGGTGAGCATCCTAAACACTGGACCATCCAGTCTGTATTTCTTCCCTCATAGATAAATGTAGTTGTAGATACTGCTTGTTCAGCTGTTCTAATGAGAGCTGCAGAAGCCCACACTTATAAAATGACTACAACAAAGCAACAACCCAGCATGTGTGCGCAAACCTATGATAATATGGTGTACCCAGCATACACAAGACACCTTACAACAATGAACTAATCCACGCATTCATTCCGTAATGAAGAGTGTGATATACCAGGCATACATAGATCATTGCAGGTCTCTCAGTCTACCTAGATTTAGCCAGTGCAATTAAGAACGTTAACACAGCATAGATCTCATTTTTCTTGTATGCTTGTTCTAAATTTTCCTTCTCAGTATCTGATGCTCAGGCTCAAATCTCCCAGCCTCAAGATGCGGAGAGACTCAGATTTATCTTCCCGGTGCAGTCTTTCCCCCTGAAATGAGATACATGCTAAATAATGGAGAACTGTGCCATTTATTTATATTCGTGCCGTGAAATCAGAACTTCACTATAATCAAGACTTTCAAGCGTCAATTTGCTTCTCATTGTCAAAGCTCGGAGCCTCATGGCTCCTCTAGAAATGAAATCTTATGCATGAGTAATCAAGGAGGTGGAAAGTACTCCTGTTTGTTTTTTCACCTGAAAAGAAATGTTCTGGTCCAGGGTGAAAAGTTACAACCTGGGTTTTTTTTTTTTTTTTTTTTCCGGAAGAAAGAAAAGGAAAAGGGAGGGAGGACTGAGTTTGTTTATATTCTGCTCAGTTTCTGCACATCAGAAATGACAAGCCCAGTGGAATATCTAGCTTAGCCCCCTTCTCCGAACACGGGGCTTCTATCGATGAAATTAGTGCACAACAATCAATCCCTTGAATATAGATTGATTTTTTTTTAAACACAAAGTTCAGTGGGAGTATTCCTACTAAAGCCAGAGTATTATGAGTTCTACATATCAGCAGCATCACTGGTTAATTGCTGCCGGTTTTCCCCCCTGTTTATTGAACCATTGCTTGTAAATGAAGAAATATGACAAACTTTGTTTCCTTTCACATAAAATAACATTTTGAGCTGTGCAAAACTTGCCCAGTGAATGTTATTTTCCAGGTGTCTCTTAGTTGTCTATGCAGCAGAAATAGGAGGAAGAAGGTGTCGTCTGTGATTTAGGCATTCAGAAGATTAGGGTTCAGATTATGGATCCACTACATATTCCCCTGTGTGACCTTGGTCAACTAACTTCATTTCTGTCTGCCTCAGTTCATCTATTAAGCGAAATTAATAACCTTTTTTTTCCCCCCACAGTTTGTCTCTTCTGCTTAGGCCCCAATGGGCAGGTTTATGCTAGGATACTATTCTGAAATAATGAAAATTGATTGAATCCCTCTTGAAATAACAAAATTGAACTAGCATGTCCACACTACGAGGAAGCCTCAAAATTAATCTGAGGCAGGCTCTGTGAATGTGGATGCACTACCTCAATATAGAGCCCCAGGAAGCACTGGGGAGTAATTAGTTCCAATTACCCTGAGGAGTTCTTATTTTGAAAGAGCAGTGTCCGCACTACCGCTATTTCAAAATAACTACTTCAGGATCAGCACCACTCCTCGAGGAAAGCAGGAGTACCGATTTCGAAAGAAGCAGCCCGTTATTTTGAAATAACAGGCTAACAGGCATGGTAGTGCAGATGCTCCCCTTGTAAAATCAACTTATGGGGGATTATTTCAAATAGCCCTCGTGTAGACCAGGGCAATGAGTCCTCATTGGTGGATTCCAATGGAAATAAATATTAGGAAAGAAGAGCTCTACAGACTTTGGAGCCTTAGAGGGAAAATTGTGTGTGTGTGTGTGTGTGTGTGTGTGTGTGTGTGTGTGTGTGTGTGTGTGTGTGTGTGTGTTTGAGAGAGAGAATAGCACATAGACCAGTGTTTCTTAAACTGTTATGTGGCACACTGGTGTGCCGTGGAGAACAATAGAATTCAAAATGGCCGCCCCAACCTTTTATTTATTTATTTTTTTCCTGAACAAAAAAATCCTTGGTGTTCCTCATTAAAAAAAAAAAAAAAAAATTGTTTGGTGTACCTCAGTCTTAAAAAGTTTAAGAAACACTGATTTTCGCCTGTTGTCTGCTTAAAAAAAAATTCAGAGAATACCGGACACTTAAAATGTCCGGTATTTTCTGTTTTCGCCCCCCCCCCCCCCCGAATCAGGAGGCGAAAATGCTGGGCACCTGGCAACGCAACAAACACTCTGCACCTGGCCTCCTGAGTTCCCCCTTCCACCCCCAACACCCTCAGCCCCGGTGCTGCCTGGTTCCGCAAGGCTACCAGCACAAAACGGCTGCCGACCAAGGGGAAGCAATGCTCCCCCTGTGTCTTAGTGCTCAACCGCTCCCCTGTTCCTATCCCTGCTTAATAAGTCTTGGAGTCCTTTTTTTTTTGCTCAACAACTTTGGTCTCCCCCCCCCCCTTTTTTTCCCTTTAACAGAATTTTTTTCAGTGGGTTTTTTTTGGGGGGGGGTGGTGTTTGGTATTTTTATTCAACCATCTGGCAACCCTAAACACTGACCTAGACTGCTCTGAAAGCTAGAACCTCAAACTATCTTCTCAAAATACCAGTGTATTTTCAAATTGATTTTCCTGATCTTTAAAATAAGAGCTATAAATATAACTGAGAGCAATTCTGATTATTTTTTTTTCCAGGGCAAAGCTTTGTGCCTGCCACAGATCAACTGGTGATAAGAAAACACCCGCAATCATTTGGAAGCTTTGGGCCTCCCCTCCGTAGCTCCTCAGCCTCCTGTGTTGTGTTGTGTTTGCGATTCAGATGTCTGCAGAGGTGAAAGCAGGTAGGATAATCTCAGCCCTGCTGTCTGTAGTTACCTCAGGTAAGCACACCAGCGTTCAGTGCTTCCCAAATGGCTGTCAAGCCATCTGGCATATCATGAGTTGATAAGACCGAAAACTAGGCCAGGTCTGGATTCCTGACAGGATTGTGTTAAAATGGATTCCGCTTTAAGGGAGACATTTAAGAAGATAATTTCCTCCCCGCTTACCAGACTAGTAAGTGAATATTGTGCAGAGGGGCCCGCTAATAAAAAATTGTGCAACCTATAAAGGAGGAGGATGATGTTTAGAAATTGAACCGTATCAGGTTAGCTTGAAGTTTACAGCTCTTGTTTACCTTCTTGGAACTACCAGAATATTTACTCTGCTGTGGATTAAAATAAGAGAATGTGAGCTAGCAAATAACAGGGGAGGATGACAAATGTAATTCTACCACACCTTCAATTCAGCCATCGCTGAAGCTTCTTCTGTGATGTTTAGTTATTTCCTAAGGAGCTGTAGAGCAACAAAAAATGATGAGGAGTTTGGAACGGCTGCCATATGAAGAGAGATTAAAAGATTGGGACTTTTCATTTTAGAAGAGAGGAGACTACAGGGGGATGTGACAGAGGTCTATAAAATAATGACTGGTGTGGAGAAAGTGAATAAGGAAAAGTTATTTGCTTGTTCCCATCACATAAGAACTAGGGGTCACCAGATGAAATTAATAGTTAGCAGGTTTAAAACAAACAAAAGTATTTCTTCATGCAATGCACAACCTGTGGAACTCCTTGCCAGAAGATGTTGTGAAGACCTGGACTTTAACAGGGTTCACAAAAAAACAAAACTAGATGAATGTATGGAGGCTAGGTCCATCAGTGCTTATTAGCCAGGATGGGCAGGAATGGTGTCCCTAGCCTTTGTCTGAGGTTGGAAATGGGTGACGGGGAGGGATCGCTTGATGATTTCCTGTTCTGTTCACTCCCTCTGGAGCATGTGGCATTGGCCACTTCAGAAGAGAGGATACTGGGCTAGTTCTGATGTTCTTATGTTCCTCAGGAAAAGGGAGAGCTCAATGGAGAAATGGAACCAGGCTACTGTTAAATGCAAAATACTTTTAACTGAAGAAGAATAGGACGGGCAAAGAGGCAACTCCTCACCCAGGGTACTTTCAGTCAATGTGATGATATACTATTTACGCAGCCGTTCTGGTACCTTAACAAGCACAAAACTCAGGTCTCTGCCCTGAGAAGCTTAGACACTAGAACCTCCATATTTCCTCACCAACCCCCACGCTTGCCCAATTAGTAGGTTTGTGTCTGCAAATAATTTCACCTGTACTTCTGGGCAAACATACAACCACTTAAACGGATAATTCTTTGATCTGTCTGGTCTGTGGTTAAGGCACTCAGAAGATTAGGGGTCAGATTCTGGTTCTGCTACAGATCCCCCTGTGTGGCCTTGGGCAAATCACTTTATTTCTGTCTGCCTCAGTTTGTCGGTTAAGTGAAATTAATAATACCGCTCCCTCTCACCTGCTGCCCACACACACTCTCAGTCTTTTCTCTTTAGGCCCTTGAGTAGAAGCTGCTCTTGAAAATCAGGCCTGTAAATTGATGTACCTGAGCTGTTTCCATCTCACCATTCCCAATGATTGATCAGTGTGCTGTGGCTGAATTGATGGCCAAAAAAGAAAAAAGCATTATCCTAGCAATGCCATTAGCTGGAAAATGTGGGTAGTGGAGACATGTGGCTGAGTCATTGGCTACTGCCTATGCCGTATTTGATTGGTTGCTGCTCAGCATTCTGGAACCACGTTTTGACAAGAGGCCTCCGAAGCACTCAAACCTGCCTGATGTAATTCAAAGCCATCAGCTGGGACCTGGGTTTGAAAATTAACATATCTAATCTGTGTGGATCGCCTTTAATTTTCACAATGATGCATCAAGTTACGCCCGCGATGCCATTCCTCTTTTTGGAGGACACCGCGTCTCAGTCAGCCTATAATATTAACAATTAATGGTCAGATCTCTAAGATGGGGTTTACTTTAATTTTAATAAAAGGCCTCAGAGGGAGGGTCAGTGAACTGTAAGGAATCAATCATTTATAAGCCGTCTTTGGTTCATGTTGAAATATTTATGAATGATAAAGCTATCTTGACAAGGCAAAGTTCAGCAGAGAGGCCACTGGTGACAACATGACAAGGTTTCATAACAGACAATGTGTATAATTAAAAGCAAGAATGTAGAATGAAGGCAGAAGGAGATGTGTCCATTTCATTACATAAATCTTCAAGGAGTAATAATCCAATCCGACTGTGTATAGCAAGAAGCTGTTCTCCAGTTAAATCCAATAAAGGTTACCCAAAGAACATAACTGGGAATGAGTGAACAAAAAAACTATCCATTTAGACTTGCCTCTAGTACTTTTGAATGATGGATGAGCAAGGAGGTTTAAAAACTGCAAATGTGTTTAACTCAACTGAGGTTTTGCATTGAAAAAAGGAGGTATTTATTTTTTAACATGTTTTGGACGGAGTAAAACTATTAGGTGACCTTCAAAAAAACCCGCCTGTGAGATAATGCGGTTTTCTCTGTTTTAGAATAAAATGAAGTGACTTACCCTAAGTCTGAAATGAGAACCCATATCGCCTGAGTCCTGAGCATTGTGCCTTTAATTGCAAGGCCCAATGATGCTGTGATGAATCTGTTAACCAGGCACAGGTGTATGTATAATGGGATAAGGCCCCCATTATGTCTTATGAAGCTCAGTTTCCTTTATCTTGCAAAAAACAAGAAAATGTAGTTAGTGGTTATAAAATATCCCTGTCCCTTTAAAAATGCAGCAAGTATTCGGTCTTCTAAGTCCTATAACACACAGTTCCACAGGCTAAGTATACACTGCATAAAATATTCACCTTAAATGCTGGGAAATTCATGTTAGAAAAGTAAATAAGTAAAAGTCAACCACACTAACCCCCTCATGAGCAAAAACATTACAGCCCCGTAGCATGATTACTGCACTAACAGCGCTGTGAATCTCTCTCTTCATGTTTGACATTTTGCACAGGACTCTTTCCTCATTCCCAGGCAGGTCTGCTCAATTTAATCTCAGCATTCGACTCTCAGAGTAGCCGCCTCTCAGCCCTAGAATCTCACCAGCTGGCACCAGTGGCGGCCTTCAAAGTGCCTGTAATTGGGGCGTCACACTGGGCAGCACTAAAGTCAATGAGAGAGAATGAAAGGACAGAGAGAAGGTCTAAATATTTATAGCTACACCAATAGCTACCTTAAGAGTGTTTACCTGCTGACAAATGCCCAGATGATGTGTAATCCACACGGTGGTAGTTACAGATGCATCTACTTTAGGTGCATTAACCTTAATTCTGTGTCCCCTGAATTCACATTTGAGCACGTTTTTAAGATCCTGGGGAAATGCTTGCCTTCAAAGACACATGCACGCACCCATGTCCACGCACACAGATGGGCATCTTATTTTTGGTGGTCTTTCTTTTCCTTGCTACTGGTGCCAAATATTTGTATATTTTAAGTTTCCTATTTCTCTTACAAAAGGAGGGGAGAAGTTTGTCTCCAGATAGAGCAGAAGGTTAAAGGAATTTTGGAAGGATGAAGTAACAGTGAAAGGGGCAGGTGATATTGACCAAGACTTGTTTCATGCACTAAGATACACACCGTTCCCACTTAACCACTACATTCCTTACTACTTACCTCTCTGACATTCTACTGGAGTCTCCTTTGATTCCAGCGAACTCTGCTTTTCCCAGATCCGCTCTGTCCTGCCCCATTCCCCCCCCCCCCCCCCCTGCCCACATACACACTTTTGGCTACCGCAGCTCAAACCTGCTTCCCAATCTACTGCTCTTCTGGCCTTTTCTTTCCCGTCTGAGTGCTACACTCAAACTAATGGCTTGTGTCTTTCTGAACAGGTATTGTGGGAAAAATGGCTATGATCCAATTTTAAATTGTGGTCCTATTGATTAGTAGACTTGTCTGGGTACCTAAGCAACCTGTCGAAAGCAGACTGGCTGCATTTAGTTAAGTGTTTTGGAAATTGGAATTAGTTTAAAAAGTTTCTCTGCTGAAGTTTGCCTAACCATCCCTGTAATGCGAAAGTAGCTTGGGGAACTGTGTAAACACGATGCAGCTTTAAGCGACAAGGCTGCGTCGATGCAACCATGTCGCTAAAAGTCAGTGTCTGTGAAGTGAGACGTTTGTCGGCACGTTTGCCGACAAAATACTGCCAGCACCGGGGGGGCGGGTTCCGCTGCATTGGTGCTTGGTCCTGCCATGAGGGCAGTGGGCTGGAGTCCAAGCCTGAATGCCTACACAGCATTTTTTTTTAAGTCCTGACACCTGACCCTAGCAAGCCAAAGTCAGCTTATCTCTCTGTAGATGTACCAATGATGTCTAACAAGATTCTGGTTTAAATACGGAGAAAAAAGGAGAAGTAAAAATAATTTACTGTGAGGCTGGAAAATATCCATTCTTAGCCTGCCCTGTTCATTTGGCGTGGTTTTACGCCTCACTTTGCCAAATACTCACAAACTAAAACTTGAGCCCAAAAGCCTGCACAGTTGATCAGTTAAGCAGGGGCAGGGGAAGGAAAATGTCACCCCGACCAACATAGTTATGCAGACCTAGGCACCAGTGTAGGTGCAGTCATAGCAATGGAAGAATGGTTCAACGAATGAAGAAAACACTGGTCAGTCTCTACAACAAAGGATAAATGGGCACAAATCAGACATCAGAAATGGTCACACACACAAACCTATAGGGCAGGGCTACTCGACTTTGGAAGCCCCAGGACTCACAATGATACTCACAGCACAAGCCAAGGGCTGCAACTTAAGTGTTGTTGCATATACATGCAAATATATGTGCAAATAGCTTCTTTCACACTGTTGGGCATGAATACAAAGATTAAGGCAAGACTACACAACACGCAGGCCCCATTTAAGTCAGTCCTGTTGATATTAATAAAATGAAATATTTACCCAATTTCCACCCATATGACAGTACTTTTAATGAGCAATGACAGTCCAAGAATTTAACTACTAAAACGCATAGCAACAGAAGACCTTTCTATTGACCACTTTTTTCTTTTGGCTCCCACCCCATCTAATGAAGTGGGTTTTGCCCATGAATGCTCATGATTGGGTTTGTTTAGTTTAGAAAAGAGAAGTCTGAGAGAGGACATGGTAGCAGTTTTCAGGTATCTAAAAGGGTGTTACAAGGAGGAAGGAGAAAAATTGTTCTCTTTGACCTCTGATGATAGGACAAGAAGCAATGGGCTTAAAGCACAGCAAGGTTTAGGTTGGATGTTAGTTTAGGAGGTTTAGATTGGACATTAGGAAAAACTTCCTACCTGTCAGGGTGGTGAAACACTGGAATAAATTCCCTAGGGAGGTTGTGGAATCTCCATCACTGGAGATATTGAAGAGCAGGTTGAATTGACATCTATCTGGGATGATCTAGATGGTGCTTGGTCCTGCCCTGAGGGCAGCGGACTGGACTTGATGACCTCTCGAGGTCCCTTCCAGTTCTAGTATTATATGATTCTATATATAGTTTTGTTAGTCTGTGTCTTTAAAAACAAGTAATCCTGTGGCACCACAGAGACTAACATAGCTACCCCTCTGAGACGCTCCAAAACAAAGTTACTACATGAATGGAAACCCCCTTCCATTTGTGTGGCTACCTCTAATCTTTGTAGTGTAGCCACAGCCCACTATGTTATAGCTGTCAAAAGTGAATGTAAAACACTAGCAAACTGGAATGGTCCCAGCGTACAGCCACCGTGTCCTGGAGGTAACAATTGCAGAAAGGCAGGACAGAGGTGAGAATCAGGCCCAGTAGTTTTTGCCGTTTTGGTTACTTAGGCAAGACATGATGATAAATATTAGTCAGTAGGTAAAAGTGCATGTCTTCATTGGAAAGTTGATTACTCACCTGAATGACATTAGGAACAAAGGATGTTGAAATCAATGCACAAAGGAGGGTAGGAGAGAGCCAGCTAAATTACATTATAAAACACAATCTACATCACAACAGGAATACATTAATTTAGAAGAAAATTAGCAACCTTCTCCTAACAGAATAATGAATAGTTACAAAGGTTTATCATATTAAATTTTAAAAAAAGTTCTAATTGTGTTCATTAATTCACAGCCTCACCACGATTGTGGGGGGAAACTAAATGTGAACAAAGCAATAATCTGCCTCGCATTCTTGGAAACCAACACTAATTCTGGTTATCCATTACCATCGTTTCAGCACGGCCCATTTTAATTACAATGAAAAACACAGAGAATGAAAGAGCCATTTCAGTTTAGACAAAGCTATTGCCTGCCTGAGCTACATCTCAAATTCCATTGTTGCCTCCTTCGTATTAAGACCAATCTACTAGCGCAGAGAACAAATGGCTAGTTAATTAACAGTATCCAAAGTTTGACCTGTTTTCATATTGTTACAATCGCCTGGGGAATTTTCTCCCGAATGTAAATAACATTTTGTCAGAATTCTTTAAACTTCCATCTCTCTATCACCCACATATTATTTTTATTAAAAATATGCAATTAAAGGGTGTAAGTATAGAAAAACATATTTGATTTCTATTATCACCATTTTCTGACCTGTTCTAATTTGTCTTCCTGATACAATAATCGAACATTGGCATCTATTGTGTAGCATCTGTGTAGTAAGAATAACAAAGTTACAGTTTTCAACTCCTTACCAGCAGAAGGGCAATTTTTAGGGATTGTCATTCATAATCTATTTTACAACAACCGTTTGTGTGTAATTGGGATGCTACGCGGAAGAATAATGTACTTTGCACTTTAAAATTTAGATTGACATAATGATGTTGCTCAGTGCTGCAAAACAATTGGCTTCCCTACAAGAGGTAGCTATGCCAACCTAATCCCTGGTGCAGACACAGCTGATATAAGGGCCCGTCTCTGGCCTGAGCTACCATCAGGCTGGGATGTGGAGATCTCACCTCAACGGAGAAAACCCATGGGCTGTGCAGACACGACTGTTTTGTCAGACTAATTATGGGTTCGTAGCTGTCACGGCTGTCCCCCAGTCTGGTAGTTTGAAGGCAGGAGGTAGGGACCCGCAAGAGACTAAAAATACCTTACCACTAAAGACTCCGGAAGATCACAGATTCCCTGCTGCCACCACCCAAATGCAACTGCCCCTTGGAGATCCCAAGAAGATGCATTTGGGAATTCCTTCCCATGAGGTGCCCTCTCTCTGGAGAGAGCTTGAAAAACTAATTTTTCTTAGCACCATGGCTTGCAGTCTTAGGCAAGTGCACACACAACCTCCTGCCCTTGAGGATGCAGGAATTAGATCATGGTCTTCAAAAGCTGATTTTTATTAACAAAACAAACATTACTTGGTTGCTCGGTATTAGAGAGCAACTTAAAAAAAAAAAAGGATTGAAACACACAGAATTGTTCCATGGGGATTTAGTTTGGAAAGTAACAGTGTAAGGAAGTAGCACCACGTGCTCAGCACAGGGAAGTCCAACAAACCCCCAAATAAAGAAAACAAACCGATCGTGTCTGACTAAACATTCCCTGTTCTACATGCATATCTGTAGTTCCGAGATTTAGTCCTTCCTTAGGCATGGATGTGGCTGGATTCTCCATGCCTGGCTTCCCGGCTTAATTCATGCCTGTCCAGTTCTGCTCTGGTCACACAAAAGACAGCAACAGAAAGATCACTGCTTCCATTTGAAAAGCCCACACTCTGTTTCCATTGGCTCACCTAGCTTTCTGCCAATTCACTTGGTGCTTCACTAGCATTCCTAGGGACTCTCTCTGGCCACATCCACACTACAGAGGAATGTATGCTTATGTTACACAAATCCAGCTATGTTAAAAATGTAGCTAGAGTTGACATACCTTAAAACGAGATTTGGCACTGTTCTCCCATCAACTTCCCTTACTCCACACAACTGTGAGGAGTACCAGCTCTGACAGGGGTGCCCTCAGCATTCAGTTTAGTGGGTGTTTTCTAGACCCACTAAATCAACCACTGGAAGATCAACCACTACAGCATCAATCTTCCCGCAAGTGGAGACATGGCCTGAGATCCAAAGTCTATAGTTTTAACTCTTACATGCAAGATAATTAGGTTGAGGTTTCAAGCATTAACCACTGTGACAGACTTTAGTTAACTGGTCTGGAATGCCCAGAAAAGGTATTACCCCTCCCACGTCCTTGTAGTGTAGACGTACCCTGAGACTTGATCCATTAGTTGCTTTTTGAAGATTTGGACCAAAGTTTTAAACTGGCAATGGACATGGCTTGTGAGGGCCTGCAGGACAGGCATTGGGGCCCAGAGTCCATTAGCACTTTTGTTCACGTTAGTGATTTTTAGACTTGGGGGTACAAATAATTTTTAAACAATTTTTTTTTCTCTCTGCTGGGTGCCACGGCAGCACAGGGCACAGATCCCTTGTTGGCCTACACTAATGGATTTGTTGTAACGTGAAGTCTTTAAATGATGATTTGAGAACTTCCACTGCTCAGCCAGCGGTTAGGGGTCTATTTAGGAGTGAGTGGATAAGGTTCTGTGGCCTTCAATGTGCAGGACTATAGAGGATCATAGTGTTTCCCTTCTATCCTTAAAGCCTATGCCCATGCTGGGTTATATTGGTAGCAGTTTACATTTTCTGATGAATCCGAATAACACTGCCTTAGCCACATTGAGGGACAGGGAGAGTCGGTGATCTGCCTCTGCTTTTTAATCTGCATGGGACAAATAGAAAAAAAGCAGCTCCACGGAGCCTTCTCTTCCCCTTCTCCCACCCCATGCTGAAAGCAATAGTATAGCTAGCACATGTGTCAAGGGAGTTAAGTCTGGGATGTCATCTCTTATACCCTTGTGCTGAATTGGCACTGTTCTCCCATCAACTTCCCTTACTCTACACAACAGTGAGGAGTGCCAGCGCTGACGGGGTGCCCTCAGCATTCAATTTAGTAGGTCTTTCCCAGACCCACTAAATCAACCACTGCAAGATCAGCCACCTCTGATCTACAGACTGGACCATGATCGGCCCCATAGGTTTTGCTTTTCATTATTTTTGAATGTAGAAGAATGGGCTCATTTTGAGGAGTAAAGGTTCCATTGCAGGTCGGTGTGGGCGGAGTGGTAGCATTTGGATTTAGCTCAGAATGGGGTAAGTTTAATAATGCCACACATACTCTCATGCATCCGCCTGCCCTGGCAGTGAGCTTTGCAGTTTTAATATGGCTCTTTTCAAATTTCTGTGCCATGTAATGTCACTCGACTTACTTCAATGAGTCCCACCACTTCTAAAGATCAGAATCTGATACCAAGCACTGTTAATGTTACCCTGCTGGATTGTCTAAATAGCTCCTATTTGTCCAAAAAACAGAGAGGGAGGGAGAGACGTTCACACTATATGTTGTTTTTAGTTCTGTGTTTATGGAGGCCAAACCTTCACCAAGCACATAGACAAAGGATAATAAAGCACACAATGGATCCATTAGCTGTCCTTGGAAAAGTCTGAACTGATAGCTCTTAAGGTTCTGAGACAATTACATGTGCAGCAGAACTACTAATATAATCTATTATTTTGCTTGAAAGCAGGTTGTTGTGCTTTATTATAAAAACCTTGCTCTGCAAGCCATGACATTTCCTTGATCCTGTTTTAGAAAGGTGCAATTTTTATCTTATTCAAATGGCTTGGAAATAGGACATATGGTTGGCATAACCCAAGGCAGAGAGAGCACTCTCTGACATAAATGCGAGGCTGTGATGAAAAGATGGAAGGGAGGAGGGAGTCGAGGACAGCCATTTGGAAGAAATAGTTGTTGTTAATCGAAAACTTTAGAGAAAATGTGGAATGATCACACTGAGCCCAATTGTACTTCTGAAGAGTACTTATTTACATGAGAGCTACTCCTGATTCAAACTAGTATAACTGAGGGCAGGTCTACACTACAGGACAATATTGACCTAATTTATGCAATTCCAGCTACGTGAATACCGTTGCTGGAATCATTATACCTTAGCTCGAATTGTTCAGTGCGGGGGGTAGAAGGGAGAAACTCTGCCCCCAACTTCCCTTACTCTTCTCATTCCGGTGGAGCAGTGAAGATGATGAGAGAGAAATCAATGGTTGATTTAGTGGATCTTCACTAGACCCACTAAATTGAGCCCCAAGGGATTGATCGCCACTGTGCTGAGCCCCCAATAATTGTAGACAAGACCAAAAAGCTGAAGTTGGTTCATTGGATCACGTGACGGCTCTGTGAAGAAAAACTGCAGAATACACCAAGAAAGTATCCTGAGCAATTTTGTCTGTAGAATTGAACTTCCTTCACTGACAAACCTAGCTTTCTTCTGCTTTCACGATGTTGTGAATCAGGAGATGGTGCCAACAGACAAGAATCAGTCCCACCATATGGAAAACTGTCCAATAACTCTATAAATGGTCCACACATAGAGAAGTCTGCTTGACCACCCATTCCAAAATCCTCTGTCAGGAAGGCTAAAGGAAAACTCTCCTGATGGTTGTAGCATTTCCACATTTTTTTCTGTGTGAAGACCCAACCGATGGAGTGTATGCCTGCAATGGCATTGCAACACAACAGCGGCACTGAAAAGTCACACAAGTCCAGGAAGACCAAGCACAAAAGTTCCTGTATTTTTTGGCAAATGTTGCTACTACTTTACAAGTTGGACTTGATCAATTGGTAGCTCTGAGTTCTATGCTACCGAGCACAAAAAGAGGGCAATTGTTTGCCCACCAGACCCCATCATGAGGAGAGGTACAACTTCCATCTCCACCTAGATGAATGTCAGTAACTTTCATAAGGAAATGCCCTACACCTGGCATGCCTGTACATCGCTCTTATAACTTGATTAATTTTAACCACTAGGCCAGAAACAGCCATTCAAGCTATAATGCTTTAAAGGCACTGCTCAGGAAAATATAGTCACAAATCATCCCCCAAAATAAAAAGGTCAACCGGTATTAATTTAACTCATTTACGGAACTCACTGGAATTGGCAATGCATTCTTAAATTGCTTCTTGATTGAGGACATTTGTTTCATTAATCCTAAATAACCTGTGAGCACCATTAAAGTCTAATAGAATAATGAGTGATATTAGAGAGCATACACACATACTGTACCTCAGAACTGGCTACCTGGTAGTCTACAAAAATGCCTCTTTACAGAACCTCCGGGGTTGTGAGCACAAGAACAAGAAGGTGCCCCCGGGTTTCAGGTCCACGCACAGGCAAACTTTGTCAGGATAAAAAGTATCAGACAAACACCTACAAGATCTCTATCAGGCATTCTTGAAACTGAAGTGCCCATCTGGGGAAGTGAAGAAAGACTAACAGAGCCAGACAAGTACCCAGAAGTCACTATTTCAAGACGGGCCCAACAAGGAAAATAACAGAACACCATCAATTACAACCCCCATCTTACACCGCTCAAGGGCATGGTTGACAATGTACAATTTATCTTGGAAAATGACTCCTCACTCTCATAGACCTTGGGAGTCAGGCCAGTCCTTGTTACAGACAACCCCTCAACCTGAAGCAAATACTCAACAACAGCCACGAACACCATAAATACATTCACCCAGGAACCTACCTCAGCAACTAACCCCATTGCCAGCTCTGTCCACACAAGTGACATCGTCACAGGACCTAACCCCAAAGCCACATCAGGGCTCATACACCTGCGCATCCTCTACTGTGATATATACCATCAAATGCCAGCAATGCTCCTCTGCCATGTCTATTGGCCAAACCGAACAGTCTCTGGGACAAAGGATTAATGGATAAAAATCAGATGTCAGGAATTGTAACAAACATCAATCTATAGGGGAGAGTAGAGGAACATTTTAACTTCCCTGAATATTTAGTAATGGATTTTAAAGGTAGCCGTCCTTCTACAAAGGAATTTTATCACCCAATTGAAAGATACTGCTGAACTGGAGTTCATTTAAAAATTTCAAGGATCAGGGGGGTAGCCGTGTTAGATTGGATCTGTAAAAGCGACAAGGAGTTCTGTGGCACCTTCTAGACTTTGTGGGCAAAGACCCACTTCATCAGATGCATGTGATGAAGTGGGTTTTTGCCCATGAAAGCTTATGCTCCAATATATCTGTTAGTCTATAACAGTGTTTCCCAATTGGTGCTCCGGGGAACCCTGGGGTTCCGCGAAGCAAAACTAGGGGTTCCGCGAGGAGTTGGCACTCCCCCGCCCCCTCTGAAAGACAAAGAGCTGACTAGCCAGCAGAGGCACGGGCAGCGAGTTGTATGGGCTCGTGGTGCCCATGCTCCACCAATATTTGGAACTGGAGCGGGCCTCAGCCCCCCCCCCCCCATGCGTCCTCCCACCCCGGTCCCAGATCATCTCTCCCCTGTTCCTGTGCCCGTGCCCGTCCCCGCCGTGCGCAACCTTCACTGAGCTTCCCCTTGCTGGCTGCTGCCGCCCTGCACGGTGTGCTCAAACCGGTAGGCGGGGAGATGCCCGGGCATGACGTAACGTCATGGCCCAGGATTTTAAAACTGCTGGGCGCAGCGTTGCGCTGTATGGCTGAGTTGCAGATTCGGAGTCTGGGGACGGAGTGCAGACTCCAGCCCCACAAAGTGGAAGGCAGAAGGTAGGGGAAGGGGAAGGGCTGGAAGAGGAAGGGGCTTGTGTGGAGGGGGAGAGAAAGGGAAGGCACCAAAGGCACAGGGTAGAGGAGAGACAAATGCCAGGGGGCCAAGTGCAGAAAATGAGGAAAAAGGAGGGGAGATGTCAGTGGGAGGGGGACAGGGTGATGCTGGGAGGGGAGAGGGTAAGGGCATTGGGGGCTAGAGAGGGGACGGGGAGGTGCTGAGAAGGCTTGAAAGAAGGGGTGGGCATGAGGGAGGCCGGGATGGAGCAAGTCATGTGTGAGGGCACAGAGAGGCATGAGGGGAACAGGGGCAGAGGGTGGTGAGGGGGTGGGCACCAGGGAAAAAGAGGGCAAAGGAGGTAGGGGCAGTGAGGGAAGGGGGAGGCAACAGGAGGGTTCAGGAGTAAGGGAAGGTGCAAGTGCCAGGGAATTCTGGGGGTGAAGCAGAAGGGCAGACACCTGCAGGGGCGGGACCACCACCAGAGGAGAGACGCAGAGCAGGTTTGTAGAGGGAGGTGTTAGGAGAGGGGATGAGGAGGGGTAGCTCACATGATCAGAGTGGGGCTACTGGAGGAGTGGGCACAGGGAGAAGAGAAGGGCTGGTGGAGGGGGGCAGGTTGCAGGAGGGCTGAGGGCTGTGAGGAGGGCAGGAGTCAGGACAGCAGAGGAGGGTGAGGAGTTGGGAGGCAGCAGGCACAAGGGGAGCTGATGGAGCAAGGGGAGGAGACATGGCTGCAGAGAGAAAAGGTAAAGGTTTAAAAATATTTATTAATAACTTGGGTGCCACAGTGGCACATCCAAACAAGCCACATGAACTCAGTACTGGTGCACAACACAAAATTCATTTTGCTCATTTAGGCTATGTCTACACTGGCGGTTTCTTGTGCAAGAACACGTCCACACTGCTATGTGCGAGCTGTGCTTTTGCACAAGAGCATTTATGGCAGTGTGGACGCTCTCTTGCCCGAGAAAGTGCCGATGGCCATTTTAGCCATAGGGCTTTCTTGTGCAAGAAATTCATGTTGCCTGTCTACACTGGCATCTTGCACAAGAACAGTTGCACAAAAGGGATTATTCCTGAGTAGGAGCATCATAGTTCTTGCGCAAGAAGCCCTGATTTCATACACGAGAACTCTATCCCCTGCTCCCACCAGCACATTTGGGACCACATTAGTGAGGCTTGGGGGTCTTTGGAGGGTTGTTGGGTTTTTTTGCATCTCACTTGTGTGGTCCCAACAGACTTTTCTGTGGGTCAGTGACCCTTGACTCAAAACAGGTTCCTCACCCCTCTCATAAATAGAGACAATGCTAAAACTTTTTGAGTCTGACAATACTTTATTTAAAAATGAAGCCTGGCCAACAAGCCCCCAATTGGGGCCAAACCCCCATCTCACTGCAGCATCATAACACTCCTCCACCACCTGACCCCAAATCTGTGTCCTGAGCCCGTCATACTCACAACCTTCTTGCCCTGAGTCCTTCACATATCCAGCCCAAACTCCTGCACCCTCACATCCACAAGCCTATGGCTTGCTCAGCACCCCAACCTTCCACCTGAGCCCAACACTCCTGAGCCTGGAGCCCCCTCCCCAAGCCAACATCCCCTTCTCCTGCATCCAAATTCCCTCCCAGAGCTTGTACTTCTCATCCATTCCCACCCCACACCTCCTGTCTCAACCTAGTGAGAGTGTATAAGGGCTGGGGATAGCAAGTGATGGAGAGGAGGGGAACAGAGCAGATGATGCCTCAAGGAAGGGGGCTAGGGGTCTTGGGGAAGGAATGTGATTTTCATACATTTGTGGGGATTTTCATGAATTGGTGGGTCGCTCTCCCCTCCCCCCCCCCCTTTTTTTGCTTGACAAACCTAGGGGTTCCTTGAAATTCTGAAAAGCTGAAAAGGGTTCCTTGGCCAAATAAAATTGGGAAACACTGGTCTATAAGGTGCCACAGGACTCCTTGTCACTTTTATTTGAAAGTTTGACACTATTAACTTGGGCTTGAATAAAGATATTAACTGCTTAACACACTACAAAGGCACTTTCCCCCGTTTTTGATATTCACATTTACACATCAAAAGCTATGGATGGGACACATCCCGTCCGACTCAATTAGCATCAATAACACTGGTTCTACAATTGACAAGTAACTGCTTTTGCTGTTACATATACTCCAAAGATTCCGTAATTTCCACTCTAACCCATCTGATGAAGTGGGTTTTACCCACAAAAGCTCATGAAATAATATGTTAGTTAATCTCTAAGTTGCCCCAGGACTGCTACTTGTTTTTCTCATGATAGTTACTCGTGGCAAGTTGTTACAAATGACTTTTTCAACATGAGTTGTCAGGGGCGAATATAGTTGCTGTTTGGCAACTATAATTATTGACTCCAAACAACTACTGTAAAAACCATAGAACTTAAGCATGCTGGAATCTATTTTGGAAATTGGGTCTTGTGCCAGGAAGAAAGTTGGGGTCTGTAAGAGGCAAAGTTAGGAGAAGAATGTGGTCCCCTGAGGCTACATCTTCTCTTTGCTTATCGAGTCTGATTCTCTATTGTAAATAGCGATTCAAGTGCAGTATATCAGGCAATGTTGCATACAAAGGGCTGTGATTCTGATTGGGTTCCATTTTACACTTCATCTGTGCTGGTGTAAATAAATCCAGCCCCCTCTCACAGAAGCACGTTCGCCTAATTCCATCAGAGAAGGTATTTCCCATATTTCCAGCCCGGCACGTTCGGCTCAGTGTGGAATCCTAGGCTAGTTGTGTTCTTACACTCCATTCTACTCATGCAGAAGGCTCTCCACACATTTAACGCTCCTGGGCTTGCTTCCCCGGCCTCTGGAAAGCAGCCCTATCCTGGGCATAGGCTGGCATCCATCCAGCAATGCCCCTCAGTTTTGTAAGAGAAAGAAAATGCCGAGCTCTCCCCAGACTTTCTCGGGCCCTTTTGTCTCCCTCCCTCCCCCATTTCAAACTTAAGAGGATGGAAAAGGCACTGGTCCACCAAAAAGATTTGGAATTAAGGGTATCCACCTCAGTCATTTGCAGTAGCAGCCCAACACACAGTTTGCTTATATTTTTAATTCTCATTCGTTCTCCCCCACACCGCTATTCTGAATTTTGCTCTTCCTTCCCTGGTCTTCCCTCTTCAATCCCTGTGCTCAGCTCACCAGCAAATCTGTCCTGGTTGGATAGCTCTGAGACTCAGGGGGCTGCCAGAAGCTGGCGTCAGCCATTTCAGAAGCAATGCCAGCTTCATGGTCCATCAATATTTGATTTCCTCGTGCCACTTTTATATTTATCTATATGCTGCTTCTCTTCCTTTGGAAGAAATGAGCGAGCGAGAGAGGGGTCTTGCAGCTCCTCTGATATCGGAGTCGTGTTCCTCGTGTTCCATCCTGAGTGGCACGTACCACGAGTGAATTAACGGCACGTTGTTATGAGACTCACCTTTGTCCTTCCTTCCCCTCAGTTCCCTGACACGTTGTTTGTTGCTGTGATCCGCTACCCCACGATCAGATGATTGTTCTTCCAGTCTCTCTGATCGGTTCTCTGAAGTGCCAAGGACGCTTTTGGGTGTGGCCAGAATAAAACCAATAAGGGGCTTCCCTTTCTCTGTGTGACACGGGAAGGAATGGGAAGAAATTCCACCGGTTTAATTGACCCACGATCAACAGGAGAATTCACTCTGCTTGTCTCACCACTCAGGAGAGGCCCCGTCCTTTCACCTTCCCTCTCTCACCGCCCACACCGTAGAAGAATTGACACATTTGAGTTGATTGCCTCTGCATATTCCTCCACAGGTAGGGTCCTTATTTTTTTCCTCATGTCAAAAGACATGTTTTCAACCCTGCAGGGGACAGACAGCATTACCATCTGGCCTCATGTTGAGTTATTAATTTAACCAAAAATTTCAATTTCAGATCGCCCGAGGTTAGTCTTCTTCATTGGCAGCACGCTCATCATTCCAAAAGTGTCCCCAGTAATAACCTTTGCCTGCCTCATTACCTTTTTGCATGCATAATAGCACCATGGTCTGTAGGATTAAAATAAGCCGGGCTATAAAATAGTGCACAATTGTGCATAATATTTTACTGTGCTCCCCTCACCTGCTCAGAAAATGACAAACCATCCAGCACAAATACTTGTGGCTCAAAGATTATCAGCAAAACACACAGTATTGTTTATTTTTATGGCCAAATCCTTTTGCACATCCAAAATCGCTGTAAGACACTATTGTATTTATTTTAATGAGGCTGCTGTTTGCAAAGCCTCAGTCCCAGAATGCAAGTCTGGAGCCGGCATTTGGAAGAAGAATCGTTAGTGAAATAATAAATCCCAGGAAAAATCTCAGCATCATCTTCTTTGTATGTTCATCTTTTAATGGTTTCAAGTAGCACAAATTAAGAAAAGTTTTTCTTCCCTCCCATTTTTATTCCTAGCTTTTGAGACTGGGAGACTGCATGGTTTTGTATTGCAACCTCATGCAGGTGGAACCTCTCTAGTCTCGCACCCTTGGGACCTGACTAGAGAATTTGCCAAACCATGAGAGTTCAATACCGTCTGACAGCATTACCAACACTTCTCCTGCTTGCTGGGGTCTTAGAAGACACTGAAGGGTAAATTAGAGCTAAACAGCACAGAACAGTGAGAGCCAGGAATGGTGGCTGTAAACAAACTTTATGGGACCCTGGAAACTTGGCCACACCCGTGATCAGTGGACACCAGCTAACTAATCCATGCCAGACCACGGATGTTGCTGCTTCAGGGAGTGCCAGACTTCAACCTGTTCTTTAATCAGATCACTGCAGACTCTTTAAAGACCCTCATGGAAAATCGAGCCATTTATTTTGGTTTCTACGCTCTGTCTTCAATACGTTTCTCTCCCGTGGACTATTAGAACTATTGGTTTTTCCCTAAAGGCAGGATATCTGTTGCTTATTTCCTACCCTCTCTGCTTTCCCTGCATCTGACATTGCTTTCAGAGACGGCTAGTAGAAGACTATGGGGATGAATGGTAAAAAATATCTCTAGACAAAGGCGCACTGCTGCGCAGCGAAGAAGCACGTCTCCACATAACGAGTGTGGGGAGGCAGGTTTTCTTTTTAACAGAGGAGAGAGCGATGCAAGGAGTTGAGGGATACTAACTCCTAATTAGGCCCTCAATAAAAGGCCAGGTTTCCATAGGCGGCTGGCAACCTTGCAGCTCCCACCGCCCACAGACCCTAGCTGAACAGCATGGTTTTCTAAAAACGCTGAAGTGGGGGCAGGGCTATCCCAAGGGTTTTTGGTGTCTGAGGCAATCTATGACTTTGCCACCCCTTCCTCCCATTCAGTAATTTGGGGCATGCAGTGGGGGAGCCAGTGTAAACCCGGTGGGGGGGGGGGAAGGCTCTGATGTTCTCCCTTGCTCCCATGGCTGGGGGAACCGCAGCGAAGGGAACCGCTTGCCTGCAGATGGAATCCACGTACCTTCTGGCTGTGGTTCACCATCCCAAGGAGTGGCACTGAGACCACTTACAGAGAGAGAAGGAGTTTGCTCTTGGCCTTAGCTGAGCGGCTACTGGCTTTGAGTTCCAGCTATAGAGGCTCATACACTAAGCTCCAGAGGTCCCAGAACATAAGAACGGCCAGACTGGGTCAGACCAAAGGTCCATCTAGCCCAGGATCCTGTCTGCCGACAGTGGCCAATACCAGATGCCCCAGAGGGAGGGAACACAACAGGTAATCCTCATATGATCCTTCTCCTGTCATCCATTTCCAGACAAACAGAGGCTGGGGACACCATTTCTACCCATCCTGGCTAGTAGCCATAGATGGACCAAACCTCCATGAATCCATCTAGCTCTTTTTTGATCCCTGTTAAAGTCCTAGCCTTTACAATATCCTCTGGCAAGGAGTTCCATAGGTCGACTATGGAGGTTTGGTTATGTAGCCAGACAGGAACCCCCCCTTGCAACATCCATCTTGCTTGCCTCTCTCAGGAGCCTGGAGCATACAGGACATAGAAAGAGCAATAAAATCAGCATAGTCTTTGAAGCCTTGACAGGAGGCCCGGATATGCTGTCTGCTGTGATCCTGGATAGCTGTAAACAGAGATACGCCAATTGTTGACCTTGAGGCTGAGAGAACTGCCTTGGCTGGCACCTGTATTGATATGAACACACACTCGGCCGGGGGGAGGAATCTCCCGCCCAGTAAAGAATGTCCAGTACTCGCAATTTAGTTATCTCTCTTACAAGTGTAAATTAAGTTGAAACTCCCTTGTAAGAACTGGCATTGCAAAGATGGACCAACACAATTTGGCATCTTAGATAAGAAAGAGGATACGGGCCCCTAGGGGTATAAAGATGGGTCCAGCAGCACACTCACTCTGAGTATAAATCTACCATCTATCTGCTGGCCGGGTTAGGTGATTGGCCTCCCAAGGTTCCATGGGGACGCCCACCTCGTATTCGTCTTTCCTAAGAATTGAGGGACCGGCCCTGGCCTGGAGTCGAGAGGCACAGAAGGGGGTAAAAATTGTACCTGGATGTGTCCTTTGTCTTGAGTGTACACATAGACTTAGAGCTCTTTAAAGATGAAGCTGTCACTTGGTACCATTATTTCTATTTTCTATCTTTATTTTCTTTGGGTGTGTCTAGACTACATGCCTCCGTCGACGGAGGCATGTAGATTAGCCAGATCGGAAGAGGGAAATGAAGCCGCGATTAAAATAATCGCGGCTTCATTTAAATTTAAATGGCTGCCCCGATCTGCCGATCAGCTGTGTGTCGGCAGATCGGGGCAGTCTGGACGCGATGCGCCGACAAAGAAGCCTTTCTTGATCGACACAGGTATGCCTCGTGAAACCAGGTTTACCTGTGTCGATCAAGAAAGGCTTCTTTGTCGGCGCATCGCATCCAGACTGCCCCGATTTGCCGACAAACAGCTGATCGGCAGATCGGGGCAGCCATTTAAATTTAAATGAAGCCGCGATTATTTTAATCGCGGCTTCATTTCCCTCTTCCGATCTGGCTAATCTACATGCCTCCGTCGACGGAGGCATGTAGTCTAGACACACCCTTTGTAACCATTTTTAAGATCTATATTTGCTAGCAGTTAAGAAATAGAGCAATAGCCATTGTAACCATATGATTTATAAGCTTCTTTAATAAACCTGTAACTGTTTAAGCTTTAACCTGACTTCTTCAGTTGGTATAACAGAACCAAGCACAATTTAAAAGAACTCTAGCCGGTCATAGGGCAGACACAGTGAGGGAGAGCTGGGCATTTGGGTCCTGTTGCCTCCACGGGACAGACCCTTTAGGGCATCCGTCAGCCTTCCCTAGGATGCCCTCTGCGAAGGGACCCCGGTCCTAGCAGCTAAAGACACGGATGAAATAAGCTCTCCCTGCAAACTCTCGGGGGCACCCATCAGCCTTCCCTAGGCTGCCCGCTGTGAAGGGATCTCGATCCTAGCAGTTGAAGACTCGGGTGTATAACACACACATACTACACACTGCCCTGACCATTGGCTGACAGGTTAAGTACCGGAATAAATTGCCTCGGGAGGTTGTGGAATCTCCATCACTGAAGACATTTAAGAGCCAGGGATGATCTAGAATGATGGTTGGTTCTGGCACGCGTGGGGTTCCACAGGGGTCTGTTTTGGGACTGGCTCTGTTCAATATCTTCAACAATGATTTAGATATTGGCATTGAATGTACGCTTAATACGTTTGCAGTTGATACCAAGCTGGGAGGAGTTGCAACGGCTTTGGAGGATAGGGTCATAATTCAAAATGATCTGGACAAATTGGAGAAATGGTCTGAGGTAAACAGGATGAAGTTTAATAAAGACAAATGCAAAGTGCTCCACTTGGGAAGGAGCAATCAGTTTCACACATACAGAATGGGAAGCGACTGGCTAGGAAGGAGTATGGCAGAAAGGGATCTAGGGGTTATAGTGGACCACAAGCTAAACATGAGTCAACAGTGTGATGCTGTTGGAAAAAAACCAAACATGATTCTGGGCTGCATTAACAGGTGTGTTGTGAGCAAGACACGAGAAGCCATTCTTCCGCTCTACTCTGCACTGGTTAGGCCTCAGTTGGAGTATTGTGTCCATTTCTGGGCACCACATTTCAAGAAAGATGTGGAGAAATTGGAGAGGGTCCAGAGAAGGCCAAAAGAATGATTAAAGGTTTAGAGAACACAACCTATGAAGGAAGGCTGAAAGAATTGGGTTTGTTTAGTTTGGAAAAGAGAAGATTGAGGGGGGACATGCTAGCAGTTTTCGGGCAGGGGACTGGACTTGATGACCTCTCTAGGTCCCTTCCACTGCTAGTATTTTATGATTTAGTGTATGATTCCATGCGTGCAGGGAACTGGACTTGATAACCTCTCAAAGTCCCTTCCAGTTCTAATATTCTATGGTTATCTGGAACAAACATCAACTTTAGTTTAACCAAATGGCCATATAAAATACACATAATCCTTTTCCTTCATGTCTCAACCACTTTCCCCTGTGCCTCTCTGGATTACTACTTCATTGGGTAATCACGTTGCTCTTACAACACTTTCCATCATTAAGCCGTGCTACAAAAATGGCACTTTTCTATCTCTCTGCAAAGGTCGCCAAATTGGCCAGGCCTGTTTGGGCACAGACATGTTCAGCTCTTTCTGGTCGGCAATGTTTTCATTGACTTTGACTCCAGATCCAAGCTCTGTTGGAGTCCTCAAAGCGGATAATCTCAAAATTGTCATAAAATGGTGTATCCCGGAGAGCTTTTCGCCTTATGTTTAATAATACTAATAATAAATGAACCAGACACAAGAGGATTCTCTGGATCATGTTTGCAAGAAATAAAAAGACAAACTATTATTACTGTTGAAAAGAGATTATTTTAAAATCTCAGTTATTGTACCTTTCATCTCCTCAAAATCCCAAATGTTTTACATTCCTTATAATAAACCATACTTCTGCATGACTACAATACAGCTATCTTTCCTGCATGGATTCCTGCTGGGATTTCAAAAGCCTCTAAAGAGAAGAGACTCCAAAATTCAATGGGACTTTAGGCATCTTGAATTTCTGAGGGTGAGCCCTTTAAAGCAGTCAAATTGCCTGCACGATGCATGAGGACAGGGAAGGAAGGAAAATACTGTTGAGATTAAATTCTGTGCCATTTATTTGCATGTTAAATTATTTCTTCAGAGCACCATGTTAATCTTCATTGTCCATGATTATGAAACACTTATTTCCCCATTTTTTTCCAGCATCTTGATGTGCTTAATTAAGTTATTGTAATGCTTACCTATATGGTTCACATCCAACCTCCCAAGCTGCCTGCTACATTATTTCCTTACATTCTCTGCCACATTTTCATTGCCAGTATTAATCTGATGGCTGCGTTAACATTTTGTACCTTAGAGTGCGTCTACCCAGCAGGACTTAACTCGAAATAAGTGACATAACTTGAGCTAAGTCAGTTGCATTGCTTATTTCGAAAGAGCTTATTTTGAAATTGGGAGCGTCTACACGGCACTGATTTTGAAATTGAGCGCTCTTCCTCCGACTTCCTTTACTCCTTGTACAATGAGGGTTACAATAGTCAGAGTAAGCAGCCCTCCAGCTTGACAATATTTCAACAGTATTCCGAAGATGCACCCTCAGGGTATGTCTACACTAGCCCCCTAGTTCAAACTAGAGAGGCTAATGTAGGCATTTGAAGTTGCAAATGAAGCCCGGGATTTAAATATCTCGCGCTTGATTTGCATCTTCCCGGCCGGTCGCCATTTTTGAAATTTATAAGTCCAGACTAACTGCCTGCATCTACACGTGGCAGGGACCCAGTAGTTCGAATTAAGCCCTAGTTCAAACTACCTGTTATTCCTCCTAGGGCTTTAATTCAAACTACCGGGTCCCTGCCGTGTGTAGACGCGGGCAGTTAGTCCGGACTTGTACATTTCAAAAATGGCGACCGGCCGGGAAGATGCAAATCAAGCGTGAGATATTTAAATCCCGGGCTTCATTTGCAACTTCAAATGCCTACATTAGCCTCTCTAGTTTGAACTAGGGGGCTAGTGTAGACGTACCCGTAGGGATTTGCAAAGCCGTTCGATTGTGGGAGATGCTCACTTTACTCTCAGCATTTCTGAGATAAAAAATGGCCCAGACTGGCAGACTGTTGAGTATCACAACACAAGACTGGGCAGCCTAAGGGTACGTCTAAAGTAGGGGTTTTTTTCGCAAGAGGATATGTGAATTTTGCACGAATTTGCGTATCTTCTTCCGATCTCACTTTCAAAAGAGAATCTTTTGAAAGTGAAAGTAGTCTGGATGCTTTTTTTGCGAGGGGGGAACCCTTTTTCGAAAAAACTGCCTAAACCTCCTTTTTTTAAGGAAGAGCATTTTTTTTCTAAAAAGGGTTTTTTTTCCCCCAGAAAAAAACATGTCTAGACTCCTTTCACTTTCAAAAGATCCTCTTTCGAAAGTGAGATCGGAAGAAGATACGCAAATTCCTGTGGAATTTGTATATCCTCTTTTGAAAAAAAACCCGTAGTCTAGACATAGCTTGAGTCTCCCTCCCCAGCTCACAACACTTGTTCACATCCCTTGCTAGCGAGTGAACACGAAGTGCAGTAATTGCAGTTCTGTTGAGAAAGGCACGGAAGCAGACAGCTCACTTCCATTGCTCAGGTTCACTTAGCAGCACATTCTGCAGAAAGAGAATATAATATTTGGAGTGGGCAGCGTGAGGCTGGTATTCTGTGACAATCACTAAGCAATAAAAGGAAGGTAGCGGGCAGCTCCAAGGTCCCTGGCTTAATGGAATGCCAGGATAGTCCAAATCGACAGAAAAGTAGCTCCAGTTATACGAATGTTAAGCTGGATGCGCTTTTGCGCTCTGTTAGAATATACCTTGTTATCTTTCCTTCTAGTCTCTCTAGCCAAGCTGCCAAGGTCAGGCTTTGTGTAAGGGGAGCTCCGGAAGATTCGACTGGAGGAAAAGGCTTTGTTTGTCTGGACTGAGGCCCACGGATCTAAGAAGGATTCAAGTTTGTTTTTATTTTTTGCGCGCGCTGGTTTTCCTCACTGCCCACAAGGGAACCTGGTCTAGGAAGCAAATTGGCACTTGATCTTGACGGGACTTTGGAAAGATGTTGGCGCAGTTTAAAAAGTGAATCTTGGGGCTGAACGAGGCTTTTTTTTTTTCTTTCTTTCTTTTTGTTTTTTCTTTCATGAAAGCAAACTGGCAAAAAGAAAACTCTGATACCAAGGGCAAATGTAGTGCCAATGTTGAAAAAGCAAACCTCCTTTGTTTGGAAGATAGCAGCAGCCACTGCCAAAAGAGATGGCATGGTTCATCTCGTCAATGAGCCTTCCTTAAGAAGTTTCAAACAAGGGCTTCTTACCGCATCTCTGCTGACTGTGAAACCTGATATGGTAGGGAAGGGGAGAAAAATCTCTTTCCAACTACCCACACAGGAATGAAATTCACCCCGTTAAGACCACAAATCCAGGGAGATGACAACCCATAAAGTCTATCTTCAATTGAAGCAAAATGCAGGACAATGTAGCACTTCAAAGACTAACAAGACGGTTTATTAGATGATGAGCTTTCGTGGGCCAGACCCACTTCCTCAGATCAAATACTGTCTGTATCTGTGCGAGTTTCTTCATATGGTTGATGGATTTCCATTCCAAACGGCTAAATGTAGTGCCTTGCATGTAGAATAGTGATAGAAATGTAGCCGTGTTAGTCTGGGGTAGTCTGGGGAAGTGGGTCTGGCCCACGAAAGCTCATCATCTAATAAACCATCTTGTTAGTCTTTAAAGTGCTACATTGTCCTGCATTTTGCTTCAACTACCCCAGACTAACACGGCTACATTTCTATCACTATCTTCAATTGGCTTGTTTTAAATACTATAAAGATAAAGCGACAGGGTTTTCACATACAACATACAGTTTTACAATAATCAGAGCAAAGTGTAGTCAAACTAATAGGAAAGAGAGGCTAGGAAAGAGGTGTTATGGCTGAGTAAAATGAGCATGGCCCATTGCCATGTCTATTGGCCAAACAAGACAGCCTCTACGACAAAGGATAAATGGACACAAATTGGACATCAGGAATGGGAACACGTATAGGCCTATAAGGGAACGTTTTAATGTGCCTGGGCACTCAATCATGGATTGAAAAGTTACCATTCTACAAAGGAATTTGACTAACCAATTACAGAGTTTGCAGAACTGGAATTCATCTACAGATTTGACATCGTTACCCTGAGCTTGAGCAAAGATATTAAGTAGCTGGTGCTTTACAAAGCCAATTTCTCCTGCCTTTAGCATCTGCAATTCACATCAAAAGCTATGAATGGGACATACCCAGCCCACTTACTTAGCCTCATTAACACGTGTCTTACAATTGACAGGTATTCCTTTTCCTGATAGATACTTATTTGTTTCTGTTATTGCTACTCCAATTCATCTGAAGAAGTGTGTTTTACTCATGAAAGCTCACGATTCTATATATTTTGGTTGTTTTCTAAGGGTAAGTCTATACTGCAGGGCAAAAATCAAATTAAGATACGTAACTTCAGCTATGTCAATTGCATAGCTGAAGTCGAAATAGTTTAATTCAGCTTTTGACCTTGTCTGCACGGTAGGAAGTTGAAGAGAGAACACTCTTCATTTGACTTCCCTTGCTCCTCGTGCAATGAGGGGTACAGGAGTTGGAGTAACAAATCCTCCATCTTCAAATTATTTCATAATAACAGCTTGCTGTGTAGACGCGCACTTTGTTATTTCTAAATAATATCAGTTATTCCGAAATACCACTGCTGTGTAAACATACTCTTAGGTGCCATAGGATTACTTGTTGTTTCAATTAATGTGATCCATTCTTCTGGGCTCAATTTTGGCTGTTGTAATTTTTGTCCTCGCTAGCGTAGTGCGGTGGCGTGGCGGTTACTCTTATTCACTATAGAAATGCACATTATGTTATCTGCCACGTAGAATCAATTTAACAATTTCACCCTCTTAACAATTGCTGTGTGCATTTCCCCCGTCAGTTGTTGCCTTTCATGTTGCCTCTTTGGAAGGAGTTACTTTGTTTGCTACACGATCTTTTCCTACAGAGTCCCTCCGTGCCGTGCAACGGACGCGGGACTTTGTAGCTGAATCGATGCGTCGCTTGCTGATGGCTTTCCTAGGGAATCTGTGATGCATCGCTGAGACGTTTACCCTGCACCCCAGAGTAGCAGTTTGCCTTTTTTCTCTTTGCGTTGGGCCACTTCTGCGGAGGGGAGTCCGGTTTACTTTTCTTGCCGCCCACACAGTCTGTTGAGTGGAGCCTGCAGCATTCGAAGGACTTATGGCTCTGACCAAGTCTGTGAGGCTACCCATATGTTGTTGAGCCGCTAGTCCATTTCTGATGGTCGCGGGAAGATTGCCAAGGTGGTGGGTGTGTATCTCAGGGGCTGCTATGGGGGAGGGGAGTCATTCAGAAGGTTTTGCCGCACAAAGGCCAGATGTTAATTTGTAGCTGTTGAAATGGAAGTTATAAAGCGCTGGGAGGCATGGCGTGCTACCAGGCAGAGCCAACCCCCAGAGGATTTTGCCTAAATGCAGTCAGTGTGGCCAGTAGAGAAACTCAGACAGTGGCCAGGTGTCTACTTGGAAACGGGTTCATCGACATACCAGCTGGAGGTGGGCTCTGGGGTTGGGATGATTTTCAGCTCAGGGACATATAGGGCTGTAACTCCAGTTCGGCAGCCGGCTTGCTCAGCCTCTTTGGGGTTGGTTTTATTTTTTCTCTGCCCTGCTGGTGATTTAGGCCTTGCCCTTCGCTGGAGATTTGCCTCCATTCCAGCTACCAGCAGGCTCGCCCACAGGGAGGGGCCAAGGGGGCAACCGCTGTGGGGCCTGATGATTTAAAGGGGCCTAGGGCACTAGCTACTGTCACTGCTACCACAGAAGTGGCTGGAGCTCCGGGCCCCTTTAAATTGCTGCTGGAGCATCACAGAGCAAACACCGGGTGGCTCTGATGACTGAGAGGGGGCAAAACCGTTGTCCGGGAAACAGTTCCATCCAAGGCCTTGCTCCTTCCAGGGGTGTGCAGCCACCCCTCCACCTTGCCTGGGGACCCATGGAAGCTGTTACCCCCTCCCTCCGGATCCCAGCAATATCCATCAGCACTTTGAGCACAGACAGGAGAAATTCTCCGCCCAGGTTTAGAGTGATCACTAAAGCAGAGACATTGGAGATGGGCCTTGATTTCACCCACCCGCGGCCAGGCTCCAGGGGAGACAAAGCCTGAGAGTCCTTCTTACCCATCAACCAGACAACCTGTCCCTGGCACTTTCACTTCGGCATGTAGTCACCTCATCTCAAAAAAGATACCTTAGCACTGGAAAAGGACAACAAAAATGATAAGGGGATTGGAAGGGCTGCCATATGAAGAGAGATTAAAAAGCCTGGGACTTTTCAGCTTAGAAAAGAGAAGACTAAGGGGGGATATGAGGGAGAGCTATAAAATCAAGACTGGTGTGGACAAAGTGAATAAGGAAAAGTTATTTACTTGTTCCCATAAGGTAAGAACTAGGGGTCACCAAATGCAATTAATAGATAGCAGGTTTAAAACAAACGAAAGGAACTTTTTCTACCTGCTGCACACAGTCAACCTGTGGAACTCCTTGCCAGAGGATGTGGTGAAGGCTAGGACTTTAACAGGGTTCATAAAAGAGCTAGATAGGTTCATGGAGGTTAGGTCCATCAATGGCTATTAGCTAGGATGGGTAGGAATGGTGTCTTTAGCCTCTGTTTCTCTGGTAATGGGTGACAGGGGAGGGATCACTTGATGATTCCTTGTTCTGTCACTCCCTCTGGGGCACCTGGCAATGGCCATTGTTGGCAGACCGGACACTGGGCTAGATGGACCTTTGATCTGACCCAGTCTGGCCGTTCTCATGCTTTGGGGGTAGAAGGCAAGACAGCGAGCAGCGGCTGCCCGTGTGTGTTTTCCACAAATGAATGATTTCAGCCAGTCCAAATGCGAGAAAAAAATCAAATACCGTGACTCCTTGTGACCTGCATCTGGTCTTCATGGACACGATCATTACGCTTTGTCACCAAAGACTGGGGGAGCCACCGGGGCTTGCACCCCCCTTTTGCAGCCAGATGTGACTCTCGGCCAGCAGAGCAGAAGGTTCATTAGCCGACAGGGACACAGGGTAGAACAGACGTGTCGGCACAGAACACAGGAACAGTCAGCACCATCCATGTTCGAGAGAGGGACCTCAGGGCTACGGTCTGGCTCATTTGCTGCATCACTCCCAAGAGCCTCGCCCCAGCACCTCAGCCAGGCGTAACTCTGGTCTTTGTCCTGCTTCTGGACAAGAAGTGTCACCGTCTCGGTTATGAAAGGCGTCGGCCATTGTGATCGCTTCCTGCATCTGCACGCCTGAAATTCCCATCACCCTCCGAGGTTTGGGGCAGTGCCCAAGGAAACTGAGGTGCGCACGCGGGGGGTAGTATAGAACAGTAGAACTCACATGCAACATAACAGGGTGAATAAAATGCACAAGCTTAGCATTTACACGGGCTTCCCAGACACTTATTGGTCAGCATAAGTCACCCTGGAGGTAGCGAAATGAGCCCAAGGTCACCAGCGACTGCAAGTTCATTAGGAACCAGCAGTTCCCGATGCTGTGGAGGGCACACACAGACAAGCCCTGCCCTCACAAGGGAGTCAGTGTGGTCTAGTTGACCTCATGCCTGGGCTTGAGATGGGAACTATACAGTGAAAAGGACTAAAGCTTGCAATTGGGAAGCAATTCCCTGCTCTGCCATGGGCTTTCTGGGTGACCTTCGGCAAGTCACTTAACCTCTCTGGCCTTGAAATCTGGGCTTCATGTTGGCATTTAATCATCCAGATTTATTACCTTGTAAAATCCTCCCCCCAGTGCATTACTCCTTAAATGTACACTAAATAATTGGGTATCTACTTCCTCCCCTGCCTGCATTCAGGCTGTTTGCTCAGCCTGAAATCCAGTGTTGCAAAAAGGAGTGTCCTTGTGGCATGCAGAAGGGAGCATTAGTAATTTAATACAGGTTGAATCTCACTAATCCGGCACTCTCTGGTCCAGCAACATCCATGGTCCCGCATGATTTTAATGAGCCGTACGTCCATTTATCATGGGTGGCCAAGTTTCTCGCCGTCCCATCATGTTTATTTATATCCATCAGTTCTGGCTCTCAGGGTTCTGTGCTGTTATTCAGCTCTGATTTACACCTCAATGTCTTCTCAGAGCCCAGCAAGCAGTGGGCTGTTGGTAATGCTGCTAGACAACATTGACCTCCTGTGATTGGGCAAATTCTCTGGTCCAGTGCCAGTCAGGTCCCTAGGGAGCCGGCCTAGAGAGTTTCAACCGCTGTTATGAACAGATCAAAATCACATGCCCCATATGCCTATCCTCTTCTTTGCCAAACTTTCCATAGGTCCAGTCTTTATTGCATACTTGATTTGGCACACAATCTCGCTGACCAGGTGGGTGATTAGCTATTTTCTTTATGGACGCTGGAACCTGTTAGTGGATTAGTTACTCCTGCAGGGTTTTATTCACGTCCATGCAAAGAGACCAGCGCCAGGTCTATGAAGAAACCGTAAGCCTCAAAAATTAACAGCATATCCAAAGTTCTTAAAGTAAATACTAAAAGCAGAACAGAACTGCAGCAAAAAGGATCTCAACCCCACTATTTTAGGGCTTAAACCAAACTTAATAGTGATTAGGAGGAGGCAAGTTATGGCATCAAGGTCGCCTTCAAGATTCTTTGCACTTTCCTCCCAAGAAGCTGATTCTGACCAGAACAAGGAGCAATGGTCTCAAGTTGCAGTGGGGGAGATCTAGGTTGGTTATTAGGAAAAGCTATTTCCCTAGGAGGGTGGGGAAGCACTGGGATGGAATCTCCATCCCTAGAGGTTTTGAAGTCCCGGCTTGACAAAGGCCTGGCTGGGATGATTGAGTTGGGGTTGGTCCTGCTTTGGGCAGGGGGCTGGACTTGATGACCTCCTGAGGGCTCTTCCAATCCTAGGATTCTTCTACTCTGTGCTGAGACAAGATACTGGGCTAAACACACCTAGCAAGGAAATGCCTATGTTCCTAAAATAGGAGTTGCATGGTTTATTGGCCTCATGCTGACCCTCGAGGCCGGATTTTGCTTTCAAATCCTGAACCCAATTATAGGCACTTACATTTGTAGTGAGGAGGTTGATTGTTGTTTACTTTTGACACTAGACATAATCTAGGTAAAGCTGGTGGCCTTCAGGAACCCTTCAGTTGCCCCCACACGCCACTCTCTGTTCAGCCGGTGGGGATGTCAAAGTCCTTACAGCCCAGCCACTCATGCTGGCGCGTGGAAAAAAATGTTGAATAATCAAATAGGCCATTTCTGCTCAATTGCTCTAATTTATTATCCCATGGAAGCCAGGTAGGGTGAATGCTAATGAAAAACTACCTATCACTCTAGCCCATGTCATTCTGGTTTATGACCTTATTAAATCGCACACTTTCTTCGCACACCGTGAAAATTACCGGAGTCTAGGACAGGCCTCCTTCCCCACTCCAAGCCTGACATATATGCTTTTCCTTGTCACTGCTACCGGTGGAATGATTTAGGCCAAATGAGCAGCCCCGAGTGATATTTTTGTACTCTTGACAGGATTATGTAACTGAAGGAAGGCCATTAACAAATACAAAGGAATAAGCAGAAGGGAGAAGGCAGGTGAAAAATGGGAAAGTAAATCTTTAGAGCTGTCACTTCATAATAAAATACCTTCATGTGAAGATTTAATGAGCTGGTTATCCCAGTAAAGAGAGAGGAAAATATGGTCGTCCTGCGTTTCCCACAGATTTTCTGCACAATATGCATCCACTTATCCAAATGAGATTAGGGTGCATGCGTGCGCATGCGCACCCCCCCCCCCCCCCCCACGCACATGCACACACACACACACACACAGAGAGCCCAGTCTGGTGTCGGTGTTGCTAACAGAAGCGCTATACTGAAACCTCCATCTCTGGAGACAAACAATTAGAACAAAACTTGGGTGCTCGCTGCAGCGCGAGAATAAAAGATTTATGAGCAGATGACCTCATTTTATGTTTCTGCATTTTCAGAGAGCTAATGCTGCTTCCTTTCCAGCGTGTGGGGTTGTCTTTTGTACCTGTTGCACTCTGTCAGTAGCCGTTCCTTAGCTGCTCCTCTCGTTAGTTCAGCGGCAGAAGGGACTCTCGGAGCGTGCGGAACTGGGAGCTAAAAGATCCCATGTACATGTGGTCTATGCACAAGAGATCAGTGAATTTTCACGAATAAAGTTTGAGGCATCTGCGATAGGCCATTATTCGGGTCAAAAAAACTAGACAGGTCTGACAGGAGGAGGTAAACATTTTTCAAGGTCCTATTTTTTTAAAAAACTGATTTTAACTTGACTAATTTAAATAGTTAAAATTGAATTCTATACTCAAAGAGTGAGTGTTGCAATTTTGGAGCGCATAGGTTGTTTTTTCCGTGCACATAGCAAAGATGCTTTAAGTGCAAAAGTCAGCTTCCACTTACGTATGAAGCAATGATGAAAGAATGTCTAACCATTGTACCATCTCACTATCTTCATTTCTATGGTGGAAAGCAACTACAGCTGCTCCCCGAGTTACGACCACCTCCACTTAACGACTATCCACACTTATGACCAAATCGGTTGTAAATGCAGATCTAAGTTACGAATGGTGATCCACGCTTACAAACAGTGTGGTCGCCATGTAACTCTATGGGATCCGAGTTACAAACTCTTCGAGTTACGGACCAGGTGTTGGTCTGTAACTTGTTCGTAACTCGGGCAGCAGCTGTAGTTTCTTTGCTCGTGGCAGGCCAGTTCTGTTATTTACAGTAGGATGGGCTGAATTTATCTTCTACACACTCTTTTGTTTTATTGACATCTTTTTTGTCATGGAGAACTGGGGTCAGCTCCCAACATGTAGACCAAGCAATTTTGGTACCATGCCAGACATCACTCAGATTGACCCATAAAGCTAACTTAGCCTTTTATTTTACTGAGCCTGTAGGTACCTGGCATTAGTGCTGGTATTCCCATAAGACATTGCCATAAGCAAATTAGCATAATCAAAGTATAGGCCTATGACCCTTGGCACAGATAAAATGGCCCAACCGTTAACCTAGATTTCGGTGAACTGGGAATTGTTGGCTTATTCTCCAGTGGTGGAGTTTCCACGATCTTCCTAGGCAATTCATTCCAGTGTTTAACCACCCTGACCGTTAGAGAAGTTTTTCCTAAGGCCCAATCTAAACCTCCTTGGCTGCAATGTAAGCCCATTGCTTCTTGTCCTATCATCAGAAGCCAAGGAGAACACTAACTCTGCCCCTCATTCAAGCAGTCTTTTCTAATTCCAAACACTGAAGCTATGTCTACACTGGCGCGTTCTCACGCAAAAACTCTTTTGGGGAAGAGTGCTTCTGCAAAAACTCTTCCAGAAGACAGCATCTACACTGGCATGTGCTTGTGCGCAAGAGCTGTGCTTTTACGCAAGAGCATCCGTTCCAGTGTAGATGCTCTCTTGCGCAAGAAAGCTCTGATGACCATTTTAACCATAGGGGCTTTTTGCGCAAGAAATTCATGTTGCCTGTCTACGCTGGCCTCTTCTGGAAGAGCTCTTGCGCAAGAGGGCTTATTCCTGAGTGGGAGTGTCAGAGTTTTCATGCAAGAAGCCCTAATTTTATACATTAGAATGTCAGTTTACTTGCACAAGAAAATGCAGCCAGTGTAGATGGGCAGCAAGATTTTGTGCAAGAATGTCTGCTTTTGTGTGAGATCGTGCCAGTGTAGACAGGGTAGCAATGTCTTAGAAGCAGATGAGTCACCTTCCACACAGGAGTAGGGAGTCTGGCTCACAGAGGTTGGCCTGCGGACATGAGCCAACTCTTCCGGCCCTACCCCACCAAATATTGAAACACCCCTCATTTGGCACAAGGGGAATTACTAAGGTTCTACATTCTTCTGAGGATACTTGTATGGGCCCCCGCTTGAGTTATGGATCTAGGCCTCACACACGCCATATTGCAAATAATTGTTTAAGCTACCAAAGGGGAAAAAATAATTCTCCACCCAAATAAAGGCATCATGGCCTTAAACTGAGTAAAGCCTTGGATCAGCCTCAAACAAATATAAACCAGACAATACGTAAAGGAGAAACAATGAACGAATCATGCACCCAACCTCTTGGCAGGAGACAGATTTGGGATTTATTTGGTTCCACTGAAATTAGTCTGTGCTGTTTGTAACCGAGAGCCGTTCTCTGCACAGCTGCCTCCTGTCACAACAGAAGGGACTGAAGATTCGTGTGAGCAACCAAATGGCCTTAAAGCAACCAGAGACTCATTCGTCCCCTAGTGTCTCCCTTTCCCAACTAAAGCTGCCCTGCTCGACAAACATTCTGCAATAGCTTCCTCAACAGCTGCCTGGAACATACTGTAACAGAGTCTTTGGCTTGTGGAAATATTATGTCAATCTTGACTCACAGGGGTTTCATTCAGTGGACTATGCAAGTGACCCTACGTGCTTTAGTGGAGAAAGAAGCTCATTTTTCCCTCATTCATTATTCTTCCCGGGCGCCGTGGAGACTGTAAACTGCAGAATCTCACATCGTTATGTGTTTGGTTAATGCCGAGTCTCTGCCTCAGCTGTTCTATACATCAGCGATCACTCTTCAAATGAACATGGTATTTCTGTGTTGTCTGCTCAGCATTGTGTTTTCTTTTTAGGGGGACAGGCGTTAGCATTATCTACCACAAGTACAATATTTGAGTTAGAGTAGCAGCAGAATCTGGCATGTGTTTTACTGGCCATAGAGCAGGGATGTGCAACAATTTTTGTGTGTGTGTGTGTGGGGGGGGGGGGGCACGTCAAAATTTTTTGAAGCAGTTGCGGGCCACCTTGGAAGGGGTGGGGCCTCAAAAGGAAGGGCGGAGCCTTGAACAGAATGGGTGAAGCCTTAAACTAGAAGGAGTTGAAATGGCCCATGCCTCCCTTGTAGTGCCCAAGCATCACGTTAGCTGGAAACGGGAGGTGCAAGCCCGTTCAATTCCTGCTATTGATGGGGCTCACTGTTCCCAGCCTTGTTGCTGGGATGTGCCCACCACAGGGAAGGCGCACACCCTTTTAACAGAAGCAGACGAATGAGCTCACGCAGCCCCCGGTACCCTGGCAACGCACTAGGGGGCGGGGCCTGGAACAACCTTGTGGGCCGGCTCAAAGCCCAGGTGCTTTTGCCCACCCCTCCCATAGAGAGTAATCTTTGGATCAGGTTTATGGCCATTATAAAATATTTCATTCAGGGAATGTCTACACTAGGCATTATGTCAAAATACGAACTCCCGAAATAACAAAACTGAAATGGGGGTGTCCTCACTATGGGGGAGCCGCCAAATGAGTCTGAGGCAGGCTCCATTATTGTGGACACACTACCTCACCTTACAGCCCCAGGAAGCACTGGGGAGTAAGTACTCCGGGGCGTAGTTGGCACCAGACCATCCACACGACCGCTATTTCCAAGTACCTTTTGAAATAAGCATTATTCCCCAAAGAAAGCAGGAGTGCAGCTTTCAAAATAACCAGCCCATTAGTCAGAAATAACAGCCTTGGTAGTGTGGACACTCTGCTTATTATTTCAGAATACGGGGGGGGGGGGGGGGGGGGGCGGTATTTCGAAATAACTCTCTAGTGTCGACCAGGGCTCAGTGGATATGTAAGAACATTTAGATCTTTCCTTATTTATGGGCAAAGAGTTTAGACGTCTTACCAGTTTAATTTCAACATCTCATTTAAAGACCATCCTTTATGTTTAAGAGTGGGTTTTTTAAAAGATTAACATGATTTTTTTCTTAAAAAAAAAAATCCTGCTCCTTTTTTTGAATTGTTGAATTTTCAAATAATTTCAAGCATCTCTATTTAATCTCTTCCAATCGGCTTGTAAATAACGAGGCCGTTTTTGGTCCTTTGTGAATGTGGCAAAGATTAATTTAATTTTCTGCCATTTTTAAACAGCACACACGAACATGGCCTCTCTTCTGTTACTATCCTTCATTATTTGTCAGCAGTGCAGGTCTGAAAACAGACGTGTACATTTAAATGGTGTTCCCCCTGTGACATGGCTGGCTCTGTAGTAGTGGATGGCTTTTATCTGTGCTAAATTTGACAGTCACAAGCTAATGAAATCAGAAATGAAGAGGCTATTACTGAATGGACTGTGGTCTGCAGTATGTTTTGTGGCAGCGAAGAGGCAGGATTCATTTATAGTGACTAAAGAAAAGGGGATAACGTGTCAGAGGCTGCTGAACACAAACAACCTCGACTGGTCTCTTTCGCTCCCATACTCATTAGTGCAGGGGCGGGGAATCTAAGGCCTGGGGGACCGATGTGGCCCCCCCGGCTTGCCTGGATCCGGCCCTCGAGGCTCCGGGTCCTCCCCTAGGATTGAGGAATCCACACTGGTGCTCCAGCCCCCCTACCATTCCCACACTGGGGTGGAACACACAAAATCTATGAGCCTGGGCCCCTTTAGGCTCTGGCGAATGTGGGGAGAGTCTTTCTCCTCCTCGAGCGGAGAGAGTCATTTAATGACTTTATTGATTTTGCTTCTCACTTGTGTGAGGCTCCCACCAACTGATTTTTCTGTGAGTCAGCAGCCCCCAACTCCAAAACGCTTCCCCCACCCCCGCCTTTGTGCCTTCTTTAGTCTCCGCACCTCAGAAAAGATATGTTGGCCTTGGAAAGGGTTCAGAAAAGGGCAACTAAAATGATGAGGGGTTTGGAACGGGTCCCCTATGAGGAGAGGTTAAAGCGACTGGGACTTTTCAGTTTAGAAAAGAGGAGACCGAGGGGGGATATGATAGAGGTCTATAAAATCATGAGTGGTGTGGAGAGGGCCAATAAAGAAAAGTTATTTATTTGTTCCCCAAATAGAAGAACTAGAGGACACCAAATGAAATTAATGGGTAGCAGGTTTAAAACTAATAAAAGAAAGTTCTTCTTCACACAGCGTGTAGTCAACCTGTGGAACTCCTTGCCAGAGGAGGCTGTGAAGGCTAGGACTATAATAGAGTTTAAAGAGAAGCTAGATAATTTCCTGGAGGTTAGGTCCATAAAAGGCTATTAGCCAGGGGATAAAATGGTGTCCTTGGCCTCTGTTTGTCAGAGGCTGGAGAGAGATGGCAGGAGACAAATTGCTTGATCATTGTCTTCGGTCCACCCTCTCTGGGGCACCTGGTGCTGGCCACTGTCAGCAGACAGGATACTGGGCTAGAAGGACCTTTGGTCTGACCCAGTACAGCCGTTCTTATGTTCTTATGTTCAGCCAGTATCAGGCAGGTTTGAAAAAGAGGCATATTATTGCCCCTATGCAGGGCACTCAAAATATTCCCTTCCCTCGCCACACACCTCTATGGAGAGCTACATCACATCAGTGCAGTGTCCTAAGAAAGTAATTAACAGAGCACATCTCTCTGCAGCGCCTCACTATATCTCCATCTCTCCCACTCTAGCTGTGTCATATGCTTAGCGTTTCGAGACGGAAATAGATTTGCTAGTCAGCATTGATGAGACCCTCAACATATTAAATAAAGGTTATTAGTTATTTGTGTTCCAGTTTATGGTCCCCTGAAGTTGTAGACCACTTATCTTCCTTTGGTAGTGTCAAAGGCTACCTCTACACTGCTGCACTATTGAAGGATACCGGAGGTTTCCCAAAATGGTTATTCCGCATCTTTGAATGCTCCTGTTATATGAAAATACAGCAGGCTCGCTATTCCAGCATCCCTGTAAATCTTGTTTCACGAGGAGTAAGGGACGTTTCGGATTTATTTTGAAATAAATGCTGTGTTGACAGCATCACATTTCAAAATAAGCTATTTAGAAATTGACTCGAAATGGGATACATGATTTGCATAGCTCATGTTGCGTAGCTGATTTTGAGCTGGGGGGGGGCAGTGTAGACACGCCCAGAGTCATCCTATCTCCACATGCTTTTTAGTTGGATCAGTGTTGTAGCATAGTTGAATCTGTGTATTAACTTTCCGGGAAACTCCGAAGCAGGCCTTGACCAACAGCATATGTTTTAATCAGCCTTAATACTCCAACAATTCCTAAGTCCGTACAACATGTGTGAGTAGGTGTGCGTGGGGGGGGGGGGGGGGGGAGTAAAATAATTGTGTTTTTAATTGCATCAGTAAAGATTAGTTGCTTACGCTGCTGGGGAAAGATACTTATCTAATACTGGGCTACGTAAACGGCTGTTTCAAAGAGCAGAATTTAGCCTTCAGAATCGTTTTGAATTTAACCCGTGACACTGGTCTTTTCACCTGCTCAGTATTAAGGGCCTGATTCGCTGAATCAAATGAGACTGGTGCTATTATTTATAGTCTAGAAGACTGGTGCCTCATTAAGCTAAGTGTTGTGCAGATGCACTGCAAGAGCCAACTTTTTCCTTTAACGAGCTTACAGCCGCAACAGACCAGAAAGACAAAGGCTGGGAGGAGAAACAGGGATGCAGGGAAGTGAGCTGATTTACCCCAAGCCACACAGCAGGTCGGTGATGCAGGTGGGAGTAGGACCCAAAGCAGGGTCCCAATCCATTATCTTATCTCCCAAACCATACTGCCGCTCAGTGGTATTGTTTGACACTCGGTTTACACTGCAGGTTGAACCTCTCTAGACCGGCATTCTCTGGTCCAGCAACATCTGTGGTCTGGCATGATGTTAGTTAGCCAGCTGTCTATGTATCATGGGGATGGCCAAGTTTCCCATGGTGCCTTAAAGTTTGTTGACTGCCACCAGTCCTGGCTCTCAGTGTTCTGTGCTGTTATTTAGCTCTAATTGACCCCCAAATGTCTTCTCAGAGGCCAGCAAGCAGTGGAAGTGTTGGTCATGCTGCTAGGTAATATTAACCTCCCATGGTTCAGCAAATTCTCTGGTTTGGCACCAGCCAGGTCCCAAGGGTGCTGGACTAGAGAGGTGCAACCTGTAGTGCGAAGGATGACAAGGTACAGGTCAACGCTTTGCTGGAGTATAAGTCTACAGATGTACAGTATGTTCCATCTTTGGGTTACAGGTGGGGATAGAAGCCTATGCCACAGTTTGTAAATATTTCAGTAGTAGATGCACTGCCATGATAAATGTCCCAGCATGTCACCTGTACATGCATGAGATGTGAACCTCGAAAGGTTAAGAATTGTGGTTTGGGCCAACACCTCAGGCGTCACATAATTGGGACAGTCTATGTCAACATGAACTCAGGCTGGGATTTATGGGAAAAAACTTCTTTGCAAGAGTCTACTCCTTTCTAGCGGGGCTAGAAATATGGAGCAAAAATACTTGTTGCACTAGGAACCATAGGCTATGTTTACACTGGCAGGTTCTTACGCAAGAACAGCCGTTCTTCTGTAGAGCGTCCACACCGCCCTTCCGCTCTTGCGCAAGAAGATTTACAGTAAAGCGTGGGAAGAGGGGGACTCTTGCGCAAGAGCTATGCTCTTTTCTAACAAGTGTAAGCCCGCAAGAGGGCATGTGGACGCGTGGAAGAGGTTTTTGGTGCAAGAAAACCCTACGGCTAAAATGGTCATCAGAGCTTTCTTGCACAAGAGAGCATCCACACTGCCATGGCTGCTCTTGTGCAAAAGCACATGGCAGTGTGGACGTGTTCTGGCGCAAGAGTTCTTGCACAAGAACCCATCAGTGTAGACATAGACATAGGGAGCATTAAACTCGCTGACCAATGCCTTCTTCATCCATTTGCCCCACTGTCTTTAGATTCTACCCAGAGCCAGACATGTTTAATAAAATTTCATCAGTGACTAATGTTTATGAATGCTATTTGGAATTTGGTGCAATAACCCTAAAAATTTACTGTTAAGAACGCTGGGTAAAACTTTCTAATAAATTGTTTTTATATGGCACCTTTAATATAATCTATTGCATCGGTAATACTAAAGGGCTTTATATGGTGATGATCTGGTTCCCAAACGGTCTGACTTTACGAGGGAAAGAAAAGCAGATTAATTTATCCCTGTGAGGGCATTGAATTATGACCAGGAGACAGGAGTAATCTCTTATTACAATGCTTTAATAGGCCAAGTGTAAAAAGCAAGTTCATTTTACTAAATGTAGAAATGACTCTTTGTATTCTGCCACCACTCTCTGGGCATGGCTACACTGGGTAATTATTTAAAAAATACTAAAAATAACACACCTCCTGATTTAAGAAAATCGAACTGGCATGTACTCGCTATGCGGAAGCCTCAAAATTAGTCCCAGGCAGGCTCCATTAATGTGGATGTGCTACCTCGACTTAGAGACTCTGGAAGCACTGGGGAGTAATTAGCGGCAATAGAGCATCCTCACTACCGTTATTTCAAACTTACTGTTTTGGAATTAGCATTACTCCCGATGAAAAACAGGAGTACGGAGTTTGAATTCCATGGCCCATTATTTCAAAATAACGGGATTGGCAGTGTGGACTCGCTGTTCATAAATTTGCACTTGCAGGAGGGGGGTTATTTTGCCATAAAAGCACAACATCGACCCAGGCCTGGAGATGTGACTCCAATCTAACTGTTGCCCCCATTTAAACTCCCTCCCAATTAGTATTAGAATGCCGTGTAGCATAGGTCCCTTTCTACCAGTAATGTGAAGAAGAAATGCCTGGGTTTTTGTTTTTGCTCTGTTGCTCCAGACACATCTGTCTGCTATTGCATTGTGTACTTCAAATATTGACCTCTTGGGTGTTTGTGTACCATGGTTTAAGGGCCAATTAAAGTGGCTAGCTCGTCAAAATGTTTCCCCTTTATCAGGGCAGATGCCGGGAACCATATTTTTAAGAAGTGCCCATCTCCCGGAGTATAGGAGGCTGGATCTCATGGAGAGCACGGCAGACTCCCCCAGTTCCCTTGAAAATGCAGCTATGCCGTTAGGTGCTTGACTGGGACCTGTTGGGTGCTCTGTGGACTGTCTGGCTCTGGCGGATTAACTATGGGCTAATGAGCTATGTGTGTAACCAGAGGGGAATGTGGCGTGTAAATAATGAGACTGCCAAGCTAGTTCTTTGTTCAGCAGAACCCATCATTCTGTGGCGGAATAATCTGACAGCAACCTCCACTTGCAGTATCATTTCTAAGTGGCTGTTCATTAAACCACAATACAATGGACTTCTTACCCTGTTATACATTACCTCCATATAAACACAATTAATCATGATTAATACTACAATGAATATCAAAGGCAGCAGTGATGATGGGCCCCCTTTGTAATAAACGGTGGCCATTACATTATATGGCATATGATAGCACGGTTGATAATAACTTAAATGCATGTAATAAAATATTTGAAGACTATGTCTTGATTTATAACGGCTTGTCCTAGCATCCTCCGTTAAATATGCATTAATGATGCATTTTATAATAGCTTACTTAAGCATTGCTGCATCCCGCTATTCATAAATGCGCTGGGCTTATCTGTGAAATGAATGACATTTAATTTTACATGTTAATGAAAACATTGGCAAGCCTGTGGTATAATCATACTGGAGTAAACGTCTGGTTCTATTAACTGGCTGGTACACAGAGCGACTGCTCTCCTGTGCAGATCATAGGGTAGTAATGACCTAGCGGGATGCTGCACTGGGTCTGTATTAAAGAGATGGGAGTCAGCAGGAACAAAACAAGGCCTCACTGTCTACTCCAGTGTCACGAGTGCATTTCCCCCCCTGCCAGGCATCGGGCAAGGCTGTGCATCGAAAAGGAGACATAAAACTTACCTGGATCCGGAGAGAAAGGAAAGCCAACACAGGGACAAAGCAGGCAGTTACTCCAGGGCCTGACAATTCTTAGGGGCCTGATACTTCCAGCAGTGGCATCCAGAGCTCCAAGATGTTTTCAGCCGCAACAGTGCTCCGGGCAGTACTCAAGGCTCGGGGTGGGGCACACTGTGCTCTGGATGGTGCTAAGACCTGGTTGCCCCTGGCTCCACCCCTTTCGTCTGAGGTTCCATAAATGCAGAGCTGCCTCCTACCCAGACCAGGGACCTGCAGAGGCTGCTGGCACCCCTGACTGCACTGTGTAGCAACCCGTCTCCAAATAATATCGGACAGTAATGGCAAATTGACAAGGGGTTCCGAACTCAGCCATGGTGACGTCCCATCTCGGGCGGGTTTTACCTACCTCTGACAGATCTTTGTCCCTTCATTTTGCACTTGGGCTTAGCTTGTCGTTCCCAGAAAGCCTTACTGAATGAAGCTGCAGAAACAAGAGTGAATGACAAGTTTGAGAACATTTGCATATGGTGATGCGAACAAGTAGGAGAAATATGATCAGAATTTGTGGAAGAATTTTGCCTACCATAGTGATACAGATTTAGTGTGTAGTAGAAGAATAGAAGGGGCTAAATCCTTGACTTCTACAATGTGTAAGGCTACCATGACTTGTATTACTGAGAGTTGTGTATGGTGGGCGGATTTGCTGTTTGCCATGACTGTTTTCAATATGTGCTAGCTTCTGCCATCCTGATTTTAAGCAGTATCCTAGGCCAGGTCTGCATGAAACTCAGAAGGTCTGGTTCAGCTACGTATTTATATAGCTGGAGTTATGTACCTTGAGTTGGCTTACCTTAAGCCGCACTTGGTGCTGTCTTCACAGAGGGAGGCCACTGGGAGCAAATGCTCCCATCAGCTTCCCTTACTCCTCATGACTGCCAGGAGTACTGGCACTGACTGGAGCTGCACTCAGCATTTGATTTAGCAAATCTTACCTAGACCCTCTAAATCAAACGCCAGAAGAGCAATCTCCAGAACAGCAAGTAGAGAGGTCTAGGCTGGATATCACAAAAAACTGTTTCACTAGGAGCAGGGTAAAGCACTGGAATATGTTACTTAGGGAGGTGATGGAATCTCCCTCCTTAGAGGTTTTTAAGGCCAGGAATGGCTGGAATGATTTTGTTGGGGTTGGTCCTGTTTTGAGCAGGGAGTTCGACTGGATGACCTCTTGAGGTCTCTTCCAAACCTTGTCTTCTGTGACTATAAGACTTAGGGGCAGCTACTAACTGCTGAGGCACTAGAGAAGTTAATCAAACCATCAGAGGGAACCTTTAATATGCCCACTTGCAGATATTGCTTATTCTATCTGACAATAGTGCATACATTGTACAGCACCTAACATGATGGTGCCCTGGCCTACGACTACCATAATTGGATCCTAGTTCATGACAGAGGCTCCCAGGAGCTATAGAACTACAAATACTACATGCAAGTAAATCATAAAATGTCTTAGATTGATTCATTTGTATTATGATAGAACTCTCCCACTGTGATCCTTTGGTGGAGGAGCAAATTCAGACAATTTTAAAGTCATTGGAACCTTGGAACATAACACGGACTTCAGATCCAGCCCATAATGAACTAGTGGTGAGAAATTGGCTGATATTCTTGGATTGTTCCAATGTACGATTAGTACACTCCATATAATTCAGTGCTAGTCATATGGGGCTTGTCTACACAATGGAGAATATCGATCCCCAGGAAGTCGATCTTCTAGCATTCAATTTAGCAGGTCTAGTAAAGACCCACTAATTCAAACTGAGAAGATGCCCCTGTTGGTGCCAGTGGACCTGCTCCTCATGAGGCGTAAGGGAAGCCAATGGGAGTATTTGCTCCTGTCGGTCTCCTGCAGTGTGGATGGTGCAAAAACATAATTTAAGATACATTGACTCAACTAACATAGCTGGAGTGGCGTATCCTGTGTCAACTTTCCCCCTTAATGTAGACAGCATGTATATGGGGGTGGGGATGACCTCTTTATAAGATGACCCCCACCCCGCCCTGAACGCCATTATCTAGTCTAAATTCTAACAGATTATCGGAGGCTCACTGCAAAACTACAGAAGCGTTAGAGATCTCAGAGCCAAACAGCTCTTTTTATCACACAAAATTAATGCGCCACTTGTAGAATAATCTAAGATGTCAATAAAAGACTCTTTATTCATAAATAACTGATATGCAGTAATTTAGGTCTGTACATTTATCTCAAAAGGCTATAGCCATATAGTTTTTGCAATCTCTACATAAAACATCCAAACTGTCCCATTCTTCTGTTCTTTTTCGATACAATATAACACAGCGGTTTGGCATTACCAAATATATATATATGTATTTATATATATATTTATAGTTATGTACACAGATTGAAAAAAAGAAGCAAGTGCAGCCTTTTCCAAGGAGCCTTTCCCAAGTATCGACTGTACAACATTCAGAATTTACATTGATAGTACAAGGCACAGAAAGTGTGGTATAAACCCAAGGCGATGCTTTTGTTTGTTGATCCTCTGGCTCGTGTCCTTTTCTTTTCGGTACCAAACACATCCGAACATGTGGGAGGAGAGAGGGAGGAGACAGACCCCGTTGCTGATTTTCAAACCCTGTTCAATGCAAATGAAGGGCCGGAAGAGAGGAATGTCTTTCTAAGAGGGCTGGGTGAAATGTTTTGAATGTTGAAATCTTTATCAAAATGACAGTAAACATCAGGAAACGTTAAAGAACATTTCCATGAAATTCCTCTTTCCCCTCTCTCCCCTGTTTTTGTTAGCTAAAGTGCTGGTCTCAGTTTTGAAATTTTTATACATTTCTATTGTTCTTTCAAATGGACGGAAGGAAAGGGTGATTTCATGGACATTTTTGCAGCTCTCCCCATAATACGCATTTGCACAATGCTTCTGGTTTAAGACCAGGTATGGATGAGTGATGTCAAACTTTACATCCCCAAAACTGATTAAATGTGTATATTTCACGTGTCAGTCTTTAGACGTAAACAGAGATGAATTTGTTGCATCTCCCAAGTGACACGTCCCATCCCAAACCACCTTCAGGTGGCATGCCATCTCTTCAGGGTGGCATTGGTGTAATTTGGGACAGAGACAAATCCACCTTCAAGACAAAAATTGGGGTTAGTGATGCACGAAAGAATTTGCAATGGAGATTCACAATCATCTGTTCTTGTTTTGCTTTGTTTCTTGAAAGAGTGCTGAGTATGGTGTGTGGGGAGGGGGTGGTAAAGTTTGGGTGAACTTTTTCAAATTGCAAAAAGTTAGAATTGAAATCTGAAAGTTCAGTGCACACTTGGTGAAGTCTTAAAAATTAAAATTTCTGCAGCCCTCTGTAGAGCTAATAGTTCAAACTTCGGTAGGGGAAAATACAGAAATTTTAAAAATTAATCAGTTTTAGGGTGTCAGGATAGGTTTTGGATGCAAATTCCAATAAGATTTGCCCCTTAGAAGAAAAGCCTAACATCAGCCTAGGTGCACAGCCCCCTAAACTTCAGTTTGTGCTGCATATTTCCCTATGGGATCAAATGGTGGAACAGACACACACACACACACACACGCAACAAGCAATGTGGGTTGACACCTTCCTGTATCCGGAAAGGACATTCCAAATCAGGATCATCACACCAAAAAGCAAACAAAGTAGCTGTTAACAAAACCACAGTTCTACACTAGGTGAGTGTATAGTCTTGTTTGACTACGATACACTATATGGCAATTCAGGGGTGGTTTCCTAACCCACCCTATCTACCCCTTACCTAAATTTTCGCTAGTGACTTTAGCTCTAGTTATCCTGTGACAGCAAGACATGAAGGCTGCTACCCCCTCAGATCCTGACTCCCACCGACGCCTGTGGAAAGCACAAACCAGCTTATTTAAAAAGCTTTTGCAATAGCTTGAAAAATACAACACAACCCTACCAACCCCCTACACACAAGAAACACAATCAGAATCTGTAGTTATTTACCTCTAGTACAAAAAAAAAAAGAGATACTGTCAAAGGTCTAGATTGTTTTTTAAAGAACGGAAAATATGGAAATGGTTTCTCTTTCCATTGTGGCTCTTGACAATAACATCAGCGATGATTTATAATATCAAAGGACTATGGTGTGTTTACCATAATCTTAATAGTAGTACGTTTTTTCGCTTGTTGGCAAGTAGATGTCACTCCTGTAAATATCAGTTTGGGCAGCGGCCGGGAACATTTTAAAGAGTGGGGGTCCTGACAGAAACCCCACTTCTGTCCTCCTCATCTGAGGTCAGCAGCAGGGACCCCCAGCATACAGGATGGCACACACCCCTCTGCCCTCCCCCCCCCCACTCATAGTTCCTGCACCTATCAGATTGGGTAAGATTAAAGTCGAGCTGCATATGTATTATTTCAAAAAAATAATTCCTGAATAGTTCTGCAAATAGGAGTAGAGTCTTGTTCGCCTTGCGCCATGTCAGAGTTACATACACCAAAGAGGCTTAAGGATTACTGTGTGTGCTGGGGAATCCCTAAAACTGTCACAAATGATGAGGTGGCCAAAAAACGGGTGTGTTTGTGCTCTGTCGTGTTGTTATTTCTCCATATTGAAAAGAGTGAGAAAGTCACAGGAGTAGGTTGCCCCATTTCATATACCAAATACTCAAAGGAGAACAACCCACATGGGGGAAAAAAATCAGCAAATATTGAAACGGGGAGGAAAAGAGTGAAAATTATCAATGAATAATGTGACAAGCTCTGCAAAAAGTGAAGAATCATTTCCTCAGGACTGTGTATAGCGAGAGAGAAGCCATTCAAATTAGTGACATAATGGGCTAGAAAGACGTGTTTTCAGATCGTTCCTGGTTGTTGTGGACTTTGAGGTGTCTGCCCATTTTCATGCAATTAATTACCATTCAAGACTGAACACTGTCCTTTGTTTTTGCATGCAGAACTTAGACCTCCTATTACACTGATTGAAAAGAAGAGTGTCAAATTGGCAGCAAAAGCTCACAGCTGTGTTTTTTTTATTTTTTCATGTTTTAACTCCATTTTATATCAAGGTGCTGCTTTCGGCAGTGGGAAAGCATTATTTGGAATTGAACAATTACTATGCGTTTCAGAATGTGTCCCGTGGCATTGTCTTTCAAAGCAAGGAAGAAAGGAAAGGACTTTATTATATGATGTAGAAAGCTGTTAATCCTACGTGAGGACTTTGTCTTTAGTGATCGAGGCTTCCTATAGTTTTTCAGAACCATCTGAAAGAAAACCATGTACAGGCCACATAGAAGGATAACAGCTGTGGTCAGAGATAAAAATAGTTCCCTGTCTTTAACGAGAACTGTGTCAATTCCTTTTCATCCCTTAGGAAAAATGTGTGAGAGAGAGATATAAATATTATACACACATGTTTTTATATATAATTTTTTTCCATGGGAGTACTATCCTAGTTTGAGGGAAGTTCTTCACTGGTCAATGCAGTTTGCATGCAAATCTACAGAAGCTTTCCTTTTCTTGTGGCTTAAAGGATTTGATATAAACTAACAGGACTGCAAAAGCAATGTTGTAAAAATTGTAAATTAACTTGATGATGCTGCAGTCTGGTGAAGCCGTGAAGTGCACCATTTTGGTTGCATAATTGTAAATCATTTTAAAAGCCCAGTTATTAGTCTTAAATTGAGTCATAGCCCTGAAAGATCTGGGAAAGAAGTGTTTAGGGGAGAGGAAAACACATCAGGGCAGGGACTCAGGTGGTGTAAATCAGCATTAACGTCTCCCGAAGGGGCTAGATTCTGATCTGATGAACTTTAAAGTGCAATACAGGGTTAAAAGTCTCAATTGTGTTGGTCCCCCATTGAGACCATTTTTAGAGAGGGGCTGTAGAGTAGAGGATTTAATTTGGGGGTGCCTGGGTTCTAATCCCGGTTCAGACACTGATGTAGGTGGCTTGTGTCTTTTGGTCAAGTCATGAATGGTGCACTGAGCCTTTTTCAAAATCTATCCTCTCTGGATGTCTTAAGAAAGGGTCTAGAATTTAAAAAGTGCTCAGTACCGAAAACTCGCAATGGTCTCAACATATGCGCTACAATGGGTCCTGTATAGTTTTTCCATTCAAAAAACCTGACAAAGACCAACTACTTTCTGCTACCGAAAATTGGAAGTGAACGTGAATTATTGATGCTGTGTAAATAAAAGATGTTGTTAATGAGAGCTGCTGGGTACTTAATTTATGTATCCAATTTGGGAGCTGCACTTTATTTATTATTTTAAATATCTGCTCTTTCGCTTCCGTTTCTCCATCTCTAAAATGGGGGCAAAACGTACACGCCAGGAGTAGCATTGAGGAAATTAGCATGTGTCAGGAAAGTACTTTAAACATTCAGAAAAATCCGTTCTTGATTTTTAAATATTGTTCCAGGGGTTAATTACTCTTTGGTTTGTTTTTTTTAAAAGCCTCATTTCCAGTCTGAATAACTGTAGCTTCAACATCCTGCTGCTGACTTGTGTTAACCATTCTCTGCCACACTGAAGAGCTCATTATTAAATATTTGTACCATATATACATAGACGCTTGTAATCGAGTCACCTCGTAAGCTAAATAGATTGAAAACATGTCATAGAGTGATTGACACATTTAAGTCAAATCCCTCAATCATTCTCATGGGTCTTCAAACTTTCACTGGTTTGTAGAATCATAGAACTGGAAGGGACATCGAGAGACCATCTAATCCAGTCCCCTGCCCTCACAGCAGGGCCAAGCACCATCTACACCATCCCAGACAGGTGTCTGTCCAACCTGCTTTAAAATATCTCCAGTGATGGAGATTCCACAACCTCCCTAGGCAATTTAATCCAGTGCATAACCACCCTGACAATTAAGAAGTGTTTCCTAATGTCCAGGCTAAACCTCCCTTGTTGCAATTTAAGCCCATTGCTTCTTGTCCTATCCTCAGAGATTAAAGAGTATTTTCTTTCCCTTTTTGTAACACCCTTTTAGGTACTTTAAAGATACTTTGTATGTTCCCTCGCAGTCTTCTCTTGCCCAAACTAAACAAACCCACTTCTTCCAGGCTTCCCTCATGGATCATGTTTCCTTGACCTTTAATCATTTTTGTTGCTGTCCTCTGGACCTTCTCCAATTTCTCCACATCATTCCTGAAATGTGATGCCCAGAATACTCCATTTTAGGCCTAATTAGCATAGAGTGGGCTGATTAGAGCCTCAGTCCTTTCTGAATGGTGGGAACCAGAATTGGGCACACTAGTCCAGAAGCGTTTATCATATCTGTACTCAGTAGTGGGGCACTAACTTCTAATTCTCCTGAAATTTCCCCTGTTCATGTGTCCCGGGATTGTATTAGTGGTCTTGGCCATAGTGTCACCTTGGTAGCTCTCCCTCAACCCCTACTACTTAAGAAAACTATCTGGAAACATTAATATAAATGACCACAAAGAAAAAAATTGCCATAAGGCATCAGAAAATGTCTTCCCTGCAGGGTTACGTGAGGAGCTATGCATCCATAGCTGAGCAACTAGAGTTGCTACACCGCAAAGACACACGAAATGCACTGAGTCCTTCCTGCTGCTGCAACCCCCTGCATTTCTTCTTGTGGCTCCTGGGGACCTATCCCAGGATCAGGGCCACTGATAGGGGTGGGAGGGAAAAGGACAGTTGCCCTAGGACCTGTGATTTATAAGGGCACCAGGCCACTACCACAACAACAACAGCCATGACCCTTTAAATCGCCGCTGGAGCACTGCACGGTGCAGTCCAAGCTGCACTGAGGGCTGGCTGTGGGAGTCTTTCCCCAGCCTCGCCTCTTTCTCCTGCGATCCCGCCCCTTCCAGGCCCTGCAAAATCTGTTTCTAGCCCTGCCAGTGATCCTGTGAGCTGCAGTGGGCTGAGCCACTTTTTTTTCCTACTCAATTGTGGAGGAACTTGTCTAGTCTGGACATGTGATGGAATTGTGGGACGGCGGTGGAGGTGTCTCAGAAGTCTAGGGTGTTAGCCTGAGTCCTTAATGAAAAGTGGGTGAACAGCCAGAGCAAAACCAGCACCAAATCACGAACCAATACCCCTAACTAGGCCAACTAGCTCACGTTTAAAGCACCACTAAAGTGTGAAATGGTTAGGTGTGTGCACAGGAATGAAAATTAGAACGTCCAGGCAAAGCACCTAGTTAACTCAAGCTGCCTTGAGACATGCTTGGATTGTTTTCTTGGGGCTATTAGAAGAGGGGGCATATTTTTGGTTGTGGGCCATGGTTGCAGGGTAAACATCAAATGGTTTGGCATTCCAGTCAAGATGAGGAGATTACTGGGACTCTTGTTTAAAACTCTTTGGTCTGGAAATGCTGAGATTTCTGGCACCTTCCTGCTTTTGTGTGATTAGGAAAAATACCATCCGTGAGGGCATTTCTGTGACACCTTCTGGTATTTCTGTTTCTCATAATGGACAAAACCAGGCAGTAAAGAGAGGAACAAAAATAAGTGACTATATTTTGCAAATATATATAAAAAAGTTTTTTGGGGGGAGGGGTAGAGGAAGATTTTTACATATGGAGAAAGGGGTAGGGAGAAATCTTATTTGATCCGAAATGTCTCATTCTGCCGTGACTCTGATGTGCTGCTGGACAGGGTCACATTCAAGATAAGCCAACCAGGAACTGGGCTACTTTTCTCCTTAACTCTGCGAGCAGCAGTAAAGCCCTTCATTCTAATTCTAAATTAAGGTTTCATTCTGTGGCATTTCCACTTCCATCTTGTTTGCTCGGTTTGGCCAAGTCTCTGGTTTTTAGGACTAATTTCAATGAAGAACTCAACATTTTTCTAAATGCCTGGTGATTCTGATGCCCTTGTAACATGACAAGAGGGTTAAAACCCAAAGGAAATGGCCAACAACACTACCGAGCCACGCAAGATGTAACGTTTTAACTCAGGCCTGGCATCTTTCTGAAAGCATGTCTAAAAGATTGCGAGAAACGGATTTACAGAGCAGCTCCTCTTCAGACACATAATCCAAAGCCCACTGAAATCAAGCCTATGATTGGCCTTGAGGGGCTTTCAGGCTGTGGATGTTGGTTTTCATCTCAGGTCTCTTCTCCAGAAGCTCATTTGAACAACAGTGCACATTAACTGAGTTCTCTCACTCCTAAAAAGGGACCAACTTTTGCATAACACAAGGCATTCAGGGCACATCTATATTTACCAGATTAATGCTCTGGAGGTCGATCTTCTGGTGCTCGAACACTGAGGACAGCCCTCACTGGCGTCTGGTATTCCTCCTTCTGCGAGGAGTAAGGGAAGCCAATGGGAGCATTAGCTCCTGTCGGTCCCCCGCTGTGTGGACATGACAATACATTACTGCGTATAGGGAGAGACTTTAAGAATCTTTAGTTGGGTGATTGCTTTTTCAAATTGATGTAGGTTAATTACCAAAATAAACTTGTGTACAGGGTAGAAGTTAAGTGATGGGTTAACCGCTGAAAAATCTATGGTGACATGTTTTCTAGAAAACTGAAGTCCACTTTAATGACACATTTCTTTTCTCTGGGGTTAGGTCTGCACTGCAGCATTATCTGATTTTTTTTTCAGAAAAGGCTTTTCCAAAAATTGGCCCATCTACACTGGGCCAAATTTTGGAAAATCCTTCTCTTTCGGAAGATCCCTTCTTCCTCAGGGAATGAGGATGATGGTGCTTCCAAAAGAGCGTGTTTGCACTTCTGCAAAAAAAAAAAAAAAAAAAAAAAAAAAAAGGGGGGAAGCAAACGCATTCCCCCGCAGTGTAGATGTACCTAAGTGTCGTGGCTAAAAATGTTTATTCCTGACTTTTTGAAATGTGTGTCATAGAATCATAGAACTGGAAGGAACCTCTAGAGGTAACTGAGCCCAGTCCCCTGCCCTCCCAGCAGGATCAAATCAACAGATTTGAACCTGGGACCTCTGGGCTACGTCTTCACTGGCACCCTTTTCCGGAAATGCTTAAAACGGAACAGTTTTTCCGTTAAAAGTATTTCCGGAAAAGTGCGTCTACATTGGCAGGATGCTTTTCCGGAAAAGCACTTTTTCCGGAAAAGCGTCCGTGGCCAATGTAGACGCGCTTTTCCGGAAAAAAGCCCCGATCGTCATTTTTGCGATCGGGGCTTTTTTGTGGAAAAGACTATTGTGCTGTCTACACTGGCCCTTTTCCAGAACAGTTTTTCCAGAAAAGGACTTTTGCCCGAACGGGAGCAGCATAGTTTTTCCGGAAAAACACTGACAATTTTACAGTAGATCATCATTGCTTTTCCGGAAAAGCAAGCGGCCAGTGTAGACAGCTCGCAGCTTATTCCGGAAAAGCGGCTGCTTTTCCGGAGTAAGTGGCCCAGTGTAGACACAGCCCTGGTGTTTAGTATAGGAGCCTCTACAGCTTGAACTATAAAGCCAGCTGGCTCTCAGCTTATGCTGTAGAGCTCCCTTGTTCTTATCTCTCGCTGTAAGTGGTGAAAGTGCCACTGAATGGGAGAGTGAATCACACTAGGTTTGTGGGTCACACACACAGCGTCCAGATCATCCCTGATAGACGTCTATCCAACCTGCTCTTAAATATCTCTGGTGATGGAGATTCCACAACCTCCCTAGGCAATTTATTCCAGTGTTTAACCACCCTGACAAGTAGGAAGTTTTTCCTAATGTCCAACCTAAACTTCCCTTGCTGCAGTTGAAGCCCATTGCTTCTTGTCCTATCCTGAGAGGCCAAGGAGAAAATTTTTTCTGCGTCCTCTTTGTAACACCCTTTTAAATACTTGACAACTGCCACCATGCCCCCTCTCAGTCTTCTCTTTTCCAAACTGAACCAGTCCAATGATTTCACTTCCTCCTCTTCTCTATTAGACAAAAAGAGAGAGAGCCATGTGCCACTGACATTCCTGAGAGGCTGGCTACTTTCATGAGGAATAGGCTGGAATTGTATTAGTCTTAAATGTGCTGAAGCACCATGGGCACGTACCGCTGCCAACAGGAAGGTACTTTTTAAAAAACAACAAATTAAAAAAAAAACCTCTCACAATATGTTGCTTGAAACAAAATGCAAGAACTATTCCAGGCCCAGGTTCCTCAGAGGGGTTGTCTCCGTATTTATTCTAAAATGGTGAGCAAGTAGCAGCAACGAAGTTTTCATGTGGGAGCAGCGAAAATGAACAGCTGCTTGCTCAGTTGCTGCATTGAAGGGGGTTCTCACTTGTACCACCTCAGCTGGAATTTCATGGGTAGGAATAGTTTCAGAAAATCACTAGTACGCACATTCTGTAATCTACTGTTTGGTTTGTCAGGCTGCTGCCGAGCCCTGTCTGTAAAATCTGCCAGAGAAAATGACAAATTTAATTCTCTTGCATCTCCTCCAAATGGTGACGGTAAAATGAGCTCCAATGTCAGCGGCTCACGAATACCACGGGTTTGTGCCCATGCCACCAATGCCGATGCTTGGATTGCCATAGTTAATTGGCACCCGGGCTGATTTAAAATTGATTTAATGGGCAGAAATACTATTTAGAGCTTTAAAAATGAGTGATCCTATGGCACCAGAACTCTGCTTTACACTAAGCTTTATTTCAAAATAACCCCCCATAGGTTGAATTAATAAGCAGAGCGTCCACACTACCAAACCTGTTATTTCGAAATAACGGGTCACTTAATTTAAAATCTATACTCCTGCTTTCCTCAGGGAATAACACTAATTTCAAAATAGTTATTTCCAAATAGTGGTAGTGGATGCTCCAGAGCTACTATTTCGAAATAACGACTCCCTAGAGTAATTCAGACTAATTACTCCCCAGTGCTTCCTGGGGCTCTTAAGTTGAGGTAGCACGTCCACGTTAATGGAGCCTGTCGCAGACTAATTTTGAGGCTTCCCCGTAGTAAGGACATGCTATTTCAATTTTGTTATTTCGGCAGTTATTAAATGGATTTTAGTTATTTCGAAGTGGTTTGCTAGTGTAGACACACCCTTAGAGATTCACCAAAACATACAGAATCATGAGCTTTTGTGAGTAAGACCCACTTCGTCAGATGAACTGGAATGGAAATAACAGAAACCAAGATGCATACAACAGCAGAGGATGTACCTGTCAATTGTAGGACCAGTGTTAATGAGGTTAATACATTTCTACATGAAAAGCTATGAATGGGACACATCCAGTCCACTTAATTAGCCTCATTAACATGGATCCTACAATTGCCAGGTACTACTTCTGCTGTTGTATAGATCTTGGTTTCTGTTATTTCCACTCCAATTCATCTGATGAAGTGGGTTTTACCCACGAAAGCTCGTGATTCTATATATTTTGATTAGTCTCTAAGGTGCCACAGGACTATTCGTTCTTTTTAAAGTTACAGACTAACACGGCAACCCCTCGGGAATGTTTAGAGTTTGATCAGCACCATGTCTATTAGAACACATATGAGAACAACAGAATTTTTGGTTTGGATAACTTAGGGCAACTTGTTTTTAAAAGGTGAGGGAGACAGGTAGATAGCCAGAGAATGTTCCCTATCTCAACTACTCCATTGGTGGCATCCACATCACTGAACCAGACAACACACTGGTGAGCCCAAATTTTGTTAAGAATGTGAAACTTTACCACAGTTTGCAAACTCATTAGGATGAAATTGGTCCAGTTTCTGGGTCTGCCCTTGGATTTAATGTTTCTGGTAGAAATAGAGCCAGACAGCAATTTTGATTACTTCAACCTGAAACTAGGTCAAAATGATGATGCCTTGATTGAATTTTCCTTTGACATTTTTTGCCCTAGCCCTGAAATTAGGAGCAATGCAACCAAGTGCCAGCTTGTGGAAAAAACAGGTGTGGCCATATTCCCAATACTGCAGTTGGTTGATATAAAACTGCTGCATTTTACTGCATGAAACTCGGAACAGCTTTACAAAATTTCAAACAAAGCTGAACTTCCACATAGAAAAATTTGGGAGACTTTTTGCTCTATTAGAAGGGCCAGGGAAAGTTCAGCAGGTTTCTGTATGTTAATTACACAATCCAATTTTGAAGTGGATGGGCTGGTTAAGATTGGTTATAATATTGATTCCAATTCCCTGGGTCTGATTGCTGCAGGCCTCCAATATACAGCTGGCACTTGCACCGGTATGAAATGAATATACAGTGCTACAAATATCAGCCTGGCAGCGATGCATACCCTCTTTGCACTGTTATAAACTGACACAGTGCAGGGGGGTGGAGAATCAACCAATATGCTCAACTCTTGCAACCCAGAGATTCCAGTGGCTCTAAACATTCGGTAACTTCCCCATAGAGTGCCATTCTCACTGCCTTCGTTTTTCTCTGGGTTGCATTACTGTTTTTTAAATAAGTGTCACACTATCGATTTATATCATCTCTAGCTTCCCCGCCCTCGCGCCCCTGGGGAACCATAGAAAAGTAGCCTTTATTTTCAATATTCCGACCAGAGTTTTAATTCTGAGAGGACTGTGGAGTCACAGAGATGATTGCATTTCCCTTGCTACTGTGATGATTTACTCTGGGGTTTCTTCTGCTCCTCCAAGTTAAAAAATAAATAAATAAAAACCAGGTGTAGAAATGAAGGCCGGATTCCCTGTGTGCAATGAGCAGAAAACCCTCATCTCCTCCCTGCTAGTAGAACTTCTCTAATGGAAAAGTCCAAGCTGACCATCGGTGCTTGACTGGAAAAGAGATGACTAGAGTCCGTTTTGCCTGCTGTAGTTGAAGTCGGTCTCTTCAATCTGAGTTTCTGTAATATTTGAGATTTTGGAGTGTGTCCTTCCTATCTCTTCCAGGGCACAGGCTAGAGAGTCAAGGTCTCCATCATGCTGATGCCGGGCCTCCCATAGGTCCAAAATGACAGCAGATGGGCTACTTTGTGTCGCAAAGTAAGAGAGATTCCTATAAGAAAAAGCAAGGTAAAACAAAAGGGTTAGAAAAGAATTGATGTGGTTACCTCTGTGAACACGAAACTGACCCTTGGTCTATACCATGTTTGGCCACAGATCCATTTGCAGACAAGAACGTGGACATCGTGGCCTTTAAAGACTCGAACAGCGGTCCCCCAAAATAACGATTTTCTTTACCCCATAGCTTTGTTTCTCTAAAACAACCCTTCCCCCTCTCTCATAAAAACTGGACTTGAAAACAAGAGAGAGAATAGCAATTCATGAAACCCCTTGCGGTGCCTAACCTTCAGGTGACACAGACTCAGTTTATCAGAGGATGGATAAAAGAAGATTTGTATATTAATATTTTGCCATAGCCACTAATGCTACATAATTTAGGCAGCAAATCAACTCCACAAAGTAGTGTAGTGAAACGTTATATATGTAATGTATTTGTGTGTGAGTGTATCCAATTGAGTTTGTCAAGAAATCGACTTCTTACGGATCGCGGCGGTGATAAGTTATGGGTATCATTTATTTTGCTGGGACTCCTCACTTGTACATTTTGATTTTCTTAAAAGATACACGGTCATGATTTACGGAACTTTGCAGAGCATTATGTGGAAGGGAGCTGGCAGAGCGCACAGGTTTTTCAACACATATTATCCTAAGCCTCGGCCATGATGCCTCAGTTTGTCTGAAAAGCAAATGTACAAGTGGATGTGTCCATCAACCACGTACATCCATGGTGCTGACATACATACATACACAATATAAAAAGATTAGGCACAGAGAGGATGTGTAAAATACACACACACAAGAAGGAAGGAAAGTGATTAAACTGTAGAGTAGAAAAGAAACGTTAAGGCTTGAGAGAACTATTTATTTCTATAATGAAATGTCAAAACTCTAACTCAAATGCTTATTCCAAGTACTCCTGGATCATTTCACTAGACTGCAATTTCACATGCTGCCTTCCCCACTGGATTTTTTCTAATGCCGAAGCCATCCCAGCTCGCCCTAAAATTAACAGCCCCACATCTCAGTTGTTCCATACCATTGAGTTTCCCGCAGCCACTGCGGACAACAAAGGAGCAGAAGGCGACCCTCTCGTGTGATAAAGATCTATGGGTAATTACCTAATTCCTGGCAAAATGTTATGACTAAACCTTCTGGTATTGGAGTTTAAATCAATATTTACTGATGAAAGCCTGCTGGAAAAAAAAACCCTAACCTGATAATGAATCAACACACGCATCAGGGCAACCTATGCATGTGAGAAAAGCCTCTCTGTGTCCTATAGAAGCCGAGGGTAGCATTTCTCCTGGTGTCATGATTTCAATTTAAGCAACTGTACAATGACCCAAGCCACTTCCAGAACTCGAGTAGAGCTAGTCTAAATCAGCAATGCACATCTGCACATCTTATTTCTCTTCTATTATTACCTTTCTTTTCAAAGGTTACCTTCAAAGCACAGCTGAGAAAGTTCTTAGCTAGGCACAGCTAGAGAAAACTTTGCTTAAAATGTGTACCACCAAACAACTTCTATCTGCTGTTACTCAAGAGGATAAAAATAACTGACAAACCTTCTTTTCATAGTTGTGGGGGGTTTTTTTTCACATAATCATAGAACACTGGAATGGGAAGGGACCTTGAGAGCTCACCAAGTCCAGTCCCGTGCCCTCGCGGTAGGATCAAGCACCATCTAAATCATCCCTGACAGGTGATTATCTAACCTCCAATTATGGAGATTCCACAACCTCCTGAGGCAATTTATTCCAGACTGAAACACCATGACAGTCAGGAAGGTTTTCCTCATGTTCAACCTTAACCTCCATTGTTGCAATTTAAGCCCATTGCTTCTTGTCCTATCATGAGAGGTTAAGGGAAATAGTTTGTCTCCCTGCTCCTTGTAACACCCTTTTAGGTACCTGAAAGCTGTTATGTCCCCTCTCAGTCTTCTCTTTTGCAAACTAAACACACAAAATTCTTTCAGTCTTCCTCATAGCTCATGTTTTCTAGACCTTTAATAATTTTTGTTGCTCTTCTCTGGACCTTCTCTACATCTTTTTGAAATGTGGTGCCTAGAATTGGACACAATACTCCAGCTGGGGCAAAATCAGCACAGAGTAGAGGGGAAGAATGACTCTTTGCATCTTGCTTCAGTATAAGTGTTTTTTATCATAACGTAGAATCACGGTCCTTTATGCACACACAGTTTACTACTTACGTATAGCATCCTGCCCTCTTAAAATTCTAGGGTCTCATCTACAGCAGGGTTAAACTGAAAATAAGCTACTCAACTTGAACTGTGCTAATTGTCTAGCTGAAGTTGAAAGCTTATTTCAACTTTTGGTGCTGTCTACATAGCAGTTATTTTGAAAGAGAGCACCCTTCCCCCGACTTCCCTTACTCCTCGTACAATGAGGGTTACAGGAGTCGGAGTAAGCAGTCCTCCAGCTCGACATTATTTCGACATTCTGTCGAAATAACTGCTTGTGCGTAGACGTGGACTATGTTGACTGCTGTGAAGACATAGCCTAAATGAACTCCGTGCATTGCCCAGTACAGATTAATATCAATCTCCGCTAGCCAGGTTAGAATTACTCGTCATGCATCTGACGAAGTGGGTCTTTGCCCACAAAAGTTTATGCTCCAATCAATGTGTTAGTCTATAAGGTGCCACAGGACTTCTCTTTGTTCATCAAGCAAAGTATTACTCTACAGGAGGAACAATGAAGTCAATAAGGTACGTGTTGAGTAAACTACTACTCAGTGTATGAAAGTCAGAATGCAGCTTTTTCATATTAGTGACATTATTTTGTGGGTAGAAAAAAAAAAGCTTGTTTCATATAAAACTGGGGCATGCGTGAGAGATTCTTTCCCCAGCATCCCGTTACCATTACATTTAGAGAAGTGCCATTTAGCTCTGGGTTCGGTGCGGCACTGCCTTCGAAAGATGGACTGTCAGAATGTGATTGTGTGTGAGAAAGAGACTCTGGTTTGATCATCTGGAAAGAGGGTGACTTATTGCATGTACCTGCAAATGCACTTTGTATACAACAACTTAATGTGAGCACCAGAGATTTGAGAGACGATGCAGAGTTTGCAGCACAGACAGGAAAAGGGATCTGCCGGGGGAATTTTTGCTAATGAGGGGAAGTGGCTACAGTGACCTTGTTCGGGCTTGTTGCTATGCTAGCTTGCTAATGGTGTATTAGAGACTGGAATAATAATGACAGCTCAGGTAAACACTGTGTTCTGTCTGCTGCCAATGCCAGCATTGCTCTTTTCACGAGTAACTAACGTACGTCCAGGGGCTTCATCCTTTATTTTTAGGCGTTTTTTTAAAAGTTTTTTTGTTTGTTTGTTCCAAAAGCATCTCTCTTGCTCTGGATGGTAGGTAAACAAACTGTAGCCTAAGCTTCAGAGGGGTAGCCAAGTTAGTCTGCACAGGATAAACTTAAAAAACAACAAATAGTTCTGGTAGCACTTTAAAGACTACCAAAACATGGAGATGGTATCATGAGCTTTCGTGGGCACAACCCACTTCTTCAGATGACTGCAGTGTAGCCAGTTTCAAAGAGATATAAAGTATCTCACTCCGGTTGGCTATTTATTATTATTATTATTATTATTGCATGGGCAATGCATGTGTCTAACAGGCTCATAAAGACACAAGCCATCTCTCAGTAAGGCAGGGTCAGCTATTCCAATATGAGGTCCTAATCGACACCTGGAGTTAGAAGGCTGTCCTTCCTTCAAAGGGCAAGTAGTGGGTAGCTGTTAATGGAAATTAATTTGCAATATGATGTAAGCTCCTCTCAAATGTTTGCTGTTTAATGCCAAGAGGCACGGTGTATTGCAACAGCATGGGCCACGAGCAATATACCTATTTCCAGAGCCTATCTATTCCAATAATAGACGCTGATCTCAGAAGCAATTGTCATTCTTTTCTGAAGCATTTACCGCCCCATGCCAGTGAACACTCATTTCCTACAGCCTATTCTTGTATGCCTTGGACACTAATTGTACATGGATCTCCATCCCACCCGATGGAAGATTATGCTAGTCACAGAACAAGTCAAATGAATATGCGTAGATAGCTTTTTTTCCCAGGTACTCCGTGCTACAAAAAGCAATTCAAATTGTTGCTAATGAACAGGAAAACAACATTACAAGTACAGTGCCTCCTCAAAAAGTATTAGTACCAATGGGGAATTGAAACACAATGAAAATATTAATCACTTCTATATCGCACTGGTCTCATTAAATGAAAGTCACTTATGTGACCGAAATCAACTCTCTATATAGTTTTTTAATTGCAAAATAGAGTCAAGACTCTGTTTATACCAAAAACAAGTAATTGGAGAGACAAAAACTGCACTTGATGCATTCTGTTTGTCAGAGTTTCACCTGAAACTCAGAATGTCAGAGTTATAGTAAAAAAAAAAAAAAAACACAACAACAACCCTGCAGAACAGCCTCCAGTAAAACACACGCACAGGTTTCACTTCTGGGAAAAATATTGGAAATAAGCTAGCTTAGTTTACTCTGAATCGTGCTTGTACAATATATAGCGTTGCTGAACACAACTTACCCACCTCCCGTAGAACAAGATCAACCCTAAGTCCAGCTATGCTTTCTTCCTTCACAACAATGTATAATGGTTCAGTCTTATCTGGTTTCATGACTTAGAAACCAGTGAAGAACCACTCTGCAAGGAGCTCAGTATGACCTGCATTTATTGGTGTTTTAGTTAGGGCTAGATCCTACAAAGGATAAAGATGGGGTACTGTGAAAAAGCCATGTGCTGAATCACTTGTAGGTCTGCTGATGAGTGTGGTACTTTGCATAAAATCTAGATGAGGAGAACTAGAGTATCTGGGCTGAAGGTCAGCAACTATGCACCATGCACAGAGCATAGAGTATCCATGAAAGATAGAATTCCGTTGTCTTGTCTACTTTGGCCATGTCTTCACTCTGGGGAAGACCGATATGGGATTGCTCTTCTGGAGTTTGATTTAGCGAGGTCTAAAGAAGACCCGCTAAATCAAACTCAGAGTGTGCCCTATCAGACACTGGTGGTCCTGCTCCTGTGGGGAGGGAAGATGTGGGGATGGCACGGAAACTCAAATTAAGGAACGTCGACTCCGGCTACATAATTAGCATAGATGGAGTTGGGTATCTTAATTTGACCTTCCCCTTTAGTGTAATCCTGGCCTGAATCCATCTCTGGAAGTCTTACCACCTCTTACAATGTGTCTATACAGTACCTAGCACAAATAAGAATCTTGCTGGGAGTTTCCAGGTACTATCCTAACATATAATACAGTTTGTCCTTGAAATACCAACCAAAGACACTGACACTGCCTGACTCACATGACTTCCCCTGATGTCAGTTTCTAAACACAGCTCTTTAGAACCTTGCCACAAAATTAGAAAATTGATTAAAAACACTGTTCATCACCGCTACAAGGTACAAATAGAGGACAAGAGTTGAACAGATGTAAATAAATGTTTCCTTTCTATATATCAAAATCTAATGTTATGTTATTTAGATAAGACTAAAAAACCAGAAGGGCTATGAATCCTCATGCTTCATGGCATAAGAGAAACACTAACGGCATGTCTACACTGCACGGCTATTTTGAAATAAGCTATTCTGGAATAGTTATTCCAAAATAGCTTATTTTGAAATAGCACGTCTACACTGCAGGGAAGCCACAAAATTTGTCCAAGGCTGGCTTCCCTAATGTAGACGTGCTACTTCGATATAGAGTCCCAGGAGGCACTGGGGAGGAATAACTTAGAATGGTCACGGTGAGGGGCTAGTTCAAAATAGCAGCAGTGGAGCATCTATACACGCCTTAGTGCAAAATAGCTATTTCGGAATGGGCCTCGGAATGAGGTTTATAGATTTTGGAATAAGCCGTCCGTTATTTTGAAATTATTTCAAAGTAATGGAATGGGTGTATAGACGCTCACATTGTTATTTCAAAATAACGCTAGTTATCTATTTCGAAATAACGGTGCAGTGTAGATGCACCCTAACTGATGGAGGTTAGGAAGAGATTTTCCCCATGGGCAGGTTGCTCTATATTTATCTATCATGAGGTTTATCACACTGAAGCATTTGGTAATGGTAACTGTTGGGGAAAGAACTAGAATACACGGGTCACTGTTTTGGCCTAGGATGGTAATTCCTGTGAATTCTCTGAAAAGAAGGATGTTTTTGTTTTGCCACCTCTTTATCACAGTGATCTCAAAGTTGATGCAGCAGTGACTCTGACTCAGTAATTCTGCTAACGTGACTCATTTTGCATAACACAAATATCGTCTGCTCTGGCTAGACTCAGCGACAATTCACTTAAACTGTACACTCAACCTTTTGTGCTGTGTAAGTATACCACCTAGCATAATGGGGTCATGGGACATACTCAGGACTCCTAAATGCTATGGTAATACAAACAGTATTTTTTAAAAAAACCTCGTTATTCTCAGTATTCATCCTTAAATAAATAACTGGGAGAAAATATTGTAGAAGAACACCACACACTGCAGTCAATGCCATGGCTTTATCTCCTCTCTGCTCGAAAGGTTAATATCTTAGAAACCAAAGCAATTAATATGTTGGTAATGGAGAGATTTTTAGAATTCATTCATTTACTCAATGGATGCTGACAAAATACCTCTTTTCATTTTGACTGTACAAAAAAGTGACCTTGGCGCCCACTGCGAATGAAGCGAGATGTCCACCGCGTGGATAGCTAAATAAATATCAAAGGCACGTTTAGCCATTTGTCAGGCAGCTCTATGGGGGCTCAGCTTTTCACATAAAAAAAAAGGAGGCCGAACGTGACACCCGGCCACAGTGGTCGCTAATGCATCGACCCAAGCGCATTTCTGAAAGATGCTCCTGGCCATCCGCGCGCTCTAAACCATCCCTCCCTCACGAAAAAGAGAAGCTCGTTACTGAAGAGCTGGTACCACAGGAAAGCCCATGCTCCCATCGCGCCATAGCAAAGGAGTAGGAAGGACAACCCACAGTCAAAGCAAGGGAAACTTCCACAACTGAAAGAAAGTGTTGGACCACAACTGAACGCTGCTCGGGGGAGGGTGGCAGAGAGGAGGGGAGGACACAGTTGCCCATGGGCCACAGGAGAGATTCACATGCCGGTAATGCCTGCCAGTGGGGTAGGAGAGGCTGCAACTTACCCTCTCCACCCATGTTTCTCCATCCTGCTGCAGCTCAGGGCTGCTGGGACTCTCTGTTCACTGAGCAAAGTGGCGTTCGGGGGCGCCGATGTCACTCCTGCCCCCCCCATCTCTGCAGAGCAGGAGAGGGGAAGGGAGACGGTCAGGAACAGAGCAGGAGAGCCGTCAGCGAGTGGCTTCAAGAGACAGCTCTGACCTCTGTCAAATTTCCTCGCCTCAGCAGCCCCCCAACGCAGACTCTCTCCTCTCACATCTCTCCCCCACACACATTCCTTTCTCTTGCTTTCTCTCACACACACTATCCTGTCTGTGACACCCCCCCCACACACACACTGTGGCTGTGTCCAGACTCCATGCCTCCTTCGACGGAGGCATGTAGATTAGCCACATCGGAAGAGGGAAATGAAGCCGCGATTAAAATAATCGCGGCTTCATTTAAATTTAAATGGCTGCCCCGATCTGCCGATCAGCTGTTTGTCGGCAGATCGGGAGAGTCTGGACGCGATGCCCCGACAAAGAAGCCTTTCTTCATCGACACAGGTAAACCTGGTTTCACGAGGCTTACCTGTGTCGATGAAGAAAGGCTTCTTTGTCGGGGCATCGCGTCCAGACTCTCCCGATCTGCCGACAAACAGCTGATCGGCAGATCGGGGCAGCCATTTAAATTTAAATGAAGCCGCGATTATTTTAATCGCGGCTTCATTTCCCTCTTCCGATGTGGCTAATCTACATGCCTCCGTCGAAGGAGGCATGGAGTCTGGACACAGCCTGTGTTTGTTTCTCTTGCTCACACTCACACACAAACTACCCTGTGTCTGTTTCTCTCTCTCACACACACACACGCATACACACACACTATCCTGTCACTCTCTTTCACACCCACACCCTTTTCTCTCACTGTCTCTCATACACACTATCTTGTCTGACACACACACACTCTCCCGTGTCTGTTTCTCTCTCTCAAGTGCGTACGTATACACACACACACACAAAATCCTGTCTATTTCACTCTGTTACATATACACACAAACTGTGCTCTCTCTCTCTCTCTCTCTCACATACACACACACACAAACACATACACTCTTACATATACACACAAACTGTGCTCTCACTCTCTCTCTCTCTCTCTCACACACACACACACACACACACACACACACACACACACACACAAGCCCTGTCTGTGTGTCTCACACACCTCTCAGACATACAGTTGTATCATTGTTCTCATTACCCCTTGGTATTTCCTGGAATGTACTGTGCTGAGGGGAGGGGGGCAGGTCAGGAGAAGAAAGAGGAAGGCACCAAGGGACAGGGTGCAGGAGAGACAAATGCCAGGCAGCCAAATGGAGACAATGAGGAAAAGGGCAGGAGGGGAGATGTCAGTGGAAGGGGGGCAGGGTGATGCTGCGAGAGCAGAGGGTAAGGGCATTGGAGGTTTAAGGGGGGAGGGGGAGGTGCTGGGAGAAGGCTTGAAAGAAGGGGTGGGCATGAGGAAGGTGGGGATGGAGCAAGGCATGTGTGAGGGCACACGGGCATGAGGGGAATGGGGGGCAGAGAGTGGGGAGGTGGGGAGGGGGTGGGCATCGGGACAAAGAGGGCAAAGGGGGCGGGGCAGTAAGGGAAGGGAGAGGCACCAGGAGGGTGCAGGGGTAAGGGAAGGTGCAAGTGCCAGGGGATTCTGGGGGTGAAGCAGAAGGGCAGACACCTGCAGGGGAGGGACCAGCACCGGAGGAGAGAGGCAGGGCAGGTGTGTAGAGGGAGGTGTTAGGAGAGGGGATGAGGAAGGGTAGCTCACATGATCAGAGTGGGGCTACTGGAGGAGTGGGCATGGGGGGAGAGAAGGGCTGGTGGAGGGGGCAGGTCTCAGGAGGGCTGAGGGCAGCGAGAAGGGCAGGAGTCCGAGTCAGGACAGCAGAGGAGGGTGAGGGGTTGGGGGGCAGCAGGCACCACTGGAGCTGATGGAGCAATACAGGGAAACTGTTAAACGCTTACAGTTTCCAGTCCATTTTTACATTCTTTAATAAAATATACATCGGCTTACAGGGCAGGCGGGGGGGGACTAGACCCATTCTGGGCACCACCACAAATTATACAAACCTGCCGCCCCAGGGAAGAGATATTCAGGCATCTGAGAACTAACATTATGCAATGTACTATCTGAGTGCGTCACTATGTCGTGTGAGGGAAAAAAAATATTCTCTCTGCCTCAATTCTTCATTTGTAATATGGCAGGGCAAAAATCCTTAGTTTACACTAGGGCCGTGTCTACATTGGCCTCTATTCCGTAATAGGGATGCAAATGTAGCACTTTGGAATAGGCAAATCTGCGGGGGATTTAAATATCCCCCACGGCATTTGTATTAACATGGCTGCCGCTTTTTTCCGGCTTGTAGATAAGCCGGAGAAAAGCGCCAGTCTGGACGCGATCCTCCGGAAAATAAGCTCTTTTCCGGAGGATCTCTTATTCCTACTTTCAAGACCTTATTTTCCGGAGGATCGCGTCCAGACTGGCGCTTTTCTCCGGCTTATCTACAAGCCGGAAAAAAGCGGCAGCCATGTTAATGCAAATGCCGTGGGGGATATTTAAATCCCCCGCGGATTTGCCTATTCCAAAGTGCTACATTTGCATCCCTATTACGGAATAGGGGCCAATGTAGATGCAGCCCACGGCTTTATTTCAAAATAACCCCCCTTAAGTTGAATTAATAAGCGGAGGGTCCACACGACCATGTTATTTTGAAATAACGGGTCACTTATTTCGAAATCTGTACTCCTGCTTTCCTCAAGGAATAACATTAATTTTGAAATAGTTCTTTTGAAATAGCGGTAGTGTGGATGCTGCACTGCTGCTATTTCGAAATAACGACTCCCCAGAGTAATTTGAACTAATTACTCCACTGTGCTTTGTGGGGCTTTAGGCCAAGGTAGTGTGTTCACATTAACAGAGCCTACCTCAGACTAATTTTCATACTTCCGCATAGTGTGGACATGCTAATTTGATTTTTTTATGTCGGGAGTTATTAAATCGATTTTAGTTTCTTCAAAAGAGTTTCCTAATGTAGACATGCCCTAAGTGACTGACTGAAGAAGATATGTGGCAGAACTAATTTCCTGAGTCCCCGTCCAGTGTCTTATCCATTAAACCTTCCTGCTTCTCACTAGCCTTCTTAAATTTTGCCTTTTTTAGACTGCTGCACCATTGAGATGTTCTTATGAAGTTCAGCCAACCAGCGAAAACTAGCCAGTTGGTTGTATTTGAATATTCGTCTGTACTGTTTTCATGAGAAGCAGAAAGTAAGACACTGGCTAGTCCATTTTTATGGCTTTAATTTAGCCAACTGGAAAAATACAAGCAAGCAGCATAAATCTAATCCCTCCACCTCCAGTGTTTTCTCCCTTGTAATAATGCTGGACTACTGGTGAGCATAGATGGGCCATTTTTGGAGCATGGTTTTTGAGCTGACAAAAATATCCATTAAGTAATTCTTTCCTCCAAATCTAATTCAAAATCAGTCTGTGGAGAGAAAAGACCAAATAATTTTTTTCAGAGTATCAAGCCCTAAGGGACACACAATGGACTATCCTTCTATTGTACAGCAACGTAGAAATCTCCCTGCCTGCGGTAATTTGCCTGCTGGGTATGTGTTGGCAAAGATGCTCCAGGTCATATATAAGGAAGTCTGAATTTTCAATTTAGCACCATCCAAAGCATTTAATCTGGAGGAGAAAGTGGTTCCTGTTTTCAACTGTTAATCACAAAAACAGATGCATGAACTGCAGTTTACCGTGGGAATAAGGCAAACAATTCTTATTCAAACATCTTTTATACAAGCCAACCAAAAAAAAAAATCATAGCAGCAAATTATTCCCATTGTGTATGTAAACATGCACCTTTCCAACTTGCCTTCCATTACCTGTTGATGCTGTTTTTCTGTGCTAACATCTGCCAGTCTTTGCCTTTGGCATTAGGTGTGTCAAATGTTGCACATATTCTCTGTCTAATGGAGTATGGGATTTTGAAGGCTTTTGGACCCGTTTGTGCAGGGAAGTTGCCGTCCTCATGGGCAAACAAAGTGATGGTTTCTCGCTCATTCTAGACACAAGATAAAACAAAACAATTAACAAGTCAGTAGGTACCCTAGGTGCTTTTATACTGAGGCATGGACTTGGTCAAAGTTCAGTGGAAGTCCATGGTATTGTTGGGATGTAATTACAGAACAACTAATGTATAGCTTTAACCACTGGACCATTCCCCGTGTCATCACTGAATTATGCTCTAATTCAGGGGACTCCAACCTTTTTAAGCACGAGATCACTTTTTTAAATTGAAGTGCAATCCAAGATCTAGTTCGAACCCAAATACCCTTGCCCCGACTCCTTTTTTCCCCTTCTCCAAAGCCCCACCCCTGCTCACTCCATCCTCCCTCCCTTTCATCAGGCGGGGGCAGAGAGTTGGGGTGCAGGCTCTGGGCTTGGGTTAAGCGATTTGAAGTTTGAAGGGCTCTGAGCTGAGCCTGGGGCAGAAAGTTGGGGTGCAGGAAGGGGTTCAGGGTACAGGCTCTAATAGGGAGTTTGGGTCTGGGGGGCTCAGAGTTAGGGCAGGGGCCTCGGGTGCAGGAGAAGGTTTATAACAGGGGCAGGGATTCAGGATGCGGGCTCCAGCTGGACACTGCTTACCACAGGTGGTGCAGTGGGGCTAAGGCAAGCTCCCCCCTGCTCTGGTCCTGCAGCGCTCTCAGTTAGCCAACAAATTCACTCCATCCCAAGCCCTGTTGTGCCCCCTGTTCTGTGGAGATAGACTACAGGGTGGGAGAGAGGCACCCTGATATCAGTGCCCACTTCTCCCTCCCCTGCCCTGCCCAGCAATCAGGGGTGGAGTGGATAGCTCCAGGGCGAAGGGCAGGAGGTACACAGCAGTGGGGGGAAGGACAGCTGAAATGCCGGCATTTGATAGCCTCTTGGCCAAGCCAATGAAGGTCACCTGTCAGAGGCTCCAAGATCTACCAGTCAATCCCGATCTCCTGGTTGGTGCCCTCTGCTCTAATTAATTAGTAATAGCATCAGCATTCACACACACATACACACCTATACGTCCATGAAAAGAGCTGGGCATCTTGCTGTTGTGAAAGCTGTCATGTACCGAATGGAGGTATTGTTTCTTTTCTGGCTATGTTCATTGTCAGTGTGCCAAATTGAAGGACTTTAGGAGAAACAGTCAAACAGAATAACAGAAATGTAGAACTTGAAGGGGCCTCGAGAGGTCAGCTAGTCCAGTCCCACTGCGTGTTTAAACCCGTTTGCAGAGTTTGCTGACCTACTACATTTCAATTTGCCCTTTATTTGCTGCTCATGAACTTAAACGTTCAGGGCCTCTCTGCTGTACTGAGTACAGATTTTCAGACTTCTAGCTCTTTCAGTCTATCCTGTTCTTTTAGACAGCTGGCTTCTGCACGTAGCTAGCTATCTGATCCTTGAAGTAGCTAAGATTCACTTAATCTAGAAATGAATTTAGCTTCCTGGTGTGATGAAATATAACCTTTATTAGAAGACTTACTCAACATTGTCCAGGTCTGGGTCCAGCCCGGGACAGCGGGAGCCACATGGCCTGGGGCAGAGCTGGTCCCTGGGGCTGACCCAGAGCAGTGGGGGCTGCACGACCTGGTAGGCAGGGCCCTGGGCTGGCCCAGTCAATGGATGATCCCTGGGGCTGGGGTGCTTGCTGCCCCCTTGTGGTCATTCACGAGTATAACGACCCCATCTCTCACACCCTTCCCCTTCCCTTTGATGCAAACCAATTGCATTCCACACACATCCCTTTGTCTTGGCACAACCAACCCCTGAAGAGTTCTTGAACAAACAAACTCACAGGTGAACAAACAGACACACAGATGCACAAGCTCTCAACAATATATAGCAGAGGATGCACTTCTCACAGAAAAAAGGTCATCCAAGGATGATAAAAGAATAGCTCATGATTCTGGAGACCAATACACATAATCAAATAAGTACTCACTGCAAGTACTTTGCAAGTAATCCTGGGGAAAATTTGCTTTTATTACCAAATGCATAAAATTGTGATATTTGTGGCCCATAAACTAACAGGCAAAAAGTCTAAAGTGGGTGGATATTTTGTCATTCATATCTTGGCATAAGGACTACAGAATGTTGTTTACTAAATATAGAAGAAAGTAAATACTGAGGGATAATACTGAATTCTATCCGCCTAAGCCTTAACTCTATTTGCACCCATTTTAACCTTTCAAGAGGCAACACAGCTATGGGAGAATGAGATTCTATTCCACCTCTGGGATCATTCTCCAATTGGTTTTGATTGCAGGTTGTGGTGTTACTTGTGGAAATGTCAGTTTGGAGGCAGACAGACATTGGAGGCAGACCCAGAGACACCCACTCAAAGCAGCACCAGCCCCTGACAGAACAACAGATGCAAAATCCGCAGAAATAGCTCCACTTCTGCTCCCCAGAAACCTTTCAAGATCCGCGGACCCTACATTTGCCTGTCACAACATGTGGTGCACCTCACCCAGCCCCAAGGCCAATCATGTGGATGACATCAAACAATCAATCCCGCTCAACAATGAAATTACTTGGGGGAAATGATAAAGGACTAAACCATCCTGTCATCTGTGGGTGAACACTTTTCACAAAGTGATCACTCTATATTTATCCTGCTGTGCCCTCAAAGGAAACCTGCATGCCACTTTCAAAAGATAAGACTGAGAGCTTAAATTCATTACTCTGCAAGACACGAACCATGATGGACTAAGCACAGGCCTCAGATTTATGGCTTATTACAACAATCTGTAACCCGCTAATCTCCTCTTTGTCCTATGACCGGAGAGGTGTTAAGAAGCTCTTCTACCTTGAATGTGCTCTTACAATATAAGCTAAGTATTTATGCTAAACAATCTGTTCCAACGTGCATTTTCCCGAGATGCTGGGAATTTCTTTCCCAGACCCAAAGAAGAGTTCTCTGTGGCTCAGATGTTTGTTCAATAAAAGATATTACTTCTCCCACCTTGTCTTTCTAATATCCTGGGACTGACACAGATACACTGCATACCTTAAACTCAGTATTCCCACTTGTAAACAGAGGAAATATGATCTGGAATTAAACATGGATAAAGCAATGCAAAATGTTCTGGCTTAATTTGCATTTCAACATGGCAGAGGGAAGAGGACACCAGCTTTCCATTTTCATCTCTCCTCGATGCATGAGACTTTAAGGAGCACAGAGAAACTGCCTTGTAGACATCTGAATTAAAGGCCCCATTGGATGCTACTGAAGTATAAATATTAAATTATAGTGATGTTAGCAGTATCTACATATAACATTTATGACACATCCTGAAAGGCCTCCATGCAAAGAAATAGGATTGCTGTAGATACATCACCTTTTCTGATTGTTTAAATTAAATATGCAGAAGAACAGTAGATTTTCATGCCCTGCACTTCTGAGATAAGCCACTGCTATCTGGCTAGCTATGGGAATTAGAAAGCAATGAGAAGTTCAAGTTTTCAGTCTACTACTTTTTTTTCCCCTTTACTTTTTAAGTCAAATTATCCTCATCCTTCCATCATCTTTGGGGACAGAATAAGAAAATTTGCCCTACCAGTAGATCTTCATAGCTTTTGATACAGCCTCCCAAAATATTCTTGCTAGCAAGTTAAGGAAGTATGGATTGGATAAATGGACTGTAAGGTGGATAGAAAGGTGACTAGATCGTTGGGCCCAATGGGGAGTCATCAATGGCTCGATGTCTGGTTGATGCTCAGTTTCAAGCAGAATGCCCCAAGGATCGGTTCTAGGGCCGGTTTTGTTCAACATCTTTATTAATGACCTGAATGAGAGGATGGATTGCACCCTCAGCAAGTTTGTGGATGACACTAAGCTAGGGGAAGAGGTAGATACATTTGAGGGAGGGAGAGGGTCCAGTGGGATCTACACAGATTAGAGGATAGGGTCAAAAGAAATCTGATGAGGTTCAACAAGGATAAGTGGATGAAGTATAAATATTAAATTATAGTGATGTTAGCAGTATCTACATATAACATTTATGACACATCCTGAAAGGCCTCCATGCAAAGTAATAGGATTGCTGTAGATACATCACCTTTTCTGATTGTTTAAACTAAATATGCAGAAGAACAGTAGATTTTCATGCCCGTAATGGGAGGTTTCGCTTTACAAGCCTATTTTCTCAGCTTACTCAGGAGAAACTGGTCCATTCTCAGTCTGATCACATGCTCCTGACTAATGCGAATTGAGTGCTGTGCTGTTGTCAGATGTTTTTTAAAAAAACAATTAGTCCTGAAGGTGATGATCTGTAAGACTCTGGATGCCCAAAATAAAAATCCAGCCTTGGATCAAGTAATCAAGTTAACACAGTAAGGCCACAAACCTGCAATGAGCTTTGCATGGGTACAGCAGTCTGTTTGCAAGGACCTCCTGCAGAGTCAGGATCCATCTGTTCAGATCTGCCTTCTGAGAACCATATTTTATAGTTAGAGTTAGAATTAAGGTGGCGGGGTAGGATAACCTTATGTCTAAAGCACATATCTGTCCATGCCTCATCTGCAGAGCACAAAATAAAGTGCCTTACCTCTTTCACCTCTGTACTTGCGAATACCTTCAAGATGCTTGTTATTTGCCTCTGGCCAATCTGGCATCGCTACTATAAATTATCTGTGTGTGCTATTATTACTTATTGTTGTGGTGTTCCTATTGACCCCCTCTGCCTTCTCTTCACTACGAGGAAGATCAAAGTTGCTGCATCGATCTTCCGGAGTTTGATTTAACAAGTCTAGTTAAGACTCACTAAATTGAACTCAGATGGCACCCCCCCCCCAGTGACCGGTGGTATTCCTGCTCTTGCAAGGAGTCAGGGAAGCTGATGGGAATGTTTACTCCCTTCGGCCTCCTACTGTGGGGATGTCGCCAAGCTCAGCTAATGTAAGCCGACTCCAGTGATTTATTCTACATTGCTGGAGTTGTGTACCCTTAAGATGAGCTTCTGGGTCTAATGTATACCTGGTCTCAGCTCTTTAACCCTTCCTCCGCATAATGCCTTTAGTTATATACTTTTGCACATGCATGTCGTACCTTTTTTGCCCAGAACTCTGCTTTTCTTAGGTAGTCCTACTATGCACAGTCTTCCAAGTTCTTTTACTTAGCTTGTGAGCAAATATTCAGGTTTCAGCAAATGTTCAGGCAGAGTTTTCCCATTAAGAATTGAGATTCTTTAATGGCAGGAACACCCAGAGAGTTTTTGGCCACCTCGGTTCAATGACTGGTGTGAGTATGTACAGAAACAAAGTAGTTCTTATACCATACACTCTGCATCACTGTCGTCTCCTCTACTGGGAAATGGAGCTCCAGAGCAGCACGGGAAATACAAGCTGCAGAAATCAAGGTAGCACTATTCTACATAGGGTAAACTGAGGCAGAGTTGTGGGGTGGTCTCCAATGTTATTCAGCAGCTTAGTGACAGATTAGGGAACAGAAGCCGATGAAGAAGTTACCTCTAGAATAGATGTCTGGATCTGTAGGATCTGCTCATGGCCCTTGACTTGCCGAACACAGATCTTGCAGGACAGCTGTGTGGTTGCGGGAGTGTAACGCTCCAGTGAAAAGGCACAGTGCAACGGCTGTTGGCTGCTACACCACACACGAGAGAAAGGAACCTCCTTTGGAAGGAATGTGTCCCAGAGACACAGCGAGGAGAAGAAAGAAAGGGGGAAAAAAGAGAGAGAAAAGCTGTGACAACAGCAAAGCAGGAGAAAAACATAATTATTATGTACACGATTTTTGCTGGAATAGCTTTTGTAATAATGTCCCAGTAAATGTCGAATAGCACAAAACTAATTAACGTCAATTCCAATTGAAAACGGCAATGTTAAGATTATCACAAGCTTAAATTTCACTCTGCCACATGGACGATGCAAGAAAATTCACTTTTTTTTTTTTTTTTTTAAAGAAATGTATTTCGCTCAGAGGAATGTTTTATTTATTACCCCCTCAGACTCAAGAATTCCAAATTCTTTCCCCACCTTGTAGCTCTGTAACTTTCACACTAAGTATTACAGAATCCTTTAGACTGGAGATAGACTAGACCCCTTAGGTCAACCAAGGTCCCATGAACCATTTGCAGGATCTGTCCCTTCAGCACGTTTATCCAGTGCCTTCGTAAGTCCCTTTTTGAATCTGAGTGATGTCACTTCCCTTGACAGACTTGCAACAACACATTACACCTCACAGTTAGGATAAAGGTAAAAGGAAGAGAGGCTGATTGCTCTGGCTACCTGGATTTCCCATGAAGATGAGGATCTGGAAGTACTCAGGAGAGCATATAAGAACATAAGAATGCCCCTATTGGATCAGATCATTGGTCCATCTAGCCCAGTCTCCTGTCTGCTGACAGTGGCCAAAACCAGATGCCCCAGAGGGGGGGAATACAACATGTAATCCTTACATGATCCCTCCCTATCACCTACCTCCAGAGAAACAGAGGCTAGGGACACCATTCCTACCCATCCTGGCTAATAGCCATTGATGGACCTAACCTCCATGAATTTATCTAGCTCTTTTTTGAGCCCTGTTAAAGTCCTAGCCTTCACCACATCCTCTGGCAAGGAGTTCCACAGGTTGACTGTGCGGTGAGTGAAGAAAAACTTCCTTCTATTTGTTTTAAACCTGCTGTCTATAACTTTCATATGCTCAACAGGGGACAATTAATTTTCTTATGATCCCTTTCATGACTTTCAGTATCTTGCAAGGTAACATATTTCAGAGGGGTCGCCATGTTAGTCTGTTTCAACAAGAACAACGAGGGGTTCCGTAGCACTTTAAAGATTAAAACACTTATTAAGCATAAGCTTTCATGGGCTGGAACCCACTTGTCAGAGACAGGATGTAGAAACTTCAGTTTGGCAGGTAAAAATCCACCGGCAAAGATGGGTGTTTTATATTACTATGGTGAAGACCAGCGTGAAGGAAGTCAATTCAACCAGGCCCCCCTCCAAACAGAGATGTGAATAGCAAAAGAGGGGAAATTACTTTTTGTTGTGAGCTGGCAGCTCCCTGCCTCCTTCATACCCAGTCTGATAGAGTCAAGTTTGCACGTGAATTACAGCTCTGCAGTTTCAGGCTGAACCCCATTGCTAAATCAGACCATCTAGCCACTGAAGTGACACTATGACAGGACCTAATTGCATCCTCCGCACCATCAAGGGCTTGTTCTTCTGAACATCAATCTACAGAATCATAGAATACTAGGACTGGAAGGGACCTCAAGAGGCCGTCGAGTCCAGTCCACTACCCTCATGACAGGACCCAGTACTGTCTAGACCATCCCTGATAGACATTTATCAACCTACTCTTAAATATCTCCAGAGATGGAGATTCCACAACCTCCCTGGGCAATTTATTCCAGTGTTTCACCACCCTGACAGTTAGGAACTTTTTCATAATGTCCAACCTAAACCTCCCTTGCTGCAGTTTAAGCCCATTGCTTCTTGTCCTGTCCTCAGAGGCCAAGGAGAACAATTTTTCTCCCTCCTCCTTGTAACACCCTTTTAGATACTTAAAAGCAGCTATCATGTCCCCTCTCAGTCTTCTCCTTTCTAAACTAAACAAGCCCAATTCTTTCAGCCTTCCTTCACAGGTCATGTTCTCTAGACCTTTAATCATTCTTGTTGCTCTTCTCTGGACCTTCTCCAATTTCTCCACATCTTTCTTGAAATGTGGTGCCCAGAACTGGACATAATACTCCAGCTGAGGCCTAATCAGTGCAGAGTAGAGTGGAAGAATAACTCCTCATGTCTTGCTCACCACACTCCTGTTAATGCATCCTAGAATCATGTTTGCTTTCTTTTGCAACAGTGTTGCACTGTTGACTCTCATTTAGCTTGTGGTCCACCAGAACCCCTAGATCCCTTTCTGCCGTACGCCTTCCTAGACAGTTGCTTCCCATTCTGTATGTGTGAAACTGATTGTTCCTTCCTAAGTGGAGCACTCTGCATTTGTCCTTATTAAACTTCATCCTGTTTACCTCAGACCATTTCTCCCATTTGTCCAGATCATTTTGAATTATGACCCTGTCCTCCAAAGCAGGAGAACAGGGATATGTGACGTATGCCATGATGTGCAAACTCGACACGAGCAGACCTGGTCTGAATAAAGACTGGGAGTGGCAAGCTCACTACAAAAAGTGAATTTTCCTCCTTTGGTCTTCTCACCTTCTCATCAATGGTGGGAATGGGCAACACCTGATGCCCACCCTGATGGACTTGATCTCATTTGCACTGGTCTCCTGCGTGGTAATGTAACGCAGCCATCCGTGCTAGTGTATATAACCCTGTCAAGATGAAGTTTCCACTTCATGTATCTGACAAAGTGGGTTCCAGCCCAGAAAGAGCTTATGCCCAAATAAATTCATTAGTCTTTCAGGTGCCACAGGACTCTGAGGCTACGTCTACATTGGCCCCAAATTCCGGAAAAGGGATGCAAAGCAGGTAAGTCAGCATAGGGAAATCCGCAGGGGATTTAAATATCCCCCGCGGATTTAAATAAACATGTCCGCCGCTTTTTTTCCGGCTTGGGGAAAAGCCGGAAAAAAGCGTCTAGACTGGCGTGATCCTCCGGAATAAAGCCCTTTTCCGGAGGATCTCTTATTCCTACCTTCCGCGGGGATATTTAAATCCCCCGCGGATTTCCCTATGCTGACTTACCTGCTTTGCATCCCTTTTCCGGAATTTGGGGCCAGTGCAGACGTAGCCTGAATGTTCTGCTAATCTTCTCACTGTTTAGAATACTGCAAAGTTAAGCGATAGGACCTCCTGTAATAACTTTCCTTCAACTTTTGCAGAGCCAGGTGAAAATAACGCAAACAAAATGCGGTCTATTTGTTTAAAAATATTTGAGTCATGAGAACTTGGCAAACTGGAAAGCGTGGGGGGGGGGGAGAGGGAAGCATTCAAGGCACCAACAAGGCATTATCTTTATCTACAAGAAAATAATTGGGTTTAAAATGCAGGTTCAAATGCATTATTTTGAACTAGTGTTGGTTTCCTTGTGTTCTCTTTAAATTTTAGCTTCATAAATATTGAAAGAAAGAATTGATTTGAGAAGTGTGTGGAACGGGGCAATGCAAGAAAGAACAAAAAACAGATTTCATCTGGTGATCCTTAACTCATTAACCCTTTACACAAGGAACCATAATATTAACTGATGCTAAAGCAGATTATAGACTTGAGTGGATTTTAAGTGGCTATATTCACATTAGAAGATGTTATCAATGACTATAAGTGACCATTTAGCTGCTGGACTCTAATCAAGTGTTTATAGTGTAATTATCATTAAATCATGCATTAACCCTCTTATATGGTAATTACAAATTGAATTGTTAGTCTCTAAGGTGCTGCAGGACTCTTTGTTGTTTTTTAAGTCTTAACGTAAACTGTAACTTTTAATACCTCATATCAGTGGAAAACAAGAGTTCTCCTTCCTTACTTCCTTCCCTCCACCATATCTGCCCCAGGAAACCCATTTTTCTTGACTATCTATCTACCCCCATCCATCCATCCATCCATCCATCCATCCATCCATCCATCTAGGGTTTGTGTCTATCTGTACGTGTGCAAGCATGTTCGTTGAAGAAATCCTCCTAAAAAGCCAGGACCACCAGATGTGGGAGGCAGCTTCTTCTTATCCTAACTTAGAGCCTGGTCAGGGATGGGCTGTGCCAGGACAACAGGAAGCCCTGGAAAAGGGACTGTTTTCCACAACATGCAAGGGGAGGGGCTGCTGTTCTGAGGGACGCAAAATGAGAGTGGGTCTGTGGGCAGGGAGCCTGCAGGCTAGAGCCGCACCACCACAAGGCTGGCGCTCAGTCATCTTGCCTACCAGTGTACCACGTAAATAGCCTCCTTCCCCAAACACTTTCCTCCCTTTGGCTGCAGCTCTAGAGGGGTTGGCAGAAGACCCCGGCAGCTAGAGGAGGACTGGGTGGGGGGAGAAAAAAGGGCCCTGGCAGCTGGGGGTTGGAGAGGGGGAAAAAAAGGCACCCTGGTGGCCAGGGAGAAGGCTGCGGGAAGAGAAAAGTCCCATGCCAGATGGGACACCCAACCCTGAGACCCTCCTCAGCCCCAACCCTCATTCTTGCCCCCTGCCCTCAGCCTCCTGCACCCACTTCCCCAAAAGACCAGCCCCCTGCCCTGCAGGACCTGGGCAATGCTGGGATAGTCTGCTAATCAGCATGTAAGGCTCAATACATTGACAGCAAAAATGCAACCTATATCCCTCACGACACTAAGGGTGTGTCTAGACTACAGGGTTTTGTCGACAAAAGTGGACTTTTGTCAACAAAACTAAACCTGCATCAACTCAGCAGTTTTGTCGACGCTGGTAAACCTCATTTTACGAGGAATAACGCCTTCTGTCGATAGAGTTCTGTAGACAGAAAGCATTATTGCATCTAAACTGTCCTTTGCGTCTACACTGCCATGTCGACAAAGCAGCTTGCTTTGTCGACAGAACTGAATGTAGTCTAGACGCTCTTTGTCGACAGAAGCTTCATCGACAGTATCTGTCGACAAAACTTCTGTCGACAAAAGCCTGTAGTCTAGACGTACCCTAATTGTATAACCTTGTACGTCTACAGCCTTCTTCCGCCGGAGACACTTCCCAACCAAAACAGTCACAGCAGCTTTCTGCAGGCAGGTAAGGTGGATACACAGCAGAGATGGTTTCACTCACCCTTGAAATGCAGCTAAATCGGCCCCTTCTCAAGACTGTCACGGGTTACACAAACCGACGCACTAAGTGGTAATTAAAAGCGCTATATTTAGTGCCTCGGTCCGTCGCCGTCGCCAGATACCAATGGTGATAAAGAAAACATTAAAAAAATATTAAAAATGGCGCAGCGGTAATTAGATTTTTCCCGAGTAATCATCTTCTGCGTTCGTTCAGCGTGGGGGGAGCGGCTCAGACGGGAACGCACCGAGCTGAGAAGAATGATGTGAAAAGTAATACAAGAGGACAAAGTGCTGCGAAGTTATGAGTGTTTGAAGTATTGCGGAAATGCTTTTAGTTTGATTCCCCATTATAATTAGGCTCCGAGCAGATGGAGAGAATGTAAATCACCTCCTATCAGGAGACAGGCTCTGGATCACCGAAAGGGCTCGGGGGAGGGGAACCCAGCTGATTTTTAGTTAAGGAACAGGGCTGTCTGGCTTCTTACCTTGTTTGTCTGAGCTTTACCCTCAGCTGACACTGCACCCCCCCAAGGGGTTCCGGTAATCATTTGCTAAGTGGTGGGATGTCCAACATGACCTTGGTATATTACAGGAAAACTCTCCCCGTGTTGTTGGCTTTTTTGTGGTATTAACCCCACTGCTTTTCCTTTGGATTTACCATCTGTGAAAAGCTTCGCGCCTCCTGCCCTTGCAAAGCCCAAGACATGGCACAATCAGCTCTCCTCCGTCTCCCTAATACAGGCAGAGGGAATTCGCATCCATGCGCCTGGTCGGCGGGACTCAGGCAGTGCCTCAAGCGGGGGGACACAACTGATTGCGGCATTCAATTCCTTCGTAAAAAGCTGCTGGTAATTCAGATGCATGTTCCTCCGCCCTCTGAATTTCAAGTGGGCAGAACTGAGTGCCCCTGTCTGTGCTGCCGCTGCTTCCGTGTTTGCTGGTTCAATGGCATGTTTTCCACTCGGGCTAGGTCTACACTACAGATGGGTTTGATTTTTTTTTGAAAAACAGCCATTTTTCCAAAAAAAACTTGCAGAGTGTCCACACTTCAAGCGCATTTTTGCGCAACAAAAATTTGAAAGAAGAGTGTGGGGGGGTTTCTGGTGTAGGTATTCCTCATTCTACGAGGAAGAACGCCTTTTTGAAAAAGAGCTCTTTCGCAAAAAGGTGTGTGGGAATGGGGAAGGGGTTTTTTTTTTGCACAAAAAGAGAGAAGCCCTGGAGGCCATTTTGTGCATAGCAATCAGAGCTTACTTTTGAGAGAGCGTCCATGCAGTCTGGACACTCTCTTTCGCAAAAGTGCATCGCTTTTTCAATGTGCTTTTGCAGTGTGGACGTGCTCTTGCGCAAGACGTTTTTGCGGAAGATCTCTTCCAATAAAAGCTTCTTGCACAAGAAGCCTACAGTATAGTCATAGCCTCAGCTCTGCAAGCCTGGAGTTCTTGGGGCATCACTAGAAGCTACCGTAAGGGAGAGGAGGCGCAGCTTTCAGGACCCCCTGTCCATGCTTCATTGAATCTTGGCACCCAGGCAGAACAGCACACAGCTCTTGACAGGGAAAAAGGCACCCAGCCAGCATTCCTTGGAAGAGGGATGCTTGTCCAGCTGCACAGAAGAGATTCCAATGCTGTCCAGCTGATGAACAGAGGGTCCCCGGCCAGGTTTTTTGTTTCTCCTGGTGGTGCATATTTGCACGTCTCAGTGCACACACAAAAAATTATTCTGCATGTGGATGGAAAAGATTTGGGGGAACACTGCACCCAGGTCCTGCCTAACACTAAGTACTGCACGGGAATACTCCTTGTCTAACTCCTGCTTCCGTACGTCCGGCATACTGGTTCTTCTGCAAGAAAAAAAATGCCTGTATTTATGATGCTAGCATCAGGCCATCATTCAATTCCCTCTGCCTCATGCTCTCCAAGAATTGATTTCTCTTTCCCTTCCTCTCTCATACACACGCACAATTAATTGAATGAACAATCAAGATGCACACACTAAACCCAATTATTTGTAAGCTAGGAGCATGGAGAAATGTCTGAGGCAAATAGGATGCAGTTCAATAAGGACAAATGCAAAGTGCTCCGCTTAGGAAGGACCAATCGGTTTCACACACACAGAACGGGAAGTGACTGCCTATGAAGGAGTACTGTATTTTAGTGAATATAACCCGCGGGTTTTATGCATTTTTACAAACCCCGCACCACCCCCCCCCCGTGGGGTATACTCATGCGCGGGGTATACAAAACTTTTTTTTACTCACCTGGGGGTGAGTGCGGCTATGTGGGAACCAGGTGGTGAGTGCTCTCCTGCCCGGAGGCTGGCTAAGTCCCCGTCCTTCCACGGCACCATAAATTAGCGAATATACCACCCGGCACAGTTTGAAATACAAGTCTTGTATACCCAGCGGGCTATACTCGTGCACGGGGTATACAGGGTTTTTTTTACTCAAATAGCAAAAACCACGGGGTATATTCAGATGTGGGGTATATTGGGGTGCGGGGTATATTTGCTAAAATACGGTACTGCAAAAACAGATCGAGGGGTGGTTGTGATCCGCAAGCTAAATATGAGTCTAAAGTGAGACACTGCTGCAAAAAAAGCAAATATCATTCTGGGCTGCATTAACAGGAGTGTGGTGATCACGACACGAGAAGTAATTCATTCTGCTCCACTCTGTGCTGATTAGGCCTCAACTGGAGTCTTGTGTCCAGTCCTGGGCACTGCATTTCAGGAAAGAGAAATTGGAGAAGGTCCAGAGGAGAGCAACAAAAATGATTAAAGGTCTAGAAAACATGAGCTACTAGGGCAGATTGAAAGATTTAGGTTGGGTTAGTCTGGAAAACAAAAGACTGAGAGGGGACATGATAGCCTGTATCAAGGACATAAAAGGGTGTCATAAAGAGGAGGAAGAATAATGATTCTCCTTAATGTCCAATGATAGGACAAGAAGCAATGGGCTTAAACTGCAGCAAAGGAGGTTTAGGTTGGACCCTAGGAAAAACTTGATAACCATTAAGGTGGTTGTGGAATCTCCATCATTGGAGATTTTTAAGGGCTAGTTAGACAAACATCTATCGGGGTGCTTGGCCCTGCTGTGAGGACAAGAGATTGGACGTGATAACCTCTCGAGGATCCAGTTCTAGGACTTTAATAGGGTTCAAGAAAGAGCTAGATAGATGCATGGAGGTTAGGTCCATCAATGGCTATTAGCCAAGATGGGTATCCCTAGCCTCTGTTTGTCTGGAGGTGGATAAGAGGAGAGGGATCACATGAGGATTACCTGTTGTGTTCCCTCCCTCTGGGGTATCTGGTATTGGCCACTGTCGGCAGACAGGATACTGGGCTAGATGGACCTTTGGTCAGACCCAATATGGCCGTTCTTATGTTCTAGTATTCTGCGATCATATGGAAATTGCTGGATTTGCTCTGGGTCCATCAAGTCCCGGCCTGTATTTAACTCCTGAGTCAGTAGCAAGTTACCAATGGTGATAAAGAAAACATTTAAAAATATTAAAAACTGGAGCAACTGTCATGAGATTTTTCCAGAATACTCATCTCTGTTTTCATTGGGAGCACTAAATATAGTGCTTATAGACTTGTGCGTAAGAACCCGCAGATGAGGGCCAATTTGCTTCCCACGGTACGTCTCATTCTGGTTTCTGCTGTCAGCAACCGGTTCAGAGCCTAACGCAGGAGCTTCTCTAATCCGTCTCAACAGCACTCATCCTCCTCTTCCCCAATCCGTCTCAACAGCACTCATCCTCCTCTTCCCCAAAGTCCATGACCCTCACTTGTTTGTTAGGTCATATTTCCAAAGATTGTAAGTTCTTTGGGGCGCACTCGGTATGGTGTCAACGCGAGTCTCTTTCAGTCATTTTTGGTTTGGGGGGAAATGTTGAGTGAGGATCATGAAATAAAAAGGGAGCCAAAGTTGGAGAGAAATTTGCTAAACTCTAGGAAAACAGGCCTTGGGGCTCAAGGCTCACTTATAAAGGAAATTGTCTACACTAGGAAACTATTTTGAACTAATGACTTAACTCCCGATTTTAACTTAACTTCGACTTAACTCCCGATTTTACAAAATCGGACTAGCATGTCCACACTACAGGGAAGTCTCAAAATTAGTCTGAGGCATGCTCCATTAATGTGGACGCACTACCTCGAACTTAGAGCCACAGGAAACATTACGGAGTAATTCGTTCAATAGTGGCACCAGAGCACCTTGCCCGAGGAGGTTGTGAAGGCTAGGACTATAACAGGGTTTAAAAGAGAGCTAGATAAATTCATGGAGGTTAAGTCCATAAATGGGTATTAGCCAGCATGGGTAAGGAATGCTGTCCCCAGCCTCTGTTTGTCAGAGGGTGGAGATGGATGGCAGGAGAGAGATCGCTTGATCATTACCTGTTTGATTCACTCCCTCTGGGACACCTGGCATTAGCCACTGTCGGCAGACAGGATACTGGGCTGGATGGACCTTTGGTCTGACCCAGTCTGGCCATTCTTCTGTTCTTACATTAATACTATTTCAAAATAACTATTTCAAAATTCAGGACTATGTAGCACTTTAAAGACTAACAAGATGGTTTATTAGATGATCATCTAATAAACCATCTTGTTAGTCTTTAAAGTGCTACATAGTCCTGTATTTTGTTTCAGCTACACCAGACTAACATGGCTACATTTCTATCACTATTTCAAAATTAGCCTTATTCCTTGAGAAAAGCTGAAGTACAGATTTAGAAGTAAGCAGCCTGTTATTTCAAAATAATGGGCTTGGTAGTGTGGATGCTCCGCTTATTAATTTGACCCAAGGGGAGTTATTTTGGAGTAAAATATTAGTGTAGATTGGGGCTTTGTGATATTTTATTTTCTCATGCCGGGCCCAAATCATGTCAGCTGATCTAAAGATTCATCACAGACCACGTTTCACTGAGCAGAGAATATGAAGTTAGTGCAAATTCTGCCGCCGTTCCTTTTAAAAAACAATCATTATTATTTCTCAGCCAGCCACGTCGTTCAAATTGCACACAATTATAAAATGCAAATATTTATCTAGCTGCACGATCATCTTGACAAACCCATTTCCATGACAGAAGTTCTGCAGGAACTTTCGTTCAACCCTGTCCTGCCGCTAATGCTGAAAAAGCAGGTCCTCAAAGCCCAGCCTGTAAAACTCCTGTGGGGTTTTACATCAATCCATCCCATTCTGCATTCTTCTCAGAGCAGGCATGACATGATTATTACTACTTACATGCTGCTCTGTGAGCTATGGCTCCCCCACCTGATATTTTTATCTCTCATTTAATCGTCATTTTGGAGGGTGCCACTCGCATTAGATCCAGCAAAGTGAGGCCCTTGCAACCCATAAAGATAAATATGGAGAAATTTGCATGGCTATCAAGACTTGTTTTAACAGCGCCCTGCAGTTCAATTTGGCCTGGCAGCACCGGAATATTGCTTGCCAAGAGAGTACGCAGACGCCGACGTCTAACACACCATAAACGATATATTTATTCATAGAAATTGAACTTAGCATTAGAGAAAGTGCTGAACCACACACAAAACGCTTTGGGCCCTTCAAGTAACTCTCAGCACTTTGCAAGTACTGAAGACTCACTTCCAGCAAGGAGCTAATACCCTCTGGATATAATTCTGCAGAAATACACATCCAGAAATAACTCTCACCAAAGTCTCTATTCCCCGTGTTTCGGTGCATTTAGAGTCAGAAGGATCCCAGTGGATCATCCAGACTTTCCTTCCCTGGCTAGACTTCACCATCCAGTCTAATTTTAAGTGGCTGATTCCTTCTCTCTTACAAAACTACAAGACCCTCACTGCGGATGTCCATGCAATAGGCCACATCAGAGCTAAAATGTAGAATTCTGTGAGTACTGAAACTATGAGGCTCTGCACTGAATGCTCAGTCTAGGCATATAAGTCGTACACCCCTCTGAACAGTGATAGAAATGTAGCTGTGTTAGTCTGGTGTAGCTGAAACAAAAAACAGGACTATGTAACACTTTAAAGACTAACAAGATGGTTTATTAGGTTATGAGCTTTCATGGGCCAGACCCACTTCCTCAGATCAAATAGTGGAAGAAAATTGTGCTACCTACCACTTAGGTTGTTGAAATGAGATGTTTTGGTGCACTAGCTGTGACAAAGGGGGCTGAATTTTCCATTGTGATGTGCTTCTTTGCAGCAGGTGCCAGACGGTACACATTCATTTAAGCCACCCTTGTGTGGCTGTGAGGCCTGTTCTTGTGGATGCTGGACACTGACATGCTATTAATTCATTACGGTGGAACCCGGAAAAGACGTTCCATCCACTCTGTTCTGGTCCCATCCTATTGCCTTGCTAATACACCCCAAACATATTAGTGCATCTGCATTCGACCTGTACTAGAAGAGTCCTCTGTTAGCAAACTATTTCTGATGTTGTCTTGAATAATTCTTGGCTGTATTGCAAGATTTTTATTCTCTGGGCCCTTGTCTATACCTATCTGGAAATTGACACTCCAGAGATCCATCTTCTGGGGTCTGATTTAGCTGGTCTAGTAAAGACCTACTAAATCAACCACTGATGGCACCCCCGTCGACCACGGTGCTCCACCCAGTCGCAAAGAGTAAGGGAAGTCAATGGGAGGGTTTCTGCAATGGGGACCTTGACTCTAGATACACTATTCTTAAGGTTCCTTGACTCCAAATACACTATTCTTGTAGCTGGTGTTAGGTCACTCTTCTCCCCCAGAGTAGACCTGGCCTGGGATTAATGAATCAGGAGGTGATGTAGATTAACAGAATGCTGTCATGCTTTTATCTATGAGTAAGCAATAACCTATGATAAGCAGAAAAGCTTATTAATATACTACAGATTTTAATGTGTATTTAACACAAGTGGGAGGTGTGGCTATAGATTACGGCTTGTTTTGTAAACTATAAAACAAACACAATAGAGCAAAAAACAACAACAAATGGTCTGGTAGCACTTTATAGACTAACAAAACACGTAGATGGTGGTGTGAACAAGACACTCCGGGAGCAGCTTCTTCAGAACAAGTTGGGGGGAATGACATTCTCTTTCCTGCTGCACTCGATTTATGTGGCATAAATTACCTTTCTGCTCTACTATCTGTATTTCTGGCTTCGGGCTAGCATTCTGGGTCAGTCTCTCTGATGTTCAGGATATTCTTCTTATACATGTAGGGCTACTTTTGCCTAAAGATCACAAGAGACCTTGTGTCCTTCTTAATTAGTACATCATCTCACATATCCTGAAAGCAAGCTAATGGAAAACATCTTCTCCTTTATTTAAGCACACTATGTACTAGTACAGGTTGTACCTCTCTAGTGCAGCACTCTAGGGACTGAATGTCTATGAACAAGAGAATTTTTCAGATTATGGGAGGTCAGTATTATTTAGAAGCATTACCAAAACTCCCCCAGCTTTCTGGGCCCTTAGAAGAGATTTTGGGGCAAATTAGAGCTAAGCAACAGCACAGAACACTGAGAGTCAGGACTGGTGGCTGTAAACAAACTTTAAGGGACCACGGGAAACTTGGCCACACCCATGGTAAGTGGACACCCTGCTAAGTAAAATCGTGCTGGACCACAGATGTTGCTGGACCAGAGACTGCCAGATTAGAGAGGTTCAACCTGTGTATTGCTCACAATTTTACAGGGACCAATGGATTTAATAGGCTGTATCCCTCACTTTGACTTATTCTTATCAATGCATCATAGGTGGGAAAATTGGCTGCTATGTCATTTCTAAGCCAAAATGTACCTATGCTGTGGTTGGATACCAAAACATACCAAGACATGCACTCCATTTCAGCTGAGCATTCACGGTTACATTAAGTCCAGGAACGACAACTCAATTACAGATATTGAAAAATGGCTCTTTGTGGGAACGGTGACGTTGAGTCCAAATGTTAACTGGGGCTGAATGTGATATGGGGGAAAAAAATAAAAGCATGTTTCTGTAAGCACAGAGAGGTTTACAACCAGCACCCTTTATGGGGTGTGTTTCATACCTCATTTCTCCCAATCCTCATGGCATTTTTTGTTGTCTGCTCAGAGACTAAATCTATGCTGTTCTTAGGAAAACAAAACAGAAAAGGCAGTTACCTTGTCGGCACTCCGCTTTTACTGGTTAAAAACTCATCCTGCCTCGGAATTAAAAAAAAAAAAAAAGAAGTACAATATGGACAAGTACCTGACACGCGGTAAATGGTTTAATTCTCCAGAGGAAAGGGGGGATGTCGAGAACGGAGATCTGAAGACTAAAGGTATTCCCTTTGAAATGCAGCAACTTCGGCTCTTCCAGCAATTGTCCTCCTTGGTGTCTTTCATCGGAAACGACTTCCTGGAGCAGAGAACAAAACCAAACAAAGATGAGGCGTACGGGGCCTCGCTGTTATAGAATCACAGAATACTAGGACTGGAAGGGACCTTAAGAGGTCATCGAGTCCAGTCCCCTGCCCTCGTGGCAGGACCAAATACTGTCTAGACCATCCCTGATAGACATTTATCTAACCTACTCTTAAATATCTCCAGAGATGGAGATTCCACAACCTCCCTGGGCAATTTATTCCAGTGTTTGACCACCTGACAGTTAGGAACTTTTTCCTAATGTCCAACCTAAACCTCCTTTGCTACAGTTTAAGCCCATTGCTTCTTGTTCTATCCTCAGAGGCCAAGATGAACAAGTTTTCTCCCTCCTCCTCATGACACCCTTTTAAATATCTGAAAACGGCTATCATGTCCCCCCTCACTCTTCTCTTTTCTAAACGAAACAAAAACCCAATTCCTTCAGCCGTCCCTCATAGGTCGTGTTCTCTAGACCTTTAATCATTCTCGTTTCTCTTCTCTGGACCCTCTCCAATTTCTTCACATCTTTCTTGAAATGCGGTGCCCAGAACTGAACACAATACTCCAATTGAGGCCTAACCAGTGCAGAGTAAAGCGGAAGAATGACTTCTCGTGTCTTGCTCACAACACACCTATCTGTTGAACATTTCAATATGGGCACCTGGGCATGCGTGGCAAAGAGGTCAGACTGACAGCCCGGGGAAAGGAAGAAGGGAGGCTGCGACTGTGGGACAGGCAGCCGCCGCACGAGCTGTCCTTCCTGGCCTGGAGAAGGTGACGTGGCACTAGTTTGTATGGACCACATTTTGACGGTGGAGAATGGAGGATGCTCAGTGCCTGTGCCTCTATCAGTCTTTTATTCTTTGCTCGGAGGGTGACTCTTGTGACCTGGCAGCAAGCCCACAGTGAAGATTCAGCCAGAGTGGTAGCAGCTGGAGCCCCAGGCCCTATAAATTGTGGTTGTCCCACTGCACCTCATGCTCTGGGCAGCTTTGAGGGCTACGTGGGGTGGCCTAGGACAGCACTGAGAGTGGTTGCCTCAACCTCGCCCCTTCTGCCCTGAGGCACCGCCCCCTTCTGAGCTCGTAAAACCAGGCCCCACCCCACATACTTTGCCCAGGGGCCCGGCAAGTCTACTGGGTACCTAGGTACTTTTAAAAATGCCACTGGAGTCCTAGCTGTACTTGTAGGCACCTAAGTACCCTTCTAAATCTGGCTCAGAGCTCTGTCTTTGAACGGAGTGGGACAAGAATTGCACCCGTGCATTAACTGCCACATACATTCATGTTCTACAGAGAGAATAATACATGTCAAAGAATAGCAGAGGGAAATATTGGATAATTCTTACGTTCTTATTCCTTTAGTATAGATCCTGTCTAAGCTGCAGCATCATACAACTGGACTAGGCTGGCTGGGACCTTTTCCTACCTGTCAGTCCGCTACACTGATACTATTATTTGTGTAGGGCTACGCTGTGACCATGGAGAAGAGCAGGGTACTCCAGTGAGGGCTGCCCACATTCCAGATTACAGTGGCTACTGGATGGCTACTCCCCATCCAGTGTTGGGGGGGGGGGGATATTTAGGCCAGGTCTACACTGTGGGAGAGGTGGACTTAAGATAGGCAACTCCAGCTACAAGTATAGCATAGCTGAATTGACATACCTTATGTTGAATTTCTGCAGCATCCCCACTGTGGGGGTTGACAGGAAAACTCTCCCATTGATTTCTCTTACTCCTTGCAACTTCATGAAGTACTGGGGTCAATGTGGGTGCCATCAGTGGTTGATTTAGCAGGTCCTTAGTAGACCTGCTACATCAAACCCTGGAAGATCGATCTCCGGAATGTTGAAAGTAAAGACAAGGCCTAACTCTCTTCCCTACCTGGTGACCAGAGCAGCAGAGGCACAGTGTAGGGGGAAGTAAGTTGGCCCTGGAAAAGTGCTGACACAGCTTACTTCTCTGCTAGAGGAAAGGGGAAATCAGGGGTTGAGTCTTGATACAAGTCACAGTTTGGTTTCTGGAGCAGTGCAACCTTAGTCAGGGCTTGCAGTTACTCCATGATGTAGCCTTTAGTGTTGACAACACACTTGTCACCATCTGAGGTAATCTCTTTAAAGATTACTCCCACCTCATGGAGTTAACTGTCTAAAAGGAAGACAAAGAAGAACTTGTGTTACTGTCCACCTAGTTCTTTAATGTTAATTTAAGTGGACAGATAGTGATGATGATGGGCATGTACTCTTAGGACTTTAATGGGCATGGGAACAGCAGCCCTGGATTTACACATTAGCAAGACAAAATGTTTCCATTTAAACGTAATAGTCAGAAATGATCCATCCACGCCTGAGGTTGCATGGAGGAAATAAGCAAGGAGCAACATCCTGTAGAAATCTTTTTAAATTAGATTTTAAATCCACATGAGTTGCAAATAATTTGGGAATGGCCAAGTGAGCTGGAGGGCTTGTTAGCCACAAAACCAGTTAGAAGGACTTGCTAATGGTTCTAAAATCGCCATTGTTGATGTGCTATTCCTTGGGGTGGAGATAATGCTGTACCCCATAGTTAATGCTCCACTACACTATACATCAGGCATTCCTAGCAAGAAACAAGATGAGGGCATTTGACAATATAATTCACTCATGTGCCAAAGGAGTGAATGAAAATGAGTTTCATTTCAAACACTGATATTTATATAGTAGCCCAATGTCTGAGTCTGTAACGCTGAAATGCTGGCTGTTCCCTCTGGGTGGCGCTGTTGCCTGAGTCACGTCCTTCACCTCCCACTGTGGCGCTCGGCTGACTTCTGCACCACTCAGCCGGGCCGCCGCGGGGGAGCAAGTGGCGCAAGTGGCCATTTGGGCTCTGCGTTCCCCATGCAGCACCCGTGTATGTCACCTTCACGCCCCCCCTTCACCTCCTGCCGTGGCGCTCGGCTGACTTCTGCGCCACTCAGCCAGGTCGCCGTGGGGGAGCCCAAACCGCCGCTTGCTCTGCTTGCTCCCCTGCGGCGGCCCAGCTGAGCGGCGCAGAAGTCAGCCGAGCGCCACGGTGGGAGGTGAAGGGAAGCGGGGAGGTGACATGCAGCGTGACAGCAGCTCCAGGCTGTTTGGGCTCTGCAGTCCCCCAAGTGAGAGGCAGGAGGCGGAGGAGAGCTGAGAGAGAGAGAAGGGGGGAGGCAGAAGAAGGAGGAGAGAGAGAGAGAGAGAGAGACGGAGCGAGAGACCGGAGGCTCAGGAGAGAAGACCGACATGGAGGAGAGACCTGAAAATCCCGTCTTATGACAGGCTAATTGGCTAATATGAAAGAATGGGCCAGGTATGTCTCAATTTCTTTAAAATTTATTTTACCCAGGGAGGGTATATCTCTATTGTATAACTCCTTGCATTGCTCCTTGAAATCTTCTGAGGTGAACAACGGAAGTATGAACACTGGGTCAGTCCTCCACCTCTTAATCATACAAGTACTCCTCATCAATGCTGGTAGTGAACAGGACTGCTCTCGACAGAAAGAGCTGGAGACCTGGGACCATTCCATCTGTCGATGATCTCACACATGTCTCTGGCACCATGGTTTCTGATCTCAGAGGGGTCGCCATGCGAGTCTGTAACTTTAAAAATGAATGGGCCTAGGGCACTGCAGAGGCTAACCAGAAGAGATAGAATCATGAGCTTTCCACTTCATCAGATGAATTGGAGTGGAAATTACAGAAACCAAGAGACTTATAGAACAGCAAAAGTGTAGTACCTGTCAATTTTAGGACCCATGTTAATGAGGCTAATTAAGTGGTCTGGATGTGTCCTATACATAGCTTTTCATGTGAAAGTGCAGCTGTTAAAGGCAGGAGAAATTGGCTTTGTAATGCGCCAGTCAATTCATGTCATTGTTGAAGCCCAGGTTTGCACATCTGATCTATGCCATCAAGTGCCAGCAATTCTCCTCTGCCATGTATATTGGCCAAACCGGACAGTCTCTGGACCTTTAATTTGAACAACAGCTATGTAAAGTAAGCAGTAATATCCCCATTTCACAAATGGACGCGCTGAGACATGTAAGTTTGTCATCGGGTCAGGAATAGACCCCAGTCAGCCTGACTCAGACCAGTGTTTCCATTTATCCGTTGCCTAATTTTTTGTGCATGTGTGATCATTATTACTCAATTCCTACATTTAAAGGGAAACAGGCACTGAACTGACAGGATATTTATAGAGAAAACAGAATTTCATAAATATAGAATAGTCCTATGTATAGCCAACATATGCTGCTTTCCGCGAGTGGAAAAATGGTAATTATTCTTAAAACAAAAACTCTTTAAAAAATATCAAGACAAATTATAAACAGATAGGATTTATTTATTTATTTTTCTTTAAAATGAAGGGGGGGAGCCTGTCTAGATTCTTTTAATTTTTTTTCTGATTGCACAGCAATTCTGCAACCAAATATGATCCAAATAAATCAAGCTTTTTGTTTTGTTTGTTTGTTTCCTTTCAATAAAGTGCAGACTGAATAACCCATTCAGTAAGGGAATAGCGCTCTATAAGAATGAGTCTGAAAAAAAACCTGCAGTGGGTTGCTCTGGATAAGACAAACTCATTTCTGGCTTTCCAATATTTGCCATTTTCATCTGTCTTCTGTGACTGGAATTTCTGTTTCCGAGAGGGCTTTGATGATCTAACATATTACTTTTGGGGCATTCATTATGATGGCATACATGCAGACAACATCAGGACAGACTCTGCTGCTGATTAAACTTTTTGTAGCTACACTGAAGTCAATGGACAACACAGATTTATACCCGGTGAGTTTCTGACCCAGTACTAGTTAGGAGCTTCATAAATGTGCCTTTATATGCAAGGTCAGAATTTTGGCCTTAGACTTACAAATATTACTAGACAGTAGTTCTACACACCATCCAGTTATAAACAGCTACTGTACATCTCTCGCTACTCCTCGCTTGGTTGGGTGCTGCTTCTTTTATTAAAAAAACATAGTGATATTAGAGTGTGTTTTGTTAAGAGAGCCAGGTTTCTGTGATATAAAAAAGGAACAAAGAATAGGAAAAACAATCTCCTGTCACAACTGTCTTTATCTCTATTCCCAAAAGACAAGTGTTTTATTACATCGGCATCCATGGCAAATTCCAAAAGCAGTAATTTTTAGAGAAATGCCACATGAAAAAAGTCATCTGAATTTTCATAGGTATTGTGCACAACTATTGCGTTGCTGTTATGAAAAGAGTGAAAAACACTTACCAATACTTGGGTTGATTAAAACAGGGAGCAATGACTAATGACAATGTAAAGATAAATGATTTTGATCAATATTATACAGTACAAGCTATGTTATCTGCCATTCCTGGGGAATGGGAGATGCCGGTTAATCAAATGTACCAGTCACTCACGCTTTACACCGATGTTTCATGAATTTTCACCGTACATTAGCCATAGTTGCAGGATGGGTTAGATCAGATGCTTTTATATGCAGAAGCACAACATGAACAAACTTTACTGATGCAAGTTTACAAACGTGACTTCTGCAAGCACAGGAAAATGTTGAAAAATTATGCTGGATGTCTATCAGGATTTTTTCAGTTAATTAAAGGAAGAATTGTATTGTCATCTAAATCAGATGCCAGTTAACCAAGTTTTCCAGATGATAAAGTGCCAAATAACACAGCTTGTACTGTAGGGCATATGATAGGTGACCAATATTTTAGTACTTCTATTACAATAATGCCCCAATGGACTTGATGCAGTGCAAATGCACATGAAGAGTCTCTGGGAAGATCACATCATGTCTCTTTCCTCTCCCCTGCATTAAGTGCTTTGGAGTAAATTCACACTGCTGGTCCATGGTGAGCTAGGAGCAGTACCCTGCTTTGCTGAATCCCAGTCCAGTGACCTTGCCAGTGAACTGTTGGGATCTTTGTGGTACCCAATGGCAACCATAGGAGTCAGGTGTTTGGCAGAATCAAGAGTATTGGATGTGCTCTTCCATTTAAAGCTCTATTCAATGTGCACAAAGGGAGAGCACTCCAGTAGAAAACCAGGCAGGCTCTCTCAGTAGGGCAAGTCCCTCCCTCCCGCCCCCTTTTATAGCTTAGAGTGGTTCCTCCACCCGAACCTTTGTCCAATCTTGTCCCATTCTTTACACTCAGCATAACCAATCATATTTAACATTCCCATAGATCCGTGATCACCAATCAGGAGATCGCAATCTACCGGTAGATCTCAGGGGCTCTAAGAGTAGCTCTTGAGCCCTCTCTGAACTGCGCACCTGCGCAGTACATTTACATTAGATTTCCTCATGTAATGTAGGCGGGGCTTCAAGGAAGGGGCGGGACAGTAGATCTTTGCCTGTTCTGAGACTTAAAAAGTGATCTTGGAGACCACTGCCATAGATGAACCTCATCCCTGTGACCCTGTAGATAAACTTGTTTACTTTTACTGTCCATCTGCTGAACTCACCTTCCCATCGGACACTCTCTGAGACCAAAGAGAAGATGTTCCAGAAACTGATTAACTACCCCTGGGGAGGTAGAGGGGTAGGGGGTAAGTGTGACAGGTTTCTCTGCTCGTACATACCTGATAAATTAGCCTTTGCATAAAACACATATGGCTACGTCTACACTACGAGTTTTCTCTGCAAAAAATATACAAATGAGGGACTCAGTTGCATGAGTTGTGATCTCATTTGCATATTTTCTGCCAATCTGTGTTTGTGCTGGGGTTTTTGCACAAAAACAAGCAGTGTGGACATTTTCTTTTTGCGCCAAAACCCCTTTTTCTGCAAGATCGATATACCTCCTTTTTTGGAGCATGAGGATCTTGTGAAAAAGGGGGTTTGGCACAAAAAGAAAATGTCCATGCTGCTTATTTTTGCACAAAAACCCCAGCACAAACACAGCGCGGCAGAAAATATGCAAATGAGATCGCGACTCATGCAAATGAGTCCCACATTTCCATATTTTTTGCAGAGAAAACTCGTAGTGTAGACATAGCCATACATTCCTAAGCATAGGCACAATATACGATACCCTTCAGAACTAAATCATATATGAAGGGAGGCAGTTTAAAGCTTCAAGGGGCACGCAGCGTCTTTTCGTTCCATATTTGCATAGTACCTAACACTCTGGTGTCTTAGTCCATGACAAGGGGCTTCTAGTTGCTATGGTAATAAAACTAAAAAGTAGTGACAATTCTGTGGGAAAATAATGGTCATAAAATTCACAAGTGGAAAGAATTTACCTGAAACGCGCAAGGCGTGTTGTCCATACAGTACACGCGCAGATTGTAATCCAGTGAATTGCAAGACATGCAGCCAAAAACTGCCACTTTCAGCTTTTTAACTGCGCAGTCAGAGATAGGCTCCCCAGCGAGAGTGTAAGTTCCAAAGCTGTCTAAGAGAATGTGACAGGCATAAGGATCCAATAGGCAGTAGCAGGAAGTAGTTTCCTCTTCCATCGACATCACTTCCTATATAATGAAAATCACATTTCAAAATCAGAAGGCTTTTTCAAACAGGCGCCGGGACATTTCTGTGAATTCCTTTTTGTTTTTTCCCTCCTAATTTGTTTGAAATGTTAAATATTTATCAGACTGCATGGACTTTACTCATGTAAGTGTTCCCCACCTAAGCCTGTGTCAGCAGTAGTGCGCATGGCTATACATTGTGCACGGCATGTTATAAGAAAGACGCAGAAGCAATTTTAGCATCTTCTTAAGCCGTCTCGGATTTCTAGCTAATTCTTCCTAATGTCAGGTTAAGAAATTAACCTTGACAATGGAAGTCAATAAGCAAATCCTGAACAAGAGTGTGCAGCTGACATCCCCTTACAGCATCCATCAAGATAATGTTTATTCTGATCCCAAAAGAAATACAATGTTTTGCCCTCACGTGCTGTTTTGCCGTGTTGTGTTGTCATTAGATACATGGTTTGGGGAACCGGCCCTGCAATCTTTCATTCTTCCTCAGTAGTCCTGGAGAACTAGCAACCAGTGCTGATGGAAAACTGAGTGAGTACTGAATGCAACAGAGCTCTCTATATTTACTGAAATGGTGCAGAAAATTGAAAGCAACGAGATCAAAAGCTTGCGGGGAGGGGGAACAGGAGCAGATAGAAAGTTAAGAATGTCCTGGATGATTTTCAGTGGTGGTCTGTCAATACAGGCAAACTTGGCAGTCACCTAGGATGCCAAGATAAATGGCCGTTGAGGGCTTCGGAGGTGGGAGTGCCGATCGCGCACCGATCGTGCATTTTACCTAGGGCGCCAGTTGCCGGCAGTTCGTCTAGGGCCGCTCCTGATGATTTTATGCCAGGGTTTTCCCATAGCATGAGAACAGACAGAGACAGACAGACAAACAAAAAACCCCAGAAAACTCAATGAAGTTGACTTAGTTGATACTTTGAAAGCTTCAACTGAAAATGGGAACTACTTGATGCAGAATATAATGAACCTGTACATATTACTGGCTCAGGGTAATCCACTCAAGTCACCTGTTAAGTGAGATGCAAAATGGCATGAAATATGTTGGTCCAAGAAGATTCTACTCTAGAAAAGTTAGGTAAAAATATTAAAAGTCATGCTTTGGTTCTTAAGGAATTCCTTCTCTTTCTTTCCTTCATGGTAAAGTTTTGACAGAGTGGTCAGATTTAGCTGTGGGCGGGTCTTCTAGGAGAGTTTAGATGTGCTTGAATTTATTAATGGCTTGGAAACCAGAGCTACTACAGGAGTCAATTCATATTGATGCCTGTCACGTGACCTTTGGTAAACTAAACAAAATCACATGACAAGGACAATATCATCCAGTGCAGTGACATTTTTCATCAGTTTTCAATTTCAGTTGGGAAAAAGGATTTAAGAAATCATCCAGATTTGTCTCTTACCCCTATACCCACTAGACTCATTCTACCTTTAGCCTGGATGATTGTATAGGTAGAACCTCTCTGGTCTGGAACCCTCGGGACGTGACCGGTGAGAAAGCAGAGAATTTGCTGGACCACAGGAGGTCAACATTGTCTGGCAGGATTACCAACACTTCCACTGCTTGCTGGGCTCTTAGAAGACATTTAGGAGTAAATCAGAGCTAAATAACAGCACAGAACACTGAGAGCCAGGCCTGGTGGCTGTAAACAAACTTTAGGGGACTTAGGGAAAGTTGGACACGCCCATAAGTGGACATCCAGCTCACTAAAATTAGGCTGGATCACAGTGTGCCGAACTAGAGAGGTTCTACCTGTAGTTTTTCATCACAAGTAGTGCCATTGGAGGCGCACAAATTTTAAACTTACCTCCCATTTTCCTTGCTGTGTTCTTTTTTTCAAGTGAATATTCCAATGTTCAGAATTTACTTCTGCACAATGTGGTATAGTCAAGGCAAAAGGAGTGGTGACAGTCACATCTGGAGGGCCGCATGTGACTTCTGGCCCGAGAAGAACTTCTGTGCCTTCTGGCTGTAGACTGTGTAAATAAAAATTAAAAGAAAAAAAATCAACGTAGTTTTTAAAGGAATGAAACGTTTCTAGCATTGTGTATCAAAAGAGAAATCATTTATGTTAACTGCAATACTCTAATATTTAAAATATTTGTAGCCAAAATAGATGTGCCTCCTTCATCTACCACACAGAGAAAACAGAAAGTCAACTGCTATGCTAATGTCAATATTTCAGGAGCTACTAGGCTACATATAAGCCATCCTCCACTGGTCAGTTCAGGATTTAATTTCTTTAAGTACTTCTCTATTTCAATAAATCTAATACATCTTTAATATTGCTCTACGTGAACAAGGCTTATTTTATGGCTGGCGATTACCCCATCTATTTCTTTACCACCATGCAAAGATTGTTGATGTCAAGAAAAGAAAAACAAATTATGGTGTAAAAATACAGCCTCTCACAATTTTTCCCAGATTGAGTGTGATTTTCTTGGTTAGAGAACATATTTACATTCTGCCAATTGAACAAAATAGGCAATAGAGAGAAAGGAGATATTAAGTTATAAATATACAGTATCTGATATGAATCTTTTTCTCTGCTCACACATTTACACTGCATTTAACCCCATTCCACACAGATCCATTTCCCCTCACTTTATGTATTGTAAACACATGTGCAATACAATGGAATGGAAGCAACAGAAAGTGTCCGATTCAATTTTTAGACAGAAATGGCATCATTTAAATCATTTCCCCTGTCTTTATTTTATCTGTGGACTGTGTGTTAGGTCCATATCCTCATCGAGGTGGCTTGTGTTTTTATTATTTATTTTGTTATCATAACAGTCGGCCAAAATCTGCCCCTTTGACAGTGACATTGCATAGAGATAAGACAGGAAAGAACTGGCATAGTGCAGAGCCTTACTTGGGATTTTTATTATTATTTATATCAGTGTAGCATCAAGCAGCGTTGGTCATTGATCACAGCATTGTGCAAACGAAGAGCGAAAGGATGGTCCTTGACCCCAAAGAGTCGACAATCCAAGTAACGTCAATTACATTACTCACGTAAAATATCTTAGATATCTGCTCGAGTGTTTGAAGGATCGAAGCAAAATGGGGAAGAAATAGGTATACAAACACATTCACAAATAAATAGGCTGATTCTACTTTGCTGTTAAATGAGTCATGATATTAACTGTTCACAGGTATTTGTGTAAGTATTAATGACTCCCCAGAATTAAGAAACTGTTACATTTCTTTATTTGAAATGTCAAGCGAAAATCACATAATTCACTATCTCTGCCATTCTCCTCTGTATAAAATCTGTTATCCAATCAGAGAGCAGAAACACACAGCCACCACCACATGTCTTTGATAACCAACAAAACAACACAAACAGGCCCAGCTTCACTAAAGCATTTAAACACAAGCATAATCTACCTAACTGCCTTAGACTCTGTCTGTCTGTGAGTACATTTGTTGAAGAAATCCTCCTAAACAGTAAGAGCTAGGGCCATCTAGGGTATGTCTACACTACAGAGTTTTTTGTTTTTGTTTTTTTTAAACGGCAGTGTCTGTCCAGAGAAAGAGTCAAACCCTAGCTATTTAATGGGGTAGGTGCATCCCTTGCCTCTAACAAAAGGCACACGTCCTTCAACTCCTGCCTCCTATGTCAAACGCACAAAATACAGGTGCAGAGACGGGGGATGGAATTTGCCAAAGTTACCTCCAGCACAAATTTGAACTATTCATCTCCCATAGGAGGCACAAAATATAGATTAGGCTGCAAACAACACAACATTTACCCGCCTGGCCTGTGAATCAGGAGTTTCAGTCACTCTACCGGTGCTGATTCCCGTAAGTCGAGCGTTTGAAATGTCAAGAAGGAAACAAAACACTCTCACAAAAAGAAAGCGGGGGAGCGCCTATCTGGAGGATGATGTGAAACGCACTGAGGCAATACACCTATGGCCTGAAATTCCCCCTTCCCCCACCACAAAAAAGTTAACCATTGAGCGAAAAGTCGCTGAAACAGCATAACCTCACTAACAGCCCCGGGCAACCATCCAGGGTCTCTGCATTCATCCTGGGGAGTAATAGCAGGGATGTGAGTGACTGACCAATGCTAAGCTTTTCTGAAATGAGCTATTTAATTGCTTTTAGAGACTCATCCCCCCATTGCATGTATTGTACAAACATATGGGAATTCTGGGAATTATTTAATGCCAGATGAACCGAAATCAACTAATTAGATGAACTTTCACACTTACTGCAAATGGCAAGAGTCTCTTCTATAACAACTGACAAGGTATTAAGAAACTGATGCTTTTCAGAGCTACTTATTAAGCAAGGCAGGGAAGGGAAACATTACAAGATGCAGGTATTTAACATTCCCTTGGGTGCATAATAAACAAATCAGCATCCAGATTTAATCCTTCCAAATCCATCAAAATCAAGAGCTTCATAGGTTTCTAGTAAAGGAAAAAGCAAAGGCAGAAGTAGCAAATGTTTCCCTCTGAAACTACCTGGGAGAAATGGACATTTTGCTTTACATGAATCTTTCTTTTGCGCAGTTCAGAGGAAATGGTAGATCTTTGGTTGTGGGGTGGGGGGGGGGGGGGAGAAATCTCAATTAAAAATTTGTAATTTCTATGTTTTAAGATCAAATTTGATCAAACTAGAATTTCAAAATGTGAAAAATTTTCTGCTGAAAATGGAAAAAAAAAATGTTAATTTAAAACAGCCCCACAAAATAAAGCAAGGCATGGTCCAATTATGAAACTAAAAAAAAGCAACAATACCAGGGCAATTAAACAAACTTCCATTTTGTCTAGTTCATATTAATATTATACAATCTTCGTATGACAGGTGCCAAAGGAAATCAAATACTTTGTGAACCCTGAATGAATCTCCACAAAGTACCTCCGAGGCAAATGTTATTCCTTCTCATCTGACAGAATTCCCAGAGTGGCTGGATTCAAACTGGAAGAGGTGGCCTCTGATTTTGGGTGGTTCAGTTTTTGATTGCCTCATGTTGAGACTTTGGACCTGATTGCATTAATGTTAATCCACTGTGGTACTTTTCTCATCTGTTGGCATCTTACCACCCACTGGGACAGTCACAATTGGGGGCAGAGTTGCCCCCTTACCCCCCCCCCCCCCCCAGCCAAGCCCCTTTCACCTGCCTGGCGATTCCATCCCTTTTCTGTCTGGTTTTCTGAGAAGCAATCCCATTCCAGGCACATCCCCTTGTCCTGGCACAACCCAACCCTGACCTTGCTTTAAGTTATGATAAGAGAAAGCTGTGTACCAAATTGTGGCTTAATTGTGTTGCCCAAGATCGTAGAGCAAGGGAGAACTTTTGGAGACCTCACTCACAATGCCTTGCTCAGACCACTATACTGTACGTTTCCTGAATCTTCCACCATACCACAATGTGGTTTTGCTCGCATTAAGTCACAAATAAAAAGAAATCGGTGGTTGTTAATATTACTTTCTATGCTCTGGGGCAACATTGTTCTTAGTTTAACATAGGTGTATGATAGATTAATGGCGGTATGATCCATCTTTCTAGACTAGCTTTTGGAACACCATGCCTATCAGCATTATAAAGGAAGTTTTGATATGCTGAATATTGTCCTAATACATAATGCCACATTCTAATGGAGCAGAAACACAAGGAGACAGATCAGAAGCAAGATGGAAGTTGACTCTGAGAAATACAGCTGAAGGAAAAGATAACTCACAGGAAGGGGTAGACTGCCAGACTCCACCTACCGAAAAAGGAACCTTAGATCTCTCATGGAGAAAGGCAACATTACCAGCCTGGTTATTCTCTCTTTTAGGAGAAGCAATCCCATTCCAGGCACATCCTGCTGTCTTGGAGCTGCCAAACCCCGAACTTTCATGAAGTTATATGAGGAAGCTGCATATTGAATGTGGTAGTCCTAGCTCTTACCGTTTAGGAAGGGGTTTTGAACAGACAGACTCACTCTCTGAAATACGTAGCAGACTAGTTGACACTGTGATATGAAAAATCACTTCTATAACAGTTTAAACAAACTGCCAGCATGAGATGCCAAAATGTGAAGTAAATATCCTTATTTTAAACACGACTACATTCTTAACGAGCTTTTTTAACTTCAACTATCAGAACGTTTTGATTAATATGGAAGGAAATGCTTTTTGTCAGCCTGTGTGTGTTTGGTGAAATTGATGTTAATCAACATTTCTTGAACAGTCTATTCCATGAGGTGGGGAGCCTTTTTGGGGTTGGGGGCCACTGATCCACAGAAAAAAAAATCAGACAGGGGCTGCACACAAGTGAGAAGCAAAAACCAACCAAACAACAAAAACTCTTTGCTGACGTGGCCCCCTGACTGAGGAGGAGAAAGACCCTCCTCATGTTCCCCTCCCCGACCAGAATCTTGGGGGATGCCGAGCCTAGTAGATTTTGTGTGCTCCAGCCCCGGGGTCCTGCAGCCCTGGAATCCTTCCAAGCTTAGCTACATTGTCTAAGCATCCACACCAGTGAGTATACTCAGCCAAGACAATCTCAGTTCTTCTGCCTGCCCACGTTTTGTTACTGCCCAGTGCTCTCACTGAATCTGATGTTTCAGTGTTTTGAATGATCGCCTACAGGGATGGGGGGGGGGGGAGAGGGGACCAGCTTTTAGGATTTCCTACAAAAAATAGTAATCTGAAGGATGGGTGTGGGGTTTAAATATGCGTGCACACAAATCTGACCAACCTCTTTGCATTAGCACTGTGTGGTTGTGTGCTGGGTATCTCTGGAGGCGGGGAAGAGAAAGATCATGCTTGACTACTCATGTTTTGCTATCGTTACTGGCTAAAAACAGACCCCAAAGCAATTTGATATATAAAGCAAACTGAGCTAATGGAATCTTGGCTCTGAATGAACCATAGTACAGGCTGAACCTCTCTAGTCTGGCACGCTCTAGTCCAGTAACATCCATGATCCAGCATGATTTTAGTGAGTAGAACGTCCACTTATCCTGGGTGTGGCCAAGTTTCCCGCGGTCCCATAAAGTTTGTTGACAGCCACCAGTCCTGGCTCTCCATGTCCTGTGCTGTTAGTCAGCTCTGATTTAATCTCGCAATGTCTTCTAAGGGCCCAACAAGCAGTGGAAGTGTTGGTAACGCTGCTAAAAACATTGACCTCCCATGATTCAGCACCCGAGGGTGCCGGACTAGAGAGGATCAGTCTGCACCTAACGGAAGGAAACCAAAGAGCTCTAGAGGCCCAAGATCTATTCTGTGAATCTGGAACTCCCATGGTAATCCAGTCCCCGGATGACAGGAATACTGACTTTCCAGATACCTCGTGCGTGCTTTTTTTTTTTTTTTTGACTCAGACTTTAAATAAAAAAAGGAAGTTAACTAATTATTTTAAAAATCCACTTAAAATGCATATTTTTGACAAGTTCAATGAACTGCAAAATATTTGCAACATGCTGTCATGTTCTATTCCCTTTAGCACAGAAATGTGATGATTTATTGTTTTGAGGGCAATAAATGTGGTAAAGGAATTTTGCCCTTGTAGTGTAAAGTCACATTAACCATTTCTTTTAGTGTCAGGCGCTACATTAGTGCATGTCAACAGCCATATTGCATTGGTTGCATATCTTATGCAAACCTGAATTAATATTTCTTCTCACCTATTTATGGAGAATGAATTTATTTCACAAATGAGGCTCTTACACAGTATGTGCAAATAAATCTAAAAATTTCCAGTTGACACACACACAGAGTGTGAAGCAGTGTCCACACCTTAGACAGAGGTTTAAGAAGCAACAATTCAACGGATATCTAAAATACATTTCAGTTTTTCATGCCCTGCAAGTTACTGCATTTGATTATCATGGAATCATCACCCTTCTGTTGGAATGCAATCAAAGCCGCAAGTCAGCGAGTGAGCCAGGCAAATACAATCTTGAATACTGGAACGTTCCCTCCGCCACTTTTCATCGTCTAATCTTTCCAATCAGCTCATTTCCACCTCTGTCACTATCAGCTGCCACAGGTTGTCATAGAATGAATTAACATGGGGTCAGCTGGGGACATCTGTCAGCATGTATATGGGTGGTGTTTCTGGAAACGGGTCAGCTTTATCACCTGTGGTTAAATACATTTTATGTGTTGGGGAAAAAAATGAAAATTAAAGGATTTTGCTACTTATGGTAGCACCCAGAACTTGCTAATCACTTTCCAAGCATTTAAGAAACAGTGGCCCCAGCTCCGAATTCACAATCTAAGCAGCTGACCTGACCTGTATAAGATCTAGTCCAGATATACTCAGATTATATGGTAATGAAATTATACCAGTACCTAACATAACCAATTCACTTATGTTGGGCTGCTGAGACCTTAAATTTCCTCCTCCAAATGTCTTTAGAATCAGATAAGCACTGTTTGGAAGAGACAGACAATTCAGGTACGGGCTACCAGACCTGTGTATGGAATTCTCCCAACAAAGCAGAAAACGCTTGGCAGGAGTGGCAGAATTGTATTAACTCTTAAAGCACGATTCCACTGTCCTGCCAGGAAAGGAATCTCTCAAAGCTCAAGTACTATGTAGTGAGTGATACTACTCCCGCCTTAGATCTGTAACGGAATCATCCGTCTCTAATCTAAGCGCATGTAACCCACACACTTCAGCTATGTCTACATGCTTCCCTCTTCCGCAGAATCCTATGCAAATGAAGTGCAGATTAGCATATTGCCACATTTCATTTGCATAATTAACTAGGAGCTGTTTTTGTGCAAGAGGTTTCTGCACAAAAAGGTGCAGTCTACTCAGCACCTTTTTGCGCAAAACGCCCCCTCTTGCGCAAGAGCCATTCTTCCTCATTTTTTCAGGAAGAACAGTTCTTGCGCAAAAACGGCTCCTAATTAAATATGCAAATGAAGTGCAGCAATATGCTAATCCATGAGCATTTGCATAGGCTTTTGCGGAAAAGGGAGGCACTGTAGACATAGCCCTAGTGTTCACGGTCGCTAATCTAAGCTCCAGAGGTTCCAGGTTCAAATCTGCATGATGGCAGTTACAAATTAGGACTTGTCCGGGATCTCTATTGGGTCTCTGAGATCGTATCTCCATTCTCAAATAGGGGATGTAAATTAGACACTTTGAAATTGCAAATGAGCCGTGATTTAAATTTCCCAAGCTTCATTTGTATAATGGCGTCCTTGGGCTTTTTCCAAAAAGGGGCTTTTTGAAAGAAAAATGGCTGTTTAGACAGGGATCTTCTGAAAATAAAACCCTTTTTCGAAAAATCCTGTACTCCTCAAAAAATGAGTTTACAAGATCTTTCGAGAAAGGGTTTTTTTTTTCGAAAGATCCCTGTCTAAACAGCTGTTTTTCTTTCGAAAAGCTCCATTTTGAAAAAAATCGCAGCCACCATTATGCAAATGAAACACGGGAAATTTAAATCCCAGCTTCATTTGCAATTTAGAAGTGTCTAATTTACATCCCTTTTTCGAGAAAGGGATGTAGTCTAGACACAGCCAGAAACTCAGGACATGCTTCCTCAGCTAGGGGAAGTATGTAACCCACACACCTAGGCTATGTCTACACTGGCGCGGTCTTGCGCCAGAAATATACAAATGAGGCTAAGCATGGAATATCACCGAGCCTCATTTGCAAATCTAATGAGCTGCCATTTTGCAGAAGAGGCTCTTGCACCAGACGGAGCGTCTACACTGCCCCTTCTTGCGCAAGAAAAACCCTCTTGCGCAATGCCGTTACGCTGATTATTTTTAGAAATAACGGCATTGCACAAGAGGGTTTTTCTTGTGCAAGAAGGGGCAGTGTAGATAGCTCCTTCTGGTGCAAGAACCTCTTCCGCAAAAATGGCGGCTCATTAGATATGCAAATGAGGCTCGTCGATATTCCACGCTTAGCCTCACTTGCATATTTCTGGCGCAAGATCGCGCCAGTGTAGACATAGCCCCACTGTGGTTCACTGTCCCATGTAGTAGCACTTAGACCACTTCCAGCAACGGGTAAGATATCTGTTCACTTTCATAAGAACAAGAGACCTCTACAGCCGGGGCTGACAGCCAGCTGGCTTTATAGCTCAAGTTATAGAGGCTCCTATACTAAGTTCCAGAGTTCCCAGGTTCAATCTGCCCAGTAATGGTTACATACACATGAAGATAGTCCTTTAGGTGCCCCTTTTCAGCGTGGGACCAACCACCTCCTGTGAGGTTTGGGGAAATGGCAATTTAACAGAGCGCCTCTTTATATCCGCTACGCCTACGAAAGCAGAAAATGCCGTAGCAACTGGGTTCCATGCCACTCCACACTCTCTTGAAGCACAGCGATCCGGTTCAACGGCTGAGAATTTCTTTTGTTTCATACTGACACTGTGTGGCGGTGAACTGGAGTGGAAGTGATGTTTAGGATAAATCACTTTAATAAGACTTGCAATTTCTTCCAGAAGAACAGGCCGTAAAAGGACTGACACACACAAACGAGGCATAATCACACGATGCAGAGCCCCCTTTTCACCATGCAATTGGAGGTGTGAAGGAGGCCTGAAGGAAGGTTCATGATATTCAAACTTCTTAGCAAACCCGGGCCATTGTTATCTTTTCAGCCGCGTCTTTGATTAAGGCTCATTTGGGCTATTCTTTTCGCTTTCATATTATGTTTAGGGTGTCATGAAAATACACTGGTTAAAATTATAGCAGTTGGTACTGTGGAGTGCGGGAGGGATAAAGTTTGTTTCACAAACAAACAAAACGGGACCTAAAGCAACTGAGAATCAGGCAAGATTTAAACCACCAGTGCGGAATCTAAGGGTTGGGGGCCGGTGCGGAATATAAGGCCCAAGGGGCCGGGTGCGGCCCCTGGCTTGCCTGGATCTAACCCGCAAAACTCAACGTTCCTCCTCGTGCTAGCACACCAGCCCCTCCGCCGCCCACCATGAAGTTGGAGCACACAAGATCTACCAACCTGGGGCCTTCTAGGCTCTGGTGTGCGAGGGGAATGTGGGGAGTGTCGTTCTCCTCAGTCAGAGGCCACATCAGGGTTTTTTTTTTCTTCTCAGGTGTGTGCGGCCCCCAACTGATTTTTCTGTGGGTCAGCAGCCCCCCACCCAAAAAAGGTTCCCCACTCCTAACAAACACTTGGGGGGCAGAATCTGCCCCAGTAATAATTAGATTAGCCCTGCTGTTTTCATAAGAACATAAGAACGGCCGTACTGGGTCAGACCAAAGGTCCATCTAGCCCAGTAGCCTGTCTACCGACAGTGGCCAGCACCAGGTGCCCCAGAGAAGGTGGACTGAAGACAATGATCAAGCGATTTGTCTCCTGCCATCCCTCTCCAGCCTCTGAAAAACAGAGGCCAAGGACACCATTTTATCCCCTGGCTAATAGCCTTTTATGGACCTAACTTCCATGAAATTATCTAGCTTCTATTTAAACTCTGTTATAGTCCTAGCCTTCACAGCCTCCTCTGGCAAGGAGTTCCACAGGTTGACTACACGCTGTGTGAAGAAGAACTTTCTTTTATTAGTTTTAAACCTGCTACCCATTAATTTCATTTGGTGTCCTCTAGTTCTTCTATTTAGGGAACTAATAAATAACTTTTCTTTATCGGCCCTCTCCACACCACTCATGATTATATAGACCTCTATCATATCCCCCCTCAGTCTCCTCTTTTCTAAACTGAAAAGTCCCAGTCGCTTTAACCTCTCCTCATATGGGACCCGTTTCAAACCCCTAATCATTTTAGTTGCCCTTTTCTGAACCCTTTCCAAGGCCAAAATATCTTTTTTGAGGTAAGGAGCCCACATCTGTACACAGTATTCAAGATGTGGGCATACCATAGTTTTATACAGGGGCAGTAAGATATTCTGTGTCTTATTTTCTATCCCTTTCCTAATAATTCCTAGCAACCTATTTACCTTTTTGACCGCCGCTGCACACTGCGTGGAAGTTTTCAGAGAACTGTCCACGATAACTCCAAGATCCCTTTCCTGATTTGTCGTAGCCAAATTAGCCCCCATCATACTGTACATATAGTTGGGGTTATTTTTCCCAATGTGCATTACTTTACACTTATCCACATTAAATTTCATTTGCCATTTTGCTGCCCAATCACTGAGTTTGGGGAGATCTTCTTGGAGTCCCTCACAGTCTGCTTCTGTCTTGACTACCCTAAACAGTTTGGTATCATCCGCAAACTTTACTACTTCACTGCTTACCCCTTTCATTTGTCCTACAGTCGGTGTTGAATAATCTGGGTAATTGTAGGCTAACAATATTTTGCAGTTTGATAGAACCTTCCCTCTGCGCACTTTACAATTATTAATTAAGACATAAAAAGGGGAGTTGTCACGAATTTGCCCAACTCTTCAAAAAAAGGAATTGATCCCAGAGCCGGGACTAGAATTCAGGAATCTGGAGGGACTTCCCTCTGGGCATGTCTACACAAGGAAACTGTTTCGAAATAACCAAAAACGATATAACAACTCCCGATTTTACAAAAATCGAAATAGCATGTCCATGGTACGGAGAAGCCTCGAAATGAGTCCAAGGCAGGCTCCATTAATGTGGACGCGCAACCTCGACTTAGAGCCCCGGGAAGCACTGGCGAGTAATTACTTTTAATGACTCTGGAGAGACGTTATTTCGAAATAGCAGCACCGGAGCGTCCACACGACTGCTCTTTCGAAATAACTATTTTGTAATTAGTGTTATTCCACCAGGAAAGCAAGAGCACAGATTCTGAATTAAACAGCCTGTTATTTTGAAATAACAAGCTTGGTAGTGTGGACTTGCTGCTTATTAATTTGATATAAGGGGGGTTATTTTGAAATAACTCCCTAGTGTAGACCAGGGCTCAGAATAGAACCCACTAACTCACCCCTCTCCCTGAAGTAAAATACCGACAGCTCCTGCTTCAGGTTGTGACGTAATCAAAACACATTCTTCCCCTGCATGTCACTTTTTCCCATGCGTCCAGTATGGGTCACTTCTGCAGGTAGGATGTCAGTCTTGGTGAAGGAGCGGATTGATTTGGCATGGCCTGTCACCCTGTCTCCTTGCACAGAGTTGAATAGCGGCATTCATTCGTTTCAGCTTTTAGTCTTGCTCTGTGTGTTTTTAGTACAGGAGTTGCCCTATTCTTACAGAACCCCAAGAAGACATGATATTGAATAGGCAGTGCGGGATGCAGGACACACAACACAGCCGGCAAACTTCTCTTTCCTCCCCTCCCCAACAAGCTAACTGCACGCATGGGATTCTTACTTATGTCTGCATTTTCGTTTAAATCTCCCCCAGCTTCTTCTGATCACCGGGTTGTTTTAGAGCATTAGCATGTGAGGGACCAGATGCCTGCGTTTATCCTCCTGACCTCCCCGCCCCCTGCTCCTCACAAGAACAGCTGTGAAACGTGGGTGGCGCTCAGCAATCAGCTGTGGTGAATGCAAGCACCATTTCTAGTCACTCTTCCAGTCTCATTAGGGGCTCTTAAGTCATTTCCGTGCTCTGATGTGTGGAGCTGCTCTCACTCCTAATGAAGGACTGTTTCCCACGTGGTGACCTAGAATGCTCCTCCGGTTTCTTTTCCGACGGGCCCAGAGGTTGTTGTGTAAATCAGTAAGAATGAACCAACTATATAAAGTGGCCCAAACCACTTTGTCCTGGTCTATACTAGGGAGTTATTTTGAAATAACAAGCAGAACATCTACACCACTATGCCCATTGTTTCAAAAAACCTCTTGCTTTCCATGAGGAATAACACTTATTTCAAAATAGCGGTGGTGTGGTCGCTCCGCAGCTGTGATTTTGAAATAACGACTCCCCAGAGTCATTCAAAGTACTTACTCCCCAGTGCTTCCTGGGGTTCTAAGTCCAGGTAACACGTCCATATTGAGGGAGCCTGCCTCAGACTTATTTCGAGGCTTCTTTGTAGTAGGGATACGCTATTTCGAAATAAACTTAAAAAACAACAAATAGTCTAACAAAACATATAGAAGGTATCATGAGCTTTCATGGGAACAGCCCATTTTTTCAGATGACTGGAGTGTTGGATGTCCATAACTAAAATAAATAGGGGAGAAGGTGGGGGTGGGGGAAGGGAGAGAAAGGAAAAAATGGGAGGGGGGAAACAAGAAGAGGCAATGGGTATAAAAATATCAAGGTGAAAGCCAAGCTGGAATGTAACAGGAAAAACAAATAGTCTATAAGCACCTAAAGACTGGATAGTCAAAAGAGGCGGATAAGAACCATTAGTAGGCAATCTGAGAGGAAGAGTACTAACACCAGATACTATACAGACCAAGAACCATTGGCACCTTTGTTCTTTGGTAGGCTGATCATGTCCCAGCTATCTGGTATATTTAGATAAACCATTTGCATGAGTTCCTGGATATTTATGAAACAAAAAACAGGACTGTGTAGCACTTTAAAGACTAACAAGATGGTTTAATAGGTGATGAGCTTTCGTGGGCCAGACCCAGTTATTTATGATGTAGCTATGTAGCATGCTAGACAGCTACACGCTACCCGGCTACGCTACACAGCTACATAGTAAACATCCAGTAACCCAGCCCTGCAGTCAGCCCTTATGCCAACTCTGCCCATATATCTATACAAGCAAATTAATTACTGGAGCCCACCACATAAGCCACCAAATCAGAGGTTCATTTAACTGCACATCCAGGAATGTAATCTATGCCATCAAATGCCAGCTATGCCCCACTGCAATATATCCTGGACAAACTGGACAGTCCCGATGGGAAAGAATTAATGGACACAAATCAAATATCTGTAGAGGGAACATATAAAAACCTGTTGGAGAACACTTCAATCTTCAAGTGGCTGTCTTGTTACAGACCAATCCCACAAGCTAAATACACAGGGAAGGACTGGAACTAGGATTCATTCACAAGTTTGATAATCATGCTAATGGCTTATATAAAGATACCAGATGGCCGGGACATTATCAGCCTACCAAAGAACAAAGGTGCCAATGGTTCTTGGTCTGTATAGTGTCTGTTGTTAGTACTCTTCCTCTCAGATTGCTTACTAATGGTTCTTATCCTCTTCTTTTGACTATGCAGTCTTTAGGTGTTTATAGACTACTTGTTTTTTCTGTTACATTCCAGCTAGGCTTTTCCCTTGATATTTTTATACCCACTGCCTCTTCTTGTTTTCCCCCTCCCATTTTTTTCCTTCTCCCCCCACCCCATTTATTTTAATTCTGGACATCCAACACTGGTCATCTGAAGAAGTGGGCTGTGCCCATGAAAGCTCATTATACCATCTCCATGTTTTGTTAGTCTATAAAATGCTACCAGACCATTTGTTGTTTTTTAAGTTTATCCTGTACAGACTAACTTGGCTACTCCCTGAAGCTTTTATTTTGAAATAGTTATTTTGGGAGTAGTTATTTCAAAATAATTTTCTAGTGTAGACATGCCCTTTGAAATCCTGTTCCACTCCAAAACCCACCCTTAAAAATTATGGGTAGAGGATTTCCATTAGTCTCTTGCCAAAAAATGCCAAATTCTAGCATCTCCTAAGAAATCCAGCTGTTCTTTAAGGTCTAAACTACCCCATGCCATTTGGCTTTCCAGTTCTACAGATTCACTTCCAATCCTTAAACATTACTGCTGAGGTCATCTCTGGTCTATCACTTCTAATCCCAAAAATGAGGGTAAAGGAAACTTATGCCGCACCTGACTGATCTATTAAGTATGTGCGATTTCTTCGTATGGAAAAACAAGGAGCCTACATCAGTCAGTCTTTTGATACTGAATGTAGACAGTTTACTGTTTCTATTGCATTACTGCCAAGAATAGCTACCTGTGACTGTACCTCTATACTGCAAGGACCCCAAGTCCCAGTAGGAGGTAGTCCCTACCCCCAAAAAACGTTAAAGTCTGAACAGACAAGACAGGCAAAGGATAGGAGAACAGGTTCATTATTTCCAATGTTCTTTCCACCCTGCACTGTGAAATTAGGTTCTTACCTAGATTTTAACTGTAACTCCCCTTTCCCTCTGCTGTCCACACAGCAAAACCTCTGACCCAAATCTGGAGGGCCCTTAAGCCTCTGTAACTTGGGGTGGAAGCTGTCTCATATGGGACCGTTCCAAACCCCTCATCATTTTTTGTTGCTCTTTTCTGAACCTTTTCCTATGCCAACATATCTTTTTTAAGATGAGGCGACCACATCTGTACTCAGTATTCAAGATGTGGATATCCCATGGTTTTATATAGAGGCAATAAGATATTTTCTGCCTTATTCTCTATCCCTCTTTTAATGACTCCTAACACTCTATTTGCTTTTTTGACTGCCGCTGCACAATGCGTGGATATTTATATAAAATGCGACTGCCGTATCTGAAACCCGGGGAGGGTGGATGAAACTTTACAAGAACTACTCTTGTGTCTTTAAGGATCCCACAGAGCAGAACATGAGTAAGGAAAACCCTTCTCCTTGAATCCATTATTTAAGCTGGGCCAGTGAAATGATTTGGGAGGAAAGGTAGTTTAGAAATATTCCTGCCTGTTAACTATGCCGAGATTATAGCTCCCTCTACCATGGGGAACAAAAAAACCCAGGGGCAATAAAAGTGAGCCAGTTTTCCAGCATGTCAGTACGGGATATTGCTGCTGCTAAGCAAGTCTGTTTTATTCCAAAAAAGCTAAGGCACTGAAAAATGTACCAATGTGGTCTCCGTTATTTGGAAAGGAAATATTGCATGTATTATAATAGAAAAATAAATCAATGTTTGCCGCTGTTTCATTTTATAGGATTTCATTAAAAAAATCTCCCTATGGTAATTTTCTCGTTTGGTTCACCACCCTTGTTTCTATCCACAAAAATAAAACAGCAGGCAAAATTTGCTACTTGTATTTAATTAACCCATTTTCATTCACTTCTGCAGAATCCTTGCAGATAAAACAGCTGCTTTTTTTCCCCCTCCTTCCCTTCACGTATCTTAATCTTTCAGTGAAAATGATCAGAATACTATGGCAGCAGATGGGGACAGAATATAAAAGTTCTCACAAAGGAGTTCGGCTATCAGAGAAAAGCAGAAGAAGGTTTCATAACAAGTTTTTGGGGAAAAAAATCTCTATACTTTGAAAACCAAGAGAAAAACACAGAACTTTGTAGGTATTTTCCCTTTAAAATTCACTGAATTATGTAGCTATCTAAGCCAATATAACAACATATTTACTCTATAGGCAAGGAGTTTTTACAGGACTTCTTTTTTGCAATATTTTCTCTGGACAGCAATGTAAAACCCAGTCATTGGAATGGAAATATTTTGTCTGCAAAAGTGACAAAAAACAACATCCACAGAAGCAAAATACAGGACTATGTAGCACTTTAAAGACTAACAAGATGGTTTATTAGATGATGAGCTTTCGTGAGCCAGACCCACTTCCTCAGATCAAATAGTGGAAGAAAATAGTCACAACCATGTACACTAAAGGATACAATTAAAAAAAAAAAGAATACATATGAAAAGGATAAATCAAATTTCAGAACAGAAGGGTGATGCGGGGGGCGAGGGGGGGGAAGAGGTAAATGTCTGTGAGCTAATGATATTAGAGGTGATAATTGGGGAAGCTATCTTTGTAATGGGTAAGATAACTAGAGTCTTTGTTAAGACCCCCGCGCAAAGTGTCGAATTTTAGCATGAATAACGGTTCAGAGGATTCCTTTTCAAGTGCAGTTTTAAAAGGCTTTTGAAGCAGGATGCAGGTAATTAAGTCATTGAGGCAATGTCCTTTCTGGTTGAAATGGCAAGAAACTGTTTTTTCTCTGTGATCCTGTCTAATATCTGTTTTGTGGGCATTGATCCTTTGGCGAGAAGCTGACTTTTAGTAACCAGACTGGGTCGACACAGCCTTGTCGCTAAAAGCTGCGCAGTATAGACGCAGAACGGAGACCTATCCGAATTCAGAGAGGAAAATGATGCCTAACTTGACCGAGGGGTCAAAAAAAAATCTAAACTGCCAACACTGTTCCTATAATTCCTTGGAGAACTCACAGCCCAGCACTGTGCTGATACTACTTAGGCAGAGATTTGTTAGGATCACAAGATAAAGAATCTGAGTGTAAACAGCAAGAGAAAAAAGGCAACTTGTACTCCACGGGAGTGCAAACAAACCCTTAAACGACACATACACTGGGCTTAGTAGTAGGAACAAAAAGCGGAAATTAAGATTTTGACTGCCCTGGGCTGACTGAATTTTATCTTTACTCTTAAAATTATTTAATAAGACAAGACCCAGGCTGCTTAGTTGAGAAATGCAGATATCAAGTAGTTTATAGGAACCACAGTGCTTGTGACAAACTGTCTTGAGTAAATACATCACAGGGAAACAAAGTGACAGGTTATATTTACCCAGGAAGCGAGTGCAACTCCAAGTCAATAAGCACAGCAGAAGGGGAAGAAAACAACTCCCTGATGTGCCAGTTTCTCATGTGCATGTTAGATACACTCAAATGGGAACACAGGTTGGACCTCCTTGGTCCAGGCACCCTTGGGACCTGACTGGTCCCATACTAGGGAATCTGCCGGACCAGGGGACGTCAATGCCAGTTGCCTCCAGTTACAGGGCTTCACTCAGCTGGCCGAAGAAGGGCTGGCATTGATTGAATAGGGATGGAGCGGAGGGTGCTTGGGGAAAGAGGAAGGGCAGCTACGGAGTCCGGAAGCCGCGGCAGGCTGGGAGTTCACTGAGCCCCTCAGCCACAACTCCCCCCGCCCCCCCTCACACACATACTGGCCACGGCTCCTGGCCCCTGCCACCAGACATGGCAGGATGTGCTCCTACCACCCCACCCTCAGGACTGAACCCCAGACCCTGTCAAGGCTGCACCCCTGAGGCCCGGCGGTGGGCTCCCCAGATACCTGGCCTCCTCCCGTGAACATCATTCTGGGTACCTACTCGGAAACATCTCAATCCTGACATGCCGTGTACCTGCATATCCTACATGCCTCGAGCTACACAGCCAAAATTAACAGACACACTTGGGATGTTTTGGTCTTATCTTTCCCACATGACGTGTCCGTCGGCTGAATGTATCCAAATTCATCTGCCTCGCGGAGATGCTTTAACTAATGAACGTTGGCATGTTTCAACCTGGGTTCTCCAAGCTCTCTAGGAATAGGGCCATTCCTATGGTCTGCCAACACCCTTTGCATCACAGAATTACCCTGTGATAGAAATGTAGCCGTGTTAGTCTGCTGTAGCTGAAACAAAAAACTGGACTATGTAGCACTTTAAAAACTATTAAGATGGTTTATTAGGTGTTGAGCATTCGTGGGCAAGACCCACTTTCTCAGATCAAATAGTGTAAGAAAATTGTCACAACCATATATACCAAAGGATACAATTAAAAAAATGAACACATTAGCTTACAGACATTTACCTCCCTCCCCCATCCCCCTTCTGTTCTGAAATTTGATTTGTCCTTTTCATGTGTGTTCATTTTTTTAATTGTATCCTTTGGTATATACGATTGTGACAATTTTCTTCCACTATTTGATCTGAGGAAGTGGGTCTGGCCCACGAAAGCTCATCACCTAATAAACCATCTTGTTAGTCTTTAAAGTGCTACATAGTCCTGTCTTTTGTTTCAGAATTACCCTGCTGAGACTCAACTTAGGGACAAGAACCCAAAAGGAAGCACGTACAAAATATAATGCAGCAGTAGAATGATTTGACTTGGAATAAGCATCACCCACACTGAAAACTGGGTTCCTAACAGACCAATACTCTTTTCTTTCCCATTTGTTTGCATTTGAGAGAGATGAAATTTCAGCTCTAAACATGAAGGATTACTGTGTGACAATTAGCGACCAGTGAGAGGTACATCTGGGATCAGACCCACTTCAATCTTGCATCCCCTAAAATTTGTGTATGAGCATGATAGCAATACGGTACAAGTATTGAATAGGCTATGTCTATACTACATCTCTCTGTCTACTCCTTTCTGTCGAGATTGCTAATGAAGCGGGGATTTAATGATCCCACGCTTCATTAGCATAAACATGGCCGCTGCTAGACATGGATCTTTCGAAAATACAACCCTTTTTCAAAAGATCCTGTAAATCTGAGGTTTAAAAAATGAGGTTTACAGAATCTTTCGAAAAAGGGTTGTATTTTCGAAACATTCGCATCTAGACTGTGACTTTTTTTCAAAAAAGCTCCGTTTTGAAAAAAAGTGGCGGCCATGTTTATGCTAATGAAGCATGGGATATTTAAATCCCCACTTCATTAGCAATTATGATGTGCCTAATCTACATCTCTCTGTTGAAGAGAGGTGTAGTTTAGACTTACCCAAAGGATATGTCTACACAGCAGTGTTATTTCGGACTAACTAGCGTTAGTCCGAAATAACATAGTCCGTGTCTACATGACAAGCAATTATTTTGCCAATGTCGAAATAACGGCGAGCTGGAGGACTTCTTACCCCAACTCCTGTAATTCTCATTGTACAAGGAATAAGGGAAGTCAGAAAAAGAGCACTCTTCCTTGGACTTCCTAATGTGTAGACAGCACCAAAAGCTGAAATAAGATATTTTGACGTGAGCTACGCAATTGACATTGCTCAAGTTGCGAAGCTTATTTCGGCTCTAGTCCTGCTATGTAACTGTGCCCTAAGTGTACTCACTTCAGTCACTAAACTCTCCTCTAAAATTTCAATTTGTAACTCCACTGAGTCTCCTGGAATTTGAGAACAAAACTTCCAGAGAGAACTTAGCAGACCCTATACAATAGCTTGTGCCAGACTTAGCACTGCTCATCAGCAAAATCCATCAGGCTCTGGAAAACAAGGGACTGGTATAGCACTTTTGATTCTTTATAACCATGTTGTGTGAGAAATTAAAGCCACTGGGAACCAGAAAATCCCTTTTATGAGAACAGCTATCAAAATCTGTTAAAACCATCTGTTTCTCTGACTGTTTTTCTTCATAACAAAAAGAGGAAAAAAACCTTATCTGAAGAAATGGTCAAATTCTTCTTTCACTCTGATGGAGATTATATTGAAACTAGTGGAGTTACTCTCACTTACTCCTGGCATAACCAAGGCCAGGTCAACACCAAAAGGGGAAGACTGAATCAAGATACGCAATTGCAGCTATGTTAATTATGTAGCTGGAGTCGACGTACCTTGTTTTGAGGTTCCCGGCGTTCCCACAGCGGGAGGCTGATGGAAGCAAATGCTCCCATTGGCTTCCTTTCCTCCTCAGAATCAGGAGTACCAGCCACCGGTGGGGGCACCCTCTCAGTTCAATTTAGTGAGTCTTAACTAGGCTTGCTAAGTCAAACTCCGGAAGAGCAATCCTGGGAGCATCAATCTTTTGTTTAGTGAAGACATGGCCTGATAGCAAAATTCAGACTTCCCTTTCCCTTGTCTAATGGCCACCTAGTTTATGGAACGGCCCAAAAAAACAGCTAGGTACATTTTATGTGGCAGAGATAATGGCAGCGCATTAGAGACAACTGCACAAAGAACAGCTGCCTGAACTTACCAAACGCCTCGTTAACAGCTTTGCTCATTTCTAATTCCTTAAAGTGAATGTAATGGTGCTGGATTGAAAGCCTGGGAGAACGAACTTCTTTATTTATCCATAAAACAGAAACAACGTAGGAGGAAAACACTTTAAACACCCTCTTCAGCACCCTGCCAAATGCAACATAGAAGAACCATGCTTCTAATGATTGAAAGGGCCATTCTGCTCCCATAGCCTACTGAGTTCTTGCTGGGACAGTGAGAGTCTGTAATAACAGCCAGCCAGCAAAGGGAGTGGACTCTGATTCGCTGCTAGCGCAGAGTTAGGTATCACTTAGGAACTGGATGATCTATGCACTAGGGCCTTGACTGAGAGCCAAAGGCAAAGAGCCACAATAGTTGGGGATATAGAGCTAAGGGCCAAGGGAAAAAAGTTGCCGAGCAAAAAAAACAAAAACAAACCCAGCCCCAGCCAGGTTTGGTTGAACAAAACAACAAAAAAAGACACTGCCCCTTTAAACAAAACGCCAGGTGGCTTTTTGACCACATCGGGCTCCCATTGGCCAGCAGCATCTTGTCGGTGCCATTTTGCTTCGTCGCGCCAGATGGTGAGCACAGGGAACCAGGGGCCAGAGGGACGATTTTAGGGGAGCAGGGGTGGCTTTGCGAGCCACGGGGGAGGTATCGCGAGCTGCAATTTGGGGGGCGGGGGAAGAGCCACATGCGGCTTGCAAGCTGCAGGTTGGCCAGCCCTGAACTAGAAATACAAGATTCCTTACTAGAAACCCATGCCTCCTGAGTTATCCCGGCCTTCAGCAGAGTTCTCATATCTGGATGTGTTTGCAGAATGGTAGCACACAATGTGCCTGATTCTACTACTGTGTGTCCAAGTCATTCCTATACCAGGGTAAAGAAGGGTGGAATGAGGCCCGCATAGTTCAGTAATTAGCATGATGGCTCCTAGAAATGTATTTGCTGGGATTACATATTTGGGATGGAATTGCCTTGTGATTTTTTTTGGTTTCTCACCTGGATTCCCCTTGGCTGAGGCTGAGATAGATTTCCCATGAGCTCTCTTCTGGGATAGCGCCAGGTGGTATCAGCAAACTGACTCCTACAACAGAACAAGTTTAGAGGTTATTGATGGACTTTCCCAATCCAAAGCTTCTGCAAATACTCTGGACATAAAGATAAACCTCATAGAATCATAGAGTGACCTCAAGAGGTCATGAAGTCCAGTCTCCTGCCCTCACGGCAGGAACAAGCACCATCCACATCATCTCTTCTATCTAACCTGCTGTTAAATATCTCTGGTGATGGAGATTCCACAACCTCTCTGGGCAATTTATTCCAGTGTTTAACCCTGACAGGTAGGAAGTTTTTCCTAATGTCCAATCTAAACCTCCCTTGCTGCGGTTGAAGCCCATTGCTGCTTGTCCTATCACCAGAAGCCAAGGAGAACAGTTTTTCTCCCTGTTCCTTGTAACACCCTTTTAGGGTGAGCCATTATCAAATTATGGAATTACATCTTAATAAAATGCTTTGCTTATTTGTTCGCATGCCAATATTTCCCAAAGACCATTATTGGGATCAGGTCCTCACTGCCCCTGTTGTTGGTTTTTGAAAGAGCAGACTTGGGGGTATTTTTGCACCAGTGAAAGATGTAGGATGCATGGGTTTGATGACTGAAGTCCTCTCTTCACACCTAGGTCGAGAAAGACGTCTTGCCCACTCTGATATTAATGCCACCTGCCAAGGAGGGACTCCTTCATGGAAACTGATGGGCTCGTACACTTCTTAATCCCTTTGCTAAGGGTTTAAGTTGAAGTGGGGGAGATGTAGGTTGGACATTAGGAAAAGCTTCCTACCTGTCAGGGTGGTTAAGTGCTGGAATAAATTGCCTAGGGAGGTTGTGGAATCTCCATCACTGGAGATATTGAAGAGCAGGTTAGATAGACACTTATCAGGGATGAGCTAGACAGTGCTTGGTCCTGCCGTGAGGGCAGGGGACTGGACTTGAGGATCTCTGAAGGTTTCTTCCAGTTTAGTGTTCTATGATTCTACAATACCGCTGAAACTGACAACAAAAGTTCTGTCTAGTTCCAGCTGTGAGGGTGGTCCTCAAACAAATTTCCTAGCGAGGACATGACATAAAACCACTGCAACTTTCCAGCCACTTTTGAACTGGGTGTGAATGCCACTGCAGTACACAAAGGCGGAAGAATCTGTGACCCATTAAAAATCCTCAGAGCCATCTAGCTTCTTAGGAAATTGACTTCTTTCATTGCTTTTGTCTTGAAAACAATACCATGTATGGTCAGAAAGATTCTCAATTTAAAATCCTCAGTAGCTTTTTCCTAGCCCACCAAAAAGTTCAAAGCTCATCCCAGTCCAGTCCCACAGTTCATGTGGCGTTCCTGAGCTTTCTTCTCTCTCTCTGTAGCAATGGCTTTGAAGTAAATCTTTTACATCACTAGCCCACGGAGCACAGTGCTTTTTAATGCATTTTCGTGTTTATGATAAGAAATGAACTGGTTAGGCATGACAAAAAGATCCTTTGCAAAAATAAAACCTCGGGGTTTCTTCCTCCCCTTCAGATAATGAAGCTCTCACCCTGTCTTTCATCAGAAGAACCAATGTGAGAGTGGCAAAGCATACAAGTTGCTGATCATAATTTCAAGGGAGAGACAGCATCCTTTTAATAACATTACTGATGTGTGAGCTGCATTCTTGTAAGCCAGAGAGCTGCGGTACAGCTGCGCAGCTCGAGACTCATTAGAAAATAAGTTATTTGTTCTTCCAATTTACGAACATGATTCAGTAACATGCTGGTTATCATTAGTCTCTTTCACTACTGCTAAGAATGCGGCATGTTAAAAAAAACCCCACGCTCAGAGCCCTCTGGCAATGAGATTCATTATTAACTAGGTCTTAATATCAATACTAGAGAGGCACGGCCGTCATTACATTGGTTAGACACCTTGTGTGTGATAATCCCCCAAGTATAGCTCGTTCTTTATTGTTGTAGGCACACACTTTGAGATTTAGGGCTTCCATTAGAATGGGAGAGGGAGAAATTAGTTCTTTGGGGATGTTGAGAAAACCCACAAATGTTGAAGGAGGTGGATTATCAAAGGCAGCAAATGCAGTTTAGGCAGCTAATTCCCAGTGAAAGTAGGCAGTGGTTGGGTGATTCCCGTGCCTTTGAAATGTCCACGGTATGAAGCAGTTAAAGATCTCTGCCTCATCTCAGAGTGAATCACACTGGACAACAGGGACTTCTGGTGAAAAAAAATGATCACAGCTTCACCTCAATCAAAGGTCTGCTCCCACGTTTCAAACCACAAGAGCAAGCGTAGGAATCGGAACACAGGGACTGAATGCAGTGGACTATCTGTGCCATCAAGAAAGACGCTCCGCATTAGGAGGTAAAAAATGGCAGATTTCCTAGGCCCCAGAGTGTCAAGACATTAGACAAAGTTTCTGGTTTTTTGACATGGCTCTCCATCAGTTGGGGAACAGCTGCTACCTGGCAGCTTTTATTTGATCTGACAACGAAACAACCTGCTCCGAGTTCTCTATTTAACACTTTTTTTGCATAAAAATGCACACCTGACTGACAACCTTTAAACTGAGCTTTGCTAGATCTCAAAAAGCTGGCAGAGTTAACACTTTAAAAAAAATAATTATCTGTGAACAAAAGAATGGCCACATTGGGTCAGACCAAAGGCCCATCTAGCCCAGTATTTTGTCTGCTGACAGTGGCCAATACCAGATGCCCCAGAAGGAATGAACAGAACAGGGAATCATCAAGTGATACCTCCCCTGTCATCCATTCCCAGCCTCTAACAAACAGCAGCAAGGGACTCCATTCCTACCGATCCTGGCTAATAGCCATTGATGGACCTACCTCCAGGAATGTATCTAGCTCTTTTTTTAACCCTTTTAAAGTCCTGGCCTTCACAGCATCCTCCGGCAAGGAGTTCCACAGGTTGACTACGCGCTGCATGAAGAAATACTTCCCTTTGTTTGTTTTAAACCTGCTACCTATTAATTTCATTTGGTGACCCCCTAGTTCTGACGTTGTGGGAACAAGTAAATAACTTTTCCTACTTCACTTTTTCCATGCCAGTCATGATTTTACAGACCTCGTATCTCCCCTTAGTCTCCTCTTTCCTAAACTGTGCATTCATCTTTGCCCCACATTCTCCACCTAAGGATCTGTTAATGTTATGAATCTTGTCACCGGTAAAGGTCCTTATGGTTTGCAAAGCTCAATTACGATTTAACTTTTCCTTGAGCACCTTTTCCCAATGTTACCCTGTCCAGTGAATTTCACATGTTTCTTTAAATTGCAACTGCTTGTTCTTTTCATCAGGAATATCTCATAATGGAGAGAACACCTACAAAGCAAACTGGATTTACAGAGATTTTTTTTTTCATTTCATTTCATTTAATGCTTATGCACCACAGCCATTGCAGGTAATTTTTTGTTGCTCCTCCTACTTACAATGATGTAAATCAGAACTTACTCCATTGAAACCATAATGGAGTGACACTCTTGTTAAGCCAACATACATGAAGAAAGAAAGAATAGTTTCCAGATTTTTGCAGTGTGTCAGCCTTGCCCACCTTCAGATAAACAGTAAAACATGGAAGCCATGTCTAGAAGGCAAAGAAAAGTCGGAAAAAGATATGCAAATTGTGAACTGCAATTTGCATCCCTTTTTCCACTTTTTTTTCTGGAAGAGGATTTCCTGAAATTGTTCCGAAAAAGCGGATGTGTTCCTTGGATGTGGCATAGCTTTGCAGGAATAACAGAGGTATCCCAGAAAAGCTCTGCTGTGTTGACATAGCCTGAGATGCTATTGTGATTTGCAACTGTTTGCAAGATTTTATTGCAGACTCACAGTAGAGAGGAAAAAAAATTACATTGCATATACCAAACACACCTTGAATGTATTTGCTTTGTGGGAAGCACATAATTTAAAATCATCTGATGCTTAATAATTCCTTTGCCCATCACCTTTCTGAATAGCTACACTGACTTGATCTCCTTGTAATGTCCATTCCTGAACAAACTAAACCTGCATAGAGATACAAATTCCTTTTATACATCACAGATTGCTGTGTGCTCAATATTATCCCTTCCAATGACAGATGACTATCAATCTCTTCGAAATACACATGATGGTTTTGAGGCTTTTCTTGTGTGTGTGAAAGTGGCAATGAATTATGAAAGGGAAGGCTATAAATGGCATTTCAGTCAAACAAGCAATAAGAGACAGACCTGGATGCACAGAACAAAAGTTGTCAAGTGAAATCAAACAGAGTCTAAAGTGAATCTTAACTCAAGGATCCCTGGTATCCAAGAGGTGCCCAATTAGAACTGCTAGTACCGCCAGCTGACACTCCATTTTACAACATAAAACATGAACACCAAAAGGTGCAGCCAGCACCACATGGAGGCCCTGACCCAGTGTAGCTATGTTGCAGAAAGGCAAACTGAATATCCTTTGATTCTCATTTTGGCTATGTCTAGACTTCATAGAATTTTCGAAAGAAGATATGCAATATCCCATGGGATTTACATATCTTCTTCCAATCTCATTTTCAAAAGAGGATCTTTTGAAAGTGAAAGTAGTCTGGCCGTGGTTTTTTTGGAAAAAAAACCCTTCTTCAAAAAAAAACCCGCCCTCCTTTTAAAAAAGGAGGGTTTTGCGCTTTTTTCAAAAAAGGGTTTTTTTCCTGAAATATCATCTCTTAGCGTGCATCTACACAGCATAGTTATTTCGAAATAACAGATATTATTTCAAAATAACAATGCGAGCATCTACACAGAAATTCCGTTATTTTGAAACAAATTCAGAATAACGGATGTCTTATTCCAACTTCTGCAAACCTCATTCCATGAGGAATAATGCCTATTCTGAAAGAGAAATGTATTTCAAAATAGCTGTAATGTGGACGCTCCACTGGTGCTATTTCAAAATACCTCTCCCTATGGCCACTCAAACTATTTACTCCCCAGTGCCTCCTGGGGCTCTAAACTGAGGTAGCGCGTACACATTAGGGAAACCCATCTTGGATTAATTTTGTGGCTTCCCTGTAGTGTAGACGTGCTATTTTGAAATAAGCTATTTCGGAGTATTTCTTCTAGAATAGTTTGTTTCAAAATAAGTGTGAAGTGTATACGTACCCTTAGCGATGCAAATTTAGCTCCTCCATTTCAAGAAACATTGTCATGCTCAGTGCAGTACTGGCAGTTAGCTCGGAAGTCATTCACTATGGAAATATCCTCTCAGAACAAACCGATGTGAGAAGGACAACCACCACCACCCCCTGAGAAAATCCTCAAACAAACAAGCTTGGTGGGCCAACAGAGCAATTTTCACTCTAAACAGTGACTCTTCTCAGCCATCTCTCATCGTCACAGATTATTTGATAGCACCACCTTAATATCCATCAATGTTCATGGAGTCAGTCATTGATATAAATAGCCTGTGACAGATAAAATGGAAAGGAGAATCTAAGACCCTGGTTACTCAAGGAGCTCTTCAGGGGAGTGGTGTATTGGCATCAGGAACCCAGTAAGAAAATGTGAGTCTTCTAGATTGGCATAGGTTTCATAGTTAGGAGAAAACGTTGGAGTGTGTCTACACTGCACCCTTAGCTCGAAATAAGCCACTCAATTTGAACTAAGCAAATTGCGTAGCTTATTTCAAGTATATTTCAAAATAACTTATTTTGTCATTTGGCACCGTCTATACAGCTCCGAATTTTGAAATAATCCACTATTCCAAAATGTCCCTTACTCCTCATAGAATGAGGTTTACAGGGACTTCAGAATAGTATGTCCATTATTTTGAAATAATGGACGTACTGTCAAGATGCAGAATAGCTATTTCGGGATACCAGAAGTTCCCCGAAATAGCGCCGCAGTGTAGACGTACTCTTGATGACCTATGAGAGAAGACTGAAGGAACTGGGTTCATTTAGTCTGGAAAAGAAAAGACTGAGAGGGGACATGATAGCAGTTTTCAAGTACCTAAAAGGGTGTTACAAGGAAGAGGGGGAAATTATTCTCCTTAATCTCTGAGGACAGGACAAGAAGCAATGGGCTTAAGCTGCAACAAAGGAGGTTTAGGTTGGACATTAGGAAAAACTTCCTATCTATCAGGTTAGTTAAACACTGGAATAAATTGCCTGGGGAGGTTGTGGAATCTCCATCACTGGAGATATTTAAGAGCCAGTGAGACAAACATCTATCAGGGATGATCTAGATCAGCGGTGCACAACCCATGGGTCGCAACCCCCCCTAAGGATTCACGGCTATCTTCCAGGGGGTGTCGCGGCACTGGACCAGCCGGCATTTTGTTTTCCCAGCTTGGCGCCTGACGTACACGCGGCATGGGGGAGTGGCAGGGGAGTGGACTGGCACTTTAAATTGAAGGAGCCGCAAAAAAACATTCCCAGCGCCTTTGTTCATTTTTATTTTTCTTGTGCTCAACAAAAAAATTCCCTCCCCCTTTTTTTCTTTTGCTGAACCAAAATTTTCCCAGGGCTGGGGGTTGCAAATTTTAAAAGGTTGAGCACCACTGATTTAGATGATGCTTGGTCCTTCCGTGAGGGCAGGGGACTAGACTTGATGATCTCAAGTGGTCCCTTCTAGTTCTAGTGTTCTATGATTCTCTAAATATTTCACTATATTTAAAAGTGACAAACTCTCAGGGTGGTAATGCACTGGAGTGAACTGTAATTGCCTAAGGGGGTTGTGGAATCTCCATCACTGGAGATATTTAACAGCCGGTTAGACAGACATCTATCAGTGAAGATCTAGATGGTGCTTGGTCCTGCGATGAGGGCAGGGAACTGAACTTGATGATCACTTAAGGTCCCTTTTAGTTCTAGTGTTCTATGATTGTGATGGCTTAGAGGCAATGCCCAATCATCAATGTGGAATAAACACCCATCTCTGAATTTCGCCCTGGCTGTAATCTTCCTAGACAATCGGATACGATCAACTATGCCGGGTGAAGAAGATTCCTGTAGTTTTCCCATTTCTCTGTCAACGAGCTCCTCTCTTCTCTACACCATGAAATGCTGTAAAGCAAAAGGCGTTGTTTTGGGTTAGGTCCCATCTTTCTTGATTGACCTACCTGTGTTGGGCATCCCTAAGCGGCCACCCAAGTGGCCAAAAATGCCCGTCGTCCTCAGCTCACTTCTTGTCGACAGAGACGACAGATTCTGTATGTATGTGGTCTTGTTCCTGGCATGTATTGTGGTGAAGCCTCTGTTGTTCCCATAGGGGAATGTTCCAGAATGAGCCTTTCCGTGATATTCAGCCCGCTCAGTCACCCCCAGCGAAACCATGAACGAACTCTGAACTTTGACCTTGATGTCTGACAAGGGGTTAAAGAGAGAGGATTCTGTCATGAGCTCCTTGTCCAGGGGGTCTTGCAGGCAGATGGGTCCGCTGTAAGTTCTGCTCACGGTCAGGTCGGGTTGCATGGATGAGTTCAGAAGCAGGGAGTTACCTGGGGAAAAGAAAATGATTGGGCATTCAGTTACCATTTTACATGCAAGGGAAAGTGTTTTGCACACAGTGATGCCCAGAACAATGCCTATCCAGGATTTCGTTTGAGTAATGGAAAACGAGCAGAGGGAAAGGGAAATCCTCATTGGCATGTGTCTGGTCAGCCAGTAGCATGGGAACTATTTTTGGAGTGGGGGTGTAGAGCTGCACCCCACCCTTACCTCTCTCCATGCCCCTCACCTTCCTGAGGTTCAGAAAAAGGGCAACAAAAATGATGAGGGGTTTGGAATGGATCCCATATGAAGCGAGATTAAAAAGATGGGGACTTTTCAGTTTAGAAAAGAGGAGACAAAAGGGAGATAGTACAGAGGTCTATATAATATGACAGGTTTGGAGAAAATAAATCAGGAAAAGTTATTGACTTACTCCCATCACATAACTAGGGGTCACCATACAAAATTAACAGACAGCAGGTTAAAAACAAACCAAAGGAAGTTTTTCTTCATGCAGGGCACAGTTAACCTGTGGAACTCCTTGCCAGAGGATGTCGTGAAGGCTAGAACTTTAACAGGGTTCAAAAATGAAGTAGATACATTCATGAAGGTTAGGTCCATCAATGGCTATTAGCCAGGATGGGTAGGAATGGTGTCCCTGGCCTCTATTTTTCAGAGGCTGGGAATGGGCGACAGGGGAGGGATCATTTGATGATTCCCTGTTCTGTTCCCTCCCTCTGGGACACCTGGCTTTGGCCACTGTGGGCAGACAGGACACTGGGCTAGATGGACCTTTGGTCTGACCCAGCCTGGCCATTCTTATATTCTCCCCTTAGAGTAGGGGCCAGCAGCTGGGAAGGACTCTGCATATGAGGCCTGGTAGCAGAACCAACAGGCGAGCAGAACCGAAAGCCAGCCACCGAGACCCTTTGCATGGGGACGGCAGCTGAGTGGGACCCAGGGCCAGAAGCAGAGCTCCCGGGGAACAGCAGATCTAGCGGCCAGGATCCTGGGCAGCAGGGGCATGCGTCCAAGACACCAAAATCCCGGGCTTGGTGCAACACCCCCTGCAGCCCAGTTTCCACACCTACGTGCTCAACCAACTTCCCATTTGACAGTGAATCTTACCCTGTGGCCGCGGGGCCTGGAGATTAAATTAGGGCCGTGGGTGTTAGGAGTCCTAAATTCTATTCCTGGTTTTGGATCTAGTTCACTGCCTGATCTTGGCAAATCGCATTAACTGGGATTTTCACAAGCACTTTAGTGACATTCATCTGGGCTTGTGTCTGTAAGTCAGGAATGTGCTTTTGAAAATCCCACTCTTTGCAAAGGCTATCACACAAATTCTCTTGTTATTCACTGTAGCCCAAAATATAGGTTCCTTTCTGGTACTAATTCAGTGGCCCGTCTAGAAAACAGCAGTGTCAGCTCTACATTCACTATATGTTGGGCGCTGGGCTCTTATGTGGTGTTTGGATATTAGGAAAAACTATTTGCATTCTATTAGGAAAAACGATGCATTCGTTGTAATACATCCACCACATAGCTTGGCGGTGGAAAAACTGCACTTAGGAGATAATGTGTCTGCCTCTTCTGTTTGCAGTTACTCGTAAAAGCAACCCAGGTGATACAACAAAGAATAAAATCAGAGCAGATGCTGGAAAATTATTCTGTTTGGCTCCACAAATATTAAAGCAGAATAGTTTCCAATCTAATTCCTCCTCTTGCAATGAGCTCCGCCTAGGCAGATCTCCCGAGCCCACTCGTCGAATGAATATTTACAGGTGCCTCAGATCTGCTGGGACAAAGTCCACTGCGGGATTTGTGCTTCAGCAATGCAGCAACCTATTTATGTCCAGCCAGCCCTCCTCTGTCACTCAGTTCTGTCTGTAAGGTCTACATTTCCAAAAGGGTCTCAACTTGAGCCATTTTAAAAGCCTCTGAATTTTCCGAAAGCGTTCTGAGCCTACGCACCTTTGGAGAATCAGGCCGTTTTTAATGTGTCTCTCAAGTTGGCCAGCAAACATCAATCATCCCTCTCAAAAAGGGTTCAATTTGGATCACTCAGAAGGCCTCATACCAGCAGATCCGTTCATTTCACGCTTGGGTCAACAGATCTGCGTCTCATCTGCTACCAAAGCTTCGAACTGCAGACAAATGTTCTAACATCCACTGAATGTTTTCTCTAGCACCATTGATAAATAAGGCAACAGACATCTCAGCTGCATACTCATTGTGGGTAATGACGGCTCTAATGCATATTTCTAAACAGATGCTCTCGTGGGTACGCTTTCTCTTTAGATGACAATAAGTATAATTTTTAAGTCTTTCTGTGCGGCTCTCAGCATCTTAAAAAATGGGGATGTCATTCCAAAGACCTGGATTTTTGGTGGTTCTTTTTAAAATGATGACACAGTCAGGATAACACATTAGCAGTGATTCTTACTATATTTTCTCCAGCTCAGATGGTATTAAAGAAAGTGAGTGTTTTTAGATGTTTGCATACAACTGACGATTCATAATGATTAGTTTCTAATGTAAAAAGAATTCTTCGCCACACCCGCTCTTTCCTGCACAGAAGAGGGTAATTAAGCAAGTTGTGCCATTCCTCAATTAAACCTGACAGCTAGATTAGATACAAACGTGTAAGCTTCTCCAAGCATAATGTCCTTAAAACCATCCTACTGCTAACCTCCAGCATGCTAATGCCGGAAGAAGTAGTCTCCTCCCTTCTAAATGGATTAGGGATTATTAAAAAGAGATTATTCTAAACTAGAATCCTAGAACACTAGACCTGGAAGTGACCTTGCAAGGTCATCAGGTCCAGTCCCCTGCCCCCAAGCGCCATCTAAACCATCCCTGATAGATGTCTATCTAATCTGTTCTTGAGTATCTCCAGTGATGGAGATTCCACAATCTCCCCAGGAAATTTACTCCAGTGTTTAACCACCCTGACAGGAAGTTTTTCCTACAATCCAGCCTAAACCTCCCTTGCGGCAATTTAAGCCCATTGCTTCTTGTCCTGACCTCAGAGGCCAATGAGAACAATTTTTCTCCCTCCCCCTTGTGACACCCTTTTAGATACTTGAAAACTGCTCTCATGTCCCCTCTCAGATTTCTCCTTTCCAAACTAAAAAAACCCCAATTCTTTCAGTCTTCCCTCATAAAACGTTCGGATTTGGGGATATCGCATAAAGCTGTCAATTGAAGACATCCAATCATAAATAGTACAAAACCAATTCTTCCCTGCCTTCTGTGGATCCAAATGCTCCTTGGAGCAAATCTACAGGATTGCTCTAGTTTGTGTCATATCCCCATTGTTCCCAAAAAACTATTCCCCAGCTAAAAATGGCCGATTCCAGCTGCCCTTTGCTCTCGGCTCCCATACCTCTGACATGCCCCTCACACCTTAGGATGAGAGTTGAGTTCACTGACTTGACTCACATTGCAGATCACCCATTCCCTACAGCCTGATGCCAGGTTCTGACTTCTTTGAGCTATCTGTGCCATGCCACAGAGCCAGGCTGGGGGGACAGAAGCTGGCTCAATAGATGTATGGTTCCAAGCTTAAACATTTATGACAACCAATTCCACCAAAACAATTTGTAAGTGACACGCTGAGGAGGAGAAAAAAAACCCCCAGATATTTTCTGGGTTTTTTTGCAGTGTTTGAGGGAGGATTCTATAGGCTCTAGTTGTGTTTCTGTCTAACTTTTTATATTGTGCTCATTATTTGACTATTTGAATCTCACTTCTAACTGTGTGCCATTCTGAAGCTGTAATTAGCCTATGAATGAACACAACAAATTAGAAAATGATTTTGACCTATGAAGGAAGGCTGAAAGAATTGGGTTTGTTTAGTTTAGAAAAGAGAAGATTGAGGGGGGAAGATTGAGAGCAGTTTTCAGGTATCTAAAAGGGTGTCATAAGGAGGAGGGAGAAAACTTGTTCATCTTGGCCTCTGAGGATAGAACAAGAAGCAATGGGCTTAAACTGCAGCAAGGGAGGTTTAGGTTGGACATTAGGAAAAAGTTCCTAACTGTCAGGGTGGTCAAACACTAGAATAAATTGCCCAGGGAGGTTGTGGAATCTCCATCTCTGGAGATATTTAAGAATAGGTTAGATAAATGTCTATCGGGGTGGTCTATACAGTGTTTGGTCCTGCCATGAGGGCAGGGGACTGGACTCGATGACCTCTCGAGGTCCCTTCCAGTCCTAGTATTCTATGATTCTATATGTATCGGTGGCTTTAAGAGTTAGATCCCAGGGCCACTGAAGATAATGGAAAGACTTCCACTGAGATCAATGGGTGTTGGCTCTAAGCCATAAAATCTGAAGCACCAAAGCACTTAAATGTGAGGCTAAAATATTTTCAATAGCAATTTATAGATACGGATGAGGAGTGGGGCTTAGAATAACCTGTGCAATGCTCAGACTGATTTGGGGCTTTATGTTTGTTTGTTTGCAGTTATTCATTTGAAAAACTCCAAAAACCACCCAAAGTAACTGGAACAGAATGGTCTCCTAATATAAAAGAAATTGTCCGTGTAGCATTTTTATGTGCCTCTGCCAGAGATGTCCGTGCAACATTCAAGCCAAACCAAAATCGCCCACATAAAACCCCAAACAAGATTTTTTCAGTAATTTGTTTCCAAAAGAAATAAACTCATCTCAGACACTATGAAAAAGACAGAATGAAAATTATACACTGCTCTTCAAAGGCAGCTTGAACTTCCAAGTAAATCAGTCAAATTCCTCTGCATCCCAAAGTTGTTTTTATTTATGCTCTGCCAAGCATGTCTCTTTTGGAATGCGTGTACACATGCCACACAGCCACCAACTGTAACAGTTCACTTTCCCACAGAGAAAAACATGGGTCACTTTCACACCACATCCACACCTACATCCACCCACAGCAAGGCCAGCCCCTACTTTAGAATACTGGTCCCGAATCAAAGAAATACAAGTTTTTATAATGATCACCGCTTTACTTCAAAATCTCTTTTTTGTCCAAAGAAATAGCCCAGAAAACAGACTGAGCCTTAACATGGGGCTTGATTGATATCTTGTAAAATCTTTTCAGTGACTTTCTAAATTTTACAACCTCTCCCAAATAAATATATTTTCACAGTTGTACGCCTTGGGGTATTCTAAATATCTTAGAATAAAGAAATCAGCATTCAACAGTGTAACATAAATGCTTGAAAACGAGTAGTTTCATTTAATACAGCTAGACTACGTTCTTCTTTCGAAAGGAGATATGCAAATTCAGCACTAATTTGCATATCTTCTTCCAATCGCTTTTTCAAAAGCGTTTTTTGAAAAAGCAGTTTAGACGCCATTCCTTCGGAACCCCCTTTTTTTCAAAAGAACCCTGCATACCTCATTTTTGGAGGAAGAAGGTTTCCTTCAAAAAAGGGTGGTTTTTTTGGGAAAGAACTGCGTCTAGACTGCTTTTTTTTCCCCGAAAAAACTCTTCGGAAAATGGGATCGGAAGAAGATATGCAAATTCATGCCGAATTTGCATATTTTCTTTCGAAACTCATGAGCAGTCTAGATGTACCCTGATTAGGAATGCAGCTAATGAAAGATTTAACCAGCCTCAGTTGGGAAACAAAACCAAAGTAGTAGGAACGGAGTAGGAATTTACTTGATACTATTGATTTCAGCATGGATTAGATGTCAATGCAGTAGGAAAAGCTAATGTGATACTCACTGCTGCTATAGCACACACCAAGGGATAAGTGGAGGCAAGCAGAGATGAGTCACTTGTCTGAATTTATGCAGAAATCGGTGGTGGAGGCAGGGAAAAGCATACGAAATTCCACACATCTGGCCCTACACAAGCCAGTTCCACCTCCAGCAATGGCTACTTGCTGCCTGCTCTCTCTCAGTTGCAGCTGTGCAGGAAGCTAATGAAATCTCAACACTCACCTTGCCGGACTGTTTTAAAATTAAAGGTCTGAAAGCCTCCTGTCAGCGCAGAGGAATCGATTACATCCACGCCGTACTCGCTCTGGCTGCGCCTGTAGAGTGTGATGCCGACGACCAGCACGGCCACCGCGATGACGGCAGCCCCCAGGCCGGAGTACAAGGCAATGTCACTGGCGTTTTCGATATCTGCAAGGAGAGAACGCAGGCACCGGGTTAGCAGCACGCCCGCCGCTTCTGCCCCAGAAACTACCAACAAGTGAATTCGTTTCGGGCGAGCGTTTGGGAAGTGGGGGGGAACATTGAAGCTGCATCATTTGGGGCTCAGAGCACAGGGGTGTTTGTTGAATGTCTCACCTTCTTCTATGCTCTCATAAACCATCCGTATGTCTACACTACAAGGCTTTGGCATAAAAACCAGCAGAACACCCACACCTCCAGTGCATTTTTTTGCAAGTAAATCGACAGAACAGAGGGCTTTTGCAGTAGAGTTATTCCTCTCAGGTGTGGACACTCCGGAGGGGTTTTTGTGTAAGAAACCCCTATTGGAAAAAGCACAGGTGCTCTGAATGACCATCAGAGCGTTCTTGCGCAAGAGTGTCCATGCAGTGTGGACACTCTCTTGCGTAAAAGCACATCGTTTTTGTGATGCGCTTTGAGGTCTGGATGCGTTTTTGCGTGAGAACTTTTTGTGCAAAAAACTCTTACGCAAAAGGCTTCTTGCGCAAAAACCCTGCAGTGTAGACAAAGCCCCGGATTATTTAACAAATGGGGAAAGACATTTAAAAGAAAAACAGGAGACCACTGGAACATCAAGGATTTTTAGGCAATGCCTGGCACGTCATCTAATAGTTGGCCTTAGGAAGACATGGGACCATACCACCTGGTACTAGAATCCATTTTGAACCTGGTACTTTTGCACCTCTTGTCCCCGTGTAAGACAGGATTCCCCTCAAGGGGAAAGTCTGTTTAAGCCAAGAGAAGCAATCAGCTTTCGAAACTGCCTACGAGGACACAAGAGAACTTGGAAGAAGGTGGTAGACCCAAGTCAGGGTAAAAAAGTCAATTCCAATGTGTGTGACTTTTGCTTACCACAGTGGGTTTAGCCTTTGGAGGTCCTGGAGCAGATTGGGTGAAAATCTCATCCTAGCTTATGCCATAGATTTGAGGGGGAGGGTGGGAACAGTAGGAGTGACTAGCATCATCCCCTATTTCCACCAAGTGGAGATTAAGGGCTGCATTGCATCCCCTTAGTAAAGAGCTTCAGAGGGGTAGACGAGTTAAGAGTAAAGAGGATACTCTCACACAACTACAGCGAGGGATCGGTGCTGGCTCTCGCTGGTCTCCAGGCATGCACAGGTTTGGGGGTTGAGCTCTGCAGCTCATCCAGGAAGGAGCAAACTTGATGGGGTGATTAATGAAGTAAAGATTTCTTTACTTTCCTCCCCTCTCAAAACACACAACAAGCTAAGAATTCAGCTAGCCTACAGAGTTTGGTGGCATCCTACTGGGACAATGGGATCTAAGCCATCATCTTGGATTGCTGGAAGCGCCTTCAGCCATTAATGACATCTATGAAATCAACCAGGGCTCATCATCCTTGTCAATACTCACCTACGACCAAGTTTTTGAAGTTTTAAAACTTTGGAAGCAGGTGAAGGTAGCAGAGATGTGGCTTGCAATACTGTATAACAAAGATATCTGGACCCACTTTGAGTGACAGGGTGGGACCTGGGACACAGAACCGTGAAATTCAATTATTTGGCAAGTCACTGTGGGTCCTTAGACAATTCCCCTCACGCTGAACTCCGCTTTAGAGAAAGAAATGGTCATGTATTTATTCTGTGAAGTTTTTACCATCTCACAATATGGGAGTCACATTAACAAATACTGACGGGAAGAAAGTGTACTATTAAAAAAGAAAACAAATCATAGTGCAAATAAGAATGAATCGGAAATTCAGAGCATACGATTTCAATAACTCAGCATTAAACAGAGAATAAATTGTGAAGCAATGTCACAGTATAGAGGAAGAATGCAACATTGTGTGAAAACCCAGTAGATGGCCTTCCATCACTGAATTCTCCATCTCTCAGTTTATCTGCTGCATTATTTTGTGCTGCGCGCTCTGCACAGGTGGAAATTTCATCCTCAAACACCAGACTGTATGTCAGAACCAGATGGCCCGATAATTTTAAGAGAAAAAGGACAGAAGGATGCTGGTGGCATGTGTTGAGAAATTGTGAGCAGGGACCTCATTTGTAAAAGAAGTTGCTTTTTTTTCTGGTTTACCACTTAGTCAGTAAACTAAAATGTCGAACACTCCACGTGCTAGTAATGTACACCAGCTACTCTGCCAAATGCAACACTGAGAGACACCTAATTTAAAGGGAGCTGTAGAATAGAAGCAAACAGCAGTTTTTTTTTAAAAAAAAAAGGTACATTGACCTGTCTTTTATGACATCCAAGCCAAGTGCAAAGCAAACTCTACTCACAGAATCACCATTTATCTTAAACCATTTCTCCTTGGATTGAATGGCTTACTTAGGAAATAGAGACTTTTGGGGCTAATCAGAGTGACTGCCAATTCTTCCCCAGAAGAAAGCCTTATGTTTGCAGAGGCTACTCTATCACAGGGATGGAAAGTCTCCAACAAGCGTATACTCCTGTACTTGAGTTTAAAGGGGATATGCCCCTACAGATTTCAAACACGTGGTCCAGGAAGATCTGCTTTATGAAGGGATTTCCCCTACCCTGGGTCACTAGTAGTCTCTGGGACTTTTAATATCTAGTTCCACAAGGGACAGAGTAAATACAAAATGATGTATTAAGGAAACAAACATTATAACAAGAAATTTTAAAAAAATACAGGGTCTGTGTAGCTTTTAATGTCCTGACGATCTTTCATTTACTGTATTTCCATCGTGGCCACCTTTGTTTGACTTAAATGAATTAATGCCCCTTGCATTGAGGTAGAACATCCACGTGCAGATTGTGGTGGCAAAGGAGATGTAGGCTATGACATTATATTGAAAATATATGAAGTTATTCAGGAAGGTAATCTTCAACCGTCTACTTTTAAGTCATCATTTCCAGCTAACTGAATCGTAACTCTGCACCACAAATTTGTGGAAAGTAAGGTTTTTTTGGTCCCTAATTTCTGTTGGCACAGGGCTTGGGGTAGTATCTTCTAGAGTGCCTCTTCTAGTGAGTAGGGTGGTCTTCAAAAGAGGTCCACCAATGCCCGTTGCTGACAGATGTGAGGGAACAGTATGACCAGGTCCACACTAGAGCTGAGGTCAGCTTAAGGTATGAAATTCCAGCTATGTAAAAAACATAGCTGAAGTTGACATACTTTAAGCCAAGCTTTGGCAGCCTCACAGTGGGAAGTCGATGGTCCTGTTGACTTCCCTTACTCCTTGTAAGGAGCAGAAGTTCTGGAATTGCCAGGGGCATCCTCAGCATTCAATTTAGCTGGCCTTTACTAGATCTGCTAAATCAAATGCTGGAAGATCAATCACCATAGCGTCGATCTTCTGGGAAGTGAAGACGTAGCCTAAATCTCAGCTCCCATTGTGGAGTTGAGTTGAATTCAGAGTTGTAGCTCCTAAAGATTACCAGGACACACTGAAGGAATTAAAAATGAATGACTTCTGAGTAGGTTCATTCTCTAGTGATTTGCTAAAGGTCTCGGAGTTCAGTGCATCTTCTCTTGGACTGATCTTTGATGTTGATCATATTTCTCTCATTAAGTTTTAGACTTGGATTTTTCCATGCTATTTCAAAATTGGCTATGTTGGCCGAGTCAGAATCTGAATCACCATTTAGAGCAATCTCATGGTACAATCTTATAATGTTTAGCCTGTGCCATCAATTTTTAAAAAGGAACATAAATAATAGATAGTTACATTATTCTTGTCTACACTTTATTTAGTGTGTGGAGGGAGACGTTAAAATCGGTACTAGATTTTTTAAAAAAATATATGTTTAGTCAAAAAGCCATTTTTATTTGTAAAAATATTTTTGTATAGGTTTAATATTTTTGAGGGGATAAATGTTCCTTTTCCAAATAGCTGCATGAGAAATAAAACTCATGTGTAACTGGATACATCACCTGTCCCGGTTAACGTTTTTAGAATGTCACAATTTTTATATATTTGAATTGTGGGTTAGTTGAAATAATGTCCAGAAAAAAAATGCTATCAACCTTTTTTTGTCATTTTTTACCTAGCTACAACTAATGAAAATGTTTCAAGTTTCAAAGTTTTGTGATGCAAATTTCCATCGCTTTCAAATTTTGGCAACAAACCAGCAAAAATATGTTTGTGATCCTCCCCCATGTTTTATAATCAACTGTGGAACAGGAAACAGACAGAGCATGTATATTTTCATATTAGATGGTAGCAAAGGGGGGAAAGGGATATTTCAGGAACTCCTGGTTTCTAAAAAAAATGATGAAAGAAATAAAAAAAACACTTCTGGAAATACAGCTCCACATCTTTGCTCTGCTTCTTATGCTCTGCATAATATTTTATTGACAGGGATGGAGAAGAATAGCTCTATGACTAAGAATAGGCCACCTATAGGGATGCTTAAAAACAGATGGGGAAAGAAATATGAAATGATGCAAAACAAGGATGACTTTAGTTATCCTTGAGGTCATGATCCCTTCGTAACGGATTTGTATTTTATAAAGAAAATAATCATTAATCTGAGTCAGAGATCCCAATTAGACCATTCTGAGACACAGTTTGATATACAGTTAAAAAAAAAGTCAGGTGTCAACTCAATGATTTGTTTTGTTTTCGGTTTCGGGTGAAATCAAACCCAATCCCACATAATGTTTAAAAATAGCTGGAAATAATTTTATAATGAGCATATGGTAACTTAATGACATTTGAATCTTTTATTTCTATTATATTTTTCCTTCCACATGAACAGAAATCCTCTCTCTCCCTCCCCCATATTATGTTATCAAATGTGCTGAGATTATCCCATGAGGGTGGTATTTTCTTTCACAGCATGACTGGAGACATTAGCATTTGTTGGCAGTTCTCATACAGAACAAGAAATGGAAGATAAATCTAATGGTGGTACCTGACATGGAATAGTCAATACTTGCAAACCACTGTAATTATTACATATGTTCTTAGGCATGTATCCAGTTGTGTCCCATGATGTGTCCAAACTTTGGACAGAAGTACAATGAAAAATGTTTCAAGTCCTGCTCACATCATTTTTGTAAAGTTCATTATGCTAGAAAATGCACAATGGCATTATGAGCCCATTTTTTAATGAATTATGTTAGTGCTTGTAGTCTCCAGTCATTAACAGCACCTTCCCCTGACCAATATGATAGTGATGCACATAAATATAGTCAAAGACAATCTCTTCCCTAAAAATACAAATAGACAATACCAACAATACCAGTTGTACAGATCGGGAACTGAGGCAAGGAAGGGATCATGTGACTTGGTCAATGTCACACATTGGCAGAAACTGGAACTGAATCCAGATCGCTTGAATCCTCGCCATTAAATACAATAGTAACCTACATGCCTCTGTTTCAATCTCTAATAGAAGGGTACAGGGAAGGAAGTCTACAAATCAACATTTCAATTTCTTCTCATTTATGTAGCCCCAAACAAGCAATCTTTGTTGTTAGAGAATTTACTCAGATACTCTATTCCTGACTTAACTTTTGTGGACAATTGGTACATTGGGTAAGCCAGAGATGTGATATTTACACCCCGGAGTGATACATGCAGTGCTTTTTTGTAAGCAAAAAGGTGCCGTTACTCCAGGCTCTAGCTCGTTGAGCAAAGAAACCCGGACAAGCTGTTGAGCAAAAAAAAAAAAAAAAAAGAGGCCTGAAATGTGGCCTCTTTAAAAGCCGAAACGCCACACTGGGAGCCAGAAAAAAAAACCTCCTCGCATCCCAAGCAGGCTTCCGTCACGAGACGAGCGGTGCAAGGAAGGCAGGTGCTGGTACGTGCGGGGGGAAATCCCATTCATTTACTGTGTACTGGAAAAATAGGTGACGGCTATACCATCACAAAAAAAGCACTGGATAAGGGAGAAGCGGTGGATGTCATATACTTAGACTTTAGTAAGGCATTTGATACGGTCTCGCATGATATTCTTATTGATAAACTAGGCAAATATAACTTAGATAGGGCCACGATAAGGTGGGTGAATAATTGGCGGGATAACCGTAGTCAGAGAGTTGTTGTTAACAGTGCTAAATCCTGCTGGAAAGGGATAACAAGTGGAGTTCCGCAAGGGTCTGTTTTGGGACCCGTACTGTTCAATATCTTCATCAATGATGTAGATATTGGGATAGAGAGTACGCTTATTAAGTTTGCAGATGATACCAAACTGGGTGGGGTTGCAACTTCTTTGGAGAATAGGGACATAATTCAAAATGACCTTAGCAAGTTAGAGAAATGGTCAGAGGTAAACAGGATGAAGTTTAATAAAGAGAAATGCAAAGTGCTCCACTTAGGAAGGAACAATCAGTTCCATACATACAAGATGGGAAGCGACTGTCTAAGAAGGAGCATGGCGGAAAGGGATCTAGGGGTCATAGTGGACCACAAGTTGAATATGAGTCAACAGTGTGATGCTGCTGCAAAAAAAGCAAATATGATTCTAGGTTGTATCAACAGGTGTGTTGTAAGCAAAACTCGTGAAGTCATTCTGCCACTCTACTCTGCACTAGTTAGGCCTCAGCTGGAGTACTGTGTCCAGTTCTGGGCGCCACATTTCAAGAAAGATGTGGAGAAATTGGAAAGGGTACAGAGAAGAGCGACAAGAATGATTAAAGGTCTAGAGAACATGACCTATGAAGCCAGGCTTCATGAACTGGGCTTGTTTAGTTTGGAAAAAAGAAGATTAAGGGGGGACATGATAGCGGCTTTCAAATATCTAAAAGGGTGTCACAAAGAGGAAGGAGAAAATTTGTTCCTCTTGGTTTCTGAGGACAGGACAAGGAGTAATGGGCTTAAAGTGCAGCAAGAGAGGTTTAGATTGGACATTAGGAAAAAATTCCTAACTGTCAGGGTGGTCAAATATTGCAATAAATTGCCAAGAGAGGTGGTGGAATCTCCCTCTCTGGAGATATTTAAGAACAGGTTAGATAGACATCTGTCAGGGATGGTGTAGACGGAGCTTGGTCCTGCCTTGAGGGCGGGGGGCTGGACTCGATGACCTCTCAAGGTCCCTTCCAGTCCTATGATTCTATGATATGTGATGTTGTATCCCTATATTCTTTATGGAAATATGCTTCTGAATATGAATATACCTGAACTGAATATGGTTTATTCAAAATATTGCATGAAACCTACGATCAGAAAGCTTGTAAGCTACTGAATGAGTCTCATCTATTTGTGGGTCTGTGTCATTTCTGTGTTTGAAGCTAGAAATGTGAAGTATAAATATATTTGCTGATCTAGACCTGCTAAGTGACGACCATTGGTGGTACTTAAGAAACGTAACGGCACAGTATTTGGAACAATGACCTGTGAATAGTCTTGCATCTCTTGTGAGCCTTGACTATGGTAGGCCCTATAAAAGACCTGCGACCAGGCTACCTGATGCCGGAAACCATTTTGGACTCTGTACTTTTCCACTCAAGGTGAGAAAAGTTTGAACTGAATATAAAGGACTCTTGTCTGGGGCAAAAGGCAGGAAACCAAACAACTGGGGTGGCTGCTAGATGCCAGAAGACCCCTGGTTATCACCTAAGATAATTGCTGGAAACATCTAAGCCTGGCCAGGGGAGGACCGGGCCCTAGCTGGGAGTTTGTCTAGCTTGCGATAAAAGGTAATTAGACTAATGTTAGAGTAAGAAATTGCATGCAACGATTTTTTTAAGAGTATTAAGCTTAGCTGACTTGGTTTTGTTTTATTTGCTTAGTAACTTACTTTGATCTGTCTGCTATTACTTACAATCACTTAAATCCTACTTTTTATACTCAATAAAAGCACTTTTGTTTATTAGTAAATTCAGTGTAAATAATTGTTACTAGCTGAGGTCAACAGCTGTGCATATCGTTCTTCCATCGAAAGGGGGCGGACAACTTATGAGCTCACGTTATGCATAGTGAGACGGATTTATCTGGTGGTTTGGTCCCATGGGGGATGCACACCTGGGTGCTGTGTCAAGTCCCTTTGACTGAGTCTTCCCAGAGCTGAGTGGATCTCAGTGTTTGTGCTGCTCTGCTGTGGGGCTGTGACCCCCAACTCTGAGATATTGCTGTGGGAGACCAGCGATTCTGGCCTACTGGGACAGGGTGATGTGAAGGCACCCCAGAGGGCAGGTAGGTGGAAACCCATCAGTGGAGAACCTCAAGGGCATCTCTGTGACCAAACCCACCACAGTCTGTGTCTCAGGGGGTAGAAGTAATCAGGAAGGAAGTGTATGAGCTTTCTACATCTACATTCCTGTCCTTGTGACAGCAGCATTAAAACAACTATGAGCTATGTCAAACGTAACTTCTTAAAAGTATCCTTTTTATATAAAAAAGTGGAAAATCTTAATGCTTTCCCTCTTGGAAATAGGCTAGATTCTTAATAAGAAACATGCATACTTCCACTACTAATAAAAATCTGCTCCTGTTTTAAGTGCAGAGCATAAATGTACAGCACAGGAGTTCAGAAATGATCCCTCATTATCAAAAAAGAGTATATAAAACAGAGCATTTTAAAGAGCTGTCACATTTTAAACATTGTTGGGGTAAAAATCATTAAGAATATCCTTCAGCTATGTTACAAAGTAATTTATCATTTTAAATCATTCCATTATTCAAACAAATTCACTTCGCTATTTTCTGTTCTGATTTTCATTCACCTTAGACAATAAAATACACGTGTCAGTTTTATATTAGTTTATGTGTACTGGCACAAGACTGCCACGTTTGGATTAAAATGCTGAGGAGAATATTCAAATACAAATTAAAGGATTTGGGGGGAAATGCTAACGGCATGAGAAAAACAACAGTTTCAAGTGGGATCTAAATACGATGGTTCTCTTCTTGGTCATGTATTATTTTTTCTAGGTTTCCAAGGTTTCCTTATCTTTAATAAGAAGATGTTCGGTGTGGTGGTGTTTTTCAGAGCTGACCTGAAAGTGATACTCCGGTATTCGGCACAATTATTTCTTAGCCAGAGATGAAAAAAATTATAGCAAACCTACAAACAATTAAGAAGCAGGAAAAAAAATCACTCAATATTATAAATTAAAGAAGCAAAACGGGTACTAATTTTGTTCCAGGAGGACAATGCGGCTTTTAAAAAGAAATGTTTATTCTTGCATTTCTGTTCAGAGCACTATTTTTTGTTTTCAAACAACAAACAAAAATGAAAAAAAGCCCACTTTCATCTCTTTTTTTTCCCTATTCTCTCCTTTTATGCAGAATTTCTTTCCCTTGGGAGAATGGAGATTCATGAAAAAGCCTCTGTGGATTTTTTTTTATTTTGGTTCTTTTGTATTTTTGTGCAATTCAACTGAAGATAACATTTGAAGACAAGCAATTATTATTTAATAAACTCCAGCTTCCAGATCCACAGGAAGCAGTGACTTTCTTAAAGCAGCATCTATGATTTTTTTTTAAACAGGGTGCCTATTTGTGGTAATCATAACCAATATTTCATTCCACCTCCTGACACTGTTACACAACATTTATTGAAAGCATATTTGATGGTAATGAAGTTTCTATTAACTATGATTAAGTTTCATAAAGCACCTGAAGATAATTTAAGATGTGCAGGAGCAGAAAACGAAACATTTGGTTTAGTACATTAGGAAATGTAATTGATTAAATTATCTAATTTACAATAAGTGCTTTCTATGAGCCATGGAGGGCACACTTTCTCCAGTTTGCCATTACAGTTTGTTAGGAGATAGCAAGGATTTCGCAAGCTTTTATTCTCTCTCTCCCTCTACTTTGCTCTCTTTTTGTACCCTCCAGCTACGGGAAATCTGTTTTTCCATGCAACCATTCTTATAGCATGTGAAAATCTTAACAGATATGAAATGAGTCAAAGCTAGAGGACCATGTAGATGGCTGTTCAGCAGAACAGGTTGTTTCTCAATTGTCTTCATAATTGAGTTTTTTAATCAGTGAGGATTCATTTAGTCTTAAACTAAGTCCCCTGTTTGAACTGCAACGAGCTGTATTTTATATAAGGATCATCTAACCTCATGGTGTAAAGCAGGGGTGGGTAATCAAATGGTGTCGGTTTGCCAGGTTTGCCCCTGGTGGGCCACTGGCACTATATTTACTGCATAGTTGCAGGTACCAGCGATTGCAGGTCCCATTGGCTGCAGATCACCATTCCCAGCAAATGGGAGCAGCAGGAATGAGAGCAGACTGGGAAACGGCTCCCCTTAGCTCCCATTGGCCAGAAACGACAATCTCCAGCCAATGGGAGCTGTAATTGCTGATACCTGCAGTCATGCAGGCAAACATAGTGGTGGGGGCCAGCCAGAGCTACTCATGGCAGATAGAATCCAGCCTGTGGGTTGGTATTTGCCCACCACCGTCTTAAAGAAACACCATTTAATTGCCCTAGGAGCCTCATGCACTAAAATTGACTCCATTAAGATTTTTAATCAATCAGAAATTAAGCAGTTGGACTTATTCTCTTTTAGAGTAGGAAGTGCACAGATAAAAAAAGAATGCAACAGTTGCTCTAAAGAAGTTGTAAAGTAGATTGCAGAAGGGGGATCGTCCCTTGAAAATAAATGTAGAAGGGTGTGAAAATTCAAGCTAACCATGGAATGATTTACAGTTTTGGAAAATCCATAGAAATATTTCATAATTGGAAGAAACACACCATATTCGAGGATTCTGTGCAAACCAAGCAATAACACATTCCTAGCTAGGAGGCTAATTATTCTTTAGTATAAAAAATAATAATTATAATTAATTATTATATTATTTTTGAAGCTACTAGATTATGGTCTCCTGATCTGTGATTCTTTTATAATGCTTGTTTTTTTAACATAGCAAAATACTACGAAATGTATTTACTTGAACTTGTTTTATGACCCCCATAAAAATTAACCATCAATTTGACATCTCTATATATACTGTACATAGGTCTAAGAATACATAGCTTGGGTCGGAATATCCCAAGCATCGCCAAATAAATAGATGCCCAAACCCTACTGAATTTTCAACAGGATTTCAGTACCTAATTCACTTAGGCTCCTTATAAAATGTGGCCTTTAAATCTGGGAATTTCAGATAAATAATATGCGCTTCACAGGAAGAATTTAAAGAAATTTAAAGAAAATGTTACTCATTCAGACTCAGAACTAGCATGTGCCAGAAAGCAGATTTTTCCCAACAACAAAACTATCTTAAAAATAGATCAAAATACAGTAATTCCTCGTTTAACACTATAGATATATTTCAGAAAATGGTCATGCTAAGAGAAAACGTGTTATGCGGGGTCAATTTTCCCATTGAAAATAATGGAAAAGGTGGGGGCTGCGTTTCAAGCGGTGGTGTCTGTTGAGACCGGGACATAAGGTTGGGGGAGAAAGGGGATTGGGTTACAGCAGGAAGGGGAGGTGTTTGGTTCTGGGGAAGGGAAGAGGAGGAGAGGGGAGGGGGATTGGGTTGGGAGTATGCCCCTGTGACGGGTCTGCCAGGACCTGCACTGCGTCCGGCGAAGGAGAGTCCCTGGGGAACGACATGGCGAGCGGTGAACCCTCCTCCGCTTTGCAGGGAGGCGGGGGAAACCCCGTGCAGCCGCTAGCAACGGGCCAGCTGGGGAAATCGTGTTATTCCGGAGACGGTTGGGTAATTCAAAAAACGTTCCCTAAAAACAAAATCGTGCTATTGCGAAAACGTGTTAAGCGGGCACGTATTAAATGAGGAATTACTGTATCTTCACTGAAATTCTGGACATTTGGGGGATGTTTTTAAAAAAAGAAAACCTAAAAGCTTAAAAAAATTCAGCTGGTTGGGCAATTATTTTTTCTTTCTACAGATCCTTTTTTAATCATAAAATCACAATCGCTCTGAAGAGAAACTCCAAGATACGCATTACTGCAGAAAGGACCAGGCTTTGCTTCCCAGCTCCTGAGGAATAATCACTTTTTTTTACATTTAATGCAAAATATTTGATTACTAACAGGAGGCTTTTATTAATCCATTTGCCTTTCGTACAACTTTGTTTTATTTAGCTCCTAAACAAATAAAGCAGAATGAAAGACAAAATGAAAAAAATATATATTTACAAGACAAAAAAACAACTTACTTTGGGGTTTTATTTCATGAAGAGGTTTTTTATCTATAAGAGAGAGAGGGAGAGAGAGAAAGAGAGAGAAAGTTGCACTTAATAAATTTACATGGAGCGTATCTATTTCCTATATCACTTTCTGTCGCTCTAGAAATGAAGTGTAATTCGAAATAGCGCTAACTGAAAATAGAGCCATAACGTGATTATGCAAATGAAGAGCGGGATATTTAAATCCCAGCTTAATTTGCAATTTCAGTACACTACATTTGTATCCCTATTTCAAAATAGGGAGCAAGTGTAGACATACCCAAAGGTTGTTTTAGAGATCACATCCTCATTACTGGACCTCAATGGATAATTTTGTATCACTGACAATTAACAGACTTTGAAATATAGCTGTTCTGGCCTCTCCTAAATACTCTACAAAGTTCTTCACCGTAAACTTGTTCTCCTAACCAAGTGTGTACGCTTTTGTCATTAATATCTGTCTTCATGTCATGTCCCATGACAGACAACCGGTGAAATTTTTGCACTTTGGCTATAACTGACTTGATTGAATACTCCATAGCATACTCACGGTATGGTTCCGTGCACACTATGGGGTAACTTGTTACGGGTACTTGATCGGAGCCCAAAACCCCCAAGTATTTTGGAAGTGATTGGGCCAAAAATAGATGAGTTCAGAAAAAAAAATCTGTGCTGTTGAAGTAAAATAGAATTGATGACCAAGGAATAATTTCCTCTATGATACGTGTTTATACAAGCATTTAAAACAAGGTCATTTTAACTTTCCAGATGCTTGAAAAGGTTAAACACAATCTGCAACTCCTCTGAATGTGGAAAATAGAAAAAAACCAAGATTGTATTGCTGAAGACAGGTTGATCAATCATTTGCCAAACATACTGTATACTCCAGCAAAGACAGAAGGGGTGTATCAAAATAACACCAAGAATTGAGACTGCATAAGTTCATAGGCACTTATATTTAGAAGTCCTATTCATGTGCCAGCCTTGCTCACTGTACAGTGCCCTTTCAAGCATCAACATTCATGCTATTTAGCACTGTGTAAACCTAGCCTTGTACTCTTAATGGAAAGGGAGAAATTAATTCTGGAGTACCATATTTAGGTCAAAATCCAAAATTGATTTAGTTTGGTAAACGTTAAGTGAATTTCTCTCTCTAGCTCCTATGTTTCTATTAGGCCATGGCGCCACACAGAATTATTTCCAGTCCAGTTTTAAACACCACCAGCAACTGCCCTTGTGAGACGTTTTCTACAGGTTGAATCTCTCTGATCCAGCACCCTCGGGACCTGACCAGTGCTGAACCAGGAAATTTACCAAGTCATGGGAGGTCGATATTGTCTAGCAGCATTACCAACGCTTCCACTTCTTAGTGGCCTTTTAGGAGACATTTAGAGGCAAATTAAAGCTAACCAACAGTACAGAAGACCTGAGCAGCAGGACTGGTGGCTGTAAACAAACTTTATGGGACCAAAGGAAACTGGGCCACGCTCATGATAAGAGGACTTCCGGCTAACTAAAATCATGCCAGTTCATGGATGTGGCCAGACCATAGTGTGCTGGACTAGTGAGGTTCAACCTGTAGTGATGAGATGGAACAGTTTCCTGATAATTCTGCCCCATTTTAACCATACCAGTTTACTGTAACCTATCTCCCTTCTAAGTTTTAGACTCCTTAAATAGCTAATATTTAGCCTGGCTTCTCTTGCTTATTTTAAATGAGAGCTGGATAAGCAACAGGCATGGACATCTTCAGAAAAGCATATTCCCTATTTCCATGGTTTAGATTCAATTTTTTGGAGGGAAGATCTTTATGCTGCTACTTTATTCCTTGTTCCTCCTCAAGGGTTTCACATCCCGGAGAACCATTGTTTTCATTAAGAAATGAACATTCAAGGATTCTACCTAAAGCCAACCAAGAATCCATCAGCTCCACAAATAAACTCATAGAGATCCATCATCTTCCTTTCAAGTGCAAACAGATGGACATCATACCCTAACCCAGTGGTCCCCAACGTTTTGGGGCTGCTGGGCGCCTGGGGGCGGGGCCGCTCATGTGCTGGGCTTACGGGGGCGGGGCCGCTCACAAGCCACGTGACTGGGGGCGGGGCTAAGCATGCGCTGCACACCCGGGGCCGGCACCGGTATGCGCCGTGCGCCCGGGGCCAGGGCCGGCATCAGAATGCGCCGCACGCCCGGGGCCAGGGGCTACCCAGGTGTTGTGCACCCGGGGCTGGCACCGGCGCGCGGCGCACTAGGGGCAGGGGCTGCCCATGCGCCTGGGGCTGGCACCTGCCGCACGCCCGGGAGTGAGGCCAGCCCAGATTGCTCTGCGGGCGCACATAAATGGCCCAGCAGGCGCCATGGCGCCCGCGGGCACCGCACTAGGGACCACTGCCCTAACCTTATGTCTACACTACAGCATTATTTCAAAATATCTAATTTCAAAATAAAGCGTCTACACACAAAATGCATTTCGAAATAGCTTTTTGCTATTCCTAAATAGCACGTCCGCACTGATTGGATGCTGAATCACATTTAAGGCCAGCAGGGCACCCTGGGGAGGGCTGGCGGCCCCCTATTTCGAAGTAAGCATCTACACAGCGCTTATTTCGAAATAGCAATTTCAAAATTGGCGCTATTCCTCATGGAATAAGGTTTACGAATTTCGAAATAAGCCCTCCACTATTTTGAGTTAATTTCGAAATAGCAGTTGGCTTGTGTAGACGCTAGGAAAGTTATTTCGAAATAACTTTGCTTTGTAGACATACCCTAAGGGCCTAAGGGTGAAAAACCCACTACAATCTACATATCCCATGGATTACAGCCATACATGTTTTGCTAGTCTATAAAGTGCTACCAGACCTTTTGTTGTTTTTTCAAGAATCAGAGGAGAGGTTGGGAAGAAAGGAGGCATTTAAGGACTGAAAGATGCTTCCTCTATATCACTTCCAGCTTCTCCTGCCTGGGACTGATCCGAGAACCTGAGAGTCAGCCCCTGATTGGTCACTACAATCATCACTGAATGAATAAAAGTTTGAAAACTCTCTCTCAGGATTAGAACTTTTCCTACCTGCTGGGGGCTATATGCAACATAAGTTTCCCACCTTGCCTTTGTAAGAGTCCATACTTGTTAACCACAGAAATGTTTCATTTCTATTTTTGCCTCATGAAAGGAACAAAGTTAACAACTTGTGCCTGAGATAAATAACCTCCGAGAGATTAGTTTTCTGAAGCACTGCACTGCATTTCCTCCGCAATTCCCTGTGGGATGTAAAGCGGAGCTGGAAAGACACAAGCATATGAAGAGAAATAAAAAAACCCAGACAGGATAATTGCATCAATTCCTATTAGCTGAGAAAGCAATTATGGCCCTAAAAATAATTTGACATAACTATATACATACAGAATGACCTATCAAGGAGTCACACTCCAAGATGAAAGAAACAAGAGACACTTAATATTTCAGTCTAATTGAACACACACATATGGAGATTCAAGTTTTGGAAGAAACGCATGCTCCCTGCCACCTGCCATCCCTTCAAAACCAGGAGAGCAACCTATTTAAAACCTAAAGCACATCGTGGGTCAGAGCTGATCTCAGCTCCACTGATATAAATCTGGAGTAAATCCTTTTAAATCCATGGGGCTCAGTCTCCTTTGTCTTACAACAGCTTGGCAGGATCAACTTTCAGTACAGCTACTCGTTATAGAGAATGAGAACACTCTCTACTAATAATATAGAGAATTGGCTTCAAATTGTGCTACTTCAGATTTATTCCTAGACAACATCAAGGGACACGTCTCTAACCCCCATGGTGGGGGAGCAATCACTAATGGCTGCATCAAAAAAAAATCTGTTTCCTTAACTCCTTTTCTTCTTGCAAAAGGAGTGGTAGTCCATAATCTAGACCAGGGCTACTCAACTTTGGAAGCCCTGGGGGCCACAATGATACTCACAGCACATGCCAAGGGCCACAATTGAAGTGTGGTTGCATATACATGCAAATATATGCAAATAGCTTCTTTCACACTGACGGGCATGCATATAAAGATTAAGCCTTAAGCCACGGCACTGGACCCAAACGTGGCCAGTGTGAGCCAGTCAGAACTTCTGTTCCAGCCAGCCCGTCCGCTTGTGTCTTTCAACGCTCACCCCGCCTAGGACATGCCTTGCCGTTGGGGAGTGTATTGCCAGTGGAGGTGCCACGTTCAAAGGATCCCACCCTCGGGCTGCATGTTGAGCCCTGTGTAAACCCAAACCGCACCGTGGGCCACAAACAAATGGGCCACAGGCTGCATGTTGAGCAGTCCTGATCTAGAACATAAAAATTTTGCGTGGAAATCAACCAAATACAGATTTTCCCCCAGCTTGCAGTCTAGTCTGTGCCAGCCAAGAGTTTAATTCTGATCATTTTAAATAATATCACTTTGATGTCAATACATGCATTCCCAATAGTCTTCTATTTTAAACGCCTATTAATTTTAGTAATCTAGTGTTCACCATTCATCCCATTTTTCCTTTTCAAATAGCTAGTTCTTTTTCATTGTCTAAGCTGCACTGAACACCATGTTTGCTCATTCAAATGCATGAAATAGAAATAATTGTCGTGGCGACTTGCTCCCAACAATGGCTATTAACTCCCCCCAAGCAAACAAACAAATCCCCAGCCCATTCCCATATGGTAAAATTATATTAAAAATATTCACATAAGGTTTTTAAACCTTATTCTCCCACTGTCACCGAATTTTTCTTTTTAAATAAAACCTGCCTTTAGATCCTAAAGTATTGCACAATGTTCCTTAAAGGGCTTCTCATTCAAAGTCGTTGTGTACACTCTTTTACAGGCATTGTAAATCATAGGGTCATAGAACCATAAGGCTAGAAGGGCCCACAGGGTCATCCCGTCAAATCCCCTGCCAACATTCAGGATTTGCTGTATCTAAACCATCCAAGATAGATGACTATCCTTGAAAACCTCAATGAAGGAGATTTCACAACTTCCCCAGGCAATTTGTTCTATTGTCCTACTGGTTTTATAGTTAGGAAGGTTCCCTCCCTCTCCTCCTCCCACCCGAGATCCAATCGAAATATGGCAGGCTGTAGTTTGAGCCTACTGTCTGCTGCTTGTCATCTGTGGCAAGAGACCAAATGACTGCTTCTTTTTCAAAGCATCCTTTCAAGTATCATATCCCCTCTTCTCCGTACTAAAATACCCAGCACCTTCAGCCTTTGCTCCTGGGGCTTGTCTTCCAGCCTTTTGATCATTTGCGTTGGTCCCCTCTGGATGCTTTCCAGTTTCTCCACATCCTTTCTATATAACGGCGACCAAAATTGGACACAGTTGTCCAACGGAGATCTAAACAGTGCCAAGCGGCATGGTACTATTACCTTCCATGACTTACAGGCCATGCCTCTGCTAACGCAACCCAAATTACATTTGCTTTGGTTTTTCCTCCCTCGTTTTTTTGTTTGTTTTTTTGCAGCATTGCACTGTAGAGTCACACCAAGTCCTCTTTGCAGAAATCTGATCTGCTTCAGAGATGTAAGATTTTTGCTATGCTACAGTTTATTCCCAGACCTCTCTGTTTAGTTACTTACAGGTTGAACCTCTCTAGTCGGCACCTCAGCAGTGCAGAGCTAGGGAATTTGCTGAACCATGGGAGGTTGCTATTGTCTAGGAGCATTACCAACACTTCCACTGCTTGCGGAGCTCTTAGGCTACGTCTAGACTGCAGGCTTCTTTCAGAAGAGGTCTTCCGAAAAAACGTCTTCCAGTGCCAAAGCACATCAAAAAAGTGATCTGCTTTTTTGAAAGATAACGTTCACACTGAATGGATGCTATCTTACATTTAAGCTGTGATTACTATAGATGGAGTGACCACCAGGGCACCTGTGCTTTTTCCTCTTCCTTCTTCTTTCGAAAAAACTCCCTCTTCCCCATCCACACACGCCTTTTTCCAAAAGAGTTCTTTTGGGAAAAGGCTTCTTCCTCATAGAAAGGGGTTTGCCAGTGTTGGAAAACCCCCTCTGTTCTTTCATTTTTTTTCAAAAGAATGCGATTTCAGTGTGGACATAAATGACGTTTTTTCAGAAAAACATTTGTTTTTCTGAAAAAAACTCTATAGTGGAGCTATACCCTCTGAAGACAATTGGGGGTAAATTACTGTTAAGTAACAGCACAGAACACTGAGAACAAGGACTGGTGGCTGTAAACAAACTTTATGGGACTATGGGAAACTAGGCAACACATCCGGCTATCTAGAATCATGCCAGACCATGGGTGTTGCCGGACCAGAGAGTTCTGGACTAGAGAGGTTCAACCTGCACTGGCTACAAAGGTTTGCATTGTTTTCACAGAAAAGAATTGTATAAAGAAAGCAAATGTATAGAGGCAATGCCTCTAAATGTTAAGCCACATGGAAGTGGGGAAAGGAAAGAGCCTGGAAGCAATTATACTCCAGTGAATTATTTTTTTTCCTGCTCAGTGTGATGCAATTAGCCAGACAAGGTCAAGATTCTAAAATTATTATTTGTGCTGCAGGAGCGGCAGTGGGCTCTAGGCACGGACCATGTTCCCATCATGCGAGGCACTCTATGAAACAGAATGAGAGGATGGTCCCTGTCCCAGAGAATTTACAAACCAATTAAAAGTCAACTAACGAAAATTAAGTAAATAAATCAGGTCATTACTGAACAAACATTCTTGCCCAGTCACGGCTACTGAGCAGCCGCTGTGAAAGGAACTTCTTTCCAGTTTTTAGTTAGCTCAGTGGCTCTCAAACTTTTTGGCCTGCGGCCCATCCTGCTCAATACAGACCTTTCTGCGGAGCACCAGCCAACCACCTGGGATGATGAAAAGGAAGCAGGAAGGAGTGGTGGTGAGGGGTCAGGGAAGAAGCAGGGGTGAAGGAGCGAGGTGAGGGTGTAAGGTCTGGAGGGAGAGAGATGGTGGCGCTTACCTGGCTTTGTGCCTGCTACCACTCCCAGGCACCACCCCTGCCTCTGCACTGCTCCCATTGGCCATGATTCCAGCCAATGGGAGCAGCGGGGAAAACCTCCAGCTGAGCTGTTTCCTGTGCTGCCGTTCCCTATCTGGAGAGGGAGGGCGAGCAACAGCATGCAGAGTTACTTCCTTCTGCAAGCTGAATCTGGCTCACAGGGGGCTCACCTCCTCTTTTGCCCACAGCGGGAAGTTGGCACTGGTGCTTCAACCTCAGAGTGGGGGGAGGCTGGAACATTAGCACAGGCTCCCCGCTGGGGGTGGGGGGCAAGTCCTGAGCTCATGGCCGGACCACACTTTGAGAACCACCGAGTGAGATAAATGTCCATATCGTAAACCCCCATCAATGCCATTAACTGATACCACTGCTGGGGAAAGAGGGGGGCTGAATAGGCCTGGGATATGAACCTCCTTTTACCCCTGAGAAATAGAGTTCTTCCTGCTACGCACTGGGGCACATTAATGGGGTGGGTCTGTGGATAAGGCAAAACCAGCTGAAACTGCACCATATCTTCTGGGGAGAAACAGAGGACTTGCAGGGCTGTCAATATGACATCTTTCACTTAAATATAGTAAGAGAAAAAATAAATACCGTGTCCATGCAGGACAATCTGGTCTTATCTCTCACTTGGAGCACACTGCACTTTTAAATTATTATTATTAATTACTTATTATTACTAATGATCATCATCTTATTTCCTGACAAGGAAGATAGTTTGGCAACAGGTTCTTTGTATTCTGAAGTTTCCTTGCTTTCAATCACAATGATAGAATTTCCACAACTCAAATCTCTGCAAAATCAAAGGTGCTAATCTCTTCTAAAGGAAATCTGTTTTATCTTCAGGACAACAAAGCTGTTGGAAAAAGTGTAGCTTTTTCAACAGGTTTGTAGCTGTTGGAAAAAGTGGGAAGAGTCAAACTTTTTTTTTTCTATGAGTTTAGGTAACATGCACCATTCGGAACAGCCCACATCCCAAGAACCTTCTGTTTTTGCTGATGGGATTTATAAACCAGCTCTTTTCTAAAGCTGCAGTCCTTACAGATTCTAGTCGGAATGCCAAAGAAAGGTACCTCAGCAGAGGTGTATGAGGGTTAAAGGTGGGTCCTTAAGAGAAAGACTCACAAAGCACATTTTGGTCAATTAACGAAAGCACCTCAGTGTGTGAGATTCAGACTCGGACGGGTTTTCGTTCTTTGATATGGAAAATACTCCCACTTGAAGTGTGTCTAGTCTCTCAACATGAGAACTTGGACAGTTCAGAGGCTAAGAAACAAGTCCAAGTTTACTGGGTGTATCCCTGCTCAGCCCCGGGGTTGGACTAGATACCTCCTGAAGTTTCTTCCAACCCTGATCTTCTGTGACTCTATCTAAAAAGAAAACAAACTTGGTTTGTTTTCCAACTCACTCATTTCACTCCTCGAGTTCCTGATTATCACAATAAATGGGCAGCTTTGGGAACAAAGGGACAAGGCGAGGTGGCACTAATGGTTCATAGATATGTAACTGAATTCAACGGAGGAACAAACTTGTTAATTTCTCATTTATGTCAAGAATATGCAGCTGTTCCTGAGTTTCTGCACTTCTAGGCTGATATTTCAGATGCAGCATTGATTTTTTTCTTGTTTCCTTCGTTGTTATCACGGCAATCATAATATGCTAAATGCTTTCCAAGCATTCAAAAAAGGGTCAAGATCTTGTTACAATGAGGTCACCATTAAAATGCAGAGCCCAAATCAGCCCTTGGTTATACCTGCAACATCTTATTGGGTTACAAAGATGCAAAGGAGCACTAATCTGACCTGGAATATCTAAGGAATCAACAAGATACATGTTGGTTCTTCACCCATTTAATCCCAAGACAAGGTGAAAAGCATAAGGATGTGTTCCGATACGGTGAGATACATTTCGCTATGACTCACTGGAGCACAATTTTATACGTACAGAGAATTTTGACAGCGCTCACCAGAATCACCTGGTGCTGTACAGATGAAATGTGTCTGGCCTGCACAGGTTACATTTCCTAAACCCAGGTAAATTATTCACTATGGGCCTAACCCAGAGGCTCTTGATGCCAGATTGAGCCTCATAATTGACTTCAGGGGGCTTTGCCTCAGGCCATAACGAGGAGCCAAGAGTCAAGTGAATTTCAAATTGGCAGATACACAACTCCTGGAAAATGAATTCCAACTTCTGAGCAGTTTTCAGCCATGAGACAGCTGCATGTGAGGCATGGTGCTGCATTCTAGAGCCCCACGCCACAGGACAGCTTTCCGAGGGAAATGCAGATCGCTGTTCATGCAACGGGTTATTGTCGCAACCCCTACCTTGAATGCAAAGCCCTTCGGTGCAATTCTCAGATTCCTGACTCAAGCCCTCGCAGAATTTTCCCCCATTCCGTGGCGGTGGAGCTGTACATTCCCGAATTCTCAAATGCTCACATTCCGGGCTGCAGACGGACCATTCGCTCCACTCTTCCCAACTACCGTCCACTAAACAGGAAGAAAAACACACATTATCCATATGAGTTAAATGACCAGCTGGTATGATTAGATTCTGCTGAATTCCACTGGCTGTTGAGGTGGTCTAAAGATACCTAAGAACCCTGCTCAACTGGAGAACAAACTATTAAACTCAAGAGATGTGTGTTCAGGTTTGTGTGTTTCTGGATAAGACCAACAGAATACTGGTTTTAAAGATGCAGGCTGTGCTGTGTGACATGTATCTAGCATCTATTATCCAGAAAGATCCTACAGACCTTTAGGGTTCTAGTTTTGTGCATATAACATGGGAGACATATAATCCACCACTGAAATGGAGCCACCTCTGAGGTAGAACACAGCATCTTTCAAAGGCTATATCTATACTTGTGTTTTTGGCAGTAAAACTTGTCTCAATGTCTAGTTGGTGGTCCATGTCAAGTGGAGGGCCCCAAGGATCGGTTCTTAGGCTGGTTTTGTTCAACATCTTTATTAATGACCTGGATGAGGGGATGGATTGCTCCCTCAGCAAGTTTGCAGATGACACTAAGCTAGGGGGAGAGGTAAATACCTTGGCGGGCAGGGATAGGGTTGAGAGTGTCCTAAACAGATTAGAGGATTGAGCCAAAAGAAATCTGATGAGGTTCAACAAGGACAAGTGCAGAGTCCTGCATTTGGGATGGAAGAATCCTAAGTATTGTTAGAGGCTGGGGACCGAGTGGCTAAGCGGCAGTTTGGAAAAAAAGGACTTGGGGATGACACTGGATGAGAAACTGGATATGAGTCAATGGCATGCTCTTGTAGCCAAGAAGGCCAATGGCATATTAGGTTGCATTAGGAGGAGCATTGTCAGCAAATCTAGAGAAGTTATTATTCCCCTTTATTTGGCACTGGGGAGGCCACATTTGGAGTTCTGGGGCCCCATTATAGAAAGGGATGTGGATGCATTGGAGAGGGTCCAGTGGAGGGCAACCAAAATGAGGAGGGATCTGGAGCACACGACCTACTAGGCGAGGCTGAGGGATTTGGGCTTATTTAGTCTGCAGAAGAGAAAAGTGAGGGGGGATTTGATAGCAGCCTTCAACTTCCTGAAGGGAGGTTCCAAAGAGTATGGAGAGGCTGTTCTCTGTAGTGGTAGATGGCAGAACAAGGAGCAATGGTCTCAAGTTGCAGTGAGGGAGTCTAGGCTGGATATTAGGAAAAACGATTTCCCAAGGAGGGCGAGGAAGCACTGGGATGGGTTCCCTAGGAAGGGGGTGGAATCTCCATCCCTAGGTGTGTTTAAATCCCGGCTTAACAAAGCCTTGGCTGGGATGATTGAGTTGGGGTTGGCCCTGCTTGGGGCAGGAGGGCTGGACTCAATGACACCTGAGGTCTCTTCCAGCCCTGCGATTCCATGATTTTATGAACTTACCTTGCTCAGGGGTGTGAAAAGAACCACTCCTGACCTACATATGTTACACAGACAGAGGCGCCGGTGTGGACAGTGCTACCTCGGCAGGAGATGCTCTCCCACACAAGGTAACTACCATCATGTGTCAAGACTGGTTTAATTTGTGCCAACAGTGGGGCTGTCTCCCATCACCGTAGAGTGGCTGTGCTAGCGCTCTTACAATGGCTCAGCCACTGTGACGCCACTAGTGCAGACACAGCATAAACAGAGCACTGCAGAAGCACCTAACAGTTCAGGACAGGAAGTAAACACCACCTACAGCCAGTGAAAAAACGCAAGAGGGACTCTGATGGATATGTCCACATAATGCAGCTATTAGCTCCTTGTGCTCATCCAAAATTCAGCTCCAAGGGGGCTGGTATGTGGAGGCTTCACACAGGAACAGAACTGACATTTACAAAAACAGCACAGATGGCTTTGGTGGCTTCCCTTCAATGCCCTGAGTGAGATCTGGACTCAGTATGCCTCTGTCTTATCTTTTCTCCATCCCTGCTCACATCTAAAAAGTATCCCAGGGGTATGTCTATACAGCCAAGTTATTTCGGGACACCAGCGGTATTCCAAAATAGCCACCTCTCGTCTTTTAAACTCGTCTGCTATTTTGAAATATAGCAGACACGTTATTTTGCCATCCCTGTAAATTTGATTCTACAAGGAGTAAAGGATGGCTCAAAGTAGCGCTTTATTTCGAAATTTGGCGCTGTGTAGATAGTGTCAAATGCCAAAATAAGCTATTTTGAAATAGGCTCGAAATAAGCTACGTAATTTGCATATTTTATTTTGCGTTTTGGGTGCTGTGTAGACACACCCCCTTGGTCCCATCTACACATCTCACACATAACTTAGATGAGAGGAAAGTTAGAAGAACATAAGATTCTTTTAAATCCCAGATCAGTAAATGCTGGGTCCAAAGCCCATCAAAGTTAATGAAAAGAATCCCACTTTAAAGGAGATTAGTCAGGCCACAAAAAGAGTTAATCTTAAAATTACACACACACCCATTTACCCCCGTGTTGGGCATCCTCCATTCCCCTAAAATCATACAAATACAGCCTGTTCCCGACTTAGGAACCGGTTACGGAGCAAGCAATTGGTCGTAACTCTGTTCGTTCGTAAGTCAGACCCCATAGAGTTACACGTGACCGCGCTGTTCGTAAGTGCGGATTGCATTCGTAACTCGGGGTCCACCATTTACAATAGCTTCGGCTGTAACTGCAAACGGTCATAAGTTGACCGTTTTCAACTCGGGGACCGGCTGTAGTGTTTCAGATGATAAAGAGAGGAAATACATTGAAACAAGGGACATAAGTGTGTTTTAGTAATAACTCAAGCTTGGTATAAAAAGGTAAAATGCATTTTAAAGCAAAGCATTTAAAAACCAAACCATCCTTTATTTACTCCTTGTGACCTGAGGGCTCTGTGTTTTTCCCTACAGTGACCTACGTCACAAAGCCTTAAATGTAGGAGGTAAGTGCTGAAGTGTTGTGCACAGTTTTACGCGGTACCTGTCCTTGAATATGTGGAAACCTCTACTTTTATATATAGATCAAAGCATTGTTCAGTGGCAAAGCAGCCAGATGAATTCGCTGGGCACCATACACCCAACCAGCTCCGGTCACAGAAGTCTGGAACGTCTTTTGCAATTGCACAGAAAGATAAAATGCACAGGATATGAACTTTTGTCTAAACACAAACAAATGCCTTCCTGTTCCCCCTTTGATCTCAGTGGCTCTGCACAGCACATGCAGTCCCCGTGTCCTTCAGATAGAGCGAATGCTGTCTCAGTGTGACATTTACAAGTTAGACTCGGATATCTCACCTGGGCAAAGGGAGGTACAGGTAATTTTCTGCACTGACATTCCCTCACAAAAAGCACCCCCATTGAGCGGAGCAGGGTTGGTACAGGTCCGGGAACGCTTCTGCCAGCCTCGGCCACACCGCACGTTGCAGTTAGACCACTCGGTCCAGGACGACCAGCCTCCATTCACTGCAACACACACGCGCAGCGTTATGGGTACACAGCAAGTCATACGCAGCAAGTCTTTATTTCCCGATCCCTTTGTTCTCAGATTTTAAATATATTCGGAAAGGTAAATTCCAAGCCCAAATAGGAGCACCAGCAACTAAATAGCATCAGGATGCAATTACACCAAGGACGCCGTGTCAGAGAAATGCTGTGTTTGCCTTTGGTGGGTTTATATGCCAAAAGGTGTAATGACTGACAGGGAGACTCTGAAGAGAATTGAGGTACTTGCCTCCCCGTTCCCTTCAAACATGTTTGACTTAAAAGATAAACACAATCCTTTTTTTTTGGATAAGGGATGGCTGAGGCATGCCTTGGAGTTCATCAATAAAATGTCACTCTCCGATTTAACAAACATGGTAAACAACGGGAATGGTGAAAACAAGTGTTTCTGCTTCATCTCCCTGTGGCACACAAGATTTCGATTCATTAACTAGTGCTACAGAGATCTAGTAAGGGAAACACCCAAGCAGATCATTATTCAGAATAGTTATTTAGTGCTTAAGTGTTCGGGTGAATCAGGGCCCTAAGAACATCATATGTAAGACTTATATCTTTAGACAGACTTAGGGTGTGTCTAAACTACAAGGTTTTGTTGACAAAAGTGGACTTTTGTCAACAAAACTATACCTGCGTCTACACTGCCACTGAGTTCTGTTGACATAACGTCAACAGAACTCAGCAGTTTTGTCGATGGTGGTAAACCTCATTCTGTGAGGAATAACGCCTTTTGTCAACAGAGTTCTATCGACAGAAGGCATTATTGCATCTACACTGTCCTTTGTGTCTACACTCTCATGTCGACAAAGCAGCTTGCTTTGTCGACAGAACGGAAAGCAGTCTAGATGCTCTTTGGAGACAGAAGCTTTGTCGACAGTATCTGTCGATAAAGCCTCTGTCGACAAAAGCCTGTAGTCTAGACGTACCCTTAAAGTGGCCATTATTAACAACTGGCACACGGATTATTTATTATTTGTCCACTGGTACTGACAGGAAGCCCTCATCACAGATAAGTGCCATCAATGTTCCTCTGCCATGTATATTGGCCAAAGAGTACAGTCTCTACGACAAAAGAGAAATGGACACACATCAGACATGAGGAATGGTAACAGACAGAAACCTGGAGGGGAACATTGTAACCTGCCTGGGTGCTCAGTCCTGGATTTAGAAGTAGCCCTTCTTCTGCAAAGGAATTTCACCAGCCAATTACCGAGCAAGAATGCGGAACTGACATTCATCTGCAAATGTGACAATGGGCTTGAGCAAAGACATTTAACTGGATGTCACATTATACAGCCAGCCCGCCCTGCATTTAACACCTCATTTTTACATCACAAGCTAAGTATGGGACACTTCCAGCCCACTTTGCCAGTTTTATTAGCATCGCTTGTACAATTGGCAGGTGCTTTTTCTTTTTGGTTATAAAATACTTGGGTTTCTGTTATTCCTCCCCGGTTCATCATCTGATGAAGTGAGTTTCATGTTCACGAACTCATGATACTATATGTATTTTTTGTATTATGAGCTTTCATGGGCACAGCCCCCTTCTTCAGATGAGTGGAGCAAAAAGGAGAAAAACTTTTAACTCCAGCACTATAATTGACAAGTTTTTTTTCCTCCCCCTCTGCCTTCTTTTTTTGCTTTGAATTGGGATTTTTTTTTCTACTTTTTGCTCCACTCCTCTGAAGAAGTGGGTTGTGCCCACAAAAGCTCATGATACTAGACATATATTTGTTAGTCTCTAAGGTGCCACAGGAGTACTCTTTTTTTATTTTAAGTTACACACTAACACGGTGACCCCTCGGAGACTTTTTATCACAGACAAGAACCTCATTATGCTGGGCACTGTACAAACACGCATATTCAGGGGGCTAAGGATCAGGACTGGGAGTCATCACTGGGACCAGGGATATGGGATTTGTGACTGACTGGTTGTTATAGCTGCGTGGAAGCCAGGCAGTAAATGCTGTTACACTTTTCCACTGACCATACACCACCACCGTTGCGGACATGCTCCTTCTCTTGGCCACTATGTTGGCCGCCATGCAGGTGTAGTTGCCCGAATCAGACAGCCGGGCCTGGCGTATGATGAGGTTGTGATCTGCCCTGGTGTCGATGTTGTCATCCTGGTTGGAATCAATGGGCTCTTCATTTTTAAGCCATTCCACCTAGGGAGAGGAGAAGAGAAGAGAATGAAGCCAGCGTGCTGGAGAGAAAGATGCACAGTGAAAATACAACCATTGCCTCCTGGATAACGGCCCTTGCAGATCACATCTGCAGAAACGGGCTTCTCCGCTTGGAAGGTTTGACTGACACATTAATTTAAGGCATGGTGAATTGGTGTTTTACAGAACGAATACTCTGAAAACAGAAGCAGAATCTTTAGATCCAGGTAAGAGGTGGAACAAACATGTCTCATTTTTACAGACAGGGTAGGTTGGGTTTTTTTTTTCCGGACTCTGAGAGGTAGGGTTGTATCCTGAAGCCAAATACCCTTCCGAGTTGCCGTTCAGATGGATAACCTCAGTTGGGAACTAATGGAAGGACTTGCAACTTTGACGTAACGAGCTTGCGGATCTGTAGGCATTCATTATCACGCTGCTCTGTGCAGATGGTCTGCAATTTGTAGATTTTTTCCAGTTGATAAACAAATCTGCAAAAGCAGACCAGCTAAGCCAATTAGATTTCATGCCAGACAGCAGGTTCCCCTTCCAATACGGTTAGTCATTTTGGTAGGCTGAGGACAGAAGGTGGGCAACTGATATCATCCCTGCCCTCCCGGAAACATGGCACCGTCCAATGGCAGCCAGCCTTGGAAGGCGGTGTGGGTCTATGGCAATGTTTTTCTTCTGAGATACCGTTGGATATAGGACATGTATTGGCTAATATACAATGAATCAGATTTCCATTTGAATCAGGTCGCATATTTAATAAACACAACAGCTGAAAAATGAAAGCTTGGGGGGACATTCCCTCCCCTATTTTTAATACATGCTATTAAGCAAAAAAGAAATCACAGCAAGCGGAGTTAGAGATACAGCACTGTTGTTTAAGTTTAGCATTAAGGATTCAAAGCACCTCTATAGATCTAGGTACTCATAATGTGCCCGTAATCGTTCTATTTATTATGGGTTTTTTTCCCGTCTTTCAGCCTTGACCATTATTTAACATTTTTCCTTAATCTCTTTCATGGAAACTTAAAGACAGTTTTGGGGATGTGCATTTGTGTGCTGTGTTTGGGACCAAACCGACTATGTACACAAGGTGGGTGAGGACTGAAGTTATGTTCTATCCCATCCAAGTAGGTCTACACAGAAAATTTATTTTGGATTAATGGCCATTATTCTGAAATAACTATGTGAGTGTCTACACAGCCATTCCATTATTTTTAAATAATTTCAAAATAACGGACGGCTTATTCTGAAACCTGTAAACCTCATTCTATGAGGAATAATGCCTATTCCAAAATAGCTATTTCGGAATAAGGTGTGCGTAGACGCTTCACTGCTGCTATTTCGAACTAGCCTCTCACCAGCGCCATTCTAAATTATTCCTCCCCAGTGCCTTCTGGGGCTCTAAATCAAGATAGCCCATCTACATTAGAGAAGCCTGCCTCTGACTCATTTTGAGGCTTCCCTGCAGTGTAGACGTGCTATTTTGAAATAAGCTATTTTGGATTAACTAGAAGCCACCTCCTCGATATCTACTGGTCAGTCATGATTAGAATCACATAGCTATAGACATAAATACTACTCATTAAATTTATCCTCCTTGGTGTTTCAGATGATGTATACCCCTGAAACGAACCACCTGCCTTTTATCAATGTTTTTTACCACAGCTCAATTTTGGCTTATTCATTTCTCTGGAATCACACTGGATGTGTAGGCAATATTTGAACATACTTGTTAAGGTGTTTTCCTCATCGTTAGCTTTAGCGCCTAGCCTTCCTTCTTTTACCATGTAGAGATTTTTTTTGATTATAGTCTTCCCCCTTCAATAATTCAGATGCATTTCTTTCAGTTCCCTGTAGTCTGGGTGAGGTAGGAAACTATCAAGGGAATTGAAACCCACCTACTATTCATTTTCTTCTATGCAATTAACTTTAACACTTGTCATCAGACTACGTCTCATCAAAGACACTAGGAATCCACGTTCGACTGCGGAACTCCAGCTTGAGACCAGAATCCCATTGGTCACAGTCAGAACTATATTCACTTTATGTGCAAGAAAATGACAAACATGCCTAGTAACATTAAAAGAAATGACAAACGTGAATAGTGTCAGTGCAGGCTGGGAGTTCACGATTTTACAACTGTTCATATTTTACATTTTGACTCTTTCATCAGACCAATGTTATTTTATTTATTTATTTTTTTTAGTTCCTGGTTTCTGTTGAAGCAGCACTTTTGGGCCTCATGCTATTTTTCCTCTCGACAGCTCAATATTTTCCAGGAGAGAGGGAGAGAGCATGCACTGTGATCCATTGTTTACCGAGCCCGGGATTGCGCATGAAAAACGTTTACATTAATGCAAAGCATTTAAAAGAATGATGATCAGTGCGGAGGGAGAACATTAAACAGACGGAACATAAACGTTGGAGCACTGAGAGATGTGCCATCAACAGATGATTTGTAAGCAAGGGCGGGCAGTGCCTTTTGCTTTCTATCTGCATATTTTACAGTGCTGTGAATTCTACTCACTGATACTAGCCACCCCTGCAAGACCCTTCCCCCGCCCCTTCTCCCAGAAAAGTGCTATCTTTAAACTGGGAAAGACATCCCATATCTGATGAATACTTCTGAAGCAGCGGGACTTTCAAAAGCAATTCTTTCAAGGATGAACAGCTTACTTGGCTTTTTTCTTGTTGTATTTTTACCATTTCCAGTGATCTAGGGTCCCTGTAGATAAAGTTTCCTCAAAGGGCACAAAAAACCAAAGGTGTGAGATAATTCACCACATTTCCATATACAAATGAAACATTAACTCTGAATTTTTAACCTGGGGTCTCTGAAGAGTTGACTTAAAATTCATGAGCATTTAACTTCCCTTGCTTTATCACCAGCGGATGTCATGCAATTGCTTATAATGCACTGAAAATAGCTCCCTTTTTAAGGATTAGACTGTCTGAAGATCTTTTAATGCTTGACTCATGAACTAAGTTTCAGAATGGCTGTCTATAATGCAACTTAAGTTTTTACATAAAAAGGCTCCCCCTCCCCTGAATGAGGCCTGTTCAGAATTAAAATGTCCCCATCCGTTTCGACCAAAGGCTAATCACGTAATGATCTACAAAAGAAATGCGAGGGCAGATATGGATTAGCTCAGCTTCCCTACATTGGGTGGCTGAGGATGAATTAGCATAATCATAAATTTGTTCCAATTACAGAAGGCAATTATCAGAGACCAGCTTACAGCACTATCAAAATGAAATCAGTTAAGCACAGCATATCACAGGTAGGTTGTAGTGGGAGTTCGCTATTTTTAAGACAAAGAGTGCACCAACTAAAAAGCTCAAGCATCTTTCTGACTATTGAAGGTATACCATCAAAATATTTCCGGGTCAATTTCATAGACACAAAAAACAACTGCGTGAGCTGCTTTCAGTGATGAATTCCAATAATGCTTAGCCAGTGCAAAAAAATTAATCAAATTAATGTATGCATATGAATCATATTTAAATATGTACCCATGCAAATATTATAGACATGCATCTTCCAATTTCCAGATTACAAATTCAAAATTCCCTGGGGGCTTATAAATGTCCCCCAGAATATTGACGAAGGCAGGAATACAGATGAGACAAACATTGCAGAGAACAGTTAGGGAAGGTTAAATGACTTTTTAAACTCCTCTCTGTTTTGAAGGTGCTTGTCATTAGTGATAGAAATGTAGCCGTGTTAGTCTGGTATAGCTGAAACAAAAAATAGGACTATGTAGCACTTTAAAGACTAACAAGATGGTTTATTAGGTGATGAGCTTTCGTGGGCCAGACCCACTTCCTCAGATCAAATAGTGGAAGAAGTGACAATTTTCTTCCCCTGTTTGATCTGAGGAAGTGGGTCTGGCCCACGAAAACTCATCACCTAATAAACCATCTTGTTAGTCTTCAAAGTGCTACATAGTCCTATTTCTTGTCATGAGTGAGATAGAAAAATAAAATAAAAGCCCTTGCAGGCCAAAATCCTCAGCAGGTTTAGCACATGATGCAAAGATCACTAAAACTTTTCATAGGGTCCTGGGTCAGACCCTTAAACTGCCATAAATCTGCCACTTCAATGAGCTATGCCAATTTGCACCTCCCATCTCTCTATCCTCCTCACAGGAAGAGGGTGATGCAGACCGAAGTTTTTTTGCACTCTTCATGTAGAACAGTGGCAGCCAACCAGCCACCTGTGATCCGTGAGACATGTAGCTGACATTGTCCATCTTCAGATATGGCCCTGCAGTTCCCACTGGCTGGGGTTCTCCATTTCTAGCCAATGGGAGCTGCAGGAATCATAGACCCACAGAGCACTAGAACTGGAAGGGACCTCGAGAGGTCATCGAGTCCAGTCTCCTGCCCTCACGGCAGGACCAAGCACCATTTAGATCATCCGTGATAGATGTCTGTCCAACCTGCTCTTAAATATCTCCAGAGATGGAGATTCCACAACCTCCCCAGGCAATTTATTTCAGTGTTTAACCACCCTGCTAGTTAGAACGCTTTTTCCTAATGTCCAACCTCAACCTCCCTTGCTAAAGTTTAAGCCCATTGCTTTTTCTCCTATCCTCAGAGGCCAAGAAGAACAAATTTTCTCCCACCTCTTGACACAACCTTTGTGACACCAGTCTTCACCTCCCTATGGTTATCTTTGCCCCAGCAGAGATTTTTAAACATGATTTTTAAAACAAGATACCTTGTTTATACCGTTTTTTGTTTTGCATTTCATTCAGCTTGGACCACGATGAGTCATGGGATCCGTTTTCCCTTTTTGCAATTATTTTCACACTCTGGCTGTTGTGCACCATCTGGGCACTTACCAGGAGCACCGCTTTCCAGAGGACATGATTTTTTTAAAATTGCCATTGGAAGAAATAACGAAAACATCTTTTCTTTTAAGAAATCCTGTGTGTCGCTCACCACCGTCACCTCCTCGCATTTTAAATATTAAAGCCAAATCTCCATTTTGAATCTTGAATCAGCTACTGTAGTATCCCTTCTACCGCAACAACATATTCACTAGCCGGACTGACTGACAGACCTGCATTTTCTGTTCTCCCTAGTGGCTCTTGTTTGAGAAGAAAGAGATATTGAATAAGCAACAGGAACAATGCAGACTTGAGGTCCTTTGGGCGCAAATGATGATTTTATAGGTCAGAATACAAAAGATCTTAGTACCCCGCATTTAAATTAAAACCTCCTGCCCTTTACCTACAGCAGCTGACTTTCTCATGTGGTCAATAGCCAGAGTACACATATATCAGAGATAATATAGTTAGAATGTCAGCTCTCCTCGAAGAGAGAATCAATCACCTCCTGGATCCTAGATAAATGCTGAGCGATCTTAAGATGAGAAAGGTCAACATCTGGCTAATAGCTGCCACAATATTTCCCATTTTCATGTCACTTTGCTGTCTTCTTTTGGAATATTCTTCCTTCTAAATTGGGGAAATAGCAAATACTCCCTTAATCTTCTCTTATCAATTAAGCCAACCACATTGCTGCATCAAGTCCTCATGAAGGCAGCCATCACTGGCATCTTTTGGGCACAGGCACTTTAAAATGTTTGGATCCATTTCATGTTTGAATGACAAATGGAGGAGGGCTTTTTAGAAAACCAGTTGGCTGCATTGCTGCTTGTGAAATGACTGCTGCATAGGACACACGACTCTCTCAGAGATACCAGGCAGGGGCAATAAACAAGGTGAACAAAAGGAATCACTTGGTCTATATGTTCATGGTGAACTCATTCAAGCTGGGGCTGTCTTTTCATTATAGGCCTTGGTAGCCCAACTAGCACGAAGACCACACAACAGTTTCACAGAAGACACTGATCAGGGAAAACCCTGCAGATAAATTAGTCTCTACTCAGGACTGGCCAAATGTTAAAATTGCTGACCTAGGGATGAAAGGGTCCATTAACGACATCACCAAACTTCTGGTTCATCCACTTTTCATCCACTTGTTAGGTCCCTGTTTACAATGCCTCCCCCCATTTTTGGTTTCAAATCTCACACTCGCGCGCACACACACACACACACACACACACACACACACAATCCCAGATGGAATTGTAGTTAAAAGCAACTTTATATAAACTGTAACATTGCCTTTAGCTTTGTATTCATTGCAGGGAATCAAAGCTAGAGATCTGGTGATAAAGGGCACCAAAACGCACTGACTGTTTTGTAGGAGCAATTGTCTTTAATGTGTCCACTTTAAAAATATCTGCACCTGGTGAATCATAGAACATTCAAAGTGGAAGGGGCCTTGAGAGATCATCAGGTTCAGTCCCCTGCCTCCACGGCAGGACCAAGCACCGTCTAGATCATCCCTGATAGAAATCTGCCTAACCTGCTCTTCAATATCTCCAGTAACGTAGATTCCACAACCTCCCTAGGCACATGATTCCAGTGTTTCACCACGCTGACAGTTATGACACTTTTTCCTAATGTCCAGCCTAAATCTCCCTTGCTGCAGTTTAAGCCCATTGCTTCATGTCCTGCCATCAGAGGCCAAGGAGAACAATTCCCCCCCCCCCCTTCCTCCCTGTGACACCCTTTTAGATACTTGAGAATTGCTATCATGTCCCTTCTCAATTTTATCTTTTCCAAACTAAACAAGCCCAATTCCTTCAGCCTTCCCACACAGCTCATGTTTTCTAAACCTTTCATCATTTTTGTTGCTCTTCTCTGGACCTTCTCCAATTTTTCCACATCTTTCTTGAAATGTGGTGCCCAGAACTGGACACAATACTCCAATTGAGGCCTAATCAGTGCAGAGCAGAGTGGAAGAATGACTTCTCATGTCTTGCTCACAACACTCTTGTTAATGCCTCCCAGAATCAAGTTTTGCTTTTTTTACAACAGTGTCACACTGTGGACTCATATTTAGCTTGTGGTCCTCTACAATCCCTAGATCCCTTTCTGCAGGACTCCTTCCTAGACAGTCGCTTCCCATTCTGTATGTGTGAAATGGATTGTTCCTTCCTAAGTGGAGCACTTTGCATGTGTCCTTATTAAACTTAATTTTATTTACCTCAGAACATTTCTCCAGTTTGTCCTCAGTCTAGTAAATGCTAAATACCATGAATCCTCTGCTATTTACTGCTGGGTTGGTTTTTTTTTTTTTTTCAATATGATTCAAAAGGTGGGGGACGGGGAAAAAGTAACAAAATGCAAAGTCAGAGACCACACAGAGAACAAAATAACAAGAAATAATGTTATACAGCAGGGCTATGTCTACACTCGTGGCTTCTTGCGCAAGTAATATGCAAATGAGGCTAAGCGTGGAATATCGCTGAGCCTCATTTGCATACCTAATGAGCCACCTTTTTTTCAGAAGAGGCTCTTGCGCAAGAAGGAGCGTCTACACTTCCCCTTCTTGCACAAGAACCCTCTTGCGCAACACCGTTCCTCCTGAAAAGTAATAGGTGTAATGGCATTGCACAAGAGGGTTTTTCTTGCACAAGAAGGGGCAGTGTAGATGTTCCTTCTTGCGCAAGAGCCTCTTCTGAAAAAAATGGTAGCTCATTAGGTATGCAAATGAGGCTCAGCAATATTCCACGCTTAGCCTCATTTGCATATTACTTGTGCAAGAAGCCGCGAGTGTAGATATAGCCCAGGTGTATTTCACACCTTTGTCAATAACAACGGTTCGATTTACCAATCATCCATTTTTAAATAACAGCCACCTCCCCCTGCAATAACTTTCAACTCAGTGGTATGAAGTTAGTCGATAAGAGTTCTCATTGTAAAACCAGCCGAAGTCTACGCGAAGTCAGTGACCAAGGGTCTCGGAGGCCAGTCCCCTCCCGCGCTTCATTGTACTTGCCTCCCTGTAACAACTATAGGCCCCTCAACATTATCATGAAGCTGTTTCAAGCGATACTTTCTCTGTAAGCGTGTGCAGTGAGTTTGTCTGATTTAAGTAATACAGGCTTCAATTCTACCAGAGCTTTGGGCACCAGAACAATTAACTAATATTACAACATAATGCCTCCAAAAGAGCCATTTGCAAGATATATATTTTTGTCTTGTGGACAATTTTGATTTTCACCCTTCTTTTCCCTCCCCAAAATAGACCAAAAAAATGTTGGCTGAAAACTGCCAATAACTGAAAACCTTTGTTTCCAGATATTTTGGGGGGGTTTCTGTCTAGTTGATTAAAAAAAAATTAGATTAGCAAGTAAAACAAGCCCTTCCCATGAGCAAACCACTTAGCTGAAATCAGAACTTTCTGTAAAAAGAAATTGTCAGAACATTTTTAACTAATCCTAACCTCGTATTAAAATGAAACATTCCACAATTAGTCTGGCCAGCCCGTCAGCAGCTATATTTTTTTCCACTCTACTCCACACCATTGCTCTGAGAACCCACTCTGCCTTCAGCCTCTCTCTAAACCCTACTAAATAGAGGCCTTTTGCAGCATTCATGAAGGTCACCAAATTTAGGCTGTTTCTGAAGCGGATAGAGCAAGATTGCAACCCCCCACCAACACCCCACCTTTTTGTACTAAAGGGGGATCAGGATCCGGCTTCAGTCCCTGATAACTGCAGAATTACACTGGGTGAGCATAGGCCCAGCGGATGTTTTATTGACAGACCTTGCAGGAGACCCACCATTGCTCTGTCAATTTCATTTTGTCTCCTTTTAACATAAAAATCCAGCAAAGATATGAAAAGCGCCTCGTTAACATAAGTTATTAGAAGTGATTCAGAAAAACAAAGAGGCTACATCCAATCCATCCACAGCTCTCTTTCCTGAGCACATTTCCATTTCATCCATGCAATCAAATGGTGTTAACCTTCATTATAAATCTCTAGAATGGGATTGGCTAAGTCTACTGCATTGTCTGAGTTCATTCAGAGCAGATACTGTTACTGGATGGGTTAATAATGGGGCCATCTTACTGCTCTGATTAATGTGTTTTTCCTTCTTTAGACTGAATGTATAATTTTATTACAAAAAATCAAATATGAGGATAAATATAGAAATGGGAATGGGATTTTGTCTAAACATCTGCTAGGTGGTGTAGGAACCTTGTCTGTAGAGCAGTATGTATGGTTTGGTGTGATAATGACATTCTTAAAGGCAGTTTTCTTTATATGCCTCTTTAACTGGTCCCATCTATTTCAATTTCTAAAAACAAAGATAGAGGATGGTGATGCTTTGGCACATCACATCACTGCTGCCTGTACCTCTCCATCACAGATCCTGCATTACAGGCGCTGAAATCCAACACCAAAATGTATCCACGCACAGACTACAGGCAGTCCCCGGGTTACGTACAAGATAGGGACTGTAGGTTTGTTAAGTTGAATTTGTATGTAAGTCGGAACTGGTGCATATTGTAGGGGAAACTCTAGCCAAACATTTCTCCAGAGCTCAGTTTTATTCTCCCACGCCTCACTTCCCTCAGTCCTTTATTCTCATGCTGAGGTGTCTGCTGAGAAAAGCCGCTCCGCGTCTCCCTGGTCTGCTGGGAGGGGGGGGGGGGGGGAGGGCTCTAGCTTCACGTCTCCCTGGTCTGCTGGGGGGAAGCAGCTAGTGCGGGGTTGCCTCACCCCGTTTGTAAGTAGGGATCCGATGTAAGTCTGATCCATGTAACCCGGGGACTGCCTATATTCCAAAGGGACTGGAAATAGGGGTGGGAGGCAAATCACAAAAGACAGCCATTCATCATTTCAAACATTGTGACCAGTTAGCTCATCTTTAGTTGCAATGTTCAGGGTATGGAGGCTTTCTGTGTTCACTAAATCACTTAGTGCACTGTTCTGTTGGGTCTCGAGACAATCACATTTGAATGCAAAAAGTCAACTTATTGGCACCTCTCCTTTTACAGGAAGAAGGATCACGTTTGAATCAGAATTCCATGGTCTTCCCTTCATTTAAACGCCGCACAATGACACAGCACTAATAAAACCAAAAATGATTAGGCGGGTTTATATAGTTCCTTTCCCAGTAAGGCAATGCTCATGAATCATTTGACTTTAATTATTTTCTGGTGAGCACAAAATAAATGACCTGGCTGAAGCAGAAACCCCAAATGTCCTGGCGGTAGCTCCAGTGACTAGGCGAGCAAATTAGAGGAGGTTCTTTTGGTGAATTTCTTTAGTTGGATAACCTGTACATGACAGCTAGATAGCCATTCTCAGACCTTATTTTAAAAGTGTGCAGTGGAAACTCATCGTATATTTCTTGATAATGTGAATCAGGATTCTTTGAAAGATAAACAAATAACTCCAGGCTCCAGAGACCCTGTCCATGATGCTACATGTTAGACATCAGCTGGTTTTCAATGCACAGGCATTTACAAGGGAATTACAAATACAACCAACGCACAAAACCCATTTTTTAGATAAGATTATTGGGGGGCGTACTTTTCAGAGTTGTGCAACTGCCGTCCTGACATGCAACATCTCATTTCAACAAAGCGCTCAGAGATAAGAAAATCATCACACCTAACACGGATAGTAATTGAAATGAAAAGCTACACACCACAAGATTGCAACATTCTTTCCTTTTATCGGCTTGCAATCAAACATTACAATGTGGCATTAAGGGAAACAAAAACAAAACCCTCCTGATTCCTCCACTCCCCACTGCAGCTTTTTTCTTTCAAGGAATAGAAAGGCCCAATCAATTGCTATCAAGTCTAGTGCTCAGATACTGCAAAGAGGAGTGAGATTGAAGTTATTCTGCATAGATTAGACACTTATGTATTCACAGGCCCTTTCCTCTACTGAGTCTTACAGTCTGATGCCAGGTCTACACTAGACTTGGAAAGTCGGCTTAAAGTACGCAACTCCAGCTAACTACAATAGGTAGCTGGAGTTGACTTATTTTAAGCCAAGCTTGGTCGCGTCCACACAGCAGGAGCCTGATGGGAGCAAAAGCTCCTGTCAGCCTCCCTTACTCCTCATGACTGCGAGGAATATAGGCGCCAACTGGAGCTACCCTCAGCATTTGATTTAGTGGGTCTATGTTAGACCCACTAAATCAAATGCCAGAACATCGATTTACCGTGTGGCAAGTGTAGATGTGCCTTCAGGGTGTTAGACTGGGCCCTGGGAAACACCCAATGTATCAACCCTGCTTACTTAGAAGGCCCAACATGTCCTACACCTACAGTTCTGTCCTTTGGGAGTCTGTGAACAGTGCTGCATCTGGTGGCCAAATTTACACCACGGTATTGTTTATTTTGCAGTTGAAACCAAGCTTGGAGATGAAAAGGATCTTAAAACATGCATGCCTACCCTCCAAAGGTAACCTAGGCAGCAGAAGCCTTCTTCAAACAGCCCAGTGAGTCCTGTGTTTCAGTCTGGTTCCCCCAAAGAATTTCCTCATCTCCAGACAGTTTCCCTTTGAAAACTATTACACTTATTATGGTCATCTCCTTCCCAGGCCTTGACCAGGCTGATCAAATCCAGTTGTATAAGCTGACTCACGCACGGAGGTCATATCTTCAAAGGTTCAGCCACTGTCTCTGAACAGGGTCTAAATTTTTGCCAAAGGGTAGCTTATTTTTTGCCGTTTCCCTTCCTGTTTATTCTTTCCTGGTAACTATCCCCCAATTAAACTAAACCAACATATTCACAGTGTACACAAGCTGGGAAGTAGGTCAACATTCAGTATTCATAAATTATTACCAAGTAGCTCTGGTAGCTACTGAAGGAATTACAATGCATTCCTGGGGCGTCAGAATCAGGTGCTAAGACATCATCTGACACATTTAGGTCCATAAATATCATTCAAGCCGCACAAGGATAATATCCCCATTCCATCTATAGTTAGGCTATCAAAATGCAACATGAATAGAAATGTCTAACCCTATGGGTGTGTCTAGCCTATACCTGTAACTAGGTATAGTAAAAAACTATACCTGTATCTACACTGCCGCTGAGTTCTGTCGACATAATGTCAACAGAACTCAGCAGTTTTGTCGACATCTGTAAATCTCATTCTACGAGGAATAACGCCTTTTGTTGACAGAATTTTGTTGACAGAAGGCATTATTGCATTTACACTGTCCTTTGTGTCCACACTGTCATGTCGACAAACAGCTTGCTTGGTCTACAGAACTGGATGTTGTCTAGATACTGTCGACAAAACTTCTGTTGACAAAAGCCTGTAGTCTAGACGTATCCTATTAAAAGCTTAAGAGGAAAAGGAAACAAAAGTCATTAACTAAAGACAGGAGTTTGGTCAACTCAAATTTTTTACCAGAAGCATCAACTTGATTTCATAGGTCAAGAACTTCTAATGATTTAGGTAGCATGCAGGTTTTCAAAGTCAACATTGAAAATAAGCTTCAGAGGGGTAGCCAAGTTAGTCTGTAACTGGAAAAACGTAAACAATGAATAGTCTAGCAGCACCTTAAAGACTAACAAAACATGTAGATGGTATCATGAGGTATCCACTGAAGATTTGAAGATAAGGACCCTTTTCATGGAACTTTTTTTTTTTTTTGCAATTTTGCTAGAAAATAGGGAGACTAGCGGATAAATTTTCTATTTTAAAATCCATCACTTCAACAGCTTAAATAGATATTGCTTGTGTGTCCTTAGAAATATGAAGATGTGTTTATACAGGAAACTACTGGAATGTATTAGAAAAATAAAAAGGCATTGTCACACTATCATCCACAAAGTGGAAACTCTTAGCATGGTACAAAATTCTACTTTGGATTCCCCTTTCCTTGCAGCTAGTGTCATCGTTAGACTTCTATAAGCCATTCTGATTAATTAGTATTATACACCCATATTTCATACATTTTAAACAGTACAAAAAGTGCAAAGCAGCAAAAAAGCATGCCCATTTTCTGGGTCATCCAATAGCGTTAAGAACTGGATGGACCGGGAGACAAATAATATTTAAAGCAGTAAGAGGTGGATCCAATTTAATATTTAAAGTTACTCTAACAAAGCAGGGTAGGTATTGGCCATTTTCCCCTGACTTTAAACATAACAGTCATAGGTTTAAGTCTTGAGATTGAGATGTATTGCTGCATGTTCATATCAATGGGCTTTAACAATACTACCGTTACCTGTACAGAATGCTCTACGATGAAGATGAATGACATTATACTCATGTTGCCTCTGGGGAAACTGAGGCATAGAAAAGTTTAGTGACTTGCCTACCAAACTAGTTGTATTGCCAAGAGCAGAACTCAAGTCTCCAGAGTCTAAGTCCTGGGTGCTAACCATTGGGTAACACTGCCTCATTCCGCTATTGTTCTCAGTGGAAGGAGGCTTCTACGCTTGTCAACATTTGTCTTTCAATGTATTCAGTTTTCATAAAGTAAGACTAGGAGAATTTTAACTACTTAATTCACATGTTTAGTTGATTCTACTGGTTTTTAAAATCCCAGCAATCTTTTGTAAAGTTTTCTTATGAAGCCCAGAAGTTCATTAACAAGTAATATTTATTCAGATGGTTGACCTAGATATACCTGCAGATGAGAAACAGGATTGTTAACTCTAGCACTCTGTAGCATCATGATAAATGTACTAGGACCATAGGCGATAAATTACTTCCTTTTGGTTGTTTGTGTGGGCCCCTATTCTTGATTACAACAGCAACTTCAATACTTCTGCAGTGAATATAATAGCACAAGGGACTATGAATGTATTGTTCTCAGAGTTATGGCTTAACTGTTACAGTGCCTGATACAATTCCACTTTGGAAAACAGTCATCTTCAAATATTACAGTTTTTGTTTATAAAATACTGCCGGTAAGAACTTACTGATGGAATCATCATTAAGATTCACTAATGAATCTTTCTCCTGTGCACACTGGGAATAGGTATTTGAACTCAAGCACTATATCTAGAACTGAAGAGATACAATTATTGGTTAACAAATGAGTTACATTTAGGATGTGTGTGCAGATGCATATTAAGTGAGTGTGAGTTTCAGATTTGTTGCTAGAATAACTTACTGTTTTTGTGTGCAACATCCCCTTTGTTATTTAAATAGACAGGGATTTATGTTTGGGGGAAAAATCTCTCTAAACCTGTAACGCTACGATGTTTTAGTTTTACCTTTATTTTTATTAAGCTTATTCCCAATTGTCTACTAGGAACATACAGCCACATTACCTTTGTAGAAGGGACAATGGAAAACTCTTCTTCTATTGGGAAACAAAAGGCATAAAATGTGTAACTTCAAACAAAAAATGCAGCTAGACCTCACATGACAAACGCATCTGTAGTAGAAAGCAGCCAAGTCCAATAAAGGGAAAAGTTTCAGTTCCCAGAGTTATCTGCCATAGTGTCCTTGCTTGGCTTTCCCACACTGGAGAGTTTGAATAATTTTTTTCCAAGTTTAACACATATCTTCCAAATCGCTGTAATTGTAAAGGACATTTTGTTGTAAGAGGTTTCTTCCATTACAAACCAAGTTCTTTATTATTATTATTATTATTATTATTATTCTCCATCTCTCTGCAGCGAGGCAGAAAATGATAATGATTGCCACTTCAGAAGTGAGACAAATAAAATGAGATGGGTTTTGTAAGCTGGGCTGCCTTACAACCAGTGTTCCGCAGCGGCCGCTCTGCCCCCGTTGCTCCAAAAGTGACACCACATCTCTGATGACTTTGAAAGTTGCTGGCTTGTATGCTCAAAACCATTCGGTTGTGTTATTATAACACCCTTTGTTTATAGCTAGCACTGAGTAAACACACTCTGTGTGTTGTTACTGAAGGACATGAAAGCCTGCCTACTCAAAGACCTTCACAAAACAAGACTCACTGTTGATCACACCATGCTCACTGGTCAGTGTCCTGCTGATGGGTTTCAAGTTTGTAGCATTAATATTTACAGAAGTTAATTATCAGCCCATGCAAGGGACCATCTGGATTCTCCTTCCAAAAGATGGCAAACAGGTCTTCTTGCTGATCTCAGTGACCACTCTCTTTGAAAACCCACAATTCTGGTGCCTTCTCATCCTTAACACACATCAGAGTAAACCTATGGTGTCCCATTAAATGAAACCCCTTGGTTGTGAGTCTTTTTTTTCTCCTAATGAAATTTCAGAAGCGGTGTGGGAGCATGCCGCTTTATCACACTCACATAGGGTTGTGTTATATTTGATTGGGTCTTTTTCACTCTCTCCTTTTAGAAGATGAGATATCATGGAATGTCATTTTGCCTTGCAGAACAAAAGCATCAGATTTCCCTCTGTGGTAGCATCTCTTCCCCTGACAGACTTTCTCTATGCACTGATGATGGTGTAACATAGCAGAATTTGGCTCAATAATCCCTAGATGTTTTAATGCTCTTAAAGGCAGAAAACAGGATTCCAGTTACAGTGAGAGTTCATTCTGCAGTGACAATTTAGCAAGTATTGTATTTTGATTTCCCCTTCTTCTCTTGCATTAGGAGACACATAAGTTACCGTGGGTCCAAATGCTCTTAATATTGCTTAATTGAACAATGAATTAAATGATCGATTAAACCCCTTGGGACAGAAATACTGCTGGTTTAGTTTATTAAAATACATCAAGTCCATCCTGCCTCTGAATAGGAAGATAAAAAGCATAATCTGAAACCAGACTAACCTCGATTTTATCACAAGCACTTTTTAAAAGATAGATTTTACAGACCTAATCCAGAAAAACGCTGAGCGCCTTCAACTTCACTTAAATTCAAGAGCAAGAGAAGGTGCTGGACACATTTTAGAATCAAGCCGCACAGATGAAATCCTAACCCCACTGAAACCAAATGGAAGTTCTGATGGTGATTGGAATGAAGCCAAGATTTTACCCTAAATAAATACGCTTAAATGAATGGGACATGAGTGTCCAAATCATCTAGCCAGCTTTAAAATGCTGATCCAAACCAAACGGAAAGGGGTTAGCATTACTAATGAAGACCTCTCTAATATACACACGTTATATCCTGAGTTACCACGCCCTGAGAAGCTATTTGTGCATGCTACACATTCCATTGTTCAATCTCTCCAGATCCTTGCAGAAAAGTGGATGCATTTCAGGTTTAATCCCCAACAGGTGATCATTCATATTCTCTCACTTCCTGGAATCTACTGACCTGTTGCAGTCTCACTGAGTAGTAGCAGAGTGCCCCAAACAAAGGAAAAAGTTGCCCCAAATACCTAAGACGTCTTTCTTCCAGCTGACAAAGTGCAGCAGCAAAAAGCTGATTCTACAGGGAAAGTCGTCTGTTCTTCCTTAAACTGATCTGTGTCTCTAGCCAATTTCAGCCCTACAATTGCAATGTATTGGGCTAAATGGGGGGGAAATACGATTTCCCCACTCAAACACTGATTGGAATTAAAGTTCTCAGACAGGTAGAAAAGCCACAATGGTTTTGAAATTAGTGGATATTTATTGGCCATATTTGCCAGGATGCATCCTTATTGCTGAATATTCTAATGTATCCCTATATGGTCCTGACCCACTGGCACAGACACAAAATAAGTGATTCCATGAAGGGAGAGCAGTGTAGAGTACAGGTTGAACCTCTCTAGCCCGGCACCCTCGGGACCAGACCGGTGCCGAACCAGAGTATTTGCTAGACCATGGGAGGTCGATATTGTCTGGCAGCCTTAGCAGCACTTCCACTGCTTGCTGGTAGAGGACATTGAAGGGTAAACAGCACAGAACACAGAGCCAGGGCTGGTGGCTGTAAAACTATATGGGACCATGGGAAATTTGGCCAAACCCATGATACGTAAACACCCGGGTCACTAAAATCATGCCTGGCCACAGATGTTGCTATCAATGTAAAATCTTCCTGCGGTGAAGGCACAGGTAATTTTTACCTTGATGTATGTGCAGGTTGAACCACTCTAGCCTGGTATTATCTGGTCTGGAAACATGCATGGTCTGGTGGCATGATTTTAGTTAGATAGATGTCTACTTAGCATGGGTGTGGCCAAGTTTCCCGTGGTCCCCTCAAGTTTGTTTACAGCCACCAGTCCTGGCTTTTAGTGTTCGGTGCTGTTATTCAGCTCTAATTTGCCCCTAAATCTCTTCTAAGGGCGTCAGGGGGTGTGGCTAATGGGGGTCAGAGGGTGTGGCTAATGGGGGTTAAAGAGTACATTTAAAAAAAATTCTTTGGGTGCACACCTTAATGAAATGTGCTGCACATGCCTATGACAGCAGTTACCCCTGCTGTATCAAAGCCTTAAAGAGCTAGATGCACTTGCAGCCCTGTAAGTTTAGGATGGTGACAAGCGACATGAGAAGTGACAACAGACAGTTCTGGACGTGGGCCATGGTAGGCGCTGAAGCAAAGGAATAAGTGTGTGAAAAGGGAGAAAAGGGACGGGATGCAGGCTCCACATTTGAGAGATTGTCAGGAAATGCAGGGAGAAAGGGATGGAAGAGAAGCTGCAAACAATTACGCTGAAAAGAGAGCCGCCTTCAGGACTAAGCCGCACCGGAGTCACAAAAATCAAGAGACAGAGGAAGATGAAGAGTAAATAACAACCCAGGCATCGAACAGGCCAAGCGGTAGCAGCCATTAGGAGCACACTGGTGACACTTTATCATGGCATCTGCCAACTTCTGACCTTCAAGCCTGCATTAAAATGCAGTGGAAGTGGAACTACCCTCCGCCAAGGGCATGCAGCACTCTTCCTCGGACTTTTCTCAGTCCAAACGAGAGTATTAGTCACAGCTGTAGGGAAACCGGCTGTTCCTGCAACTGCAGTGAGCGGCCAATTTAGCAAAATGGGCTCCCCCATGAACGGATCAGAAACGGCCAATGCAGCCTGACTTATTGCAAGCAATGCCCGCTCAAGTGATGGGTTTACCCTGTTTTCATATCCTCGGCCAGATCCGGCCTGGAGCATAAAAGAGATTCACAGGAGTATGTTGCATTTCTCCCTCTGTTGTGGTTACTCATGGACCTCCCCTCACCGTTTGTTCTGATTGCGACGGTGTAGTACATGCCTGACAAAGAATCCCCAAATTCTAAGCCCTGCTTGGAGACAGACTCTCTCTGTAGCCGTCTCCTCTCTGCCTCAGTTTGCCTGTCCATAAAATGGGAACATTTGCAAAACACTCTCTAAATGTAAAGCACTAGAGAAATGTAAAGCAACAGCCCAACCTCACCCCGCTTTGCAACTCTGTTGCTCTCAGACTGGCCTTACTTTCCTTGACTGACATGACTAAGGGAAATATTCCCCCGGCCAATGCCATTTGAGTAGTTAACCAGAAGAGAAGCTGAATGACCAGAAGCCCCTGCCAAAAATCATCTCAAGAACACGGTTGAGCTCAATCAGTAAGAGCAGTGACCATCTTGGCTTCTAAGTCCAAGTTGCTGATCAAGTGGCAGCACCACATGTGCAAGGGGCGGTCTTCCTTCAGAGAATGCTCAGAGGATAATAGCCTACTGCTTCTACCCACTAGTGGACTGAATCCTTTCACTCAAGTGGCAGAGGTCTGTGTATGCTCTCAGTCCTGAAGCGTGGGTGTTCAAAACAGGCTGGAAAGCCATCCCAAGGGATATCAACAGAGGTCCCCATGCAAAAAGGTGAGATGCTCTTCAAAAACAGATGAGGAGTCCTGTGGCACCTTATAGACTAACAGATGTATTGGAGCATAAGCTTTTGTGGGCAAAGACCCACTTTGTTAGATGCATGTAGTGGAAATTCCAGAGGCAGGTATCGATATACAGGTATAAGGAAAGAGTATCAGTCGCGAGTAAGGCTAGAGATAACGAGGTCAATTCAGTCAGGGAGGATGAGGCACACTTCTAGCAGCTTATGTGGAGGTGATGAAGTGGATCTTTGCCCATGGAAGCTTATGCTCCAATACATCTGTTAGGCTATAAGGTGCCACAGGACTTCTCATCGCTTTTGCAGATTCAGACTAACACGGTTAACCTCTGATAGTCAAAACCAGAGTTAACCTGTTACATGTCAGCTGGAACTGTCAAATGGCCCCATGTCTTGATGGCCTAAACCTCAAGTTTCAGGGACTGAGTCACAGGCCAAGTGGGGCTGTGGCTTCTGGGTGCTACAGCAACACAAATTAACAATTCCACTGTCTCCCCATGTCTCTGACCAGAAGAAGAGCTTGGGGCTATGTCCTTAACAGTGTTTCCCTTCCAAATACGCACACAGGGAAATCTGCTGTAAATCCTTCCAGGATGACTTCACCGAATTCCTGATAGCTTCTTTTTATTTATAACCTTTCAGGACTAAATGGCATTTTCTTACACTTAAGTACTCAGAATTAAGAACACTAATGAAAAGAATAACATCAAACCGATATGTCTCGGTCAATGCAGGTCAAGAAAAAAAATGGAATCTATATGGCCATGACAGGAGCTATCTAACCACACTGGAACCGCCAGGTGCTCGCTCTCATTTTAGCAAATCCCATTAAGCAGGAATGTGTTTTGCTTCAGCATTTCTGTTTTGTGACCTTTACGGCTCCTTTGTGTACCGACTTGCTTAGAGTGAGTCAAAATGCAGAAGAAGAAATGTGCTCTCTATGGCAGGGAAGCAGGCATAATGTTCATTTGCTTGCACCGAATCGGGAATATAGCTCTCTCTCTCGCATGCGGGAACATATAAGCCTGTTTCAAATGACGGACATCTTGGGAGAGCCTAAGATGTATCCAGTCGTAATGTACAAACGCAGAAAAACAGCTGGTAGGAAATAAGACTGATGACCTAAGCACAAAAGGGCTGGTAAGTAGCATTGTACCAGAGCTCTGTGGGGAGGCTAGATACTACAACCCCCTGAGTTTGACCAAGTAGGCGAACAAAGTGCTGTGAATAATCTGGTTCAGACTAGTGGCAGCCATAGAAGTGATTCTGAGTTATAGTCTCCGATTCGTCCCACTTGAGGTTAACAGGGGACCATATTGACAATATGTTTGTAAAGCAGTTAATGCTTTTCAGGTATCTAAAAAGGTGTCATAAGGAGGAGGGAGAAAACTTGTTCATCTTGGCCTCTGAGGATGGAACAAGAAGCAAGGGGCTTAAACTGCAGCAAGGGAGGTTTAGGTTGGACATTAGGAAAAAGTTCCTAACTGTCAGGGTGGTCAAACACTGGAATAAATTGCCCAAGGAGGCTGTGGAATCCCCATCTCTGGAGATACTTAAGAGTAGGTTAGAAAAATGTCTGTCAGGGATGGTCTAGACAGTATTTGGTCCTGCCATGAGGGCAGGGGACTGAACTCGATGACCTCTCGAGGTTCCTTCCAGTCCTAGTATTCTATGATTCCCTCTCTGTTGGCTGGATGCAGGGCCGGATTAAGACCTGTAGAGGCCCTACGCACTGAAAAGATTATGGTGCCCCCCATATGTAATTCAAAATAAAAACAATACTATACCGTAAAATATATATATATATATATTTGGTGCCCCTGCTTTGCTGGTGCCCTAAGCACATGCGTAGTCTGCCTATTGGGTAATCCAGTCCTGGCTGGATGGCTAAAAAAAAAAGCATAGAGTCTCTTATACACTTAGCTAATTATTACCACCAATTTGTACATCATTTCATAGTACTAGAGAGGTAGCCGTGTTAGTCTGATCTTGCTAAAACAAAAGGAAAAACTATGTAGCACATTAAAGACTAACGAGATGGTAAAAATAGGTGATGAGCTTTCATGGGTCAGACCCACTTTTAGCGAGGGTGCATCTGCTACTGCAAATGTGTATAAAAAGACAGAGCCAAACAAAATCAGGTGACAAGACTGTCAGAAAGATCTCGTGAGTCAAAGATAATCTTGTCAGGCAAACCTGTTTTGGGCAGTCAGGATTTTGACAAAACCATTTGGGCTGCAGACTGTTGCATCAGACACCCGTTTAGGTCTGGTGCTGATGCTAAACGGGGGAGTAAGGAAACCATCCTATCACTTTAAGTAAAAAATTGACACTCACTGAACAGAACTGTTCTGTCAGAGAAGAGTTGTATGCTCTTTTGTGGGCAGGCCCTCAGGCCAGGCGTACACTAGACCTGGCACCTCGACTTAAAATATGAACTATCTAGCTGGAGTTGACTTTCCGTAAGCCGAATTTGGTGATGTCCTCATTGTAGGAGACTGATGGGAGCAAAATGCCAAAGCAGGAGTACCAGCCACTGATGGGGGCACCTTCTGAGTTTGATTTAGTGAGTCTGAACTCAGGTCCCAATCTTGTCTGCCTCAACTGAGAACATCAGCAAGGACCGTTACAATGCTAAGCCAACAATAGAGATTCTTCCTCCAGTGACGCACCGAAGATGAAGAGGGAGTGGTCTTTGGACTTATTGGGATGCTAAAAGACCCTTATTCTCCTGAACACGTGATTATAAATACAAAATCCCAGCCTATATATTACTCAAGACCTGATCCACAAGGGCGAGACGTGGCAGAGCCCCATTGATTTTAATGAAGGGTTAAGCTCGTTAACGTTTTACTACAACCAACCAATCCCCCCCCAAAAAAATCAAGAGCTTGCAATCGCTTGTGTGTGTGTGTGTGTGTGTGTGTGTGTGTGTGTGTGTGTGTGTGTGAGAGAGAGAGAGAGAGAGAGAGAGAGAGAGAGAGAGAGAGAGAGAGAGAAAGAAAATCAGACTCATGCAGAATATCTGGCTGTTCAAAGTGACCCATTGGATTATGGTATATCGAGAATATTTCATAGCAGGGAAATGACCAACCGTCATTATCATCACATCCCTAAGGACTGTCCTTGAAACAAATGAAACCAAAATATGAGCAGTGCACTATTTCACAGCTGTGGCAGCCCAGCGTGATGGGAACTAGTTCCTCGATAAATCCCTGGAAAATGAAGATGAGTCAGGGGTCATAACTAAAAAAAAAAAAAAAAAAATCAACTGACCATTCACTAACACTGCCCCACTACATGCTAAATAATCTGTATCCCAGCCTGCGCTACCCTGACTCGGGTACTGTTTAAATAAACAAAATCCTCTTTGTTACATTTTGAAAGCCAACCATTTCTATGCAAATGTATCTCCTTGTGTCAATCAGTCTCCAATTATGCTGCCTCACTATGAAATCTCAGCCTTTTTATTTCATTATATTGAGAAATCTTATTTTAAAAGCTTCGACAAGCACTGATTATCAGAAGACATTCGCCTTTGAAACCTGTTCTTTGTTTCAACCTCTACAGAGTATTACTCCAGGCTCTGTACTGCGTCTGCTGTTGTAATACCTAATCCATGATCTAGGCTGACTAAAATATGCTCAGGGTATTAAAGATGAAGAACTTTAGTCAGGAAAAAGAAGAGAAAGAGAGGACCGATGCAGACACTGCTTTCAAAGGATACAGGTGATGAAGTGCAAGGAATGTACCGAAGATGAAACAATATGTAAAATAAATAAAAACCCAGTGTGGTGTGGTTTTTTTTTTTTGTTGCCATGGACATCTCTGTAAATGCAGACATCTCATTTATGAAGATTAACCCAGTAGTTTTAGTTTAGTAAATATCTTACAGGTAAAGAGGGGAACATCTAGACTACAAGCCTCTTTCGAAAGAGAGCATCTAGACTGCAACCAAAAAAGCAAGCCACATTTTCGAAACAGAGCACCCAGGCTGTCTGGATGCTCTCTTTTGAAAAAGCCCTCTTGGCGTTCAAGAACGCCTTTTTTTTGAAAGAGCATTTTTGAAATAAGGCATTTGTCCTCGTAAAATGAGGTTTACCGTGGTTGAAAAAAACCCCGCAGCGTTATTCCGATTTAATTTCGAAAACACGGCGACAGTCTAGATGCAGGGGAAGTTTTTTTTTTCAAAAAAAGGCTACAGTTTTCAAAAAAACCTTGTCGTTTAGACACACCTGAGGGGGCCACATGTTGTTAAATGAAGACTACTGTATCCTTAACTCAACCAGCCCATGATGAGTACACTGTAAATTATCCACAACAGCTATAGATTGCATATTCAACACCACACACACACAAAAAAAAATGAAGTAATTCTTAAAAGTAGCTGAAGACACGCAGTGGCCTGCGCGCATGGGGAATCAAACAACATTACAGCAAGACTTAGCAAAATAATCAAACTGAGTGATTAAGCTGCAGCACTGATTTGGTACAGTAGAATTCCTGCTTCAAGGTCGCTGGGTTACCATTCAAAAGGGTGTATGGAAAGTGGGTAAAAGGATGTGGCTTAAAGGAAGGGCTAAGTTAATGTTGCTAAATTCAGCAAGGACTCAAATAGATCTTTCAGTGCTAGACAGTTTTTGCCCACGCTTGCGATGTGTCAGTTTGATTAGCCTAGTAACTTCTGTTATGATCAACATGGAGCCTTTAATGCAGTACATATGGTGGTAGGTGGACTGATCATTTCCATTTCTTCCATTTCTTGGGTAGCCGTCTCGATTGATTCTCTCTAATCCAGATCTTTGGACCTGACCGGAGCTGAACCACAAGAGGTCAATAGTGTCTAGCTGCATTACCAACACTTCCACTGCTTACTGGGCTTGTGGAAGACATTTTGGAGGTAAATTAGAGCTAGATAACAGCACAGAACACAGAGCCAGGACTGGTGGCTGCCAACAAACTTTATGGGACTTTGGAAAACTTGGCCACACCCGTGATAAGTGGACATCTGGCTAGCTAAAACCATGCTGGACCACAGATGTGGCCATACCGGAGAGGTACAACCTGTATAGTAATTTGTTAAGTAGCAAAGAGTTAGCTGAATTAATGGTGTACATTCCTTTTGGAAAACTCCTTCCTGAAAAAATCAAGAGCTGCCACTCAGATTGAAGGAGCTGCTCTAGTGAACCGAGAATGATACATTATTTTATGAGCTATCAAATAGAATAAAAAAATAAATCAGCCACAGACTACTGACACATCAATCTAGAAACAAAGAATCATGACTGTTCAAGTGTTCGTATGATAGTGCTTTACCCACTGGACATATGCATGTGTGTATGGGGGGTGGGGGGGAGAAAGGGGGTTCCAAAGTCACATACACATTTTATAATGGTTCATTTATTTAAATAAAAAATATTCACATTTGGCAAGGTACACGAGAACATTCGTCCAGTTGATACTCATTTGACATCTGCTCTCGCTGATATAAATAATCCCTGAGACCCTTTGCACACTAAGTTCATTCCTGAAAGTAGGTCTCGGGTGAAAAATGAAACGCACTTTTTGTATTTGTAACTAACATATCGTGAAAGTAAAACAAATATTAATATTCCAGACACACAAGACCCAAGATCTATAACTAAGCATCTTAAAGGCTTGCTGTTCACATTTAGTAATCACACTGTTTTCTCTAACTGGAAAACAAAGTTCAATGAAGACTATAATTCACAATCCTTTTTTTGCAAGCACCACATTGTTTTATTACAATATGGTTATCCTGCCATAATGTGTTTTACAGTGTGTCTCCAGGCCCCATAAATACAGTGCTTGGTCTAAAATATGCAGCAAGTACGCTCACTTCTTTTGGGACACTTTCCACTTTTGCATTTTTATGCAGATTTCATGTTTTGTTGATGTGTTCGCAATGGAATATGCACTGCCCAGAAGAGAAATTATTTTACATTTCCATTCAAAGCAACAGCAGTAAATAAACCATTGGAGTTTATGCAGACACTCTCTAGAACATCTACAACAGTCCATTAAAATGTCAAAACCCATGTTAAACATTTGAAAAAGTGGCACTTGTAAGGCACATTTAAAACTTTTTAAAAAATTAAATGACAAAGATATTTTATGGTACTGTACGGCCCACCACTGCGCGGCATTCAAATCAACAAAAGTTTATGTTCAACAGTAATAGAGTTGGACATCTGAGCACAAGAAAGGCACTCTTAAAACATCAAAACTCAGAGAAAATGAGGAATGATTTGCAATTTACCACTGACACTCTTGGACTGTTATGGGCTTTTCAAACATTTGTATGTGAGAGATTGGTTATCTATAATGAAAGGGTTTTAGAATCACATTTAATACATTACAGCCAATCTTTGCCCCCAATTTATGTCTCATGCAACCCAAATAAGTTCAGTGGTGTTGCACAAGATGCAATTTAAGTTGGAATTTGACTCCTTAGATAATAATCTTGTAACCTTTCCTCACATCATTAAGTCTGCAGGGAAATCATAGGACAATTGTACTACTAGTTGAACGTCTCTGGTCCCGAACCCTTGGGACCTGACAGGTGTTGAAACAGAATTTGCAGGACCACAGAAGGTCAATATTGTCTAGCAGAATGACCAACACTTCCATGGCTTAGTGGGCTGTTAGAAGGCATTTGAGGGTAAATTAGAGTTAAATAACAGCACGGAACACCGAGAGCCAGGACTTGTGGCTGTCGACAAACTTTACGGAACCGCAGAAAATTTGCCCACACCCATGGTAAGTGGACACCCAGCTAACTAACATCATGCCGGACCACGGAGCTTGCTGGACTAGAGAGTGCCGGACTAGAAAGGTTCAACCTGTAGTAGAGGAGTACAAATTCTAGTTGCTGGATAGCAAAAATGTAGAACTTTTAAGTAAAATATGAGCAGGAAATTTTCAAAAGTTAAATCACAAAATCTTCATGTTTAGTTTGGAGTTTCCATGCAATGGGCCCATAAATCAGGGATTTACGTTGAAGTTAGTGGGATTAAAGCAGCATTAAATCAGTAGAGAAGTAACTCCATTGATTTCAATAGGTCCATACCACAATTACTCCTGCTTCACATGGGTGACATGCCCAAACTGTTTCCGAATTTAAAGATTCCCCTAGGTTCATATTTTTAACACAGGGCCTGATTGAACTCCCAAAAATGTCAATGAAAAGGATTTTGTGGCAGCGGATTTGCACACAGGAGCTGTGATCCAAAACCCAGGGATGTCGGTGGGAGCAGTCGATTGAGTCCAATGAGCTTTGCATTTAGCTCTTTAAACAGCAGCAATGTATGAGAGCTTGGAGCCACATATGTTCCAGTACAAGTGATAGAAGATGCATGACTAAAACACCCTGAACTGCTCTAAAATCTTAATTATTAGACATAGGGGAAAGAACCAGGGAAGGACAATAACTTGAAATGCAGAGAACTGTGACTGGTGGAATTTCAATCATCTTGCAGAAAAATTAAGCTGTATAAATGATGGAAAAGTACATTGGCTGTGTAATATTTTCACATCAATGGTGTTATTAACATAGAGGATTGCCGGGTCTCTGGCTCCCTACACAACATTACGCAGCAGGATTAATTAGCCCAGGGCTGATCACTGCCAAGTTCTACCCACGTCACTGTGGCCTTGCTGTTTCCACACTCATTTCTAATTGTTGGGGTCTTATCCCATGTTCTCAGGCTTCTTCTCAGTCCATTATAGGGGTGCCTGTAAGGGTCATTTTGGAAAGGCACTGGAGGGTTATCAGCTCCTAATTTCTTTCGCTTGCATGATCACACTTACAACCTGAGTGAAAATGGTTGTAAGCCACATTCTGAGCTGGGTATGACAGCTTGGGTTGAAAGCACCTCCACACACCCCCGTCAGAAATTTTCCGTATGTACAAAAAGGGAGGATTATGTCTAAAATCTGGAAAGAGGCTGACTGTGCAGTGTAGACACACTCTATGAATAAGAGGAAACCGAATGGGCACAGTTGGGTTTCAAATAACCATGTTACAGTAGACTTCCGATAATCCGGCACCTTTTGGACCTAGGTGGTGCCGAATTATCAGATTTGCCAGAGAATCGGGAGATCCGGTAACAGTTGCATGGCTTAACAGCTGGCCAGGACACAATCTCCCTCCCTCTCCTCTCCCCCTTCCTCTTCCCGTCTCCTCCCTGCTGTAACCTGATCCTCTGCCCCCTCTCCTCCCCTTTCCCCTTCCCTGAAGCAAAATGCTCTTCTCCAAACTGTAACTGGATCCCACTCCTCCTCCCTCTCCCCAACCTTATGCTCCATCTGGTTACAGCCAGCATGTGTGCTGAGCGGCAGGCTTTTTAATCAGCTGGTCAGGAGCACTTGGCATTTTGATGCCGGAGTCTCGGGAGTGCCGAACAGTTGGATGCCGGACTATCAGAGTTTTACTGTACAAGGATCTGGTTCCATATACACAGTATAACAAAAGATGAGGAGAGGGGCTTCCTAGAGGGCTCCCAAACTATTGACCTGGATTCAACCCTATTGCTATACGTTACGATAACACAAACTTTTTTGTGGCTTAAAATATTTTAAATCATGTTAAGAGTGGTTTACTACAAAAACATGAGCAAGAAAGAGACATCGCTAAATAATTAAATATCTATGGCCATCCGATTAGTGTACTGTCTAGTTATTTGAACTGCTAGATATGTGTACTGCAGAACTGATTAGATAGATAGATCAATAGATAGTTGAAAATATCGATCTATCTATCCCCCCCATCTCTCTATTCATTCATCTATCTCCATCTATCCCCATACACCCCCCCATATCTATCTCCACGCACCCCATCCATCCATCTATCTATCTGCAAATGACTGGGCCTGTTTTTGTGAGTAAATACAGCTTGAAGAAGTGCTGCATTTATTAGCTGATAGTTGCACTTAGGGGTTACTCACATAATACTGTCATACAAGACAGCCCTTCTACTACTGGCAATCATTACTAATATAGTAATGTAGTTTAAATGTATTGCTGTTGTATTTAGAGATAGTAAAAAGATAATCACAGTTGTACTATATGTGCATTAGAGTTATATCTCTAGCCAAGGAGAAAACATATATATATCAAGGTAGGAGGCCTGTGTGCCCTATATATATATATATATATATATATATATATATATATATATATATATAAACAAAAAAAACTAGAACATTTCCCCTGCATTGCCCAGGACCCACCCCAGGGCAGCATAGGGCACGCAGGCCTCCTACCGTGATGCCTGGGCCTGACCTGGGATTGGGGAGGGTCGTGAGCATAGCATCCCTTCACTCAGACCTCTACCTTTCCACATTAGGGAAAACAATAACATTAAGGGCACATCCCATTTTTCTTGGCACAACCAAAACCTGATCTTGTTTTAAGTTATGATAAGACGAAGCTGCCTGCCAAAATTGGTGGTCCTAGCTCTTACTGTTTAGGAGGAATTCTTGAATAAATGGACTCACAGACAGACTCACGGACAGATACACAAATCAGATAGATAGATAGATAATCTCTGTCACATGCAAAAAATACATGTGGATCTTGACTAGATTGTGATGTAAATATACCTTTATAATCCATATAATGCCACCTGATGAGATAGCTAAAATAAATGTTGATTATGCATCCAACAGGGAGGCCAAACAATCAAGGGATCCTGCCGGTAAGCACAGCTAATGGAACATTGCACACTCCAACATTAAACACATTCTTTGCTCCTAAGCCCAAAGAAATAAAGATTTTGCTCAATGAAAAAGTAATAAGATGAAACAAACAAACACAGAAATGACCCGAAACTTGATAAACTGAATATTGACCAAGTGTTTTCTTGCTCATGGCTCAGGCGTGGCTTGACAGCAGCCACAAAATGGAACATCATGGCTATCACAGATCAGACAGTCAGAAGGAATTACCATCAATGAACCAGAGAGGATGTGATAATTTATCCTGTTTGCTGACTCTATCACTAGGAGCCAGAATCCATTAGTCATATTGATTCCGGATGTTCCACCTTAGCTGATACAGAGCTGCACACAATGACAGAATCAAGCTGTCCACATCCTTCATTGTTTTACTTTGAAAGTAAATGAGTTTGTCACTGAAATGCAGTCGCTCCCACATTCACTAAATCCTTCAGAACCAGAGAGATAAAAGATCCTTTGTCAAGAATATACAAACTCAGACCGTAACCCTGCTGCTGGGGATACTAAAGTCTCCTCAAGTTGCTTCATGTAGTGAGAATCACAGATATGAACCTCATATCATTTAAGGGCAAGACCACAATGTACTGAGCATTGCAGAATACAGTGCATTTTTGCAAGAATGTGGGTTACATTTGCATTTACAAACTAAGGGACTAGTTTACCATTTTCTGATCTTAAATAGGAATGGAGACTGAGATTTGAGAAGCCCAAGGTAGTCAGCCACACGGGTGTGCCCAAATCCCTAAGACCCCTTTGACAATTGCAGCTTCACATATTGATACAGAATGGAAATGAAATACTACAATATTTATTAGGGTCTAGAGCAGTGGTTCCCAAACCTTTCAGCATCATGCCCCCATTTTGATTTTTAAGAAATCCTCCCCCCCACAAAAAAATAGCAGCAAATCTTGTTCAGCAATAAATAAATAAATAAATAAACAAACAAACAAATAATTGGCCTTTTAAGAGCAGAGCAGGCATTGCCCTTTTAAGGCAGCCATTTTGAAGTCTTCCCCAGCCAGCCTGAGCGGGCGGATGTACTGGGCTCTTTCTTGGGAGGGGATTGACAGGGGCGCTCCCCCTGGAATTTCTTCAGCCCCCCCCCTCCAGTTTGGGAACCTATAGTCTAGACGGTGCTTGGTCCTGCTGTGAGGGCAGAGGACTGGACTCGATGACCTCTCAAGGTCCCTTCCAGTTCTAGAATTCTATAATATTGGTCTGGTAGCATCTAAAACACACTTTGCCCTTAACTTTAAAAAAAATGGATGCAGGGGAACTGAAAATCCTACTCCCAATCCTAAAGTTTGTCCCATACAGATACTCTCTTGCACTCATAAAGACTTCTATTAAAGCCAGCGGAGCTTAGCAGAGGCACCGTGATGCAACTGAAGGAAGAAAGCCCGAAAGAGCAGAATATTCTAACTGGGTATTATTTATACCTAAAGGGTGAAATGTAAAAGAGAACACAGACGAGATACAAAAAAAGCAAATATTCAGTGCACACAAAGAATATGGGGGTTGCAAAGTGCAGCAGCAGGAAAACCATACAGGTTTTTGTTTGTTTGTTTTCTTTTTAGAGAGGCGTTTCAAGAAATACAAGAGTGGAGAGTATGAAGTACAGAGAACAAGCATCTAGAGAAGGAGCCAAAGTAAAAGGGCAACTGAGGAGACAGGCTACATTGAGGAGAATCACTTGAGTGGTTGCATGGGAAAGGAAACAAAGGGTTTTGTTCTGTGTTTTACTCTGCAGAAACAGGGCACTTCAGCACGAAAATATGAATTACACGGCTAGAAAGGCGGATGCCGTGAAAAAGAGTAAATCTTTACTACTTGTCTCCTGAACCGTATGGCAATGCCAGCATCAGTGCAATACAACTTGAGAACAATGAACAAAAGGCTTTCCCTCCCTCCACACACTGTTATAGTACGGATCCTCTAATGAGCTGAGAGTAAGTGATAAATATATGCATATCAACAGAGTTCAAGTTCAGGGGAAAATAAAAGCAGCCATGCTAGGAGAAGGGTATCTACAGACATTCCTTTGCAAGAGCTCTTCAGCTACAGTCGTCATGATACCGAACACCAGATAAGCACAGGTTACTAAGGCCATGTTTTCATTGAACACAAGATCGACCCTGCTGCAATCGATCTTACAGAGTTTGATTTAGCGAGTCTAGTTAAGTCTTGCTCAATCAAACTCGGAGCATGCCCCATTGGCATCTGGTACTCCTGCTTCTGCGGGGAGTAAGGGAAGCTGACGGGAGCATTTGATCCCATTGGCCTCCCACTGTGGGGACAGCAGGGAAACACAAAACAAAGTACGTCAAATCCAGCTACGTAATTAACGTAGCTGGAACTGCGTCTCTTGATTCGACCTTCCCTTTTAGTGTAGACCTGGTCTAAAAGAGTAGGTGCTGCATGTAATCCCTTTTAAAATGACAGTCCTGCCCCGTTAAGTGGGTGGGAGGGTATTTCTGTGCAGGTATGCCACAGGAAAGGTGCTTCTCGGTGTAGGTACTTGATACAGAAGGTATATAGTGCCCAGATAAATGGCTTGGGAAAGGACTTAAAAAGAGGCAATCATTAAAGGGACAAAGTGGCTGGGGACGCCAATGATTAGTATGCCAGGGAGCTGACTCCCAACAAGGGGTGGGGTGGATGGTAAAGTCCCAGCAATGGACTTTTTGGAGGGACCTAGATAGGAAAAAAGGGGGAGCTGGTGGGCCCTCCTCCCTAGTATGGTAAAGTCCCAGAAATAAATTTGCTGGAGGCACTTGAATGAAAAAAAAGAGGGGAAGTTGATGATAGCCTCCCCGGGTAATTACATAGTGAACATGGGGCTACCTGCTCTGTCAGGTAGCCCCAGATCTCTAATAAGAAAGTTGCGGCCTGATTAAACCCACAGCAAATGTCCTTATTTTGGGACAGCGTGACAACAAGCACACTGCAAAGGCCTCCGTGGATAAAGCATTTCCATCACAACTGGGAGGACTGGGAGAAAAGTCCTAGAACTTGGGAAAAGACAAGCATCAGAGTCCAATAACATCTACTGAGGGTCACACCACCCACATCAAATTTACCTGTGCGGTGCTAGGCACTATGGTCGTAAAGTGATATGGAAAAACCTAAAATAGATGTAGAATCCTAGAACACTGGAACTGGAAGAGACCTCGAGAGATCATCAAGCACAGTCCCCTGACCTCATGGCAGGACCAAGCACCATCTAGAATCATAGAATCATAGAATAATAGGACTGGAAGGGACCTCGAGAGGTCATCGAGTCCAGCCCCCCGCCCTCAAGGCAGGATCAAGCTCCGTCTACACCATCCCTGACAGATGTCTATCTAACCTGTTCTTAAATATCTCCAGAGAGGGAGATTCCACCACCTCCCTTGGCAATTTATTCCAATATCTAGATCATCCCTGATAGACATCTATCAAACCTGCTCTTAAATATCTCCAGAGATGGTGATTCCACAACCTCCCTAGGCAATTTATTCCACTGCTTAACCACCCTGACAGGAAGTTTTTCCTAACATCCAATCAAACCTCCTATGGTGCAATTTAAGTCCATTGCTTCTTGTCCTAGCTTCAAAGGTTAAGAATAATAATTTATTTCTCTCCACCTTGTAACAACTTTTTAGGTAGCTGACAGTTGTTATATCCCCACTCAGTCTTCTCTTTTCTAGAGTAAACCATCCCAGTTCGTTCAATCTTCCCTCACAGATCGTGTTTCCTAGACCTTTTGTTGCTCTTCTCTGGATCTTCTCCAATTTCTCCACATCTTTCTTGAAATGTGGTGCCCAGAATGTGACAATATTCCAGCTGAGGCCTAATCAGCGCAGGGTAGCCTGACTTTATGGGCAAAGCCCAGAGAACCGTCATGGTCAAGAAGAGTTTTGCAATGGTCACAGCCAGAGTCAATCAGCAGTAGAAGCCATACAAGGGTCAGCCCAGACTCAGAGCTAGAAACCATGCCAATGGTCAAAGACAAAATCAATACCTAGGTCAGGTTAAAAGAACAAAGCCAAGCAATAGGAGCAAGGAGAGAGACCCAGGTGAGGATAGATGAGCTTGGTCTTAGGAGACTAGTCAGCAACAGACCTAGCAACTAGTTGCTCACAGACAATGGGTGTGGTAGGAAGAAGAAACTTTATGCTAGGAGATGACCAATCAGTCACTCACTGTTAGCTAGCTAATCCTGCTGACACCTCTTCGTGGGCTATCATCTGCAGTTTGCTTCTCTTATTACCTTCATTGTGTACCTTCATTGTGAGCATTTTTAAGAGCAAAATACAGACACACATCTAAGATGATTCAACTGTCTAAGGGGTTCCTACATCTCTTGCTGTTGATAAATTAGAACCTTTATTTTGAACTCATGGCACAGATTGAACTGACCTCACCAGAACTTTAATGAAGAACCAAGTGCTAGTATCAGGAGCAAGATCTGAAGGTGGGAACTACAGCCCAACCCAACAGCAGCTTTGGCCAAGTCAACATCCTGTTAGCATCATTATTGTTCAGCAGTAAGAAGCAGGAATCTCTGCATAATATGTGCTACCAAGCTGACTGCTAAGAAGAACAAAACAAGTGAGAAACTGCGATCAATAATAGACTTCATCAGGCAGCATCTGAAATCTGCAAATGATCAGTCATCATGCATACGGAATCATGGGACTATTCCACATCATCACGTCTTCTTCCTAAAGGATGGCCCTGGCACCTGATCCAGAAACCCCCTCGTCTTCCCACGTTTGTAGTTTAGCCAAGAGCACCTGAGCACAGAGGAGTCAGTGTATGCCGGTGCATGCAACTTGTGCCGGTGATCAGTATAGCAACAGACTTTTGAACACATCAGACACAGATTCTGAGGGGGAGGAGAAATGTTTTCCACTATAGGCGAATGACTGGGGTTGTTTTTGTGAGTAAATACAGCTTGAAGAAGTGTTGTGATTAGTAGCACAGAGGGGTTACTCACATAATACAGTCATACAAGACAGTGTACAGCCCTTCTACTACTGGCAGTCATTACTAATATAGATGTAGTTTAAATGTATTGCCATTGTATTTAGAGATAGTAAAAAGATAATCACAGTTGTACCATATGTGCATTAGAGTTATGTCTCTAGCCATGGAGAAAACATTAATTTTACGAGAAGATTTTCCCTGCATTGCCCGGGGCCAGCCCAGGGGCAGCATAGGGCATGCAGGTCTCCTGCCATGATGCCCAGGTTCGACCTGGGATTGGGGAGGGCTGTGAGTATAGCATCCCTTCACTCAGACCCCTTCCTCTTTGTTAGGGAAAACAATCAAATTCAGGGCACATTCCATTTTTCTTGGCACAACCAAAACCTGAACTTGTTTTAAGTTATGATAAGAGGAAGCTTCCTGACAAAATTGGTGGTCCTAGCTCTTACTGTTTAGGAGGAGTTCTTGAACAAATGAACTCAGACAGACAGACAGACTCACGGACAGATACACAAATCTGATTAGACAGACAGATAGATAGATGTAGGTGTAGGAATCTTATCTTCATGGAAAATACATAAAATATGCCACTTGGAGCTAACCATATCTCACACATTCTAGAACAGTACTATTTTAAGTGCCTGGCTGCTTTATCAATTGTATTTAGAAGCGTTCTTCCAATTTTGGTCAAAATCAAAATCAGACTGTTTCTACAAGTGATGAGCTCTTTTTTGTGATTTTATGATTTTTTTTTTCAGATTGGATGCATGATGATATTTAAACATTACACTATATCAAAAAAACCCGACACCTCCGCCAGCATCTACATCCACTCTGATGATGAACACCAGATATATTCCTAATGTGTGCTAGCAATCTTTTTTTTTTCTTGATGATGGGTTACCCTTTAGTGCCTCAAATAGAACCGGATTGGTAGACTATAACACTTAAGGTTTTGTGCCTGAATGATGGATGTTCCCAGCTGTGGGCACCCTTATATATATATATTTTTTATTTTTTTGCTCAATAGCATTCTAGCTGTCTAAGCTAGCTACTGAAGGTTGACTGGTAATAAATGGTTACCTTGTTCTGAAAGGGTTCTGAGTCCTGTTGGCTTCTCAACTAACATTGCAATCTATGTATCTTCACAGAGGTCTTGGACTTTTCTGCATGGTACAGTGTTCGGAATCCTTTATATACCTTCCTGGCCCAACCACTACAATTTTTCTGTATCTTGCGTTTATTGGAATTAGCTAAAAGGGTGTGAGTGCCAGCTCCATCGTTGCTGAATGCCAGGATATATTTCCCACATCGTTTTACAACTACCCGAGAACTAGCTGGGTTCAGCAGGAATGACGCAGGATAGTCTGACATGGTGCTTCCTAGACAAAGAGTATGGCCAAAACAAAGAATTCAGAAATGGTGAGCTCTCTAACTGGTTTACAGACAGAAAACCTGCTTCCAAACAGACGTGCACCTAAACCTTATTCCCTGTGCATGGAGAGCACAGCATCCCTCCAGGAGACTGTTCTGAGAAGAGTAGAAAACTTGCAGGACCATACATTAGGGGAGTTTTTGCTGATGTCTGTTTTCCAGATAGCGAGCACACCTATTTCAGCCTGAACTGTGCTCCACATGCCAGAGACAAGTCTGAACTCACGGCCACAGGGCCTTGGCTAATACTGAAAACACTGAGGGGGTTCATGCCACGTGGTCCGTTTCTTATCTTCCCTCACTAAATGATGGGAAATACACTTCAGACAAAGGCAAGAGGCATAATCTAAAGGTCAGCTCATGTGAATGTGATAGAGAGGGTGTCTCTGTGAGCAGGACATGGATTTTTCCACTAATAATAGAAGGAAGCCATAATTAATAATCAGCATATAATGGGCGACGCACACAGCCAAGCACATGCACAATCGACTACATATTTGACAGAGTTTGTTTGTCTGTGAATGGGTCTGTCTGCTCAAGAACTCCCCCTAAATCACCACGTAGGCAGTTCCTCTTATCGTAGCTTAAAGCAAGGCAAGCGTTTGATTGGACCAGGACAATGAGAGGTGCCTGGAATGGGATTGCTTCTCATAACATCATACTGAAGAGAGACAGATTCTCCAGGCAGGTGAAAGAGGCTGGCAGCAGAAAACCCTCCCCCACTCCATCCAGGACTGCTCCAGCCCTGAGCCTCTGACCTGCAAGTATCCTTTAGGGAGAGCTTTTTTTTTTTTGGCGGGGGGGGGGGGGGGAGGGGGGAGAGGGTTGAAGCTCTCTTACCCCAAATTGTATGGGGATATTGCTGGCTGTTCCCCTTTGTCAGGGAGCCAGGGGGGAGTGCACTGTTTGCTGCATTCCTCACTCTGGCTGGGGAGTGTGAGTGTAGGTGGCAGATAAACCTGGACTTGCCCCAGATGCGGGACATGCCCCCCTCCCCTGGCTGTGCCCACTGGAGCTGCAGCCACCATGACGATGCATTTCTTACTTGCCCCCAAGCTGCTACGGTGAGACTGAAGTTGTCCTCTCTCCACTGGGCAGCCTGCATTCTGAACTCCTTCCCCAGCCCCGCCATTTTATTTTCCAAAAAATGAAAAATGAATTGAGTTAACGACCCGACCAAAGCCAGGTCAATCTTCTAATAAGAAAATATAATAAAAACCTGCTTAAGAACAAAAGCAAAACAGAACAACACAGATAGGATCATGGCACGGCTTAAGGGCAGTCTTCTGCAGGGGCTGGTAGACATTAACACAAGTATTTTTTTAGGGACCGGCTGACACGGCTATCCAGGAGGTGAGAGAGAGAGGTGATGTTCCAGACCCTAGAATTCAAGCACTTGCCCTCTCAGGGCACAACAAGGGTAGATGGACGGGCCCCTCGCATGCCAGAAAAAATACTCCAGTAGCGTTCCTTCAATACAGCCACAGCCTTTGCCATTCAGGGCTTCCAAAGCCAAACCAATCCAGATTAATCTCAGTCTCCCACTTTGCTGGCGAGCCCGGGTTTCGTTTCACTGATCGACTACAAGCAAAGAAGCGATTTGGTTTTGCCTACAGGATGCATTCAGCTGCTACATTGGCTTGTCCCTTGGAAGCCGTCCTTTCCATTCACTTCCCTCCATTTCAGAAACAACAGGGATTTCTGGGGTGGGGGCGCGGGGGAAGGGACTGCAGTTGTGTTTGAACAATTCGTTCGGTGGCTCATAGGATCACTTACCAACAGAGGCAGACACCCTGCTGTGTTCGCATGTCTAGGAGGTTTGCGTTCACTTCCACCGGGATCAGAATGCTCATGGCTCTGGTTCTAATGCACACCTGGCTACTGGGAAGGTATGTACACACACACACACACACACACACACACACACACACACACACACACAACACCTGAACTTATGCTGGTGAAGTTAAATACAACAGGGCAAGGGTGAAAAACTCCATGTTGTTTTGTTTCCTGGGACCAATAGCACACGTCACTATCACGAGGAGTCTTTAAAACATCACTGGCACAGGGAGAAATTCCTCCCTTCTCTGGGTAGCCACAAGTCATAGCAGTGGCCGGCCTCACTTACCAGTCCTGAGGCACAAGCCAGAAGAGAATTTAGCTTCACTTCCCCCTGACATACAGGACACCACGGTAAACCAGGAGTCACTCCACGGAGGTCAGGGGTGTTTAACAGTGTAAATGAGAGGAGAATCAGGACCACAGTCCAGTTTGGCAGCTAACAGCACTACCCTAGGAGATCCAGAAGAGTGCTGAATTTGTTCTCATAGGCCTGGTCTATGCTAGATCAGGAAGGTCGGCTTAAGGTACGCAACTCCCACAAGGTGAAATGCGAGGCTGGAGTCGGCTTACCTTAAGCCAAGCCTGGGCAGCACCCCCACTATGGGAGGCTGATTGGAGCCAACACTCCTGCCAGCTTCTCTTACTCCTCGCAAAAGGAGGCATACCAGATGCGGGAGGGAGCTGCCCTCAGTGTTTGATTTAGCGGGTCTATACTAGACCCGCTAAATCGAATGCCAGAAGATTAACCATACACGTATCCATAGTGTGCCACAATTGCAATATCACAGGCATTCTTCCCTAAATGTGGTCCCTACAGCACACAGTTCCTAAGCATATCCACAGGGAGAATCTGTTGTGGACATAGGGAGCCAGAATGGAGTGGTCCCCGGGCCCTTTCAGAATCAACAGGGAAAGGCCTGGCTCTATTCCCACCACCCTCATGCCAGCAGACAGAGCCTCTGCTAGGTTTACATCAACATTTGCCACAGTAGAGGATTACCAGCTGTTCAGAGTTACACACAAAAAAATAATAATCCAGCATTCCAGTCTCATAAAATTTGCACTGCTTTGGGTTGGGTGCCGACGCCTGCCTCGCAGCTGCTCGGCAGCTCTGTTTTACTTGCTGTTCCAGCTCGCCAGAAGAGCATTTGGTTTATTTTATTTCCATTCTCCTAGCACGGTGGCAATGCACCAAGAATGCCCACAGCGGTCCAGCTACCGCCGAAAGGGAAAAGGCACGGAATTTGCCTCGCCTTGTCCGGAGAACAGGGACACGGCCATATGCCCAACAGGGAAGACCGAATGTGTGCCGAATGCTGAACGTGCTGAAAGCTGAGGAAACCTCATTCCTGGAAGCACATCCAACCCCCCTCCGAAAGCAGTACGTTTGAGGGAGAGAGCTAAGTTGCTCCTGGACAGATGGTGTGTGGGCTTTTCTTCTCACATCTATAGGCAGAGACATATGGTAAACACCCATCTCTGCGGCTGAAGAATTTAGAAGCTCTCCATAGTCTCCTGGGGCCTATCTAAAAGGAGAAGGCACTGGGTAATACAAGAGTTATTCCACTTTCTTACCAACTGTTGCTGCCTGAGGCTTTTAGTATTATTAAGAGGCAGCACACTCCATCGTGCCACAAAGTTTGCCATTGAGTTCTTGAGAAGAACACACCTATTTAAAGAAAGGCTCCTTGATACAATTTGTATTTAAGTCCTAGCTGGCACAGGCAACAAACTTGCTGCTGAATGAGTTAAGGCAGCATTTTGAAGCAACATTAAAACGAGGGCTGCTTCAGCCGGATTTGGATCCATCTCTGTGCAACGTTACAGCTGAATTATAGTACTTCAGTTCCTTTTCGGCATACCTGATTATTTGCCTTTACTAATGTGTAGTTCAGCTTCAAGGCTATTTCCTGAAACTAAACTGTGAGAGCACACAGAACACTGACAATGCGACATTAGCTTCTTTGATTTGCAAATTAACTGGATACAAGCAAAAGCACATACTCCAAAGCTTTGAAACTGTTCTCCAGTCCTCCTCTAGGAAATTAACATTCAAAATATACTGAATCTGGTATCTTTCAGCGTTAGTGGACCGTACGTATATGGCAATTTGTGTCATTTGTGGCATGGATGCTTCTTTTTTAACATCTCCACGACAAGCTATAACTTCTCTTCGGCACCTTTACATGGCAGAAGAAATAATTCTAGCGATGAAGATTTATATTGCTGGCCCTGGGCAGGCTCAAATGATTAACTGACGTGGATCTAAATTTCATTCTGGTTGTAAAGCGTTTGATCATGCAACACTCTTTAATAGACAGCAGAGGTTTGATTGTGTCAGTCAGTCACAGAAATAAAGAGATCAATAGATTATCTGGGGACGAGCTCAACCACACGACATGATGGCTCATTGGAAAAATAATATTCCTGATTTTTCACCAATGGAAATAGAATAATTAGGACCTTCTATAGGGATTTGGCCAAATAATGGCATGATGATAGGAAAAGGGCGTGAAATCTCTTTTCTACATTGTTTTCTATTTGGGTCCAGATTCAAAGTTTTCTTGAAAAAAAAAAAAGATGTCTGTACTAAAAATACATAATACTATTCAAAAAATGATGATACATGGAACTGTGGAGTTTCTAATGCCATAAAAATTGTGGAGTTTCTAATGCCCTTTCATACATTATAAAGCCAAAAGGGACCACTCTAATTAATGCAACCTCCAGCACAAATACAGGCCTAAAACTTCCCTGAATTAGTTCCTGTTTGAGCTAGAGCATCTTGTATTGAGAAGAAAAGATATCTAGTCTTGACTAAAATTGCCAGAGATGGAGACTCTGTCCCAACAACCCTGGGTAAGTTGCTCCAATGATGAATTACCCTCACTTTGATGAAGGTGCATCTTATTTCCACTTGGAATTTGCCTAGACTAAACTAGAAGCTGGTGGGTTGTATTATACCTTTGTCTGCTAGGTCAGAGAATCTTCCCAGATTGATTCTCTGTTCCCATGTAGGTATTTCATGGACTTTGACCTTTCACAGATCCCTTCACATCCTCTTTGACAGCTAAATGGACTGAACTCCTTGAGGCTCTCTTATTAGAAAGGCAATTATTTAATCAGTTTCTCGGCTCTTCTCTGAATCCTCTCTGACCTTCCTGTGGACCCCAAAACCGGGCACAGTATTCCAGCAGCAGTCACCCCAATGCCAAATACACAAGCAAAAGAACTTTCCCCATCCTAGTCGATATTTCTGTGGCTGTATGTCCAAGGATGCCATTTGCTCTTTTGGCCACATTGTCACACAAGACACTCAGCTCATTAACCAGAGACGCGGCTTCCCTTTGCGTGCTGAGGGGTTTGTCCAAACTTCACCATGTTACACAGGGCCTAATGCAAAGCCTTGGAAAACTACAAAATTGCTACAGAGCACACTTGGTGTAAATCTACAGCCCAACTTTGCTTAGTCGGGATGCTACCGATTTTCTGAATGCCTTAGTAGCCCATTGACTACTTTGCAACCCTAGTGTGGTTCACTGTCCCATGAAGTGGCAGTGAGAGGTAAGAACAAGGGAGCTCTACAGCCTAAACTGAGAGCCAGCTGGCTTTATAGCCCAAGCTATAGAGGCTCCTATACTAAGCTCCAGAGATCCCAGGTTCAAATCAGCCAGGCAGTTACACAAAACCAGGAATTTCAGGGAAAAAAATTACCAGTCAAGTTCCTTATTGTCTGTAGTATCCTAGTATATTTATCCAGTGCTTCTCTTCCTTTCGATCCCATTAGGCTTCTGTAACCATGTTAGACATTCTAATCAAATACTAATTATCGAAAAGGTCACCGTTTCCAGACCCCCGATGTACAACTCATCCCCCACCCTGCTGTCACTACCTCAGATTAAATTGAATGTACAACCTTCACATTGCACTAACCGTCTGGAAAGCATCAGCCCGCGCAAAGCCCATAAGCCCAAATGAATGAGTTTCCATGCACAAGCTGCACGTAAGCTTAAACTGTTTACTGAAGAATTATCAGGTTTCCGCAGCATGGGATAAAAGGTAACAGGCTCACCAGGAGCAGCTCAGGCTAGTGTAGGATGGCTTTATAAAACATCCAGTTGTAATAGAAGTACATCTCCCCCCCCCCCTGCAGTCTAATATAATCCCACTGACTTTCCACTTAACAAATTACCCTTCTCGCTTCCTTTGACTTCAACACACACAGCCTCACCCCATTCCCTTTTGGATCCAATCCCCACTTTTTCTCTATGCTACCACGGAGCCTGTTTGCTTCCCGGCCTTCTCCTTCACAGCGATGTGAACAGCCATCCCCTTTCTCTCATGTCCCGATTCATATCAAGCTTATGTTGATGGGTAACACTCCCTATAGACTGGAATCAGCTATTGATTTGTTAATTAATCCTATATCTGAAATCCCCTCTATCTATTGAGTTCTGGGTAGCACACACTATCAGCAAAAGTGATGGACAATCCCCAACAAGTGGAAGGGATCAATCTATGAACTCCCTTGCCCCATTTTCCAAGGAGCTCTTTGCAGGCTCGGTACCATATTTGGCTCTTTTCCGCATCCCGCATATGTTTAACTTAGCAAAAGGAGTCAACCCCACACCAACGATGAAGGGGGAATATTTAAGGTTGGCAAAAAGGGATTCAAGCTAGCCCGTGAGAAGATGAGATTAAGAAAGGGGAGTATTAAGAGTGAACCTTGAAGAGGGATGCAGAAAGGACTTCCTGATAAGGAGAATGCATTTAATTAGAAAGTAATCTTGAAGTTGTCTGCCTTCAAAATCTTCTGAGAACTCTTGCTGTGCTATGTTGCCTACAAAACTGGATGGGAGTCACAGCACGCCAACCACCCAACCGTCTTTGTGCTTCCTTTTCCTGCTTTATCTACCTCTTGTTTCCTGTCCATACTTCAAATGGAAGCTTGCTGCTGCTTCTTCTCTCTTTTTTTTTTTAACAGGAAGGAACCACCTCTGGGTGTGTCTACACAGCAAAATCAGTTTGGAATAGAGACTGTAATTCTGAAATAATTATGTGAGCGTCTACACAGCCATTCCGTTATTTTGAAATATTTTCAAACTGATGGACGGCTTATTCCGACTTCTGTAAACCTCATACTACGAAGAATAACGCCTGTTCCAAAATCGCTCTTTCAAAATAGGCGTGTGTAGACACTCCACTGCTGCTATTTCGAAATACAGGCAGTCCCCGACTTACGCGGATCCGACTTATGTCGGATCCGCACTTACGAACGGGGCTTTTCTTGCCCCGGAGCTCATGGGCGGCAGATCGCCACCCGTGTCCTCCGGGGCGAGAAAAGCTTCTCCCGGTTTCCCTGGTCTTCTGGGGGGGGGGGGGTCCAGCAAAGCCGCTGGACCCCCCCAGCAGACCAGGGACACCCGAGCAAAGCCGCCCAGGTGGCGGGAGTCCCGCTGCCTGAGCGGCTTTGCTCGTTTGCCCCGGAGCAAAGCCGCCCAGGCGTCGGGACTCCCCCGCCTGGGTGGCTTTGCTCCTGTCCCCCTGGTCTGCTGGGGGGGGGGTGTCAAGCAAAGCTGCTGGATCCCCCCAGCAGACCAGGGACACCCGGGCAAAGCTGCCGCCTGGGGGGGTCCAGCGGCTTTGCTGGACCCCCCCAGCAGACCAGGGGGACAGGAGCAAAGTTGCAGAGCATGCCCGCAGCGGCTTTGCTCTCTGTCTCCCTGGTCTGCAGGGAGACGGGGAGCAAAGCCTTGGAGCACGCCCGCAGCGGGACAGCCCAGGCGCGGCTTTGCTCCTGTCCCCCTGTTCTGCTGGCGGGGGGGGGGGGTGCAGCTAGTGTCCCCCCCCCCCAGCAGACCAGGCTTTTCTTGCCTACCCCTGGGGTAGAGCAGCTGGGGGCTGCCGGGTTGGTCCCGCAGCGCCGCTCCGGACCAACCCGGCAGCACCCCAGCTGCTCTGCCCCAGGCGTCCCCAAGTCAGGCTGCTGAAACTGACCAGCGGTTGACTACAGGAAGCCGGAGGCAGAGTTGCTCTGCCCCAGGCTTCCTGGAATCAGCCGCTGATCAGTTTCAGCAGCAGCTGACTTGGGGACGCCTGGGTTTCTTAAGTTGAATCTGTATGTAAGTCAGAACTGGCGTCCAGATTCAGCCGCGGTTGAAACTGATCAGTTTCAGCAGCGGCTGACGCCAGTTCCGACTTACATACAGATTCAATTTAAGAACAAACCTACAGTCCCTATCTTGTACGTAACCCGGGGACTGCCTGTAGCCCCTCACCAGGGCCATTCTAAGTTGTTCCTCCTGGGGCTCTAAATCAAGATAGCACGTCTACATTAGGGAAGCCTGCCTCGGACTAGTTTGAGGCTTCCCAGCAGTGTAGATGTGCTATTTCAAAATAAGCTTATTCCGAAATAACTGTGCAGTGTAGATATAGCATCTGTGTTAGGTGTCCTGACAGCATCTAGCACCAGCACCATGAGTCCCTGACGTGTGTCTGGGGTCCCTCGGCATCCCTACGACACTGATACATACTAGCTTCCCAATCTGACATGCGGGAGCCTGGCTACTGTTTGGTCAAACTTCAGAAACTGTATTTCAGGGGATTGCCCAGCACTGGCAGGGAGATCAAAATCCCGGGGATTAGAGTTGGAGTTGGCTGAATTAGGAGCGACTGGAATTGGATTAAACAGGCATTTGCCCCTCTCTGAATCCAACACTTGGTGCTTAGACAGGAACCGGTCATCAAAAAAATGGGTTTTCAATGGTGCAAAGCATATCATGGACTAAATCTGCCTCACCATTCAGAAAGATCTGGCTTCTTCTCAACAGCTTCCCAACCAACTGATAAACAGCCCCTGGCCCTTGTTAGAGAATTATTAGGAACAACAATAATTACTTGTATTTTTGCAGTGTCCAGGAGTCCCAGTCATAGACCAGAACCCCAGAAAAGACTCTCTACCCCAAGGGAATTAAAGAGTTTACAGACACAAGGTGCAATTGCCACAGACTTATTTGAATTCGGTACCCAGTTTCCAAAGGCACTGAATTAGTTGGAGCAGGCTGTTCACCTTCATGTGAATAGAGTTAGCCTTATACAATGAGCCCTCATGTAAAGTTTTATTGACCAAAGCAAATATGACCTGTTCAGATTTACAGGCTTTATTAGGAGCAATAACCATTTTACAACCAACATCAGTAAATCAGGGTTTATTGAGAGCTCTACAATTTTAATGTGGGGAAAACCATTAAACTGTTTGCTTTTCTTCTGACATCATTCCTAACTTTTTATGAAAGAGAGATTTTCCATTTCATTGGGGAGTAGGAAGAAGCACAGTATGGAATAAGGAATTGTTCTGAAAACAACACACGGGTTTTGTCTAAATAATGAGAATACGAAATGGTGAAATGGTTATCTTTGGTTAGCACCATTCCCATCATCTTAAGGTAAATAAAAATGATAAACCTATGCCAATTAGTAGTGTAACATTCAATATTCTGCATAGACTTGCTCTGAACTTACAGCTGTGTGGCCAACTCTTGCAATTTTTTTTTTGAGTCTCACCATATTTAGTGTTTCCTTAAAACCCCAGCTTTTAAAATCATGAGATTGCTGGAGAATCTTAACTTACTTTAAATATATATGTATATATATATATATATAAATTCCTAGCTCTTCCTGTTTCTGGAGAAAAGTGTTAAGATGTCAACCCTAAAGCCTCAAAACCAGGAAGGTAAATAAAAAGAAACCAAGTTCTGTAGTTTTATATCCCACATTTTTTTAAGCCAATCATGATTGTTGGAGTCTAATTTTATGAGTTTTGAACACCTATGTCATTCAGCTACTCCGGCTTCCACCCTGAACTGTCCCAAAAAGCTTGCCCTGCGTTCACCTTGTAAGAGTTGGATTTAATATCACAATGGCTAAGCAATGGAACAGTTAGGGCAGTATGGAAATATTAGTCATTGAAGGCTTTGAAGGCTAAGTTGGACCAACACCTGTTAAGGATGATCTAGGTATATTTAGTACTGCCTTAGCACAGGGGGGTGGACTAGGTAACCTCTTGAAGTCCCTTCTGATCCTATGTCTCAATGGAAGTGTCCACACAGCAACCTTATTTCGGAATAACGACAGTTATTCCAAAATAACTATGCAAGCATCTACGCAGTCATTCCGTTATTTTGAAATAAATTCAGAATAATAGACAGATTATTTGGGTTTCTGTAAACCTCATTCTATGAAGAATAACACCTATTCTGAATAGCTATTTCGAAATAAGGCGTGTGTTGATGCTACACTGCTGCTATTTCGAAATAGCTCCTCACCAGGGCGATTCTACGTTATTCCTCCCCGGTGCCTCCTGGGCCTCTAAATCGAGATAGCACATCTACATCAGGGAAACCTGCCTCCAACCAATTTTGAGGCTTCCCTGTAGTGCGGACGTGCTATTTTGAAATAAGCTATTTCAGAATAACTATTCCGGAATATCTTATTCTGAAATAACTGTGCAGTGTAGGTCTAGCCATTATGATTCTATGATTTAATGCTTCACCTTGTCAATTACAATTAAAAGCTCAGGGGAAAGGGAAAGGGAGGAAGTGTATGTACCAGAAGCTCTGAGTGCCATAATACAAAAAATAAAAACTTACAACACTGATAAATACCAGCAGCATTTAATTCAAATGTATCCAATTCTAACGTAATTACCTGAACAACTGCAATGACTCTATTCAACACTTCTGCTAAGATTCACTCCAGCATTCTCAGATGGTTCCAAAGAAGATATAACCTCTCCTTTCCATTCTCCACAGCTGGTGGGGGTAAGGATCTCTCTCTCCCAACCTATAAAGCCTTTTCCCACTCTAAGATTCAGATGATCATAGAATCATAGAATGCTAGAACTGGAAGAGACCTCGAGACGTCATCGAGTCCTGCTCCCTGCCCTCATGGCAGGACCAGGCACCGTCTAGATCATCCCTGATAGACGTCTATCCAACCTACTCTTCAATGTCTCCAGTGATGGAGATTCCATAACCTCCCTAGGCAATTTATTCCAGTGTTTAACCACCCTGACAGGTAGAAAGTTCTTCCTAATGTCCAAATGATCCATGATGTACATGCTCAGAAGATGAAAGGTTTTAATATGCTAATCTGAGCCATTAAGGGCTACAACAGAAAATTGCTATTTAGGTGAGAATTCAATTCTGGTAAGAGAAATGTTGAACAGTCAGAAAAGAACACGCTACTGCGCCTAATCTCAAGCAATGCCCCTTTAATGCTTTAATAATAAAGACGGCAGCATGTGAAAATCCACTGAGATTACATCAGGAACATAGTTGGCCCAGTTTGTTTTAAAAGGCAGTAATTGCATAAAAATGCGTAACCAATTACTGAACATTATCACACTTTCCAGAGCTGGATATCTATTTTCATATGGAAAAAGTACTGATAATTCTCAGCTCCTCGGTAAAATTCAAAACATGTTGGCTCTGAATCACCATCATTTCTTACCCCCTTTCCTTCAAATTACTGAACTCCAACAGTGAAAATGACTTTTGAATGTTTAGCTATTTGCAACTGGAAATAGCCAAATTTATATAATTGTTCAGTTCAGCAAACCACACTTGCTAGGTTGGATAGCATTTATTTACCCAGTGGGTTAAAATTTGTCCTTTGTTTCCAAAGAAAATGCCTGAAATTTGTATAATTTTTCACTTACACACTTTCTGCTCACCCTGAAGTCTGTATGTTTGCAGAATAAATGGCAAAAAATGAGTCTCCCAAGGACAGTAAACTGAGTAGTGGGTAAAATTAAATACAATGGAGGTAGACGCAGTAGCAGAAATTCTCTTGAGAAATGAGTGCTAAGATATGTAGATGCACATTCCCCTCCTTCCAACCTTTATTTCGAAGTGAGCCCGCAATATATCTTTTAATTTGTATCCCAGTTTGCCTCGTTTCTCAACTCTTCCTAGGTTTCTGATGGCATCTGCCCAGCATGTTTTCTCTCTAACTCAGAGACTGTGTGCTTTCTTTCTTTGCAGTTTATTTCCCCTGCTTCTTTTGTCCCTCCAATTAATAAATGCCACAGTGATTTGAACTGAAATCAGAGGCAAACAACTTCTGGTTGACACCAGATTTTCTGTTTATCAAAAGACGCTAAATAGCGGCACCACAGATGCAGCTCCGGCATTTTGGAGCTCGAAATACAGCATAGAACAGTGAGGGCTAGCCCGGACTCTGAGCCCAAAGGTGGTCAGCCAGCTACCTCGTACTCTACCCAGAGGTGAAAGGAAGGGGGTGCACCCTGGTGCACAGCTCCGGCAAGAGCAGGCTGAGCTGCGGCAAAAGACAGCTGGGAGCTAGTTAAAAAGCAGGCAGACACCCGGGTTGCAACAGGACAGTGTCTGTACAAAATTGTAAGTTACTTTCACCGCTGACCGTAACTCCGACAGGAAGTTGACAACACCATCACTTTGCGTAGCTGTGTGTATTGATCTGGGACCACTGTCCTTCCCTGGGGTACGGCTGAACATCTTGCTATTCAGAGAGGACATTCCATCGATAACGCAACAGCACTCCAAGTAGTTATGCCATGCAGTTCCCTGGGCATTTAGTTATCCCTAGGGCTTTGCATTCTGGGCCCTCCCTCCGTTACAGAAAGGATGTGGGAGCATTGGAGACAGTCTAGCGGAGGGCAACCAAAGTGATGAGGGGGCTGGAGCACATGACCTACAAAGAGAGGTTGAGGGATTTGGACTTGTTTAGTCTGCAGAAGAGAAGAGTGAGGGCGGATTTGATAACAGCCTTTAGCTCCCTCAAGGGGAATTCTAAAGAGGATGGAGAGAAGCTGTTCTCAGTGGTAGCAAATGGCAGAACAAGAAGCAATGGTCTCAAGTTGTAGTGGGGGAGGTCTAGGTTGGATATTAGGAAAAACTTTATCACTAGGAACGTAGGGAAGCACTGGGATGGGTTCCCTACGGAGGGGGTAGAACCTCCATTCTTAAGGGTGTCTCTACCCAGCAAAGTTATTTCGGAATAACAGCCATTATTCCGAAATAATTATGTGAGCGTCTACATAGTAATTCCATTATTTCAGAATAATTTTGAAATAACGGACGGCTTATTCTGACTTCTGTAAGCCTCATTCCACGAAGAATTACGTCTATTCCAAAACAGCTATTTCGAAATAAGGCGTGTGTAGACGCTCCATTTCTGCTATTTTGAAATAGCCCCTCACCAAGGCCATTCTAAGTTATTCTTCCTGGGGCTCTAAGTCAAGATAGCACGTCTACATTAGGGAAGCCTGCCTCGGACTCATTTTGACAACTTCCCTGCAGTGTAGACTTGTTATTTTGAAATAAGCGATTTCGGAATAGCTATTCTGGAATAGCTTCTTCCAAAATAACTGAGCAGTGTAGATGTTGCCTAAAAGTTTTAAGTCCCATCTTAAAAAAGCCCTGTCTGGGATGGTTTAGTTGGGGTTGGTCCTGCTTTGAGCAAAGGGTTGGACTTGATGACCTCCTGAGGTCTCTTCCAGCTGTAGAATTCTACACTGACAAGTCCTATACCAGAAAGCAGAGAAAGTAACATCAACACCTCAACCAAAATGATCATTGCTTCCAATCCACAAACCTCAGTGCAGTGACACCAGAATTGGGATGTAAAGCAGCTACTGTTCCCAAGACTTTTTGGAGACAGATGAAAAAACAAGTGAATCATCCGAATGGACGGTGTGGAAATGCAAGAAGAGCAGCATAGCAGCAGTGAAATTGAACAGCAGTCTGCAGTGTGGATCTTGAGAGAGTCACTTCCCCCCCTTATACCAGGCATGAGTTTTGGCCTCTTGCCCATTTTAAAGTAATACAGAGTGGGATTGAGAGAAAGGGAGTTTGCATGGGAGGGGTGATAACTATTTTACCCCAACCTGCCTGTGCTATTCCAAACTGCTATTTTGGCAGTGGGTGGTTAAGTGAGAGGGAGGGCAAAGAAATGTTCAAATAAGCACTTCCTTTTGTTAAGTAATTACAGATTTCATCTGGAAGAAAGAACCCCAAAGGCTCAAACATCACCTGCCACTTTCTTGCGAAGGGAGAACCACGGCGAGACAAAGGCTTAAAAAAACTCACATCCCTCAGAACAGGTAACAAACGTAAAATGATCAGAATGCAAAATGGACAATTGGTTTGATCCAGCTGCACTCCGGGGCACAGCTGAATGCTCGGCGAAGTCAGTTTGTATGCTGGGCTTTGAACATGGAGGACACTCAAAGTGCTATGTACCGTCATTATCATTTCATCAGTTCTTTATACACTCACCTTTCACCATTTCAAAGTAGGGGCTACCAGCTATTTCTCTGCTTTTGATTGGTCAGAGAAGATAACACCATGTTATCATGCAGTGTCGTATATGTAGCCTCTAAAGAAAATACTTAATTCCAGTCACCCTAGAATTCTCATGGGTGAAAAGGCCAGTTCTAGCAATATCTCCCCTCTCCCGCTGCTCCCCCCCATTATTGTATTCCTTTGGTACAATTTAACTCACAACAAAAAGTAGAATTAGAACTGGTTGGGGAAAAAATAAAACTGGCTTTTTGAAAGGGCTTTTTGTTTGTTTTATCATCTTTGTCAGAATTTCCTGTATTATTATTATGCAATGAAAATAATAAACTGGAACATTTTCCAATCTCAACACACATTTCAGGTCTAAAAAAGAAAGTTCAGTTTAGGTAAACACGTTCAGTTTTCATATTTCTGTGTTCAAACAAAGTAATTTAACGGGGAAATGGTTTTGCATCCGAAACAAAAGCAATAGCTGGGGGAAAAAAAGCAACTTTGATGAATGTTTTGGTTTTAACAACATTGCAAAAGGCTCTAGAATAGAAAGTTGTAATGACGCCGGATTTTTACAATGGACTCCAGTTGATCTCTGCCCTCTTCCTGCCCCTCCCTCCCAAATACATCCAATCCAAAAAAAGACCAGCTAATAACCATGTCAAAAACAGCAGCTCGTCTCTCACCTCAGCGGCAGGTACTCCCTCCGGTGGCCGGCAGTGCAGAACAATCATCCCTTCAATCGGAACCTCCTTCCCTTGCGGGTCTTGCTCAAAGTTTTTCCGTAAGTCTGCGAAGAGGAAACGGCAGGTGTTATAACAGATGTAGTTAATCTGAACTACTATACAGCCCAAATGGGCAGCTCTCCAAAAGCCATTTCTCATGCTGTTCTAGATGTCGTGAAAGACGCTAACAATAAGACAGTTGTTTTCTACCAGTATTTACGTTCAAAGCACTTGACAAACATTGACTAATACCCTCCCTGGAAAATGGGCGTGGAAGCTTTTTTTATCCCTCTGGGCAAACCAAGACAGAAAGAAGTGACTTGGCCCAGGCCACACAAGCGAGTTCGGGTTAGAACTTAGAACTTCCTTTCTCCTACTCTATCTGCATCCCCCTCAAGCCATTCTGGCTGTCACAAGGTGAAAAATAATACCTCAGGAATGCTACATAGTGATACTGAAACAATGTTAAAAACATCAGTGTTCACATTGGGGAAAAAATAAGTCAACAGATATTATTTAAAAACAAAATATAGTTGGTCTGTATTTTGTGTCAGGATGATTCATTAGAATGCCCATCATTAACTACAGTTACGTCTGACTAGATTTGCTAATGCAACAAATATTTACTTATAAAACATTGCGCCCAAAGGTTCTTTGGACACTTAGTAATAAATATGCAATTTAAAACAAGGCGGTTTAGGGTGGACTATAACTAGTGTGGAGACAGGAAAAGGAAATAAGAGAATTTGTGTGCAGCCATCTTGGTCTTGTTAACAAGAGAGCAAGAGTCAGGCTAAGTCTGTGGCCTGACAACGCGAGATCTGTAATTAGATGCTGCCTTTGCCTCTCGCCTCCATACGGAGATAAGGATAGAACGCTGACTCTGGCAGGGACCTTGAGATAAGGAGCATCTGGGTGGAACTAAATAACTGTTAGCCATTGGTGTTTGTAATGGGAAGGAGACTAATTGTATTCGAAAATCTGCCGGGGGGGGGGCTTCCCCCCTGTCCGGACCAGTTTTTCCCTTGCTGCAGCTCGTAATAAAACTGACTCTGGCTACTTGTTGCTTACAAACTCAGAGTGAGGACAATGTTTTCTTCCACACTAGCAATTTGAAATCCATGGAGACACTGCTGCGAATTATGACAGTTCGTCCAGTACTTGACTGCATGCCCAGAGATAATCATCAAGTGGTCCCACCCCTATTAACCATTCCTGGCTTCTGACAAACAGAGGCTAGGACACCATTCCTACCCCTGCTGGCTAACAGCCATTGATGAACCTAACTTCCATGAATTTGTCTAGTTCTTTTTGGAACCCTGGTAAAGTCCTGGTCTTCCCAACATCTTCTGGCAAGGAGTTCCCCATGTTGACTGTGTGCTGCATGAAGAAAAACTACCTTTGTTTGTTTTAAACCTACTACCTATTAATTTCATTTGGTGACCCCCTAGTTACACAAGTAACTCAACTAGTATGAAAAGCATGAAAAAACACCCACACAAGATGTCCCTAACAACCAATCTAACACCAATGGCAAGGAAGGACAACTTGAGGCTTACATGGGAGGATGCCACCAGAGTGCAAATTAGGATAATCATCCTGGATGAAATTCCCTCCATATAGGGGGGTCACCACAAGATTCAAGCATCACTTTAGCTCCCCTTGCATCAAGTTTTGATTACTTAAGCAGTGCTGAATGTGGGCACCCCATTTTCGATCCCCATATCCATATGGGATTTGTCCCTCCTTGGTATTGAGCCCAAGCTCCACAAACGCAGATTCTGATTCGACTTCTACAAGCCCAAAATGGGACCGCCAGGCTCCCCCATGCAAAAGGCAGGCCTGTGGGTGGGATGCACAGAGGGATGCAGACAACTGGCAGAGAGCCCAGAGGTGCCTCCCATGGTCATACTTCAGGTTTAGAAGGACGAAAGACCGATGCGGGCAGTAGGATCCACCGTCGGATAAATTTCTCCTCTGAAGGTGCATGCGACGGCAACAGGCTACTCTGTTAGGGCAGCATTCCCTGCATCACTCCTCCACACCCTTGCAAAAAAGGAGCTTTCCTTTTCTTCCCCAAGGAGATCCCCAGGGGACAGGTAAATCTCCTTCTGCTCAAATCTTCCTTCCTGATCCCTCTCCACAGAGGTGCCAGGCTAAGGAAGCAGAGGATACTCAAGCAGCCTCCCCCAGCGGTTCAACTTCTGATGTTCAGCCTTGGGAAAGAATCCCTTTACCCACGGAAATCCGTATGCCGGAATCTGGATTTGTCCGGACACATTCCTTGCAGCCCTGCAAGCTCACGAGAGACCAAACACATCACGTACCACCACATGCTCCATGTTCGTCTGTTTCTATTGCACAAAGTCGTTTCCTTTAAAACAGAGTGCCTCAAATTCCATGGTGGATTTATTGATTTAATTTTCTCCAGTGCTTACAACTTCTTGAGATATGTTCCCCCTTAACCAGCAGAGGTCCTGAATCAGTTACACTATTATACATTTTTATAAATACATGAAGATTTGTTTTACCAAGTCAACCACTCACTGGAAAAAAAAGATGCAAATATCACAGTTATGATTCCCTTTTAATTTTGTTGTTCTTTCCATGCAAGGCACTGTAAAAAGAATATTGGTTGCCTATTTACTATCAACTTGGGCTTGAATAAAGATATCAGCTGGTTAGCATACTACAAAGACAATTTTCCCCACTTTTGATATTCACATTTCCACATCAAAAGCTATGGATGGGACACATCCAACCTGACTTAATTAGCTTCATTAACACTGGTCCTACAATTGACCAGCCTTTGCTATATGACATATCCTGGATTCTGTAATTTCCACTCCAACTCATCTGATGAAGTGGATTTTATCCAAGTAAGCTCATGATCTAATACATTTGTTGGTCTGTACGGTGCCACAGGACTGCTCATTGTTTTTTAAAGTTACAGATGAACATGGCTACCCCTCAGACTATTTTGAGTCCTATTCATTAATTCTTACAATACAAATATGCTCACAAGGGCTTTTATTGGTAGCAAAATGGGAGTGACATTCACCCTTTTGTTTTCTCTGCCTTCCACGTTGTTCTACAAAAATAGCTACCTGCTGTTTCAGAGAATTATAAACCGCAATACTGCTTCAAATTTATGATTCAGAATCACAGGTTCTGAGTGAATCAAAAGGCCACACACCAGCCAGTGTAACAGCAAGTAACTGTGAGCCAGGTCTCAAATGAAATACTACTGCTCTCTGCACATTCTCAGCCAGGGTCCCCATGGGGCTATTCCTCGAGTCAAAAATCCATGCTCCAAATTAAGCAACTGGGCTGTTCATCGCGGACAACCTGTCATGGGTGCATGACAAAATAAACTCCTGAAAATTCACAGGGGGTATTACAGAATCCTAGCCACAGGCTATTCATTTTGCTTGCCTGAACTGTGCTCAAAGTCCCTCCTCCTTTGGTGCTCTGTTTTCTGGGAAGTGCTATTGTGTTGTCCATCCCACCCCCAGGACAACACTCGTACATCACAGCAAATGGTCAACGAAGCAATGCCATTCTCCGGTGCCTGCCAAATTTGCAAAATATCCAGAATTACTTACGAGAGGTAGGTATGCATTATGCAGGTGATCAGTTACCACCATGATCAGTATGATAGACATATATAAAAAATACAAATAGCAAAACCAATCTGTCTACTTCAGTTCATTACTCGTTCTCATTTCACTCTGAAAAGGGGGAGAAAAAAATCATAGCACAGAGAAAAGTCAATAAAAATTCAATTCAGAATAATAGTCTTTTTCAGCTCAGCAATACGGGGGAATTATCTGCTCATTCAATGTTATGACAGTTAACGCAGTGAAATAAAAATTGAATTTACACATTCAAACTAAATCAGCCAATGACAAATCAGTCACTTATAAAAATCAGGGGATGGGTTTGTTATCCAATTAGCTTGCCCAAATGCTTTGTTTAAATTGGTTCTGCCAAAGAAGCATCATTGTAGAAGCAAACTCCAAAGCCATTTTCATCTTGGCCAAAAAAGGAATTTGTAGTTAAGGCAAAATATCACTGTGTCTACAGTCATTTCTGTTTATGATGCTTACATAATTTTGCTAAGCATTTATGGTCTTCAGATGGGAGAAATACGGTGCCCATTTTACAGATGGGTAAAATGAAGGATAGAAAGGAAAACTAGTTTGTCTGAAGTCACCTAGTGAGTCAATAACTGAGCTGGAAATTGTTTCCTTCCTTTACAGCCCTTCTTACATAGGGTACGTCTACACAGCATGGCTATTCAAAATAAGCTATTCTGAAACAGTTATTCCGAAATAGCTTATTTAGAAATAGCACATCTACACTGCAGGGAAGCCTCAAAATTAGTCCGAGGTAGGCTTCCCTAATGTAGATGTGCTATTTCAATTTAGAGCCCCAGGAGGCACTAGGGAGGAAAAACTTAGACTGGCCCTGGGGAGGGGTTATTTCGAAAATAGCAGCAGTGGAGTATCTACACACACCTTATTGAGAAATAACTATTTTGGAATACGCGTTATTCCTTGCAGGATAAGGTTTACAGGTTTTGGAATAAGCATCCTGTTATTTCAAAATTATTTCAAAATAACGGAATGGCTGTGTAGATGCTCGCATTGTTATTTCGAAATAACGTTATTTATCTCAAAATAATGGTGCAGTGTAGATGCATCCATACTGATTAACAATATTGGGTATTTACCCAATAACCAGAAGTAGTGATTTGAAAAGAAAAGATAAACTGGGACCACACCAGAGTTGGAGAAAGTACATTCTTGAATCCTCAACTAACAGCAATGCTGAAAAACACAGCTCCGATCCCTCCAAGAGAAAAATGCACCCGATGTAATTTTAAAGTGAAAACCAGAGGAAGCTTTGAGTACCTCCAGTCACAGACTACTCTGTGTTATAACACTCAAATTCTGATACTGTCCTTTTGGCGGTTTGATTTTGATGTTCCCCCTCACTGTAATGCTGCTGATTGTGTTTCCTAGTTTCTCCTGCATTGAGATAATGATCTGTTGATTGTGAGTGATAACACTGCAGTGTAGCAATTCTTACATGAGGAGCAGAGATGGGCTGAGACAGAAATAGCTCCTCTGCCTAAGGAAAACTATGCCCCTTCTCCCCAGTATTTTACAAATACTGTCATGATTCAACTTGCCTGGTAGCTATGGTTTTTGTATATACTGTTTGGGTGCTCTAATCTATGGTACAGTGGCTACCATGAAAAGAAATCAACATTTTTCAGCCCAGATGAGCCGTATCTGCAAAACCAAAGCCTTTCTCCATACTTAGTACAAAAATAATGGCAGTGTGCATGCTAACTTGGCAAATAATGATTTTTCCCCCTCTGTGGTGACTATTACAACTGCACTGACTTCTGTGAAGTAATAGCAGGGATGAGTCAGGGATGAATTCAACCTTCAGTGCAAAGCTTGGAAAGAAATGTATTCTAAACGCATTCTTTGCTTTGCTTCTCAGCACATCGGGGTGTCTTTCAAACCCATCTGAGTACAAGCAAGTGAAAAAGATGTTTTGGACATAGTTTAAACAGCATAGCTTACTATACAGGCTATTACAGCAGGTCAGAAAACAGTTAGCATTTTACTATGAAAAATACGGGAAGCACCGTAGAAACTCAGAGTTGTGAACACTTTGGGGAGGAACGTAACCCCCAAAAGTCTGCAACTCTGAAGAAAATGTTAGGGTTGTTCTTTAAACATTTACCGTGTAATGCTGACTTGAAACATTACTATGCCGATGGTTTTTACCAACTTTATTGAAATTTAGCATGGAAATAGTTCCTTAGTCTTGTCAAATCTCTTTTTATTTACTTTTCATTTTTTGTAGTTTTCGTGTAACACGGCCTTGTGCTTTATTTACACATTTTCCTCTCTCCAACCCCCCCCCCCTTTTGGGGTGGGTGTGTCTTCTTCTGCTCCCTGATTGTGGACTTTTGTTTCCCAACCAGGTGTATGGTTGACTAGTCAGTTTGCAATTCTGGTGTTCATAACTTAGAGATTATAGTGTATTTAATATTTTAATAAGCAGACCAAAACATTTTGACCAGCTCCCATACATGACACACATTTAGAACACAGATTCACAATCATGGCACTATTTGCACTCCAGGAGCTGTAATTAACAGTACAACGGCTCAAGATGATTATTATTGGTGATAAGTCACAAAGGGGGAGGTAGCCGTGTTCGTCTGTATCTGCAAAGCAATAAGGAGCCCTGTGGTACCTTAAAGACACAGGGTATGTCTACACTTCATTCCTCTCGAGAGAGAGAGGAATGCAAATGTAGACATCTGAAATTGCAAATGAAGCGGGATATTTAAATCCCCACTTCATTTGCAATTCGGATGTCTACATTTGCATTCCTCTCCAGAGAGAAGAATGAAGTATAGACATACCGACACTGATTTACTTGGGTATAAGCTTACATGGGTCAAACCCTCTTCTGCACCCGACAAAGTACTTTTTACTCACAAAAGTTGATGCCCAAATAAATTGGTCTTTAAGGTGCCACAGGACTCCTCATTATCATTGGTTCTATTTTGATACAAGAAGTTTAGACCCTCTGCAGAATGTCCAACAATGCGGGAAGCATATGTGATACTGGTCACCATCTGTTCTAAGTACAGTTGCTAGTGTGACAATGGGAGCTGTTGCCTGTTTTCCCAAGCCAATGGCAAAGTGTGAAGAAAGAGAAAGTCATTCCTAAATCTCCATACAGGTTGAACCGGTGCCGAACCAGAGAATTTGTCAAATCATGGGAGGACGATATGGTCTAGCAGCATTACCAATACTTCACTACTTACTGGGTTCTTAAAAGACATGTAGGGATAATTTAGAGCTAAAGAACAGCACAGAACACTGAGAACCAGGACTGATGGCTGTCAACAAACTTTATGGGGCCGTGGGAAATTTGGCCACTCCCACGATAAGTGGACGTCTGACTAAGTATAATCGTGCCGGACCACGGATGTTGCCTGATCAGAGAGTTACGGATTACTGAGGTTCAACCTCGGGTACATCTAGACAACGTCCCTTTTTTGGAAAATGGATGTAAATGAGACGTATCAAAATTGCTAATGAAGCGGGGATTTAAATATCCCGCGCTTCATTAGCATAAAAATGGCCGCTGCTTTTTTTTCGGCACAGAGCTTTGTCAGAGAAAAGCAGCAGTCTAGAGGGGGATCTTTCGATAAAGATTTTATGAGGCATAAGGGATCTATCAGAAAAAGCTTTCTTTAGTGAAAGATCCCCCTCTAGACTGCCGCTTTTCTCAGAAAAAGCAGCGGACATTTTTATGCTAATGAAGTGCAGGATATTTAAATCCCCGCTTCATTAGCAATTTCGATACATCTAATTTACATCCCTTTTCCGAAAAAGGGATGTAGTCTATCCGTACCCCTCTAGAACTAGTTCAGATGATAAGCCCAAGGTACTTAATATAGATATAACAGCAGCCATGAAGTTATCAGGCAATCGTAGAATACTAGCCTAGTTCACAGGTGGGATGAATATACTCCAAGCTAGACTTACTCTGACCTTTCCTTCAATGGCTCTTTTAATGTCTTAAAAAGGAAAGGTTCTTTTTATGTATGTACTGTAAATAACATGCTTGTTCCCATAGGGAAACAATCTCCTCTTTTTAGGGACTCTAAAATGTCTGGCAGGCTGTTCCCTAGTCTTGATTTTAATAGGGATGTTTTTATCCCCGTTCTTTGTAGCTTTTTTCTTCTCACTTGATTTGTTTTCAGCTGTGTAACTAAAAAATCACCCCATTTTCCTGTTCCCATCCTCCTACCCCCCCCTCAGCCCACACAACCAATGGTGTGTTTCAATATTCAAAAGCAGACTTAGAACAGAAGAACACAAAAGCCTCTAATGTATTCTTGCATATTTTTTCTTCCTGAAAAATGTAGCAGACGTACATTGTGAAGTGCCTCTGCAGATGTCTTTAGACCCTTGTCATCAGCACGGAGCAACAGGGCACATTCCAGTAGGTTTTCAATTTGCATTAACATTTCTTTTGCACATTGCATTGTGGTGACACCTGTGTGCCCGCCACCCAAGCGGAATCTCAGCGAGAAACAGACTTGCTGAGTGCACTTCAAAGAAAATCATCAACCGACATTAAAATAAAAAAGTCGCTTTGAGACGGCAGCATCAGAACCAATATGGGGGTGTTCTCTGGGATGCTCTTGTAGGATTTCACAGGGGTGCAAGAAATGACAATAATGCTTTCCCAGGGCCCCGCTCCCTTTAACCCTAACATAGCAGCGTATTGCAACTCCTTGCAAGAGCATGAATAGAACACATGTATTCCACTTACAGGCGATGCGGACGGAGGCCTTCCTGCTTTTAGAGGTTCCTAAATGGCTCCATGCAACGCACTGACACCAGTAATCCTCTGGGCCATGAAAATCCTCCACTTGCTGCCGTGTCACGTTGATAAACACCTCTCGAACCTTCAAGCCTGAACAGGAAAGATATGGGAAATTAGCTGATACAGGACATCTGACTCAGGCAGAAAGCTAAGGTTAGCCAAACCTTTTCTCTTTAATTAACCAATTCCATTTTTAATCAAGGCAAAGCTTTAATTACTCTGACAATAATATATTTCTGCTAATTAAATCCAAACAGCTGAGCAGGTCAGAATGCACCAGTCAGAAAAAATTACCTACCAGGTTTGGGCTTCGTAACAATGTAATGTCTGCCTTCAAAACCTTTTCTTTTGCCCTTTGCTTTCCAAGTGCTTTTATTTATTTATTTACTTGGCTTGATTTGTTCATAAACTAAAATAAGAGTGGATCTCCATCCACAGCTCGACAGCCTACTGAAAATACTCTGACAGGCCAGTCAATTAATGCCCAATCAAATTAAACACTGGAGACAACATACGTGTGACAAGAACTGATTGACTGCCTTGCTGAATGACTGCTACTTACAGCCCACCCTACATTCGTATGGGATATATGACTCTTATAAGGCTATGTCTAAACTACAGGGTTTTTTCGAAAAAAGTAGCTTTTTTTCCCCCACAAAATGTCACCTGCGTCTAGACTGCCGCCGTGTTTTTGAAATTAAATCAAAAGACGACGGTGGTTTATTTCAACAGCAGTAAACCTCATTTTATGAGGAAGAACGCCTTTTTTTGGAAAGAGCTCTTTCAGGAAAAGGTGTTCTTGAATGCAAACAGGGCTTTTTTGAAAGAGAGCATCCAGATTGCTAAAACTAAATGTTTTAAAATAAGACTAAAGGAATCATTTCAACAATTTCTATTAAATTGCCTGTTGAAATGTAAACACGTCCTTTAAAAAAAACTAGCTCCAATACTAAGACCACCAGCAAAACTGTTTTAATGTATAACTACACTTCATGGAAGTAGAGACTGTACACAGAAGCACACTTGCGGTTGTGCCCTCTTTCCTAAAAATGCCCTTGAAATGTGATTGCTTTTATCTTATTGTTGCTATTGACCAGAGATTGCTTTGTGTCATCTTGTCTAACATTCTCGTTCACAACAGAGTCAACCATAGTCAGTCAGTTCCATCCTTTCCACAGTTTCCAGAAAGGTATGTTAGGAGACCTCTGCTATTTCCAGCATAGCTCAAGAAAGATACATCTCACCTCAAGGGTAAAAAGATATTTTAGAGCGAGACCCAAATCAGAGAAGAGGAAATACAGGTTGGACCTCTCTAATCCGGCAACCTCTGTGGTCCAGCATGATTTTAGATAGCCAGATGTCCACCTATCATGGATTTGGCCGAGTTTCCTCAATCCCCATAAAGTTTGTTTATAGCCACCAGTCCTGGCTTTCTGTGTTCTGTGCTGTTATTTAGCTCTAATTTGCTCCTAATTATCTTCTAAGAGCTCAGTACGCAGTGGAAGTGTTGGTAATGCTGCTAGACAATATTGACCTCCTATGGTCTGACAAATTCTCTGGTTTGGCACTGGTTGGGTCCTGAGGATGCAACACTAGAGAGGTTCAACCTGTAACAATTTACACAAGAAGGTGCGCTAGGTCTCCTTCACCTAGCAATGGAATTCTATTGACTTCTTTGGGAGGTTTTCCCTTCTTACATAAGACTCCTATCCCTAGACTGATAAAGATTTGGCAGTTAGCCACATCTTTGATACCATCAAGGAAATCTGGAGGAAGTGGAGATAGAATCCAAATCCAGTTTGGATACACGGTATCACAAATAATTTGAAAGATAGCTGGTCATAAAAGCATTAATTTGAAAATGAAACACATTCATTTCTGCCACTTTTTTTTCCTCTCTCCCCTCTTGTGCCATCCTGATACACTTATTTCCCCTTGGTTGGAAATGAATGGAAACTCAATCTCAAAATATTTCATGCCTGTGAAGTTTATAAAGCAGCAAGGAATTTCTAAACCTGAACTCCATAAATTGGCTTCCACTTAATCTCAGGCATCATTAACAGCTGGGTATTTCACTTCTGAAAGGCATTAGGAAGTCAACCTGTTCCTTCAGTAAGTAGTAGAGATAAGGCCCACCAGGAATACTAGAGGGGAGGTCAAATAAACCTTAAATGTGGTAAAGCAAAACAAAATGTGTGCTCTTTCGCCAGCAGCGGTTAAAGGACACTTTACTTCCTTTCACCTACTCTATTTGCTTTGTCACTGTACTCAACGGCAGCCAAACCTGTGACCTTTTATAAAGTCATCTCATTTGTCCTATTAGACACTCAAATGCTCATTCTGAAACAAGCAGGCATACAAGTTCCTTGGTTTGTTTCATTTAAATAATGCATGCTGAGGGTATGTCTAGACAGCGGCGCGATTTCAGGATACGTCCAGTGTCCCGAAATAGCGTTTTCCACGTCTTCACACTATGCCCGTTATTTTGAAATGCAACCGAAAGAATGGGCTTGCTATTCTGATGTCCCAATAAACTTTGTTCCATGATGCTTAAGGGCTTTGTTGGATTATAGATCTATTAAGACATTTGGCAGTGCCAGTTTTCAAAGTAGACTCTCTCAAAATAAACTCAAAATAAGCAGTGCAATTTGCGTAGCTCAAATTGCGTCACTTACTTGGAGCTCGCGCCACCGTGTAGATGCACCCTGAGGCTGCAGTTCTGAGCAAAGCTGTTTATAAAGGTTCCCTGTCTCTTTGGTCATAATGGAAGGGATTATGAAGCGAACACGGCCCAGGGAACTCAGCAGTGCCATGAGCTGCTTCAGAACTGTAGCAAAGCAACCGCCAGCCCCATATCGAATTGGAACAGCTCAGAGAAATGGAACTTTCTGTGCTCAGCTATGTGTGTAGGTTGACCTGTGGATTAAAGATGAGGACAGCTGCAAAAGACTCCATTAGTGGCAGCCCTGGACCAAAGCAAATTGCCAATGCAGCTTTTAGCTGGGCGAAGTGTAGGCACCCAGGAAATATTAGAGGACTTTCAGATCTGCCTAATGCTGGGCAGGATAAAGCCATCCTATATAAGAAGTGGCTTATTAGATTTGGACTCTTCCAGAACCACCTACCTGTGTTTCATAGACCCTGTACTGCTAACATTTTACAGAGAGTATAAGAACATAAGAACTGCCATACTAGGTCAGACCAAAGGTCCATCCAGCCCAGTATCCTGTCTGCCGACAGTAGCCAATATCAGGTGCCCCAGAGAAGGTGAACCGAACAGGTAATGATCAAGCAATCTCTCTCCTGCCATCCATCGTCACCCTCTGACAAACAGAGGCTAGGGATACCATTCCCTACCCATATTGGCTAATAGCCATTAATGGACTTAACCTCCATGAATTTGTCTAGCTCTCTTTTAAACCCTGCTATAGTCCTAGTCTTCACAACATCCTCAGGCAAGGAGTTCCACAGGTTGACTGTGCACTGTGTCTCTCCTCCTTAGTCTTCTCTTTTCCAAGCTGAAAAGTCCCAGTCTTTTTAATCTCTCCTTATATGGGACCAGTTCGAAACCCCTGATCATTTTACTTGCCCTTCTCTGGAGCTTTGCTAATGCCCAGTGCCACAATATGCTGCCCCTGTGCTGAACCCCCTCCTGCACCCTACACCCCCATTCCCAGCCCCATCCCGGAGCCCACACTCTATTCAAAAGAGATAATTATGTTGGGTCACAGGTATCAACAATTTTCTTCAATCAGGTCATGAGAAAAAAGTTTGAAAACCCCTAAGAGATACCCACAGGCAGGAAGCAAGACTTGGCTTAAGAAAAACGTGGCAAAGTTGCCCCCTCTGGTGCAGCAGGAATGTACTGCAGTTTCTCCTCACTCCAGTCCCACCCAATAGTACCAAGCAGTGGTTTTCAAAGTACGTGTCATGACCCAGGACTGGTCGTGGAATGCCAGGCACCAGGCTGCTTGGCTGCAGGGTGATCAGGTGATTAGTGGGGGATTGCTCAGCAGGTGTCCTCCCTGTCGTGGCACCCCAGGCTGCACTGCACCCCAGAAGCAGCCAGCAGTGAGTCCAGCTCCTAAGCAGGGAGTCATGGAGCTCCAGGCATTGCCCCTCCCCTTCAGACCCAGCTCCACACTCCCATTGGCTGGTTTCCAGCCAATGGGAGCTGGAGTGTATGGTGGCTGCCTATGAGAGCAGCACGCAGAATGGCTTGTGCCCCTCTGCCCAGGCCTTGGACCTGCTACTGGCTGCTTCCAGCGGTCTGAGGTGCCAGGGCAGGCAGGAAGCAGCCTGAGAATCCCTGCTGTTCTGCTGACAGAGTCGTTGAAGGTAAGCATCTGCCTGACCCAGCACCCCAATCCCTTACCCCAGCCCTGAACTCCCTACCACCCCGGAATTGTGTTGGATAGTTGTGTGGGGTCATGAGCATCAACAACTTTCTTTAACCGGGTTGTGAGGAAAAAAAAAAAGTTTGAAAACCCCTAGCCTAAGAGATACCCGCCAAATTGTTCATAGCTAATGCCACAGGCAGAACCCCAACTCCATCCAAACAAAAGCTAGCATGTCATCAGTATGAACCGAATTGTACCTGCATGGCTGTAAAACGCACGGAACGTCCAACCCTTTAAATTATTGTGCAAATTACAACCATCATCTTTTGTTATACAGCACAGCCTTACAGAATATAAAATTATGATTGTGGTACTGATATGCTAATCAGCTCTCGGTGCTGCTGTATGGTTTAGTCGCAGATAGACGAACGCTGGCAGCAGATGAATAATTGCTCGGCATGTACGAACCATAACACAGCAGTACACAACTTCATCATTTGTCAGCTTTATTTGTTTAAATGAGAAAAATGCTGACAGCCGTTATTGCTGCAATCCTTTTATTTAACAGGCAGGAGAACTCTAGTTACTCCTTTGCAGGCCTGATCCTGTGGGGAACCCAAACGACGAAGTATTTTAAAACTAATTGGAGGTGCCTTCTGGAATGTTCAAAAAAAACCAACCAGAGAATTAAATTATGACCTTATTTTTTTTTAATTATAGAAACACATCGATGCGCCAAACAGGGCTACAATCTAAAACCAGAGCGAGGGTTTTCATTCCCCTGGTGGGCTACATCTAGACTGCTTTCTTCTGCGAAAAGAAGATTTGAAAATTTGCAGCTAATTTGCATATCTTCTTCTGATCACGTTATCAGAAGAGGTTTTGTTGAAAAGGAAAGCAGTTTAGACCTGGTTCTCTCATCTCCAGACCCACCATGTACATGGGGAGTTGTTCCTCCTTCTACTGCTTGCAAAGTGGACCATCTTTCCTTTTTGACTGGTCTGTGCATTACATAACTTTCATTTCCCTTTTATGCTTAAATTTAACTCTTTTTGTAATGTGTTCTAAGATGCCTAGGTGCATCTTAAAACCCTTCTTCCTGAGGGGAAAAAAAAAAAGGTGTGTGCTGGGTTCTTTAAAAAAAGGGGTTTGTTTTTTTTCCTGAAAGAACCGTGTCTAAACTGCATTCTTTTCCAACAAAACCTCTTCCAATAACATGACTGGAAGATATGCAAATTAGCTCCAAATTTGCTTTCGGTAGAAGAAAGCCATCTACACGTAGCCTTAGTGTCCACGTAGATCAAGCTAGCGTGAGTATAAACAGCACTGGTAGCAGCGTGCAAAACCACAGTGGACATGTGTTCGGCACGCCAGCCAGGCCTCTGCTACCACAGCTCTGCTGTTGTTCATATGTATGCTCATTCAATGAGAGTTAGCACAAGTATAAGTACATGAGGGGTGAGGAGAGGAATCCCACTTCCGGCTCATTGGGTAGACATAGCCGAGTCTGGATCTTTCTTGAGTGAGGAATTGTTTGCACAGAGTACACACCTTATCCTGTAAATGAACAAGACCTGAAGGAGTGGGTTTTGCCCATGCACGCTCATGAAACTATATACCAGGGGTGGCCAACCCATTTAACAAAGAGAACCGAAACAGAGGCGGAAAAAATGCGAAGAGCCGCACCAGAATTGTCGAGGAAAAAAAAAAAAAGGAGGCTGCCCCTTTAAGAAACAAGCGTATGCTTTTTGACCATTTCAGACTCCTGTCAACGGCCGCCATCTTGGGCATCATTTTGAATCACCGCCCCGGTGAGCACAGGGGAGTCGGGGGAGCTGTGGGTGGGTGACATTGGGGGGGAGGGCGGCGGCACAGGAGCAGCTTCGCCAGCCACACTTCAGGGCGAAAAGAGCTGCATGCGGCTTGCGAGCTGCGGGTTGGCTACCCCATTATATACTGTGACAGGGTCAGGTCAAATGGCATTAAAAGAGTACTCGAAAGGAATTATGTGAGCCCTAGATTAAGGAGGTCTCTGTTTCCTGCGTAAACAGGTAGGGGCTGGTCTAGAACCCACAGGAACTTTCCAGAAGCAGTCTGGACAATCAGGCCAGTTGGAACACCTGGAGCCTTCCAGAGCCCAGGGAGTCAGGCTCAGCAGACGACCCTGGGCCAATCAAGAGCCAGCTGAGACTGCTTTAAAAGGGCTCTGCGTCTGTTAGTTGAGATGCGCGCGAGGAGGAAGGAAGGAACCAAAGTGCTGAGAGGGAGAGGAGCCGGGATCTGTGACTCAGGCAGAGTGTGTTGGAGGAGCAGGACAAGCTGCTCAGGTACCAGAGGAAAGGGATCATTTGGGGAAGTGGCCCAGGGAAGTAGCTGCAAGTAGAACAAACCCCATCTATTGCCTCTGCCTTGGGGCCTGGGGCCGGAACCCAGAGTAGCGGGCGGGCCTGGATTCCCTCCAATCGCCCACACACCAACTACAGGATCTGCCCCTGGATAGGGAGACCGGGGTTTCGCTCCATATTACGGACTTGCCTATGATGCGAATGGCTCAGCAGGCTGTGACCCTTGCCTCCAAAAAAAAGAAGAGGCCGCGTGGAGGGGCACAGCGAGTCTCTGAGGCTGAACACTGTCTGCCGGAAGCACGGGACCTATGTGCACAATATCTATTTTTGTGAGTCTCTAAGGTGCCACAGGGCTAGTCTCTACGGTGCCACAAGACTACTCGTTTTTAAAGACAAACGTAGGAGGAGGTAAAGGAAGTTTGACATGCTCTTCAAATCCGGAACCAAAGCAGAGAGAGAGAGATGGCTTGCCCAACATCGCACAAGGAACGGGTTCCCTAGGGAGGGGGTGGAATCTCCATCCCTAGAGGTTTTTAAAACCCAGCTTGACAAAGCTCTGGCTGGGTTGATTGAGTTGGGGTTGGTCCTGCTTTGGACAGGGGGCTGGACTCAATGACTCCTGAGGTCTCTTCCAGCCCTGGGATTCTATGATTCTATGATTCAAGGAGGCTATAGCAGAGCTGAGACTGGATCCCACATCCGTCCCAGACCAGCCCCTTAACCAAAGGCCTCCTTCCTTCATACTAGTTCTAGTGTCTTCAAATCAACAAAGACATCTTTGTCTTATTCTAAGGCTGTTATTGCTGCTTTGTAAAACCAAAGTTAGGGAAATCATATTTAATATTCTTTGTGGTGCCAAATTAAGCCTGATGTACTAGTACTACCAGCTGTCCCTCCTACCTTTCTAGACAAGTGTAATAATGAATTGTACATAAAACCGATAAGGAACATTGGGCCTTTGTGACCACTGCCAAGTGCTTTTTGGATACACCTGGGTAGGAGTTTGCTGGGAGGAATCTACAGAGGTATATTCTTGCTTTATTAAATTTTCCCTTGTTTAGAATTTTTGAGAGGTGTTTTTTCCCCCCTGCTTTTAGTCATCATCCTTTTATTGATCCTTCGCAATGTTCATACTCCCTGCCTGCAGAAAGGTGGAGAGGGAAGGATCAACTTTCATTTAATGTGTCATGCGTTTGCAAGTTCCAGAGACTCTCATTGAATGACAAGGACCCAATCTTGGCCATAATTCCAAACACACCTCTCCAAAACTGAAGCCTGCCCAGTATCCACAATGCCATTTCTTCATGCAATGCACAGCCAACCTATGGAACTCCTTTCCAGAGGACGTTGTTGAGACCAGGACTTTAACAGGGTTCTAAAAATAACTAGATAAATTCATGGAGGTTAGGTCCATCAATGGGGATTAGCCAAGATGGATAGGAATGGTGTCCCTAGCCTGTTTGTCAGAAGCTGGAAATGGGTGACAGGAGATGGATGACTTGATGTTTCCCTGTTCTGTTCATTCCCTCTGGGGCACCTGGCATTGGCCACTATCAGAAGACAGGACACTGGGCTAGATGGACCTTTGGTCTGACCTAGGATGGCCGCTCTTATGTCCATGCTAGCCTACCTGTTAAAAATTAAGGACTAAGATAAATCACAGTAGCAGCCATTATCTGGTTCAGGTTTAAATATCAAGAATCAGAACAAGTGATCACATTCGTGAGCTGTCACCCACTTTCAGACATATTGTATTTTCATCACAGACTCTGAGAAGTGAACCCTCTGTAGCATTAATTGTTGAAGACTATGGAATGCCTCAGAACCCAAGGACCACAAAAGGAGACTTTCCCCTGCTATAAAGCATCTAGAGACAGAAATACAATTCTACCTCTTGTGTATCTCATTAAAATGAGGAAAAAAAACTACCCACGTTTGAGATTAAAGGGACCTCGCAGCTCCTAATGCTTGATATGTCAGCTGTTCCAACAGTGTTTCCTGAGCTAAGAGTACATCCATCCATTCTGCAGATTAGGTGTCTGCAGTCTGGAACCCTGGTAGCAGTAATTTAAATGTGGATAATTAAAAAAGAGAGGTGCCGTATTTCTTACTAGCTTTGTTTAAAAAAATCTAATGATTAAGTGAAACAAAAATTACTTCTGTATCTTCATCCTAGCAAGAAGATTCAAGTGCACTTTTATAAAGTCATGCTGTATTTATTAGCTGGTGACAGTATGCTATAATCGGCAATGCCTTTAGACAATAATAAATAATACTGCATCAGCCAAAAAGTAGTATGGCTTCCGCTTTGAGCGGACACACCAAGAACTAAAAGTCGTACACTAATTGCATGCTTGTTTAGCACATATTGTAAACTGTATACAGATCCCTCTGGAAGTAAACAAAGAATATACCTGTGCTACCTGATTTAGCCCAAAGGAATAGAACGTGCAAGGTTGTACAGACACTGTTATTACCCAGTGTTCGTGTCCCACCTATAGATACTTTTGTAATACACATGTACCTAATATCTCACAAGTCTAGTTCCTGGAATGATTGGCATCTTCCTTTCTAACCTTTAAATTGAAGATTCCACTGGTACCACTTTCTGGTAGAGGTATAAAATATCATTTATCAGAATAAAGACGCACACCTGGAAATCCTCTCTGGGAATTATAACTGCTGGTAACAAATAGAGTGGGAGTAAAATTTTGAAAGTCAGCAGTGCTTTTGGAAAGTTTACTCCAGGTTCCAGAAATTCTCCTCCCCCCCCCCCCTCTCCTCCCAGATACAAGATGCAAACATATGAAAAAGGCAAAAATACCTATACACTTTTATTGTGGAACACTTACATTTTTCATTTGTCTCAAAACTTTCTGTTATAATTACAGCTTTGTGTATGCAGTCTTCACTCACATTTCATGTGTCCTATCACCGAGGTTATGCAACATCCTGACGGTGGATTTCACAATTCACTGAGTCGTTCCTTACAAAAACTATTCTGACCAGATCCATGTTGAGACAGTAACAATTTTGGTCAGCTCTAATGTTGACAGCATTCAAGCTTGCGACATTTAGGTTCTATATCCCTTTTGTAATCACCTGAGCCACTAAGTTCAAAAATCTCCATGCTGTCAGTGTGCATTTTTTAAAAATGTATGTATCTTAATCAATGTTGCTATTAGTCCAAGCCTTAGAAAACATAATTGCAATGTGGACAAGACAGATTTTCATTAACCATATAGAAGAAAAACATTTAGGAATGACATTTTGTCTATATTGATTCAGAAATGCCTTTGGAAGTAAAGGTTATGCCTATTAAATGCTTTTCAAAACGGAAACTGTAAAGATTAAAATTCATCCTAAAGAGCATTTACAAAAAGCCTTTAGCGTGCAATCTCTTCAGAATCTGTCCCTTACACACAAATGCTTTACTCCACCAGCATTTTAGGATATGAAACTTCTTTTTAAATGCCATTTCCCCCTTCCCCTCCAAAAAATGAACGTATTGTACCAACAGAGAGAATGTTATATCTACACAGCTATTCCCAAGACATGGCGTTGCCTAGCAATCTTGGGATTTAACAGGAGGAGGAAGGTAATAAAGAAAACAGAATTGTGAAATGAGAAGAGGGTGCTGCTTTAAATTGGTTTGCAATATACGTATCAAGAGGTCTCAAAGTGAAAGAGGCTATTTGATGGCCGAGGAACATGATAAAATCTGTTGATCATTTTTCAGCCCTCTTCCATCTCTTCACTTTCTATTTCCAGATACACACTTTTACAAGATGCAATTCTACCACTTAACTTCATTAGCTGCCAAATATCCCACAAAGAGGAGGGGGGGAAGCCTTCAAGCTATTCAATTGAGTAGTACTGCCACAGCCTTCCAAGTAGGGATGAAAGAGATTAACCATGTAACCGGTTACCTGATAAGCATTAGGCTTACTGGAGGCCTATTGGGAACCGATTTCACGGCCTACCACAGCAAACGGGAGCAGCCCTGGCTGCATCGGCTGGGGGAACCCGCGCCGGACTCAGTGAAAGGTGGCCCAGAGATGGGATAGGGTGACTCAGCTGTGCCCCCAACCCACTGGAAATATGGCCGTGGGGCAGGACGGCCCAGCGGTGCCTCGCCTGTCCGTTTTCCAGCTGTGGCACAGAGCAGCCCCGGCCTGGTGACATTCCGACCCCAGCTGTGGCCTAGCAGTGGTCCAGCCCTGGCCACGTGGGAACAGCCCAAAGGACTCCAGCCCCAGCTACAGATGGGTGGTGTGCTGGCCACAGCTGCATCTGGGGGCAGTTGCATGCTATCCCAGCCCTGGCCATGTGCGGGTGGCCGGGGGCAACTCCAGCCATGCAAGCCAGGCAGGTGGGCCTCCAGCCCTGGCCTCCCTGGTCACAACCACTGATGGTCCAACTCGGCCAGGCTGGTTGGCAGATACTGTTGACAAAGCTTCTGTCGACAAACAGCGTCTAGACTACATCCAGTTCTGTCGACAAAGCAAGCCTCTTTGTCGACATAACAGTGTGGACGCAAAGGACAGTGTAGATGCAATAATGCCTTCTATCGACAGAACTCTGTCGATAAAAGGCGTTATTCCTTGTAGAATGAGGTTTACATACGTCGACAAAACTGCTGAGTTATGTCGACATAACTCAAAGGCAGTGTGGATGCAGGTATCCACTTTTGTCGACAAAACCCTGTAGTCTAAACACAGCCCCAAATTTTCAGGTGCCCTACACAACTGCATATTCTGCGTATAGGTAAGGACAACGTAGGCTGGACACATTCTTCTGGCAACTTATCCAGCTGCATTCATCCTCACCAATACCACCCCATGCAGGCCTAGGAGCCTTGCAGCCTGCCCCAGTATTTGCCCCTCCACGCACAACCACCTCGTCGGCAGGCCTGTTTCCTACACTCTCTCCATTCACTGCTTTCCCTTTCTGTCTTTTAAGAGCCACTGTCCTCAACTTCCCGAAACAGACGTCCTTTATTCTTCCCTTCTAAAGCTCACCCTCTCTCTAGACCTTATCTCTCTCCCCTGCCTCCTGTATTTTGCCAATAAGCCATGCATTCCCAGATATGTCCACGTGAGCACAACTGCCCAATTCTCACCTGTGCTTTCATCCATGCTTTCCTCGGAGACGTGCTCATTTTGGTGGACCCATTCACCATTGCACTTGAAGAAAATCTGCATCGCCGGCATGGCTTTGCATCGCAAGGCGATAGGGTTACTCTTAATGATGTAAGCGTCATCTGGTTCCTGCATAAAATGCGGCAGTGTTCCAGGCGCGGATGGGAGAGATTCAGGGAGGGCTTCACTGTTGTCGTTTCCTGACAGGAGAGAAGAAAGGAAATTTTTACCCGTTGGAACTGAGTAGAGGGAACAATGACTTACACGTCACTCCCGTCATTCAGTAAGAACGTTTCTGCAGGTCTGCGGCTACCCACTTTATACCCAGAGGTATCTACATCCGGGCAGGGCTCTATGCTTCGGGTCTGGATTCAGTTCATACTGTCTTTGGTACCATTTCTGCCATGCCGTTTCACTGGCTAAATAATACCCAGATAATAATAGAGAATACGAAAGTTCCAGGTGTGTTATTGGACTGAATTGCAATTGGAACGCCAAAGGGGCGGGCATCGGGCAGACCACTAGGAAAAAAAGAATTTGCCCAAAGAATTTGCCATCTAAAAATAGCACAAGCAGACTTAGGAAGCATCATTCCTCCCAACTTCACAGCTGAGGAACCAAAGCACAGAAAAATTGAGTTGCTCAAGGTCAAACAGGAAGTCTGTGGAATTCCTGGCAATTTAACACTGGTTTCCTGGGACTCAGCCTAGTCTCTTATCCAGAAGAACACTGTTCTCCTTTTCAAAGGATGCATTGAATTTCCTTTAGACCATTGTTGCATATTTCACAGGGATCAGCATGTTAACCATACAGAAGTCTATTGATATGGGCCATGCTATTTTAGCATCTTGGCAGTGGAATAAACAAACAGACACCTCTACCAGGGTGTGAAGAAATTTCAACACATTTTGAATGGGGATGCCATTTCTTGTCCTTTGAAAGGTAGCTAAGGAAGGGAAAGATCTCACCTAGCAGCTTTCTTATAGCTAGAACCTACAAGACACTGAATTTGTTCAGTGAAGTACCAAGTGCCCTCTGCTCTGGTTATAGTCAGTAGAACTTGCAGGGTCTCAGCTCCTTGTAGGACCAAGCTGTTTACCCTCTGTGGTCCCACACTTAGTCCTGGTCTACACTGGAAGGGAAGGTCGACCTAAGATACACAACTCAAGATACATTAATTGTGTAGCTAAAGTCGACGTATCTTAAACCCCCATCCACATAGTGAGAGGTCAATGGGAGCACATGCTCCGTCAGCTTCCCTTGCCGCTCACAATGAGCACCCATGACAACAGAGGTGCCCTCTGAGTTTGATTTAGCACGTCTTCACTAGACCTGCTAAATCGAACCCTGGAAGTTCAACTGCGGCAGTATTGGTCTTCCCCGTAATGTAGACATGCCCTTAGTCAAGCAGATGCTCAAGATAGTCAAGGGCAAGAAAGAAGTATTGCAGTGCAAGCCTGTTATTTGTTACTACTCTTTTAACGGAGGCAAAACCTGGTCCCGTTAGAATCAATGGTAAAACTCCCATTGATGTCAGCAGGAGGGGGATTTGGTCCCTGCATATTTACTTCAATGGCTAGGCAGCTTTGTGAGGAAACACTGAGAATGCAACAACAACCAACAATATCACTAGGGACTGATTTATGAAGGGAGATTAAAAAGGAATGAATATGTACAGCATTGCCAATTGATAACAGAAGACAGAGTCCATAGGCAGATAAAGAGAACACACTGTGAAAGAGCAAGGAATAGCTGACGGCAGTGTATGTGATTTAACTAAGAATAATGAGATCAAATTAGATGAAAGGTAAATGACAATGAAATAGGATGACAATTTTTTTTTAAAAGTCAGATCTATGATATTATTGAACAGTGAGAACACAGTGGTTAGTTTTAATAATACATATATCTTTTCATTTTTCATCTCTATGTGTGTGTGCTTATATAAACATCATTTTTCATCCGTGTGCTCATGCATGCACACAACACATGGACAATAAATGTTATTTAACAGCTCTGAATTGTTATTATTTTGTGTAAGCCCATAACTACACGTTGATGATTTTAAAGGCATACGTATATTATATGTTAATAGTATATAGTGTTTTATAATTATGAATATAGCAATACTTTACATTTAAACATTAATAAAATATGACTTTATATAAATGTAAGTAAAACTATTTTATATACATACACACATACCAAGATGTCTTTATATTCCAGATGTAGTGTAAAGACATCTTCAACAAGGGGAAAAATGGTTTTTGGAAGAGCTGAGAAGATCTTTGAAATGTTTTAAATTATATTCCCAATGCACTTCATAAAATAGCTCATAATTTTTAGCTTTTTATTTCTGACCATTTTTGGTCAATTTCCTCAATGTTAGTCTTCAATAAAACACCATGTCCCTGCAGATTTTATTGAAGCCAAGTAGTACTGGAAGAAATAACAAAAAAAACGCTAAGATTTGATATGGGCATCAAACTTTGATCCAGGTCTTGAATGCATTACAAAGCAGCATACGCTTGCTTACCCCCAAATAAGCTTGTAGACAATGAATCGATGGGGAAAATAGTGAACAATTTGTTAACTTTTCACATGTAGACTTAGTCAAATAATTAGCACACACACTATACTTTAGCAGGTTACATTGACCTTTCTTAATTCTGATTAGTTAACATTTGTGTATGCAGAGATTTTGTGCATAGCAAGCTGGGGAATGCATCTATAGAACACTAGCCTGCCACATGCTAATTTGTTGTCGTGAACCTGATGTTGTTCATTAAAAGCCCCATAATGCACTCTGGCCTATCACTGAAAGCGAAACACCAGTAAGAGAGAGCACAGGGGAGCCAACAGACTCTGTGGGCCTCTAGGCATGATCCCAGAAGGGGCAGGGCCTCGGGGGATGGGGCGGGGCCAGAGGCAGCTGGGACTCAGTGCTGGGATCCCCAACCTCAGCACAACCTGGAGGGTGCTCTGCCAAGCCCCGACCGCCTAGGCAGCCTTATGAGCCGCCCGGAGGGCACCGGATGGTCCTCTAGTGACAATTTAAATTGTTCAGGGCTCCAGATGCAGGAGACCCAGGCCCTTTTGCAATGCTGGTTCCGGGGCAACTGCCTCTTTTGCCTCCACATCGGTGGGCCTGTCCATGGAGTCACCACCTGCCTTGTACACACAGAGATGTACCACGTGGCAAACACTGTGTTCACCATTGGGAGAGAAAGGACCGATACGGCACAAACTTGGGCCTGCTCTCATCAGTGGAGGACATAAGTTTCTCCCTAAGCCCACAGAGGCTTGGTTGCTTACTACCAGTGAAAAAGCCAGCAAAGAATGATGGTCGATTCCCCACTGAGGCAAGATCCTGAGCAATGTTTCACCTCGGGACCCATTAAGACCTTGGGCTACTCATCACTGCCCTTTTCACGTATTTACAACTTATCATATCAAATTACAACTCCATCTCTACGTAATATTGCTCTTAGTCTATCCTTCTAGCCCATCTCACCAGTGGCTCGATTTAATGGACATAACCAGGTCCATGCTGGGTCAGACCAATAGTCTACCTCAGTGTCGTGTCTCGGGCAGTGGCCAGAGCAAGATGTTTCAGAGGGAGTGAAAAGCACAGGGCAGTTCATGAACCCGTCCATGCCCTGTTGTCTAGTCCCAGCTTCTAGGACACCCAGAGCATTAGGTTTCTTCCCTGACCATTTCGGCGAATAGCCATTGATGGACTTAACCTCTGTAAAGTTAGTTAATTTTTTTAAACCCAATTATATTTTGGCCTTCACAAGTTCCCATGAGCTCCACATGTTGCTTATGTGTTGGATGAAGTAGTGCAGCTCGAACCGGTCTGGTCCGGGACTCCCTGGTCCAGCGGAACCATGGATGTTGCTGGACCAGAGAGCCCCAGAGTTCTGGGGGCACCATGGCTGACCTCAGATCCCCCAGGCCTATGTAGGCATGGCAGCTCTGGGGCTGGCCCAGGGCTGGAGAGCCCGGAGTCTGTCAGCAGAGGGGCCAATCTCCTCTGGCCCAGCAAATTCCCTCCTTCAGGACCAATCAGGCTGCCAGACCAGGGAGGTCCAACCTCTACTTCCCTATGCTTGTTTTAAACCCGATGCCTACTAATTTCATCGTGTCTCCTCTGATTCACGCGTTATGTGACTGGGTAAATTACACTTTCTCATGTGCTTTCATCACTCCGTTAATGATTGTATTGATCTCTATCCTCTCCCCCTCAGTTGTCTTTTCTAAGATGAACAAACCCAGTCTTTTTAATCTCTCCTCATCTGGAAGCTGTTCCACACCCCTCATCGCCTTGTCTGTATTTTTCCAATTTTAATGTATAATTTTTACACTGGGCACCCAGAACTATATGCAGCATTCAAGGCATGGGTGTACATGGATTTTTCTTATTATCTATTCCTTTCCTACTGGTTCCTAGCATTTTTTTACTACTGCTGTATATTGAGCAGATGTTTTCAGAGACCTATCCATAATGACTCCAATATTTCTTGGTAACAGCTAATTTAGACCCCATCATTTTATAAGTACAGTTGGGATTATGTTTTCTAGTGTGAATGACCTTACTTCTACCAACAATGAATTTGGACTGCCATTTTCTTACCCAGTCACCCTGTTTTGTGATATCCTTTTATAACCTCTTTGCAGTCAGCTTTGGACTTGAATAATTTTATACTGACTCCAAGAAACCTAACTCACAATGTGCCCCCTTTTCCAGATTACTTTGAACGGCACTGGTCCCAGAAGAGAACCTTGGAGGAGAATACTATTTATTGCTCTCCACTGTCAAACTGTTTAGTCCCATTCTTTGTTTCCTGTCTATTAAACAAATGATAAAAAAAACACAAGAGAATCTTCCCTCTCATCCCAAGACTCCTTTCTTTGCCTAAGACCCTTGAGCAAATGACCTTGTCAAAGTCTTTTTTTCAATAGACTGTATCTATTAGATCACCCTTCTTCACGTTTGTTGACACCCTCAAATTCCAGTAGACTGGAGAGCCATGATTTTCTTTTACAAATGCCACATCGATGCTTCTCCAATGAATCATCTTCCTCTGTGTCTACTGAGCCTATACTTTATTATATTATTTTTACCAACGTGCCTCGTACTGAAGTTACATCTACCAGCCTGTAATTGCTAGGGTCACCTTGGGAATATATATTTTTTTTAACTCAGCATCACACTAGTTATCCACCAGATGTCCTTTAAACACTGATCTTACCATCCTCAGTAGAACGGTTTTCATTTGTGGTGCAGGAAGATAACCCCCTAAAGGAACTATTTAGTGCATGAATGAATGCCAATTCAAGCCAAGCCAAGGCTTCCCATCAATTTAAATTAGATTTAGATTACAAGTCAATGGAAAGTCAAGATGACACTTTGAAATGACTGTAATACAATGCCAATATGAATCAATACGACGGCTCAGCTTGGCTTGAATTGGCATTAGATTACATCTCCTTAAAGGGAGAATGAAACAAATAATACACTGAGGAGAAGGGAACAATCCCTGTCTAACCGTCTCCACAAGGCTCACTTCAAGATTTTGGAATATTTTTCACTGTGACGGCTTGAAATCATTTCCACACTACAATTTATAGTGTAGGACCTCATGCTGCAAGTCTGCCCTTGACAAAGATAGTCCCACCGACTTCGGTGAATAAGGATTTCCATTATCCTCCATGCATGTAAGCAAGCTAACTCATTACCCTACAGTGTGAATGTTGGGCCAGAAAGCACATCTGTGTCTTTGACATTACCCAAAGCTACTAGGGAATTGCGTTCCTTGGTGTTTGTGTCTGGAAATGTTACTCCAATTAAACGAGGACAGTAGTCACACCCATCTCAAGGCGCAGCAACGATATGAAACATTTCATGTGATTTGTGAAGCACACGACTTTCTCTGTGGTCCCCATTGCCAGGCACAAACAGAGGAAACATTCTGCCATATTCCCGACCTGTATAAAATCAGAAATATGTTATATCCTATCTATTAGCATTACCCTTCCCCCCTCCCCATTTCACACTCTAACCCTAATTAAGATGACATTTCCTGGCAAGCACAGTGCAAAATCTTTGACGAACATACGAAATACCACAGTGACAGCTCCCAGGGACTGGAACAGGTACAGCAGCCTGCTGAACAAATGCTCCTGTCTCCTCAAGCATGTAATTTAACTGTGATTTGGGGATGCGTCCTCCTCCTGAGGTCCAGTTTTAGCACTTTCTGAGGCTAAAAAGGGAGTTATTTTAAGGACTGAGAAACACAATTCTGTGTTCACTTTCAAAGTCAGTGCCCCTTTCTTGTCCTCTTTCTTTTTATCATGTCTCTCATCCTTACTACATCTTCTCATTCTTCCATCACCACCTGCCCCCAAATACTCCTTCCCCTTTTTGCTTTTTTCCATCTCCAGTTCTTAACATAGCCCTTTCGCATCTCTGCCAGTAGTTCTGGACCGCCTCCGTATTAAACACATGTTGCAAATGTGGCACACGTCTGTAATAGGATGAACCTATCCATCAATTGCCAAGAAAAACAAATCTCAAAGCACTTTAGAAACCATTAAGAATCAGAGCTCAGGGTAAATAGAAAAGCATGCATTGGTAGGCACCAGCTCTGACTGTAGGAGGTTTTGCACTTCTTCCCAAAAGCTAAACAGTAAATTAATGTATCCAAAGAGAACAATGGGTATCAGTTTAAAACACCGAGCACACTGTTTTATGATGCTACCAACTACTTTCTGCCAATTCATAAAAATGAAGTGCACTCCAGAGTCTAATGTACATTATTTACAGGCATAGTCATTTACAAAGGACCATGGGGATTGCCTCTGCTACTAGATAGGCATCATCATCATCGACCACCATGGGCTTAACGCCCATTGGTGTCCGATGCCTCCCTCACTATTTCCTTCCACCTTTCCCTGTCCAGTGCGGAGTGGCTTAGTTTCTGTAGACTAGCTCCGCACCAATCTACTAGATCATCTACCCATTCTCTGTGGGGTCTGCCCCTCTTATTCGGACCATCCATTATGCCGAATACCAGGGTTTTAACTTTTTGCTCGTCGTTCATTCCACAGATTGGCCCGAATAGCTGTAACTTCTGTTGTATAACCTCCTGCAGTAGGTTGTCTTTCGGCTGTATCTTCCTATATAATTCCTTGTTGGTGACCTTCTGCATCCATCCTATTCTCAGGATCTTTCTATAACACCTCCTTTCGATCGCCAATATCCTTCTCTTCGAACCTTTTGTTATTACCCATGTCTCACATCCATACAACATGTTGCTAAACACACACTTTTTCAAGATGCTCAGCTTCGTTCGTAAGCTACAGGCATCGTCTGAATATAATAAAGACTTTATATGTATACACACATGCACATGTTATCTTAGTATCCCCTCAGAGACCCTAAGCAAAATCAGTGACTTATTGTATTACTAATGAATGAGGATATAAGAGGGCACAACCTTACATTCTAAGGCCATGTCTACAGTAAACGGAAAGGGACACAGTCTTCCACTATATTAATGGTGTGGGATCCAGGATGGAGGCGGGGTGCAGAAGGAAGCTTGGGGTAAGGGACTGGGGTGCAGGAGCAGGTGTGAGAGCTAGGAGGGAGTTTGGGTGAAGGAGGGTGCTGTGGTCTGGGGCAGGGGACTGGAATTCAGGAGAGGGTGCAGGGTCTGGGAGAGTGTTGTGACCTGGAGTGCAGGAGCGGGTGCAGGAGCGGGTGCAGGAGTGGGTTCGGAGTTTAGGCTGTGAGTGGGGGTAGAGATTGGGTGCAAGTTCTGTTAGGGGTTATGGGTGCAGGAGCAGGGGTACAGAAGGTTTGCATTACGTAGGGTAGAGGTTGCGGGGGAGAAAGGAGCTGGGTGCCAAAGGCAGGCTCTGGCTGGGAGACACTTACTTGGGTGGCTCCTGGCCAGCAAGACCTCAGCCAGGATCCCTGCCTTCCATGCCCCCGCACTGGCTGCAGGGACCATGTGTGGCTGACTCTGAATACTTCAAGCGGAGGAGGGATACTTTGCATGCTGCAGAGAGGCAGCTCCCATTGGCCAGAAACCAGCCAATGAGAATTGAAAAATGTTGCTGGGGCAGCACGCAAAAGCTCTCCTCTCCTTCTCCGGATCCTGCAGCATCCAGAGAGCTGCTCTGAGGGCAGAGCGGGGACAGAGCAGGCAGGAAGCCTGACGGAGGTTCCTGTGGGCTAGACCTGGCCCGCAAGCCGTATGTGCCCACCCCTGACATAAGAAATAAATCAGCCGTGCAAGATTATTCCTTGCACCACGTGCAATATTAATACACACATGAGAAATAAAACAATATTCTGGCTGTGGTCACGAGAGCAGCTTTTGGCCAAAACAAAGCCTCTTCTAAATTGTATTCATTTATTTAATTTCCTCCTCTTTTTTTCCACCCGCAACATCTTTTTTTGTGCATCGACTTGTTTTCAAATTCATCTGAAGCCCAGTGGAACTTTTGAAGGGTTTTGCTTTCAAATTATTATTGCTTTTCATTTATAACTGTCAGTTTTCAAGATTAAGGCCATTCATAGTTATAGAAAAATGGTTGTTTTAATGCAACTGTGAATGACAGAAGACCAAACAATCAAACACAATTCTTGTATTTTTCATTCTTGGAAAATTACCTTTCAGGAAGTGCTTTGTGTTTTATGTTCTGCACACTAATACAATGGGGACTTTAAATCTTTTTATGACAATAATAGAAACAAAAAAAAGTTAGGAACAAACACTAAATCCCTTACGGAACAAATATGCTGCTGTTAGTTGTCAGGTCATGTTTTAAAATCCTTATAGCAGCATCAGAGGAGGGAAATCAGTTAAAATTTAAAATCATAAGATGACCTCATTTAAAGCTTCTACTTGTAGTGAGTCATTTTAAATAAGAAGCCAAGTCTGAATGTGGTAAATGGTTTTTGAAAATTAGGGAAGCTCTATTGTTTTAAAATGAAATGTTAGGGAATTTTTTGGGAGTAGGGAAAGATAAGATTGAGAACCCTGAACCATGGGAAACTTCTTAGAATGAAATAAATATGCATGTTAACTTCATTATAAGTAAAGCTATATACCTATCAGAAAACTCTATTCTCCAGAAAAAAAGACTAGCCCTGCAGCACCTTAGAGACTAACAAAAATGAAGATGATATCATGAGCTTTCGTTAATATAACCCACTTTATCAGTGGGTTGTATCCACAAAATCTCATCAGATCATCTTCCTTTTTTTGTTAGTCTCTAAGGTGCTGCAGGACTTTTCATTGTTTTTTTTTTTAAATTGTTTTCAGTAACAGACTAACATTGCTACCCCTCTAAATCTATTCTGCAGGTTTATGTACTAAGATAGGGTATTTTTTCTATTTACAGGCAGTCCCCGGGTTATGTACAAGATAGGGACTGTAGGTTTGTTCTTAAGTTGAATTTGTATGTAAGTCGGAACTGGTACATATTGTAGGGGAAACTCTAGCCAAACATTTCTCCAGAGCTCAGTTTTATTCTCTCACACCTCACTTCCCTCAGTCCTTTATTCTCAAGCTGAGGTGTCTGCTGAGAAAAGCCACTCCGCGTCTCCCTGGTCTGCTGGGGGGGCGCTAGCTTCGCATCTCACTGGTCTGCTGGGGGGAAGCAGCTAGTGCGGGGTTGCCTCACCCCGTTTGTAAGTAGGGATTCGATCGATGTAAGTCGGATCCATGTAACCCGGGGACTGCTTGTATTTAATCCTACAAAACCAATTCTGTGTTATTGCAGTGAATGTACTTACTAAACTGCACATGAAATGCCTTTTGTTCGCTGTAACAAACAAAAGTCATAGCAAAAAAAAAATTGGAGCTCCGAGTGTTTCCCAAAGAGAAAAACAGACAGGTAGATATTGTTGATGCCATAAGCAGCAAAGCTTTCTCTGCCTTCAGAGTGATGTATCTAAGCAACATACCGAGCAATGTGGGCCCATCACAAAGCACAATCACTGTAAATCTTGTGGATTTTCTCCCTGCTCTGCCCTCAGATTACACAAAACTGAGCCTCCCATCTTTCTTCCCTGCGAAAAAGCTCTGAGGAAGAGAAGAGCCCCGCATCTTGTTCTGAAAGTAAATGCAATATGCGGCTATTCTAATCGCTACGCAGAGGGAATCCCAAGGCTGTGGAGAAAATTCTCCCCTAGAAATATTGCTCATGTTGCTGACAAATCTTGAGTCGATAGCGTGTCAGCCACAAACAGCAGAGTCTTCTGGGGTCAGCCAATGAAAAGCTTTAAAGTTAAGGACCAGGACTTCACTTTCAGAGCCAGAGTTTAATGTATCGATCTAAGTGTTCTATCTAATGCAATTCTGATTACTTTTATTTGTAATCTACTATTTATTTCCACCGTGGTTGGATGCATGTTGTACAAGTTAATGAGGCTAATAGGGTGGGCTCTTAGCACTCAGCGCTTAGCTTTTTATGTCATTAAGGGTATGTCTACATTGCAAGGCTATTTCATTCAAGGAACCCATCTGTTATTTCAAAATATTTTTTGAAGTAATGGATGTGTTATTTCAGCATCCCCATAGACTTCATTCCACGTGGAATAAGGGATGTCTCGAAATAGTGCTTTATTTCAAAATTTGGTGCCATGTAGATGTGCCAAATTTTGAAATAGCCTATTTCAAAATAAAATCAAAATAAGATACACAACTTGCCTATCCTATTTCAATTTTCGAGTGCAGTATAGACATACCCAAGGGTGTGGAACATAGCAGCCCGTTCAGCTCAGGTCTTTGTTCAGACCTCGATTCCAGGTGTCAGACTTGTAAATGAAACCAAACTCTGCAGCTTCTCTCTCAAGCTGATTTTTGAAATTGCTTTGTAATAATATAGTCTGTCAGTGAATATAGTTACTTTTAGACTATATTATTACAGAGCAATTTCAAAAACCAACTTGAGACAGACGCTGCAGAGCTTGGTTTCATTTACAAGCTTGACATCCAGAATCGAGGTCTGCACAAAAACCTGGACTGGACAGCCACTTTGTTCCACACCCTAATGACATAAAAAGCCTAAGCACTGGGTACTTAGCGCCCACTCTATTAGCCTCATTTAGCATGGACACTCAAATTGACAATACTTTTTTCCTTCTCTTTCCCTCGGTCACCCTCTTATGATCCCTTTCTATGCCCCCAATATTTAGGCACTTTATTTGTCCAAGGTGCTTTTCCAATAATCTGGTGTAATCCATCACATGTATGGATCTTTCATTCCAGACTTTAACTTTTCTTCTCTTCACTAGCTTCAGGGGGTAGCCGAGTTAGTCTGTACAGAATAAACTTAAAAAACAAAAATTGCTCTGGTAGCACTTTATAGACTAACAAAACATATAGATGGTATCATGAGCTTTTGTGGGCACAGACCAGATGACCAGAGTTTTGAGTTTAGGATGTGCAGACCCAAAATAAATAGGGGAGAAGGTGGGGGGCAAAAAAAAGGAGGGGAGAGGGAAACAAGAAGCAGAGGTTATGAAAATATCAAAGGGAAAAAACAGGAAGGCAGAACAGACCATCAGTAAGCACCTGAAGATTGGACAGTTAAAACAAAGCAGATAAGGATCAAAGTCAATAGATAGGGAGGGTACTAACGCAAGAATCTACATAAAGAACTGTTTTCACCTTCATTGAATGTTAGGTTGGTAATGTCCCAGCCATCTCTCATCCTGATTAAGGCCATTAGCATGAGAATTGAACCCCCCTCCTTTTTTTTCCTTCCCCCCTCTTCCTTCTCCCCTATTTATTTTGGGTCTGCACATCCTAAACTCAAAACTCTGGTCATCTGAAGATGTGGGCTGTGCCCACGAAAGCTCATGATACCATCTCTATGTTTTGTTAGTCTATAAAGAGCTACCAGACCAGTTTTTGTTTTTTAAACTTCTCTTCACTGTTATTCAAGCCCCTCTGCACAATATCTGGCTTTCCTCTGGCTCTTTCCACACTGGTCCTTCATTACTGTCCCTCTTCTATCCACCTGTGCACCATCGGTTGCTTCAAAACTAACTGCACCAGCTGCCTTCTTAAACTAAATTAATTTCCATGGCAAAATGATAGAAGATAGCAGCACAGAAAGGGCATAGGAAGAAAAACAGGACTGAAAAGATACCTGCTATAGGATATGTAAATTCCTCATGCAAATGGTATTAGTAATGAAACCAGAATCATTATTCAGTCAGAAAAGCAACTGGAGTGGGATTTGTCTACACGCTCTTAATCAGGTGACCCTGCCTTCTCTGCACTGATGTGGTTCTCTTGGAAGTCACTCAAGACATTGACAGGAGCATGACGTTTTCATGCCCATATGAAATCCTTTAATACCTTTGTTATTTCCTCTAATACGTGGATTTACTCAAGTCTACGGGGACGTGGTATTTAGTGAAGAGTGACAATACAGAAAAGAACATGAGTGGCTGGCAATAGAACATGCATGCTGATGGGTTCCGGGGCATCTTTCTAAAGTCATATATGCCCGAGGAGAACATACGTGCCACTTACCCAGTTAAACGGCACACAACTGCTTCACTGGAACAGACAGTCGGTCTGTTTAATTAGCTCACCCGGGTGTTGTACCGATCTCTGATGAACGGATTACACAAAGTAAAACGGCACAAGCCTCTCCGCTTTTCCAGGTCTGTGTGGTTTGTGATACCGATTTAGTCGCATAAACACCTTTTAATGCTTCTTACCCTTTCAAAAAGCAACTCACATAGGTGCATAAGATAGAACTGCCCTCTCAGGCTATGTCCACACTAGGAAATTATTTCAAAATGATTAAATTTGACTTAACTCCCAATTTAACACAATCAAACTAGTGCATCTGCACTATGGGGAAGCCTTGAAAGGAGTCAGAGGCAACTTCCGTTAATGAGGACATGCTACTTCGGACTTAGAGCCCTATAAAGCACTGGGGAAATTGATTCAAATTACTTTGGGGAGTCGTTATTTTGAAATAGTGGTACCAGAGCATCTACACTACCATTAGGGGTTATAGTGGACCACAAGCTGAACAATAGTCAGCAGTATGATGCTGTTGCTAAAAAAGCAAACATGATTCTGGGATGCATTAACAGGTGTGTTGAGAGCAAGACATGAGAAATCATTCTTCCGCTCTACTCTGTGCTAGTTAGGCCTCAGTTGGAGTATTGTGTCCAGTTCTGGGCACCACATTTCAAGAAAGATGTGGAGAAATTGGAGAGGGTCCAGAGAAGAGCAACAAGAAGGATGAAAGGTCTAGAGAACATGACCTATGAAGGAAGGCTGAAAGAATTGGGTTTGTTTAGTTTAGAAAAGAGAAGATTGAGGGGGGACATGATAGCCATTGTCAGGTATCTAAAAGGGTGTCATAAGGAGAAGGGAGAAAACTTGTTCATCTTGGCCTCTCAGGATAGAACAAGAAGCAATGGGCTTAAATTGCAGCAAGGGAGGTTTAAGTTGGACATTAGGAAAAAGTTCCTAACTGTCAGGGTGGTTAAACACTGGAATAAATTGCCCAGGGAGGTTGTGGAATCTCCATCTGTGGAGATATTTAAGAGTAGGTTAGATAAATGTCTATCAGGGACTGTCTAGACAGTATTTGGTCCTGCCATGAGGGCAGAGGACTGGACTCAATGACCTCTTGAAGTCCCTTCCAGTCCTAGTATTCTATGATTATTTTGAAATAACTTTCGGAATTAGCGTTAGTCCTGATGAAAAGCAGGAGTACAGATTTTTTAATTTGTCGGCCTGTTCTTTCAAAATACTGGGCTTGGTAGTGTGGAGGCTCTATTTATACGTTCAATCAAAGGGGGGTTATTTCAAAATAAAGTCCTAGTGTAGACCAAAGCAAAGTGAAAACTGATACACAAGCTACTAGCCCTCCTTACCACCCACCTCCCAGCTTCATAAACCAAGAGCAGGTTCCTAGAACGTGATAAGAGCAAAGAACTGAACAGTGCTTGAATTCTACAATGAATGTAGCTCAGAGCCAGGGGAATCCCATTCACTGATGCCCTGTCCCTTGGTTAGTCATGTACATCCATGTACAGCATGAATACAAGTCCTACTGTTGTTCTCATTAGACGGTATTTCACACCTACTTTGCACTCAGCCCTCCTCCCCTTGTTAGCAAATTTCATGGAGTCTCGGGCTTCATTTGTCAATGGTGAAATTTTGCACAGGTGTGCTCATTATATAATGATAATCCTGCCTAATAAGTAGGGTGCTCACAGATTTAAAGTATACTAAACACATCTGCCTAGAGATTTCCCCCAGGAGCCAAGCTTGCCGGTTATATTATATGTCTGTTACACATGAAGAGTAACTTTCTGAAATAACAGATGTAGCATGCTCAGCAAGGTATATGTCAACCAGTCACCATTAAAAGGGAACAAACTGCCCCATACACCAGGTGAGATGGGAAGGAAAATCTTTTTATTAACCAGCAATTGTTGATTTAATAGTACAACACTTTCCTCTTTCCAGACACAGAGCTAAGGATAAAGAAAAAATTATACGCCCACAATTCTGCAATGTTTCAATACAAAACAATACCCTTAAAGAAGATTTCTTTTCATTACAATGTGCCAGTTGTCCAGCAGTGATTCACTAAAGAATAACATTTAATGAAGCAAACACAAAAGATAATTAGGCCCGTTATACTTGGAATACACATGAAATAACAATATTTCGGGACTGTGTCTACCAGTTATACTGACTCTGGGGCAGAAAATTGTTAAATGGATGAACTTTTTTTGAATAAGTTAATACCTTTTTGCACTACCTTGTCCAAGGAAGAAAGAACGAAAATCCACAAATAAAATATTATGCATCTTAAATACCCCAAAGTAAACGACTTCAAACTCCAGAATCTGCTTCAGGGATCACTTTTGCTTCATTGGAAACTCCTGACTAAGACAGTGGTGCAGATTTTAGGCAGGTATAATTATATTGCACACAAATTATTTCTGTTCTATTTACAAAGTTCATTCCCTAATCTTAACATAAGAACAGACATACTAGGTCAGACCAAAGGACCATCTAGCCCAGTAACCGGTCTTCAAACAGTGGCCAACGCCACGTGCCCCAGAGGGAACATACGGTATAGGTAATCATCAAGTGGTCCATCCAGTTGCCCATTCCCAACTTCTGACAGAGGCTAGGGACACCGTTCTTGTACATCCTGTCTAATAGCTGTAGATGGACCTGTCCTCCATTAATGTATCTAGCGCTGGAATAACATATAGTCTTGGACTTCACAATATTCTCTTGCAAGGAGTTCCACAGGTTAACTGTGCATTGTTTGAAGAAATACTTCTTTTTGTTTGTTTTAACCCTGCTACCTCTTCATTTCATTTGGTGAACCCTAGCTCTTTTGTTATGGGAAGGAGTAAATAAATCTTCTTTATTCACTTTTTCCACACCAGTCTCCTTAGTTATCTCATTTCCAAGCTGAAAAGTCCCAGTTTTATTAACATCTCCACTAATCATTTTTGTTGCCTTTTAAAACATTTATCCAATGCAAAGATATCTTTTTTGAGGGGAGGGGGCCACAACTGCCTGCAGCATTCAAAATGTGGGTGTGCCATGGATTTATACAGAGGCAATAAGACGTTCTCGGTCTTATTCTCTATCCCCAGGATTCCCAACATAGTTTGCTTTTTTGATGGTTGCTGCCCATGGAATGGCTGTTTTCAAAGAACTATCCACAACGACTCCAAAATCTCTCCCGAGTGGTAACCGCTAATTTATTCCCCAGCATTTGACTGCAAAAGCAGCTCCCCAAAATTGCTCACGAGGTGTTTTGCCAAAAATATATTTTAACAAATAAATCCACTGAACCAAATCTTCAGGTGCATATAATTCAGCTGCCCTAGTTGCAAGTAACTACCCTCCTGGATGAAAACTATCTTGAGATTTTCTGTATCCTCCCGCCCAGTGATACGGAAGCTTGGGAGCGTTCGCCATGTGATTTTAATTAAAGGACATTCTGTAATGGGAGAGCATTTCAAGATGAATTTAAATATACATTACAGAAAGGGTGTGGACACATTGGAGAGGATCCAGCGGAGGGCAACAAAAATGATGAGGGGACCGGAGCACATCTTAGGAGGAAAGGCCGAGGGATTTGGGTTTCTTTAGTCTGCAGAAGAGAAGAGCGAGGGGGGATTTGAGAGCAGCCTTCAAATCCCTGAAGGGCGGGGGGGGGGGGGGCGGGAGGGTCCAAAGAGGCTGGACAGAGGCTGGTCTCAGTGGTGACAGAGGACAGATCGAGGAGCAATGGTCTCAAGTTGCAATGGGGGAGGTCTAGGTTGGATATTAGGAAAAACTATTTCCCTAGGTGGGTGGGGAAGCTCTGGGATGGGTTTCCTACGGTGGGGGTGAAATCTCCATCCCTAGAGGTGTTTAAGTCCTGGCTTGACAAAGCCCTGGCTGGGATGATTTAGTTGGGATTGGTCCTGCTTTGGGCAGGAGGTTGGACTTTATGACCTCCTGAGGTTTCTCCCAACCCTAGGATTCTATGATAAATCAAAAATACGTTTAGTTTAATATTTCAGATCATCCTGCATAGAAGCATTCCCAGGATGATTTTCTTTGGGTTTTAACTTACATGCCTCGGTGACAGGCACACTAGTGGTAGAAGCATAGTTGGATGCAACTCTTCAGGCTAAACCTAGAACCTTTCCACTTCCACAGCTCCTCTAGCTACCGTTAGAAATCTCTCAATCCAACTAGGTGCAGGAGCTAGCTATCACTTGGAAGACGTCTAGTGGAAATCCATGAGCTTCAGTAGTTAATTTAAAAGCAATACAAGAATGCAGAATAAAAACATCTTTACCATTCTGCTTAACTAAAATCACATGTGCACATCATGTCTTTGCAACCAAATTATCCGTGCATGTCGAACGTCACAAGCTCTGTGTATACATCTCATGGAGTCTATCTATGAGATCAGGATATTAGCTTCATCAGACCCTCTTGCTTCCCATCGATATAAAGTATAAACTCTCAGTGGCTTTACCACAATCCTCATCAAATATTTGGGCGACAGGTGGAAAATTGTTCTGCCAGCTGAGGAAGACAAAATCCATTCCTCCTGGCAATTTTCTGCAATGAAAACTCCAAAAAATATGAATGTGCAATACGTTGTGGAAAGAAATCTAACATATTTTCACCCAAAACCAGTTTGCTCCAAACCTCTGGCAGCAAACTAACTCCTGTTCATCTAACTTAGAAACCAAGCTTTACATTTATATGTGCATGGCACCCATCTGTCGACATTTAAAACTGGCTGCTTCTCTTTGAAACTATTAGTTATGCACCTATTTAAAAAAAACATAATTGCACTGTGATGTCATTCATCACAGATCTTCTTTGCATCAGATAGGATTGACAACCAATCAGGGCACTAAGTATTATCATGCTAATATTAAAAGACAGGACTATGCAGCACTTTATTTCAGCAAGACCAGACTAACCCGGCTACATCTCTATTACTATTCTACATGCAAGGCACTACATTTAGCCGTTTGGAATGGAAATCCATCAACCATATGAAAAAACTAGCACAGATCCTCTGCCTCACACTATCCGAGAAATTAAGGAACCACCTGATTAGTATCTTATACAAGAAACAGTCCTGTCTTTTGTTTCAGCAAGACCAGAATAACACGGCTACATCTCTATTACTATTCTACAAGGTAATATTAGATACAGGTAAGTGGTCGCTAGGAAAGGAATTGTGTGATTCGGATCAAGTCAAAGCCAGAAACATAATGCTGCGGTCATCATTGCTAGTGCCTCTCAACCACTAAACCCCATTGAGTGGAGTTCAAAACTCCCTTGTTATTTTAAAGGGAATGTTCTGTACAGTGAGCCCAGCTTAATGACACAAAAAGAAGTTGCAGGTAGTTGGGATATTAGTCATGTGACTTAAATTATTTGAATACGATCCAAAAATCAAGTTACCTATGGAATCCGTGTGTGTGCGCATGTGCACACACACACACACACGGTTTATAAAATGCATATTTCCCTAACCACTTTACCAAATTCTCCTGTGCCCTGCTCACTGGAGTTTTAAGGCCTCAGTGCTACTTCGTGAGAGATACTAGAACTATGGAATGCGTGTGTGTGCGCATGTGCACACACACACACGGTTTATAAAATACATATTTCCCTAACCACTTTACCAAATTCTCCTGTGCCCTGCTCACTGGGGTTTTAAGGCCTCAGTGCTACTTTGTGAGAGATACTAGAACTGAGGCACTGTGAGTGATATAGGGTTGCTAAGAGAGAATAAGAACAGTGCCAGTGCGCTCACGAGGGCTCACACAGAGTTCACAAGCTGGTGAGCTGAGTTGTTCAGAGGACAACAATTCCATTTTATGGCAATGACCAGGTTTGTTTTCAGTCTGCACCGGAGAAAACCCAAAGCTGGTGAGGCGTATTCATGAGCGTGAAATACACTAAAGAAACACACCATGGCTACGTCTACACTGGCCCCTTTTCCGAAAGGGGCATGCTAATTTGACAGGTCGTAATAGGGAAATCCGCGGGGGATTTAAATATCCCCCGCAGCATTTAAATAAAAATGTCCGCCGCTTTTTTCCGGCTTTTAGAAAAGCCGGAAAAGAGCGTCTACACTGGCCCCGATCCTCCGGAAAAAAGTCCTTTTCCAGAGATCTCTTATTCCTAGTTTGAAGGAAAAGGGCTTTTTTCCAGAGGATCGGGGCCAGTGTAGACGCTCTTTTCCGGCTTTTCTAAAAGCCGGAAAAAAGCGGCGGACATTTTTATTTAAATGCCGCGGGGGATATTTAAATCCCCCGCGGATTTCCCTATTACGACCTGTCAAATTAGCATGCCCCTTTCGGAAAAGGGGCCAGTGTAGACGTAGCTCATGTGATTAGGGACACTGGGATGTGAATGACCCAGGTTCAAGACCCTACTCTGGCTGATCCAAACTCTCCAAATTTGCACTGTACATCTCTCTCTCTCCAATCTTCTCAGCAACACTTCCTCAAAAGAGCAAATTTCAACCCAACAACTGCAATCAGCTCTACTCCCGAGTGTCTCTCTTCTATTTCTTACTTTGCCTTATTCCAGGCTGCCTCGCTACCTAAGGAAGTGAGGCGAAGTTGTAATTCTTTGCTCCACCTTTCCCAAAGCCTGGAGCTCCAGGGGCCATCAGTGCTACTATGGGCATGTAGACCGCATAGGTTCACTGAGAGGACTTCTCGCTGTAGTTCATCCTCACCGTGAGAGGTGTTTTCCCAGCTCCTAACAACACCAAGCTCCTCTGAGCACCAAATATGAACATGAGTGATGGGTAAACCTAGGGATGGAGGAGGCGAGCCCCTACCTGAGACCCCACCCCTACCACCCATGTCTCCTGTGGGAGCTATAACCTTCAACACACAGGCAGCTCGAAGAGACTGGGGGGAACTGGGCTGAATGGTGGTGGGGCAAGTCTAGGGGCAGAGTGTGGGCAAGGCCAGCCAACGGTTTGAGAGAACATTGCCTTCCCCTATCTCTCATACCCACCACCACCCATGAATACGATATTCGGTAACATTGTGGAATAATACACAAGTGGAAGGAATCACCACTAATAGTGAGGGAGATTGATAGCTGTGAGCATCCTGAACACTACCCGGACCGAGCAATGTGAAAGTTACCAGTTACCTAACCAAGTTGGAGACATGGGGAATGACTAGCAGAGCAACAGTTCACCCACAATGCAATTCAGTACCGCTTGGGTGGTCTAACGCTTTCCATGAGTGAGCTAGTCAACCCTGCCAATGAAATGGAAATATAATTGATTTGCCACAGTATTTTCCCCCTCTGAATTCATTAAATGGCTCCTGGCCAGACTAAAGAAAAAACCTCTCTTCCAGCTTGCAAGAGGAAAAACGTAATTGAAATTTGTTTTGTTTAGTCTAATTAATTTTTTTATGAATATCTATTGTCATTTTGAGAAGAAAGGCATGAAGTCAGGTAAGCACAGAAACAATGGCATCCTATTTTTTCCCTTGGTAGCATGTATAAAAGGGTGCTAAAGAAAGGATAATAAGAAACTAAACAAGTAGAAGAGATCAAAATGTTCGTTAAGTTTTTTAAAGCTACCAATGCAAATGCAACATCATAGAAAAAAAACAGTCATTTGTAGCCATGAAAATGTATTATTGCAATAGTGTCCATTGGCATTAAGTAGATCAGCATCCCAATGTGCCAGATGCTACAAGGACAAACAATTAAAGACACTCCCTGTCCCAAATAGCTTACATGCACAAAGAGTATGCAGAGAAGGTAACTTTGAAACATGTCTGACTTATTTAAATGATAGGGCCATTGCAACTCTATGAGGAAGATCAGTGCTGCTGCAATCGATCTTCCGGTGTTCGATTTAGCGGGTCTAGTGAAGACCCACTAAATCGAACTCAGAAAGTGCCCATCAGTACCTGTACTCCCACTCCTCATGAGGAATAAGGGAAGCGAATGGGACCTCCAGCTGCATGGACGTTGATTTAAGATACCTCGACTCCAGCTACATCACTAATGTAGCTGGAGTTGCATCTCTGAAGTCCACCTTCCACTCTATGCAATTTACAGCTTGTGCTAAGCCAATCAAAAGATGGCATTTCATTTCCCTAAAAGTGGCAGTGCACTCAAACACACCCCAATGACCGTTACGGGGGCATCACACCATTTCCTCCCTTCTGAAATGTGTTTCAATCATTTAGATTTGTGACCAGAGTGACACTGTTGGGCTCCAAGCACCTCCAACAAAGTACAAAGAAATCTCAGTTACTTACAAACGCACACACACACACACACACACACACACACACACACCTCTTTTGCTTGAAAACAAACCAAAAAATAACCTCATCAGAATCAAGCCCTCTTGTATCCCACCTCTTTCTCTTGCTCTGCTCTTCATCACAACTCCCCCGTAAAGAGGTAAGCCAGGCAGGGAATCAATAGAGTCAGACTCTTGTTTGGATCTAGGAATGGGGATTCCATTCCATAGCTGAAGGTACTTCAAAGATACGGACATTGCTGGCATCTCCTTCTCTTTATAAAGAGGAAAGTCTAGTTCAAGCAGGTGCAGCACCATGGAATGAAGAGACAGTCTTGCTCATGTCAGGTCCCGAGCACTACAGGGATTTTTAAGTCACAACGTACACCAGCTTCTCACATGCCAACCAGCAGACCGAATGTCGTCTGGGTGGACCAAGAACAAAGGCAGATACGTGTCACCCTCCAGCCATCTTTGGACACGACCAGATGTCTAAGTGCACGTCACGCAACCCAACCAGACGTCCAAATTCCAGTTGGACATCTCTGCATAAAGACCAAGAGCTATAAAGAACATGTACTCAGACTTCCCTTTTAACCCCTACAGAGGGCTCCCTTTCTTCAGGGAAATGATGCACGTTAGCTGAGGAGGCAACATGAGGGCACAACAACAGCCTTCTTCCTCTGTGTACAGAGGGGATATTAAGTGAGCACTTTCCACCAGCACTATTCTCCTTCTCAAATTTAATACTTAATTGACGTTTTGGGTATCTTCCCTTCAGTCGTTTCCATGGAAAACTTACACACTGTGGAAATTAGGACGAGCAACTTTGCATAAGCCGCATTTATAATTGGTTGCAGTAGGGTAAAGCATTTATCTCCACCAATGAGGATTAATATGTTCATAAAACACTAGTGGCCTTTCCCGTGCCAGCAGAGATGAATGTGTTATCCCGTTGCAATCCATTATGTATTCTAAATCTATCTATATCTTAGATATACATATTTATAAAAATGATGTATTGCATTTATTAAATATTAAGTGGATTACAAACCTGAAGAATTTTTCCAGGCCTTTATATACCGTCTGATTTTTTTTATTTAAGTAGTATGCAAGGAGTATAAATCTTTAAAAAGAAAAAAAAAAGTTTTCTTCATTGGCATTCTAAGTCGGCAAATCTCTATCAAAAAAAGGCTTCCGGCGTGCAATGTGCAAAGATTATCAAACCAGAAGGTTTTGACTCTCAAGGCGTAACAGGGAATGCATGGTATTGCCAAAGGCATTTGTGTGTTGAGCTAATCTGATGGCTGTAGACTGAGGTCCTATACTTAGAACAGGGTTGGGCTGTCAGGAGACCTATGCTCTCATCATCATGTTGTAGGACCTTGGAGCAGCCTCTCTGATGCTCAGATATCATCCCCAACTACGTCTTACATAGCACATTTTGTAATTTAGCCCAGCCTCACAAAAGCCTGGTGAAGTCGGTAAAGTTCTTTGAGAACCCCAGAGCAGCTATTTCGTTATCAGCTTCCAGGGGTGCGGTAAGACTTTCACACATTATCCCCCCCATTTGATTAAGAAGTGTATCATAATTGCATGCGCACAAGGGAGCTGAATTAAGGATTCAAAGACAACCTTGATTCCGGCACTCGCTAACTTTTGAGGGTTTGACTTGGAAAAACATACTAAAATTCTGTTAATAGTGACTGTGTGTGATTTCAACTTTAAAAAAAAAAAGCAAACTAGAAAAAAAAAACCCACAGGAATTTCATCATGTGCCACCATGTGGTCCATCAGTAGAACTGGAATCTTTAGATTCGCCACACAGATTTCTCTCACTTGACCGAATGAAGTGCATGACAGCACTGTGAGGTTGGTATCCTCGATGTGAGGCTAACATTAGAGAAGGAGGGCGCTCTACCAGTGGATTTCACAGATCTTTGCTGACAGCTAAGGAACAGTGTATGGCAGGAATCTCAGGCAAGCCCTGGAGAAAAGTATGTACAGACTCTTCTGCTCGTGTCCTCTAAGCTTGACTTCTTCCGTCTCAGCCCTTGCCATCTGTCCATGTCCCTGTCACTTCCTTACCTCTGGCTCTTTATCCCGCTCCCATTCTCCTTGCCTACCCACCCCAGTCTTCACACCTCAGGCTTCCCCTTCTCCCAGTCACCTTGCTCAGCCAATTCTAGTCTCCCCCGTCAAGCTTGCTATCTGAGTTCTACCCCTCCCCCTGCCCCCGACTCTCCCCTTCTCCGTACTCTGCCAATCTTCAGGCTGTGGCTGAGTTTGGAAGATGAATCGTCTCAGGAAACGATCCCCACAGGATCTTATTACTCTCTTCATCAGTAAAAATACTGTCTTCGGGGCAAGTCCTGCCGCCGTGCCTCAGATCTATCACGGCAGGTAATAGAATAAGCCCACGAGGCACGGACGTTGAAGGCCGCAAAGGGCCACTAACTCCATCCTGCACTTATCTATTGGGCCTTTGCTCACCCACAGGCGTTGTCGTGACTACGACACTCCTGAGCCTGCTTCAATAGCTCTGGGGAAGCTCTACTCCGGTTGCAGAGCCTTTGGCGGGGTGGGGGAGGAGGGGAGAGATTAACAGGTTTCAAGGCCAGAAGCGACCACTGTGATCACATAGTCTGACCTCCCACATCTCACAGGCCAGAGACCATTCCCAAAATAATTCCTAGAGGGAACACAAAGGGCTCTGTTGCTCTTAGAGGAAGGAAAAACCAACATTCATGCCTAACTAAGAGGCTGACTGTGCTATTAGCAATTGGCAGGCTGGTATTTCTTCCTTAAAATGCTAAATTATGTCTATGATTATATTTAACTTGGTATTTTTCATCAACCTTGATACACACACACACACACACACACACACACACACACACACACACACACACACACACACACAGAGGCAGCATTGCAAACACACTCCATTAAGGAAAAGCTTGGCAATATGATGTTTACTTGTTTCCATTTCGGTGTTTCTCCTCCTTCACAAAACCCAGTTCGGTGATCAGCGGGGCTCCACCCACTCTGCTCTGTTTTCTGGCATATGTCGTATGGGAAAGGGGAAAACAAAAATAGAAACTGGAGTTCTTTGACTCAGAGATTCAGGGGGATAATTCAGTTCAGGGTGCAAGATTCCATCTCATCAGCACTACCCGAGACACGGATGCTGTACAATTTCATATTATGAGTGTCCTGAAGTGAACAGATTTTGGATCAAGCCTTGAGGGAGGTTCACTGGGCAGTTTAAACCCACAGCCAGAACACATGTCAGAATTCGCTGGCCCAAAGTGCATGGAACAGCTATTCTGTGTGTCTGTTCCAAAACCAGCCATGGAGAGGTTTCCCAAGCTGGGATACAAAGGTCATAATCCACATGTGGGAGAACTCTAGGTTTATCAGGGCCACGAGCTCAGGTGAAAGGATTTCTGGCTGCTGTTCTTCTACTTTCGCCACGTGATACATGTTGTAGCATAGTGACATCTTGCTTCCATTTAGTAAGGCCCGATTCAAGTCAGTCATACACAAAATTACCTTTAATGGTTTAACGGAAGGTTTCAATTAGCCCCCCAATTTCAAAGTTTTGCAAAAACAACCAATGAATGCATTCCCCAATTTTCAGAGAGTGTGTTTCTAGAAGGACACTGACCATTCAAGCACCTGTCACCAAAACACCTGCTAATAAGATAAATCCATAAAGCAAACTGATTAGAAACCAATGAGGAATACAAGTGAATAGCAACTGTGCTCATTTCAACCTTTTCTGGGCAACAGAATAAAAACAGATTTTTTTTTTAATCTGAAAAGGTATTTAAAGCTTAGTATTCCCTCTACTGTTTCACTGATAACATATCACCTGAGATAAACTAAATATGATTTATTATAAGAGCAATAAACCATTCAACATAACACCAAAAGTGAAGCTATCAAATCAACATTTTAAATTTTATTTTCATTTTAAAAGTCAAGTGATCGGGGTGGCAACAGCATAATTAAACAGCTAAATGAGCAGAGTTTGCTACAGAAAGTCATAAGCCTACTACTATATAAGGATCAGACGCATATATATATTACATGGGTGTGTGTGTGTGTGTGTATCTATCTATCTATCTATCTATATATATATATATATATATATATAAATAAATCTACATCTATTGGCTAAATCTACAGCTATTGGCTTTAGGGCTTGTCTATGCTCAGTGGAGGACCAACACTCCGGTGATTGATCTCCCGGGGTTTGATTTAGTGGGTCTAATAAAGACCCACTAAATCAAACTCTGAGGGCACCCACGTCAATTGCAGTACTCCTCACAGTCACAAGGAGCAAGGAAAGTCGAAGGGAGAGTTTCTCTCATCGACCTTCCGCTATGAAGCCACCCCAGAAAAATCGATTTAAGGGACATCGACTCCAGCAATGCAATTGTCATAGCTGGAATTGCATATCTTACATCGATTTTCTCTACCAGTGTAGACCTGGCCTCAATGGAACTATTCATGATTTACAACAGCAGCATACCCAAATGCAAGATATGTGCCCCATTTTCCAGGGCTGAATTTGATTGAAAACCTGCATTATCGGTTTCTCCAGCTATTGGCACTGAGAGGGAGACAGAATCTAGCTACTCTTGCTTCCTTGGCGAGAACATAATGGCCATGTAGTTGCTTATGCTACAATGTATCAAAGAGACAAACTTCCACGGGGGAAAACGAACCCGCAGTAAACCAGACACTGCAATTTGCCCACCAATGAGGAGTGTAAACTACATTTCCTCCTAAGTACAATTATTGACTTAACATAGCTGCTTATCAGACCTTGGGCCAATATGGTTTTGCTGATGCCAGTATTTCAAGCCCAGCACCAAGGCGGCCATAAATATAACAGTGTCGTACTCGGTTCATAATTGTGCTTGCAACACAGTGCTTATTCTTGGCTAAACTAGCATTTCATTTACAGAGTCCCTCTGTCTGAACGACCTGCAGATCTGGTTCCCCCAAATCGACACCCAAATCAACGGTCACGATTAAGGTTAAAGACTTTGATGTGGCCAACTGCTGATTCAACCACTGGAGGAAATGCTTATAGCTGAGTTATTCATGTTCTACTTCAGACTGGCCTAGAGAGATAGTGTCTGTTTTGTTTGCAACCAAGAAATAAGCATGCTGTACAATTGCTGAGAGTGCTTTTTGGGAATGGTGTTAAAAACTCAGCACACACACACACCCCTCTCTCTAGGAGAGCCAGCTAAGCACAGCTGCACAGTCATTCCGTTTTGGTTGGTTTCATATTTTTGCAATTTTTGAAAACATTGGCAAAGCCTCTTCCTGTCAAAAAAGCACACACGGTGCCCTTGCCAACGTTAACAGAAGTCTCGCACTTTCACACATTCTACCATCAGATAGCAGCAAAGAGAGGGCCAGAAGAGCACTCTCACCATCAGGCTCATGACACCAATGGAAATATTTTCTTCCACTGCAAAAGTACTTTCCCCCCAATCCTAAATTCCAGAAGTAAGACTTTCTATCCCTGGCCTGATATTCTCAAGCACTAGGGGGCACGTCTACACTACAGAGAAGATCGACCTTCTAGAGGTCAATCGTCTACAGTTTGATTTACAAGGTCTAGTGTAAACCTCCAAATCAAACACTGAGGGCAGCCCCCACCAGTGTCCTGTAATCCTCATTCTGCGAGGAGTAAGGGAAGCTGATGGGAGCATAGGCAGGGGTCACCAGGCTTTTTAAGCATGAGGTCACTTTTGGAATTTCAAAGCAATCCAGGATCTACCTCAAATCCAAACACCCTTGCCCCGCTTCCTACCCGCCCCTTCTCCGAGGCACCGCCCTTGCTCAGTCCATCCTCCCTCCCCTATTCTCACTCAATTTTATTAGTCTGGGGGCAGAGGTTTGGGGTGCAGGAGGGGTCCAGAACTGGGTCCAGGGTTTGGAATGTGAGCTTCAGCTGGGCACCACAGGTGGCTTCTGGGTGGTGGTGCAGAGTCAGCATCCCTACCCCGGACCTGGCAGAAAACTCTCTCCATCCCTGCCCCTCTCTGCTCTATGGAGATGGGGTACACGATGAAGGGAGGGGCACCTTGACATCAGCACCCCCTTCCTCTTTTTTCTATGCCTCGCACAGCAAGCAGGAAGCTCCAAGGGGTGAGGGGCACCTCCAAGGCAGAGGCCAGGAGCAGCACGGCAGTACTGAGAGGGGTAGATGAAGTGCTGGCACTTGACAGCCTCCTGGCCAAACCTGTCAGGACCACTTGTCAAAGGTTCCAAGATCTACAGGGAGATCCCGATCGACTTGTTGGTGACCACTGGTGTAAGTTGAGCCCCTGCAGCTACGTATCTTGTGTAGCTGGGTGGCGTACTGTCAGCTGTCCTGCCTGGTCTAGTGCTAAGCGCCTACAGAACCTTCTTGACGTCAGTGAGAGCTAGAGGAGCTAAACACTTTGGAAATGTGTACACGTACATTGTGGGAACAGGCTGTGTTTTGTCTAGTCTAGGCTAGTCTTAGGTGCAAGCTCAAACTTGTTCATCCTCTCCCCCTTGATTTCAACTTCATCCCATTCGACAGCTTCCCCCAGAATTCCCTTGCTGGTTTTATTTATGCTCCTTATGTCCACTGATGTTTCCTGACTGTCATGCAGCATTGGGCAGTCTCCTCACAACACCTTCCAGTTTTTTAAACATCAAGCTAACGACCAATAAGGGAAGAGTCTCCTCTCCACTACTCCCTCCTCCCCCCCCATAGACAATTCTCTAACGAAGCAGCAGCTGTTTAAGAAAAGCATGGACTGAGTTTGTCTCACTCATCCCTAGTGCAAATTAATTGTTACTGAAAGGTTAAGCAAAATGTTAGGAGAGAGACAAGGTGAAAGAGGGAATATCTTTTATTGGATCAAACTTTCGCTGGTGAGACAGACAAGCTATTGAGCGACATGGAGCTCTTCTACAGGTCTGGGAGAGACACTGACAGTATCTCAGCTAAATTGAAGATTAAACTGATAGTTTAGCCTAAGCAGTTAGTACATATTCTAAAGGACAATTCAAGGTGAAGAAAGTTCTCTGTAGCTTGACAATTTGTCTGACTCACCTCCCGAAGTTTGTCCAATAAAAGACATTTCCTCACTCATCTTCTCTGTCTACTATCCTGGGATCAAGGTGGCTGAGACAGCTCTAATGGACAGGAGAGGCGTTGACCAGCACTAAGGGGTTAAGCTCAGGTGGCTAGCAGGAGTGTTGGCCAGGGGACCAGGAGAACCAATCGAGATAGAGGGTTGAAATTTGAATTGGATATAGTTACTTGCTCACTTTCTTTGTGTGGGAGAGATTAACCAGGAGAGATTAATCATTCTTTGTGTGGAAGAGACACAGAAGGACTTAAACCCAGGCAGGATCACCATGCCTCCAAGGAATTCTGGGCATGGCAGTGGACTGAACAGAGAGAAAATTAGAAGTAACAGAAAAAAAATGAATTCAGTCGCATTCAGGGTAGCTTTTCTTTATTTTGTGGTTTGGTTTGAGCTGGTCCGTGTGAGTCTCTGTTTCCCCTCCCGAATTACCATCTAAGCATTGTTCCTACAGAGTCTCTGGGTTTTTAATTTATTTTCCTTAGTTGCTCTGTAACATCTAGCAGCCAAGTATGCTTTATCAAAATTATCTTTTGTTTTGTAATAAAAATCACCTTTTTTGAAGGTGATGATTTGATTCTTGTGTGATGGATGGATGGATGGATGGATGGATGGATGGATGGATGGAAGGTAGGTAGGTAGGTAAGTAGGTCTGTCTGTCTGTCTGTCTGTCTGTCTGTCTGTGATGGAGGGGTCAGCTACCAGGGACTACAGCTTGTTTTTCTCTCTTCTTTTTTCAAGCTCTTTTGGGGCAAAAGAACTTGGAGTACCCCTGGGGGTGATTTTGAGTGTTCAACTCTGGTTTTAGAGAAAAAGCACTTGATGGTGGCAGTGATTCCCCAAAATCGGTATATTGTGATTCTGAGGGGAAGCTTTGGTAACCAGTGCCTGTAAAGGCGAAGGGTTTTTTTGTTTTCTTTTGAGCTCTTTGCGGGGCCCCATCTTCTGCACTCTGAGTGTCTGAGTGGGGAACAACTCTGACAACAACATTGCTTTCATTTAGTCTATGGACGTGGTAACATTCGCTCTCATTATGGAGAAAATACTTCTTCTGGGACCAAGTTTATCTACAGAAATCCTACTTGCGATTTTCAAAGTAGTCTAGAGATGTAGAGACATATCTTGCAATAGGAGAGTCTGAATTTGATAAACTACTCAGTACAATCCCTATTTTATATCTCTATATTAATACAGAGAACTGATAAGCCCTTTCTCAGTAAAACACAAGTGCCTGTACTTAAGCACTTCTTTGAATGAAGCCTAAATGCTGACTTCTTCCCTTTGTATTACATATAAGAGAACACAAGGACTAGAGGAGTGGGGACGGAAATATCAATGAAACTTGAAATAGTTGCAGTGGTAGATTCTACAAACTTGAACATGGCTAAGTTAAAAGTGTCATGCTACGATTAAGTTAATTAAGGGTTTATTACACAAGCACACACTGATGTCTGGGTTTGTATCAAAATCCCACAAAGTTATTGGTTTCATCTGACACAATATAATCCAGTGATTCACAATATAATCCAATATAATTCCAGTAATCCAGTGATTATAATCCACAATATAAACCGTCCCCGCCCTCCCCCAACTGCAGTGAATATGCTTTGAAGGAAGCAGGAACAGGAAATGCTTGACCTTCCTCCACAAGTGTATGCAGAATGTTATTCAATGCAGGCCTCACCATGCATAGAAATATCTCTTATGCCCACACCTGCTAATTGTGATATTACCTAAACTACTGCACCTATTTATAAAGTTGGCATTTCTCATTTATTTTCTTTACCTGCTTTATATAGTAACCTTGCTGTGAATCAGACTTGAATCAATCATTCACTGTCAAAAGGAAATTACTGCACAGAAACAGGGCATACGCCTTTTAAATCATTCCTATCTAGATATTTAGTAGTACAGGTTGAACCTCTCTAGGCCGGCACCTTCAGGACCTTACCAATGCCAAACCAGAGAATTTGCTGGACCATGGGAGGTCGATATTGTCCAACAGCACGACCAACACTTCCACTGCTTGCTGGGCTCTCAGAAGACATTGAGGGGTAAATTGGAGCTAAATAACAGCACAGAACACGGAGAGCCAGGACTGGTGGCTGTAAAGAAACTTTATGGGACCACGGGAAACTTAGCCACATCCCATGCTAAGTGGACACGCGGCTAACTAAAGACATGGCAGACCACAGATGTCGCCAGACCAGATGAGAGAGGTTTAACCTGTACAACTCCAAGCACAAAAGACTTGCTTTTGAGGGCAATATCCAGCTATTCAGAGAGCACGCATTCCAACACGAGCAAGCATAAAAGGGTGGATAATAATGTATTTCTGTGTAGCTTTCTAAAGGTGTACATGCAAGAAATAAACCCAAAAGTTACAATGTCTTCACTCGGCCCAAGAGGTTATTGTTATATCATCCAGCCAAAATATCTCCATTACTGAATTTAGATTTCTTCGGTTTATTACATACAGTTAAAAAAACCCTCAATCCACTTAAGTTGTTATCCATATATGATTATGTTAGGTATTGAAGACAAGTCTCTCAATGCAATGCAGTGATACTAGTCCACGGCGAAGTCTCACAGACTAATGAAATACAAAACAACTGACACCTCTCTCTAACTGGAGATTTATTCTCAGAAGTTCAGAAAATTAAATTAATCCTTTCAGGTGGTTTGACTTAAAAAAGAAATTGAACTGCACGCTCTCGAAGAATGCACACAGATTTTTTTCTCCCGCTCTCCTATTATATTGCAATACAACACCAACCCAGATGCAATTCCACTGGAAAATTGCTTGCTATAAAGAAACAGTTGCATGAATTTTTTTCCAGGTGAAGGAAGAGGTAGTACATACTTTCTCTCAACTTAATATCCATATGTAAGCTGGGTCCGAATGAGCTCCCTTGTCACAGCTAGCTGGGAGTGGGGAGAGACATCAGGAGCAGGCTGTATTTAGATGAACATGCCATACTCTGCCCAGCTATCCAGCATATAGAGCCATGTTGCTCAAAGTGATCATCTTTGGTTGGTGTTGGGTTACAAATCACTTTTATCAATGTGGTACAGGATGCATCTCTCTAGTCCGGCACCCTCGGGACCTGACCGGTGCCGAACCAGAGACTTTGCCAAACCACAGGAGGTCGATATTGTCTAGCAGCATGACCAACACTTCCACTGCTTACTAGGCGACTAACAGTTACGTAGCTAAGATGGAACAGGTTATAATCAATGGTTAAAGTAAAGGGAAATTTGGAAGGAGGGAAAACACAACCCCCATTTCTCTGCTAAAAGCAGACAGAAGCTCCCCACTCCCACCTTTGTTCATCCACTCCTCTGTGCCTCTAGGGAGCCCTGGTACATTTCCATGGTACTCCCCCATGAATACATTTCCATGGTACTCCCCCATCTTTGTGCGGTGAGTGTTAGATTCCTTAGCACAATTTATTAACTGGAAATGCCGATCCGTTGCACCCTTTGCCCCATCCTGGGAAACATACAGTTTTCCCCATCAGAAATCACAAAACGCTGCTGGGCATTTGTTGAGAGGCACCTCAGCAACAGATGAAGCAAACCAAGGCATCTATACCTAGACTCAGCCCTAGACAAACTGCTGGCAACTGGCACCCTAGGCAAAACGCGTGATCGGTGCCCCCACCTCCAAACCCCTCAACGCCATTTAACTTTGGTGCCCTAGGCAACCGCCTAGTTCGCCTCTGTGGACAGGCCGCCAATGCTCTGCACTCATTATTCACTTTTTTTTTTCGTGTCACGTGGGTACTGGTTGGCAACTACTTACCAATCCAGTCCTGACAAATGCAACCTCTGGATAAAACAGATAAAGAGTCTCTCTCAAATTCAACCAATTCATTACAGAAAACTTTAATCATCATATAACAAAAGGCAGAAAAGTCAAATTCTTTCCTGGAATAACTCCACGGAAGCCGACATTGTGATGCCAAGAATGAATTAGGCCCCAACTAAACTAAGTGACCAACATTATGAGACCCACTGGTTCCATTTGAAAGGAAGAAAAGGGGTTTACAAAATGCTTAAGAGTTTATAAAGGACCAGGCAGTCAGTACTGGGCATGCCCTTAAGTTCCTTTCCTGAGAAACTAGCAGTCTTGTTCCAGCAAAAGCAATATAGTGATGGTATAAGTCCAATGTACTAAAAAAACCTACTGCACAGGTGATTAGATAAAAACATTTTGTTGTACAATTTAAAAGACATGATAAGCACCATGCGATATAATTCTAGAGAATTGATGAGCTAGCGTGTCATTTCACGGCACATTTTTCTGTCATGGAAATAATCAAACGGACATGTTTGACTTTGAACACAACAAGGAGTTGGGTGGCACTTCAAAAGCTAACACATTTATTGGGGTATTAGGGCATAAGCTTGCATGAGATACTGCTCACTTCCTCAGAGGCTGAAGAGAGAAGAAAACGGAAGAGGCAGGGATACAGAGATGGGAGACAGTGTTAATTAAATCAGATGGGGCATGTCTCCAACAGTGCTGAGGTGAGAGAGTACCTGAAGATGAAACAACCTATAGTAATGCGTGAACCACACCCTGGGTCCATTTAAACCTTGTCTCAAGGTGTCAAATTTGTATATTCCAGCTCAGCATTTCTGCATTGCCATCTGGTTTTGTGTTTTAGTTTTGCTTGAGAATGGCAACTTGCAAGTCAGAAACTCTGTGTCCCAGGAGATTAAAATGCTTCCCCGCTGGATTTGTAAGTTGCCATTTTCAATGGCTAATTCATGTCAATTTATTCTTTTGCAAAGTGACAGTCCGTTTTGTCCAATGTACGTGGCAAAGGGGTATTATTGGCATATATTACATTAGTAGATGTGCACCATAAAATTTACCCGGTAGCTAGAACCAATGAAGAATCAATGAAGAAATCTTACATAAAAACTAACTGCCTAATTTACAAAGTGCTAAGTGCCCGTAGCTTCACTAAATGAATCTATATCACCAAATGCCTTTGAACATTAGCTATTCTTTGCTTGTATTAATTTGTCTTTCTAATCATAGGTATCAAAAGACAGCTACCCATAAAATGAATAATGCATCCTGCAGCTTAAACCACACCCAAGTGTCCTTGCATGGCATACCACCAATACTGGTAGATGTGGAATTTACTGTACAAGATTTTCCGCAATATTAGGGCAATAGATAGTTCACTGCTACATAAATTTAGATCTCAGAGATATTATGCAAATCAGTGTCCAATTCTCCCTGCCTAAAACGAGACAAACCCCTCTAAAGATATGCCCTTTATTTTCATGCTGGTAGTTTCTTTAAAACCTCTGCTGTAATGCGTAGCTTGAAATGCAATTTAAATAAACTCAACAGCCAAGAGTGAGGTGCCACAGTGTAATTTGAGCAACAGAGCCTTAAATCCCTAACGATCTAATTAAAATTGAGTTAAAGAATGCTGCAGTTGACTTTTGCTTCCTCAGGTATCTCAAACTTTAAAAAAATACAAAAGATTCAGTGTTAACACATTCCAGTGAAATACATTCAAGTCTCAATATATGGCATGCAATTTACACTGAAATAAATTAGGAAGACAGCCGTGCAAGATTCCTAAATTCCTAGAAAAGTACAGAATGGCAGCAGGTGTTTATAATTTTGATCACACTTTCCATGTTGCAAGCAGAGCTGAGAGGAAAAAGGCAATTTTGTTTCACCGAGGATTTTAAAATTCCTTTTCAAATTCAGAACCAAGAAAAAACATTTTGAAATTCGCCTCCAAAGGGGATGGAGCCCTGACTCCAGTATAATCTGTCTGGTGGGCTGTCCCCGAGTGGCAGAGACCCAGACACCTTGGGGACCTCAAGCAACCCCCACTATTGGACTGTACAGGAACGAGCCAGACAAGGGGTCAGGAAATACCCGGCAGATCTTTGTCAACACGGAACAGTCACAAAATATTTCATTTTTGTCACATCGGAAAATTCTAATGATCAATAGAGAGTGGTAATATAGATGGTTAAAGATGATTAAAAATATTGACAGCATCACCCTATTGACTGGTTGGTCTTAACAACTGATGAACCATGTATTAATCCTTTCCTGACTGTTCACTAGTAGAAATCAATCATAATTTGGGTGAAACTTTAAAAAAAAGAAATCCCCATGCAAATAAAACACACAGGCTAAAATTTGGAAAGCCATCTTAAGAAATTTTGATAGCCAATTTGTATTCATTTTCACAAGATTTGAGCATCATCTGACTCAGGGTGTCAAACCTGAAATTCCTGTAAATTAACAGAAACAAATAATCTCTCCAGCTAAGATTCCCCACATCTCCTGAAGGTGCTACGTTTTCTAAGAATACATTTAGTAGAGGTGGAGAAAGTGACATTTCATGAAAGGAAATATGCATCACCTCTATGGAATTGTATGCATTCAGCTACTCCCCTCTCCTTCAGAGGGATAAATCAGCATCGATTGAGTGTAGCAGATGGAGTTTAAATACTAATTCTCATTTATAGCATGACCCCTTTACACTGCTAAAATGATGTAAAAGGATCTTGGTGTAAATGAAAATCAGGCCTCGTCTCTTTAAGTAGCCATATACCTGGAAGCACCTAACTATCTCTCCTCTATTGTGAGCGGTGTACCAGAATGAAACTTCTGTTTAAAAAAATCATTAACACTTATTTCCCAAAGGTGCAGGGACCATTTTGAAAGGTGAATGAATATTCTCATCTCAGGAACGCCACTTAGTGCTGCTTATAACTACAACATGCGATCGCTCTGTAACTGAATGATGTAGTTTTAGATGCAAGGTACATTTACAAAATATACATTTTACTTGCTTTTGAAAAACTTCCTTTCTTGCCTGATATTTCTTACCCTCCCCCCCCCCCATTCCTGGGCATGTATGCTTAAGGATATATATAATATCTTCTGTGCAATACTCTTTATCCACATGTAATTTAAAAGGTCAAATGATACATTTGCAGTTTCAATTCTTATTTAGCAGTACAAGTTGAACCTCTCTAACCCAGCAACCTCAAGACCTGACCGGTGTTGAACCCAAGAATGTGCTGAACCATAGGAGGTCAATAGTGTCTAGCAGCATCACCGACACTTCCACTGCTTGCTGGGCTCTGAGAAGGTAGTTAGGGGTAAATTAGAGCTAAATAATACCACAGAACATAGAGATTGAACTTGTGACTGTAAACAAACTTTCTGGGACTGCCTGGAGCTTCGCCATACCCACGAGAAGCGGACATCTGGCTAACTAACATCATGCCGGACCATGGATGTAGCCAGACAAGAGAGTTCCAAACTGAGGAGGTTCAACTTGTATTTGTAGTATGGTCATAATGGGGATCCCCTTGTGCTGAGCACTGGACAAGCACGTAGCGGGGAGCGGGGGGGGAGGGGAGGAGAACAATCCCTTCCCCCCAAGGACTTTACAATTCGGATGTACAGATGGATAAAGAATGCAAACAGAGAAAGGAGAGACAAGGTAACCAGGAAGTGAGCATAATTTTGCATAACAAGCTATAGTCTCTCTGGCTGGCTAATGTATTCGCGTGTTAACATTACTTCCCCTTCGTGGCTGAATGACTCTGCAGACTGGGGAGTTCCCCTATAGCCCACACGGCATGTACTGGTCATTATTTATCTGCAACAGCATTGTCCTTAGGATTATGCATGCACCTTCATCCAGCTCCATAGATGAGAATCATTCTCATTCTGAAAGAGCGTCTTAGCTGAAAACCCCAGTGAGCAATAGCCTGTAAAAAAAAAATGCTTATATATTCCCCGTGTCCTCCAGAGTTTACCAAATGAATTCACACAGTCAAACATAACATGGAGAGAAAGAATACACAAGCAGAGTCAGGGCTGGCCCTATCATGAGGCGAACTGAGGCGGCTGCCTCAGGTGCCAGACTGTGGTGGTGTGGGCGCCACTAGGACCCAGAGGGTGTGTCTAGACAACAGGGTGTTGTCGACAAAAGTGGACTTTTGTTGACAAAACTATATCTACGTCTACACTACCGCCGAGTTCTGTCGACATAACGTCGACAGAACTCCGCAATTTTGTTGACAGTGGTAAACCTCATTCTATGAGGAATAATGCCTTTTGTCAACAGAGTTCTGTCAACAGAAGGTGTTATTGCATCTACACTGTCCTTTGTGTCTACACTGCCATGTCGACAAAGCGGATTGCTTTGTTGACAGAACTGGATGTAGTCTAGATGCTATTTGTCGACAGAGGCTTTGTCGACAGTATCTGTCGACAGAGCCTCTGTCGACAAAAGCCTGTAGTCTAGACATACCCAGAGTGTAGAAAATTGTGTCTGCTGCTGGTGCATATGTATTCTCTCTGCTCTAGATGCACAGAGATGGTGGAGTGCTGTGCTGGAGCAAGGAGGGCACAAGAGACCTTTCAAAGTTTTGGCCCAAGCGAGGGGGTATGGGGGCGTCATTTGAGCCCTCCGCCTCAGGTGCCAAAATGTTGTGGGTCGGCCCTGAGCAAAGTAAAAGAAAATGAGAGAAAAAATGCTCTAGAAAGGCCACCAGACACAATTATGAGTAATGTTAAAAATTAGTATGTCAAGTTATCTGCACCACAATGTGAAACATGCTACAAGTACAAATCTTACTCTCCAAAACAGATTGGCTCTCCCGGCCTATCCTCAGAACACAATCAGGTCTCAGCAACATCTGGTAACTTCTTACTTAATATCCCAAAGCACACAGAATCTCATTATTATCCTTGTGGTCTCCACTATTAATTATAATTACCAAATATAATAAAGGAGTTGAAAGCTCAGATCCATGGCATGTCCTTTTCTGACTTTGAGTCATAATGGAGCCATGATCCTACTGGCAGACCCCTGCATCCAGTTTAGATAGAAGCTCTGATGGAACTGAACAGTCTTGGTAACAGTGGGTGACCAATTAAATATTGGAATATTGGAGGCATAAAACACTAAGAGAATCATGAGAGTATTTCCTTGCCGTAATATCAGTATTTTCAAAGGATAACATTAAATCAATCTGTTTATCACTATTATTTCTGTTCAAAGTATCCTGTAGTTTTATTGCCCTGTGCAGATTAATCCATTTGTAATTTACTAGGCTACTAAAAGTAGGTGTATTTTGAAGATACATGATTGATTGAAATACATATTTTCAATTTTAATCACCTGACTGAAATTGAAAGACATAACTGCATTGGTCTGTTTCTCCTTCAATATTAAGACCAAAATGTGTTATGGATAACTGTAAATAAGATGTTCCAGCCTCCATCCAATACTTATTTTAATGTAGGTGCAATTAATAAGGAATATAGATATATACATAAAATGCATGGCTGGGGTCTGTTGCATTATGATAACATTATTGCATCCCTGAGTATTAATTAAGTCTTAGATATGAAGAGAGGAAAGAATGTACACCCAGAAAATGGGAAAATCTATTGTAGATAGGCAGAAAAAGACTCGCACACAGGGAGAAAGGTGCTTTTAAAAGGAAGTAATGTGTTAACTTTTCCCTTCCTGTTTGTGAATTAATTGCTTTGCTACTCTCCATGCAACTAAAATTAAAATAGTCAAATATTCTAGCACAATGCAATATTAAGGAGAGAGACCTGCAAGGCATTTTAATTCATTTATGTTTTTATAGTCTTCATATGCTGCCTTCTGCAACAAAACCACAATAAGCTTTGTGTGGTGCCCTTTAGTTAATTGTTTGATATTGCGAGAAGTGGGAACAAGGATTGCAAAGGAAATTCAGACAGCTGTTACTAAACCCAGAGGGGAAAAAAGAGGAAATCCTTCAAAGACGAAAAGTCCAACAGCAATGATCCATTACTTCTGTTTTTCCAATGGGTAAATATATTTTTAAAATCCTCTCAACACAAATGGCAAAGGCGTCAGTCATCAACGAGCAGCAAAACCAAAGTCAAAGATGGACTAGAAATACCCAGCAAGGCCCCAACCAGCTAAAGCTTGCAGAGCAAGGCAGGTTAAGAAAGAGCTGGTGCTACATTTCCAAGGGAAATGCACTACCACCTGGGCGGACACTGGTGCAGAACACGTGGTCTCAAGGTGGCTAGCAGTGATCTCTCAGAAATCTGCCTGTTTGGAGGCGATAGAGTTGCAACCCCTCATTTGTGGCAGAGTGAACTGCTCCCTGCTCCCTCCAAGTTGCGATGATGTTGGGGGATTTCCAGAACAGTGTTTAATTTCACAGGTTTTAAAATGGGAGGGGACAATGTGGTACTTTAGCAGTTTAGATTATCTTAACAGCGATGTTCAAAAGCTTCAGGGGGTAGCCAAGTTAGTCTGTAACTGGAAAAACTTTAAAAATAACAAATAGTCTAGCAGCACCTTAAAGACTAAGAAAAAATGTCAATAGTATCTTGAGTTTTCATGGGCACAACCCACTTCTTCAGATGACTGGAGTATTAAAAGTCTAGATCCAAGAATAAATAAGGGAAGAGGGGTCAGGGGGAGGGGGAGAGTGAAAAAAAATACTGAATTATATTGTTCAAGTTACAAGAGGCTGATAAGAACAATTTGAACCTCTATAAGTGCCCGTTGGTTGGTTAAGTCATATAAGGTAAGTCTAGACTACAGGCTTTTGTCAACAGAAGTTTTGTTGACAGATACTGTCAACAAAGCTTTTGTCGACAAAGAGCGTCTAGACTACCTCCAGTTCTGTAGACAAAGCAAGCCGCTTTGTCGACATGACAGTGTGGACGCAAAGGACAGTGTAGATGCAGTAATGCCTTCTGTTGATCAACAAAAGGTGTTATTCCTCGCAGAATGAAGTTTATGTCGACAGAACTAAGCAACAGTGTAGACGCGGGTATAGTTTTGTCGACAAAACACTGTAGTCTAGACACACCCTAGGACGTGAAAGGTAGTGTGAGAGCCAGTCAATATCTTTACTCATTCCTCTCTGATAGGAATCAAACTTGTAAATGAAGTTAAGTTCCAACCCTTCCCTCCAGAAGGTTGATCTTCTCTGTAATATAGACAAGCTCCAACTCAACACCCATAGAAAGTTACCAGTTTCATCACCTGTTACACGTCAGATTTTTCCTTAGCAGACAGAAAATCAAAGGGATGGATATTCCAAACCATATCGTTTCCAGATGATTCTATTGTGGCTGGGTAGAAAGATCATTTCTTGACATCCTTGTTCAAACCTGACTCCTTCAGCTATGGACTTTCTGACAGTCCCACAGTCACCCTTGGTGCAATCTCTTATAAAGGATTGAAGTTTTAAAGTCACATTTGCCCCAACAGAGACATGGCCCAGCTTAACAATGTGGAACCAACAACCACCACAAGTAATTTTTGCTAAACTCAAGCCAGTCTTTGATTTTTCCTAGATGGTGACACCTGTACCAGTGATGAACTGAAGGAGGTTACTTATATTTTTTCTGTAGTTGAACAAGGCATCACATGCTGACATATCATCCAGCAAAAATGTCCGACCATCTCTTTGCTTGTTCCCAGCAAAGAACAAGATGAAAGAACAGAAAGGAAAGGAAATTGTAACAACCTGTCATAGTGCCCTTCGAATCACATTTATGTGGGGCCACTCTATATCTCTATTCAGGTAGCATGGTAAAATATGGGTTTGACTGGCCATGGAACATTAAAGAGCAAAAGAAAAATTGTAGGACACATACACAGCTCCTTCCCTTCCCCCACAGAACATCAATTAAAATTGATTTGTGTTGTGGTCTAGCCAGTCATCAACTTCATTTTGCTGTTTGAAACCTTATCTACCTTAGGGATTGCAAGTAATTTGACTAAGCTCTGTGCATTTGGTCTTTCATAGTACAGACAGTTTTACAGAGAAGACAAGTTAACAAAAGACCACTCGGCAAGATTTAAGGTCAAGAACATTTCCCACTGTGAAAACTGGTTTCACCTACATTTTGAGCCAAGAAACCTCAATTTTCCTACTCCAATATTTCTCAAAATGTCAGGTCAACATCCCAAGGGAGAGTCTAACCTCTCTTCTAAACATGCTTGGAGACAGATTGTTAAAACAGGATATTTCTCTTCTTGGTTTTGTTTATTGTTTTGGTTTGGTTTGGGGCTTTTTTGGGGGGGCATAAGACTTAACTAAAGTTGAACTTGCTGCTCTACTGCCCGGCTAACATCCTCTATTTTTTCCTCACCATAAGGAATTGCTGTCTGTCTGACTGTTGTGTTTTTGCTCTGACAGAGGGAAAAACAAAGAAATAATACTTTTTTTCAGCAGTCCAGGAAGGACACACTGACTCCCATGGATGGGCAGGGGTTTGGAAAGCGATATTCTATCACACCACACTTTTCCTTTGTTCAGCAGAAAGAAAAGAGGTAACCATTCCTCATCTGACAACTTGTTCTTTTTCTAGTTGTTCTTGTCAAAAGAACAGAATGGAAATAAGAAATATCTAGTGGGCAGCTTTAATGCAAATGTTTGTCAGATACCGGCAGATTGTCCACTAGCATCAAAATCAAGCTACAAATGTTCTTAACATGAACTATCAAAACAGGAGCCTCATTAGCACAACAGGAAGGTCCAGATTTGAAACAAGATGCTCCCATCTTGACAGTGTAGTAAGGATGTTTGGCAAGAAATGAATTCCCCTCCCCTAATCTGATGAATAATGCATGCTGATGATTGTGACAGATTTAGTCAGAAATTTGTTCCCAATCCCAAGCAGACTTCATTTCTCCTTCATATCTTCTCTCTTCGATACATGCCATGACCTTCAAGTTTTGTGATTTGAATATCTGGCCTCAAATGTCAAAAGGTTTGTGCACTCAAGCCCTGCAAATTTGACAGCAGCAAGACTGGATTCGCTATGAATTTCAGACTTAATGCAAGTTCAGGAAAGTGTTTGGACTTCGGTAACATTTCCGCACACAGAAATACTGGTCAGGGAATTAAGTAGCCAAAATATTCTTCAGCAGAACTGCACGGAATGCCAATACCAAGAGAAAGCTGTAAGAGGATTTACAAGTTCCATATTTTCTGTATGGACACCAAGTAAATAAGGTATTGAGGGATTTTTTTTTTAACTTTTAAGAGAGAAGTAGAGAGAGTAGTACAACTACAGCTTACTGACGTTATGATACATATAAAATTGCATTCTCTCTATGCATCCTTCCCCAGTCAGGTGCCAATAGTGAGTTATTTCTTAAGTCACTTTGGGAACAAGATGGGGTGATACAATCTGAGCTGGCTCTGTTCTGTGTCTCTGTGACTTGTACAGCCATTAAGATTTTTTTTTCCCCATCCAGGCCCTGGTTCAGGCAAACAACCAGTTCTCAGCACAAGTGGGGAGGGGGAGACTGCACCCAGTATGCGGGGTGGCAAGAGGGACGCAGGCCTTCCCTACTCGACCGCGTCCCGGCTGAGGGCCCTAGCAGTGGCCACCTTGGGGCCAGCAGGGAATCCTCTCCGAAACACGCTGACACACATCACGGGGTTATCAGGTCCACCTGACCGTCCTCCACTTCCCCTGGGCCACTTTCGGACTCCCCCTCAGTCTGTCCCTGGCTCCCAGGCAGCGGCCGGTTCACAGGGTCTGCTTAGTCCACGTTTGGGGATAGGGAGAAAAGGGTCCTCAGGGTCCTCCCGGCGTGAGAGTTCAGGGCAGGCCTCTGCTCCCTCTGGCGGCTGGGCCTCTACTGAGCTTCTAGACTCAGCTTTTATACTGCCTGCCCCTCCCCTAGGTCTCTGTGGACTTAAAGGGGCAGGTTCCGTCTCAGCCCACCCAAGCTCAGAGACGTGTTCTTCCTCCTCGGGGTCAGTGAGCAGCCAACCCTGCTCACTACAGTAAGACATAAAATATGATCTGGGTCCAATGTGCTAGGTGCTGTACATGCATAGAAAGAAACAGTCCCTGACCCAAACTGGTTACAGTCAAAACAGATAAAGAAGGGAGGGGAAATGAGAGTCTTTGCAGTTCCACTACAAATAAGAGCAATACACTTCAGGTACCTTTCTATTTTTATAACAGTTTCCCCCCCTTGCACATCAGATAAAATTATTGAGTATGGCACTTAGATCCATCTCCTCCAAATATGATGTTTGAGTTCAGTTCTTCTACTGCTAAGAGACATGGTGCTTTATTAGCTGTAACAAACGCCGACTTTCAGCTAGCACTTTGATGGATACGGTGCCAATTATTTTGACGGCGCTTCCAGCTGATGCCCAGCTGGGGTTTTGTCCTGCCTCACCTGCCGTACTTTCATTAGCAAGTAAAGTGATGTCCTGGGGAGTGACACAGTGAAACCCCCATCGCTGATTTAGAGACATTCCTTTCAATGATAGATACACGAATTAAAGTCGCAGCACATACTCCTGCCCCAGAGATTTGGTCTAAATTTTTATTTCTATTGATGTACTGACGACCTACTAGGACTGCCATGGTACAAAACCATAGGACAACTCTCCAGGGAAGAAATGCCAGCAGAAGTCTCTTAAAGCGAAGCAGGATTAGTTTCTGTACTATAATAAAATGTCCCACACAGTGTTGTGGTGGAACTCCGATTGTACTCCCTGGCTACGTCTACACTACGAGTTTTCTCTGCAAAAAATATGCTAATGAGGGATTCATTTGCATGAGTCGTGATCTCATTTGCATATATTCTGCCAATCTATTTTTGCACTGGGGTTTTTGCACAAAAACAAGAAGTCTGGACGCTTTCTTTTTGCGCAAACCCCCCCCTTTTTCTGCAAGATCAGTAAACCTCCTTTTTGGGGGCATAAGGATCTTGAGGAAATAGGGGGTTTTGCACAAAAAGAAAATGTCCACACTGCTTGTTTTTGTACAAAAACCCCAGCGCAAAAATGGATCAGCAGAATATATGCAAATGAGATCACGATTCATGCAAATGAGTCCCTCATTAGCATAATTTTTGCCAAGGAAACTCGTAGCATAGATGTAGCCCCTGGGTCCTACCCTTCCTGGTGGATTTTTAGGGGGCCTCAGAGGTTCGCAGTGACTCTCTCACTGCCTCTTGTCTCTCCCAGAGGCAATGGTTCCTGCTTAACGAGCCACTCTCATCACAGGCAAGTCACTATCTTGAGCGCGGGGGAGAGAACCCCTCCATGGTCCTAGACTCCCCTTTCTGCCCAGTGGCAGCCCACCGGGTTTGGGGAGAACTGGAGGAAACATGGTCCCATCCACTTACTCTGAATTCTGGGCCAAGGCCCTAGCTGGCTCTTGTCCTTATCCCCACAGAATAGCAACCTCTCCCTGGACCACTTCCCCGACAGCTCCCACAGGACCGTCTCCCTGGCATCTTGGAGAACCGTCTCTTGCTTGCCACTGACAGTTTGCCTCCACTCTGCGCCACTTCCTCCTCTCCGGTCCGTCCCTCTTTCTCCTTCCCCCACCTTACCTGAGGGGAAGCCTTATATAGTGGCCCAGCTGGCCTTGATTGGGTGCAGGTGGCCACTCCCCCAGCTCCCAGTATACCTGCCCTCCACCAAACTCCTGCAGCCTTTGGTCTGCCACAGTGGTTAGAACCTTGTTTTCCTGACAGGGCTCAACATAAAGGAATCGAATGCAGTACCAGTGAGATGGCATGAAAGCACCAATTCAGTAGGCCTTGAGGTCAAAGTCTGGGTGGGATGAGAGTCTATTCTGGCTTAAGGACAACCTGGTTCCGCTGGACTGAACCAATTAAGGAGGAAGAGCTGGGGGGAGTACAAAGAGGGGGTGTGCTGGGAGAGTACCAAATTGGTGTGATGATACTGAATGGGCGTGAGTGTCACTTGACAGGACTTCGGCATGGCCAAGCAACAGAGGATTCTGGGAGCTTGGTCCTCTTTGAAAATAAGTGAACTAGAGTACACTGCCGACCGGGCTGCATATACAATCAACACCGGACCCACTGGGCCATATATACGGGCCCACGCAACAGTCAATATGACATGAGTAAAGTTCCAGCGTGGAGCACAAGCCGACTTGGGCTTTGTAAGCTATTAGCTGGCATGTCACACAAAAGCCAGAGTGAATGATTGGTGAATGTGTGGATGTGGGGTACCATCCCTCCTAGTCCTTTTTAGTTCAGATTGGTCCTGCCGTGGGCAGGGGGCTGGACTTGCTGATCTCCTGAGGTCTCTTCCAGCTCTATGATTCTAAAACACGAATTAGATAAAAATGAGTAACTCTACGCCCACTGGGCAGGATTTTAAGACATGCGACTCCTTTGGGAGAAAGCAAAAGAAGAAGGAACCAAGCAAATTAATTTACCTGGTGATGGAATGTGGCCTTTTTATAGGGCAATCTGATGCTGGAGCCTGCTGTAAGTTCGGGATTTTTATATTTTGTTCGTGTGCTTCACAGGTAAACACCATGTGGAGGACAATTACTCAAAGTTAATGTGCATTTTCCTAGGTTCTTCTTTTCCTGGTCATAAAATTGAGGTGTTGGCTATTAAGAATAAATCAATACATGCTAGAAATGTCCATTTACATCAGGGGCAGGCAAAATACGCCACAGGCTGAATCCAGCCCACAGCCCACTGGCACCGTAACCCCAGGCCACTCAAAGCAGCCAGCTGCTAGAGCCATGCACTGCTAGGCACCGTACATGCAGGGATGGAAGATTTTGTATGCTGGCTCTGCCCCCAGCATTATCATCGCAAGTCCCAATGGTCGGAAACTTACCACAGGGTCTCGCTGGGCTGCTGGCTGGGAGCCATCTAGGTAAGCGCCTCCTGGCCAGAGCTTACATCTGGCACCTATGCCCTCCCTCCACCCCACTTCGCCATGCAAACCATCTTCACTGCCTACCTCTGCCGCCTTAGGTTACAACTCACTCCCAGACCCTGCCTCTCCTCCTATATCCCTCCCCAAAGCCAGAATCCTCTCCTATACCCATACTCCACACCCCAATACCTCCCCCAGGTCACCACCCCCTCTTTCACTCCTTCTCAGCCCCCACGCTCTCGCCCGCATCCCAATCCCATACCCCGAGCTCCTTTCTGCACCTAACTTCCATCCCAGACCCCCCCCACCTCCATAGAAAAGTGTGGCCCTTGACCTCCTACCGAAATCTTGGCATGACCCTCCCTCCCATACTAAGTGGTGCACCCTCATTTTGCAAATAGTCCCACTGAATTCAGTGGCACTATTGTGGAGGAAGATCCTAGTTATTGTGAGCCAACAGCAGAATCTGGCTCCAAGCTCAGAACGCAGGGAAAAGGTGCATTTAAAGGTAGGTGTCCCCCAAAATATCTATTTTCCGTATTTCCAGGACAGGGAAGGCAGTAAAAATAGAGGAGACCCCCCCCCCATTAGTTGAAAACATCAGGCAAAGTAGCTCAGCTAACCCAAGTGTCCCTGGAAGAGCTTTTCATAATTTCTGCTTTAAAATAAAAGGGATTTCTGTGCTCAGGAGTCAGAAGTTAAAGCTAATTACCACCATCGGGGGAGCCTGGCATTTTCGGTATGTTCTTTTGTCAATTAAAACTGTCACTTGCAAGTAGCCCCACCTCTACTTCAACCCTGCCCCAGACCCTGGACATAGTGCCCGAGTGTGTGTGTCGGGGGAGAGCCCCTGGCTTCTGAGTGGGGTTGGGAAGAGACAGAAGGCCCATGCTGGTTGGGGTAATGGAGGGGGAGAGAAAAGGCCCCATAAACTGGGGGGGGGGGGAGGAGAAAACCTCACCGGACGAGACCTCCCTGCCCTGCCTCCTCAACCCCCAAGCCTCATTCTCTCGCTCCCCTGAACTCCCCGCCTCCTGCACTGCCCCCCCAAACATCCCCAAGCCATGCCCAGAGTCCTGCATCCCCCTCATAGCTATCCACTTGCCCTGAAGGACCGCGGGCAATGCTGGATACGTCATCTCGTTGCTAAATATGAAAGAGTTCCTATTAGCGTGAGTGTCACACCTGCGCACACCAAGGTTCCCAATCATTTTAATACCAGGCCTGATTTGGGGACAAGAACCTGCCTACCCTTCAAGTGATACCTGGACATTCTTATTCATAGTCTGTAGAGCAGACTGCACCCCAGGAAGGACTTCCAGGGAGTCGGGTGCCAATGCTAATTTTAAACCTCTACGGGCCCCTTTGAAATTCCCAGCCAATGAGCGCTGCAGCAGTAGGAGGATGGTCGAAAGTTGTGCGAGTAGCAAAGACTCCCTCTGCACCACCGCATGTTACAAGTTCTGAGCATGGCACGAGGGGGCGGAACACCAGGAAGACCCAAGAGAATGTACAAAAGCACTTAAAAAGGAATGCATTAGAGCTAAGTAAATCCAGGCAGTCGCTGATTGGCTGCCCTTCTTCGTTCGTGCTTTTGTAGTTTCAGGTGTGCAAAGAAGCTAAGCCCTGCTTGTGAGAAGACTTTCTTTTGAAGTGCCTGTCCTCTGCCATCATTAAAAATAATAGACAACCTTAGCTTCTAATGAATTTAATAGGGAGTGCGGCGATCAGGATGAGAAACATCTGCAGACGGGCACAGACGCTTAGATTTATGGAGTGTCCCACATTTCCTAGATAAGGGGTTTAAGTGTGTCATGAGAACGGCCAGACTGGGTCAGACCAAAGGTCCATCTAGCCCAGTGTCCTGTCTGCCGACAGTGGCCAACGCCAGATGCCCCAGAAGGAATGAACAGAACCGGGAACCATCAAGAGACCCCTCCCCTGTCTGCCATCCATTTCCCACCTCTGACAAACAGAAGCAAGGGACGTCATTCCTTCCCATCCTGACTAATGAGTATTGATGGACCTCTCCTCCATGAATTTATCTAGCTCTTTTTGAGCCCTGTTAAAGTCCTGGTCTTCACAGCCTCCTCTGGCAAGGAGGAGCATACTGAAAAAGCAGTTATCAATGGTTGGCTGTGACGTGGGGTGGGGTGAGGCAGAGGGACTGTATCTAATGAGGCTCTGGTACTGTTCATTATCTGGATAATGGAGTGGAGAACATGCTGATAAAATGTGCAGATGACACCAAGGAGGGGAAGAGGTACACGCCCTTCGGAGAACAGGAATAGAATTCAAAATAGCCGTGGTGAATTGGAGAATGGGTCAGAATTCGACAAGATGAAATTTCATGTAGGTAAGTGCAAAATACTTCACTGCAGAAGGAAAGATTAAATGCACCACTACAAAACTTGGAGTCATTGAGCAGGTGGTCGTGCTGATGGAAAGAATCTGGGAGTTATAGAGAACCACAAATTCAATGTGAATCAGCATGACACAATTGAGGGGGAAAAAGCAATTCTCATTCTGGGGTGTATTAACTAGAGTGACGTGTGAGAGACAACAGAGGTGATTGTTCCGCTCTACTCATTCCCTTCCAAACCCACATTCCTATGATTCTATAAAACTAAAAACAAAGACCCCCAACTACCTTACCCATTACAAAGATAGCTTCCCCAATCATCACCTCTAATACCATTAGCTCACAGACATCTACCTTTCCCCACCTCTAATATCATTACTCACAGACACTTACCTTCCTTCCTCCCCCCCCCTCCCCCCGCATCCCCCTTCTGTTCTGAAATGTGATTTGTCCTTTTCATATGTGTTCTTTTTTTTAAATTGTATCCTTTGGTATATATGGTTGTGACAATTTTCTTCCACTATTTGATCTGAGGAAGTGGGTCTGGCCCATGAAAGCTCATCATCTAATAAACCATCTTGTTAGTCTTTAAAGTGCTACATAGTCCTGCATTTTGCTTCAGCTACACCAGACTAACACGGCTACATTTCTATTACTGTTCTATAAAAATAAAAGGCATGCGCCAGAATCAATACTCAGACCAACCCAGTTGGCAGACTACTGCTCTTTGGGGCTGTGCTTACATCCACGCAACCTCCGAGTGAGCTCACTTTCAAATACCCAATAAAAAAAAAATGAGTAAGAAACTTAGGCAATATTTATCAGATCTGGTAGTCAGCAGATGAAACATTTAACTCGTTCCAGTTCAAACTGGATCATAGAACAACCCAGCCCAAAAGAAGAGTGACAGCTGCTTTCTTAATTCCAAAGTATAGTACGTTTTCAATCAACTCTCCCCAGACCTACATTATGATCAGGACTCCATCAGATGTTCCAAAGTCAGAACCTCAGAGCACACAGCATAGTGAAAGAAGCAGGAAACTGCAAAAACAGCAGGGCAAAACAGTGCTAGGATGTAAGTGCTCTTAGCCGTTTGGGGTATGTACAGTATTTAGTTATGCTAAGTCCATCTCAACTCACACATTTCACAGTAGGAGTTGAGAACAGCAAAAAAAAAAAAAATGCTGATCATCAGCATCTCATTAATAATTTAGAAAGCTTCTCCATGCTCTGCCTGAGACAAAGATATTTTCAATCCTTAAAAAGAAAAAAAAAAAACCAGTCAGAGCATTACAAACACAAACTGATCCTAAAAAGAACTTTTAGAAAAGTCTTGGAAGACACTGGTTTTGGCTGACTTTTAATAGGCAGATGTTGTTAAACAAAAATCTATTGCAACAGACATCTGACTCACTGAGACAGAGACAGATGGCTAACCCCTAATGTACTATTTATCTGTCTACCTGCCTACTTATTTGGTCTCAATCATTTGCAGTACCTCCCAAAAGAATGAATGATAATGAAATCGCTTTCTTTCTTCTCACTCTGCCAGTCAGAAGGAAGCTTGAGTCCTTTTTCTTTTTAAAAACACAAATTCAAACAATGGAGACATTATCATGAAACAGTCATGGAACCACAGGGAAAAATATAATATTTTTTTTCATATGTGTGTGTGTGTGTGTGTGTGTGTGTGTGTGTGTGTGTGTGTGTGTGTGTGTGTGTGTGTGTGAGAGAGAGAGATCCATTTTTCCCATAACATCAAAATAAGTTTGCTAAATATATAATATAAACAAAACCTTTTATTATTCAAAATGTTTGCATATGCTACTTATATTTATTATGATTTTTTTATTTCATGGTTTCATGGCAGGCCCATAATTTGCTTTCTAATTTTTCCCATGATCCGAAATTCCTAACAATAGCATCTTTAATTATTTCAGGGTAAAGATTAACACTTCTAGACAGGGATGGTCTTGTAGTTAAGAAATTTAGATCTCTATATAATCCATGGCCTTGTCACATGCTAAGTCTGACCTTGAGCAAGTCACTTGATATTTCTGAGCCTCAGGTGCCTCATCTGTAAAATGGGTATACTATTATTTCTCTCCTCTCACCCTTTGAGTTACTGTTCACATTGTAAACTCTTTGAACCATGGACTTCCTCTCAGTATGTCTATGTACATCACCTAGCACAATGGGGCCCTGAATTTGGTTGGTGTTTCAAGTTGCTCTTGGAATACAAATGATAAACACAAAGATATAGATGGAAAGAAACATACCACATTAGAAAAAGCTGAGCATGGATAAAGCTTAAAACAAGCAAGACTTTACAATAAGAGACTTGTTTTAAGGCTGTGAACATGCAGCCACCCATTTTAAATGTCCAGTTATGGTTTTTTTAATTAATTCATCTACTGATGATGATGGAATCATTTTAGTACAGGATTACAATATGCTCATTGTTTCTCACTCATATGCTTCTCATTTTCTAGGACTTAAAAGGTGCAAAGTTGACCAGAAAAAGACTTTGATTCTCCTCATCAAGACAAAGTACAATTCAAGAATATGATTTTTTTTCCACATGCAAGAACTTGGAAACATGAGAAATACAGAAGAGGCACATGCTGCACCCCAAAGCATCTTCAGAGAGTTTAACTCCACTTTCCACAAGCTCTTTTTTAGCCTGTCAGTGAGCAACAGCGTCTGAAAAGGAACATATCTAATGTGACGAACCCTAGAAAATAACCGCAATCATAACACAAAGCATTCGGGAGATGGAGGAGGACATGGCCAGAAAGACTTTATAAAAATGAGAGGTGGAGAAGAACTACTGAACGTGGAGATGTTTCACAGGATTAGATAGACGATAAACGTCTGTATGAAAGAGACGCGTCTCAAACACCAGGCCACTTATAGAATCATAGAGCTGGAAGATACCTTAGAAGGCCATCAAGTCCAGCCCCCTGCCCGAGACAGGACCAATCCCAACTAAATCAACCCAGCCAGGGCTTTGTCAAGCCGAGACTTAAACACCTCTGGGGATGGAGACTCCACTACTTCCCTAGGTAACCCATCCCAGTGCTTCACTGCCCTCCTAGTGAAATAGTTTTTCCTAATATCCAACCTGGACCTCCCCCATCGCAACTTGAGACCATTGTTCCTTGTTCTGCTATCTATCACTACTGTGAACAGCCTTTCTCCAGCCTCTTTGGAACCTCCGTTTAGGAAGTTGCAAGCTGCTACCAAATCCCCCATCACTCTTCTCTTCTGCAGACTAAATAGACCCAACTCCCTCAGCCTCTCCTCATAGGTCATGTGCTCCAGCCCCCTAATCATTTTGGTTGCTCTCCACTGGACCCTCTCCAATGCGTCCATATCCTTCCTGTAATTGGGGGCTTCACTCCCTTTATCACATTTTCCCTCTTGAGAAGTTCCGTCCCAGGCACATCGAACGCAGATATGGAGATCTAAGACCAGGCATGGAAGAGATGACATATAAGGTCTTGCCTACATAGGAAAACCAAATTGTTTTAGTTGGTACAAGCCCCTTGTGTGGCTACTCTTATTTCAGGGGTGCCTCATATCGATTTACATATGGGGATGAGGTACATACATTGGAGGGTAGGGATAGGGGTCAAAAAGAGGAGCAAGCCAAAAGAAATCTGATGAGGTTCAACAAGGACAAGTGCAGAGTCCTGCACTTGGGATGCAAGAATCCCAAGCATTGTTACAGGCGGGGGACTGACTAGCTAAGTAGCAGTTTAGCAGAAAAGGACCTGGTGATTATAATGGATGACAAGCTGGATATGAGTCAACAGTGTGTCCTTGTAGCCAAGAAGGCTAATGGCATATTAGGGTGCATTAGGAGGAGCATTGCCAGTAGATCTAGAGAAGTTGTTATTCCTCTTTATTTGGCACTGGTGAGGAAACATCTGGAGTCCTGCGTCCAGTTCTTAGCCCCCCCCCCCCACTATAGAAAGGATGTGGACGTATTGGAGAGGGTCCAGCAGAGGGCAACCAAAACGATTAGGGGGCTGGAGCACATGACCTACAAGGAGAAGCTGAGGGATTTGGGCTTATTTAGTCTGCAGAAGAGAAAAGTGAGGGGGGATTTGATAGCAGCCTTCAACTTCCTGAAGGGAGGCTCCAGAGAGGATGGAGAGAGGCTGTTCTCAGTGGTGGCAGATGGCAGAACAAGGAGCAATGGTCTCAAGTTGCAGTGGGGGAGGTCTAGGTTGGATATTAGGAAAAACTCTTTCCCTAGGAGGGTGGTGAAGCACTGAGATGGGTTCCCTAGAGAGGGGTGGAATCTCCATCCCTAGAGGTGTTTAAGTTCCAGCTTGACAACACCCTGACTGGGATGATTGAGTTGGGTTGGTCCTGCTTTGGGCAGGGGGCTGGACTTGATGACTCCTGAGGTCTCTTCCAGCCCCAGGATTCTACGATCCTATGATAAGTTAGTTTCTTAATCCGCAGCGTGAGTCTATACTGCACTGTAGGAGACTTCGTGCTTCAGTTGTCCGCAAGAGTTTAACGAAATCCGTTTCTAGCCATGAACCGAGAAACAAATTGAGAGGAGGCAAGCTGACATGCGTTGCACAGTGGCCCAGACGCAACATTACATCCTCTACAGGGGAGTCCTAAGACTAAGGTTTTTGTACAGAGAGGAGAACAACTGGTAATTGCTGGACCAACAAGGTGAAATTGTGCCCTGTCTACAGCTGGCTGAGGTATTTAGCCGATTCCCCTGCATGCAAGGCCCATTTGAAAGAAATAACAAATGCTCTTGCATTCAGTCAGCCTGAAACATATCTTTATATATCTCAATACATACATGCACACCTACTGAGTGATTCATTGTGCTAGGAAATGAAAGCGAGCTGGTTTCTTGACTGCGCCCTACGCTACGAAAGACGCAGAAACAAGTTCCCCATATCTTTTAAGAAAAGCAAGGAGGATGACAGGGCATTACTCAGACGTGATGTGCAAGCATCCTGTGAACAACACTGGCTTTTCATATTTGCAAGATGATAAAAGCTAGGCCTGTTACCTAGCTGCAAATTAAGTCAATTCTCCCACCTCTCCTAAGAAAAGCATTATTATTCCTTTAGTATGTTTATCGACTCTGTGATGGAAGGGACTTTTGTTCTAAGACTTGAAGACTTATATGCCAAGTCAGAAAGTTCTGTTTTAGCCTTTGAGCAAGCAATAGTGTTTGAAAAGGAACATATATAACATGATGAACCCTAGAAAATAACTGCAATCATCACACAGGAAATTTGGCGGATGCAGGAAGATCTGGAACAGAATGACTTAAGAAAATGAGAGCTGGAGAAGACCTACGGAATGTGGCGATGTTTTACAGGATTAGCTGTACTATAAACATCTGTATAAAACAGACGCGTCTCAAACGCTAAGCTACCTCAGTCCCAAAGTGATTTCTCTCATTGTTTCTCAACCAGTGGTACTAGTACCCTTAGGGGAACTCGAGAGAAGTTGGGGGGTACTTGAACACAACTGAAATTTGGAGAAAACTGAAATTTTGTTTTAAGTTTTACAGCGCTTTATTATTTTTGTCCTTTTTACACCCCAAAATTTCATCGCCCACATGGCTATGGTTAAGTTGCTTAAACAAATGTGTTGCATGGGCAGAAAAAAATTGTGCATGTCTGAAAACTGTAGTTACTGGGGGTACTTTTTTTTTTGAAAAGGAGGTACTTTATTAAAAAAAGGTTGAGAAACACTGATTTATCTCCTTTTCCTTCTTGAGAAGTCTTTTCACTAGTATATCTAAAGCAGATATGGAGACTGAAGAACAGACTTGGAAGAAAATACAGGACTATGTAGCACTTTAAAGACTAACAAGATGGTTTATTAGATGATGAGCTTTCGTGGGCCAGACCCACTTCCTCAGATCAAATAATGGAAGAAAATAGTCACAACCATATATACCAAAGGATACAATTTTAAAAAAATGAACACACATGAAAAGGAGAAATCACATTACAGAACAGAAGGGGGATGGGGGGGGAGGGAAGGAAGGTGAATGCCAGTGAGTTAATGATATTAGAGGTGGGGAAGGGGAAATGTCTGTGAGTTAATAGTATTAGAGGTGATAATTGGGGAAGCTATCTTTGTAATGTGTAAGATAGCTGGGGTCTTTGTTAAGTCCCGTGCGGAGAGTGTCGAATTTTAGCATGAATGCCAATTCAGAGGATTCCCTTTCAAGTGCAGAGGGGACATCTTAGGTCTTGTTTTCATAGGAAAAACAATTGTTTTAGTTGGTACAAGCCCACTCTTTCAGGAGTGCCTTGTATCGATCTAACTGAAGTCAGCTTCTTAATCAGTAGCGTGGGTCTATACTGTACTGTGGCAGACTTCGTCCGCCAGTTGTGTCCGCAACGTTTAAATCAGTTTCTCACCATAAAAGGAATATAAGCCCACCACCACATTCATTACCCACAAGAGTTATATACACACACAGAGCTAAGTATCACACAATCCGTCTCATTGACAAACACCATCTTTCACTGCCAAAGCACTTCATTCTTCAGTCTATAGAACTGAAATACACCCCAAGGGCATTTCATCTGTCCCTGAAATGCACCCGCATCTGGGGAAGAAACCCGCCTGCTGGTTTTTTAGTGCGCCACAACTCGGCAAGACTGTAGGACCGAAACTGAAGAATGCCATCAACGCTAATAGAAATGTCAGAAGGGATCCCATAATTGCCTCTACCGGAAAGTTGTTTTCACGGAGACTAAAACCAGCAAGTGCCTGACCATATGAAGAACTGTTCAAGCAACCAAGGTAATGGGAGCTCCGTATGTATTTGGGTTCTTGGTGCTTGCTTTGCTTTATCATATTCTCTAGTTTATTTTCCTTTACGTGTAACTTATTAACCACTGAAAGGCTACTAGAATATATATTTAACAGTCAATTACCAAAAATATATGGATGCATAATATAATACAAATATGTACCTTGTAATATGCACGAACATATGCATTTATACCCTCTCTGTGGGCCACACCCTCCCCTGATACAAGTGAGAATGGCATACAGAAAGTGTCTTTGGCTGGTGAAAAACTGCTACCTTGATTTCAGTGATTTTGCACTTGGCAAGGACGTGGCTTGAGAGGGAGGAAGAAAGGGAGAATGCATATAACTAATACACGCAACTCATATTGCGTATATTTAGATGTAACTTTGGCATTGATGTCAAACTTGATACTGAATCTGAAACCTGCCAGAATCTCTAATAAGTGATTTAAACCTGTTTGAGGAGGAAGAAATAATGAGAAACCCTGCCTGACTTCTACACAGCTAGCTGTCGTTGGACAGTCTCCAATTACACCAAAAGCTGTTTTGTCAATGCGAGAGGAATAAATCAGAGAAGATGCATTTCACCTTTAGGAAAGCCAAGCCATCAGCTCATCCATCATCTTCCATCAGTGAAAAATTTAGTAAATAGCAGCAGAATAGGAGTCGATAAAATATCCTTAAATACAACCGAGGCTTTTACTTGCTGTGCTTTTAATTTGGTAAATAAATGCTTTCCGTTGGGCACACACCCCCGAGAGCCCCTGCCGTGACGTGGATTAAGTGCTGGGTTAGCACTGAAGTGCTGAATGGATCTCCCAGGGATCGCTAACTATAATGGCCTGGAAGCATTCAGCCTAAATCTCCCTGCTGTTTAATTTCAAGCGTTAAAAGGTGCATGTGGGGGTAACAAAACTCTGGCGTTAAAAAATATTACCCTTTTTATGGTTTTATTTAGTCTGTTAACTGTACAAATAAGAAGAGTGTGTCTTACAGACAAGAAGTACAAGTGTAATATTAGCTGAGTGTCTGGTAGAATATATTGTTAATTAAATTGAGTTTAGCCCCTTAAGGCACACACTTTTTTTGTTTTTTAAGAAAAGGCTTAATTAAGAATAAATATAAGGAAAAGAAGAAGGTGCATACATATTAAATAGGATGGGTGGGAAAAGGGGCGTTAAAGCTGCAGTCGTTGGAGACAATTCTTACATTAAGTAAGGTTATTTCATCTACGGGGTGTTTTCATTGACTAGTTTTGTAAGTAATGTGAATTGTATGGTGCGTGCTTATTGAGTTTGTATCCTGCTGATATAAAAATCTAATTTCTTTCCCCCATAGGGGGAGAAGGGAGCAGCAAAAAGCCATGTGCACTACAGGCTGGATTTTCCAAAATGTTCAACTCCCTTTTCAGAACCAAAATAAAAGGCCAGATTTGCAGGCCAGCTTGATAGCTGGGAAGTATTTTTGAAACTCTCCAAAGGTCATAAAAGGAGCTACTTGGTGCAGACACTGGGTCCCTATTTAGGCTCCTAAATGGGACTTGGACTCTCAAAAATCTGGCCCCATGTCCATGGCCTTGCAAACACTGATGCACATGCACAAATTTCACTGTAAGAAACTCTCTTGATCTGAATAGGGCTTCTCATGCACCAAAGATAAACACCATCATAATCTTTGCAAAATAAGAGCTTGAAATGAGGCGCAATTGCTTCCCTAGAGTCAGGATCTATGAGAACACTGAATTTCCTTCATTCCCATTGCAATAAATAGTAGTTGAAGGTGCAAAGTGAGGCTGAGGGGCAATAAGGAGAGGAGCAAACAAAAGAGAAAAGGGTCAAGACATTGCAGTGTACTGGCAAGGGAAGACTGTCATAGAATCATAGAATCTTAGAACACTCGAACTGGAAGGGACCTCGAGAGGTCATCAAATCCAGTCCCCTGCCCCCACAGCAGGACCAAGCACCATGTAGACCAGTGTTTCTCAACCAGTGGTATGAGTATCCTTAGGGGTACTCAAGAGAAGTCTGGGGGGTACATCAACACAACTGAAATTTGGAGAAAACTGAATTCTTATTTTCAGTTTTACCAAGCTTTATTATTTTTGTACTTTTTACACCCAAAAATTTTAGCGCCCACCCAGCTACAATTAAGTTGTTTAAAATGTGTTGCAATGGTAGAAAAAACTGTGTGCGTCTGAAACCTGTAGGTACTGGAGGTACTTATAATTTTATTTTTTTTAAAGGGGGACTTTATAAAAAAAAGGTTAAGAAACACGGATGTAGACCATTCCCAATAGATGTCTGTCTAACCTCCATGGCAGACAGAACAGCACTGCTGGACTCCAAAAAAACTAACCAACCAAGCAATGGAGGTGCTAATTGTTCTTAGCCTTTTGTTACTACTTGAACAATCCATTCACTGTCTTTTTTCTCCTTTTTTTCCTCCCTTCCCTTCCCCCTTCCCTTATTTATTCTTGGATCTGGACTTTTAATACTCCACTCATCTGAAGAAGGGGGTTGTGCCCATGAAAGCTCATAATACCATCAACATGTTTGGTTCGTCTTTAAGGTACTACTAGACTATTTGTTGTTTTTTAAGTGCTTCTAGTTACAGACTAACTCAGCTACCCCTCCAAAAAAACTGCCACAGAAAGAGGTAGGAAAGGAAGCAGTCAGGGGTGAGAAAAACACTCAAACAGATTTTAGCTTTATAAAATAAAAATGGCAGGCCAAAACAGGGGCAGGTGCTGCTGAGACATGCAATCGCTTTAAGCGTGATGTTGAGGTTTTGCAAGAAATATGCCCGCTGCTCATGAGAGCTGCCACTTGCAGACAATACATGCACTGCTGATAAGCAGTTTTATTAGCACAAAGAGAGATTGTGGATGGACATCTTGTGCGCATTTCACACCAATTTATTTTGAGATGGGCTTGGCAGCCCTGCTACACATATGCTATGTGTAGATTTCTGCTTTCTGGCATGAAGTGACCTGTCCTGTTTTTGCTAATGTTGTGCATCTAAGGTCACTGCTTCCTCTCGAGCCTCCTCCCTGACTTGTTAGTTATAGTGCCCGAAGTCGGCACTAAGGCAGTCAAGTGCCAACATGCCACAAGTTATGAGAGAGAGGGGAAGCAATAAAACCAACCGTCTCCGCATATTCTCACTTTGGAAAAGTCAGCTTTGATGGATTTGGTTCACACTACAACATCGTATTTCCTCTTTGCGTTCTGTGCAGCCAGGGCAGAGAAAGCAGGACTGACCTGCGAGGTGTGAGCCTTTTTCCTGGCTCAGTAAACATACAACAGCAGGGACAAATGAAAACCAAGCCAAACCCTATCACACACACACATGATAACGAGGAAGAAAGAATCACACACACACGATAATGAGGAAGAAAGAATTACAAGTGATAGGAATCCACCAGTCTTATTACACGACTGGTCGGTGCTCTGATGAGGAGTGTATCAGAGTAGGCTAGATTTCATCAGACAGCATTGCTGGGCAATCAATTAACCCTACTGTTTCTCCAGAGTTAGGTACATTCAGGAACGGGAAGATGGGTTACCTCGGCCTTTGGAGTACTGGGCATTGCCTGCTAGCAGGGACCATGCAAAACAATATGCCCCAATATCTTCACCTTCTATGCTATGTCTTAAATATTACTGTTCCTACAAACCCATCACCTAGTGCATAAAGTTTATTAAGCACACCTCCATTACAAGCTAATTTATCTGGGAGGTCCTCAGATAATTTAGTCAAAACCCAAAGATGAGGGCAAGATTCTCAATCTCTACGAAGAATATGTTTGTATGAGCTCTTGGCTCTTTATGAAGACCTGTGATTCAGCCTCTTACTAGGCCACGGGAAATTTTTCATTGGCCTCAGGGGGTTTAGAATCAGAACCAGAGAGCCCACGATGAGCTACATTGGAAAGCATTATGGACAGCCTGATGCGTTTTTCCTAGTTGTACAGCTTGCTCCAAATTAACTATTCTACATTTACATTGATTTCTACATAAGTACTGTGAACAGCTATCTTTCTTGATCTTGCTGGTACCACAGAGACCAGTCGTTGACTGTACAAATGTCACAATGATGCTTGAAGTTAGTAAGATTCAACTGACAAACTCCCACTCCCCTCCCCGCCAAAATTCTGTTTGAGCCTAAGGTAATTTCAGTAAAACCCATATGATAAAACAAAACCATCCCATGGAAATGATCGAGCTATTCAAAATGAAAAGCTGTCAAAATTGTTAACACAAAGATCAGAAAAAAATTAGGTCGAAATGTTTGCAGTTTCCCTTTTCTTCACACTCTCTCTCTTTAAAAGGAAATAAAAAGATATTATATAAAACCGGTTTCAGTTCCGTTAAAATACATCAAAGTTAGTTTAATTCTAAAGTTAGTAAACACACAAATGAAGAAAATCTTGTGACCCCTCCCTCCACATCCAGACGTTCTTCCCTCATATGTTCAAGTTCTTACCACATCACGAGTACGAGTTCTGTGGAAACTCAGCTGACACTGATGCCATCTCATTCCGCTCTGTACTTACAACTGTGCATAAACTGGAGCAGGAAGGTGTCATGTTCCTGCTCTAGCTCTGAGGGAGGGAGGGCACTAAAAATTGACCTATATCCTGTGGCCACCCAAGCAATAAGAGGGGGTTAGCTGCTTTCAGTATAATCTCTTCTGAAGTCCTAGGCACGGGTCTGTGGGACCGAGCCTGGTGTCAGATCTCAAGCATAATTTGTCCGGGCCCAGTACAAACTTATAACACAGGTCCCCCTCCCACATATGTACCACAAACTTCAGTCTCCCAGGGCATTTGGGCCTGGTGAAGTGAACCCTTTTCCCCACCATGAGTCGCCACTTGTACGGCTGTGATGACACTGCTATTTTCAGCACACTAATTCTCTTAGGGGGCATCTACATAGCACCCGAAACTCGAAATAAGATACACAGTTTGGCTAGTCAAATTGTGTAGATTATGGGCTATTTCAAAATTTGGCACTATCTACACAGGGCCATCCCTTACTCCTCGTAGAATGAGGTTTACAGGGATGGTGAAATAGCGCATCTGCTATATTTCGAAATAGCAGATGTGTTCAAAAGACACAGGTAGCTATTTTGGGATACCTCCAGTATCCCGAAATAGCTTTGCAGAGTAGATATACCCACAGAGTTTCACTGACCTTTTTCTGAAACCCACTTCTAGAGTCCCGATGAAATGTGCTAGACCGTTTCTACAAATTCAGCATTTGAGGACACAATCCCAAACAGATAAGCTCCATCGATAATGTACGCCATTTTGTGAGCCTGTCAATATTTCATTCTGGAATTGCACTTATGCATTGGGAAAAAAATTATCTTCACAAAAATCTGCTTTTCTATTTTCTTATCGTACTGGCAGATTCCATGCTCATCACTCACAAATGAGCTGGAATTATAGACCCTGCAAGAGGAGTTTTTTTCTTTTTTTTTTTTTCACATGCTCTCCAGTTATGCTTAGCAATGCAATATATGAAACATACACTCTGTCAAGCACCGTTGGGAAAAGCTATAAAAGCATTCATGGAGGTGGGAAAAGGGGGGAAAATTGCTTTAGCAAACTCTAATGAGATCTTTCTAGTTTCTCACCCAAATTTCTAAACACGGTGAAGAGATTTTTAAATGGTTTTCAAACATAAATATAAATTCCCCCAAAATGTGAATTGGAACAGAGATAAACATAACAACAACCTGACAGTATTAGAACACTGGATATAATGTGGATTCTTTATCCCTGTCAGACACCATCCATTCCTTTTGGCCTATCTAATTATCAAACCCATCTTGTTTCCTTGACAGATTTGGGTGCCTTAGTTTGAGGCATCAGATTTCAGTATCTAGCTTAGGTTTTTATGTGCTCTCCATTATCAAGTGTCAGAGCACCTCTCAGTCTTTAAAAGCTTTGTTATCTGGCATGGTTGGAGAATTGGAGGTGCCTATAAATAAAAAATTCTGGTTAAATAAGCGGAAGAGAATTTGGGTATAAGAGGGGTCTCAGGGCTGAAGTTCAGGAGGGGACATGTGGGAAAGGGATGGGAGGTGTTTTGGGGTAACAAATCAGGGTGGTGCTCACCTCAGGTGACTTTCCACAAGTGGCCATGTCCATCTGCTCCTTGGTGGAGGCCATGGCTAGGCAGCTTTGCGCACTACCTCCATCGCCAGGTGCTGCTCCTGCAGCTCCCATTGGCTGCAGTTCTCAGCCAATGGGAGCTGCAGAGCCAGCACTCTGGGAAGCGTAGGGATACCACACAGAGCTCCAGTAGCCGTTCCTCCACCTAGGAGCAGCAGAGAAAAGTTGTTACTTCTGAACAGCCCTGTGGAACCAGGTAGGGAATTGGCTGCCCACATACCAACCAGTCTATATACCAGACTTTGAATAAAGATCTGATATCCGGCTTCACAGAGCTTTCCAGGTAGTAAAGGGCACGAAAATCCAGCTTTTACAGCATTGTTCTCACGCTGTTCCTGTAAGTTTGTGTGGTGCTGTTATTCCGCATTTTATAAATAGAAAATAGAGGCAAGTAGAGACAACTTGACTTCCTACTGGTCAGGAAAGAAATCTGCACCGTGACAGGGAACGGCCAAGTCAATTCAAATCCCAGGCTGGCACCTAATGCCTGTTTCATCCTTCTTGCACCCCGCCCTTTCTGACAGACCTATTTTCCAGAACCGAACATGATTAGTCACTTTTGAAAATTCTGGCTAACTTAAATAACAGAAAGCCATCTAGTAAGTTTCTAATTCTAAGGGTATAGAAAACAGGCCAGTAAGCTGGTTATTAATTAACAGACCACAAAGATTTGAATATTTCCTCAGCTAAGAAACGTGACAAGATGTTTAATTGGCATGACTTTGGATGCATAGACAGTGCATCAGCCTTTTCACTGTAAGGGAGCATTGCATCTCTCAGAATGCAGCGCCTGGAAAGTAAATACGGATGAGTCGATTTGATGAAACACTGGGCCTTATATTTGGGATCCAAGATAGAGAGCATGGGGTGGAGGGAAGATTCTTCTGCTAATATTGTCTGCTACCATCTTTCCGTCTCTTCTACTTTCTCTAAGAATTTGCTCATCTACTTACTGCCTTTGCGTGACTTCTGCTGAGTAGCTAACGGTTATTTGAGCCCACTTTTCTTCTCCTTTCCTCTCCTCACTTCCTCGTCAACCATTGGGTATAAACTGATCCATGGAGATCCAGGATTTATTTAATTTTGCCCAGATTTTCCTGGGAAATGTCAGAGCTCGAGCTAAAAGATGCTTAATGACTGCAGAGACACTTCAGGACACAAGACAAGCCTGTTTCAGTACATTATTGATGGACTTCATTAGCGGAGATTTTCAGAATTGTGAAGAACATGACCAAGAAGTCCTGAGTTTAGTTTACAGCCATGCTACAGATTTTCAGTATGACCATGGTCAAATCACTTAATCCCTCTGTGCCTAAATCCAACATCTGTAAAATGGGAATACTACTACTTCCTTTCTCTGACCCTAATCTATCTAGATCACAAGTGCTTTGTGCCAAGTTTTCAGATGGAGGCAGTTAGTGACTACATTATGATTATCATAATAACAATAATAATAGTAATAATAATAATGATCTTGATTATAACTATTCAATGTTAATGATTAGTTCAGGGGTAACACTGGGGAAGAAGCTCTGTAATTAATTTATTGGTGCATCCTTTATGTATTTCTTGCACTTAAAACAGGATTCAGAGCTTCCTGTTTCAGAGTAGCAAACCACCGGGAAAACATGCATGTTTAACTTTCCAATATGGGCTCAGCACATGTAATTTAAGTCATTTTTTCCCCTAAAACAAGGAAAGAGATTCTTTCCCCCTCAAAAACTCCTCTCATACTGTGACATAGAACCACCCCTCTTTGCCTTGTGCATTAGGAAAGGGATAGACAATAAGACGGTAGAGATCATTATGCTACAATATAAATCCAAGGTATGCCTACATTTGAATATTGTGGGCAGTTCTGGTCATGAAAACCATCTTAGAATGGGAAAAGGTACAGAAAAGGGCAACAAAAATGATTAAGGCACGTAATAGCTTCCATGTGAGCAGAGATTAAAAAGTCTGGCACTGCTCAGCTTTGGAAAGAAACAACTAAGTGGAGAATTCTATAAAATTATGAACGGTGTGAGAAAAGTGAATAAGGAAGTGTTATTTACCCCTTAATACATCACAATAACTGGGGCTTTGAATACGTCTACATTATTTCAAAATAACTCAGTCCATGTTTACACAGTGGGCAGTTATTTCGAAATACTGTCGAATTACTGTCAAGCTGAAGGACTTCTTTCTCCGCCTCCTGTAGCCCTCATTGTACAAGGGGAATGACGGTCAGAGGAAGAGCGTGCTGTATCAAAATAAGTGCTGTGTAGATACTCCCGATTTCTAAATAAGCTATTTGGAAATAAGCAAGGCACTGAGGTAGCTCAGTTTGCATAGCTTATTTCGAGTTAAGCCCTGCTGTGTAGATACGCCTTCGGTTAAATGAATAGGCAGCAGGTTTGAAAACAAAGGAAGTGTTTCTTCATACAAAGCACTGTCAACCTCAGAATTCCTTGCTAGGGAAACTGTAACTGCTTTCCAAAAATAATTAGATACGGTCATGGAGGATAGGTCCATCAACGTCTACCAGGCAGGATGGTCAAAGATGCAACATCATGAACTTTCTCAGCTTCTGACTGTCAGATGCTGGGATCTGAGGACAGGGGAGGCGACTTCCCAGCTCTGTTCTCTCCCTCTGGGGCACCTGGCATTGGCCACTGTCAGCAGGCAGGACACTGGGCTAGATGGATCTTTGGTCTCACCCAGTCTGGCTGCTCTTACGTTCTCCCTGCCCTCCCAACAGGAAATCACACACTCCGTATTCCAGCAGTATTGTTCAGAAAGGTAAACATGGATGCCCCTTAGAGAATTTCTTAAAAGTCGCATTTTAAGGCAATGATACCACCGCTGTGAAATATCACCTCCCGGCAATGACAGAGTGGGTAATAAAACCCCTCCTAGCCTCCGGATAACCATTAGGGAGCCCTTCCATTAAGGAAAGTGGGGGATACAGAAAGAGTGAATATGGAAGAGAGAAAGCACCCGAGAGTTATTGCCTTTTTTTAATATTCACCAGTACAAATTGAGGCAGGCAACGGGCATTTTTCAAGCATCATAAATGTTCCTGGCATCCCATGATGAGCCTGGAATGAAATACTCACAGCGGTTTCACATATCTGCTGAGTAACCACAGTGCCTCCAATACAAACTGCTTCCCTGGGGGGCAGTGAGACCTGTAAGTAACCAATGAATGTGCAGGGGTCACCATAATAAAATCCGGAGATTGTTTCTGAATAGGAATAATAGGAGGAAATACAAGCAATGCACGTATTAGAGAAAGCATGCCTGGACAACAGGCTATCTTGTCCTAACTTCTGTCTCTTATTTCCCCCTCGGCTTGGAAAGAGTGCCACACTGCCTTCTGTAGGTCCCTGCTACAAACCGACTTCACGGATGTTTATAAACCTATTCATTGTTACTCGCAAGCATCCTGATATTCAGCACAACCCTTACTGACACTTCAAGTCAACAGTTGCTTGATATCCCTGAAAGTCAGCAGCAGCTGCTTCTTAGGAGACCACATCAACATAGTTCTATGTTTGTACAGCATCTAGCACTGTGAAGTCCTGGGGTCCACAATAGAGTTAACATCTCTGTGCCTCAGTTTCCACCTCCATAAAATGGACATAACCATACTTACCCCCTTTGAAAGCACTTGGAAATCTACTGATGAAGAACACTGCATGATAGTTAGGTGTCCATTAATTATTATTAACAACAGTAAGACCTCATTATTCTTGTTCTTTTGCTCTTCTTGCCAGCCCTGTGAAGTCATATGATCCCTCTAATATTAATAATAAGCCAGATCATGCCTTCGTTACTCACGCTATTCAGCTCAAACTCCTCAAGCAGCATCACTGATTTCATTAGAAATTCGAAGGGCAAGGCCTTAGTAAATTAACAACAGATTCTTATTCGTGAGGGGCAAACACTAACTTATTCAGTCAATACGTCTCAGAGGGGAATCTGTGTTTGTAACTTTAAAAACGAGTAGTTCTGTGGCACCATAGAGAGTGTGTGTGCATCACGAGCTTTTGTGAGCAAACCCCACTTCCTCAGACAACCTTGAGCAGAGAAAAGGAATTATATATTTATTTGCCTCTAAGGCAGCACAGGACTACTTCTTGTTAAGTCAACGAGAGCTTTTATAAAGGCTTCAGAATTCTGCACTCTATCCTATAAGGTGCTGGCACTCTGGCCTTTATCCATCCGAACACTTACGCACATGCCTAACTTTAAGCACATGGAACTTAAGCATGCGCTTACATAAAGTTGCGGCTCGCGACCAAAGTGCTCAGCATCTGGTAGGAGTAACGCTTTAGCTGCTCATTACTGACCTCTAATGATGACAATAAGAAATAGAGCTTATGGGGGGTGCAGGACTCCCATAGTCTATGTCAGTGGTCCCCAACCATTTGAGGCTGCCGGGCGCCAGGGGGCGGGGCCCCCTATAGCTATGTGCCCGGGGTCGGCGCCCCCCCCCCCCCCAAGCGCAGCACGACCGGATCACAGGCGGCCAATTCGCGGTGCTCCCGGGGCTGGCGCTTACCCTGCGCCATGTGCCTGGGGCCAGGCCAGCCCTGAGCACTTGGCGGGCGCACACAAATGCCCCCGCGGGCGCCATGGCACCGTGTTGGGGACCACTGGTCTACATTGTCTGAAAGATCTTTCTGTTATTTCTTGTTCTCAGACTTTGCCCTATATTTGGCCTCTGTTATAGAGCTTGGCCTATTCTTTTTTCATAGAATCATAGAGGAGGAGGACAGGAAGAGACCTCAGGATGTCAGCTAATCCAACGCTCCTCTCAAAGCAGAACCAACCCCCAAAAATTATCCTAGCCTGGGCTTTGTCAAGCCTGGTCTTAAAAATCTCTAAGATTGGAGACTCCATCACCTCCCGAGGCAACCCATTCCAGTGCTTCACCGCCCTCCTAGTTTTCCCTAATATCCAACCTAGATCTTCCCCATTGTTTCTTGTTCTGTCATGTGTCACCACCAAAAACAGCCAGTCTCCGTCCTCTTTGGAACCTCCCTTCAGGGTGTTGGAAGCTGCTCTCAAATCCCCCCTCCCTCCTCTCTTCTGCAGACTAAATAAACCCAAATCCCTCAGCCAACAATCACATTGCCAACAAACCATTGGTTCCTTCTGGTAGTCTGTGCTCAAGTCAAGTTGAAATACAACATTCTTGTTTGCCCCTTAAACTATTCTTAGAAAAAACCCCTCCTGCTTCACTGTTCAATCTTATAGTAACCTTGACATCGGCAGAAGCTGCAGGATACAACTACAGACAAGTATATTAATAAGTTAAAGCAAAAGGAATTTTTAGCATGGGAAGGCCTTATGTATTTATTATATTGACCCCTTGCTTCAAGCTAAATAAGAGCAGAATTCTGTATTGACGCAACCATTCTCTGTTCTATAGTTTTTCTGCACACTAACTATTTTCAAACAGATTTACTGGCGAAACTAAAAATCAATCGTGCAAGCAGAGGCTTTTCTCCACATCAATCCTACTTAAAAAGAATACCAAATACTCAATATAAGGGACCTGAGTAAGCCCTTCTAAGAAGATTGATATTTTTTTAAAAAAAGCAAACCATGGCACAGGCCTCCCCAACCTTGCTTAAGTAAAATGAAATCTGATGTTTCTTTTATGGCTTAAAAAAAATTATAAACTAGCATCAGTCAGGAAAGCAGGACCTTGTGATAAAACGCTAGAACAATTCACAATACTTACATCCACGCAACATGTAAGACAACCCCTTTTTATTATATTCCTCCTGTGCTGGGGTGTGTACAGCCCACACTGGCCAAAGAGGGCTTAATGCCCTGTGGACAGAGGAAGCCCCGCCCTCCAGCCATACTGAGCATGCTCCAATGGCTGGAGTAGCATAAGAGGGAGCAACTCAGCTCAGTCTAGACTGGACTCTGGAGAGGAAGAAGCTGCTAGAGGAGCTCCAGAGGTAGACCAGCCAGAAGCCTAGATGATGGAAGCTGGAGGCCAGGGAGACTATACCAAGCCTCCAGAGCTGATGGAGGTGTGAGAGGAGACTGGTCCTGCAACCTCTGAGGACCCAGAGATGACATGGATCGTACATATGCCAGAACTGGTAGAAAGTGACCCAGGGAGAGTACATGAGGGGCATCTTCCATCTATCTGAGTGAGCGCAGCATGACGCAATGGGATTGTCAACAGCGGCCTCACTGTTCTTATGCTTTATTACAAATTTTAAGTGTATTGACTTAATTACTAACAAAACAAAACTAGCAACATAAAGAAGCACAAACATGCCACATAAATGGCAAGTGAAAGACACCACACACTCATTCTCGTCTTTGAAGAGTTCACAGCAGTAACACACACCTCTCTGGAGGAGCATTAATTGACATTCTGCCGATGGTATAAATGTTTTACATGAGAACGGCCAGACTGGGTCAGACCAAAGGTCCATCTTGCCCAGTGTCCTGTCTGCAACAGTGGCCGATACCAGATGCCCCAAAGGGAGTGAACAGAACAGAGAACCATAAATGGATCCATCCCGTTGCCCATTCCCAGCTTCTAGGCTTTTCAAGTCTAGATACCCTTATCTGGAAAAAAAAAAAAAAAGGCACTATGAGTCCAGTTTTCCAAAGCTGGGAGCTGCAGTAGCTTAGCATATCTCCAAGTCAGGCTACATGTATTTAAGACTGATACTGCAAACCCAGCATGGATGTGAGAATCATCAGCTCTGCAAATTCAGTCCCTGTTGGATTCCAAAGCCCAAACCTCGATCCAAAGTTTGCAGCGAGACGGCACCGTTCTCTACAGCAAGCAAGGACTGGTTTTGAAGCGAACCGTCCCTTCTGGGAGAAGATCCAGGCTGGAATCACGCTGAGTTAAATCTGATTTTAATTGTAAAATTGAGACCAATGTATTTTTAATAAAGCGTATCCTTGATCAACCCTGCTTTCCTGTTTTTTGTTTGTGTGCGCCTTAGTTTTAAAACAGAAACCCACTTTTCAGTCCCCCTGTAACGTGACTATCTTTTGTGGCCTTTGACTCTTTCAACTTACTTTTAAGCCACTGCATGCTAAAGTTGAAGGGGTTTTGGAGCAGCTTCTAATGGCTGCTTCTTAAAATGTTAAGAAGGTTTCTCACTTTTTGACATCGTTTTCCTGTCTGACAACAGAGCGATTTTTTCTGCTACATGCACACAGAAGTTAGTTCTAGCCAACTCCTGCCCCTGGTCTTGACCAACCCTCCACTGCCTCTGTATTTCAATGCTTTATCTTTGCCTTTTGAGTCCTTTGATCTCCTAGCTTTGGGCCATTCCACCACCCTTCCAAGTTTAGAATCCTCCCAACTAACTTTAAACTGGGAGCCGCTCCTCTTCCTTTCCTGCTATTGTCTAACGCTGCCAAACAAAAACAAACTTATCATGCTGAGTCCCATAGTCCGGACAAATGACTCAGTCCTTGCGTGGCTCCCGCTTTGGGACCAAAACCAGCAACGTAGACGTTCACACTCAAACAGAGCGCCAAACTCTGAACCTCCTGAGGGGAATGGGTGAGGCTTAGAACCTAGCTTGAATGCGGACACGGCTATCTTTAATCTCAGTAGTGCCAGCCCAAATCAGTTGACCTACAGCCAGACTCACTGCTGCATTTCCTGTCCCCCCCATGCTGTGGATTTACCCTAAAAACCAAATGAGTGAGAGGCTAAAATGAACGCATCTCATTTGCTACAGTCATGTTCTGTTTTACACCTAATACATACCAAGGACATTGTTTTGTCTGCATTCCAGATTGTAAATTCTGTGGGGTAGAGTTGTCTTCTGAGTTGTGGGATAGAACAGGAGCATGATGCTGACAATTCATTACAACAATCAAAGCAGCGCCTCACCAAGTACTTCGGGGCAAGAATCTGTTATTGTCTGGGCATATTCTTCCCTTATTTTATGACGCCATACTGAGGGGTAAACATGTTGCAATGGTCTGCAAATAAGTGTAAATTCTTGAAAAGACCAAAGTCATCAGCTCGTTTAAAGAAGGAGGCATGCCCTCTGGAAAGCTTTCAGCCTGCTGCACGTACATGTTACTCTCTACTCATCATTGGCTGTGCTATGCATCCTTAGGATTTATGGGGCCCTACACAGGTTATTAAACTGGCGGCCCCATGGCTGCTGGCAGCCAGGGAGAGGGACGTGAGGAGCTTTTAGAGAAGTGATTTTATAATCTTCAGCAACACACCAATAAAACACTTTTTAAACAAATTTTAAACCGCTATGTCGACTAACACAATACATTCAAAACCAACAAGTGGCATTGTGGCGCCTTTGCGTGTGTCTACAGAGCAAAGTTATTTCGGGATAACGGCCATTATTCTGAAGTAACAATGCGAGCATCTGCACAGCAATTCGGTAATTTTGACATAATTTCAGAATAACGGACGGCTTATTCGGACTTCTGTAAACCTCATTCCACGAGGAATAACGTCTATTCCAAAGTAGCTATTCTGAAATAAGGCGAGTGTAGACGCTCCACTGCTGCTATTTCAAAATAGCCCTTCCCCAGGGTCATTCTAAGTTATTCCTCTTGGAGCTCTAAATGGAGCTAGCACGTCTACATTAGGGGAGCCTGCCTCAGACTCATTTTGAGGCTTCCCTGCACTGTAGGGGTGTGTCTAGACTACAGGGTTTTGTCGACAAAAGTGGACTTTTGTCAACAAAACTAAACCCTCGTCTACACTACCGCTGAGTTCTGTCGACATAACGTCGACAGAACTCAGCAGTTTTGTCGACACTGGTAAACCTCATTTTACGAGGAATAACGCCTTTTGTCGACAGAGTTCTGTCGACAGAAGGCATTATTGCATCTAAACTGTCCTTTGCGTCTACACTGCCATGTCGACAAAGCAGCATGCTTTGTTGACAGAACTGAATGTAGTCTAGACGCTCTTTGTCGACATAAGCTTTGTCGACAGTATCTGTCGACAAAGCTTCTGTTGACAAAAGCCTGTAGTCTAGACGTACCCTAGATGTGCTATTTCGAAATAAGCTCTTTGGGAATAACTATTCCAGAATACCTTTTTCCAAAATAAGGGTAGGTCTAAACTATACCCGTCTGCCGACAGAGGGATGTAGATTAGGCTCATCGCTATTGCAAATGGCCGCCGCGTTTTGCCGACACAGCACTTTGTTGGCAAAAAACAGCAGTCTAGCTGGGGATCGGTAGACAAGAAAAGCCTTTTCCGACCGATCCCTTATGCCTCATGTAACGAGGTTTACAGAATCAGTCAGAAAAGGCTTTCCTTGTCGACCGATCCCCATCTAAACTGCCACTTTTTGATGGCAGAGTGCCACATCGGCCATTTCTATTCAAATGAAGCATGAGATATTTAAATCCCCGCTTCATTTGCAATAGCGATGTGCCTAATTTACATCCCTCTGTCGGCAGAGGGGTGTAGTATAGACACACCCTAATTGTGCAGTGTAGATGTAGGCTTAGAGACTAACAAAATTAGATAGGACCATGAGCTTTTGTGGATAAAAACAAAACAATTAAATCCACCAATCTGCATCTCAGTTACAAAATACAGATTCTTTCCCAATCTTCTGTTTTTTCATATCTACTGCTTAAACACATCATGCAAGTCCTTCCTTCACCCAGTGACTCTGAACACATGCACCGCCGTTAAGCATTAGGGAGGACACTTACTTGAAAATGTGATCACATCATACTAGAAAATTGAACATCATTGAGAAGCACAATATGACCTGAATTCATGTGCTTTAATCAACTATGAAACATCATGAAATATGGACACTGGAGTGTGTGTGTGATTTTCTTAAAAAAAAAAAAAAAAACAGAGATGGACATGACCTGTCAAGTAGCAAAGGGGGGAAATTTTCAGTTATTATTTCAGTACAATTTGGTTTGCAAGTTCAAATTATACATTTTTGAGGGGGGGGGGAATTAAAATTTTCTGGTTTGGTATCTTCTCACTAACACATTTTCTTTAGTTTCACAGGGATAGCTGAGTTAGTCTGTAACAGGAAAAACTTAAAAAACAACAAATAGTCTGGTAACACTTTAAAGACTAACGAAACAGGTACAGTAAACTTCCGATAATCTGGCACCTTTAGGACCCAGGGGGTGCTGGATTATCAGATATGCCAGACTATCAAAAGGGGGGGCTATGAGGGATCTGGGGTGGGGTGCGGGGATGCCACCCCAGACCCCTCATAGCTCCCCCTTCCGATACTCCAGCTCTGCCCCAGATGTCCCCGATTCAGCTGCTGCTGGTCAGTTTCTGAAGCGGCTGAATCAGAGATGCCTGTGGCACAGCAGCTGGGGCGCTGCTGGGTTGGTCCGGTAGTGTCGCCCCTCGGTGCTGCGGGACCAACATGGCAGCACCCCAGCTGCTCTTGGGGACTCCTGGGACAGAGCAGCCGGGGTGCCGCCGAGTTGGTCCTGCAGCACCGAGGGGCAGCACTACGGGACCAACCCGGCAGCACCCCAGCTGCTGTGTCCCCGGCTTCCCTGATTCAGCTGCTGATCAGTTTCAGCAGCGGCTGAATCAGGGAAGCGGGGCGCAGTGCAGCTCCAATTGTCCGGGTGCCCCAGCACTTCCGGGTTCCTGATAGTGCCGGACCATCAGGAGTGCCAGAGCATTGGATGCCGGACCAATGGAGTTTTACTGTAGTTGGTATCATGAGCTTTCATGGGCACAGCCCACCCCTTCAGATGACCGGACCTCATGATATCATCTACATGTTTCGTTAGTCTTTAAAGCACTACCAGATTATTTGTTGGGTTTTTTTACATTTTCTTTATTTAGTTGGAAATAAATTTTGTTTCAAAATTTCCTTAAATTTATTTTTTAAATTGGTCAGTAATGAAACTCTTCAATTTAGTCAAAATGAAAAGTTTGGTTTGACCTGAAACTATTTTTTCAACTTTTCAAAATTGCCAAGGAATCTTGGACAAAAAAGTAATTTATCTACCTTTACTAGTAAGTCATTTTGTCTTCTCCTCTCTCTCACTGAGGGTACGTCTAGACTACCGCGTTTTGTCGATGGAAGTTTTGTTGACAGATACTGTCGACAAAACTTCCGTCGACAATTTGCGTCCAGACACATGGAGTTCTGTCGACAAAGCAAGCCGCTTTGTCGACAGAACTCCGTAGTCTGGACGCAGTGTTACAGGCAATAACACCTTCTGTCGATAGAGTTCTGTCGATAGTGTTATGCCTCGTAAAATGAGGTATACCAGCGTCGACAAAACCGCGGAGTTCTGTCGACGTTATGTCAACAGAACTCCGCGGTAGTGTAGACGCTGGTATTGTTTTGTCGACAGAAGTCCACTTTTGTCGACAAAACTAGGTAGTCTAGACACACCCTTAGTGAAATATTCCGATGTGTAGTCCCATTACAAGAGTCTCTATGCATCACTTAACATAAGACCCTGGTTAGATCCTCTGTTTGGGGGTGAACTTTATCCTAAACACATGAGTATTTACTAGAGTTTATTCAAGCATTTTGTTGAATTGCAAGATTAAAGAGAGTTCATCCACTGCCCTAGGAGACTGTTCCCTACTCTAATAATTCTTCCTTTTAAGATAATATTCCTTTATTGTAGTGGCCTGCCTCTAGTTGTGTCAAAGAAGCTGTTTCATGTTGTGTATCTGTAGGCTGGACATAAAATGCTGAAACATTTTCTGTTCAGAGGGGGAAGGTTTTTATGGAACTGTCAGAACGTTGCTGAAAGAAAAAATAAGCAAGAGAAGCGTCGCTCTTATTCACAGTTTCAAGCTGAATAAGAAAGCGCTCACTTCTCCTGAATCATGCGACAATATGGTGTCAACGTTGGTGACTGATTCTGGGCAACAATTTCATTAGCAGAGTTGTAAACATGCGCAATAGGTCATTTTTCAAGATGTTGATTATTCATGGCTTGCTTCCTCCCACAGTGCCACAGCATGTATCAATTTTGTACAAAAAAAGAAAACAACAACAACTCCCCCCCTCCCCTCAGCCACTCAACCCAACATGTATCCTACAAGAGGAGGGGAGGGGAATCCGCTATTTAAAGCAGATTAAAGGCTATAAAAGTTTAGAGGCTCAAACGGGAAACGTGGAGTATTTTCCCTTTTATTGTTTTTCCCATTTAATTATAATCTCATTCATGCTCTCCAGTGAAAGGAAACCATACAATTCATTTTAAGTGCAATTGTGTACATTACTAGATGGACACAGCCAAGATGCGAGGGTCCATTATGACACAGAGGGATAAATGAGTCTGTTATCCTTATCCATGTTTAATAATTCCCGAAACAAATGGGACGACTTGCAGATCATGCTACTAACTACCATGGGATGGGTTAGCACAGACAACTCCAAGGGTGGGGAATGTTTTTTGGGGTCGGGGGCCACTGACCCACAGAAAAATCAGATGGTGGCCAGGAGTAACGGAGGGGTTCTGGAGTGCCAGTATGGGCTCCCCAAGAATGATTAAAGGTCTAGAGAACATGACCTAAGAAGGAAGGCTGAAAGAATTGTGTTTGTTTAGTTTAGAAAAGAGAAAATTGAGAGGGGACATGATAGCCGTTTTCAGGTATCTAAAAGGGTGTCATGAGGAGGAGGGAGAAAACTTGTTCATTTTGGCCTCCGAGGATAGGACAAGAAGTAATGGGCTTAAACTGCAGCAAGAGAGGTATAGGTTGGACATTAGGAAAAAGTTCCTAACTGTCAGGGTGGTCAAACACTGGAATAAATTGCCCAAGGAGGTTGTGGAATCTCCATCTCTGGAGATATTTAAGAGTAGGTTAGATAAATGTCTATCAGGGATGGTCTAGACAGTGCTGGGTCCTGCCATGAGGGCAGGGGACTGGACTCGATGACCTCTCGAGGTCCCTTCCAGTCCTAGTATTCTATGATTCTATGTTGGTGGAGGCCATAAGTCTTAGAGGATACATTCAGGCAACCTGGGGCCACATCCGGACCCTGTGCCTTAGGTTCCCCATGCCTGGTCTACTCCTATGCAAGGAAGACAGCAATACTAACTCCCCCTAAACTGCATTCCACCCATAGGCCTGCACCTTGACCTTCAGAACAAACTATAGGGGTAAAAGAGGAATCCTTTTAATATGGCCCATTCAATCTTCCACCCCTTTCCGAGTTGAGCTGAAAAGTAAGGCAATGCTAACATATTTCTGTATTCCATATATATGTATTTCTGAGATGAGGACACCAATCTACAAGCTTCCAGAGATCCATCAACCATTCTACCTAGGCCACTGAACAGCCATTAAAAGAGGTAACGACTGTAAGGCTAGCATTTTACATTGCGCAGAGTCATCACGCTTATGGAGAGCCTCTTGGAACGGCACTGTAATTTACTGTAACTAACGTGTACTACATGATTCCAACTTTGCCATTTGATTTTGTTTGTTTGTTTCCAAATTACACCAGGTTTGTGTTGACTGCACTTTTAATCTCATCAAAACCCACCAGCAGCAGCGGCCATGCCATAGGGAAGGAGTCCTAATTTATGTAAAGTATTACACAAAATGATCTATATGACAGTTTGGTATAAAATGCTAAATGCAAGTCATTACTCACTGAAGATAATTTGAAACAGCAGTGCATCAAGGGAGACATTAGATTACAGAGGATAAAAAGTGGGAATAGGTATTCAGATATTTAGTCATATTTGCATAATCATCTGAAGGAGATAGTGGAAGCTCTCCTGGGCCCAACTAACACACAATGAACAGAACAGCAATTTGGAAACTTTGCATTATTTTCACACCACTGCCACAATGCAGTTTTTTTTTTCAAAGTTTGCTGGAGGGACTCTGTTCTTCCTCAAAAACAAGGCCTCTTAATTCTTGTTTGCAAGCAGCACAAGGGTTGCGATGGCTGCTACCGATCAAGGAGTTGGTCACGTTGGCAGTCAGATGTTGCAAGATTACAAAGTCCTCAACAGTGCTGGGATTGTAGGATCCATTGTCAACTCTCTAGTGCTAGAAGTTTTATCCCTTTCACCCTCTCCCTTCCCTGGTCCTTCTCCTATGACCAAAGAACAGCAATGTCCGAAGTCCGGAGATGCAAACAATTCAACGTTTATTGGGTTTATTGGGAATCCAGCTTCCTTTCCACCCCCTCACTTCCTGTTTGTCCCAAATCTACATAGCAATATTTTCAGGTACTCTTTAACCAATCATTCAACTGAAATTTAACTAACCGACCCTAACACATTGTAACATGATTATCTAACCAATTATAGCCCACCACCTACATTGGATTACATACAGCAAAATTAATTATACAGGAGACAGAGGCAATCAAAGAACCAGATAGAACCAGACAGATAAGCAACAGAGAGATGGGGAATGTGTCCTTGCCAAAGAGAAAGCTATCAGTCTAAGGCTATGTCTACACTGCAGAGGTATCCCGGAAAAGCTATGATTTGTCCAAGGAACGTGTCCGTTTTTTCAGAACAATTTAAAAAAAAACGGACATGTTCTTTTGCCATCCCTGTAATCCTCAATGTATGAGGAAGAAGGGATGTTCCGAAAGATGAAGTTTTTCTGAAATTTGGCTCCGTGTAGATGGGCCAAATTTTGGAAAAGCCTCTTCTGACAAAAAGCAAAAAAAGATACGCAAAATGCAAACTGTAATTTGCGTATCTTTGTCCGCCTTTTCTTTGTAGTCTAGACATAGCCTAGGTATCAATGAATGATTCGGAAAGTACCTTCCTTACCGGTTTGGCTTTGCTTTTACATAGGTGTTAGTAGGCAGGCCTGAATATTTATGTCCTAACATCTGGCATCAAGGATCCATGTTTTCCATTAAGCCTGGCAAAAACGGTACCAGCTGGTAATAAATTGGCCAATCAGAGAAAAAAAGGGCAAACCACAGCTAGCTTATGGCCATTTAGAAACTTCAAGGCTATTACATTTCACAGTGACAGCTGAGAAAGCACTCACATCCTCCATGCTCATCTCATCTGACCTTATTAACATAGTTTTTAAAATATTAGAGTAGCAACCAAGAGGATCCACAGGTATTAGCAGCCCCATTGTGCCAGATGTTACACTAACACACAGTCTCCATGCCAAAGAGTTTACAGCCTAAAGAGAGAAGACAAAGGGTGGGAAAACAAGGAGATAGAGAGGAAAATTAACTTCTCTGAAGGTCACAAAGTGCACAAGACATATCAAGGTTGCCCATGTGTGTGACTGCCACCAGGTGGATTTGAACCCAAGACCTCCAGAGCTTAGTGTAGGAGCCTTGACAGCTTGAGCTATAAAGCCAGTTGGCTTGTAACTTAGCCTGTAGAGCTCCCTTGTTCTTATCTCCCAAATGTTCAGTGGGTTCCATGTGAGTATGAGGGTCTACACATCGGGAGCCTACGTTTGTTGATTTAGCTTCTTAAGTAATACTACTACAGAGCGTTGCTCAAATTAGGGATGTAATAATGTAGTCGATTAACCAATAAGCAAAAGCAGAAGCATGGGGCGACAGACAGCCGATCTGCAAGGGGAGCTCTTTTTTAAATTGGCTCCCCTGGCAAACCAACTCCCACCTGGCACCCTGCGCTGCTGCCTCTGTATCAGAGGCAGCAGCACAGAGTGGCAGGGGGCTCCTCTGAAGTGGAGCCGGACACACAGGCTGCTGGCCCCACCTCATGCAGGGCCGGCATGAGGCATGTACAGTCGGTTCCCCTGCACACAGCCCCATGCTTTATTATTGGCCTCAAGCACATCCTACCTGAGGCATCCCCCCATAGTTCCCAGCCCATCGGAGAAGAAGAGGATGCTGCTGGGGTGCTGGTGGAGAGGACACCCCAGGTGGCCTGGTACCCCGTGTTGCTGGCCCGGGTGCTCTTTGCACCTCTGGGGGAGCGGCCACCATAGTCCCACACCAGCAGAGTCGGAGCCCCGGGACTGGTGTGCAGCTGCCGACGGTCCAGGCCACAGTGCCCCATTTGAACTAGGACCCCCACAATCACGCCAGCTTTGCCTGTAACTCATTTTTTAAATAAAATGGAAACGGACATGCTTTAATGAAATGATTGTATGACGCTAATTTTTATTTCGGATTTCTTTAAAAAAGGATTGTTAAAATTTTTCTGTTGAATTTTGTTTAGTAATTTTTTTAAAAAATGGGAATTCCATCCAGTGTAGCTTTTTTCCCCTCTTCATCCCTATAAACTCTTAGAATCATAGAGCTGGAAAAGACATTTCAACAAAATTGGGCTATAATCAATTTGGTTTCCAACAACATTTTCTGCTCATTTTCAAACCTTAAGCATTGATGTAGCAAAACAGAGCACCACTCCAAATTTCCCTGTTTTGTCTCTTTTCTGTAAGGTTTATTGAGAAGCGAGCCAGGTTCATTCTGTTTTTCTGGCTCATCTTTGTTCCGCCGCTTTCAACATTTGCTCTGTCGTGTCAATTTTGAGGACTGTACGTGCTTTGGTGATTCTGTCTAGTTTCTTCTTGATCCATAGAGAAGCAATCCCATTCCAGGCACATCCCATTGTCCTGGCACAACCAAACCCTTATGTTTCTTTAAGTTATGAGCAGAGAAAGCTGCATACCAAATTTGGCGACCATGGCTCTTACAATTTAGGAGGTGTTCTTGATCAAACCAACAGACAGAAAGACATACTATTTAAAATATAAAGTAGATCATTAGCAGTGGATAAATCTTGCTAGGAAATTAATTTAACTGCGTGCTTTTCATCACAAGCCTTTTTCTATTGATTGATTTTATATTATAGAATGTAGCTGATCCATCTAAAGGACCTTAAGGGCTGCATGTCCTGATCTGAAGCCAAATGAAATCAACAGAAAGGCACAGGTTTGGTTTTTTCAGTCAACTCCTAATGGTGCTCAACAGCTTCAGTTAAAGTTGAGGGTGTTCAGAGCCTCCCAAAATTAGGCCCCTGTGTGCTGGGTATTATATCTTTAAAGACTTCTCTCTTGCAGATGGGACTCGATTTCTTAACACTACAGAAGGAGAGCAATTTGGTGCAGTGTAGGCTTTATTTTGGTGCCAGATTAGAATCACAGCTAAAATCCATTACAGCCCAATTACATCCATCAGCTGTAGCCGTGGGTTTTCACTAGTGAACGTCAGAATTTAATCCTTAGAGCAACTAAGGAGAGAGAGAATCCATACATTAGTAACTTTAGAGAGATTTCACCAGGATTAATGAAATGCCCAAACACTAAAGGCATTCCTTCCGCAAAAACTTGCCAGCTGTCTACACTGCACGAGCGTTCTTCCAGAAGTAAATTTACAGTATAACATTGTAAATCAGGGCTTCTTCTGGAAGAGTTATTCCTCTCCCTATGAGGAATAAGCCCTTTTGTGCAAGAGCTCTTCCAGAAGAGGGCAGTGTAGACAGGCTACATGAATTTCTTGCGCAAGAAGCCCCTATGGTTAAAATGGCCACCAGAGCTTTCTTGCAGAAGAGATCGTCTACATTGCCATGGATGCTCTTGCGCAAAAGCACATGGCAGTGTAGATGCTCTCTTGTGGAAGAGTTTTTGCACAAAAATTCTTCCGCAAAAGAGTTCTTGTGCAAGAAGCTGCCAGTGTAGATGTAGCCCAACACACTGGAAAGCTCTTCTTTCTAGGTTGTCTGACCTCAAGGAACTACTTGAATCTTCTCCTCCCCCTTATTCTCATAGGGTACCTCTACACTGCGGGGCTCTTTCAGGATACCGGAAGTATCTCAAAATCACTATTTGGCATCTATTGAAGCAGCCCGTTATTTCGAAATACATTTCAAAATAACGGGCAGCTTATTTCAACATCCTGGTAACCCTTGATCCACGAGGGTTAAGAGGCATTTTGGAATAGCGAGTTATTTTGAAATTTGGCACTGTGTAAACCAGTGTATCAAACTTTTTGGCTACGTCTAGACAGGCATGATTTTCCGGAAATGCTTTTAACAGAAAAGTTTTCCGTTAAAAGCATCTTCGGAACAGAGCGTCTAGATTGGCACGGACGCTTTTCCGCAAAAGCACTTTTTGTGGAAAAGCGTCCGTGGCCAATCTAAATGCGCTTTTCCGCAAAAAAGCCCCGATCGCCATTTTCGCGATCGGGGCTTTTTTGCGGAAAACAAATCTGAGCTGTCTACACTGGCCCTTTTGCGCAAAAGTTTTGCGCAAAAGGGACTTTTGCCCGAACGGGAGCAGCATAGTATTTCCGCAAAAAGCACTGATTTCTTACAGTAGGAAGTCAGTGCTTTTGCGGAAATTCAAGCGGCCAGTGTAGACAGCTGGCAAGTTTTTCCAGAAAAGCGGCTGATTTTCTGGAAAAACTGGCCAGTCTAGACACAGCCTTTAAGACTAAGGAACACCAACAATAATTTTTTTATGAGGAACACCAAAGATTTTTTGTTGAGCAAATAAAAAAAGGGGGTGGGGAAAAGGAGGAGAGACTCAGAAAAGTTATTGACCAAAAAAGGGTCGGGGGAACGTTATTGAGCTAAAGAAAAAGTCACCTTCCCCTTTAAGAGTAGCCATTTTGAACTCTGTTGTTCAGTTTAAGAAACACTGGTGTAGACAGCACCAAATTACAAAATTAGCTATTCTGAAATACACTCAAAATAAGCTATTCAATTTCAAGTTTGCATAGCTTATTTTGGCTAAGGGTGTTGTGTAGACGCACCCATAAAGTTTAATTCCATTTCCACGCATTGAAGGTTTTGCTTTTTTGGTAGGATTTGTGTAGCGAGAGCTCTTTGTGCTGTTGTGACGGTGGTGGTTTAAGGACTCTCTCCTGGTTTAAGGCGGTTTAAGGACTTTCCCTCTGCTGTAGCTATTTCTTCATCTTTAAAATGATATTTTCTGGGAAAGGAGGGCTGGTGTATCTGATGGCTTTTTATCGTTCTTAGTTCCTTTTGTTTCTGCCTATCCCAGATACTACGCTACCTTGGTCTCAGACATATAAGAAGCTTAATAATTTCCAACATGCCATTATGGCATTTGAGGTTGCAATGTTGCTACTGCTGAAGCGCATTACAGTTCCCTGCCTTTGTAGCTTTCACCTACATTGTTATTTAAATGTAAAGGGCTGCATTTGTCAATGTATAAAGGAGGAAGAGGAAGTCCCCCCCAATCTGGAGCCATGAGTCCTTTTGTCTGTTTTCAAGCCAGCGTGATTTCCCCTGCAGTGTATTTAGAAAGATTAAGCAGCAGAGATTAAGTCGCTTATATATTTGTCACCATTCCAAAGGACAGGTAGTTATAGAGCAAGCTTCTCAAATACACATTTCTCACTGTGTGAAAGGTCCTTAAGGATCCTCACACATCGCACTAAAGCAATACCAGTTCCACCAACGTGTGCCTGCCAAGGCAAATCAACCATTTAATAATATAGTGCATTTTGTCGGCTCCCTATCAATTGTACATTGCATGAAAGATGATGCATTTTACCTCGTCGATTTCAGGTTCTCATTTCTTCAGCAGCAGAACTGAACTGAAATTACTGAACAGCTCAAGTTGCAGGAAGACACCACATGCTATAACAGGGGCATTTACTTCCCCTTAACTGATGATTGTGATCCCGAATTTAAGCAGGAATGGAAGGGTTCATTATTTAAATACCAACACGAAAATACCAAAGGAGTATTTTCCACCCTTGGGAAGTAAGGAATGCGTTTTATACTGGAGCAATTTTTGCTGTGACATATCAAAACTTTAGCAGAAACCTGCCTGTGTGTGTACTGAAGCTACAGTTATCAAACCTCCTGCTCCTCACCACGAATCTTAAAAAAAATAAAATCTTTCCACCACTCCCGGAAATAGCATAGGTTGGCTGCTTGCACAAATGAGATGTTCCTTTTGCTACATGGAATTTTGTACATGACAGCACATTTCAGCATCTCTTGACGTGAACTTCACTTGGATCGTCATTCTAGTTTTTTTGTATTTCTAGTCCCTGTCCAATGCAGCATTATTTCTTCTAATTTCTAAGCCACCCACGTCATGGATACAAAACTTTTCTCAGGGCCTCACGGTGCAACCCTTCCTTCCCTCTGACCCACATGAGTTGTCCTACTCAAGTCACTGGGCCTATTCACCTCATGCTTACCAGATAAGCACATATGTCTCTTGTGCTTTTGTATCAAATGTTAAGCATGTAGTGTACAGGAATCGGGTAGTAGCTCTTTAAATGGCATGTAAGCCCTCTAGTAGATGTTTGATTTTGGACCATAGGGGACCAGCCCACTAAACGTCTTAGCAAAAAATTAAAGAGTTAGTAGCCAATTCCTATACTCTATAGTGTCGCAGCTGGCCTGATAACGGAACACTAATGTTATGCTACGCTACAATCCTTGAAAAACGATATTGAAAAAAGGAGAAAAGGCCTTTTCCAATGTTATGTCGGAGGCCTACAGTTCCAAGAGACTGAGACACACTCTTGAGTTTCTTGCCTGTGACACCGGTTTTATACCTCTGGAATTCCACTGAAATCAATGCAGTTTCACTGGCTGAAGACTGGCAGACTATAAAGGTGAGGCAGACTCACGATTCTCATTGAAGTTGGTGGGAGGGGCATGATTTAAATTCCCACGACAGTGTTGCTAAAATGTAGGCCCAGAATTGGATTCCCTTACTTCACAAGCACCTCAATGGGCTTTTGTATAAAAGTTCATTTCTCTTAAGGGAACAGCCTCCCCCACACACTCTTAAATCCTTGGTTGAGAGAGAACAAAATTGTATTTCAAGATGTAAAAACACAGAAATATTAGCCAGGGATTACTCCAATTGCACAAGCTCTCCTGATATTCTCTGCATCCCCATGAGGTTTTTCAATCCATTCGTTTCAGAGTAGCAAATACCAGGTTTGATGCAATTTCTTATATTCAAAGTTGTCCTAAAATACACAAGGAGAATCCCTCAGTAACACGTCTATCATCTCTTTCTCTATTGGCAGTCTCTTTGTGATAGGAACGGTCTCTGTGCCTTGGCTTGTTCAATCCTGCTGGTCTAATTCAGTTGATGAATTAATGCAAAACAAAACCCTGACCCCATCCTTTTTGATGATGTTCAAACTAGAATCCCTTTCCACATACCATTCTCAATTTCTTTTAAGCAAAATAAATTAAGGGAAGTGCAAGCTTCTAAGTAGGTCACTGCTTCAGTGAAGTTGGATTTTTTTCGGCAAGTTGATATTTAGTTTAAAATTACAATCTCCTCCTGCCGAGCTTAAAAAAATATTGGCAGTCAATTGTCCTGATGAAAGTATTTTGGTTTCCAAATAATTAACTGAATAGATCACTCCTTGGTCTGGCTATTAAGCACAGCAAGCCAGTTTTAAAGACAACCAATGGATTTACAAGCTTGCATTGATATTGCACTCATTGGTAAGTAGAGTTTTATGCCTTACAATAACATTAGCACATAAATAGGTTCTCCTCTGCAGAATAAGGGACTTTGTGCTTTCCCAGGAAATGTGCCACTCTGGGCATTACTAAGCCAACTTCTTCTCTGTAACCGAGCAGGTACCTGGGCTTATAGTTTCTTGCCAACAAAGAAGTGGGTTTTGCCCACGAAAGCTCATGATACCATAGACATGTTTTGTTAGTCTATAAAGTGCTACCAGACTAATTGTTGTTTTTTAAGTTTATCACTTTTACAAGGTTCCCCCCCCCCCCCTTCCTTTTCTGCTTTATCTTTTTGGATTTCTGTACCTCTCTGTGCCTCTTGCTCCACACATCTGAAGAAGTGGGCTGTGCCCACGAAAGCTCGCAATACTATATACATTTTTTGTTAGTCTCTAAGGTGCTACTTTAATATACAACAGAGGGAATCCATAACAGTAATGGGAATGTACAGTGAACATTTAATTGGTTAAACAATTAGCTCTATATAGCTGGGTTCTCATGTACTGAGGCTGCTATACCTTTCTTTTTTTTGGCTTGGGTTAGCTATCATAATAGCTTGTGGATAATTGATCTCTGGGCTGTGAAGTATGCTTGTGCCTGGTGAAATGGTGTAAATTACTGTGAAATTTGTTTCCATTGAGACTATTAGAATTCATGAAAACCTGGAGAATTCAGAAGTATCATCCGTTAATGGGAATTCGGGACCAGATCCAAAACCTATTGAGTCAATGAAGAGATTCCTATTAACTTCAATAGATTATGGATCCCTTCCACGTAGGGCAATTAGTATTTTTACTCTAATTTTCTTATTGACCCTAATTGGGTTGGCTTGGGCTTGGCAAGGGCTTTTTTGTACGTACCATGAGAGTAGCACTTGAGAGCCTATGACGCTATTAGTGTCCATTAGCATACTTTGCTCCAGCCACCTTGGAAATATTTGGCTGGGAAAAGACGTAGGAAGCAGGAATTAAATAGATACGTCATTTCATTATTTAAATGGAAGCCCTGGCAAATTCTGTAGCGTGTATCACACAATTCGCTCCATGAAAGTGGTCTTTGGGGATATTATTGTAGATTCCATGTCTCGCTTTATTCTCAACAATGTATTTTGGTGGAGGGGGGTTGGTTGGTTTGGGCCTCCTATTTTGGGAGCATCAGACTTGGACACAGCTGAAGAGCCGTCTCTGGGGCTACTTCTAGACTGCAAGCTTCTTTCGAAAGAAGCTTTTCTGACAGGGTGTGTCTAGATTACAGGGTTTTTTTCCGAAAAAAGTGGTCTTTTTAAAAAAAAACTTCCCATGTCTAGACTGCTGCCGTGTTCTTTCAAAAGTAAATCGAAAGAACGTAACAGTTTTTTCGACCACGGAAAACCTCATTTTATGAGGAATAACGCCTTTTTTCGAAAGTGCTCTTTCAATAAAAGGCGCTATGTAATGCAAACAGTGCTTTTTCCGAAAGAGAGCATCCAGACTGCCTGGGTGCTCTCTTTCAAAAAAGCAGCTTGCTTTTTTGAAAGTACTGGTTGTAGTCTAAATGCTCTTTTTCGAAAAAGGCTTTTTTGAAAGTATCTATCGAAAAAAAAACCCTCTTTCGAAATAGGCTTGCAGTCTAGACGTAGCCAAAAAGCTTATTCCGAAAGAGAGTGTCCACACAGCAAAAGTGCAACGAAAAAGCAATCTGCCTTTTTGATTGATTGGATGCTATCTCGCATTTAAGTTGTGATTAGTCTGGTTGGAGCGGCTTCCAGGGCACCTATGTTATTTCCTGAAGGCCTCTTCTTTCGAAAGAACTCCTTCTTCTGAGTCCACACACACCCTTTTCTGAAAAAGGCTTCTTCCTCGTAGAATGAAGTTTACTGCTGTCAGAAAAACCCCTCCCCCTCCATTCTTTTGACTTTCTGTCAAAAGAACTCAACGGCAGTGTGGATACAAGTATTGTTTTCCCGGGAATACGCTGCAGCGTAGACACATCGCGGGGAAGGCGGGTTGATATTCTGAAGAGGCACTAAGCATTCCCTCTTGCGTATGCTTAGCTGGCTGGCTCTAGCTCATGGTCTAACAGATGGCAAATCAAAAGAAACATAGCATGAAGAAAGACGAATAGCCTACCGCCAATGTCTTAAAACAAAATTGGACAAAGCGCTGGAGAATACACTTTGGCGAACAGTCCTGGCCTGCTTTGGGAAGAGGAAAGGCCTGGCACAGACTTCTCCACCTCTAAATTTTAGTGTTCTGTCTTTTACTCTGTTTTGCTTTAGCGAGGCAAGGTGAGTGAAGTACTAACTTTTAACGGGCCAATATCTGCGGCGAAGCGAGAAGCTTTTGAGTTTGGTTTTCTTTGTCAGTGTTTGATTTAATGAGACCCATGCTTTGCAAAGAGGGGACATTTGAGGCCTTGCTCTGCACCCGCCGAAACCAACTGTAAAACTTCTCAAAATGCAAACAAAGAACAATCACAGGCTCTTTATTAAGTATCAAAACCACCCCCTGGGTTACATCCCAGTAACCCACTTTAAATAAACAGGCCCTATGACACGGAACGTATTGTTTTCTCACCCATATTCCAAGTCCATAGGTAGGTCTACAATGAAAAAAAGTATGGTTTTACCCTGAAGACAGCTATCTTGTCCTACAATCTCAGTGTGCACAGGCACTATAATCCCTATCTCCCCAATGCTTCAAGGTAAACTCCAGAGTAAGTTCTGCTAATAATATTGAAACACAAACAGCCTGTGCTTTGTCTCTACAGGTTGAACCTCTCTAGTCTGCCACTCTCTGGACTGGCAACATCCGTGGTCTGGCATGATTTTAGTTAGCCGGTGTCCACTTAGCATGGATGTGACCAAGTTTCCCGCAGTCCCATAAAGTTTGTTGACAGCCACCAGTCCTGGCTCTGTGTTCTGTGCTATTACTTAGCTTGAATGTACCCATCGAGGTCTTCCAAGAGCCCAGTAAGCAGCACACGTGTTGGCGATGCTGCTAGACAATATTGACCTCCCGTGGTCTGGCAAATTCCCTGGTTTAGCACTGTTCAGACCCTGACGATGCCGGGCTAGAGAGGTTCAACCAGAGAGCTATCTCTGTATAAACACACACACTTTTTTCCTACTGTGAAGACATAGCAGTCTCTCTTCATCCGCTTTTCAGGTTAACACCCTAAATACCTTTTCCCCTCAACAACAGGACATTCTCACGGATGTCAGTGTCCATGGCAACTGTACCTGTATTTCCTCTCAGCAGTCCAAGAACAGCACGGTCAGATTTCCGGCTCCCTAGGGCACCCTCTCTTGAGTGGGGACCCAGGTATCCTCCCTCCTACCAGGGGTCTTTCCAAGATCACCAGTTCCCTGCCTTCGCTGTGTTACTCCCAGCAAAAGGCAGTCCGGCAAAGCAGACCCGCTTTGCTTCTTTCCTCAGAGATGGCAGAGTGTGTCATTGCTACATTTGTAATGCCGCATGCAGCTCTTTTTAAGCAAGCGCACGGTATTCAGAAGGTAAAAGCATGACAGAGAAAGCATGTTACCCTCTGAAAAGAACCTACATACGTGCCTATAAGCTTTCCAGAGATCGGTGTCTCTCACACCCCCATTTATAGACTCATAGACTTTAAAGTCAGAAGGGACCATTATGATCATCTAGTGCAGGCCAAAGAATATCACACCACCCCTCCTAGAATAATCCTTTCACCTATAGCTCAGATATTGAAACCTTCAAATAGTTTGAAGACCCCAAGATGCAGAGAATCCTCCAGCTGTGATCTGTACCCCATGCTACAGAGGAAGGCGAGGGCTCTGGTTGATGACCATCCTTCTACCCTTACCTCAGGACTGGGGTGCTCTGCTTGGGCAGAACAAAGGCGTGTCCCTCATCTGGATCAGAACTAAGGCGCACCGTCATATCCAGCTCAGGTACTTCTCCCAAAGACCTTTCTTTGGCTGCTGATCTTTAGAGAAGCCAGTCTGGACCTTAGAAGAGAGCATCTCTGGCAGGAAGCTTCTAATGGTTGATAGTTCCATTTTAACACAATGGCCCCAAGGGTATTAAACTTAATTGATTAAACTTTCACTAGGACGTTGGAGGATATTGTTATAGCTGGCACAAGAAGATACTCAGTGTCCCCTTATGACACAAGAATAAGAGAAACAAACTTCCCACAAACTTCAGCAGGCAAATTTAAAAACGGATTTAAAAAAAGCAAATACTTCCTCCCTTCGCCCCCTACAAACATACATTTAGCCTGTGGAACTCGTTGCTGCAAGGTATCACTGAGGCCAAGAGTTTAGAGGGATTTTTTTTAAATGGTTTGATATTTATATGGATAATATGACAATCCTTAGTTATAATAGTAAACAGAAGAGGAGGGGAAATAAAAGGGAAAAATAGAACAACCCAAGAGAGTTCCGGAAAGATTACCATCTCTCTGCTTCCATGTATCCATGAGCTTCTAACTCAGAGGAGTTAGGAGGAAACTTTCCTCATGGATAAGTTATCCTATAACTGCTTGTTCCAGGTAGGACTTTGAGAGAGCTGCTGGGAACTTCATGAACGTTACCGATTCCATGTGATTTTATGTGATGGGTAACAGCATAAAAACCTCTCTTGCACTTCCTGAGAAGCAGCTGGTACTGGCTGCTGTGAAAGACAGGATACTGGGTTTGATGGACCACTGGTCTGATTAAATAGGACACTTCCTAGATTCCTGAGTCTGCACTTTATTACCTCCCACTTGGTAATCTCTTTCCCCTTCTCATTTTGTTGGTTGAAATTTTGATGCATGGAGGGAGTAGGGTCTTCCCTGTGATTTTTATAGCATTCTGGTGAGTGGGAGGGAGAATCTATCATGTATTTGAGAGTGTTTGTCTGTGCATCTGTCTGCGTGTTTGTCTGTCCATCTGTCTGTTTCTTCAAGAACTCCTCCTAAATGTTAAGAACAAGGGCAGCAAATTTGGAAGGTAGCTTCCTCTCATTACTGAGAGCAGCGGAAGGGTTGGGTTGTTCCAAGACAATGGGGAGGTTCCTGGAATGGGATTGCTTCTCAGAAAACCACACAGAAAAGCAGCAGAATCACCCGGTAGATGTAAGAGGCTGGGTGGGTCTGTGGCTCTTCCTGTCCAGGACTGCACCAGACCTGAGCCTCCCACCCCCCAGGTGCCTTTAAGGGAGAGCAGGGGAAGGGGGGAAGCTCCCAAACCGTTTATGGGAACACGGCTGGCTGTTCGGCTTGGTCAGGGAGTGAGGGGAAAGTGCCCAGTTTGCTGCATTCCTCACTCCAGCTGGGGAGTGCAGGGGTAGGTGAACCTGGACCTGCCCCAGCTGTGGGACATGCCCCCCTCCCCTGGCTGTGCCTACTGGAGCTGCAGCTGCCACGGAGAGGCGCTTCTCAGGGTATGTCTACACTACAAAGTTAGTTCAAACTAACGGACTGGATCTGTGGCGACTAATGGGGTGTTAGTTGGGCAGGGGGTTGATCAGAGTTAGAAAACACAGATGGTGTCTGGTGGATGAAGGTAGACTGTTAATCTGAGCGCTGTGAACCAAAATAAAGACAACCTGAACTTTGCCTGGCCCACAGAAACCTGCTTTTGCAAAACATATTAAAACTGGGGGCTTTTTGTCAAAACTGAACAGGATTTTTTTTTCTTCCCAGCAACGGTAAACAACAGTTTAGTCAAAACCACAGGAAACTCTTTGAATTAAAAAGAGCTTCATCCAGCGTCGAAAACCAAGCTGATGGAAATTTCTTTTTCAGCCCGTTACAATAGATTCTGACCTAGTTTACAAATAAAATAATAATAATGCTGTGCTCCGTCAAGTCCACAGTCAAACACAGTTAATACCGCATTTGGAAAGTGCAAAATATTGTACCATCAGCTCTAAAGAGAAAGAGAGAGAGATTGACACAGTAAAATGAGGGCTGCAGAAGGAGGAGAAAGAAGCCAGCTACTGTAGGTCTATATTGAGACCATCTGTAAACCGATATTGTTATACTGGGTTAATTAGTATTTACGAGTTCTCATAAGGCTACTAAGATTTCAACTTCATTCTTCATGAAGAATGATTTCAACATGCCATCTAATTAAAGATTATTCTTAAGCACATACAGTAATCCTGTTAAACACCCTACAAAAATCACAAAAGTGAATATCCCAAGATGCAACAGAGGGACTGGCAAATTACTGTTTTGGAGCGGTTGTGAGCTTGATTTGTCAGCGACTAATCTTTTTGAAGCTGTAAATCTCTCCCCCATTTATAACTGATAGATACAGTCCTCAGTGTAAATTGCGCTTATTACAGATAGGACATCAGAAAAGCTGGTGCCACTTCAGAATTAATCCCTCGCCTCTGTATGTTGCAAGCTAATGGTGCCTAACCCCATGTATATAACATTAGCTAGCTAGAAATTAAACAAAAGTCTTGTTTTGATCTAACTTCTGAAGAAGACAGACAGCAAGAGAGACCCTGTGCAGAACCAAATTACAGCAGAATTTTTACTGACACATCATTAAATATCCAGTAAATGAGCACACGCAAAAGAACAGCCATGGTCTATTGCAAGATGCACTGATCGGCACCAATCAATCATGCTGTGGGTTTATTAATTTTTTTTAAACTATGTGATCTCTTTGCTCGCCCTCCCATATATATCAATGGTCAATATTTATTTGAGGGGTTTATAATCTCGAGCAATTGTAATACCCACGTGCCTTTCACTTCACCAGCTTGGCCACAGCAACGCCCCTGGTGTGTAATGGAGTCTTTGGGTCTTGCCTAGGAGTTTAATTGGGTTTTTGTTTTGTTTTGTTTTTTGTTGGAAGTGGGGGCAGAAACAAAAAAGAATTCAGCAGTGTGGGGTGCCTTTCGTTATTGATACAGCAAATGGTGTCTTCTAATCCTGTCACCCTTAGGGCTCACTACACTCTGGTCTACTCTAGGGCTACGTCTACACGGGCCCCTTCTTCGGAAGGGGCATGCTAATTTTGAACTTGAATTTTGAACAAAGTAGGAATAAGAGATCCTCCGGAAAAGGGCTTTATTCCGGAGGATCGCGCCAGTCTAGACGTTTTTTTCCGGCTTTTCCCCAAGCCGGAAAAAAAGCGGTGGCCATGTTTATTTAAATCCCGCGGGGGATATTTAAATCCCCCGCAGATTTCCCTATTCCCAAGTTCAAAATTAGCATGCCCCTTCCGAAGAAGGGGCCAGTGTAGACGTAGCCTAGGACTTTATTTCGATATAACCCCCCTTTACTTCGAGTTAATAACCGGAACGTCCATGCTACCAAGCCCGTTATTTCAAAATATTTTGAAATCTGCTTATTTCCAAATTTGTACTTCTGCTTTCCTAGGGGAAATAACACTTATTTCGAAATCGTTATTTCAAAATAGCAGTAGCATGGATGCTGCGGTGCCGCTATTTCGAAATAACGACTCCCCAGAGTCATTCGAACTAAGTACTCCCCAGTGCTTCCTGGGGCTAAGCCCAAGGTATCGTGTCCACATTAAGGCAGCCTGCCTTGGACTCATTTTGAGGGAGCCCCATCGTATGGGCTTCCTATTTCGATGTTCTTAAAGTTGGTGTCATGACATCAATGTGTTATTTTGGAAGAGTTTGTAAGAGACCTCTGCAGCAGGGGCTGGAAAGCAGTTGGCTTTTAGCTCAGAGGGTAGAGGCTCTTATACTAAACTCCAGAGATCCCAGGTTCAAATCCGCCTAGTGGCAGTTGCACACACACACAGGTCTTCTCATTCCAATTCTACTAGGCAAGAAAGAGAACAGACCCCTAGCCTCCTGCCTTCCCCCCCCATACATCCTCAAGACCTCGTCCTGAAGGACCCCGGCAATGCTGGGTACATCTGCTACTTTTTACTATAAGACGGCTTCAAGCCTTTTAAAATGGCTGATTGCTCATTTGTAGCTGTGCAGAAACACTGCTGGACAAAGCAGGCAGAGATCTGGGGCTCATGCAGATTTTGCATTCCCGTTTGCTCACTCTACCCGTCATCACCTCCCGCAGGTGGAAAGCGCCAGTGTGAGAATCACCGAACGCTGTGAATGTTTCCAATGTATCACAATTACAGAAACACCTGTGCTAAGCAGCGCTCCGCCAGAAACATGCTGTTAAAAAAAAGTCCATGTTTAAATGCCTTGACATTTCTCAAGTATCACCTGCCGGGTAGGAGGCAGAACACTGGCATGAACAACAACAGAGCATTGGGGGACCGGTTTAAAGACCTCTTAAAATGGAGGAAGTTTTCTTTTTAAAATGTGCCCCCTGCGGGGTACACCTGTGTTTCCTTTCTGGAGTTGCAGCTAACTGCTTGATCCCCTGGCAAACTGAAGTGAAACCGTTCCCAAACGTCAAACTGTTCGCTTGCTTGGCTCCTCGTCCCCCCCGGTTCCTCGTCCCCTCCTTATCCTAACTGCAGAAAACAACTGAGCATTGTGAGAGAAGAGAATTCAGCCCCTGGGAGCAACCAAACACAACTGTGATTAGTAAAACGAAACTGTGAAAAGAATAGAAGGTGTTTTTTTCTTTTTTCTTTTTTCAAGGAATCGTAAAAGAAGGAAAAAGTTGAATTAAAAAACCCACAGACACACGCAAAGTGAGTGAGACGATATCTTTGATTGGATGTGCTTCTCCTGGTGAAAGAGACTCGTCATGGCAAAGGCTCGTCTCTTCCATCAAGAGACGCTGGTCCAATACAAGGTATCGCCTCACCCAGCTTGGCTGTCTTAGGCGACGTCAACACCAGTGGTGCTCGATCTTTTTTCATTTGCGACCCCCAGAGCCAGGAATTTTTTTTTTTTTGTTCAACAAAAAATAAGCTGGAAACATTTTATTGTGTCTCCTCTAATTTAAAGCGCCGGTCCACTCCCCCCCGCCCCGTGTATGTCGAACGCTGAGCTAGGAAAACAAAATGCCAGCCAGCCTGGATCAAAGCACTGCGACCGCCTGGGAATAAGGCCTCAATCCTCAGGTAGTGCACCACTGGTCTACACTACAAAGAAAAGTCGGAAAACGATATGCAAATTGTGAAGTGCAATTTGCGTATCTTTTCCCTCTTTTCCAAAATTTGGTGCATCTACACTGTGTCAAACTTCAGAAAAACCCGCATCTTCGAGCTATCCCTGCTTCCTCATACAAGGTGTACAGGGATAGTGAAAGAACGCATCCACTTGTCCGAATTTTTTTTCGGAAAAGCAGACGCGTTCCTTGGATGCAGCATTGCTTTTCCGGGATCTCTTCTGGGATACCTCTGGGCCACAGTACCACTGCAAACAACTTTAAGAAACCCACAATTCTAAAACCAACATTTCAGATATCCCCCAAACTCTATGGCCAGAAACCTGACTTGATTGGTTCCTTTATATCTAGGACCCTACCAAATTCATTGCCATAAAAAAAGCCACATCTTTCAACATGAAATCTGGTCTTTCATGTACTTTTACCCAGTACTACACACATTTCAGAGGGGTGACCAGTGTTTCTCCAATTGGGGTCCTGATCCAAAAGGTTATTTTAAAGGGGTTGTAGCTTTGCCACCCTTATTTCCAAACAGCCTTGTGCGTTGGGTAACAGGAGGGCGGTGACTGTTGGTTAGGTGCCCATCTCTAAAGGCAATGCCCTGCTACCATCAGTACAGGTGTAAGGTCAGTAATACCATACCACGCCATCCTGCTTCTGCACTTCCGGACACCACGTTTCAGGAAGGATGTGGACAAATTGGAGAGGGTCCAGAGAAGAGCAACAAAAACGATTAAAGGTCTAGAAAGCCGGGCCTAAGAGGGAAGACTGAAAGAAATGGGCTTGTTTAGTTTAGAAAAGAGAAGACTGAGAGGGGACATGCGATAAGTTTTTAGGTATCTAAAAGGGTGTTACAAGGAGGAGGGAGAAAAAATTGTTCTCTTTGAACTCTGAGGACAGGACAAGAAGCAATGGGCTTAAACTGCAGCAAGGGAGGTTTAGGTTGGACAGTAGGAAGAACTTCCTAACTGTCAAGGTGGTGAAACACTGGAATAAATTGCCTAGGGAGGTTGTGGAATCTCTACCACTGGAGATAGATAAGAGCAGGTTAGACAGACACCTGTCAGAGATGGTCTAGACCAGTGGTGCTCAACCGTTTTTCTTTTGCGACCCACAGAACCGGGAAAATTTTTCTTGAGTAAAAACATTTTGTTGTAATGTAAAGAGCCAGTCCACTCCCCTGACACTCCCTCACCCCCACTGCATGTGCATCAGGTGCTGATCCGGGAAAAGAAAATATCGGCCCGCTGGTTTAGATGGTGCTTGGTCCTGCTATGAGGGCAGGAGACTGGACTTGATGACCTCTCGAGGTCCCTTCCGGTTCTACATTTCTAAGATTCTTCAGCAGTATTGCAATGTCCCCTCCCCACAATAACCTTGTGAGCCCCCCTCAAATCCTTTTTGGGTCTGGGCCCCTATTGTTACAACTTTGTGAAATTTCAGATTTCTATCGCTGTAATCATGAAACGTGCAATTTTTTAAATCCTACGCATGTGAAATTGACCACAGTCTGCTGTGAATTGGATATGGCCTGATCTATACCCCCACGGAACACAGAATAGAGGAGACAGCTGACTAAATGGAAGCAGCTTCTCCGTACATTCAAACCATCCGGCAAGGCCTCATGGCTCCTTCTGGGTACCTTTTTGGGGCTTGCAGAGTTCTGATGTAGCCCTTACGTTCCAACGTCTTACTCCTTTACAAAACAGTCTCCCCCCAAAAAGTAATTAGCCCCACTCCCTGCTGTCCTCCCTCCTACGCACACAAGTGACACATTTCATTTTGAACAACACGCACCACCTGCACAGTGACTCACACATGAGAGGAGCGGGAAGAGCACATTAATGCGAGAGTTTGTGAATCAAGCAAGCATCACTTATTTCTCATTTTTTTTCCAGCACTAAGGTGGCAGCTCAAGAAGCCGCCACGTCCCTGTTTTGTTTGATGATTACAGATTAGGTTAGCCGGCGCGGCACTGCGATCTTTCAGAAACGGCATGATCTGGTCTGGCCGGAAAAGCTGTAACCGTCATTAGCCAAGGGACCCAGACAGAGTCATCTGAATTCTGGAACATTTCTGTTGGAAAACAGGTAGCCCCCCACCCCCCAGGTCTCCGTGAACAAAGCCTTCAATGTATGGAAAAATCTGAACTTGAGTTTACAAAATGTGTCTGTCAGAGTCTTCGCTGCCTAGCTCAAGGTAGATTCAGTGCCCTCCTCCTGCCCCCCCAAAAAAGTGACATCGTTGCGGAAGGTTGGGTGAGAGTAAAACCTACAGAATCCTGACAGGGGACTGGACTCAATGACCTCTCGAGGTCCCTTCCAGCTCCAGATTTCTAGGATTTTATATCAGTGCTACAATATCCCCCCGACACACACAATAACCTTGGGTATGTCTACACTACCCCGCTAGTTCGAGCTAACGGGGTAATGTAGGCATACCGCACTTGCAAATGAAGCCCGGGATTTGAATTTCCCGGGCTTCATTTGCATAAGCGGGGAGCCGCCATTTTTAAAACCCCGCTGGTTCGAACCCCGTGCAGCGCGGCTACACGGGGCTCGAACTAGGTAGTTCGGACTAGGATTCCTATTCTGAACTACCGGTACACCTCGTGGAACTAGGAGGGTAGTATAGACATACCCCTTGTGACCCCCTCCCCCAAATCTGGGGGTGACTCTGCACTCCCACAAGAGGGCAAGGCCTCAGGCGAAAGGGGTGCAGGCCTGCACCATGCTGCCTCCACAACGCAGCCCTTAGAAACACCCAGAGTGTTCCATGCGGCACGGCGTTCCCATGGTGATTATAAGGGTCTAGATTCCGGCTACCACAGTAGCGACAGCTGGTGTCCTGAGCCCCTTTGAATCATGGGGCTCCAGGAGAATGGCCTCCTTTGCCCCCCTGATTTCCAAGTGAGGTGTTGATGCTCCTCAACTCTAAAAAACTCAGATTCACAGTCTCTCTGTTGGGCCCCTCAAACTCAGAAGCCCCCCAAATCATTAGCTTCTTTTGACAGCCTGGGCCTCGACGAACAGCATCTGAATTTGATGCCTTTTGTATGGTTTTATGCTTCATTTGGTTGTGCCTAAGGACTGACCGAGATCAGCCCTCCACCCCCGTCCTGCTCGGTGCTCCACACATCCCGGAGGAGTCAGTGCCTGCCTCAAAAAGTTTGCCTCCAAAGCCACAAGACAAAAGCAGGGAAGCGGAGGGAAGGGAAAGAAGAAAAGTGAGCTGTGTAGCGGCTTGCGTATTAGTGCTGCAATTTGTTTTCTTTATCTTTTTTTAGGTGGGGTTTCACTAGAAGGAGATTAGCAAACTGGAAAGACAAAAGCACAGAAAGGAAGAACAGGGAAGGTGGGTAGGATGGACAAGTGGAATGAGGCTGAGGGCAGGAATGATTAGGAGCAAAGTCAATCAACATAGGAATTCGCCTGTTCTGAATCACTGAGCACAGAAGTACCAAATGAATTAGCCGACTGTACTCCAGGGTACGGAATGCAGGGATACGTTAATGACATAAAAACTGCTGCCCGGGGACAGACCAATGGTCCACCTCGTCTAGTGTCCGGTCTCTGACAGTGGCTGCTGCCAGAGCTTCAGGAATAGCGTGCACAACAAGGAAGCCGGAATGACCGCACCAGCTTCACTTCTCAGAGGGTTAGAGCTGCCCTCAGAATGCACTTACATTTCTAATCCTCTCAGCTAATAGCTACAGCTGGACCACCTGGAAATTATGTACATTCTTTTTCGAATCTGATTAATCTGTTGTCCATCACAACATCTCACAACATTGAATGATTGACCTTCGTTCATATTTACATTTGCAACTTAACACAAAAATTCCACACAGCAGCATGTAGCATCTTTCCAACCTGGTAAACTCGTCTGTTTTGATTTGATTTTAAAAAACCCACTTTAACACAGTCAGTAACTTTCTTGCTTGCTTTTTTCCTGAAAAAAAAAAAAAAAACGATAAAAAAACCCATGTGAAAGTGTGAAGCCAACTAAATCCTGATAACCCAGCTGAGATGAGGAAGTGTCTATTTTGATGGTTTCATCTTTATATTTCCCATAGTGATAACACAAAAGGGAGGAAAGGTTTATATTCAACACCAGGCGATAACTAAGATTTAAACTTTCCAGTGGTGGACAGCTCCAGTTGTTTAAATATCCTTATCTCGTCTCTCCATTCCCCGACTCTTGGGCCTGTCCAAAAACTCATAAAATACTTCTCTGGTTTACTGTATAAAAAAGCAAAAACTGAGATTAAAAGCTCAGAGGTGCGTCCCTCTGCTGCCTAAATGTGTTGTCTTATTGTACTAGATGTGCTAGTTAAAATTTCCACAGAGACTTGCTGTCATCAGCAAAACCGCAGATCAATGCTCCTGATTCTGAAAGTTGCACCACACTAAAAAACAAACACGCCCTGCTTCTGTGTAGAGAAGGCTGCAGGGACCTGGCCCAAGATGGCTTATTACACTGGGGGGAAAAATCTGTGTTAAAAATAAAAGTGGACATAAAAAGAAGTACAATTCAAACAACCACAGTGCTTCTTAAAGAAACAGCCACCTATTTTTATACCACAGAAGATAATGTTCCCAGCGTGTCAAGTATTCGGCAGCGCACCAAAAGTTCACTTTTGCCTCCCTTCTACTAGCTGCTGCTGCCCATTTACCAGAAGGGTCTTGGATTGAGTTTGAGCAGAGAGGACGTGTAGGACACCTACCAAGTTCAGCCACCAGATGGGGGATTACAGTAATTCATTAAGTCGATCCCTATTGTTTGGTTGGTAGACACAGTATTAGACACAGGGATTATGTGGTTGAGTTTATTATGAGAAAAGGTGTTTTTCTCTCAATTTAATTATTTGATACTGCCAATGGCTTATTTTTAAAGATCAACAGTGACAGTGGGCTAGTTATAAAATGATTAATTCACTTCAGCCCTTAAATTTTAAAAGCATATAATTCTGATCTTTTTTTTGGTCATTTTTTTCTCCCTTTTCCCTACACGTAACATGTCATTTCGTGGATTCAGAAATAACTCTGACAAGCTTTCCACTCCAGTAGCGTACAAAGGCCACAGTACTCCAGACACGGTAACTAAGTCAATGGAAAAGTTTTTCAATTGACCAAGGGACATATCTCCACTTGCCATGCTGGAGATTGATCTTCTGGTGTTTGATTTAGTAGGTCTAGTAAGGACCTGCTAAATCAATCACTGAGGTCACCCCCAGTTGGCACCAGTACTCCTACTCCTCATGAAAACTACTGAGGCCTTCTTCAAGTAGGGCACTTTCAGGAATTATCCCATTACTCATGCATTGGTGGGAACATTTGCATTGGCTGGCCATTGACACTTCTAATATTCTTATATCTAAAATTGCTCCGAGCAACTAAGTAACACACTTGCTCTGAACACCTGTATTGGCCTACACAATCCACTTTATTTCTCCTTTCTAACTTGATTCATTCATCACCTTCCTGGTGACATTTAAAAATTGTCTTATCTAAGAATAGTTGTTATACTTTTTAACTGAACTAAAATAAAATTGCTTAATACAGTCCTCAGAATGTAAACACCTGTGCTCTTATTTGGTTCTAAACAGGTCAAGGGCATTTGAGAGAGTGTTAGACTGAAGATCTAAAGGTCCCTGGTTCAATCCCAGACTTCATTATTTAGTCTGCAGAAGAGAAGCGGAAGGAGGGATTTGATAGCAGCCTTCAATGATGTGAATGGGGGTTCCTAAGAGGATGGAGAACGGCTGTTCTCAGTGGTGGCAGGTGACAGAACAAGGAGCAATGGTCTCAAGTTGCAGTGGAAGAGGTCTGGGTGGGATAGTAGGAAAAACTATTTCCTTGGGAGGGTGGAGAAGCACTAGAATGGGTTCCCAAGGAGTGTGGGGCGGAATCTCCATCCCTGGAGGTTTTTTAAGTCCTGGTTTGACAAAGTCCTGGCTGGGATGATTGAGTTGTGGTTGGTCCTGCTTTGAGCAGGGGGTTGGACTCAATGACCTCCTGAGATCTTTTCCCACCCTAGGATTCTATGATTGGCATCTTCCACGTAAGATTTCCAGTACTGACCTTCATTATTTCTTTGCGATGTATTGAATAGAACAGTGGATGCATGGTTTAATAACCAGGGGCCTATAATAGGTACTATTGCTTTAAATTTTCTCTCCTTTCCAGCATTAATGGGCCCCAGGTGTTCCAACCATGATTAAGATGTATAAATCCAATGGCAATGCAGTGTGAGGTATAAATCAGAAAGCTGCTTAATTGCTACATTCACTCACTCACTCTCTGTCTCCCTCTCCCCCTGCCTCTTTGTTAATAGTCTTTGGAAATTAAAAATAAACTTTGTATGAAATGTTTTCACAAACGTATTGCAGGTAATTCTGTGGAAATTACAAAGGAGCTATTACAGAGAGGAATTAATGCTTGCTATCCGACTTCTACACTAAATGTATATATGCAGGTGACAACCACTACTGACGGAGTCATCTGATGATGTTTGATAAATATTGTTGGACTTCAGTGCTAAGAAACAAAAATGTTTTATTACCATAATTACTTCATGAGCTTTGCATTGTCACTAGGGTTGTTTTTATTCAATCTTTGTTTTCTGGCATGCAGAAAGGGGGAAAAATTATAAAACTGATTTCCTTTTAACTGCAACATTCCAAACTGCACAAGTATATGAATCATAAAATTTGAGTGAAATTACTTTTTTTTATGTATCCCAATGACTGTTTAATTTTAACCATTCAATATTCATATGAAACCTCCTAGACAATTACATTGAAAAGGCATCATACATTTAAAAAGAATATGACAGAACACTTAGTTAAATGTTATATTAAAGATTCATTCTAAATTAAATATTAAAAACATTCAACAGATCCAAAGTATAGTTCAAATCCATCTGTTACTATAAACTACACTTTTCCTTAATATAGCCATATGCCAGAGAGTAGTAACTAACATTTAAGTGTTCGGTTCAAATCTCTGTTTAGGATATTTAACATATAACTTTGGGAGTAATTAAAAACATTTTTCATTTTGCTGGAGGGCCTAGGAGAGAATCAAAATCAAAATCATTCAGGAGGAGAATATGGCATAAGAGAAGCTCTTTTCTACTCCACAGAGGATGGAAACGGAAAGAGGAACTCAATCCTCAGACCACCAGAAGCTCGCAAGAAAGTGAGATGAGGAGAAATTCTCAGTCCTTGAGAAAAAAGTGATAGAAATGTAGCCATGTTAGTCTGGTGTAGCTGAAACAAAAAAGAGGACTGTGTAGCACTTTAAAGACTGACAAGATGGTTTATTAGGTGATGAGCTTTCGTGGGCCAGACCCACTTCCTCAGATCAAATAGTGGAAGAAAATTGGCACAACCATATATACCAAAGGATACAATCAAAAAAATGAACACATATGAAAAGGACAAATCAAATTTCAGAATAGAAGGGAGATGAGAGGGGAGGTAAATGTCTGAGATAATGATGTTAGAGGTGATAATTGGGGAAGCTATCTTTGTAATGGGTAAGATAATTTATGTCTTTGTTCTGACCTAGGCGTAAAGTGTCGAATTTAAGCATGAATGACAGTTCAGAGGATTCTCTTTCAAGTCTGGTGTTTAAAGGTCTTTGAAGCAGGATACAGGTAATCAAGTCGTTGAGACAATGCCCTTTCTGGCTGTAATGGCAAGAAACTGTTTTTTCTTTGTGATCTTGTCTAATATCTTTTTTGTGGGCATTGATCCTTTGGCGAAGTGTCTGAGATGTTTGTCCAATATACATAGCAGACGGACACTTTCGGCACATGATAGCATAAACTATATTTCTGGATGAGCAGGAATATGTGTTCTTGATCTTATAACTCAATTGGTTAGGTCCAATAATGGTATCAGCAGAGTGAATATGTGGACAAAGCTGGCAACGGGGTTTGTTGCAAGGGAAGGTTCCAGGGTTGGTATAAGTGTAGTATGTACTGTGGTTGTTGGTAAGAATCATCTTGAGGTTAGGTGCTTGTCTATAGGAGACTATGGGTCTGTCTCCCAGAGCCTCTCAGAGTTTAGTATCTTGTTCCAGTATAGGTTATAGTTTATTGATAATGTGTTGGACAGGTTTAAGTTGGGGGCTGTAGGTGATGACAAGTGGTGTTCTATTGTTGGTTTTCTTGGGTCTGTCTTGAAGTAGATGGTTTCTAGGTATTCGTCTGGCTCTTTCAATTTGTTTTTTTATTTCTCCGGGTGGGTAGTTGAGGTTTATAAATGCTTGGTAGAGATCCTGAAGTTTCTGGTCTCTGACAGTGGGATTAGAGCAGATGCGGTTGTATCGAAGGGCTTGGCTATAGACGATGGATCGTATGGTGTGTTCTGGATGGGAGCTGGAGGCATGTAGGTAACTGTATGAGTCGGGTTTTCTGTAGAGAGTGGTGTCTAATTTTCCATTGTTGATTTGTACTGTGGTGTCCAGAAAATGGATCTCTCATGTAGAATGGTCCAGGCTGAGATTGATGGTGGGTTGTCGGTTGTTAAAATCTCTGTGGAATGTTTCCAGTGTTTCTTGGCCATGCGTCCAGATCATAAAGATGTCATCGATGTAGTGTAAGTAGAGAAGGGGTAAAAGGGGACGGGAGCTGAGGAAACATTGTTTTAAGTCAGCCATAAAGATGTTAGCGTACTGTGGGGCCATGGCTGTGCCGCTGATCTGGAGGTATAAGTTGTTCTCAAACTGGAAATAATTGTGGGTGAGAACAAAGTTACATAGGTCTGCTGTCAGATTGGCAGTGGTGTCCTCTGGGATAGTGTTTCTAATTGCTTGTAATCCGTCTTCATGTGGGATGTTGGTGTATAGAGCTTCTACGTCCATGGTGGCAAGAATGGTGTTATCGGGGAGGTTATCGATGTTTTGTAGTTTCCTTAGGAAGTCAGTAGTATCTTGGAGATAGCTGGGGGTGTTGATTGCGTAGGGTTTGAGAAGAGAGTCTATGTAGCTGGATAAACCAGTAGTGAGCATGCCGATACCTGAGATGATGGGACGTCCGGGGTGTCCAGGTTTATGGATTTTGGGAAGCAGATAGAAAAATCCTGGTTGGGGTTCAGAAGGTGTTTCTGTGTGGATTTGTTCCCGAGAAGCTGTAGGGAGGCTTTTAAGGAGACAGTGTAGTTTCTTTTGGTAATCCGAGGTAGGATCAGAGGAATAACTCATTGGGAAAAAACTCATTGATGTCAGGCCCTAATGCTTAACCTGACGTAGGTAACTGGGACAAGACTTTGAGAGGTAGTTGTTGGCATGATGGGATTATGTGAAGAGCTTCACATCAAAGCAGAGGTAAATTTCGGTAAATCAAGGAAAAATAAGAGTAGATGAAAGCCTCATGATCTTCTTTCTCTCAGCAATTTATTCATCCAGTAAAGGTCTCCTGGATGGGGAAAAACCTCTGGATATGTGCCTATGTATAGTTTCACCAGGATGGCGAGAAAAGATCTCTCCTACATGAGTGGGGCTCACTCCAGAATACCAGGAGGGAAAAGGAAATGCAACACTTATGCAGAAATGACACTGGGTGAGTCAGGAACCCCGATGCAATGCAGCACGAGAGTACTCGTGTGTATAAAAACTGAAGCATATGCTTAAGCACTTTGAAGGATTGTGACCTCACTGCATTGCAACTTTACAAGACAGTGCTTTCTTTTCAGTGCAACCCTAAAGAGATCACTAATGTCTTGAGTTTTATACCGACAAAAGCACTGAACTTTTGCGAACTTTTGTGTAGTTCTGTGAACTTTTGTGTCATTCATGAAAGTTAGTGATAAAATGCAACAACAGAAACACCATGAGCAATGCAAGATTAATTTGAACATTGTCTTGGTTTGCCAAGATAGGTTTTATCCTTCTGGTTCCATTGTGGCTGAGATAAACACACCATCAGCAAACAACATCAACGACAGAAAACACCACAAATACAATATAATACTGCATAACAATTCCCTCGATTGTTGCGCCAAAGCCTTGTCAACAAAACAATAACTTTTTTTACCCAGAAAGCCACAGATGGAAAACCAGCATTCTCTTACCATTCTATTACTGTGCAAGTATTTTGTACAAACACTGTCACTACAGTGTAGAGCAGACACCATAATATCTTACATTATTTTGTTAAAGTTATCATCCCAGGGTTTGATAAAAGAAAGAATGCCTGATCGGTGATGCTCTCTATTATGACATGAGCTGAGAAAATAATTTCCATTAATATGAAGCGATTAGAGAGTTCACCGTGCTTCTTTCTACCGCACACCATAGAAGAATGCATAATGCGTTTGAAGTTGCTATAACATCCATTAATAAATCAGTTTTCAGCACACATTGTTTTAACATTACCATAATGGTGCACATATACTCTCACTACATTTTCCTAAAGAACTGAAATTAATTGATAAAAATCCCCTGTGAATTTAGATGGTCGAGTACATAACTTCACTCATAAGGCAGCTACATAGACCAATAATTTACTTTCCTAGTTATGACTGGTAGCCTATGGACACTGCATTAAATACGACAGAACACCGGCACCGAGAAAACACCGGTACACTCAGCTATACACATTATCAAGCCAACCAGTAGCTCCAGCAAAGTGCAAGATCACATAACACTGATTTGATGAATTCCATAAAAGCACAATTTGATTTTTTTATAAAAAAGAAAAATGGCTGGACCAAAGTGCCGATGATGCTGATTGTCTAATTAAAATATTTAAAATGTGTGAAAGGGGAAGGATATGAACACAATGACATCAAAATAGAAATGGAGACAAATTGATCCCTCCATTGATTTCGGCATTTAGTTCATTGAGTTTAACCAGGAGCGAGTATGATCCAGTGTGATTTGCACTGGTAGTTGAAGGTAGGAGAGGATGGGGCAAGAAGTGTGTGAAATTTAAATGTTTAATATTAGTATAAACTTTAAATATAATTTAATTTGTTTAATCTTTTAATGAAACTATTTTATATATATAAATGTCTGGGTCTAGTTTAGGCTTGGTCATGCTAAGTGTTACAAAGATGAATCCTTCATTTTTGGGAGAAGTGAAACAATACAACCCAACTCCTCATACCTCTGTCGTCAGTTACAGAAACCATACACTATTTCAGAGTAGATCAACTGGAACTTACCAAGAGACATTCTTTTTCTTTTTGAAGAGCAAACGACTGACAACAAGGCTCAAGACCTTCAACTGTGGCTACTGATATTGAGCTTCCAGTTTGGGCCTGGGATTTCAGAAATGTAGAGCAGCCAACATTTCCATCTAGGTTAGTGGAAGCTTTGGGGGCTTTATGTCCTCTCAAAACCTAGTTCAAGGTGTTTCAAGTTGGGTACTCTGTCATGGAGGCACCCGAAATTAGAGGACACTTTTGAAAACCGGACTGCATCACTGCGCTTTTTCCCAGATTGGGCACATTTTGGATAATCCTTTTAATACCACCCCAGTGGGAAACACACTAGGGTGGCTGGCATCTGCAAGTGTATGACAGGCTTCCAAATCTAGTCAGTTTCCACAGAGGTGTCCTTCAAAGAAAGAACAGCAGCTTTCCCTTAAGTCAACTTCATTTAATCCAAATAAGCTCCGACCACCAGTTAACCTGCTCAGCCAACAGAAGGGATTCACAGTCAAATACAAATAGCCAGATTTGATACTCATTCCAAACTATTTTTTCAATGGACAAAAGTGACACTGATTGACAAATGTCATGGCAAGTGGAAAAAATATAGTAGTAGTTTTCCTTCTATTGCAGTAGCAAGCATGATGCACATCAAGCTCTAGTGGTAATAGCAGACTAAATGAAATGATAGTTAGGAAGAAACTAGTAGCCGAAAGCCTGTGCTGTAACATGGATGGGGCAGATGGGCCAAGTAATCCACCATCTGTGCAATCTCTTATACAACCAACAAAATTGTTGAATGCAAATTTCGTCAGAGTAAGGAGGTGATTGATTGATTCATCTCTGATATCGCAACAGCCTTGGAAACATGCCTTGCAGAAGCTTTACAAATTATATTAGTGCGTTGTAAAGTCAAGATGACTACGGATTTTTTTTTAAATGGACAGTAACAGAAGGCAAAGCTAAGTCATGATCAAACCTGGCAAGCTTTCAACTATGCTTACAACAGTGTCCAACACTTTGCATTGATTCAGACTTGTTCATCTTGGAGTGACATACACAGTGAGGATCCACAAATTTCCAAAAACCCTACATGACTTCGTTTTTCAAGTCCTATTTTCAAAAATGACTCAGTCAATGGAACGTCATCTCCAAACTGCTGCAATCAATGCTAAAGGTGGGTCTTAGACTTTTAGGATATTTAGGGGCTATTGATAATTCTACCTCATGTCTGGAAGTGCCCAACAATACGTTTCCTTGAGTGAACACAGTGACAGCAGCTGTAGAAATAAAATGCATTATTTTTTAGCATACCACCGTGAGAAAGCGTTGGTTAAAGAAATGACCATCACTGAGCTATTTGGACACTGCCACCAGAAAATGAGTAGACTGCATACTTTGGCAAACTTATCATAATCTTCTGAAGATTCATACATCTCCACACAATAAACAGCCAACCTGCGACACACATTAGCAGGGGATGTTCTGAAGGCCAAATTTATAATTGGGTTCCACAAAGAATTAGGTAAGTTCATGAAGGATAGATCCTCTCAATTATTATTAACCAAGATGGTCTGGGATGCAATTCCATATGGGTATCCCTAAATCTGCACCACGATCTGGGACTGGATGACAAGATACACCTTACCCCAGGTGACCCTGTTCGGCTGATTCCCTCTGAAGAATCTGACACTGGCCACCAACAGAGATAGGATATTGGTCTAGATCAGTGTTTCTCAACCTTTTTTTTAAATAAAGTACACCAGTACCTACAGTTTTCAGACATACACAATTTTTTCTATCATTGCAACACATTTGTTTAAACAACTTAATCACAGCCGGGAGGGCGATGAAATTTTTGGATGTAAAAAGCACAAAAATAATAAAATGATGTAAAACTTAAAATAAAAATTCAGTTTTCTCCAAATTTCAGTTGTGTTTATGTACCCTGCAGACTTCTCTCAAGTACCCCTATGGGTACTTGTACCACTGGCCGAGAAACACTGGTCTAGATGAAACATTGCTCTGATTCAATACAGAAACTTTTAAGTTATAGTCTTCTGTAAGATGTCCCTGAATATTCTGAGTTGTAATTAGGATTTGTATGTTCATCTTACTCCCCTAAATTTATTATCTCTTAAATTCTTGCAGTGTGCCTCTGTGTTCTGTGAAAACATTTTATTCCAGTAAACGTCCAAATCATTTTGTTTAGCAGCTCTCCAAGGTGCTGACTGTCATTCCTACTTATTAGCACTGTCAAGCAATTAAAAAATTCATTGTGATTAATAGGAATGTTAAGCAATGATCATTTATTTAAATATTTTGGATGTTTTCTATAGTGTCAATATATCGATTTCAATTATAACACAGAATACAACATATGCAGTGCTCACTTTATATTTACTTTTGATTACAAATATTTGCACTGTAAAAAATAATATTTTCCAAATCACTTAATACAAGTAATTTTGTGCAATCTCTTCATCATGAAAGTTGAACTTACAAATGCAGAATTATATATCAATAACTGCATTCAAAAATGAAACATTGTGTCACTTTAGAGAATAAAACACCATTCAGTCCTATTTCTTGTTCATCCCAATTGCTCAGACAAACAAGTTGGTTTACATTTGCAGGAGATAATGCTGCCTGTTTCTTATTCACAGTGTCACCTGAATGTGAGAACAGGGTTTCGCATGGCACTGTTGGAGCTGAAATCACAAGATATTTACATGCCAGATGTGCTAGAGATTCATATGTCCCTTCATGCTTCAGCCATCATTCCCGAGGACACATCCATGCGGATGATGGGTTCTTCTTGATAACAATCCAAAGTAGTGGAGACTGGCGCATGTTCATGTTCATCATCTGAGTCAGGTGCCACTAGCAGAAGTTTGATTTTATTTTTTGATACTTTAGGTTCTGTCGTTTTCACATTAGAATGTTGCTCTTTTAAGACTTCTGAAAGCAGGCTCCATACCTCATCCCTCTCAGATTTTGGAAGACACTTCAGATTCTTAAAACTTGGATTGAGTGCTGTAGCTATCTTTAGAAATCTCATCTTGGTATCTTCTTCGTGTTTTGTCAAATCCACAGCAAAAAGTGTTCTTAAAATGAACAACATGGGCTGAGTCATCAGCCAAGACTGCTGTAACATGAAATATAGGGCAGAATGTAGATAAAATAGAGCAGGAGACATACAATTCTCCCCCAGAGAGTTACGTTACAACTTTAATTAACACATTATTTTTAACAGGTGTCATCAAGCATGAAAGCATGTCCTTTGTAATGATGGTGAAAGCATAACAGGCATACAAATGTTTAGCATTACTTGCATATAAACATCATGCAATGCCAGCTATAAAAGTCTGTTCTCACTTTCTGGTGACATTGTTTACATTCACAGGAGAAAATACTGCCCACTTCTTAGTCAAAAACTTGTTTGTCTTTACTATTGGCTGAACAATAAGTAGGACTGAGTGGACTTGGAGGAGCTGAAGTTTGAACCTGTTTTGTTTTTGAGTGCAGTTAGGTAACAAAAAAAATCTAAAACTTAAACAACAAATGGTCTGGTAGCACTTTATGGACTGACAAAACTAAATTTGTAAGTTGCACTTTCATAATAAAGAGTTTGCATGCCAGTACTGGAATAAGGTCAATTGAAAAAATGCCACCATTTTATTATTTTTAACAGTTCAAATATTTATAATGAAAAATAACAACATGAAGTAAGAAATGTCCACTTTGCATTTTGTGATGTAACTGAAATCAATTTTTGATAATGCAGAAAAGCATCCAACATATTTAATAAATGACTCTTGGTGGTATTCTATTGTTTAGAAGTACGATTAATCACAGTTTTTTTAATCACGATTCTTTTGAGGTAATTGTGTGAATTAACTGTGATGAACTGGCTGATTTGCTACTTATTGGAGTAAAAAAAATGCAGGTTCTGGCCTTCGTTTTATGTAGGATGTTGTCTTATTTTCTTATTTATTTAAATAAAATACATAAGACATTTCTTACAAAATTACAGGAGAAAACAATATTTCTCCGCTCCTGTCAACATTCTGAGACTTGGAAACATTTATCACCTCAATGCCGAGATGTAAGTGATAGAGCTGTATGTCATAATCATTTAAAACCCTCTACATCTTACTCAGCTGGAAGAGTGAAAACCAACACAAGGTCATCTCCATGGAGTGCCCCTATCCGTTCTCATTAGCGTAAACAACAATGCAATACCTTTTAGTGGGAGCTTTTTCTTTTTTTACTATAAATACTAAATTAAGATTTACTGCCTCTTGCCAGTGGAAATAGTGTAAACAGAACTAAAGAGAAAGTGGTTTAGACACTTAGCCTCTGGTTCATCTGGAAAGCTCCTTTTTCAAAAGAGATAAAGTTTATGGTAATTGCTTGAGAGCACATCAGAGAACACAAGCATAATTATTTGGAAGCAGAAATAGATGGCACACAAACATTTACATTTAAAAACCTGAAATCAAATGAACACGTCTAACTTCGACTTATGCTTGCCAGTTTTCACCAACAGTTGAATGTGCATTTATTTTATTTTGAAAGTGTTAAGAGACTTGAATTAGAGGCAGAAATCGCCACTCTTAAGTGTTTATGGATTACTTTTATTAGACACTTCTGCATTCAATGTGCTTTAGATGGAGATCACTCTAATGCATATTTTATATTCCCTAAATTTCTGAGAGTGCTAGGAAGAATATTTAAATAAAACTTTATAGGGCAGACCAGAGCATAGTATTGTCACTATATGTCTAGCGTAGGCTTAAAATGGATTTACGGTACCTTTCATGCCACAGATAGCAGACAACAAAAGAAATAGACTAAGTAATCCATAACCTTTTGGAAGCCAAGAAGCCAGTTTCTTTAAAATAGCAAGGTTTAGTTTGAGTGAAAAGGGAAGCCTCTTTGACAGTGAGATCTATTAGGCTGTGGAAGAGTTTGTCTGGGGAAAAGGGTAGAAACATCACTTGAGACATTTAGAACTATTCTAGACTCATCATCAGAGAATGTTTTGCAGGGAACAATCTTGCAATGGCAGATGGTACGCATTAAGCTGAACGACTAGTGATAGCTGGGAGCTAACACACTTCTTCTCCTGTCCAAATGAATGCAAAGGAATGTTAACCAGGAGTCGGTATGCACACACGTGTGTGCCTATGTACTGGCAGTGAATTTAAAAAAAAATACAGGTGGCCAAGAATAAATGCTGGGTTTATGAAACTGAGATAACACATACTCCAATTAATAGAATCAAACTACTTGGCATCCATTTCAGAAAAAGTTCTTTTAGAGAATGCCTATGACATAGCCACCACTAACAGTAACACACGGCTTGAACTTTGCCATTAACACACCATTAAGAACAAGCGAGATGCAACATAAAATGCTTTTTTGTACCCACTCGCTCATCCACATCATTTTGCACCGTGGAAAAATGCAAAGATTAGCATTATTTTTTTAAAAAACCCATATTGCTATTAACATCTACCTCACATTCAGAGAATTAAATGCCCGGGGGGAGGGGAGGGAAGGAGGGAATAAATGTTATTTTTGCTGCCTTTAACACAGAGCTTCAAAAAAAATAAAATCTGCATCTGTTAATGATGACATCTCATTTCTGCATAAAAGATCCCAGGAAAAATGTATAAAATTTTCAAAGATAAAATATTCAAATGGTTTGAAGCTAATGCCATTGCATCAAAGTGCTAGCTATCCATTCACAGAAGCTAGTGCCGTAAGCCCCTTTATGAGACTGTAGTAGTTAGAGATGAAATTGTAAATGGGGAAGTGTAGATTGCTTTGATTTAGAAAATTGTTGCCATTAAACAGTTTACAAAGAGCCTAGTGTTTCTGCATCATTATCCCCAATGTATCAAAGTCAGCGGTTTCACAATATTTAAAGCACTCCCCGCTTCCTCATAAATATCATTTATATTCCTAGGCTGCTATTCAATGTATCAAGAAATATCATTTACATTCTTCTATAGTTATGCAGAATGATTACCTGAACCGATCTACAGTAACCTGACAGAAATAAAGAAAGCACAGGGGCCATGCCTTGTTTACAAGGTTTAACATATAATAGAGCACGTTGCGAGCAATGTACTGCGGTTTGTTTGAAAACTGTTTGTTCCGCATCTATAAAAAAGCCAAACAAATATATGGAACATGACAGGACTTATAAGTGCACATCTCACTCTGCATATTCCGCATTTCCATTTATGTGCACTTGGCTGTCCACATGCAGGGTAACAGATGGCCAGTGGGGTATGGCGTGTACTTTTAGTTTCCATTTAAAATGTCCAGGTAAATTTTATTCAGTGAGCACTAAATTCATCCCCCCGGCTGCCAGCAAGTATAACGAAACCAAGTTCTGTTCATTTACATCTAGATTACAAACCTCTTTCAAAAGAGATCATCTAGACAGCCACAAGACTTTCAAAAAAGCAGTCCACTTTTTCGAAAGAGAGCACCCAAGCAATCTGGATGCTCTCTTTCGAAAAAGCCCTGTTTGCGTTCAAGAACGCCTTAAAAAAAAAAGAGCTCTTTTAAAAAAGGCATTCTTCCTTGGAAAAGTAGGTTTACCAATATTGAAAAAAGTGCAGCATTCTTTTGAGTTAATTTCGAAAGAACGCGATGGCAGCCTAGATACAGGTGAAGTTTGTTTGTTTTTTGAAAAAAGGCCACTTTTTTCGAAAAAAACCCCTCAGTGGTCTAGACACACCCTCTCAGTCCTAAAGTAGATAGATCCTTCCTCCAGCAAAGCTTTTAGTGTCTGGCTGCAGGGCAAACCGCCACTACCTTCACGTTCCTGGATGCACACATCTTTCTGCTCTTTGCATTATAAAATCCCCTCTCCCATCACTCCCACCACGAATCCCCCAGGCTTCCAGCCCACCCCTTCACGTGGTATGGATCACATGTGCACGAGGATGGAACGGCATGTGCATGAGGATGAAAATTCAATCCCATCATTTGTAAAAGGAAAAATATTTTTTGTCAGTGCCATAAGAAAAAAATACCCTTTCCTTTCTGGATCATGTATCCCCCAACCTACCAGCTCCATTCTGAACTCTAATGGGAAGGGAAAACATTGACCAAGGGCCTGATCTAGCAAAAGTCTTCCGCATTTCTTTAGGCGGTAAATAGGATTGACAGTGGCACATTGTTTAACCTTATGCTTTGATGGCTGGGGACTAGAGTCAGGAGGAAAGTCCTCATGAGAGAGCACAGAGATGCAATCTTCAGCAGACAAGCCACACAATAAAACAAAGGCAAGTGTGGGGACCTTACTGAATGGAGAAGGCAACCTACCGACAGATGATGTGGAAGAAGCTGAAATAGTCAACTTTTTTTGTCGTCTCAGTCTTCATTGACAAGGTTAGGTCCAAGACTACTGCATTTGGCAGCTCAGTACGGGGAGGAGGTGGGCAGCCCTCAGTGGTCAAAGAACAGGTTAAGGACTAGTCACGAAAGCTGGACATGCACAAGTCTACGGTGCCAGCTCGTGGGCCCGGCCTTAGGGCAAGGAAAGCAAGATGGTTTACCGTAGGCCCCACGTCTTCAGGGCCCCGCGCTGCCTGGCACTCGCCTGGCCGGCTGCTCACTCACTGCCCTGGCTGCCAGCCACCCGGCCATGTGGTGCAGCCAACCACAACATGCCACCTTAGGCTCCACACAGTCTTTGGCCAGGCCTGCCAGCTCTAATGCATCCAAGGGTGCTGAGAGAGTTGGCCAACGGTGCCAACAGCTAGTAACTAACTTGCCAGCTTGTACAAGCAGAGCACCTTGCTCTATCCGCAATCTGTAAAATACAGAATGTCCTTGCAATTAGTTTTATAAAGTCCTTAATTATTGTTCTCGTCTCAGGAAAAGATTTAATAGGAAAATTGCAAGGGTCTTTTTGTAAGGGCTGCTCCTGACTCATCTGGACAACTGAGAAGAACAATCGGGGACAGACAAAGAGAAGGAAAAGCAGTGTACATTAACACAAGACATACAGCGGAAGACACTCAATGCATGGACAATGTCTCCTCTATTTACCCGAACAGGTACCATCCAATGGCAAGAAACATTTTTTAATAAAGCTGACGGAGTTAGGGACAGGCTGTTTGCTACGTAGATCCTGGAAGAGAGATAACGCATCCCATCAGAATGTACTGAGGGAACTAAATGCATCAGATAAGGATGAACGAGCCAGTATCTAACATTCTTTTCATACCCTTTGTCATAGGCAATAATGCTGACCTACTAAATTCACTTTCAAATGTCGGGGGGAGGAAAAAGGAAGAACCTTCACAGCTGTAAAAGGCAAAACGTGGTTCAAAGGCAAATCCCTTTCACAGTGCACTCCTGTGGGTATGATTATGCCCATACTAAAATGGAAAAAAGTTCCTTATGATCCTTGCCAAATAAAAAGCTCCAGAAACCGAAAGCCTCTGATCACTGAGTAAGTACAATAGAGGCAGATTCTTCAGTGTGTTCATGGGTAAGGAAAGATGCTAAGAAGTACAAATGGCCAAGATTCATACCTTCGTTTGCTATATTCTGGTAGTCCCATAAAATGCAGCTATTTCACTTTGTGTGCGCCAAGATGTACAGCAGGGCTACTCAACACACAGCAGGCCACATGTGACTCATGGCCCATTGGTTTGCAGCCCACGAGTGGGAGCCAAAACAAAAAAGTAGTCTGTACGATGATCTTCTGTTGATATGTGTTTTAGTAGTTAAATTCCTGGACTGCCATTGCTCATTAAAAGTGCTGTCATAGAGATAGAAATCGGGTAACTATTGCATTTTATTAACATCAGCAGAACTGACTTAAATGGGGCCTGCATGTTGTGTAGTCTTGCCTTAATCTTTGTATTCATGCTTGTCAGAAGCAATTTGTATATATATTTGCATGTCTTTGCAATCCCACTTAAGTTGCAGCCCTTGGCATGTGCTGTGAGTATCATTGTGGCCCCCGGGGCTTTCGAAGTTGAGTAGCCGTGATGTACAGGGTCACAATAAGACTGATCTCGAAGGATATAAAGGGTATGTTCTTCCAAGCAAGTTTACTTAATCAAGATCATGTCACATGACTGAAAAGGACAGTCAATATGCAGGCCCACACGTATCTAGTGTTAGTTGGCCATGCTATAGATTAGGCTAGTCCCAGTTTTTCTTAATTGGACTTTTTGATCAAATGAACTAATGCTTTTTTGCCCATCAGACAAGGTGTAAGAGAAACAAGAAATCTATCGGCTCATGTGAGGACTATGTTGCAGAACTCAATCATAAAAAGCAAGTTATTTTAACATCAGACTCATTCCAAAATACTCAGTTTCAATCATTTCCTTATGGCACAGGCAATTAATTCTGCCAAGACAACTGACTCAAATCTCAAGACAAATTTATTGTTCCCATATATCAAGGATCATAGAATCCTAGAACACTAGAACTGGAAAGAACCTTGTAAGGTCATCGAGTCCATTCCCTCACGGCAGGACTGGGCACCGACTAGACCTTCCTGGATCAGGGCCAGCTCTACCATGAGGCGAACTGAGATGTCCGCCTGAGGTGCCAGACTGTGTGTGTGTGGGGGGGGGGGGGGGGGGGGGGAAGGCACCACTAGGACCCAGAGTGTAGAAAATTGTGTCTGCTGCTGGTGCATGTGTATTCTCTCTGCTCTAGATTCACAGAGATGGTGGAGTGCTGTGCTGGAGGAAGGAGGGCACAAGAGACATAACAGGCAGGCAGGAGAAAAGGTGGCACGGGGGCATCATTTGAGCCCCCTGCCTCAGGTGCCAAAATGTTGTGGGTCGGTCCTGTCCCTGATAGGTATCTGTCCAACCTGCTCTTAAATATCTCTGTGATGGAGATTCCACAACCTCCCCAGGCAATTTATTCCAGTGTTTAACCACCCTGACAGGTAGGAAGTTTTTCCTAATGTCCAACCTCAACCTCCCTTGCTGCAATTTAAGCCCATTGCTCCTTATTCTGTCCTCAGAGATGACACCAGACCTGCTGGCAGGAGGAGCACAAAGGGCAGCTACCTCAGGGCCTAGTTGCCCCTTGTAAACCAGCTCCAGAGCCCTGCATGGCACACTCCAGGCAGCACTGAGGCTGCCTAGTGGAAGCTATCCTCAATCCCACCCTCTCTGCCTGAAGCACCACCTCCTTCCTGGGGCACAGAGCCACTTCCCTGCCTTGCCCAGGGGCCCCTCTGTGTGCTGCTCAGATTGTTTTAAATATTTTAAAAACAAAGTTTGAATGACAGAAAGAGGATTTAAATGAATCTACTATGCAGGGACATTTTGTCTAAGACGTTATAATGGAAATCTGCTTTCTACATAATGCAACAGACGTATTTCTTCACACAACACACAGTCAACCTGTGGAACTCCTTGCCACAGGATGTTGTGAAGACCAGGACTGTACCAGGGTTCAAAAAAGAACTAGATAAATTCATGAAGGATAGGTCCATCAGTGCTTATTAGCCAGGATGGACCTATCAGCTTCTGTTTGTCAGAAGCTGGGAATGGGAGACAGGGGAGGGATCACTTGATGATTCCCTGTTCTGTTCATTCCCTCTGGGGCATTGGCCAATGTTGGAGGACAGGTCACTAGGTCAGATGGACATTTGGTCTTACCCAGTCTGGCTGTTCTTATGTTCTTAAGTGGAAGAACTCCAGTTTTTTTTTTTTTTTTTTTAAACTAACTGTGGAACAAGTTTGCTTCATTTTCTGGTAGTTGTAATGGATTGTCTCAAACACCCATTTAAACATTAGGACTCATTTGGCTTCTTTTGAATTAACCCTAATTTCAAATCATGAGAGAAGAGCTGAAATGAAAATTCAACAGAATTCCATCCTTGGAAGACAAATACTTAATAAACAATTGTGTTAGAAGGAAGGTGATTGAGAAATAGTTTTAAAATAGATTGAAAGGGTATAACAATTGACAAAGATTCAAACTTAGTATGAATAGTATGAACATTGGTCACTTAAAAAGGGAAATGTCACTTAGAACCTATGATATCAATAAAAAAGTGAACTTTTCAGGTGTAAAGAATGTCACCGTTGCTAGAAGAATATTTCAAAAGTGAATGAATTTAAAGTGTGAGCACTGTACTGCTTAAGATTTCTCCCACTCACTGTTTTCCATACATAAAGCAGGGATTCCACTGTGTGAGTATGAGTAAAACAATTAACTCAGCTTTAACTATGGAGCCCAAGTAGTATCTCCATAAATTTGCATGTGTAATATGCTTAAGTGAGAATATATTTATGTACATGCACGTTATAGTGTTTACATAACACATTTATTTATGCCCAATAGAAATTGACATTTATGTTAATTTATGCCAAAATAAATATGTCTGCGATATAATGATGTCAAAGCTCATACAGGGATAGTATGCAATGGAACTGCATGCCAGGTTGGTGGCGTTGCACACCTCTCTCAAGTGGTTTTCTTCTTCTCTAGGAGCTCAGCTTTCATTCAGATATATAAATCTTGAGCCGCCGTAGTTACAAAGAAAACCATGCAAATGAATTCAGAATGAACCGATGCGTTGACTTTGGCCCAACTTCGTGAAGAACACAAAACAAAGTAACTCTCTGATTTATGAATTCTCCCATTTATTTAATTAACTTGTGTACCACATTATAATAGTTTGGCGTGTCCAAACTGTGCAGTTCTTCATAGTAGGATACCTTCTTTCCACTTCTATGCAGTGAAATATTCAATGCAATCAACTCGGTGAACATGAGAACAGCCACACTGGGTCAGACCAAAGGCCCATCTAGCCCAGTATCCTGTCTACTAACAGTGGCCAATACCAGATGCCCCCGAGGGAGGTAACACAACAGGTAATCCTCACGTGATCCCTCGTGATAAACAGAGGCTGGAGACACCATTCCTACCCATCCTGGCTCATAGCCATTGATGTACCTAACCTTGATGAATCTATCTAGCTCTTTTTTTGAACCCTGTTAAAGTTCTAACCTTCACCGCATCCTCTGGTGAGGAGTTCCACGCATCTTGGTGCCACTAGTAGGTGAGTGGGCTTGAAGAACCCCCAATTATTTTCGCCACCCCAACGTTTCAAAAAGGCCCTGAGATCACTGAATTTCCACAAGGTGATACCAAACGCAACGAACCCAAATGAAATGGATAAGATCTCAAGGAACCCAGTGGAGACCTGGGAGTACGGCATGAGTGTATGTCAGATATCAGCACAATCTATCAGTCACTGGGTTGAGTCTGAATTTCGGATGAGGTGGAGCTTATTTTGTGGGTGCAGTTTGGAAGAACATAACTACTCCCACCCACACTCACTGCCTATATAAAACACACACATGAACACACACAGCTCCCTTTGCACCCCACTTTTCCACCCTGAATGAAAGCCTTTTCTACCCCCTGAAGGGTTCCAAAATGACTTTGAACAAGGCACAGCCAATTTTCCACCTCTATGGAGAATGAAATGAAAGCAGCTATTCAACCAGACACAAGAGTTCAGAACCAGAAAAGAAGTGTGGCTTAGCTAACCCCTCGGGACTCCTGGTGGGAATTTAGGTAGGCACAACTGGAAGTGGAATTTGGTTAGGACACCAGGCCTAGCAACGTTGTTTTCTATGGGCCAGGTCTCAAGTCCACTGGATCCGAAGAGTCTTTCCACTGATATCACCGGACTTTGGATCAGACCCTATCGCAACATCTTGAACGTCAGCGGCTGGGATTTTGGTTTTACATCTTATCCAGGTGGCACTAAGCTACACAAGCTCCCAACACCAGGACTGGATGCCTAAGCCTGCTCCGATGCTGTTTGCGCCTGTGCAGGTTGCAGCCCTAGACTAGCTGCCAGCAACTGGCACCCTAGGTGAACCATGCAATCGGCGCCCACACTTCAATGATATTGTGCCACCATTTGGCACCCCATTGTGCCCCATTTAACTTGGCGCCCTAGATGACTGCCTAGTTCACCTATATGGACGGGCCACCCTGTGCCTGTGATCTTCCTGTCTCTGCAGGTTGTGTACATTTAAATAATCCCTGCTTCATTACAATAAAAATGGCCGCCATGCTGTGCTGACAATCAGCTGATCTGGCACAGTGCGGCAGTCTAGATGCGGCATGGAAGACAAGGGAAGCCTTTGTCAACTGCTCCGGTATGCCTTGTGAAATCCCCACTTCATTGACTATGCCAAGTAAATTGTTTTACATGGCTCCGTCAACGGAGCCATCTAGTCTAGACGTGCCCTGAGTGTTTCTGAATGGTTGATTGAAAACTCTGCCTTGTTTTGTGTTGGTTGCAGGAATGCGGACTCCTAGGATTTGAAGGTAGGCCTCGTGTCCTTCAGCGTGTGGAGAGCTGCACCAACGGATTCCGTGAAGCACTTGGAGGCAGATCTTCCACTGTAGCCTGGTGTGGAGATGGAGCGCAAAGTGGTGCTGGCGGAGTCCAATGCAGCTTGGCGCGCTGGGCAGGCGAGGAGGAACCCTCAGTGAGACTGGCCTTATATTGTTCTTTTTTAACATCAGGCAGATGGTCAAAGAGGCACGTGTAAAAATACCGTGCCTGCACTTCGCTAACAAAGCCTCCAGAGTGGCGGATGAGTAGGCCTTTCTCTCAAGCGCTTCCAGTCCCTGTCATAGGGGGCGGTCGGGGCAGCATTCTGCTGAACACTCTGGTGCACAGCATCAAGAACTAGAGAGTTTAGAGTGGAATGAGTGAAGAGTGAAAAGTGAAAACCTCTCCCTCCGGGGTGACACATGACTTGCCGTCAAGCCCCTTCCATGAGGTGGCCGGAGTTTGCCCGATCGTCTTGGCCGGCTCTATCAATGCCGCATTCACTGGCAGGGCAAACTGGGCTGTTGGAGAGGCACGGAGGATGTCCAGGAGCCTGTACGGCGTGTCTGGTAACTGCTCCAGAGAGATCTCCACAGAGTCAGCCTCTCGCTCACACAGTCCCTGAACTGATTTAAAATCGTCTCCCGAGGTGGGTGGAGGAAGTGTGGTGGTATCATAAGATGAAGAGGAGGACTCCTGTAGTCACCTCTGGATCTGTTCTTGAGAGGAGGGATGACAGAGCTGGAAAAGCCTCTGGCCTAGGAGTTGGAGCTGCCTGTTGAGAAGGCTGAGGGTGCTAGCCTTAGTCCAGAGGTCCCAAGAGGGCCAATTAGGTGGCATTAACACGTGAGGCTTACCGGTTCCGGTGAACCGGTAGGGGCTGGAGTAGCTGCCCACCTGCCCCGGCCAGGGACACTGCTCCTGCCCCACAGGGCCCACTGCAGGCAGTTTTTTGTGAAAATACTTTGAGATTGTTTTCGTTACCCAGGTTTAGAAGAGAAACAAAATTTTTCTTAATAAAAATTGTGAAAAAATAGTTTAAAAAGGTTTCATTTTCCTCCCGTTTCCTCTATGTTTCCCTCCCCCCATTTTTCTGCAGAAAAGGGGGGGGACACTTTTTTCCCTTTCTGGTGTTTCATCTATAAAAACAGAAAATTATGAAAAGAGAGGAAAAATGTTGAAGGTATTTTTCACTAACAAAAGGGGAAGGGGCAGGGCCTCTGGTGGAAGGGGCGGGGCCTCCGGGGGAAGGGGCGGGGCTGCGGGCAGCCAGCCCTCAGAGCTGCCCAGAGCATGACACATGGCACTCCGGTGGTGATTTAAAGGGTCCAAGGCTCTGGCTCCTGCCGCTGCTGAGGTAGCAGTGTCCAGGAGTCCTGAGAGCTTTTGAATCATCAGGCCCAAGAGAAACTGCCCCCTTTGCTCTCCCACTCCTCCCCCATCCTTGGTGGGCCTGCTGGCATTCAAGAGACCAGGGCTCTTTTCCACGTTCTTAGCTCTTGTGTACAGTACGTTGAGAAATAGTGATGAGCAGCCACGAGTCATTATTATTCACATAACAAAGAGCTCTCCACCCTTCCCATTATAGGACCGGACTTCACCTGGACTCTCTTCTCTAGCAATACAGTGGATAAATGGCAACATTTTCCAAAGTGACCGATGATAGTTGAGTTCCCTACTTGAAACAATTGCTTTTTAAGCAGGCCAGTGTGCAAACGACGTCTGGAAAATCAGGTCTTTTGGAGGGATCTGAAACTGGGCACCAGGAAACAGAACCCCTACAATCACCAGCCAACCTTTGAAAATCTTGGCCAATGTTCCTGCGGTAAATTGCTTTATCTCAGATGGTTTCTCACATGGCCAGCTTCATGACTGGCATTTTAGAAACACAAGGAAGCAAGCCTAGTCCTTCTGTCGGGCAGGCTTGCAAGGTATCACCCTCCAGATGCTTCTAAATTAGAACATTAGCAATCTGTTTCAAATGTTGCCTAAACAGAATTGAAGAGCAAGAATGTTTGATCATTAACATAAAAGTGGTGTAGGTGGTGATTGACGTGTAGGAGTTCAAAAAAGCTAAATAATGAAGCATAATACTGCAGTAATTGAGGAATCGGAGGCTGAAGTGCCTCAGAGCATGTTAGTAGAGTCATGTGTGAAAGGGAGACCTAACTCCGCAGTAGATATTTGAGGTTGGCTTTAGGCTTGGCCTTCAGTGATGAACAAAAGGGAGGTTGTGGGGTGACCATAGGATAACTGTTGTGCATCCCATGGTTCAAAAAACAATAACGGAAACCAATCACTTGAGGTTTTTTGGAGAGGTAAACTAAGCGAGGTCAACCATGGTCAGGAGATATGGTGCTGATCTCACAGCGAACACTACCAGTGCCTTGTTTATGCATAGGCCAGGTCCACACTAGACTTGGAAGGTGATCTTAAGGTTGGCAACTAAAGCTATGTAGAATACGGAGCTAGAGCAGGCATACCTTAGGCAAAGATTGGCGGGGTCTCTACACCAGGAGGTCAAAGGGAGCAAATGCTCCCTTTGGCTTCCCTTACACCTCACAACTGCAAGGAGTATAGGCCCCAGCCATAACTGCTCTCACTGGTCGATTTTCAGGTCTTAACTTAGTTTGTTTTGTTTTTCCTTCTTCCTTGCAAGCATCTTTATCCTATTTCCTTTGAGACTCATGCTAGGAACCACAGAATGTGCAAAGAAAATTGAATAATCTAAGTCAACATCAGTTTTTATACTTCTAAGCTTCTTCAATGAGACTTTTAGCAGCAAATTCTGTTTTTTGGCTTGCAGTTTTCCCCATTTGATCCTTTTAATATAAAAGGAATTTTGCGCTTTAGAGATGTTAAGTCAAGTACTTTGTATCTGGACTTTTAATAAACCCAAATTGTCACCGAGTTCTGTATCATATTGCAGCATAGACGACAGGGAAGTTTTAAAGCATAAAAAGAGAAGTAAAATGCACTGAAGGTTATTAAATATCTAAAAGCTAAAGTTGGATTAATAGTGGTGTACTTTTCAAACTCCACTGATGCAGACAGAACTTCATGCAGGCCACTCTGTTAAAAGATCATTTAGGCTTGGCGTAAAAATATTCATGTGAAAAGTACAGAGTCGCAATTTAAACTATCAAGTAGTCTCAGTGTTGCATTTAAGCACCAAAGCCAGGCAACTCAAGGAGAAGAGAATAAAGAGAAATAGAGGTAAAGAATCAAGAAGATGCCTTGCCAAATCAGGTCTATTCTATTCCGCTTGTTGCCAGATTCAATTTCATTGTTCTGTTTTTGAGTCATTGGTTCAAACCGCAGTTAATACTAAATGAGATGGATGTGCCCAATTTTCAAAATACTCAACCCAACTTTTACACTTCTGTCAGGACGAGGGGCATTTCTGCATTCAGCGCTGCATTTATCTTCTTTTTTCCAGCATCTCGTGTACCACCCATCTGAATAGCAAATTGGGGGTGGCAGGGAAAATAGAGACTTCAAGAAAATGGCAGCCGCACAAAAGAACCTAACAGACGCTTTTAAGGGAGGAATTGATAGCGAGTTACAATCTGTTGCCCCAGGGTAAAATGCTTTACTGTATGACAATGCACTCAACGTAGACACTCATTTTCAAACTCACTTATCACTTTATCCACATTTTGGATAATGCAGTGAAAGAAGACACTTGAAAGCTGAAGCATCAGCACATTAAGGAAGCCTGTCATGGTTCATATCAAGTTTGATTTCATAGATTTTTATATTACAGCCCGCAGCTATATCACTCTATGATAATCAATGCTACGATAGCCTCCTAGGTACATTTCAGAGCTTCAAAACTACTGAAGGTTAGAAACGCACATTCTGTTCGGCGGCCGCCACCGCATAAAACATTCCCCACAACAAAAGGATCTGCAAAAATATTTCTAGATTAGATCTTAATGGAATTAGGCCACTTTGGTTACTGCTGAACCAAGAGCTGTGCGAGAGATTTGCAGCACGTAGTCACCCACCGGCTGCTGTGCAAGTGGCTGGCTTGTGAGTTGCACAGAGTCTGCCCGAAGGCTTTATGGACCCATCTTCGATTTGGAGAACGGGAAGGGGACTCAAGAGGTCACTGAGTCCAGCCCACTTCCCTCAGGGCAGAACCGAGCACCATCTAGATCATCCCTGACAGGTGTCTGTCTAACCTGCTCTTAAATATCTCCACTGACGGAGATTCCACAAACCCCCTAGACAATTTATTCCAGTGTTTAACCACCCTGACAGCTAGTAAGCTTTTTCCTAATGTCCAACTTAAACCTCCCTTGCTGCAATGTAAGCTTCTTGTCTTGTCCTCAGAGGCCAAGGAGAACAATTTTTCTTCCTCCTCCTTGTAACACCCTTTTAGGTACTTGAAAACTGCTCTCATGTCCCCTCTCTGTCTTCCCTTTTCTAAATTATACAAGCCCAATTCTTTCAGTCTTCTCTCCTACGTCATGTTTTCTAACCCTTCAATCATTTTACACGTTCCTCTGGAAGTGGGAGACAGGGGAGGGATCACGTGAGGATTACCTGTTGTAATTACCTCCCTCTGGGGCATCTGGTATTGGCCAGTGTTGGTAGGCAGGATACTGGCCTAGATGGACCTTTGGTCTGACCCAGTCTGGCTGTTATGTTCTTATATATATTGCTCTTCTATGGACCGTCTCCAATTTCTCCACCTCTTTCTTGCAATGTGGTGCCCAGAACTGGACAGAATTCTCCAACTGAGGACTAATCAGTTAGGGTATGTCTACACTACCCTCCTAGTTCGAACTAGGAGGGTAATGTATGCATACCGCACTTGCTAATGAAGCCCGGGATTTGAATTTCCCGGGCTTCATTAGCATAAGCGGGGAGCCGCCATTTTTAAATCCCCGCTGCTTCGAACCCTGTGTAGCGCGGCTACACGGGGTTCAAAGCAGCGGGGATTTAAAAATGGCGGCTCCCCGCTTATGCTAATGAAGCCCGGGAAATTCAAATCCCGGGCTTCATTAGCAAGTGCGGTATGCATACATTACCCCGCTAGTTCGAACTAGCGGGGTATTGTAGACATACCCTTAGTCCTGTTGTTGCTGTGCACTCCTAAGCAGTTTGGATAGCACTCCCTTAAAGGTCAGAGCTCAAGTCTACTGTTTCTTTACTGCCCACGTCAGTAGCAGATTTCTGTTTCTCTAAGAAAGGGCTCACCACAAGCCCTGCATGGGTGCGAGAATAAACACGTGACTTTTTGCCTGTTCTCTTCTCCCCACAAATCCAACTCAACAGTCAGATAATCTGCCCTTCCTCCATCGGCAAGGGAAACACAGGCGCGGGGATGCAGCAGCATCCCGAGGGGTATGTCTAGAGGACAGGTTTTACTGGAAAGGAGATATGCAAATAAGGCACTAATTTGCATATCTTCTTCTGATCACTTTTTCGAAAGCACCGCTCTTCCTAAAAAAAAGGAGGTTTAACATGGTTTTTTGAAAAAGGGTTTTTTTTCTTCCCTGGAAAAAAACACATCCAGACTACTTTCACTTTCAAAAAACCTGCTTTTGAAAAAGCAATCGGAAGACGATATGCAAATTCAGCACTAATTTGCATATCTCTTTTCGGAAAAAAAGGGAGTCTAGACGTAGCCCAGGTGTTTCAATAGGCTTCCCCAAGGCTGTGTCCTGGCCTCCAGATGGTTCTTCTGGTGTCTCACCAGACTCGCTGGCTTGAGCATCTGCCACCTACCATCCATGGGACTCAGGTCACCCATCTTGGAGGTTTCGCTGCCACTCCAGATCCTGCCTCTGGCTCCGGGCTCTGTAGCCCCTTCCATCTGTAACTGGGTTGCCCTCTCTCCCAGCCGAGACACCATTAGCAGCATCCGATTCGGAGAGTTGGCAGCTCAAGGTACAACCCCAGCCTGGTGCGGTGAGGGATGTTCACAAGGTTTTTGGGGAGGGCGCCGCCCCACATGCCAACCTTAAAAATATTCCAGTGCCGTTGCTACCCTCTCCAAGAAAAATCCACAGGACCGGATTATGACATTCCTCAGCCCTGCTTTATGTCAAGTGTAAAGAGGCCCATCACCATAAAAAATGGATTATTTCCACAGAAAGACACTGAATATATAAACACAAAAGCTTTATATTTGCATATATCAAACGGCAAAGTTGTAAAAAATAGAACAACAATCTAAACTAAAACACATGTCGTTCAATATGCCTGTTTGCATGACAAAACAGTTTCAAATTAACATTTTCGTCTATGATTTTTTAATTAGTAGATAGGAAAACTATACAACTGAACGGGCTGGACCGTAAACAAAAGATGGTTGCCTTCTGGCTACTGCCAGCCAGGGAAGATGCTATACATAGCGTTTCTCCTGCGACAAACCCCATACCAGTTGGTCTCCGACCGCGCCTTTCTCCTGACTTGATCAGCAGTGAGGTTATCGATTTAATTAAGTGATGAAGGCCCGGTCAGAATTTTAGCAGTAGCCACTGGCCAACAAAGAGCTGCCTTAAGAGACTGATTGAGTTACTCAGAGAAATACTAATATAACAAGTACAATTATTGTTTCCCTCAGCCTGGGCTCCTGCCTCTCAATAACTAACAATTAGTGAAGGGTAAAGCCAGGCTAAGGGTATATGTGTAGTCGGATGTGTCTATTTTTGTCATATTTCTATGAAAGTGTCCTATCTTTAGAGAGAAACTTTGCCCGTATCACCTTTATTTACCAACTAATTTTGATCAAATTTGAAATAAACCCAGGGTTTTGTTTTTTCTTTTTTAGTGGTCCCTTTTATTAAAAGGCCCTAAATTGTAGCTTAGCTCATTTATGCCTTAATCCAGCCCTGAGCATCCAGGTCTTCTTCTCAGACCTTAGGAAGGATTTTGGGGGAACTATAAAGCAGGGGGCTGTGCGTTATTGGCCCCCAAGTCCCACCCCTTCTTGCTATTGCCCTACCCATGACACCCCACCGCCGAGGAGGCAGCTTCAGGGATCACTTGCTTTGTTTCCACAGGGATCCTGCCACTGCTGGAGCACGTTGGGGTGCATGGGAAGCACAACAGCAACCCCTTCCCTCGGGTTCCCCAAAGCCACATCCTTGGAGACAGGTGCCATGGGGGGAGAGGGTGGGGCGAAAGCAGGAAGAGGTGGGACTTGGGGGCCAGCAAAGGACAGCTCCCTCCACCCAAGCCTGATGGGAATCCCAGGCTGGATTGCACAATTGTTTCAGCCGGGGATGGCCCACGAGCTGGGAGTTCGAGACCCCGCCTGTAAAAGTACCTGCTGGACAGGAGCTCAATGGAATGACAAGTTTGGAAAAGCAGATTGGGGCCCTGATTTAGGAAAGTGTTTTTATGGGGGGAGGGGTCAGGGCAAAGGGGACAGTTACCCTGGGGCCTGGTGATTCAAAAGAGGCTATCAAAGCCTGGATGAAGCCCCAACAGAATCATAACAAGGAGTTGCATAAGTTGCTCTATGGCTTTTTCAAGGTCCCAATACTGATTATAATGAAGCTGCATCGCTGAAATTAAGCAGGAGGCAGGGGACCATTTTCTTAAGTGGCCAAGTGTATGGAAAAATTTATACTTCTCCATCAGATAGCTGGAGAAATGAATCATTCATAGAATAATACCGTGGGTTGATGTAACTTAAATGTAAAAAGGGAAAGGGGAAAAAAACTTTTTTTATTTGATGCTACTTCAAATACCACGGGATTTCTTTCTATTGGTGTCATAAATAATAGCCAGTGCAGAATTTTTAACCTGCCACTCATCAATCACATGAATAAGACCATCGGACAGGGACAGCCCTATTTATGGATGTTTTATGCACACCCCAAGCCATCAATAATGGAAGATTTTATGGTGCGTTTGCACATAAATCACGACTTTGGCACAAGCTCTATTCATAACCACCAAATAAACACAAGACCCATCTTTAGCTACCTCTATGTAAAACAGAAATGACAAATACCCAGTGAGGAGAAGAGGATTTTGATTGTCAAAAATCACAGAATTCTCAGCTACTTAAAAGGTCGTCTTGTTGCAAGTCTCCCCTGCAGCTGAAAGTGCACAGTTCTACAGGATGCGTTCCATAGTAAGTTTATGGCTTTAGCCCAATCAATAGAGAATCTTACAGTTCCTAAGCAACTAAAATTAAACCCACATCATAGTCAATAAATCAAAACATTTCCATTATTTATATATAGTAAGTTTCCCTTCACAATTCTAAAACATGTATTCATTTAAAATAGGACAGGCAATCCAGGAAGGAAAATCAAGTGAGTAAGACTGAATCAAAAAGTGGTGATCGCTGTTTTAAAGATGGGGAATCGAGGCAAGAAAGGGGAATGGCTTGCCCAAGTAGAAGCAAAACTGGGATTTGAACCCAGAGCTCCTAAATCCCAATCCAGTGCTTTCACAGCAAAGCCATCTTTTATCAGCCAAGAAAACATCACCTATCTGTAAGTCACCCACGACAATGTTCCCATGTGGCCTGTGTACGCATGCAATATTTTAGTCTGATAATCACCAGAACTGAAGGGACAAAATATAGAAGGGTAGATAAGATGGATTCATCCTTGGTCATTAAAGAGGAAAGTGAAATGTTTGTAATAGCATCTCCCACCTTTAGATCACCAAGTGCTGCACAAATATAAAATTTCAACACCAGGTGTGGCACCACCAGTTAAAAGAGTTGGAGAAGTCTAACATTTCAGACCAACTTAAAAAACAACAAATAGTCTTGCAGCACCTTAGAGAGACTTAAAAAACCCCAAGTAGATGGTATCATGAGCTTTTGTGGGCACAACCCACTTCTTCAGATGAATAGAGTTATCAAAGTACCAGTTTCTAAATAAATAGGGGATAGGCGGGAGGGGGCGGGGGGGAGTTAGACCAAATGATCAGGCAGCTTCCAAAGACACACTCAGTTTGCAGAGCGACAGAAGAATGGAATTTGGAATATCAAAGATTTTCTTCATTCTTTACCTGGTATGTTCCATTTCTATTTTGCTCACAATGCTGGGGGCTCCATAGAAACCTAACTGCTATAGTTTTAGACAACGACCAAATGACTGTAGATATTTCATGAAGAAGGGTGCATGGATACCACTGAGGGTTGGCCCAGCCAGAATCCCACATTTTCATTCCAACGGCCTATATGAATTAGGGTCCCGATACTCATTGCTGTAAATCGGGGTCACTCCACTGATTCCAGAGCTAGCCCACTTCTACAGAGGCTGAGGATCTAGCCCTAAGAATGCCAGTGTTACTACAGTTCACATTTAGTAACTCAAACTAAAGCTATTCCGTTTGAGCAGACATGTACTTGTTTTGATCAGGCCCACTTGCTAAAATTAGCACTGTGTCGGAAATAGTGGAGAAGACAGGTAACTAGACCAGTCAGCAGGGGGCGCTTTAGTACTGGAAGAACTCATTCCCAAGAAGACCAGCAGGAGGTGCCGTTCCCATGAGTTAACCTTGCTACACTCCCCCACTATCAAAAGGGGAAGTGTTTTAATATTATAATAGGAGCCATAAGGAGGATCTGTTGGCACACAGAAAGCCCCTTGCCCCGAGTATCCAGCGTCCACACTTCAAGTTGCTTCAACACAAGAGAACAGTAAATTCATCAGAGCCGCAGAATCTAGCTGTTGGCATTACTCAAAGAAAGCCGAAACTGGCTGCCAATGCCCCAGCAAGAAGCAGACACAATGTTAGTAGCTTCTTACTCTGCTCTTTAGAACTCGTCTCTCACCTCAGTGTATCTGCTGTCAGAAATACACAGTGAGATGTAGAGATCATGTGTGTGGGAAGCCGAGCTGAAGAGCACAGCTGTCAACAATTCTCAGCTTACAAACCCAGGACTGAGTTCCAAGGTGGGACAGGATCCCAGGGAACCTGATGGATGAAACCTGAGGGGTTTTGCCAGCCAGCATTGGAAGCGGTCGTGCAAAAAGGGTCCCTAGACATTTCCCCTTCCAAGGAAATAGGAAGCTAATGGCAGCACAACTCTATCACCTCCGGCCCTTTCAGGCCTTGGAAGGGCAAAAGCAGGAGGGAAAAGGATAATGGAGTTTTTAAGTACAACTAGGTGGGGAAGGGAGCCTGCAGGACAGAGCAGCAGGGAAGATACCTAAAGAATGTATCAGTGCAGCGCGTGGTAGGGTTGAGGCTACTCGTCCAAACTCTCAACCTTGTGGAGGCTCTTGCTGGTTGGACGGCCTTTCCTGGTGCCTCTCCGGATTGTCCTATGGAAAACCAGGCACTGAATCCTTCCCCTGTGCGCGTGAAGTCGACCGCACGACTGTGGTTTAATTAATCAGAGAAGACAGACATAGATCTTTACAAAAGTAAACCCTACGCACACTTCTCCGGTTCCTCACCTCTCTGGGGTACTTCTTGGCCTCCGTTTTCTCACCTCTCTGGGGCACTTCTTGGACTGGCCACCCTTGGGCCCGGCCAGACTCCTCCTGCTACCATGCATGCCCTGTACTCTGAAACACGGAGCCACCTCTTTAGGTGGGCCTGGTTCCTTTGCCCTGAGCCAATTTGTGACCTTCCTTCTTGCCCCAAGTGCCTATGTGGTTCTGGGAGTCTGTTTATAGATCCCCCTGCCAACATCCCGGCTTCTTGGCTCTGTCTTGGAAACTTTCCACTACCCTGTTTTCCCCACTCCCTTAGGACAGGAGAAGGAAGTACCATTGCGCCAGGCAACACACTGCCCCAAAGTACCTAACCCTGAAGAGAGAGAGATTAATTTCTGATCTGTTTTCCCTTGTCTGACTGACACACAAGCCTGCCAGCTCACGGTGGATACGCATAGAGAGGGGCATTTCTAATCCATCAGTTTTTTCCAGAGTAAAAATTTAATTATCTGACACAGAGCTCATAAAATGGGCAGATTTTTATTAGTGTTATTAGACAAAGCACAATAGTTTTGGGTCTGAGTTTTGAAGATCATTACATAAGGAATGGCCATACTGGGTTAGATCAAAGGTCCATCTAGTCCAGCATCCTGTCTTCTGACAGTGGCCAATGCCAGGTGCCCCAGAGGGAATGAATGATCCACCATTTATCACTCATTCCCAGTTTCTGACACATAGCAGCTAGGGACACCATCCCTGCTCATCCTGGCTTACAGCAATTGCTGGACCCATCCTCCATGAATTTATCTAGCTCTTCCAACGTCCGGCCTTCACAACATCCTCTGGCAAGGAGTTCCACAGGTTGACTGAGCATTGTGTGAAGTAGTACTTCATTTTGTTTGTTTTAAATTTACCTATTAATTTCATTTGGTTATCCCTAGTTCTTGTGTCACGGGAATGATAACTTTTCCTTATTTACTTGCTCCACACCGATTCGATTTCATAGATTTCTAATCATCCTTAGTTCTCCTTAATCTTCTGTTTTCCAAGCTAAAAAGTCCCAGTTTTAGTAATCTCTCCTCGTGTGGCAGCTGTTCCACACCCCTAATCATTTTTGTGCCCTTTTATGAACTTTTTCCAATGCCAAGATATCTTTGAGATGAGGCAACCACATCTGTATGCAGTAGTCAAGACGTCGGTGTACCAATGATTTAGAGAGAGAGAGAGAGAGAGAGAGAGAGAGAATATCTCATTGCATCTCTCTTTTATAATGGTTTCCAACTTTGCTTCTTTGACTGCTGCTGCACATTGAGAGGCTGTTTGAACAGAACTAACCCACGGTGACTCCAGGATCTCCCTCTTGAATGGCAACAGCTAATTTAATCACCATCATTTTATACATATAGTTATTATGTTTTCCAATACCTATCACTCTGCATTTATCAAGATTAAATGTAATAAAAAAACCACTGAAATTAATCCAGTCAACCAGACCTTTTTTTTCTGGACTCGGAATCTCGGCATATTTAAAAACAAATCTGGGGCCGGGGGGAGGCAGGGGAGAAAGCAGAGAGAATTAAAATGCTGGCAACCGTGAAGCTGGGGGTTAGAGAGTAGCTGAGAGGAATTCTACGTCACTCCGCATTAGTTCTTGACTTGCATTTCTGACGGTGTAAACCCTGAATCATAGAATACTACAGCTGGAAGAGACTTCAGGAGGTCATCAAGTCCAGCCCCTGTGCAAGGCAGGACCGATCCCAACTGGATCATAGAGTGCCTGCCGTCTGAGATAGAGGGGCACAGTTATTTCACAAGCCTGGTAAGGGGTAAAACGTGGCCGCAAATATATTCAGACATGAAGCAGTTCACGGACAAGGACGCACACGGTTGAGATTTTCGTAAAAACTGAAGCATGAACAACTCAGGCTCTTTTCTGGGTGGTATTCAACGCCTAGGTTCCTTGTGTCCGTGTGTTCAAGCCAACACGCATTAAATGCCCTGACTTGAAGTGAAGTGCTAAAAAAAAAAAAAATCTTACTATCACTCCCAACACTCCCGGACGTGGGGAATGACAGCAGTTGGCCAAACTAGGCCAACGCACAAGCTGATGTGGAGAAACAGAAAAAACCTGGCAAAAAAAGCATTTGCTCCCGGTGAGAAACGCTGAGCATGTTAAGCTTTGTCCGTATTTAACCTTAACTTTTCACAGGTCGGTATGTTAGAAGCAGTGCAACTCTATCGCGGGAGGAGGCAAAGTACTGAACGTGGCACTGATAAGAGTCTTCTGACTCTCAGAAATAATATGTTTTAAGTGGAAAAAGTATCACTTTCTCGGAAGGCATAGATCCCGCGAAGGACACAGGTTAATCCTTCCTTTTATCGACAAGGCACACTATCTCCAGGGCTCAGACGCTCTTACTTTGTGATAAAGGTTTCCTGGTTGGGGCCTACAGAGGAGAGAGGTCGATTGAAAACTTCTGTTTCACTCACATGCAGCAGGACAAGTTAAATACTCAATGAAAAAACTAATTTATTCATGAACAGAGTCAAGGCTACCGAAGACAAGCATGTTCAGATATGGCACAAGATGGGCTTAATTAATCTAGAGAAGACTGAAAGGGGCGGGGGGAGATTTGATAGCAGCCTCCAATTACCTGAAGGGAAGCTCCAAAGAGGATGGAGAGAGGCTATTCTCAGTAATGACAGAATGAGGAGCAATGATTTCAGGTTGTAGTGGAGGAGGTCTAGGTTGGATATTAGGAAAAACTATTTCCCTAGGAAGATGGTGAAGCATGGAGATGGGTTCCCTAGGGATGGGGTGGAATCTCCATCCCTAGAGATTTTGAAGTTGCGGCTTGGCAAAGCCCTTGCTGGGATGATTGAGGTGGGATTGGTCCTGCTTTGAGAAAGGAGCTGGACTTGATGGCTCTTGAGGTCTCTTCCAGCCCTAGGATTCTATGTCATGGCTGCAGTCTCAACTACAGCAGAACCAAGCACTGGATATTCCAAAACAAGAATTCTGACTTAAGATGAGTCTAATGGCGATCATATAGCTTAAAATTTAAAAATGTGTATTTAAAACTTACCATACTGGTCCTGTCATGCACGCATAACTTTATTCACATCCAAGTCTCAGATGACCATCCATGTAAATGAGTCCTGTGTGTAGGTGTTTGTAGGAACCAGCACTGAAGTTATACTGCAACCAACACTAAGGAAGTTGAGATGGAAATACAAAATACTATCTTTATGCTGCACAAAAAAGTTAGTCCTTTTTGACAACTCAGTACCGAACCAATTCTGGACATGGAATTAGAAGATGTTACTTTGGTTTGGAGATGTAGTCTCCCTCTGGCAAGATGCTGTCATTAAAGAATGTATGGCTGTCTTAATGAAGGTTTCAGAGGGGTAGCTGTGTTAGTCTGTAACTTGAAAATGCATAGTCCTGTGGCATCTCAGGCTACGTCTAGACTACAAGCCTCTTTCGAAAGAGGCTCTTTCGAAAGAGCGTCTAGACTACAAGCAGATTTTTCAAAAAAAGTGAGCTGATTTTTTGAAAGAGTCTAGACACCCTCTTTCAAAAAACCACATTTTGCTTTCAATAGCGCCTTTTTTTGAAAGAGTACTTTCGAAAAAAGGCGTTATTCCTCATAAGATGAGGTCTACCGCGATTGAAAAAACTGCTACATTCTTCATTCACGTTGAAAGAATGCGGCTGCAGTCTAGACGCAGGTGAAGTTTTTTTGAAAAAAAGGCTACTTTTTTCAAAAATCCCTTGTAGTCTAGGCACACCTTCAGAGACTAACATACATAAATAGTATCATGAGATTTTGTGGGGAAAAAACCTTTTCATGAAAACTCATGCTACTGTATATTTGTTAATCTCTAAGGGTGTGTCTACACAGCACCCTAAACTCAAAATAAGATATGCAATTTGCGCTACACAAATCGCATATCTTATTTCAAATCTCTTTTGAAATAGCTTATTTTTGAAATTTGGCATGTCTACACAGCACCAAATTTTGAAATAACGCAATCTCTTGAGCCATTCCTTAACCCTCGTGAAATGAGATTTACCAGGATGGCGAAATAGTGTGCTCATTATTTCAAAAAATATTTCAAAATAATGGGTAGCTTGTGTAGACACAGGGTAACTATTTCGGGATATCACTGAAAGCACCATAAACATTTCTATTCCCTGCTTTCTGCATTGAGTGGAACACAATGCTGCACTATTGTGTAACAGAAGAGGAAGGACATTTGTCGTCATTTCAAAGACATGTCCATACAACCTATGGGCCTCCTCTTCGTTAAGTCATTAGGATTTCTGCCAGTGACCAAAACTGAAGTAGGTAGCCAGCTTTCTCTATAGTCATACAATACCATCATCAGATTGGTACGGCAGAGTAGCAACATAGAAGACACTATTGTTTTTTTCTGAACTTTAAATTGCACTGATGTGAAACAAATTCTACATTATCAATAAGCCACTAGGGGGTTTGCTATCCCCCGCTGCACTGATGTGAAACAAATTCTACATTATCAATAAGGCACTAGGGGGTTTGCTATCCCCCGCTACAGAACAGAATTAGCATGGGTTAATTGTACCATAGTTCCTCTACTGCAGAAAGATTTTTCTACAGTTCACAAAAAAAGGACTTGTGTATTTGGGGCATGAGGACCCGGTTTCTATGCCTTCCATCCCCAGTTCAGAGTAGCCGCATTGTCACACCGTTACACAATGACAACGGCTCTGCTATGTAAGGATGTTCGAATATGCCATTTCGGTTAGCTATCATTTGAAAAGCATCGTCACCAAGGTTGGAGAATGAATTAATTCCGGATTTTTCATATTTGGGTCATGGACTTACTGTGGAAGTCATAGAATCATAGACTCATAGAACCATAGAGCTGGAAGAGACCTCAGAAGGTCATCAAGTCCAGCCCCCTGCCCTAGGCAGGACCAATCCCAACTAAATCAACCCACCCAGAGCTTTGTCAAGCCGAGACTTAAACACCTCTGGGGATGGAGACTCCACTATTTCCCTAGGGAACCCATCCCAGTGCATCACTACCCTCCTAGGGAAATAGTTTTTCCTAATATCCAACCTGGACCTCTCCCGCCGCAACTTGAGACCATTGCTCCTTGTTCTGCCATCTGTCACTACTGAGAACAGCCTCTCTCCATCCTCTTTGGAACCTCCCTTCAGGAAGTTGAAGGCTGCTATCAAATCCCCACCTCACTCTTTGCTTCTGCATATTAAACAGACCCAACTTCCTCAGCCTCTCCTCATAGGTCATGTTCTCCAACCCCCTAACCATTTTGGTTGCCCTCCGCTGGACCTTCTCCAATGCATCCACATACTTTTTGTAATGGAGGGCCCAGAACTGGACACAGTACTCCAGTTATGGCCTCACCAGAGCTGAAAAAAGGGGAATAATGACATCTCTGGAAAGCCTCAGCAACACTTTGTTTACCTTCAAGCTCTGGAGCCACAGAGCCGCACAACTCCCGTTGGCCAGGACTTGCTATTTCCAGCCAATGGGAGCGGTGAGAGTCTGGTATCTGAATTTAATTTGTCTCCATGATTCATACCCATGAGGAGATACTCGTCAACTATTCCAATTTTATAGCATCCGACTTTTTTTTTTAAATTACATATTATGATCAAGCCTAACCTGAAGTTCTTTGTATGGCTTCCAAATTCATTTTCCACACATAATGATTCTGGGCTGAATAGTCTGATTTGGAGATACTACACACGCTTCACACTCTTAAAAAGCGCTGCCAGTCGATAGAAAGCAATCACTGGTACACAAGACGTTAAAATTTAATATCACCAAGGAAAATTGATGCTTTTTGATCACAACCTGGGACATATATTGGACAGCTATTTAAGTGATTGCATAGCCTACAGTAGGATAGCCTGACGTTTTCAAGCAACAGTGAATGCTACAGGCTGTCAAAGCCCAATTATGCACTTGACAATTATGTCATGGTGGTTAAGTGGTTTGGATGTTCCTGCAAGTCATCAGGAAGGCTTGCATAGAAGAGGTCTGGGCTTCTGAGACATAGAAAAAGGCAGGAATCCATCTCAAGGATTTATTGCAGGTGAGGTTTTACACAATTAAACCACTCCAAAAATGGAAACAGCACAGCAATGGTATATTCAGAAATGTAACTCTGCCTCTCAGACGGTAAGGACTCACGGAGCCAAAGGGGGAGCACACCAGGACCCACGATAAAGATAATTTACCTCAAATGCATAGGTGGCACCCAGACCTGTAATGGTGTTCTAGCCCACTCCAGCAGGGGGCGAGTTCACGGAAGGCTGAAAGCACAAAGCCAGCCCCTCAGAGCACAGCAAGACACAGCCAATCAGGATCAGGCTGGGCGCTATAAAAGGCTGCAGGACAGAGGGGGACTCTGACCCAGACCAGCAAGGATGAAGGAGCTGGATCCCAGCCTGGCCTGCTCACAGTGGGAGGGAAGAGGGACAGGGGGCAATTGCCCAAGAGCCCGGTGACGCTAAGGGGCCCCAAGCCCCCCCTCCCCCACCCCTTTGACGCTCCTCCCCTCCCCCACCCCTTTGAATGGCTGACACAGCACCACTCCACGTAGCTTGGAGAACTGGGGTGGGGTGCACACTGTGATGCAGGCTGGTTGCTCCCTGACTCCTCCCCTTCTACCCAACGCCCCTCCCCTACTGGGCACACAGAGCCACCCCGCTCACACACCTGGCCCCTGGCCCACAGGGACGGTCAACCCTGCTGGTCCCAGCAGGGAAGGGAACCAGCATGACCTGGACAGAGCAGCACTGGGCAGGCTCAGGGGAGCTGGAGAGAAGCCCCAGACTAATACCTGGGTTCCCCCTTTCCCCATTGCATTGGAGTGCAGGCTATACAGACAACAGCTTGCCCCAGCGAGGGCTCCTGTTTGCTGCCCAGGCAGGTGTAAGGACTGGTGATATCACCGGAAGGGGATGGGAACAGAGTGATGGGCACTGCTGAAGAGACTGTGGTCCTGGGAGCGATGCAGGTCCACACGGATACAGCCGAGCATTGTAACAATGGGGGAGAACAGCCAGAAGTTGTTACACCCAATGGTCAGCGCTAATTCCCAGTGTGGCCAGCAGGAGGCGCCGGCGCACCAAATCGACCCCATTCCATGACGCCACTGACATCAGTGGCAAAGCCATCATTCACTTGAGCGTGGCCAAGATTTCATGCTGGACGTGTACTGATCTGCTTCTGCAATCCACCTGTGTGAGCCCATCTATCACTCGCAGAGTTTGTGACCGCTAGAATACACCTTCCTCTTACAGATACATTCTGCTATAGACTTTGCACCTTAAGTGATTTATTGCCATAACAGGGTAAGAACATGTTACATGTGTTAATCCTATACAGAGAAGCTCCAAAAACGTGGCCCAGTTACTGATCCAAGTTGTACATGTGAGTCAAAGAACAGAATCCGATCTCAAAAGTTCAAGGGTGTCACTCAGTCCCTGTTACAAAAGTAACACGGGTGTATTTCTAATGAGCAGTCTGGAGAAGGCCAGATTGTTTCTTTCCTATGAAAATACCACCACACAAAAGCAAGAGAGAAATAAAACTCTTGAGAAATATCACAATTATACTACAGAAATACAAAACCCAGGTCTTGACGACTGACTTAACAAACAACCTCTGCTAGGATGGCTATGGGTACATCTCGTTGAGGTTTTGACCACTGTTTCCCCTCTAATCTGGAATGAAACCAAGACCTTGTCCATACACAAGAGGGGTCCATGCACGAAATGGTAATTAAGGCATTTGCCTGGAAAATGAGAGATCCAGGTTCAAGAGTCTGGTCCAAATCAGACAGAGCAGGGTACTGAAACCACTACTGGCTATTCTGGCTAGTCTCAATCTCGCTCCTTCTGGTCCCGAGAAAACATCTCAGTAGGCATTTTATGGGAACAGATATATGTCTATACTGCTTTCTTCTTGCACAAAAAGCCTATGCAAATGAAGTGCAGATTAGCATATTGCCATTTTGCATAATTAATTAGGAGGCTTTTTGCCCAAGAGGTTTTGGTGCAGAAAGGAGCCATCTACACAGCTCCTTTTTGTGCAAAACCCCCTTCTTATGGAAGAGCCCTTCTTCCTCATTTTTTTTCAGGAAGAACGGCTCTTGTGCAAGAGGGGTTTGGGTTTTTTTTTTGCAAAAAGGAGGTGTGTAGATGGCTCCTTTTTGCGCAAAAACCTCTTGCGCGAAAAGCCTCCTAATTAATTATGCAAATTAAGCACAATGTGCTAATCGGTGCTTCATTTGCATAGGCTTTTGCACGAGAAGAAAGCAGTATAGACGTAGCCATACTTTCCCACGAAAAGTTCTGTTGATTACTGCACATCATTTTCCCCACTAAAAGCACTGACAAGTTCCAGCCAGCTCTATCCATGTCTGTGTAGTGTATTTGTACTTTGAGAAAACCTTTACCAAGATGCACTCCAAAAGGATGTAAAGGAAACTCAGCAGTCATAGGCTACATGGGAAAGTCCTTTAATGGGTTAAAAGATAGAAAACCAAGGGTAGAAATAAATGGTCGGCTTTCACAGAGGAGAAAGATAAACAGTGGTGTCCCTGAAGAATCAGAACTATGGCCTGTTCTGAACATATTCATTAATGGTATAGGAAAAGGAGAGGCAAAGTCAGTAGCTGACAAAAAAATATTCAAGATCATTAAGTCTGAAGAGTCACAGACATCCCACAAAACTGGGTGACTGGGCAACAAAATGGCCGATGAAATTAAAAATCGATATGTGCAAGGTAATGCATGTTGGAAAACAGAAATCTCAACAATATATAGTGATGGGTTCTGACATGGGCAGCGGGTGAGCCAGTGGTTAGGGAAGGCTGGCTCTCTCCCTTCCCAAAAGAGGTCCTTCCCCTCCCCATTTAACCCCCTGCTGGAGCTCAGAGCTTATCCTCTATTGTTTAACTCCCCCACACACACTCCCTCCCCCGTCCCAGCTGCAGGAAGCCCTGCCGTGAAGCAAGAAAGAAATTCCAGTTTCTATGAGTTTCAGAATGTTTTCTAGAAACAAGTCCACACATCAGGTGTGTGCTTTGAAATGCTCCCAATAAAAAATCCTGGGAGTTTTCCCTCCATTCGATCAATGTTTTACCTTTGACGGTAAATCAATACTGGTTGAAAAGTCACAGCGTGGCATTTCTGTGTTCTTGCATGTTTATGTAGCAAAGCAAGGTCAGTATTTATCCAAAAGCCATTCGGTTTTTACAAAGAACATTAACCTTGCAAATCCAGTTTTATTAAGCATAATACAGCTTGGTTTCTGTTCTTTAATCCTCAACACAATATTCTAACCTAGCCACAGACACGTGCCTTAGCATCCAAATCTATCCAGAGCTTACCTTGTGATGAAATGAACATAAAATAAAATTTACTCTTTTCATTTCTTTATAAGAAAGGGTACAGCTCGATTACAAGTTTTTGTCAGAAAAAGCGACACAAAATGCACTCCGCATTTTGCATACCTTTTTCCAATTCTTTTGTCAGAGGAGGCTTTTTTGACCTTTAGCCCATCTAGACTGGGCCAAATGTCAGAAAAAAACCCTCTTTTGGAAGCCCCCTTTTTCCTTGTAGAACGAGGAATACAGGGGCTTCCGAAAGAGCGTGTTTGCTCTTCTGCAACAAACAGCGGAAGAGCAAACGCGTTCCCTGGACGCAGCAGAGTTGTTTTGGGATACCTCTAGATGTACCCAAAGAGATAATCAGTCTGGTCATCTTCAGTAAAAGTATTCCCATTGATCTGAAGTCCAACTATGTACGTTATAATCATCTTGACATAATTACAACCTTGGCAAAGCAGTTGACATTAGATCTGGCAGAAGTCCCATGCAACTGCTTACAAAACAACATTTGAAACCTCCTTATAAGGAAGGAACAATTGGACAACTCTTCATTCTCTCTCCCTCTCTTTCACTCACTCACATAGACACCATCCTCCCTACAAATCTGGAGACAATAGCGGTCCAAAGTATCTTCTTTGTAAATTCAGTACTTTCCTTGCAAATTAGGAGTAAAATTTTAAAATATTTATAGCTCAACTATTAATTGTACTGATTCGCAAACCTTCAAAAAAAAATCTGTTCTGCATAACCTATTGCCAACATTATGTTGATACAGAATAGCAAAGACGTTCATTGGATAATACCAAATCCAGATATGACATATTACACGTAAGTATCAATACTAGAATTCATCATACCCACAATCCTTTGCAAGCACACCAGCTCTTATAACTAAACTTTTTACAAGTCAATACTCGGCATGGGTTGAAAAGTGCTATGAGTGTAGATATGGAGTAGCAGTAGGGGATATTCGAACATCATTAAATGAAAGTCTGATGGTGCTAGGCAGGGGTAGCTGCTATACTGGAGATGCAATGTTAAGTGAGGATTTAAACTGTAGTATTAAAGTTCCCAGGGGGAGAGGGCAGAGAGAGAGTGAGGGGGGTGCATGTGCGTGTGCACTAGAGTAAGGATACTAATCTTACCGTTCTTATTTTTACACATACTACCCACCCTTTTTATATTTTTAAACAAAACATTTACCACTTTTCCAGCTGTGCCCTTCCTCTGAGCTCTGTTTTACTACTGTGTATTTCACTAGAATTATAGGTCTGTTTCTACTTACAGTCTGCTTCGGAACTCAGCCAGGAAACCATACTCGTCAGTTGTGGTTACTACCTTGCCAACTAAATTCCCCCAGCAATTTTCACTTGAGACAATATTTTTCACATTTGGCCACTGTGGCTATGTCTAGACTGCAGGCTTCTTTCGGAAGAAGCTTTTCCAGAAGAGATCTACTGAAAAAAACTTCTGAAAGAGAGCATCCGCACTGTGAAAGCGCATCGAAAAAGTGATCTACTTTTTCAACAGATAGCATCCATTCAGTGTGGATGTGATCTTGCATGTAAGCTGTGATTACTATGGGCAGACTGGCCACAAGGGATAGTTTCCTTTTTCCTCTTCTTGCAAAAGAACTCCCTCTTCCCCATCCTCGTAGAAAGAGATTTACCAAGGTTGGAAACCCCTTCAGTTCTTTCGATTTTTTCCCCCAAAAGCACGTGATTGCAGTGTGGACGTTAAGTGAAGTATTTTTTGGAAAAAACACCATTTTTCAGAAAAAACTCTGTAGTGTAAACATACTCTGTTTTATTCGTGCTGCCGAATTCTACCTCCAGGAGTAACAGTTAATCCAAAGTAAAGACTTAGTTCGGATTAACTTTAAACTGCTGCGTGTAGCTGCGGGCAGTTAGTTCGGACTAAGGGGGATTTAAAAATGGCGGCTGGACGGGAACATGCAAATAAAGCCCGGGATATTTAAATCCCGGGCTTCATTTGCCACTCCAGTTGCCTGATTTGCCCACCTAGCTCGAATTAACAAGCTAGTGAGACATACCGTCAGACACGAGGGGGGCCACTAGGATAAGTCAGGGCATTAGAATAGGGTACTAAGAAGCTTATTCATTACAAAGGCACAAGGAACCAAACATTAAGTTCTGAACGTATGCAACACTGAGGTCCATGAAATGTAAGCAATAATTTCAGTATTAATAAACTACTTCCCCCATAGGAAAACCACTAGTAATTTCTTGCATGCTGGCTCTCTGCACCTTCAGCAACTTTTGCTTTTTGTTTTGTTTGGGTTTGTTTGTTTTGAGAAAGCTTTATAATTACTTCATCATCCCCGCCCTCCCCCGCTACTTTTCATTCATTTATTATAATGTGTTAACTTGCCTTTTTTATCCCCATTCAACCCTTTTTCACATGTATAATTCTGAAGAGAAGGACCTGGGGGTTACAGTGAATGAGAAGCTGGGGATGAGTCAACAGGGCTAATGGCATATTGGGTGCATTAGAAGGAGCATTGCCAGCAGATCTAGAGATGTGATTATTCCCCTTTATTCAGCTCTGGTGAGGCCACATCTGGAATATTGTATCCAGTTCTGGCTCCCCCCCCCCACTATAGAAAGGATGTGGACGCATTGGAGAGGGTCCAGCGGAGGACAACCAAAATGATTAGGGAGCTGGAGCATGTGATCTATGATGAGAAGCTCAGTGATTTGGGATTGTTTAGTCTGCAGAAGAGAAGAGTGAGGGGGGATTTGACAGCAGCCTTCAACTTCCTGAAGGGGGTTCCAAAGAGGACGGAGAGAGGCTGTTCTCAGTGGCGGCAGATGGCAGAACAAGGAGCAATGGTCTCAGTTACAGTGGGGGAGATCTAGATTGATATTAGGAAAAACTATTTCCCTAGGAGGGTGATGAAGTATTGGAATGGGTTCCCTAGGAAGGTGGTGGAATCTTCATCCCTAGAAGTTTTTAAGTCTCAGCTTGACAAAGCCCTGGCTGGGTTGATTTAGTTGGGATTGGTCCTGCCTTGGGCAGGGGGCTGGACTTGATGACTCCTGAGATCTCTTCCAGCTCTGTGATTCTGCTGACTACACCCTCTCTCCTCTGCCTTTGGCTTTTGCTGCCTAAGGAAGTCCCATCACTTTTGATAAGCGTTGGGTCCTTCCCAAGTGCTTGTGGTGGACTAATTCTAATCAACCTGACACAGCTCATTTACTTGCATATGAAAGTTCTTCAGTTCTCCAGTCTCATGGTGATGACCTACAGGGCACACTTGTTTCTCCAAGGGGAGGGGAAGGAAATGCAGCATTGAAGTTTCTCAGAGCCTCCTGTGTAAATTAGTCGAATACATTTCTTTGGCTTCCAGAGTAACCTCCTGTAAATGAGTCTAATAATTTTCCTTTGTTCGTGACTGATTACATTACATCAGCAAGGCTTCTCTGGCCAGCATCGCAAGACTAATTGGTTTTCCCCATGTACATAATGGAACCGTTTATATCGTTCTCAGTCATAACTTCGGCAAGATAAAAAAGTAAATAGCTCTGAGAAGTCACATGCTGCAAATGTAATTTAAGGGAGGCTATTTTTACACTTCAGTATTAATGACATTTAATATGTTAAACTAAAAATGGGCTCCCTATGAGGTGCTCTAATGGGGCTAGGCACTAGGGCCAAAAGGACGATAGAGAAGTCCTCCAGGAGGCTAGAGCACCTGTGGAGGAACCAGCTAATCGAGGTCCAGGAAAGCCTACAAAAGGAGCTGCAGGACAAGAGGCAACTCAGTTACAACTCAGACCTGGAAGGGAGAAGGTCAGGGTGGGTGGCTGGCACAACAAACAGCTCCCAGTGCAGAGTTCTTGTGAGACTATGATGAACTGAGGTAAAGCCTTGAACTAGGGTCAAGAAACTGCCTCTAGAAGGAGACACCCTGGAGACATCACTCACTTCTGACTGAGGAAATAAACTGAGAGACTACAGCAGGCACCGGAATGGGTTCATGGTTACATATATCCCAAAAGGCTGAAGACCGAGGGCAGTGCAGGTCACACACTCAACCAGATGGGGGCGCTCACCGGAAGCGAGTGCCATCCCGTTACAGATGCACTACAACATTCTACCTTGAAGAGCTCTGCTCTTCTGAACAATTAGTCATTACTGCCTAGCGGCACCGCACAACGTTATTAAAAAGTCATTCTCATTTAGGTTTTGATCCATTTTATTTTCCCTGACACACTTTAAGTTTTACAAAATTAACTAAAATTGCCTGCGTGGCAGCGGATTTATTTATTTATCAGAAATATAATTATCTGCCAGCAGAAGAGAAGGCAAAATGAAGAAAGGGTCTGCTATTACAGAGAAATATTGCCATGCAATTTTTAACACAAGGAAAAGAAACCTGCTGTCAAATATGCAAATCATTTACAAGGCAATATCTTCCCCTGGGACCTTGTTTACAACAGATAAAGTAGTAATTGGGAATACAGCAAGTTTTGGTTTTATATGAGCCGGAAACAAGGCAGCATCAAAGTGGTTCTCTGGTGAGGCTACCACGAGGGAAGTCAAGTCCATTTCAATATTCCCTGCCAATCAAAGGATTTCCTCCAGATTTCACTTGCTTTTTAAGCCAGACCTCCTCATGAGCAGATCAATGCTCCTCCCTCGAGAAAACAAAGCTTATTAGGTAGCCTTTTAACATGAGAAATACAATCAGATTCACTGAGAAGGCAAACTTCTCATACCATTAATGAAGAATCTCTCTGAACAAGGACACTCTGCTCTGGCAACATCTGGGCCACAGATGTTCCAGGACCAGAAGGTCCCGGTGAAGGGCTGCCATAAGGGAGCCCTGTGGGCTGGTAGGGCATTTGGCTACCAGTAGAAAACTGCCCGACAGAGCCCGGACTCTGGTGTGGGGCTGTGGGACTTCCCAGATGGGCCAGGAAGCCCAGCAGGGTCCAGCGGCCAGGCCAGGGCTAGAGGGCGGCCAGAAATTACCTTCCCTGGTCTCGCAAAATCCCTCATCTGGGAATGGTCAGGTTCCGAGGGTGCCAGTCCAGGGAAGTCCAACCTGTATTAGATGAGGCTCGATTTGCTTCCCAGGTTCTTGAGCCTCCAAGTTACATTTGGTTCCTGTTTTCAAACTTTGTTTGGTAGCCACAAGGGTAAATATTCACTATTTTTTAATGAAAACTGCCATTTTCCCATAATCAGAAGACTCTGTGAGATGGAACTCTGGGGGGAAAAATGCAAATATTGTCAAGACGCCCAATACAATCACAATAGCTGGAAATTCTGGGTCACAATATCCAGTTTTAAATGGCTTTCAGAATCGGTGCCACGAACAGCTGGAGCTTGGGGAAAGAAAATCAAAAAGCCATATATTCCAAGGGGAAGCTCCCAGCTGATTTTAATTCCTCTTTATAACCAACGGGGAAATATATATTGGAGGAGCATGAAGAGGCTGGAACTGGAAAGTTTTAAGGAGACTTTCTCCTCCTCCCCACCATTAAGCAAGGATGGTCAGTTGATGCTTACTTCCTTAACCAATTAGCACCCTTTGTGCTGGCCAGAAAGGATGGCTGGGAAGAAGCACATTTCTTCCTCTTCGGGTATATCTAGACTACAGGCTTTTGTTGACAGAGGCTTTGTTGACAGATACTGTCGACAAAGCTTCTGTCAACAAAGAGCATCTAGACTACATCCAGTTCTGTAGACAAAGCAAGCCGCTTTGTTGACATGACAATGTAGGTGCAAAGGACAGTGTAGATGCAACAGAACTCTGTCGGTAAAAGGCGTTATTCCTCGTAGAATGAGGTCTACAGCCATCGACAAAACTGCCGAGTTCTATCGACAGAACATGGCAGTAGTGTAAACGCAGGTATAGTTTTGTCAACAAAAGGCCACTTTTGTTGACAAAACCCTGTAGTCTAGACACACCCTTCCTCCCCACCCCTGCCCAGTAATCAAACTCAAATTTCCCTTCTTACTCAAATTTCCCTTCTTACCCTACATGGAACTATATTTCATTGCTGTTCTTAATATTGGAATTCTCGCCTTACACCCACGTCAATAACAAAGCTACAACGAGAGGCAATGGTTTTTAAGCCTACCTCCTGGCACTGTCAGGCACATGTGAAGGCAAGGAATAGTCACAGTGCACCAAGACCTAACATAGCCTTTCGTCCCAGTTACACTCTGCTAGGATTATAAAGAAGAACTACACAACCATCATCGTGGAGCACAATCAGAGGGACTCTACACATTTTTTTAAATGCTCAAGAGGCCTCATCATGAGAGAAGAAGAGATTCTAGCAAACAAAGTCATGAGAAGGGATTGGATAACATAGCCTCTCAGTTTCATGTCAATTTTAACTCAGTTTTGTTTCCCAGTGTATGCAGTGTCCAGGTTGGCATGACCGCTACTCACTTTCAGAGCCATTTCCTTCTCTCCCAATTTTGCTTTGTGTGTGACAAAGAAAGATAAGAGTCCCCTTTGTTTCTCCGTTCAACATCATCCCCTCTGAAAAAGTGGATTTTGCCCACAAAAGCTCATGCTACTATATACACATTTTGTTTGGCTCTAAGGTGCCGCAGGACTACTCATTTTTAAACAAAATATATATCATGTAATTTTGTTTAATTTTGTGGCTTCTTTATGGCTATTCATATTATACTGGGATGATATTTGTAGCTTTCTTGCCTTTCTTTTTGAGGTCAAAGACTGCAGACAGTGGTATAATGTTCCTTTCAGGCCAAGACAACTTCTGTTTGATGGGGTACCAAATTCCATTAGCCCACCAGCTTGCAAAAACAGATTGTGTCTATCACGAGGTAATGGGGTATATATAAAGAGTTGAATAGGGTCACTCAGTACAGGTACTTTTCACCATATAGCCAACAGCCGGGGGAAATCCCCTGCTTATTAATTAAAAAGTTAAACAGATGGTTTGCACCATGCATTGATGCCAAATGCTTTGGCATCTGAAAGAAATTAATAAATGGCAACAGACTATAAAAAGGGAGCAAGCTCCACAGAGAACATCCTTAACCAAGGATGGCCATCATCCAAGGATGTACAATTACGAGCATAAAAATCTAGAGAGAACTATGAACAGAGCTTGCAAGACTTCAGATGCTACACTCAAAGCTAGAAGAGTTCAGCAGACAAGACTTCTGAAGTTGCTCGGTTTGAAAAGCAAGAACACCGAACTGTCTGGAAGATACATGAACATTCAAAATGCAAAAGTATGTGGGGGGGGGGGGGGGAGAGTAAGGCAAAAATACCACGTTGACCTCATTTCTTTAATCTTTGCAGCTAAGGAAGTTAAAGGGGTGCTCTTCTGGCTCTCAAATAAATCCTGTCTGCACCTCAATATTTGCAAAACTGTATGTGTCATGCTCTCTACTTTATGCTTTTGCTCTTTCTGATTCTTTTACTGTTAAGTTTTGTATTCACTAATTGTAATGCTTGTGAAGAATTCTAGCCCTGGACATCATGGCTGTGTCTAGACTGGCCACTTGCCAGCTGTCTACACTGGCTGCTTGAATTTCCGCAAAAGCACTGACGATCTCATGTAAGATTGTCAGTGCTTTTGCGGAAATACTATGCTGCTCCTATTCGGGCAAAAGTCTTTTTCCAAAAAACTTTTGCGCAAAAGGGCCAGTGTAGACAGCAGAGATTTGTTTTCCACAAAAAAGCCCCAATCGCGAAAATGGCGATCGGGGCTTTTTTGCGGAAAAGCGCGTCTAGATTGGCCACGGACGCTTTTCCGCAAAAAGCACTTTTGCGGAAAAGCGTCCTGCCAATCTAGATGCGCTTTTCCGAAAATGCTTTTAACGGAAAACTTTTTCATTAAAAGCATTTCCGGAAAATCATGCCAGTGTAGACGTAGCCCATAGGTATAGAAGAAATAAACAGAGCTCTGAAATAGCAATACAGAACTTTCCACGTACTATCCGCTACCTACATGCCTCCAACTGCAGTGATCACCTATGGAACGAAGCCAGTTCAGAAAACACCAGTGGGCCCTTAGGATTCGCTGCTAACACCACAAACAAGAATGAGGAGTCCAGTGGGACCTTAGGGCATCTCTAGACTGCCTGCAGCTTTCGAAAGAAGAGATGCAAATTCGGCGCAAATTTGCATATCTTCTCCCAATCCCGTTTTTGGAAGAGTTTTTTTCAAAAAAAAAAAAAAAAAAAAAAAAAAGCAGTCTAGATGCGGTTCTTTTAAAAGATCCTCTTTTTCTAAAGAACCCTTCTTCCTTTAAAAAAAAAAAAAAAAAAAAAAAAAAAGTGTACAGAGTTCTTTCAGGGGGAGAGGGTGGCTTAGAAAGAACCACGTCTAGACTGCTTTTTTTTCCGAAAAAACTCTTCCGAAAATGGGATTGGAAGATTTGCCAAATTTGTATATCTTCTTTCGAATGCCATGGGCAGTCTTGACATGCCCTTAAAGACTAACAGATTTATTTGGGCATGAGCTGCTGTGGGTCAAAATCACTTCATCAGACACACTGGAATGGAAATTACAGATGTGGGGACATCTATATGTACTAGTATAATCAAAAGAAGAAAAGTTTTGCCCCAAATGGCCTCTGCAAGGATTGTACTCACAACCCTGGGTTTAGTAGGCCAATGCTCAAACCACTGAGCTATCCCTCCCCATAGGGAAAAACTATTTCCCTGTGAGGGTGGAGAAGCACTGGAAGGGGTTCCCTAGGGAGGGGGTGGAATCTCCATCCCTAGAGGTTTTGAAGTCCCAGCTTGACAAAGCCCTGGATGGGTTGATTTAGTTGGGATTGGTCTTAATTTGGACAGGGGGTTGGACTTGATGACCTCCTGAGGTCTCTGCCAACCCTCAGATTCTAAGCGTAGGACCAGCGTTAACATGAGCAAATTAGGACTGAGAATGTAGAGTAGTTACCTCACAACAAAGGCAATTTTCCCTCTCTTGGTATTCACACCCCCGCATCGGCTGCTGGGAGCGAGGATCATCTACCCTGATCATTAACACTGGTCCAACCCTTGAAAAGGAACTCCCTTCTTTGGAGATCACACAAGGAAATCTGTGGCGGATGAGGGAGCCAAACCAAATTTGCAGAGCCCTACTCTGACATCATCCCTCCTCTTGTTCTGTCATCAATTCTTTTCCTTTTCAATGCCCCCCCATTATCTGGCCTACAGTCCTACCAGCAAGACTAATTAGGTCTTGTACAGTGGCTCTAGCTATTTGCTAGGCACCAGGTCTATATGAACTCTGACATCATGCAAAATTGCTTGCATCCCCCTCCCATGCTGGTGAAGTTAAATAGAAGTCCATTCGTGATGATAATGCCATTTAACAGTTGTCAAGACTGATTTGAAAGGCGGCAGGAGTTTAAAGTTCCAAACAGTGAGCTTTATTCTTTTTTATAACCACCCAGGGAATCCATAAGATGAAGATATTTTTTTGAAGTTTCCTTTACAAACTCAGACACGGAGACGTGACACACATACTTTGAGAGGTAAAAAGTTATTTGCGTACCGCATTTCTAAGAATCCCCTAATGATAAAACACTTGGTGTTATTCTGTGGATTTCCTTTGCATAACCAGACTAATGCAGCCTCCAAGTGAAAGACATCCAGCTAGGTCACCTGGTTTGCTTACCTGTTAGAGTGAGATTATTTTCTACCTTTCAGGGTGGCTAAACACTGGAATAAATTGCTTGGGGAGGTTGTGGAATCTCCATCACTGGAGATATTCAACAGCAGGTTGGACAGACACCTGTCAGGGATGGTCTAGACCATGCTTGGTCATTCCATGAGGACAGGGGACTGGACTTGATGACCTCTCAAGGTCCTTTCCAGTTCTAGTTGTTCTATGATTATTAATTGCTTGTATCAGTTAAACTCCCTAATCAAGGATCTGAACGCCATTGTGCTAGGTTCTATGCAAACACAACCCCCCCTCTCCTCCAAAAAAAAGTAAACTATCTGGGACAGGGAGGCTTGGAAAGAAATTGTTGATGGCCTATGCTCCCAGAGGAGCTAAGGTCAAAAAAGAAGATCTGGGACAGGGAGCAAGTATAGAACAAGGTGCAACAGATGGAGACAGACATGGGAAAGTAACAAGGCAATTGTGAAACAATTCTCATCATGACATGTGGTCATCTCAATACCCTTGGAGCCTAACAACTGTAAGTTTCTTTGTAAGAAACATGGCAAAGGACAGTTCTAAGGAGGCTTCTGAAGATAGCTTTAGAGATGTTTATGTTCCTCTTAAGATCAATGGGTCGCATGAGAGAAAGCTCAGAGGTGCTTTTTAAATTTTCAAACAAGCACATAATGGAGGTTGGCATTGTGGGCTGACCTGCAAAAACTAGAGTTACAGCAGTTCATGCTTGTACAGCTCCTTCAAAAATAATTTTCGTGTACCCATTAATTTGTTTATTCCAAACAAGGTAGCGTGCCAAGAGAACAGCAGATGGGTTGATCTCACTACATCACCATGGACCCATCTGAAATATCTGGGAGTTACTGAAGAACTTTAGAACAAAAAAAAATCCACTTATGTAAACATTTATTCTAGCCCATTCATTCTTCAGCAATCCAAGTGAATATTATAATAAATATCCTTGAATTCGTATGATCTAAGAACAGCAGGCTACAGAGCTGACCTAACAAATGAAACAGATCAGATAAAACCTACAAACACTTTATAAAGCATATATGTAGAGAAAACCAATTGGGCCTGAAAGAAAAGTCTCTTTTCGTTCAGGATGTTGATATATTAAAATAAGTGATTAAGCATTACTTTAGAGAAAAGACTTTTTGGGGGAAAATGCCATTAAGAAGAAAATAAAGTTCTCTGAAAATGGTGAAATCAAAGCAAACTACATTGCCGGCAAGAAAAAGCATATATAATGAACCAAATCAAAGTTGATCCTCACGAATTCTAGTGAAGTTGAATGTTCTGCCCCATATAACTCCAACGAAGGAAAACCGATGAAAGAAACTTATGTCAAATTCAGGAACTTGGTCAACATTGCAATGTGAGTCAGAGTCAGACATTGTGCTGCTTCATCTTGCTTTGGTGACCTGCAGAGACCCGATAGTCCCCCCCGATGGACATAAGCAAGTACCCTCATTGCCCCGAAAATATTGATTTAAAGACGGAAAACAAACAAACAAGGTTATGAGCTACCCAGTGGCATTCAGCAATTCATCGGCACACCTGGCATTATAATTTTAGACTGTCCTGCTTCCTACCCTCGCACCTAGTGCACATGATCCTTCCTCCAGCAACCTGGGGATCTTCCTCATTATCTCCTGGAATATTTCCCCTCTGCTCCACAGCCCAGCTCTTGCATAGACACCCCGAATGTTCCTTCAGCAATGATGGCAACTCTTCTAAACAGCCTACAATTCTTTTCTACCTCGGTGTTCATCTTTGAGTGACGCAAAAGGGACAAATATCTTCCATTCCTCATACCTTGTTCCTCCTTTTACTCTTTGTCTAAACTTAAACTATATTGCTTGCGAGTTTTGGACCAATCTGTGTTTAAAAAGTAGGACCATTTGCATAACAATTGCCCAAGGGCCATCCAAAAACTTGGATATTTATAAAGCGCTATGGCATGAGTGGCCAGAAGTCCATTTGATTATCAAATTGGTATTTTAAGGCAGTCATAAATTTGCCAAAAATTGCTACATAAACCTAGAAACTCTCTGCAGTTTTCTGAAGCTAATCAAGGGAGACTATTCAGCAAGTTCTGTTAAGCTTGGCACATTTCTGCCAACTCATTTATAACAGGACTCCAATCCTGAAACAAGAAAAAGGAGCCGAGACTAAATTAAATGTCTTAAACTTCAACCAAAGCAAAGAGGAGTCCTGTGGCACCTTAGAGACTAACCAATTTATTAGGGCATACGCTTTCATGGATAAACTTCTGCCCTAATAAATCTGTTTGCCTCGAAGGTGCCACCAGTCTCCTCATTGATTTTGCAGATGCAGATTAACACAGCTTCCCTCTGAGATTTAAACAGCAGCATGTTCCGTGTGACATGTTAACAGCATGGCACTTCAAGTTGTGTTTGCTTATCAGACATTTGTAATCTAATGACAATGAACTTTACCCCAACTCCATTCCATATGGCACGTTTACCCAATAGATGCAGTACGACTCAAAGAGTACCCACTGTACAAGTTCAGTACAGGTTGAACCTCCCCAGTCTGGCACCCTTGGGACCCGACCGGTGCTGAACCAGAGAATTTGCCAGACCATGGGAGGTCAATATTGTCTAGTAGCATCACCAACACTGCCACTGTTTGCTGGCCTCTTAGAAGATATTTAGGGGTAAATTAGCACTAAATAACAGCACAAAACACAGAGCCAGGACTGGTGGCTGTAATCAAGCTTTATAGGACTGTGGGAAACTTGGCCACACCCATGGTAAGTGGGCATCCAGCTAACTAACATCATGCCGGACTACGGATGTTGCCAGACCAGAGAGGTTCAATCTGTATAAACACCTGTCAGGAAAAAAAAATCTTAAAATGTAGAAAACCCACAACAGCCCTACCAAATGGATAAAACAAAGTATTTTGCTTGGTCAAGGTCTCTCAGCGGGCAGAGCTGTGAACAGAACCTAAGCATCTTAGGCCACATACCTGTGGATCAATGCTCTGGAGTTCAATCTTCTGGCAGTCAATTTAGCAGGTCTAGTAAGGACTCGCTAAATAGAATGCTCAGAGTGCCCCCATCAGTACCAGTATTCCTACTCCTTGAAGGACTCAGGGAAGTTGACAATAGCGTTTCTCCCCTCGACCTCCTGCCATGGGAACAGCATCAGAGTTCAAATGAAGGTACATTGACTCCAGCTAAGCATTTAATATAGCTGGCATTGCGTATCTTAATTTGAACTTGTCCCCTAGCATAGACCTGGGTTTATTCACCATTAATCTTCTACAAATTACCGGGCAACAGTTGGGTTTCATGTATATCTAAACAAGGAGGATGGTCTTGATCACCAAAATAATGATCTGAGACATGTGAAAAATCAGCTGGAATCTGTGTTCGCCCCCCCCCCCCCCCACATGTTTCAAGAAATGTTATCCCTTGCCTACTGAATATAAAAATTTAAACTGCTGTTGTGGACCCCCTTGAGGTATGTTCTGGGGTGTTTATGTCTTGATTATATAAGTTTGAATGCATGAATTCTATCTCCGGCTTCTTTGTCAGCTAGAATTCTTCTGCAGCTAATTGGAAGCCAGGGAACTCTGCCGATGGGAAAGCCAGCAGCAATTGCAGTGTGCCTCTACTGGAATTCGTCGTGATGAAGTCTAGCAAGGTCATTTTAAAGAGAGGCACATAAACAGGAAGAGAGAGACATACCAGCATGGAATGAGGGAGTACAGGTTATTAATTAGCATAAGAGGACTAAAGGGGAGGTGGTACTCTTGCAGCTTTGCATCACCTACCTCAGCACATTAGTTATGGCTGTGACATGCAACTAAAAAAACCTCATCAGGCAACTGTTCTGTACTCAGCCAGGAACGATGCAGGCTAGGAACAATTTACAGCCTGTAAGAAATTGATTTTTTATGCTCTTGTGTATGTAGGAGAAATCTACAGCAGTGTTTGTTCCCATTTCCTTTTCTAACCATAGGTGAGTGATGCTCAAAACTTTTCCTCCCATTGTAAATAAGTGCCTATTGGTTTTTCTTGGCACCTGCTTTTCCCTGTCAATGAGAGCCTGGGAACTGGTACCTAAGACCCTTCCCTGAATGCTCCGTGCTGCCACTGCTTTCAGAACCCTCCCTTGCAAAATAAGAAAAAAAAAAAACCCTAAGCGAAGAGGCAAGTCACTGGCTATTAAAACAACTTTCCCCTTCTCCCTTTCTTTTCTGCTGTACCAAGTACATGCTTAAAGCCTAGTGGTTTATAGATAGTTTCTATAGTAACTGTGCTAGATTAAACCAAGGAGGGCTGAAAATACCCCAAATGGATTTTGCTAGTGCTGTAAACTCAACAGCTTGTTAACTGGTTCTGGTGGGAATAGGAAGCAGGTATCTACACCAGTGTAAGAACTTGCCAACCATTATTTTAGGACACTAAATCATTTCTGCCCACATCACTGTGGTATTAGTGCACCTCATAATCTTGACCGTATTTATCCTTTCCTTGCCCCTGTGTAGGACATAGGTTATTTCCATTTTATAGGTGGGGAACTGAGGTATAGACAGTGATTTGCTCTAGTTCACACAAAAAATCCGTAGCAGAGCAGGGACCTAAACATAGGTCTCCAAGACTCAGGGCATGTCTTTGCCATGTGCTGGATCGACATGCAGCAATTACATCTAGTATAGACATTATATCAACCACTGATTCATCATCATCAACCACCACCACCACCGGCTCAACGTCTGTTGGTGTCCAATGCCTCCCTCACTATTTCCATCCATCTTTCCCTGTCCAGTGTGGAGTGGTTTAGTTTCTGTAGACTAGCTCCGCACCAATCTACTTTACCATCTACCCATTCTCTGTGGGGTCTGCTTCTCCTATTCGGACCATCCATCACCAAAGAAAGAGGAATAAGGAGAGTTGACAGAAGAGCATCAGCTGTTGGCTTACTAAGGTAAGCAGGCCTAAATATGTTGACTTCAGCTACATTACTCATGTAGCTGAAGTTGCATAATTTGGGTTTACAACAAGCAGTAATATAGGCAAGGCCTCCAACTACAGCCATCTTTCCTCACTGAGAGTGGTAATTGTACTGGAGTTAGGAACAATTCCACAGAAGTAAAAATTCAAGAGAGACGTAAAACCTTGTTGAGAAGAGACCAAAGTTTCCCCTTCTATTTTCTAGCATTTTTAATTTAAGATTAAAATCTGAGCGCTCTCAGATTTGAAAATTCAGGGACAAGGTACCATTGGAGAACAAAGAGAAGAAACTTATTGTTACTCCTTCCATTGTACCTGTTCTGAGGCTGGAATATTTCAGTCTTCAGACATGTTGGATTTGCACGTTCAGTGTGCAGGAATAGACTCAACACAACCCCGTGATCATATAAAACCAACTACAGATTTTTCTCAGCAACAAGTTATATCCATCCCCAAACACTGCCCCAGCTGTTGCTCATTTCATTTCACTCCCTGAAGATCAGCCTTGACCATGCCTATTTATCATCACAGGAAATAGTGACCCTAAAAACAGATGCCAAAGAGCCATCAGTGACCTACCAAAGTACGGTTAAGAAGGCCCTGGTCACTGAAAAATCATGTCCACAAGTGAATCCAGAGTAGATCCACGTATACTGAATATTTGAGTTGTACATTCCGAGAGAGTCATTCATTAAAAGCAGCCTAGAAGGTTATATGTTCATTTCATTTTGTGAGTAAGAGCTCTGGTCAGTACAGACGATAGACTGAGAACTATACCAGGATAACGACAGCTGCTTAGCAACTTTTATCCGAGTTCCCTACTGCAACAAACACACTAAACTGAATTCCCACCCTTTGAATGCACCATCTATGAGAATAATTATTTCACATTATGTAATTCGATTTATGAATTTACTCACTCATTTCTATAAATGAAATTTTATATTGACGCCCCTTTTTATATGTTCAGGAAAACTCCAGTCATTTGAAGACATGGGCTGTGCCCACGAAAGCTCATGATACCATCTACATGTTTTGTTAGTCTATAAAGTGCTACCAGATCATTTGTTGGTTTTTAAGTTATCCTGTACAGACTAACTCAGCTATCCCCTGAAGCTTCTAAAAAAGATTGGTCGTTTTACCACAGCTCTCTGCTCTTCAAAGTTTACAATTGACTTCAGTCTAGTGGTTCTATATGGCTCTAGCTGAGGCCATTCATCCCTTAAGTACCACTAACAGCTCTCACTAGACATTCTAGATTAATAAGCAGGTTTACGCTTCATATTTCTAATTTCACATTCAAAAATGATACATGCTCATAAATAGCATGCACACGTTCAGGGGATTAGGGTTTCTTGAATGATAAGTGACCCTGTTTTGCATTACGCATATTTGGGTTATGCATATTCATATTACCATAAAAACACAACATAGCATGACAGCCAAGTATGCAAAAAGGAGTTCATGTTCAGTATCTCTCTGTTCAGAAATCAGGCTAAAGCTGTACGCCCCCTATTTCTCCTCCAGACACTCCTATCCTTCCTCTTAACTTTTGATCATCATGCCCTAGTTGCTTGTCTGAGCCTATTCTGGCCTCCCATCAGCTTCCCTTCCCACAGTGTTGCCACATGTTTCCCAAAGGAGGAAGTCTACAAACTAGATAGCATTTGATTTTTGCAGCTGAGCCAAATTTCACAATTGGAGAAGAGAGTCTTAGGACATTGGACAACTGCTTATGTCTGCAGTCACCAAGAACTGCTTCTTTGGTTAGGTGCATTACACCAGGTCTACCCTAGACCCAGAAGGTCAGCTTACATAAATAACGTAGCTGGAGTTGGCATATCTTAAGCCAAGCTTGGCACCATCTTCACAGTGGAACACTGACAGGAGGAAACACTCCTGTCAGCTTCCCTTGCTCCTAGTGACTGTGTGGAGTACAGGTGCTGACCGGATGCACCCTTAGCATTCAATTTAGCACGTCTTAACTAGACCCCCTAAATTGAATGCCAGAATATCGATCTGTGGCGTGTACGTATAGATGAAGCACTATCATGGGTGTTTGGATCTTAAAGCATTGCATACCGGCTTCCTTGCAGCTTTTTAGAGAAAATTTGCCCTGGAAAATGAGGCAGGTCAACATTTTCCATTATCTTCACCCATGCTTGCCCCTGCTCCACAACCTTTCCTGGATTTACCAACATGTCCCTCTCTCCCCAGCTGCAAAAATTAAATTCCCCACAAAACAAATTCTGTTGCTCTTTTATCTCACAAAAAAACCCAAGCAGACGTCTTGAAAATTGTCATTTAGATTCTTCAAGAGGGGATTTTGTTTATTTTTAGCCCTTGTGTGTGCGTGTGCGCACACACACACACACACACACACACACACAGAAAGAACAATTAAAGGGGAAAATATCAAGTAGGCAAAGTCCTCTTTTCCTGGAGATGCTCAGTTTCTCATGTTAAGCTGCTTTGGAGGTTAAGTATGACAGGCCGAGATAATGGAATTTTGTAAGTTGAAGATCGTGCGGCAGGTGCGATGCAGGTGCAATATAACGTGAGCATCGGGGGGATGGCATTTATTTCCTTCCTGACAGGTGCACCTTTTCTCTCCACAGGATCGCAGAGACTATAACTATCAGTGACATTCTGATGGCAAAAATTCACTCAAGAATAGCTCTGTTGAGTTACTGATGGTTATGATTTCATTCACAGGGGTTATAGGTTGGCAAATCACTGCCAGAGCAGTTGGAAGCCGTGTTCTGAATTCAGCTCCTGCGCATCCATTCTGGGGAAGCACGTGGATGAAGTGGGCTTCTAGGAAGAAGGGGAGGAAAAGAAGAGGCAGGGAGATGTCACAAGACATTTTTGGGGACAAGACCGATGTTTTGCCTTCAGAAAGAAGCTCTCTTCCCTCGCCACCATCTCTGCAAAAGCAGCTAAAGAATATGTATAGAGCATGTTTTCTTGACAGCACTTTCAAAAAATATGAGAGAGAGAGCAGTCAGTTTTCTCCACTCTCCTCTTTCACTAAAGTTGCTAGTGCCCTTTGGAAATATGAAAGAACTCAAGAGCTTTCATATTTTCAAAGGGTAGAAGTGCTAAAGAGCACTCTTGTATTTCAAAACACACCGAGAAATCAGTTCACATCTGCTGAAATTGTTCACTTGGTAAAGGTAACACCAGCTAGAAATGTCACTTAGTTACAGTCTACCTTATTTTGAAGGGACGAGGGGGCGCACTGGTCACCATTTACCACATTTGACACAGCCCTTTTGTGTCCTGCAGCTGCAGCATCGAACAAAGAATCTACCCCGTACGGCATTTCTTACCTGTTCACATTTAAAGCTTTCATCTCAAAAAGTAGAGTTTCACCTACAGTGAAAGATGCTCCGTGACAATACTGAAGGCTCCCAGGTAAATACAGAACCAAAACGGCACCCAGAACATGGTTGGCTTTCAATATGTCATACATATGGACAGCAGTGTTGCAAAGTATTGACCCAAGAGCTCTGGGAGAGGTTCATTCTTTATTCTCATTCAGTCTTTGGCCTGCCTGCTGAACAGACGACAAAGATGATCAATGCGACAAGCATCTGCCTGTGGGTGGAGACCTTCATCTGATTTCAGAAAGAACCAAATGGGAACCAAATGATAACAAAGCTCAGACATTAACCAGGACTCAAACTTGCCTCAAACCTTCTTCTAAAATTGCTTAGCCCTCCAGCCATGCCACAGAAAGCACAGCATGGTTTTGGGGGAAGTATAAAGATCTGCTTGGGCAAGTGACGTCAGGGAGGGAAAAAAGGAACTCACTCAATTGGTTTTATTTATCACCTGGCTTAGTGGATTCATTATTTTGTTGCTAGGTGATCACCATTTGCAATTCATAGAATCATAGAACACTAGACCTGGAAGGGACCTTGAGAGGTAACAAGACCAATCCCCTGCCTCACAGGAGGAACAAGCACCATCTAGATCATCCCTGATAGCTGTCTGTCTAACGTGCTCCTACATATCTCCAGTGATGGAGGTTCCACAACCTCCCTAAGCAATTTATTATATACACATGGACAACAGTAGATGTAATAGCCCATTAGAAGCTATATAAAGAACTAATACAATACAATATTGAATTAGACCCTGTCTGAAGTCAGACAAGTTCTACAATCATTCACCTCCTCCCTCCCCATGGAGCTAATCAATCTCATTGAGACAGACAACGTGCTACGTGGAATTTCTAGGTTATAACTGGATGTTGAAAACTTTTCCAGATCCTACTGTTGTCTCTATAAAGAGATCCATTTACTTCAGTGTGCACCAAATCCAGCCACTGGGGCCTTACCCTTTGTACCGTAGAAGTCAACAGGAATTCTGCCAGTGACTTCAAAGGGATCAGGATTAGACCTGTAACTTAGGGTATGTCTACACTACCACCCTAGTTCAAACTAGGGTGGTTAATGTTGGCAACCAGAATTGCAAATGAAGCCCGGGATATGAATTTCCCGGGCTTCATTTGCATATTGCCTGGCACCGCCATTTTTAAATGTCGGCTAGTTCGGACTCCGTGCCCGCGGCTACACGCGGCACGAACTAGGTAGTTCGGATTAGGCTTCCTATTCCGAACTACCGGTACACCTCGTTCCACGGGCTTCATTCAATCCCGGGCTTCAAATTCAAATCCCGGGCTTCATTTGCAACTCCGGTTGCCTACATTAACCACCCTAGTTCGAACTAGGGTGGTAGTGTAGACATACCCATGCAGACTATCAGTTTTGTTCTATTCCTTCTCTTTCAATCCCATCACATCTCCTGGAAAAAGGAGAGGCAGGAATTGGCTGGCACATAATTTGTAGGATGTGAAACTCTGGTAATTAGCCTGAGCTGTTAAAAGGTCACATTTCCCTACAGCTCAAAAAATAAAGCTCTCCACAACCATAATGAAGTGTTATAGAACCAAAGAATGGAACTAGCATTTAGACAATTAAAGCAAAGTTATCGATCTTAACAAAAGTCAAGGTAGCCCATTAACAAGTCCCAGATTCAATCAAAATATAGCAAGAATATTTAAATTGTAGCATAAATTAGATCTGTAACAGTCTTTATAGGAAGAGGCAAGATAAGTAGCAAAGTTATCTTTGGAAAAATCTATTAGTACTAATGGAGCGATAATACTTTTAGATTCATGGATGCTGACAGATTAAATTCTTTCAATTCATTTTTTTTATTTGGGTAGCTCATTTGACATTGAGTAAATCCTAGATTCTATGGTGAAGTGTGAACTGTGGGCATTTCTCTTTTGCTATGTCAAAATCGTGCACTTCTGGCATGTTTTCAGGGGGATTCTCAGGCATACCACATACTGCTCCCAAATGGCAACTGGGGTAAATAATTTTTTTTTAATCTTGAAAATAGAAATACTACAGCTCATAAGTTCACCTAAATTTTGCCTCTAATTTAAGAAAGGCTGCAAAAGAAGAAACAAGAAAAAAATATTATAGAAGAATGTGTGTGTTTAAACACATACCGTCTCTTCCCGTAATATAGGGTCGATATGAGTGGTCAGCCTCACTTTAGGATAGTGGTTACTGCTGTGGGGTAGGCATAACCCTGGGAATGCAGAGAGGTCCTGCAGGCGGTACATAAACTCATCTGCATACTATATTTGCCTAGTTATACAACAGGCTACAGGAATAGCATCCATATGGAGAAAAACTTAATTGGTGCTGGTGCTTCACTGCCTCCCAGAATGTCAAAGCTCACAATTAAAAAACAAGCTCAAGCTATCACTCCGAAATGCAAACAAAATTATTATATTTACATTCCAATCAATTCATTTCATAATTATATGGGAGAAAGGCGAAAGTAAGGAATTATTCAGCAATCGAGTGCAGTGAAACTTCTATATTTTAGGTCTGATTTTGTATACAAGTAGTTCTGGGGTGAGGCAAAACTTGAGGTGTGCAACACAAATCGGATTCCCGAAAGGGATACAGTAATCTGGGAAGGAGGAGGACCACTGCTTTAGGAGGAGAAGAGGTCATCAGTTTCTCTGTCTCCAACAGCAGAGCTAGTTGGAATTTTTTTGGATGAAAATGTTTGTGCCTGTTGCAAAATGAGAAACCCATCTAGAGAAAGAAACCCATTCTAGAGTAGGCTGCAGAATAGGCAGTCATCTAGCAGATTAGGCACTCACTTAGGGTATGGAAGGCACCAGATCAAGTCCCAGGCCTGAAAGAGACAGTGCAGGGACTTGATCCTCAAAGTGTCTTGCAAAACAGAGCGGTTTTATGCCCAGCCCCTTCCAGTATTACTCAGGGTTCAGTCAACATAGAACTTGATCCTTGTTAAATGCAGTTGTGTTGATTTATGCCAGCTGCAGATCTGGCCCTTTGGGACTCTCAGTATTCCACTACTTTCTGACAACATAATACACAGGAGATTATAGTACGAAGACCAGTTTTCCCAAATAAATCCAATTTATGACAACTACATAAACCATCTCTTCAAAAAGACCAAAACAAAACAAAACATCTTTTGTGCACGCTGTATGGGACCTACCCAAACTTAAATACTATGTCAAACACAGGCTAAAATAATTCAGTTCCTGAATAAGAAGGGTATTTGAACATCTCTCTAAAAATGTACTCAACTCTCAGAACGACATCATATGCACGGTGGTATCGGGAGCATTATCTGGAAGCTTTCTGTTAGAACTTAGTGCCTAAAAAGGCAAGGCATGTATTAAATTGATGCACCACCTAGCGTCTTCTGACTGTCCACTGCATTCATTAGTCAATTCCAGTACAGCACACTGACAAGCAGTGTTGCTAAATGCTATGTAGAATTAAAGTTGAACTCTAAATAAACCATTTACATTGTATACATTTATGCAAAAAATGAACAGAAACTAGAGTCTCTCTCTCTCTCAAACACACACACACACACACACACACACACACACACACACACACACACACACTTATTTCTGACATTATATACTAGCAATAAAAATCTCCCGAATTAGGAATTTCATACATAATATTTCGAAGGGTAATGTCTATCCTCAGATTTACAGCAGTCTTGGTTTTGGCCTATTACCAAGAAATCGCGAGGCATTCGTCACCATAAAAGCCATGTACGCTTGTGTGATTGTGTAGATTAGATGGGATTTTATATAAAAGGTTGAATTCAATTAAGGAGAGCAAATTCATTTCAAGAATACAATTTATTACTACAGCTAATCTACTGAAGAAAAGATTCTAGAAGTAGTAGCTCATAGGTAAAAACAATTCTCACTTTAGCCGTGTATGCCTATTTTACATTTACTCTCTGACTTTTACTAACACAAATGCTCACAAAAAAAAAAATGTAGTTTCACAAAAGCCCTTTTACTAGATAAAAAGTTACACTTATCCGACTAGGTAATAGAATAGGACTGACAATCACTCACAAATAGGCAATTAAGTTCAGATTTTTCTCTCTCTTCCCGACCCACACTCACAAAACATGAACCAACTGAAACATATATATAAAAAAGATCTCATTCTGCCTGGCCATTCTCCAAACGGAAAGGCAACATTCAAATAAAATATTCACTCGGCGTGAGATTTTCAAATTGAAAAATTCAGCGGGAGTTAGGCATCTAATTCCCTTAGGCTCCATTATAGTTCCCAGCCCTAATTTACTTTGTCACTCTTCTGAAAATCCCATCTTCAACTCTTTACACGGATTCACCCACACTTCAGGTGGAGGAGATGCAATGGAGAATGCAAGAACCCAATCCCCCAGGCTCCCCACCCCCCACACACAGAGAAAACACAGCCAATTAGAACAGTGAATTTACATTTCAGTTAATTGCACGTTTGACGCTGCTTCCTTAAATCAGATAACTGTTATCGGTGCCTCGCAGTGTGGCACTATTCCAGGTCACTTGGAATTAAGAGAAGACTGTGAAACTTCATATTGACTTCAGATTCTAGCGTTTGTGGATTCTAGTGTTTGTCATTCCTTTCCTCCTCAATAATTCTAATGAACAGCCATCAGGAGACGGATTTTTGGAAGCTAACCTTCCCTTATCTTAAATTACCAAGATGAAGTCTATTTTGCCGAACTGAAAGGGCACAGCCAGCCATTTCTACATTGGCTACAAGCAGCGTTACATTGGTCTGCTGAGCCAAGAACAAAAAAAATGCACATGCCGCTTGAGGTGATGACTTTTACAAAATCAAATGAGATGATTGATGTCTGCACATCTCTGAGACAATGGCCAACTATGCATTTACTAGCTGGGTATTCTTTCAGACCTAGTGAATACTGGTCTTTCCATGTACCCCCCTCCCAAATCAGAGAGAAAAGATGGAATGTGGCAGCCTTATTCTAAACACAGTATAAAACCTAGAGCAGTGACGCTTAAATTGTGTTACGGAGGCAGTCAGAGGTGTGCCGCAGAGAACAACAAAGTTCAAAATGGCCACTTTTTTTGGGGGGGCTCAATAACTTCCTCCCTCCACCTTTTTTTTATTTTTTTTTTTTTGCACTCACCAAAAAATCCTTGGTATTCCTCATAAAAAAAAATATTGTTTGGTGTTACTCGGTCTTAAAAAGCGCTGACGTAGAGGTTACATTCTCTGCCCATATCATGTCTTGTGCATAGGCATTGCTTGTCCATATTTGTCATTGCAGACTAGAGCACTTGCATGCATGCAAAGTGTAGATGCTCAGTTCTGACATTACATAAATATTTTTTCCATACCAAGGGCACCTCTCAGCAAACACCTATTAATATTCACTTTCATATTTATTCTCTCTCTCTCCCCCTCACTCCCCACTGGATGCCTTACATGGCAGTCTGTAGTCTAGATTCAACATTCTGATGCCCACTGGACTCCAATTTGTGATACCTCTTAAACCTTGCATCTGACGAAGTGGGTCTTTGCCCACGAAAGCTTATGCTCCTACACTTCAGTTAGTCTATAAGGTGCCACAGGACTCCTCGCCTCTCTTAAACCTTGAACTCTTACTTGAGTGTGGCGGAAGGCATTTTCCATTCCTAAAACTTGGCTTCTTTTCTACATTTTACCCAGTTCAATAGGAGTTTTGCTCTGACTGATTTTATGGATTGTAAAGAGCCGTAGGATATGCAGGATGATAAGCATTTGAGAACGGGCAGATTGTGGTCTATTGCGGAAGTTCTTGTCAAGCGCAATTTAAAAGACTTTAATCTCTTGTTATGATAATACCCTGGAAAAAAAACCCACAAATTGATAACAAAACATGTTAGATTGGAAGAAAAACAAAAGCTCACTAAGGAAGATTCATAGAAAAACATTTTTTTCAGCAAAGCTTTAGATCTTACAGCATGTTTAAAGAAATAACGAACGCTTTGATTTTTCATTTGTTTGCAATGACCCAACACAGTTCTCTTGTGATTCTGCAGCAATAAAAAGACGGTCATTCTAAACTTGAGAGAAAATAAGCAGCATTAAAAAAACTGGCTGTGTTCTTTAAAAAACCCTAAACAACACTTTTTTCTCCCATTATTAATTTAAATGGAAACTTTTTGAATTCAGTCCAGCTACTAAGGAGTTACTGTAGCATTGAGGCCAGGTCTACACTAAAGGGGAAAGTTGAATCAAGATACGCAATTCCAGCTATGTTAATTACATAGCTGGAGTCAATGAACCTTGATTCAAGTTTCCCTTCCATCCCCACAGTGGGAAGCCAATGGGAGCAAACACTCCCCTCAGCTTCCCTTTGCCTTTGCAGGAGGAGGAGTACTGGCCGCCAATGGGGGTATCATCTGAGTTCAATTTAGCAGGTCTTAACTAGACTCACTACATCGAACCCCAGAAGACTGATCAAGGCAACATCAATCTTCCGCTTAGAGAAGACATGACCTAAGGGTTTAACTGAGCTCAGTCCCTTTTTGCTAGAAACTGTACATTGACCATAAGATCTTATTGTGTACAAGTTGACAAAGGAAATGTGGGAAAATAGGCACAAAGAGCCAAGGTCATACAGAAAGTAAGTGGAAGCTGGGAATAGACCAGGTCCCTCTAAATTCCAACCCACTGTCTCCCTCGTTGTTGCCTGGGAAGATTTCCTAGCTTTGACATCCTTATCGTATGTCTTGCTTTCTCTCTAGAAGTAGGTGTTAGGGGAACTGTATATTTGTGAAAGGAACCAGAAAGAAACCCCTGGCTGTGTCTAGACTGGCCAGTTTTTCCAGAAAATCAGCCACTTTTCTGGAAAAACTTGCCAGCTGTCTACACTGTCCGCTTGAATTTCTGCAAAAGCATTGACTTCCTACTGTAAGAAATCAGTGCTTCTTGCGGAAATACTATGCTGCTCCCATTCGGGCAAAAGTCCCTTTTGTGCAAAAGAGCCAGTATAGACAGCTCAGATTTGTTTTCCACAAAAAAGCCCTGATTGCGAAAATGGCGATCGGGGCGTTTTTGCGGAAAAGCGCATCTAGATTGGCACGGATGCTTTTCCACAAAAAGTGCTTTTGCGGAAAAGCGTCCGTGCCAATCTAGACGCTCTGTTCCAAAAATGCTTTTAACGGAAAAGTTTTCCGTTAAAAGCATTTCCGGAAAATCATGCCAATCTAGACTCAGCCCCTTTGTATGCAGAAAGGATGGAGCGCAGGTAGCAGTAGTGCACGTTTCCACTGTTCGGATGACTTTTCAAGCCTGGCTCTTGATGGGTCTGTTTAATGAGGCTTCTGCTAAATGATTTTTTCCAGCAATGGTGGCTGGTTTGTGTGACATGAACATTTGCCCCCTGCGGACTGAATTGAGCTTCCATTGCATTCGTACAAGCTAGCCAGGCGTGAGTTGGTAACTATTTCTGGTTACTCCTAAACTTGGCAGGGTGCAAAATGGTGAGCAGGCGGTAGAGCATTCTGTGTCCCATGACCATTGCTGAAAGTCTTCCAACTCCAGCTAGTTATTCTATTGCCTGCAGATAATACCTTTTTGGGGAAGGCTTTCAAAGGCACAGACAGGAAAGCCAGCTTCCAAACTCTCATTGAAAGTCAATTGCCCTTCAACACCCAATTCTCATGCGTGCATTGTAAAATCATTTTCCTTATTGTTAAGCTAACTGATTCCAAAACACACAGTAGTAGTCAGCAAATTAGTCACCTCACACTCATTCCTAAACACACTGTGGGTATGTCTACACTGCGGCTATTGCGGGGTACTTCTGGCATCCTGAAATAGTATTTTCCACATCTTGACAGTGTGCCCGTTATTTCAAAATGTAATCAAAATAATGGGCACACTATTCTGCCTCTGGGTAGACTGCTCCAAGTTTTAAAATTGTGCATCTCGAAGTAAGCGCGAAATAAGGTACACAATTTACTTAGCTCAAATTGCGTACCTTATTTCGACCTAGTGCCACAGTGTAGACACCCTCAAGAAAGACAGGGCATCATTACTGTAGATATTTCATGAACAGGTAGTAAGACAGGCCCTGTCTCAAATAGCTAGCAATGCAAATGGACAAGGCAGACAAAGGGAAGCCTTATTATTCCCATTGTACAGATGGGGCTGAGAGGCAGGCGCGTAGATTAAGTAACATGCTTAGGGTCACAGAGGGAGTCTGTGGCAGAGCTAATCTATACTCACAGTTCCTGGGGGCAGTGCCCTAACCACTAGATAAGCCTTCTTCTCTAAAGACAAGACTCACAATAATTCATAAATGACTAAGGAACATTTTGCTTTTATAATCATAGCATTTCTATATATTGCCTTCTTTTGCTTACTAAAACAGTCTTCTAGAACAATCCACTCCAGGCTGTCAGCAGTGGAAGAGACCGTAGAAGCAGCTGATGGACTCTTAAAGGCAGCTGTGAGGAGAATATATGGATAATGAGACACTCAGAGCAATTATAGGTAAAAATTTTTGCAGAGAATTGGGACATATCTGTTTACTTGTTTTTTTGAAAGAATTTGGAAGAAGATTCACACACGAGTATATTTTTCCACAGCAAACCACTTCTGGGTTTCACCCAAGAAACTGGTACTATTAGAGAGGACTCTAAATTAGAGGGTGGATCATTCCATCAATGGCTATTAGCCAGGGTGGGCAGGAATAGTGTCTGTAGCCACTTCGTCAGAAGCTGGGAATGCGTGACAGGGAACGCTTGATTCCCTGTTCTGTTCACTCCCCTTGGGGCATCTCGTATTGGCCACTGTGGGCAGACAGGACACTGGGCTAGATGGACCTTTGGTCTGACCCAGTCTGGTTGTTCTTACGAATCTTTTGCCTGATTGGCTATGGCAATTCCTGTTCTCCTACATCACCAACATTACTGGATAATTGGCTGTCATCGAGAAGGAGGACAAACACGTCAATTAAAGTTAGATGAGTAAGTTACAAAAGGTGAAATAATACATTTAGACTTGCTTGTATTGTGAGCGATTTTCATAATCTACTTGCAACATGCATTACAATGTTGTTTATTGTCTTCTAATGATCTGTAACAGACTATAAAAACAGCATCCTTGCAAATATTCATGCTAGATGGGTAGGCCAAATGATACAATGCGGCACAAGTTCTTTCAAAGTAGAAATGGAAAATGAAACAAGTTTCTATTTTCTATAAATGAATCCGACCATCTGCTCCTTTACAACAGCAGCAACATCCAAAACAACAGAAACAGCAGCCTCTGGTGTTAAATTCCTGCTCTCAGTCTCAGACTCCACATTTCCTCAGAAAGCAGGACTAAAAATACAGCAAAGATACATCAAGTTGCCCCACGGGTCCCTTGTACCATAAGTAATTTTCCATCGTAGTATATGATGCATATTATTGCATTCGCCTTCTATAAATCACTATGGAAATATTATAGTAGCAATTATAATTCTGTATTAGTGAAAGTCCACCTCGATCTTTAATTCAATTATAGTATCAAAGAGGACACTTGTTTTTTATAGTATGTGAGCTCATTTCACCTCTGTAGGGCTAATCTTTACCTATGAAAGGACAGAAGTTAGATTCCCACCAGCACACATGAAGAAATTATTCACTGAGTAGTACGTGCATTTAAAAAGGAGACTAAACATAATATCTCAGCACAAAGGAAGCATTATGCTAGCTCTAATTACATGAATGGGACATATCTACAAGCAGTAAATAAGCAAGCATGTAAATGATGACATATGTTTGCAGATCTACGCACCGTGACAATATTACATGTAACACCTTGATTTCATGAGTGGCTAAAGAGGAAGGAAGATGACCTGCATTGAGTTAAGGGTAGTGTACACTTTTTTCTTTGCAAAGCAGTGAAGTACTTTCTTATGCAACAACTGTGCTGTTTAAAAACAACGACAATGGGCTGCTTCTATGCGTTGCAGTGACTGCTGCCCTTTGATGTGAAGAATTAGAGCCCATTCATGACGGAAGCAATTCTGACAGTCGACAGGCGCAATCACACCACCCCACTAAAATTTCATGCACAGTTTGTAGCAACATTTTACCAAGGAGGACAATAAATTGGGCAAGTTATCCAAGAGGGCGATAAAGATTTGAGAAGATCTCAGGAGTGAATTTGCAAGAATTTTTAGAAAAATCTAGATTTGAATTCATGAAAGAAAAAGATGAAGGAAAATGGTCAAGTGGTCCAAATACATGACTGGGACCAGGAACCTCTGCATTCTAAGCTCAGCTTTGATAGCAGAAGCCCTCTGTGGCCCGAGGCAAGTCACTTGATCTCGCTGAACCTTAGTTACCCGATCTGTAAAATGGAGCTAATATGTTACTATGAGTGTACCAAGTATGCCTCATTCTGAAGGATATAGCAAGGGCAGATAATTACTAAGTAAACTTAATGACATGAACAGAAACTGCAGGTGTTTGCTCAGGAGCAATGTCTCTGCTCAGAAGGTAATTTGTGTGTGCAATTGAATGAAGAGTGATGATAGACACACAGTCTTGAAAGGTATTACACACTGGAATACCAACCAGATGGATAGAGCATATGATCTTCTTTTCAACCTCAAGTCCATAAGCAGAATGCTCGGGCAAGGACACTTTAAATGACATTCAGAACCAAATCATACAAATGGTCCATAAATATTTTCCTTGCCTTCTCTATATCCCCCATCATCACAAGATCAGAATACCTCATGTGCCTCTAGACCACACATTCACCACATACAGGCTTTCAAAAGATCAAACAAATCAGTATGTGGATTCAATTAGCACTTGGCAGGTCAGGATATTTCCCCCCACTTTCAAGTTGTAAATTGTTAAATGTATTTTTAATAACCAAGACGCTTCATTCTCAGCAGGGTACCAGGTACAAAGAAATGAACCTCAGTGAAATTCTCCCCAAAACAACATACAAACAATTTATTCCTTTCCAATGCAGAATCAAACAGGTTTCTTAAACACCCACTCAACTAACTCCACATAGTAACTAGCTACAGCAAGACTGCCATAACCCTCAAATGAAATGCTGTAGAAGACTGAGAGCTCACTAAGAAACGCTGATACCTCTAGCAAGCGGATGAGCAAAACTGTAGCACTCAGGTAAAATTGATCTACACCAGGTGTCAGCAAATCAGCAGCATAGATAGGATTAAAACACAGACCTCTTGACTATCAGTCCTCTAACTTAACGACAAAATTAATACACTTGGAATTCTGCATTTGTTCCTTTTTCCAGCATTACTTCTGGCTCTCTCACTCTAAGAAGGATATCTCCAATAATTGTATTCTTTTGTCCCACTGCTCCATAGAATCTTGATCAATGTCTTTGCCTTTGCAATTATCTAGACTACTGTTGTCCTCAGGTTCACACATATAGTATCAGAAGTTTTTGACTGAAAGGAGATATTGTTCCAATACCTTGTTGGCCACAGACCGACCCTCATTCCATTACATGGGTTAGGAAGGCTCTTTATCTTCATAAAATCAGCAGCAATATGCAGTGGCTGTCATACAGTACTGTAAAGCATAGGCACCATTTGAAGAAGATGGAAAACACTTAATGATTCTTACTTAGAACAAAATGTACTTAGATCTAGCAATAACACCCAGTGCATAGCCATAGGCTTTAAAAACAAGACAGTCAGAGACGGATGTTTAATGTTTATATTTCGCAGGCATCTTTATATCCGATATGGGGATGGACACAAAGCTGCAGTTTTCTATGCATCAATGAGTTAATTGCAAGGGAAATATTAGCAACTTTCTATGTCCCTTGTTTGGTTGTTTTTCTTTTTTTTTTTCAAATTACTGCTATCTCTCTGTACAATGTTTATGGTAAAATAAAAGCCTGCAGCTAAGCACACATATTCATTCTAACCAACTTAAAATGCAATGGAAAGATTATCTGCAATCATTCCTTTTTGCTTTTACACCCAGCTCAGAGCGAAACTCGGGAATGCAATTTCTCTTCGAGGTAGCTTTAAGATAACTTCATAAACAGTAATCTTATAGCTCAATGGGTCAGTAACTGGGGTTAACTGCTCCAGCTAAAGCTACAAGTAAACACTATGAAACATCAAAAAGGGGGAGAGAGAGAGAGAGAGATTACAGAAACTGAAATTATTCTAAAAAAACCGTGAATTCTCTCATAATAATGTCTAAAAACAATTCCACATCAGCCTGGTACCTAAACATCCTGTATGGTACATTTTAATTAAGTAGATGAAGCTTGTTTCTAACAATGGAGAGGAGCAGAAAAGTGAGTTAACCTGCTGCACATGACCTGTGGTGTGAATTGTTAGATGCATGTACGGGGCCTGATCCTGTTGTTATAAAAGACAATCGCAAAAGCTCCCATTGTTCAAACTGGGCAGGAGAAGGTTCTCAGTTCTCTCTCTCTCTCTCTCTCTCTCTCTCTCTCTCTCTCCTCCTCATGCTTTCTAATACTTCAGATGTAAATACAGACTACCACACCCCCACGGAATCACATAAATGACTGTATTTGTGGTCCCATAGTGGTTGAAAAAGTTAAGCTGCCCTGTCATATTCAATCCTGAAAACAAGTTCAAAGGAACTTTTGCCCTATGGCTCCTAAAGATGTCCCTTCACTCCATTACACCAAAATCTTCCCACTGTCCCTTTTATAGACCATAGCTTTATGCCAAACAAACCAGTTGGATTTCCTGTGGAATCGCAGACCAGGCTGGCCAGAGGAACCATACCAAGTTGTGAGCAGCTCCCTGCCAATGACTTATTTTAGAAAGACCACCACAATCAAGTCCCCGGGAAAGAAACTGAAAGGATGAGCCTAGGACACGGGGATGTAGACCGACACAGACATCCTGATTCCTGCATAACAGGCAGTCTCAAGAGATTTCATCAGGAACTATTCAGCATGACAACACCCCCTTCCCCCCATCCACACACACCCACACCCTGAACCAGCCACGGTGGCAAGATATGCAGATGCCGCGCATCTAACATTCTTTGGCTAGTTGCTCGGCAGATTTTCCAAAATACAGGGGGTATATTAGCCGGACGAGAGTCAGTGCCAGCGTGTACCCAAACCAAATGTGTCTCAGACACCCGTGGGGTTGGGCGGCTCATCGGCTTCTCATTTGCTACACAGGGTTCTGGAGTAAATCCATGGCACCAGAGGCTTAGGGGTTTTGTCCAACGGTACATTTTCACACCCCGGAGTCCCGTGCAGGCTCCTCCTACATCTTTCTCGCCTACTTTCACAGGCGGGGGGTGCCATCTGCCTATAAACCAAGCAGCCTGGTGGTAAATCACCTCTGGTCTCATTAAGGTGATGAGAGCACAATTTCCACTGCAATCCCCCCCCCCCCCCCCCCCCCCCCCCGCGCCCCAGGAACTCCGGGACACGGTGTCTTGCAGCAGAACATGCTTGTTTTTTTTCCCGATCATCCCTCCTGGGTCTTTCTTTCAGCCCATCCCTTGGAGGGGCAGAGCGAGAGCCAAAGGGGCGCTCCCCAGTCCAGGCAGCGAGAGGAAAGGGGGGCGCTCTCACGCAAGACACAAAAAAGGGGTGTCCTTGGGGGTGCAACCCAGGAGACAGAACTAAGCCCCGGGCCGCCTGGGCTGGAGGGGAGGCGATCAGCACCGAGGGAGGGGACAGCTCCCGGCTCTGTTCTCCGGCCACTCCGGCGCTTCCCCGGGGCTGGTTCCCTTTGCGGGTGTCTGGCGGGCTGGTCCCCGGCTTACCTCGCAGGGCAGCTGCCCAGCCGCAGAGCCCCAGCAGGAAAAGTAGCTGCCTCCCGCGGGGTGCGGGGCAGCCTCCCCCGACAGCCCCTCTCCCCATTGCTGCCGCCTCCTCTCCGCTCCGACTTCCTCCCCCCTCCGCGGGGGTAAGTTCCCTGCAGCCTCTCAGGTCCTGGGAGGGGATCTGCAGCTCCGCGGGCTGCGGGTGGGGGTGGGAGGGGGCTGGTCAGCGGGCGCCGGGGGGCCCCACTGCTGCGCTCCTCCCGCAGCTCCGCTCGCTGCTGCCCGGCGCCCGGCTCCAGACTAGCCTGAGCAGCTGCTAGCCTGCATCCCTCATGAGCCCCCCCCCTCCGCCGGCAGCCAATCAGGCGAGGCCTGGGCGGGGCCGGGAGGCAGGAGGAGGAGGATGTGGTACCCAGAGCCAGGCGCCGGGATGGAGCAGGTGCGCCCTGGCTGGAGGGGGCGCACAGGTGAGCCCTGGCTGGAGGGGGGACGGGCACAGAGGGCGGCTGCTACCGCTGCACAAGGGGGGTTATTTTATCTCTTCTCCTCCCCTCCCCGCTTGCATCCTCCCTTTTCCCCCTTCCTCTCGCTGCTCCTGAACTCATCGCACATGCTGCTGCCCCGGAGAGATCACAGCTTCTTTTTGCTCGCCGGAGAGAAGGCAGCGCTGCCCCCTTCCATCCTCTCTCTGACTCCCCCTCCCCGCCTCTCCCCCCTTCTTCTGCAGCATCACTCTGCAAAATAAATCTTTCCCCAGACAGACAGCGATGAGGAGGCTGTGGTGCTGCTGGAGCAGCCTCCAATCTTCCTGGAGAATCCTTCTCCTTGTTGGCTGTTGTTTTAAGCCCTACACAAACGGTCTGCCCTCCAATCATTGCGCGATACTGCAGGTAAACTCACAGCCAGACTCTGCTGCAAATCAGGAGTTGCTCCACCAAAGGCCAGAGTGTCAAACTGGTAGAAGGACACCAAGATCTGGTCTTTAGTTTTACAATACAGGGGATAAGTGCCACCTCCAAGCACAAATCTCAGCTCATCATAAACAACAGAATCCTGACTAGCACCATCACCATAATGTGTTAAAAACATGACAACCATGCCAGTCGACAAGAACACAAAGACCACTCCTCCCCTTTCCCCAGGTTTTCTCCCATACTGGATTTACATTAGATTTTTTGCCACATCTATTTTAAAATACTTGTCCTGGACCGCCTATAGCTTCCCACCTACGTTTATTTTTTCCCCATCTAATCCTTCATTTTTCCATCATATTTCTGATGAGGGGAAAAAATAAACAAGTGCACTCAAGTAGCAGAAACATGAAATCAACTGAGGGATAGCAGATAGATTTGACTCATAAAATCAACCTGCAAAATTGAAACACCAGTATATGCTTTGTCGAAAAACATTATTTATCAGGCGCTGATGGAGAAACTTGCAGGAAAGAAGAATACCAGCAAAGCATGACCAAACCAACATTTTCAAATGCAGCCTACTCATAAGATTTCAGTGAGTATTAATTATATGGAAAGTTTGAAGAATCCATCATATTGTTTGTTCTGAGACCCCTAAAGATGGTCCAACACATGATGCTAAATTTCTTAAAGGAACCGAACCATTTTAACCCAAACTAATAGACTGACTTGTACATTCTCAGGAAACCCATTCTGTACACAAGGGGTAAGTTCTATAATTTTGGAGAGGGTAAATCCCTACTTTAAGAGCAAACTCAACTCATCCTAACCTAGAAGCCAAGATCAGTCTTTCTTAATAATATACTAACAAGTACAATATATGTATATATTGTCCCTGCTTTACAAGGTCCATTTCACTAGGGCTTGGTGTTTTGTGTTTCTAGTTAGTTCATTCCAATGCTGTCTAACTGTGGAGAAAGTGTCTTCTGTCTGGATTCTAACTTTCATTTTTTATACAAAATAGCCCAGTCCAATACAAACAGACAAAATACAAGAGAGAGACAGGACAACTGGATTCTATCCCCACCTCTGAACACACTTACTGTGACCTTGAACACATTCAATCTTTGTGTCTCGGTTTCCCAATCTGTAAAATAAGGTAAATCTCTCTCTCCCGGGGAAGGAGGGGGAGTAAACATGACTTAATTCATCTCTTCTTCCCTTCTTGTTATTCGTCTGTGAAATTTTACTACTGCCCAATGAAGAGAAGGCGTTGCAAAGGCAGAACCTCAGTACATGAAATATACATTTTCTCCACTGGCCTTCGGGGTTACCCCCCTATTTAGTGGGTTCCCCAAAACATGGAGCAAAATGCTGGGAAATTATGTAGGTGCCACAGCTTTCCCTTCTATACTATATATTGCTGAGCTAGTTTGAAAAAAGTCCACCCAGAGCAGTTGCTGTAATATAGACGTAGGCACATCACCATCACCACCCCGATTGTTTTCATAGAGAGACTACTTTGCTGCAAGACTTTGAATCAGCACAGAGAATGCAGGCCTAAAACACAGCCTTAGGATCTCTACCCTAATGCACTCCTTCTCCTGCTCTACTCTCCCAACCAAATTTACACCAAGCCCAGCTAATTATTGATTCCTGCCAATGCCATTGAGTGAATGATTGATGCTCCAGGTTTCCTGCTTGCAATGCAATTATGACAGGGGCAAGCAAGAAACACAAGCTGAAGAAAGGGCCACGTGTGTTAACTTCACTTGCTACTCATGGATGTACAATTCAGTGGAATATGCCACAAGAAACACATTTGGGGGAGCACTGCAGTTTTAAAGGGAAATCCTACCTGAGTCAGAACTTTGCATGATTTAGACATTGGTGCATGCTGATACTATATAGCCATATAGAGAAGCAGGAGGTCCATAGCATGATATATACAAGCTCAATGTATAGCTGTCCAGGTCATGGCAGTTGCAGCTGCTGGAGGAGAGATACTCACATAACTACAGGTGGCTTTTTAACGTTAGGATCTAAGCAAGCACGGGGAAGCAGTCAGGGCTTCTTCCAGTGGGGATGGAAGGGGGGAGGGAAGGAGAGAAACTAATCAAGAGGGAGAAGGGAATGAAGGCTACAAAAGAAGAACTCTACGCTTCCCTTGCATTCAAAGGGTTAAGGCTCGCAGTAAGTAATTATTTGTTTTCTGACAGTGCATATTCCCCACCCGGGACTCCTCCAAGGATCTGCCAGCCTGAATCAGATGCAGCAGCTGACCCAGAGAAAATAAGGGAACACAAGGTTTTTTTTTTCCAGTATCACCATCTACAGATGCTGAGTGATCTGGCCCACTACAAGAGACATTCAGCTGCTGAAGAGAAGTCCCCTGGTCCAAACATGGGGCTTTGTATCTTCCTCCCGAGGCAGCCAACAGCACTTGACCCTCAATGGAATCTTCCAGCTGAGTTTTCAAAGCAGCTTTCAGACACAGGAAAAGTTTGCAGTGGTGTGATCATCCTGCGTTTCTGGTTTGAAATGCAAACCTAGCGAACTGACAGCCATTTGTAATGAATCGGGAGACACCCTCCCCCCAGTCAGATAACAGGGGCACCCCAAGATGTGGTATCAGTGGCAGGTAGAGTGCTGCTTTTTTAGTGTCACTGTGCTTCCTAAGACATACATGGGATGTCACTGGGATCTGAGAAGATGTAGCATGGCTATGAATAATGTATCTAATAATGCAGAAGACAATAAGTGTGCATCCAGGCCACCAATCTGTGTGACAGCGAGCACTAGTTACTTACCCATTGACACTAATGCAATTATTCAGATCTCGGTAACGGGGGATGCTGCTGGAGTACAGATTGGGTCATCTGCTGGGTTACTTTTAGTCTGAGTGGAACGGCAAATATGTAATTAAATAATGCACACGCACTTTGAAGGAGCTCAATTACTGGGACGTAGAATACAATTAGAAAGGCAGTTTTCTTTGTCACGGTTCAGATATTCCCCTCCCCCGTGGTTTGTAAATCTGCCTCCGTAAACTAGGAGCTGTAAAAATACTCCTAATTTTCTGACCCCACCAGCAGAGGAGCTAGATGCAGAACATTTGGATGGCATTGAATACTACAACTCAAAGAATACGGTGACTTCTGCTACAGTACAGGTTGGACCTCTCTAATCCGGGAGTCCTGGCTCTAGCAACTTTTGGGGTCCAACATCCTTCAGGAACCACTGGGTGCTCCGGGGTCAGAGAACTCAGGGGGGGAACTATGGTAGCGGGACCATGGATGTTACTGGAGCAGTGAGCCCCAGTGGCAGAGGAGCCGGTGGCCAGGCAGCGGGGGGCTGGCAACCAGAAATGCAGCCTGGTGGCAGGCCAGCCAGCATCCAGGAGCAGGGGCCTGGGAGCAGAGTGGGGGGCCAATGGCTAGGAGGGGAGCCTGGTGGCCAGCATTGATGTCCTCTGGTCCAGCCAATTCCCCATTCAGGATCAATCAGATCCTGAAGGTGCCAGACCAGGGAGGTCCAACCCGTTGTCCTCAGGGGTATGTCTACACTGCAGGTCAACATCGACCGCTGGCCCATGTCAGCTCACTGAGTACAGACATTCAGGCTTAGAATGGAGCCCAAACTCACTAATGGCAGACATGCCCTAGGAGTACCAGTCTTGCACTGGGAGCACACTGTGCTAGGAGCTGTACAGAAAAAAGGGACCGTCATAGAATCATAGAACACTAGAACTGGAAGGGACCTTGAGAGGCCATCAAGTCCAGTCCCCTGCCCGCATGGAAGGACCCAATACTGTCTAGACCATCCCTGACAGCTGTCTGTCTAACCTGCTCTTAAATATCTTCAGAGATGGAGCTTCCACAACCAGTCCCCATCCCAAAGAGCCTACAGTTATAGCAGTGATGTGGAGAGGGGTGGGACTAGACTGCTTCAGATGGGGGAAGAAAACCCCCCTGGAAAGGATGTTGCTGTGCTAAAGTTCATCCTTGCAGTGGGATCAAAAAGTCTGGTGGGGTCAGACAGGTGCTAACTCAGTTAACCTCAGAACAGGGAGACGGCGAATTGCCTGTCAACATAGTTGGGATATGGAGGAAAGGGGGCCGGGGCTCGCATGACTAGAGGCAAACTTCTCCACATAGAAGGAGAGGAGGTGGATCAAAATCCCCCCTATAGTAGCACCCCTTCCTTTCCTCAGGTAGAGCTCCCCATAGTCTGAAGATCCAGATGCGCATAGAAATGGGCCAGGAAGGACTTCACAGCTCTTCATTCACCCTAGGCCTAGCAAAAGGCACAAGCGATAAGTTCCAACAGCCACTGGCCATTCTAAGGCCCTGGCTGAGGCCCCTCTAGAGCAGAAGCTTTTAAAATCTGGGCCGTGGCTTGTCAGGGCAAGCTGCTAGCTGGCTGGGACGCTTTGTTTACATGCGCCTCCACAGGTACGGGTGATTGCAGTTCCTATTGGCCACGGATCACTGTTCCCAGCCAATAGGAGCCATGGGAAGCCAAGTGGAGCAGGATACTGCTTCCCGCAGCTCCTATTGGCTGGGAACAGCGATCTGCAGACAAAGAGAGGTGCAATCGCCCATACCTGCAAAGGGGCAGGTAAACAAAGTATCTCTCGGCCAGCTAGCGGCTTGCCCTGACAAGCTGTGACCCAGATTTTGAAAACCCTTGCTCTGGACAGCAGAGTAACCTTTCCAGAAATAACAGGCGTCACCAGCTCAAGCTACACAGACATGCTAAGACAGGATTAGCCCTGTAGAGTTTCAGCTGCCCACTGCCAAGGCTCGGAGCAATCCTGGACCACACTTCTCTATGCAAGACCTGATCCTGAAACACAACAGCAGTTGCAAATTCTGAGCAGTGTCAAGCAACCTGATTCTTCTGGTGGTTAGAAGTAGTAGGAGCCATGGGCACCATTGCCCTGGTCTATGTGATTGGGTCACTAGGTCCAAATTTCTACTGGGGACTACGTTCAGCTAGCCATATTGCTGATTAGGAATAAGAAGAACATAAGAATGGCCGTACTGGGTCAGACCAAAGGTCCTTCTAGCCCAATATCCTGTCTGCCAACAGTGGCCAGCACCAGGTGTCCCAGAGAGGGTGGACCGAAGACAATGATCAAGCGATTTGTCTCCTGCCATCTCTCTCCAGCCTCTGACAAACAGAGGCCAAGGACACCATTTTATCCCCTGGCTAATAGCCTTTTATGGACCTAACCTCCTTTCATCCCAGTCCCACTTCTCGGTTTCCGTTTCACTAGGTAATCCCTCTGGAATTGGCAGAACACCATGATATGACAGTCGTGGTCAGCACACCTCTAGGTAGATGGACATTCAACGAGAAGTGAGTAGTTCTTTTTCGTTTGCCCTAAAGTGTATACCTCTTCTCTAGCTGAAGTTCTGTGGTTTTATAGTTTGTTCTAATGAAGTTTTAAATGGCTGTTTAACTCTCCCATTGCCAGCTTTGTCCACATATTTGCTCTGCTGACACCATCACTGGACCTAACCATTTCAGTTATAAGATCAAGAACATCTATTTCTGCTCATCCAGAAATATAATTTATGCAATCATGTGCCAACAGTGTCTGTCTGCTATGTATGTAGGACAAACTTCTCAGACACTTCGCCAAAGAATCAATGCCCACAAAACAGACATCAGACAGTTTCACAAAGAAAAAACAGTTTCTTGCCATTTCAACCAGAATAGGCATTGTTTCAACGACCTGACTACCTGCATGCTTCTTCAAAGAGATTTTAACACAAGACTTCAAAGAGAAGCCTCTGAACTGTCATTCATGCTTACATTTGACACTTTACGAATGGGCCTTACCAAAGATGCTAATTATCTTACCCATTACAAAGATAGCTTCCCCAATTATCACCTCGAATATCATTATCTCATAGACATTATCTTCCCCCCCTCATCCCTCCTCCTTTCTAAAATCTGATTTGTCTATTTTAAATGTGTTCACTTTTTTTGATTGTATCCCTTTGGTATATATGGTCGTGCCAATTTTCTTCCACAATTTGATCTGAGGAAGTGGGTCTGGCCCATGAAAGCTCATCTTGTTAGTCTTAAAGTGCTGCATGGTCCTGTCTTTAGTCTGGGATGGCTGTGTTATTGGAAGAGCTAGAGACTGTCTGACAGCAAAAGGATTCACTTTATTTAAAACCCACACACACTGGGGTATTTTCTATATCCTTATCCTCTGATGCTAAGTCAGCAATACATGAACCCTGGAAGCCGCTTGGCTTTCAAAAAGAACCATCGTCTGCCATCTGCATCTGCCCTACACTGCATGCAAAGGTCTCTGCATCCCTTACAGGTAAATCACCTGCCTGACTGAGCTGATTGGTCCTCAGTATTCTCCTCTACCTTGTCCTCTATAGAAAGACTCAGCCAATCAATGATAGCAAAACCCCATGTCTTGTAAGGTCCCCAGTGCCCCGGAGTCCAGCTACAGAGACTCACAGGCAAAAAAAATCAGGGAGCAGAACTTGATCCCTTTGTGATTTTTTCTTCAAAATTTAAATGATGTAAATATTTGATTGTCTCTATTTCCTCCTACCCTCCATACCCCACATCTTCTAATACCCCAAACTCTTTAGGACCTAACCTCACATGTGCACAAACCCATCACACAAGCAGCCTTCATGGGGTCCTAATCCCCAGGATGCATCCTTAATATAAAAGTTAACAACAGATGACCACATGGGGCCACCGAATTAATGGACAATTCTGCACAATCCATGAGCTAATATCAATAATTACAATAGCCTCCCATTGCAGGACACTTCAGATACTGTAAAAAAATCATAGCAACACACTGAGATGCTAATAATACAGGATGATATATACAGTGAGTGTGTATATGCGTAAGTGAGATGTTATATCATAGAAAAAGATGAAATATCAAAACAGAAAACTTTCAAAACATCTATTCATATATTTCAGGAATCAAATTGTGATGCTAAACAGGCAATCAGATCTGCATGAATGCACCCTCCTACCCTCTCATGCTACACACTTACTGTTCAAAACTGGGATTCTGTATTTTTTTTTAAACGTTACAGAAACGAGACTTCTACACAATTTGAATCCCAGCTTTCTAATTCTTGTTTACCAGGATGGGCGCTAAATCTGCTATTCTATGCAGTAAGTGGAGTCATCTAGTGGCTGAAAAATATACTGCATATCAATGTATTATTAAATACTCACATTATTCTTATTACCAGCTTGTAGTTTATATCTATTTTCCAAAGCCCGGCAAAAGTTACTGGGGAGGATCTTATGACGCACATCCATTTGCACGCCCTGCATTACAACACAACTTACTGTTTGGTAAAGAGCTTTGAAGTGCTCTGAGTATGAAAAGAATTTCAGGTACATAAAACCAATTTCTATGGTATCTTTCATCAAGATACCAGAGTAGAATGTTTACCTCTGATCTGTATTGCAGTCTTAATCTTTATAATGTATATAGTACATGCTAGCTTTGGAAAAGTCTAAATAGATTTTTCTTTATTCTCCATTTTTAGTATCTTACCAAATGCTGCGCTGAGATTTTGTGCCATTTTGCTTTCATGTGCATCAAAATGATGCAAAAACCTTTTATCCAAAAGGTACAGATCTAACACTGTCAATGACAGTAAAATATAGCTCTCTTTTAACACCTCAAAAAGATTCCACATCCTTCACTTGAAAGGAAAGTAGCCATATGGGAAGTCATAAGCCAACCCTTTTGATGAGATAAAATCTATATAATTTTTAAGACGATTAACCCAAGATTAAACAGGATACCACTGTTTGCATTTTTTTCCTGTGTGTTTACATTTTCTACAATTGACAAACACCATAAGGCAAAGTTAATTTGATAAAAATGAAAGAAAAAAATGCTAACGTGATTGGATTTGCACCAGAAAGGGGTTTGGAGTGCCAATTGGATGTTCAAAATTTGAAATCTGCTAATGTGTTTTAAATCATAACATTTGGGCACTCACAGAAGAGCATCATCTTTACTGTCTAACTCATTTCTTGAGCAATACGTTTGGAGAAATTAGATCCTCTTGAAATTTCGCCGAGAGCATTTCTAGGAAAACACTTTATTTCTCCTCCAATGGGGCAGAAGGGGTTTCCTCGGTATTTTCTTTATTACTATTATTTTCATGCCCTTGTTTGATCACACGGCACAAATGAACAGTCTGCTCCCACCACATTCATTTCAAACAGATCCAGGCCTTTTGTTTTCATTGCTGCTACTGAATTAAGAGGGAAAGGGCAAACCATTCAATGTGCTGAAACCACAAAGAGCTCTGTAGGCAGATGCAAAATGTCCATCAGTGGTACTTTTCCCCCTCTTCCCTTCTAAAGTCATCCCCTACATGTCTATTACTAAGCCCTAGTCCATACTAGGGCATTATTTCAAAATAACCCACCTTAGCTCGAATTAAGAAGCGGAGCGTCCACACTACCAAACCGTTATTTCAAAATAATGGGCCACTTATTTTGAAATCTGTACTCCTGCTTTCCTGGGAGAATAACACTTATTTTGAAATAGTTATTTCAAAATAGTAGTGGTGTGGACGCATCAGTGCTGCTATTTCAAAATGACATTTCGAACTAATTACTCCCCAATACTTCATGGAACTAAGTCAAGGAAGCGTGTCCACATTAACAAAGCCTGCCTCTGACTTAATTCTGAGGCTTCCCCTGTAGTGGGGACACGCTAGTTGGATTTTGTAAAGTTGGGAGGTAAGTCGAATTTAGTTATTTCAAAATCATTTCTGAATGTAGACATGCCCTAAAGGAGTTTATTCTCTTGGTTCCTGTCATCAGAGCTTAACTTGGTGGGAGAGGCATATTGACTGAAGCAGAGAATACGACAATGGTGAGTGTGTACATGTCTCTCTCTAAATACGCACACGCGGGGGGAGCGAGGGGTGGGAGGAGGAGAGCCTGAGAGAAAACATGCTTTCGGAGAACCCAGAGGAAACCCCAAACCAGCAGGGATCTGGACGAGCCATTCAGCAGCTATTTGCAATTTGTTGTTAAAAAAGAAAGAAAAAAAAGGTTCACTTTCAACCAATCAGACAATTCACTTGGGAGCATCTTTAGAACATCAGATACACTGCTGGGCAGCGCGGCTCCAAGCTGGCAGGGTGCTGCTGTTGGCAAGGAGGAGTGTAGTTAGAGGACAAAGGACAAGAAACACCAAGTGAGTCGGTTACTGTTTTGCCAACACGGAGGAAAGCGAGTGACCTACCTACCCATTTTAGTCCCAGCCAGGGGTACTGTTGTTCTCAAAAGGCTATTGCAGTAGGAAGTTAGTGGCGTCTTTGCACATCCACAGTTATACAGCACAGGAAAGGAGATTAACCAGTGGAGGCCAAGAGGTCTTCCTTGAGTCTGACCGCATGCCTTTGTGAGCTGGGGGAAGCCGACGCATGGGATCACAGATCACAAGACACTGGGTCATGTGTAACAAAAGAAGAAAAGGAAAATATTCTTTTTTTCCTCCCCTTCCTTCTTCTTGAGTACAAAGGCCCGAAATATGTATGTGCAGCACTTTGAAGAGCAGCACCGTGTAACTGCAGAGGAAGGACGGTCTTAAGAACTGAAGTGAACACGTAAATGGGGGAGGGGCGTTAGTCTGGACGCTTTGGACAAGTCACAACCTCTTGGGACTGAAGTCACCAAGGAGCAACGTGAAGGAGCCAGGCAACAGCTCTCGAGGCCTTCGAGCAAGTAGCTTAATACAACAGGTGTGCCCAAGAGGCGGCACGACATCTCCTCTGGCTGGTTCCCAGATGACAAAAACACAACGGCCGAGGAGATCTTGGTATTCCCAACCCTGGGCATGACCCATCTGCTAGCAAAGCCCATAGAAACTGTTGGAAGCTGGACACACAGCTCTTCTCATCTGTACTGGGGGCTGAATGGGCCCCCAACTCGTTCCAGCTCAGGTAAAAATGTTTGTTTACAGACACCAGTCCTGGTTCTCTGTGCTCTGTGCTGTTAGCTCTAATTTGCCAGTAAACGTCTTCTAGCACCCCAGCAAGCAGTGGCAGTGTTGGTAATGGCGCTAGACAATACTGACCTCCTATGGTCTGGCAAATGCTGTCAGGTCCCAAGGGTGCCGGACTAGAGAAATTCAACCCATAGTAGTACCTGCAGCAGTGTTTTCAACAGTTTTCAGAGGATTCCTTCTGAGGTCATGACTCTATATACCCCTCTATCCTCTCAAGTTCGGAAGAAAAGACCTCTTGCTGGGTAGGGTATGTAAAATAAGGTGACACTGCTCAGACGGTTTTTCTGTGTCACGGGATGTCTTCCTAATTGACCACTCAACGCCAGGGCCCGCACCACTAGCCCTTTTTAAAAGCAAATAGGCTTTTCTCCCTCAGTCCTTTCCACTTGCTGTTTACCTTGGCAGAGCACACAAACATGGATTTCATGTACCCAGCCTGGTAAATAAAATCAAGGTGGATTTACCGTAAATAAGCAATGACAGCAAAGGGCCTTATCCGACCAGTTGTGGTGGCGATCAGTCATTTGCAAGTTAACCCTGTCCTCTGCATCGCCTATGTGCTATAATCGAGAGCTCCCTGATGCTACCGCTTGCAAACCGATCACATGGCTTCACCGACTAATTTGTCATGGGCCCACTTTACTTGATTTGGGCAATTTAGCCAGAGTGAAGCAGAACCCTGCTGTATATCCCGTAGCAGCCTGCACTGTTCGGAAGATGCTGGCTGGAATAAACTCTTGCTATGGCTTTCACCAGAGGTGGACAAGTGGAGGACAATCATCCATACAAATATCAGACCAGTCAGTGGCGCGGTTTGAATGCCGCATTCAGTGTCTCCTTTGTGGTACTGAAGAGCCAATCTATAGGTATCAGCTGAGAAAAGAATCTGCCGGTTCAGCATTTTGATAATCCCTTTACCCATCAAGCAAAATATCACTCTCTTTTCAAATGAATTAACCTATTTCTGCTTGTCAGAAAATCAGCTGAATGAACCCTCTTCTGAGATTCAGCAGACACAATACACTGAAAATTGGTGACTTAAATTGGCTGTATCACATAAATATTCTCTCCCAGAGAAGCACATTTCAGAGCACTGGTAGGGTTGGTTGGTTTGTTTGTTTTTAAGTTTCCCCCAAATCTGTAACCGACTTATTATTTGTGTTACAGTAGCACCTAGAGGCTTCAATCAAAATAATGGCCCGATTATACCAGGAGATGTACATAAACATAGAAAAATACAGTCCCTGCCTTTAAAAGCCTATAGCCTAAATACACCAGTCAGCCAAAGGAGGAGGGTAGAGAGGGGAAATCACCCCACACAAGGGCAGTGACTCATAATACTCTGTTTTCTTTGCTCCAGCTGCCTACTAAACCATACAATTTACAAATGGTTCCTAAACATCCAGGCACTTACTAATGTAGGTTGAACCTCTCTGGTCTGGCACCTTCAGGACCTGATGGGGGCTGAACCAGAGAATTTGCAAGATCACAGCAAGCCAACATTGTCTAGCAGCATTACCAACACTTCCACTGCCTACTGGGCTGTTAGAAGAAATTTAGGGGTCAATTAAAGCTAAATAACGACACAGAACACTAAGAGCCAGGACTGGTGGCTGCAAACAAACTTTATGGGACCACGGGAAATTTGGCCACACCCATGGTAAGTGGACGTCCGGCTCACTGAAACCATGCCAGAGCACAGATATTGCTGGACCAAAGAGCACCCGACTAGGGAGGTTCAACCTGTACCACACTAAAGCCACGGAGACTCAGCTGGTGCGAATGGTCATTAGCTGCATTGACCTCAACCGGATCGTCTCCCTAGAGTTCCACAGCAGAGAGGAACTCAGATCTATGGAAGGGGAATTTCTCTTTCCAGGAGACAGTTTCCAGCAAAGATCCGAGCAGTTCAGACCAAATGCTGCAGAGGGAAGTGTTGTGCACACATGCACAAGCCAGTCCATTACTGTGTACTGAAAAATTAATTATATTCTCTAACAAAATACAATGGGCTGTTTTAAATGGTCACTTGAGGAACCAATAAATCAATGGCTTAGTTGTAGTAGCCTTCTATTAAAGGTGGAGTAGAATTTTACTCAGTGCCTATGGGGGGAAAAACACCCATGATGATCTCTTAAAAACAAGCAAGTGATGCAGTTGAAAACAGAGTTCCTTTTTCCTCTATCTGCCAACGCTCTGGATTTGCAAGTTGGCGTCTGACCTACAACCAACAGCTAAAAGAGAACAATTTCCTCTAGTCTTAGAGATGTCCTAGGGATTTATGATTACATCTGTTTCAGTAGGGGAAATGCCGACTCATGAACTCAAGTCTCGGAAAGTAAGCCAAGGAGGAAATACTTTGCTTCAAAAAGGTATTTTTAGGCTTAGACTTTTATTCTGCTTTGTTTGGTGCTAACCACCTCTCCACAGCGCCTGGGTGCTCTCCACTGGAACACCACCAACCTCTCTGGCCCCCTCTGAACATCTGCCAATTGCATTCGCTTCCTTTTAAAATCATTGTGTTCAAGAGGATGGAATTACTTGAACTTTGTGCCGCATTCCTGTACGTTTAGAAGAGTGTTTCTCAACCAGGAGAGTTTCTCAACCCAAGAGAGTCACGAAAGGCAATGAGGGAAATTGTTGGGCATCAAACATTGTTATACTCCAAAGAAAACACAAAACAGAACAGAACCTCAGTCCACTGCTGCCTGTGTTCATCCTACCCTCCAAATATCAGAAATCCCACTGTTTGGATGTATGACCTGGGGCAAGTCACTTCAACTGTTGGGGTCCTGGCTTCTCCTCTTGCTCTTTGTCTTTGACTGTTTCTGTTGTGGGCTCTCTAGGGCTGGAACCGCTTTGCACAGTGTGTGTGGGTACCGCCTAGCCAAAGAAACCCAAGTTATGTTTGAGACCTCTAGGTTCTACTGCAATAGCAATACGAATGAAAACGATATGATTAGCCAATACCTGTTCGTTTCACAATGCACATTTTATCTTTACCAAAAAGAGCACCCCACAGGACAAAAGAGTGCATTCTAATGAGCATACGTTTGAAATCCATAAACCGCCTACTCTGAGTCTGCACCTACCAAATCCTCACCTAGCACTGGTAGAATTCTTCTGCCCTCCCTGAAAAGTACTGGAGCAGTCCACTGCTAGATCCTGCACCAAAGAGGAGTTGTCAGGAACAGAGGAAGTTTAGACCAAGCAAATACACCAGTTAAAACTAAGTACAAACAGTCAGACCAGGTCACAAGGGGTTCAGGCCACAGAAGAAAACCTTTGAGAATAAATTGCTTCCCGTGTGCAGAGAACAGAGACTTTTCTGACTTTCCTCGACACTTAAGATTAAATAATGTCAAATAATTGCTGCCTCCTAAGATAGAACTAAAGGTTAGAGGAGGGTAATTACTGATTATTTAAAGGCTAATTGTAATGAACTAAGATAAAAAGGAAAGTCGCATTTCTAATTCCGATACTGTATTTTTAAACTAGGAAAAATGATCCAACACACTGGTAATGCCCATAGGCAGTGCTCACACTGTCACTTGCAAAAGAATTGTTTACAGCGGAAGATAAATTCTGCCATGCTTGAATTCTAGCTCCCTGAATCAGGATGTGGAGGTATTCCAATGAGGAGATACTGGAGGCTGTATTTCCCATGCATGTAAATAAGAAAGGCAGAGGAGGGTTATTAAGAGAGGAATGCAACACAGTAAACATGGCTTTATAAGAAGATGAAATTGGCACTTCAATTGACTCTGATCTTGACACGGAAAGTTCTACAGAACCGATATCATGTAATAAAGGAGGGGGCAGTATCCATGGGGCAGAACACCCTATGAAGCATAAAATGGAGTCAGGGAATGAAAGCAGCAAATTCAAACAAATCCACAGAAAGTAGTGTTGTGGGTTTGTTCCTAAAAATCGATTTCAAGCTGCGTAAGGGTACCAAAGACACTCTTGCATTTCATCCTGAAAGCGTCAAGAGAATATAGAAAATAAACAAGATAAGAAAAGCACCAGAGTTAACGACACACTCTCTTGTTCCTGTCAGAGAACTCAAGAATCCCGAAGTGTCAATTTCAGCCTTGCAGACGAGTCGTAATTTTTCTTCTTCCCTGTCAGCTGATTTCTCTTCCGTTTTTATCCGATTGTCATCCGCCTTTATTTAGGACATTCTGTAACCAGCCATTGTTGAAGTAAATACCAATCCAGCAAAATATTTGGCACACACATTGCATCCTGTTGATGAGCTTAACGTGAGGCACACGTTTAAATACCTCAGTGAATAAAGGCTGAAGTCAGTCGGTGTGATTGTCACAGCCACTGAGCACCCTAGTAACCTGGAGAAGTCAGAAAGAGAGAGGGTACTCTGCTCTTTGGAAATGCAAGCCGAACGGTCATGCAGAGACACCACGTTTTTCCTCCAGTGACCTTCCTGGTCCTCACTCCATATTCAATGAACAGAGACCATATTGGATACGGGGCTTGGAAAATCTCCCCAACAAAGAATTTGCTTCTGCTGAAACTTTCACCAGCTCAGCACATCATCGGCATATTAGTGAGTGTTTGCTAACTACCAGGGCAGCAGGGACTCCTATGGATCATTGACAAAGCGAGCGCCTGCATACAGAGGCTTTGTTGTCGATATGAAACCGAATCGGTAAACAGGAGCTGTGCCTTCTGGAGGGGGCGGCTGGGAACAGAAGGAGAGGCCGGGGGCCGGCATGCTCTGGGTATTGATTCGCAGGCCTTTGGCATGCAGGAGCAAGAGCGTGGCATCCCTGTCTTGATTTTCCCAAGATGCGAGGGGTCGGGGCTGCTGCTGACTCACGAATGACCATTTGGAAAGGAAGAGGATTTTAAATGACCCTCTGGGCAGGGGCTCAGTCCAGCACAGGACAAAGGGATGGGTGTTTGGAGTGAAGGAGAACAGCAGGATGCATTGATTTGTTCTGTGGCAGCACTGAGAGCGCCCACGTGTGCTAGGGAACATAAGAATGGCCACACTGAGTCAGATCAAAGGTCCACCCAGCCCAGTACTCTGTCTGCCAACAGTGGCCAATGCCAGGTGCCCCAGAGGGAGTGAACCAAACAGGTAATGATCAAGCGATCTCTCTCCTGGCGTCCATCTCCACCCTCTGACAAACAGAGGCTAGGGACACCATTCCTTACCCATCCTGGCTAATAGCCATTAATGGACTTCACCTCCATGAATGTATCTAGTTCTCTTCTATAGTCTTAGCCTTCACAACTTCCTCTGGCAAGGAGTTCCACAGGTTGACTGTGCGCTGTGTGAAGAAGAACTTCCTTTTATTTGTTTTAAACCTGCTGTACATATAAAAGCAGTCCCTGAACTGAGGCGCTTAGACTGTTTGATTCTTGGGACTACCTTTCTGTTCTATTTATCCAACACCTAGGACAACGATCAAAGCCCAGGACTCCCATCTGCCACTGTATTATGCCGGATAATTTAAGAACAAGACAACCACCAACAATGGGAAGATACAGGCAGACAGGAGCAGAAGGAAACAACGAGAGGTGGTAAGTGTCAGCAAGATGGGTAGTAGTCTCAAAACACCAGATGCCTCAATTCTGGCAGGTTTTTGGGGGGAGCTTTTAGGCGGGATTTGAAGGGCAATGAGGTGTTTTTGTGGATGTTTGCAGGGGACCGCTTTTGCACACAGGAGGCAGCATGAGACAAAGGTCCTTGCTTGACCACTGAAATCTGATGAAGGATCCGACAAAAATCATTATTCTCCATTTATTTTGGCAGCAGCCAATCAGGAGCAGGACCCACAGTATGCCGTGTAGACACAGAAGAGGGTGCAGTCCTTGCACCATGGGTCCAATCTATGAGTATAAAACAAAATCCATCAGTTTTAAGACGGTTAAGGGCCAGTATTTTCATGAACGATCTTGGATAACGGAGTGGAGAGCAAAGCGTGGAGAACACCAAACTGGGAGGGGTTGCAAGCACTTTGGAGGACAAGAGAAGTCAGAGAGAGCTTGACAAATTAGTGAGTTAGTCTGAAATCCACACGATGACATTCAATAAAGCCAAATGCAGAATGCTGCACACCTGATACCATGGAAAATAACTGGTCAGTGGATATAGTGCGGACAAAGAAACTGGGGAATAAAAGTGGAAATTGAAGAAGAGTCAATAATATGAGAAAGCTGCTTAACCCCCACTCCCCCAGATATTCTGGGGTGTATTAACAGGAGTGTTGTAGACATGGGAGACAATTGTTCTACTTCACTAAGCATCAGTTAGGCCTTATCTGGAATCCTGTGGCCCATTCCGGTGCCACGCTTTAGGAAAGACGTGGACAAATACGAGAGTGTCCAGAGAGGAGCAACAAAACAAAAGCACAGAAAACCTAGCCTCTGAGGAAAGGTTAAAAAGACTGGACATGAGAACAAAAAAAGACGATTACGAAAAGGCCTGATTGTTTGCCATGTCTACTCAAGGGAAGACAAGTTTTAATGGGCTTCATCTATAGCAAGGGGAGAGTGAGCGTAGATATTAGGGGAAATATTCTAACTAGAAGGGCAATTAAGTCCTGAAATAAGGATCCAGGGGAAACTGGAATCGCCGGCGTTGAAGGTTTGTAAGAACAGGTTGAAGGTGTCAAGGGTGGTCCAAGTTTACTTGGTTCTGCCTTCACACGAGGGGTGGGACAGGATGGTCCCTTCCGGCCTGTGATGAAGTGGGGATTATTATTTGCTCTGTTCGCTTTGTGTTGCATGTGATTTCTACTGTTCTGGAGTAACCCCATGGGCGTGCCTCAGTTTCCCTGGACACTGTACCAATACAGACATGGCAATGGGAATTGGGGTGCGAGTGTTACCCTCATACACAGGCTGATGCTTTCCACAACCTAAGCCTGGGAGGGGGGTGTAAGCAAATGAAAAAGGCAGGGCTGGCTGCAGGGGGAGACAGGTTGTGTGTGTGTGTGTGTGTGTGTGTGTGTGTGTGTGTGTGTGTGTGTGTGTGTGTGTGTGTGTGTGTGTGTGTGTCTGTCTGTCTGTCTTGCTGGCTTGGGGGACAGAGATGGGGGAAGGGTCCTTGACTTTGAGCCTCCTCCCCCCATGATGGATTGTACTGACTGCTTCTGGCCTCAGTGGTGACAAGTCTGTTCTAAATGGTAACCCTGTAGACTAATAAACCTTCCATGCCACCAGCCAACCGAGTCACCTCTGGCTGTGGAAGGGGGGGCAGGGCCCAGGTGACGCCCCACCCTTCGGTGACACAGCCTGACATTTCCATCTCTCTCTGATGGATTATCTAGTCCTGCCTGACACGGGCCAAAGAAATTCACCAGCGATTCCTGCCTTGAGCCCAGCAACTAAACAATGAGGCATAACTGTACAAACAGTTTTCTATCCCAGCTTGTAACTGGTTTAGGATCCTCTGGGATGAAGACACTCGGTATTAATAAGATTATTACAGACCTTCGCAGTCAGCTCATCCGAGATGTTTCCTACGTGTACAAATTCGGAACATGGCGGAGGACTTTATCAGCACACTAGTTCTCGTTACCTTTTCTCTCTCGTACCACATGAAAGCCATTTATTACGATGTCCCTTTCAAGCCTGATGTTACAGATGAAGTGAGACAGGGGACTTTAACCTCCAGTGTTGTGTATTGTCATTTTAATTAAAGCGGGATCCTGTTAAAAAGCTATATGCTGTGAACTCCCGATAAGATCCTATTATCAGGAAAGAGCAAATTTGAGATCTTATCTGGGCCGGCCCATGATTATCTGCCAGAACAATGGGAATGTTATTAAAGCAAACTCTGTTAGATAACAGAGGGAGGACAGAATGAAAACCATGCTCCAATGAAATCCCTTATCTCTCTGAGGTCACACCTGCAGCTGAAAACTAGCGCTAGCTGAGGGAGAGAATAGCTTTCCAGCTCCCGTTGTGCTGCAGAAAGTTTAGTTGCTTCCCTGCAATTTGTTACAGGGAGAGATACTGACTGTAGCATCAATTAATTCCTAGGGAGATTATGGTTTCCTGAGCACAGTTTCACACATCTCATTATCAGGCAGAGTGGCTAGATTTGCCTTTCTAAATACAGGTATTAATTTTTAGGACGGATTTCTCGGTGACAAAAGGAAGAAAGCGCGGTAACAAATCTCTCTTACCTGGAAGGTTTAATGATCTGCCATGAAACAAAACCAGGGGGAGGGAATTGGTGCCCAGCAGTTTCTCTTCCTTAACTTCATCTTTTTAAGTTCTCTACCTTAGCTGAGAAACATATCAGCCCTCTGGAGGTGGAGTCTGGTATTTTTCTTCATGCAGCCTCAGCAAACTGCAATTCTTATGGACCAAGGAGAGAAAACAAAGAGGGAGCCGTTTCAGGTCTTGAAATGTTTCAGGATCTGTCTGCTACTGCAGCCGAAACACACACAACCTTGTATATTTTGGACAATCTGTTTGCTGAATTTGCAAGCGCCTGGTTTTTGTTCCTGTGACCAGGTACAGAGCTAATGAAACAGAAGGCAGATTGGGTTGTCCACTAAATTCCAGAAAAGTGGTCTGTTCCTATTAATCTTACCTAGCAGCTATTGATGGACAACTGCTGAAACAGAGCAGAAAACCATAGCCTGACCCTGAACTACCTTCTCACGCCAACATGCCAGCTACTTCTACCATGCCACTCCATACTTAGATTTCCTTTTCCAATCGTCATTGAGATGTTCGTCTTTACTAGCTGAAATCTCTCAAGCAAGTAAAACGAGCTGATCGAATAGCGGTACTTGTCACAAACATCCTGTCGCCATACTGATGTCCCCCGACAATCAAGTGATGGGAATAAGTAGTAACAGCAGCAACAGTGGCAGTAAAATCTTGAAGGATTAAAGGTTTCAATGGTTAAGGCGGGTAAAACGATGGGTGTAAAACCTTTACAGGGCCTCTGAGATGTGATAGATGTGTAAGATGTGTTGAAGAAGGGGGATTGCAGTGAACTAGCAGCAGGTTAGAAAGGGAATGAGTGCAAATTGTTGTAGGAAGCTGAATATGCAAAATTGGGATTTGTTTTCTTAAAAATACCTTTTCCTTTCTGTCACCTGTCTATTACCTGCACTGCTGAGAGATACCGATCGTGTGGCAGTTTTATCCGACATGCACAATTCCGATGCCACAGCAGTGGCTGTCTCGGAGTGCAGCCCTTCATAACCGACACTCACTCGATCTGCTTTGCTGCAGCTCCACCTATTGGCGGCAAAATGGGAGGGGACAAAGATGAAAAGAATGGCACTTCAAGGTTGCCTTCAATGACAGAGTTTAGTGCATTGGATGCCAGGGAGCAGAAAAACAAGATCTCCTATCACCCATGGGGCTGTTGTCCCATATCCATCCTTTAAAAGGCCGAATTTAATAGACAGCCAATGCTCTCTCCATGCGCGTGTGACAAATGGGAATCCTTCCTTTTCAAGTTTCTGATTCCCCAAGCTAGACATTCGTAACAAACTACTGGCCACGAGTTTTGTCTGCCTACCCGATCTCAGCTGGAGCTTCCAATACTGCCCCAATGCCTTTTCTCCATCTCTTCACTGTGGGCATGTTTGCAGAGAAGGGAACCTCCTACAAATTAAGGTGCTTTGAACATTGTTCTAGTGTGATACTGCAGAAGGATCTGCCACCCCCTATGGCCAAAGCAGTAAAAGAAAGGAGTAGTGAATGCTGGCATAATCCAGTTCACAGGAACTACGTTTCCAGCCGCTTGCTTCTTGGTAGCGGCACTGCAAGCGACTTCTGAAGTGGGGATGGCCAGGAGAGCCATGGGCAGTCAATGATGAGAAGCAAGTCAGGGACCTACAGTCATGTATCTCCTCGCTGGCTAGGGGCCTGGCTTAGATCACTGGATCCAAACCTCTGGCCCTCACACACTAGGTGATGAAGCCGTTCACTGCCTCTTAGATGTATGGTTATTGGTCACAAAAACCATGGAAGCACCCTATCGTATGAATATAAGAACATAAGAACGGCCATACTGGGTCAGACCAAAGGTCCATCTAGCCCAGTAGCCTGTCTGCCGACAGTGGCCAGCACCAGGTGCCCCAGAGAGGGTGGACCAAAGACAATGATCAAGCAATTTGTCTCCTTCCATCCTTCTCCAACCTCTGATGAACAGAGGCCAGGGACACCATTTCTATCCCCTGGCTAATAGCCTTTTATGGACCTAACCTCCATGAACTTATCTAGCTTCTCTTTAAACTGTTATAGTCCTAGTCTTCACAACATCCTCTGGCAAGGAGTTCCACAGGTTGACTACATGCTGTGTGAAGAATAACTTCCTTTTGTTTGTTTTAAACTGGCTACCTATTAAACCTGCTATGTATCCTTTACTGTGATGGGTCCTGCTCCAGCCAACCCGAGCATCACACCATGCCTAGATCTATGGGCTGGGTCCACCTGGCTGAGAAGGGCTGTTCCTAAGCCCTTCCCTCTTCAGTTATAATCAATTCTTTCTGCAAACAGCCCCCCTCCTTCTAAACACCTGATGATCCAACGGTATTAGTCCCAAACCTCGGCAACACCACCACATCACAGATCAGTGAGAGAAACCCAGCGGGGGTTACCCCTTTCCCACCGTGGTACCAAGAATTGTGCAAAGGAGACACACACATCCCACATCTGGGGGGGGAGGGAAATCAAGGCTTGTGTGGCCCCACCTCTTTCCCCCTGGCCATGTGGGTTTTGAAAAAGCTAGAAACTTTTGAGAAGAGCCAACCAGAGACCAAACCTGCAGCGCAATATGTGGAAGCGGCTGCAACAGGGAATCTCTGGGTCCAGAATATGAACTGTGCAAGAGGCAGAACAGTCTCCCTCCTGGGCTGATTGGCTGTCGTACCTCCCAAAACAGCCACTTCAGTCTCTCCAAAAGGCAAACGTTACTATCTAGGCAGGTGGGGAGAGAGGAAGGATTGTTGTTCCCAATGTTATGACATGGGGAAGAAGGAACACACAGTCAGGCTACGTCTACACTGGCGTGATCTTGTGCAAAAACTCTTTTGCGGAAGAGTTCTTCTGCAAAAACTCTTCCAGAAGAGAGCGTCTACACTGGCATGTGCCTTTCTGCAAGAGATGTGCTTTTGCGCAAGAGCATCTATGCCAGTGTAGATGCTCTCTTGTGCAAGAAAGCTCCAATGGCCATCGTAACCATCGGGCTTTCTTGCGCAAGAAATTCATGTTGCCTGTCTACACTGGCCTCTTGCGCAAGAGTTCTGGCGCAAGAAGCCCTGATTTCATACATTAGAACGTCAATGTACTTGCGCAAGAACACGCGGCCAGTGTAGACAGGCAGCACGTTTTTGCGCAAGAGCGGCCGCTTTTGTGCAAGATCGCACCAGTGTAGACACAGCCTCAATGACTTGCCCAGTGTGTGTGGAAAAGGGAAGCATGATCTCCAAAGTCCTAGTGCAATGGTTTTAACCCCCTCTCCTCCTTAGTATTCTGAAGTCTGGGAACTGAAAAGCAGGGAAACACTGCGTGATGGGTAACCTCTGCTCCAGATGTTAATGATCCCACCCTCGCACGCCACATGGAGTGCTGAGAACCCCACCCCCTCTCTCTAGGCACAGCCTTCTAACTCCGGCTTGTGTGATCAGTTAGAGTTTGCTAAACCTGGCTTTTATAATCCAGTGCAAGCTAGATTTAATAACCCTACAGCTTTTTTTGGCTCTCCTTGTAGAGTTATTACCTGGAAATAAATACATTTTATGGTGAAGCTGGTTGTTACTGTGTCTCCCTCGTGCGTGTTTGTGGTTTCCCTATTTGCTCTGCATCAACGCTCCTCGTACCCAAAATCCCGGTGGGGTTTGCTCCTCCAGTGAGTTGCTGCCAGAATCATTGTAATATGAAAGTGTGGATAAGCACATTCTGAACCCTGGGCGTGTGCTTCTCGACCAAGTCTGCTGAGTCCAGGGACACATAAGGAGACAGCTGGGGGGTGTTGATCAACCCGGTCCTCACAAACACCCTCTGTAAATGTGAGCATGAGCATGCATGTCCATCTATTTCTAGGACTGGAAGAGCCGAGCTTTGGGGAACCTAGGGCCCACAAGATCGCTCTACTGGGATGGAAAGTTCAGAACATAAGAATGGCCAGACTTGGTCAGACCAAAGGTCCATCTAGCCCAGTATCCTGCCTGCCAACAGTGCCAGGTGCCCCAGAGGGAGTGAACAGAACCGATAATCATCAGGCGATCTCTCTCTTGTCATCCATTTCCAGCTTCTGACAAACAGATGGGTTCCTACCCATCCTGGCTAATAAGTATTGATGGACCTAACCCCCATGAATACATCTAGCTCTCTTTTGAACTCCGAAAAAGTCCTGTTTTTTCACAACATCCTCTGGCAGGGAGTTCCACAGGTTGACCACGTGCTGCAAGAAGAAAAATGTCCTTTTGTTTGTTCTAAACTTGCTGTCTGTTAATTTCATTTGGAGACCCAGAAGGGAGAAGTGGAGTCCATGCGAGAACAAAGGTGACACAAAAAGTGCATGGACAGAAATACCAAATTCTCTCCCCACCGAAGAGTAACCCTAGGAAATGAGTGTATCCCAAAGCAACGGGCAAATCCGGTAACACAACATGCATTCAGATCCCTTTGACCACATAATATGAGCTCCACTTTTCTATAGTGCAAAAATAAAATCACTAGAAGCCACAAATCAATAGCATCATTAACTGATCGTAAGTGGTATTTTGTGAACAATTTCACGACCGCTTTGAGGAACCAAAGCATGCCACAGAGAGCTCTTTGTGTCTGCTTTCTGCTGATGGGCAAGGCTGATGCTGTTCTAGCACCAGCTGAGATTTGACAATAGGCTTAATGAGCAACAAGATGCTACTGTTTACGTGTGAAAAATACACGTCTTGCCTATTTTTGTAATCACATCACAAGCCTCGACTAAAGACCTTTTCACTCATTCCCCATTTCCCCCTTCCTTCAGCTTCCCAATCGCTTCCGCATCCTCTGACCCCACATTTCCCAATCAAGGAGCATTAACAGAACCAGATGCAAAGACAGACTAGAGCATCGATTATCTAAATATCCAATTCCAAAGGGGAGGGGGGAAATCGTTGTTTATCTAAATCCAGGCTTTCTGGGCACTTCAACTCAGAGGGCATTGATTCTGCTATTCTAATCCATTCTGTTCAGAGATTTAAAATATGGCTTTTCTTTTTCTTACGAAGTGGAGCAACTATTTGAGGAAGAGTGGTTAAGAATTATAGAGTGGAAGGGGGAAAAACAAGTCCCTTAATAATTATCCCTTGAGTTTCAAAAGAATCCCTTGTTAATCTGTTTCAGGAAGAGAGGGAAAAAAAAAGAGGAGTCTTGTACCACCTACAAATTTATTTGGGCTGGAACCTATTTCCAGGATGTGTTAAACTGAAGAGAAAACAAACTTTGCGAGTTTGTTTCAGAGGGACAGTGGTATTAATCTGTAACTTTTAAACATAAGCAGTCCTGTGTCACCTTAACTCTGACCACTATGTAGAAACTTAGGAATTGCCAGGACAGGTCAAAGCATAGTATCCTAGATCTACCAATGACACCTGCAGTAAGCAAAGGTAGAAGAAATCCAGGACCAGTCAGTTACAGAATAATTTACCTAGAAGGAAAGTTTCTTCTTAGTTAGAGGGTGGATTACGCAGAGCAAAAGGATTTGGAGCCCTTCCACACTTCTTGGTTATTTCTTTTATACTTACTTTTGCCCTCTAGATGTTCTTGTTACCCAGGTACATGTCCAATCTATTTTCTGTACTGAGAAAAGTTCTTTATTTTACCACAAAAAAATGAAACATTTTCTTTCTTTTTTTTTCATACTTTCCCAGTGAAGAAAAAAGTAAATGTGTGATTTTTTTCTGGATTTTCATCTAGTTCTTTTCTTATTTTTTTCAGTCAAAAAACATGAAACCAAAGGAAAGATTTAAAAAAAAAATGCAGATAAGATGGGAATTTTACAATAATCTTGAAATGGACAGTTCCAAAAATATAGGAGGGGCGGGGGGGAACATTCCCTCCACCAATACTTTCAGCTCAAAATCTTTTAACATGAAAAAAGTTTTTAAAAAGTTAAATTTCATCAAGAAACATTTCATTTTCAATTAAATCCCATTTTTAATTGAAAATATTAGCAATTTTTTCCACTACATGGTAGCCCGTGGTAATGAATATTACCTGTGATACCTTCCCACTACTAATTAGCATCCAAATTAGCACCCAAAAGCCTGGATTTGAATATTGGGCTCTCTTATATATGCAACTTTATCTACTACTGAACCACAGCTTCTGGTAGGAGAATGAGACTACGGAGATACTGTGCATTGGAAAACTTAAGAGCAGCAGCGAAGGGAAAGGAGAGACAAAGAGTAATTTGTCCTAATGGAACAGCAGAGAAAAAGCAGATACGTTATATTTCCTGGGTTATAATTTAGCCAGGTCAACTGTGATAAAACAACTGACTCTTGCAAGTAGTAACACTGAATCTTAGCCACTTAAGAACATCTGTTGCTGCTGCTATTGGCATGTGCACACCTGGGTTGAAAAATTAACTAGCATAAGGATTAATATGGGCTGTCATACCATCTATAAAAAATATTTGTCCAAGGACAGCAATGAAGACTTAATGCACAGGTTATGGAACCAGAAGCTTTTCCCCCATGTCAGTCATGCCGATTTTGTAGTCAGGAGAATCAGTCTACTAAAGGAGGCCAGGTCGACACTGGAGCAGAAGGTCGACCTAAGACCGATGTTAATTGTGTAGCTGCAGTCAATGTATCTTAAATCAGTGTCCACACAGCAGGAGGTCGATGGGAGCAAATGCTCCTGTCAGGTTCCCATACTCCTTGTGAGAGCAGGAGTACCAGCGCCAACCAGGGCACACACTGAGTTTGATTTAGTGCATCTTCACAAGACCCGCTAAATCAAACTCCAGAAGATCAATTGCGGCAGCGTTGATCTTCCCCATTCTGTAGGTGTGCCCAGAGAGAGATTCACATGCAGGCTAATATTTGCTTCATCCAGGATCGTATTCTTTTGAGAAGTGACATGCCCATTGAATGGCTGACATTTTCTAACCCTGGAACTAGATGTCACTAGCACGAGGTAGAAGAAAAACAAGAAGCCAGGAAAGGAAGACAACCTCCCAGCCCCCTTCTAAAAACATGGACACTCTTCTTTCTTCCTGCTTAGCCCCTGGTGCCCATGCCAAGCTCACCAAGATGTGATTAGTCCACCCTGTGATTTTCCCCAGGCGAAATACAGATGCACAGACCCTCACGTAAACAAGAGCTAGCCTGAGAAAAGAGAATTATCCACCGCAAGGAGCAGCAGTGAACCCAATAATTCAAATCTACTTACCCATTTCATTACCAAAAATAAGAAAATGAATCACGACCTGCTGCAATTCGTTATTGTTCATTCAGCCTCCATGGGTGCAGACAGACCGACAGCTGTTACTCGGCCAAGAAATCTGCTTCTCCAATGCAATGAATAGCTTCCAAAGTGTCAGCCAGCAAGGGGTGCACTGGCAACTTGCCATGAGAATCCCACCCCCCCAAAGCAGGAAATACATCAGGAGTGCTCAAGCATTGCTCCGCATGGCTCTGAGAGCTTTTGGGGGGCACTGCTTTCTGGGGGGCACTAAGATCTGATTGCCCTTGTCTCTGTCCCTTCTGGAGGTGTGGCGATACCCCCCCCCCCCCCACGTTGCCCCATTCCAGCAAGGACATGGATGTGATGGAGAAAGTCCAGCAGAGGACAACAAAAATGATTAGGAGGCACATGACTTACAAGGAGAGACTGTGGGATTTGGGTTTGTTTCGTCTGTAGAAGAGAAGAGTGAGGGGGGATTTGAGAGCAGCCTTCAACTACCTGAAGGGGGGTTCCAAAGAGGATGGAGAGAGGCTGTTCAGTGACTGGCAGGGTCTTAACAAAACACTTTGCCGTGAAATAAATAGTTACTACCTATGCTAAAACAGTCTATTCCATCTCGGTCGTAGCTGTGACACTCTGAGTAAGTTTTCCAGACCTGAAGAAGAGCCCCGTGAAGCTCAATACAGGTCTCTTGGTCTCCAACAGACATTACTACTTCTCCCGCCTTCTCTCACTAACTAGCCTGAGACTGACACAGCGACACCACCACTGCACAAAGGAAACAAAGGCATTTGTAACACTGTTTGCACTCACACAACCCTGAATGGCAGAAAAATTACCAAGACAGACTCAACTCTGCAAGACACTCAACACGGTGGCCCTGATTCAGCAAAGCCCATAAGCATGTGCTTAGCTTAACTAGGTGAGCCGTCCCATCTAACGCCGCACCACACCAACATGAGCCACAAATCAGTACCCAGAGAAGAAAGTAGAGCCATGTAAGCAGTGGTTCTTTGGAATAACATCTGGGCCATTACCAGAGGTTTGTGTAACCCACACACCTAGGTTACGTCTACACTGCAGGTTTTTGCAGAAGAGGAAATGAAAATGGAGTGCTCATTTGCATATCTTCCGCTCATTTGCATATCTTCTGATCCGTTTTGTGGAAGACGTTTTTGCGATAAAAAGACGGGGTCATTTGTTGGAAAAAACCCATTTTGTACAAGATCGCTTATTCCTCCAAAAATGAGGTTTACTGGCTCTTGGGCAAAAGGGTTTTTTCCAACAAATGGCTCCATCTACACAGGGATTTTTATCACAAAAACCTCTTACACAAAAAACCCTCAGTGGAGACGTAGCCCCTGTGTGGTTCACTGTCCCACGCAGTGGCACCTAGATCACAGCAACAGATAAGTTCAAGAGACCTCTACAGTCCACAGTGGGAGCCAGCTGGCTTTATAGCTCAAGCTGTAGTGGCTCCTGTACAAAGCTCCACAGTTTCCAGGTTCAAATCTACCTAGTCAATCCTGAAAGATTTCATTTAACCATTTTAGGCTTAATTTTATTAAATAAAAAAGAAACATTGCTGCTGGCCCATAGTTGTAGGAAAAATATACTGGACATGAAACCATGATTATGAAAATGTCTCTATGAAAATCATTTTAGACTCAATTTGCGTATCTCATATGGCCAGACCTTTGGAAATGGAAGGAAATGGTATTTTTACCATTAAAGCAAGGATGGTTACAATCATTCAAAATGTTTAAGATCTTAGGGTGTTTAGTCATGTTTTTTTTAAACCCAGAATGTTGATCTACAATAAAAATATTTTATTTGTTCAATTTGGGCAGCAGGCACATCATAACGTTAAGAGAACACACGCTCAGATCACCAATCACATTTTAATAGCAACGCAAAGTGACACAAATAATTCCTCCCACACATCAAGTGAAGAGCGCAAAGATGTTCCCAAATCAACATATCTCAGAGAAAGTCTGGACCAAAAGGCAGGCCTTGCAGCATGCCTAGCAGATCCACACATTTGGGCTCTGTGGGTCCCCACAGAAGAAAGCTAATTTCAGAGTACAGAGTTAGTGAAAGCCCTAAGGCAAGTCAAAGATTGTTGGCTCAAAACTCTACATTGATCTCCACTGCTAGTCAGCAGTGCAAAGAGAGAAGCAACATGCTAAATGCCCATTTCTGCCTCATGGAACATACATAGGTCCTGATCTATTGTCTCCTGCCTCTTAATTAGATTATACGCTTGTTCCAGCAGGGACTGTCCCTTTTATTTCTCTTCATACAAAGCACAACACAGTGGGGTTTTGGTTCATGGCCAGAACTCTTCAGCACGAAGGTAATGCAAATCATAAATGAATAATCATAGAACAGGAAGGAACCCAGACAGGTCACTAAGTCCATTCCAGTCCACTCCCCTGCATCAATGGCAGGACCAAGCACCATCAGCCCAAACCTGACAGGTGTTTGTCTAACTTGCTTTTAAAAAAATCTCCAGAGACGAAGATTATAATAAATGGTCTTGTAATTTAGGTACTGAACTAGGATTCAGGAGTTCCCAACTTTGCTACAGATTGAGAGTGTGCTTGGGCAACTTGCCTGCTCTCTCTGTGCCTCAGTTTCTCCATCTGTAAGGGTACATCTACACAGCAGAGTTATTTTTGAATAACAGACGTTATTCTGAAATAACGTTATGCACTATCTACACAAGAAGCCCGTTATTTCAAAATAAATTCAAAATAAAGGGCTTCTTACCCGACTTCCTGTAAACTTCATTGTACGGGGATTAAGGATGTCAGGGGATTAGCGATTTATGTCAAAGCAAGTGCTGTGCAGACAGCGCCAAATTTCAAAATAAGCTACACAACTTGCGTAACTCAACTTGCGTAGCTAATTTCGAGGAACGCGCTACTGTGTAGACTCACCCTCAGATGGGGAGTGTTAACACTTCTTTGGTCCTGCCCTTCATCTGTCTTGCCCATTTCTACCATAAACTCTTTGGGGATATGAACTGTGGGCACTATACTGTGACTCCTGTCTCAAGTGGAGAACCATGGAATTACCATCACACAAATAATGTTATAAGAAGAATGGAGTGAAGCTACCTGTGATGTTAGGATACAGGTAACAGAGTTACCATGAAGAGATGCAATGTAGAATCATAGAATACTACAACTGAAAGGGACCTCGAGAGACTCCTTGCATGACCAAACTCCATCTAGATAATCCCTGACCGGTGTCTGTCTAACCTGCTCTTAGATATCTCCAGTGATGGAGATTCCACAACCTTCCTAGGCAATTTATTCCAATGTTTAACCACCCAGACAGTTAGGAAGTTTTTCCTCATGTCCAACCCAAATCACGAATTTAGTTCCACTTGTAAACACTAAATAAAATCCATCTTTGCTGATCTAAAGTGAACACATGCCTAAAAAAGGACAATTTCATTCCAGAACATTTCTCAGAAGATATTCCAGTCAAAGGAAGGTGATATTAGAACCCTGGAGTAATAACGGGCAATATCCCTGTAAGAAACCGTGTGCGCAGATATAGTCGTTCTTTTCATATCAACCATTGGGCCTCAGGTGTAAGGAATGGGGGTGGGGGAGGGGAGTGTTCAAAAAGAACTTACACTTCAAAAGCTCTCTGATTAAAAAAATGATTTCCTGAGGGAATCACATGATCACATGTACCAGGATTGCTCTGAGAGAGATTGCTAATGGGCTACCTGACTCGGGAAATAATGTTAATTCTGGAGACACACGTGTCTAAGGAGAGAAACGAAACCCTGTAGTTGCACGATGATTCAGCATCAGAAAGGGCCACTTTTCTGCCTGCCCTGTTCCCATGGACGTATCTTAATGGGTGCTGAAAAGTGGGTGGTGACATTTCCTCCACTTAATAGGATGAAAGGGCTTCTCTCTATAGGCCCGTGCTGGGGCTGTGGTGGAGAAAATGTGAAGGGAGGAGGAGACTGAGCGGAAGAAGAGATGCATTCAGTCTTAGCCTATGTTATTTCTTCCGTTTAGTATCCCCAAGCATTCAGTTCCAGGGAGGGGGAAGGAAAGTTCCCCACGCAGGCACAAAGCTTCTACGTGGATAGCCCCAGTCTCCCACAAATTGCCCATGATCTGCCAAGATTAGAGGTGGACCCCGCAGGCTTCTCCATGAGTCGTATCTCTCTTCGATTGCCGCACTCCCGGGGGCATGATGTGGGAAGAACATTATAAAAGGATTCTTATGAAGATTCTTTGCACCCTGGTTCTCTCTCATGCGGTCAGATGAACTAGGACCTCAACAGCTGAGCGTGGCTAGTTCGCTATACACTGGCTACTGCTTCAGAACTGGTTGGATGCAGCAGCTTTAAAGGAAGCTTCTAACGAGTTGAAATGACAGGCTAGATGATCCACTCACATGACTCAGCAGAGCAACACTGAAGCCTCCTTAGCACTGTCCCTTTGTACCAGAGCTGGCCATGCATACTAGTGGCAGGGTGGAGATGAGAGGGATTTACCACCACAACACACATTTCTTTTGGGGAGTTTTCTCTTGTAAAGAATAAAACTGCAAATTTACATGAGGGAGTGACTCACATGGCAAAATTCAGACCAAAAGCTAGGTTTTACGTAGCCCAAAGCTGGCTGAGGTTGTGGCTAGAGTCACTTATAAAGAGGAGGGGGAATGGCAAAACTCAGCTCCAGATTGGAGCTTGGATTTCACCTCCCATCCCTATTTCTGGATTATTTCTGTTCAAGATTTCTGTTCAAATTCATCTCTCAAACCAGCAGTGGGGAATAATCGGCCCACAGGCTAGATGTGGTTCATCAGGGATAGTCCATGACAGGCTGCCGGCTCTTTATTTACCTGTGCAGGTACAGCTCCTTGAAGTGCCCATTCTCCCATGGGCTGGGAACCATGATCCACAGAGATGCGGGATGTGGTGTGGTCCAGGATAGGACTTCCCACGGCTCTCATTAGCCAGGAACGGTGAGCCGCTGTAAACAGGAGTTGCAAGTGGCCGAATAAAGCACCAGCGAACCAACAGGGGCTAGCCCTGGGGAACCATGACCAATTTTTTGCCCACCCCTGTCTTAAGCACTCCCTGGCAGTGTTGTGAATCCCAAATGTACTGTATTCATAGAGAAGAACCAGAACATTTGGTCCTATCTATAGTTTCTCTAAGAAAAAAGTACGTGTACATACACACTCCTAATTCTTTTTAAAATATATGGGTTAACATTTTTAGAATAACTAAAGGCTTTGGCTACCCAATTTGAGAGATTTTTAAAGGGGCAGGTCCTTTAAAATATCTACATTTGGGCACCCAAAATCACATCTTGGCTGAGAGGTTTATGTTGGTCGTTTCCCTTTGGATGCATATTTCAGAAAGCTGGCTCTCACTATTAAATCTTTTATCACTTTTTGGTGACTTTACAGGACCCTGCTTTGAAACATGCCAGCCTGAAGAAACAACGTTTAAATATTAATTCAGCTGACACACTGAGTTGGGATGTATGAAGATGGATGGTACAGTCACATTTCAATATATTGTGTGACCTCTACCAACCTAATATGATGTATCAACTAAAAAATTGCAAAGGGAGGAGAAAAAAATAAGAACAGACCACCAAAGATTTTTAAAACTCAGAGGCGAGTCAGTGTTCAAACACGGCAAATTAAATACTCTCTTGGAGTACTTTTAAATGTAAAAATTAGTAACCCCCAATATCAGAGGGGTAGCCGTGTTAGTCTGAATCTGCAAAAGCGGAGAGGAGTCCTTTGGCACCTTATAGACTAACTGAATTGTTGGAGCATAAATTGCCTAGGGAGATTGTGGAACCCCTAATACTTCAGAAGAGGCTATAAGAAGTCACTGAGTGAATGGCTAATTCCTGTCATGGATAAGAAGATGGCATCTAGGAGTCCCAGTTAACAATGGGATGTGGAAAAGGTCTCTTATTTAAAGCCAATATAAATGATCTGGTCACAGGGAGGAGGGAGGTAAATTGTTCTCCTTGGCCTCTGATAACAGGACAAGAAGCAAGGGGCTTAAACTGCATCAAGGGAGGTTTAGGTTGGACATTAGGAAAAACTTCCTAACTGTCAGGATGGTTAAACACTGGAATAAATTGCCTAGGGAGGTTGTGGAATCTCTATCACTGGAGACATTTAAGAGCAAGTTAGACAGACCAGACAAACTATCAGGGATGGTCTAGATGGTGCTTGGTCCTGCTGTGGGAGCAGTGGACTGGACGTCTCTCGAGCTCCCTTCCAGTTCTAGTATTCTATGACTCTATAAAATAGAGCAGTGAAGAGGCAAAACACAAACTCCACAAAATTATGCAAGTCAGTCAAGACAGTAATACCCAAATCTTATCTAGTGTTTTCATAAGCAAATCTCAAAATCGTTTACAGTGGAGGTCAGTATAACGATCCACATTTTAAAAATGAGGAAACTGAGGCATGGAGTAAGGATGTGGTTCACAGTCATGCTGGAAGGGTGTAATGAGTGCAGTCCTGTGGGGGCCAGTTCTGCTCAATATTTTCCTCAATGATTTAGCTAACGGCAGGGAGAGTACCTTTATAACAATGTGTGGATGACACCAAGCTGGGAGGGGTTGCAAGTACTTTGGAGGATAGGGTTAAAATACAAATTGTTCTGGTTAAACTGGAGAAATTGTCAGAAGTATCTAGAATGAAATTCAACAAGGACAAATGCAAAGTATTCCCAAGGAAGGAACAATAAATTGCACACATACAAAATGGGAAAGGACTGCCTATGGTGGAAAGAGATGTAGGGGTCATAGTGAATCACAAGCTAAATATGAGTCAGTGCATCAGTGACAAAAAAAGCAAACATCATTCTGGGCTGCATGAACAGGAGTGTTGTGAGCAAGACACGAGAAGTCATTCATCCGCTCTACTCTGCGCTGATCAGGTCTCAACTGGAGTACTGTGTCCAGTTCTGGGCACCACATTGCAAGGAAGATGAGGAGAAACTGGGAAAAGTCCAGAGAAGAGCAACAAAAATGATTAAAGTCTAGAAAAAACATGAGCTATGAGGGAAGACTGAAACACCACAAACCACACACGGATTTGTTTAGTCTGGAAAAGAGAAGACTGAGAGGGGACACGGTAACAGTTTTCTAGCTCCTCAAAGATTGGAAGAAGAATTTTTCTTATCCTCTGAAGATAGGACAAGAAGCAACAGGTGTAATGTCCAACCTAAACCTCTCTTGTTGCAATTTAAGAAAAACTTCTTGTCAGGGGGGTTAAGCCCTGGAATAAATTGCCTAGGGGGGTTGTGGAATGTCCATCACTGGAGATATTTAAGAACAGGTTAGACAAACACCAATCAAGAATGGTCAGACTCAGGTGCGGGGTCCTGCCATGAGGGCAGGGGACTGGACGACCTGTTGAGGTCCCTTGAAGTTCTATGATTCTACGACTAAGTAACTTGTCCCCAAGGTTATCCAGCAGGCCGATGACACAGCCAGGAATAAAACCCAGGACCTCGGAGTTCCAACCCAATGTTCTATCCACATACAATGCTACATCTTGGAATGGGCGCGTGTGTACACAATCAAGCACACGTGCGCTTATGCATAAATATATATCGCGCTGCACAAATACCAGGAATAATTGTAGTAGACATTACATGGAAAATAAACAGACTTTTTTGAGCTATTAAAGAATCTGAAATATATGCCCTGAGCCAACCAACTTCCAGAAACACGAAATGGCAAGTTGCAGTAAAAGCAATACGTTTTTTGTTGGCAGTGATTCAGCAAAAAACCCTGCGTAACAGTCACTGAAGGGCTCTTATGTGTAGCGTTTAGCAAGACACGGCTGCGGGCTGGTTGTTAATTGTCTTTTATGCCTCTTTTGCTTTTGTGCGTGATCTAGGATTTTAATGAACGTTAAAACTACTCCACAACATGATCTGGAGCGTATTGTAACGACTGACACAGCTGCTTAGAAAATATTTGCGTAAGCAAAAGCCTAATTATGTCTAAAAAAGAGAGGCTATAAAGAAAAAGAAGCAAAGAGACCCATTAACAATTCTAAGCATTATCGATAGCTAAGGTTTTGGAAAACGTGGGTGAAAGGAAAAGAAGAGCTTGTTACACTTGATATCATTGCCACCACAGTCGCCAGTCTAGAAAGCAGGAACAGATGTTACAAAAAAAGGATCACATCTATCCGCTAATTTACATGCAACTCTCTCGGGAGAGAAATTCACTAACTCACTTAGGCGCCGTGCACCAGTTGGTTATTTAGTGAAGGAGATGATATCCAATTTTCATGACATCCATCTTGTGGCTATTAAAGCAGTCCTCGGTATGAATGGTTTAAAAGGGTATGACAACTTTAAACACACACACACACACACACACACACACACACCCACCCACCCACCCAACGCCTTTTCCTTATTCCCTAGAATAAATATCAAATCCCAGGATTGGTTTCTGTTAAAGACCATATTAATTCTTTCTGCTTCCTCCTCCCAAAATAGCCTAGTGTTTCGGCATTCTTACTACACAGGAGATAAAAGTGCTCTTTGCTCATTCACACTCGCAGCAATCAACCGTGTGTTTTGTTTAAGTCCCTTAAACGAAATAAGTCTTTCACTAAATGAAGCCATTCTTATAAAATGAAGAGAGCTCTTCAAATATGAAGGAAGTTTAAATACAGCAAATATAATTCAGTGTAATTCAGGAGCAACTATTGACTTTCCGGGTAGGAGACCCACTCACTTTAAAAACAAAAACAAAAAACAAAGTAGCATCCAATGATGAAAAGTTATTAATATATTGGAAAACTGGCCTCCATTTGGCAGCAAGAGTTACACCAGTGTCAATCAGGAATAACTTTACGGAGGTCAATACATTTGATTTTCCGCTGCTCTACAACTTTTATACCATTAGCAGCATTTTCATTCATTTTGTACACTGTCCAAATGACAGTACAGGCAGTCCCCGAGTTACGCAGATCCGACTTATGTCGGATCTGCAGTTACGAACGGGGTTTGCTGCCCGTCTCCCTGGTCTGCTGAAGACAAGCAGACCAGGGAGACGGGGAGCAAAGCCGGGGAGCACGCGGGCAGTGGACAGCCCAGACGCGCTGCGGCTGTCCCGCTGCCAGCGTCCTCAGAGGCTTTGCTCCCCGTCTCCCTGGTCTGCTTGTCTTCAGCAGACCAGGGAGACGGGGAGCAAAGCCATGGAGCACATGGACAGCAGACAGCCCAGACGCGCCGCAGCTGTCCCGCTGCCGGCGTGTTCCGCGGCTTTGCTCCCCGTCTCCCTAGTCTGCTGGAGACCAACAGACCAGGAAGATGAGGAGCAAAGCAGAGCAAAGCCGCAGAGCACGTGGGCAGCAGGACAGCCGCGGCACGTCCGGGCTGTCCCGCTGCCCCAGTGCTCCAACGGCTTTGCTCCAGACGCCTGTGGTACAGCAGCTGGGGTGCTGCCGGTTGGTCCCGTAGCGCCGCTCTGGGAGCTACTGGACCAACCTGGCAGCACCCCAGCTGCTCTGCCCCAGGCGTCCTGATTCAGCCACTGCTGGTCAGTTTCAGCAGCGGCCGAATCAGGACACCTGGGGCAGAGCAGCTTGGGTGCTTCTGGGTTGGTCCAGTAGCGCCAAGGAGCGGCGCTACTGGAGCAACCCAGCAGCACCCAAGCTGCTCTGCCCCAGGCGTCCCCAAGTCAGCCGCTGCTGAAACTGACCAGCGCTGACTACAGGAAGCCCAAGGCAGAGTTGCTCTGCAGTCAGACGCTGGTCAGACGCTGGTCAGTTTCAGCAGCGGCTGAATCTGGATGCCAGTTCCGACTTACATACAGATTCAACTTAAGAAGAAACCTACAGTCCCTATCTTGTACATAACCTGGGGACTGCCTGTACAAGGTGCATGGCACTAGATGAACTGAAGGAAAAACTATGTAGCACTTTAAAGACTAACAAGATGGTTACAAAGACAGCTTCCCCAATTATCACCCCTGATTAGCCACTCATTGACTTATAAACAGCTATTCCCTCCCTTCCACTCCCTCACCCCACCTTCTGTACTAAACCTAATTTGTCAGTTTAATAATGTGTTCACTTTTTTCATTGTATTCCTTTGGTATATATGGTCATGCCAATTCTCTTTCAGAATATAATCTGAGGAAGTGGGTCTGGCCCACGAAAGCTCATCGCCTATTAAACCATCTTGTACTAACTTTAAAGTGCTACATAGTTTTTCCTTTTGCTTTAGCAAGATCAGACTAACATGGCTACCTCTCTATTACTAGATGAACTGGACTTCAAAACCTATGGAAAACCTGTGTGAACGGATACTAACGGCCACATAGCGAGTCTTTCATGGCTCAGATTTGACATGGAAAAATACTGCTTCATCTTCTTATTGGAACCATTATAATTGTTTATCTTTGTAGGATAAACAATTATAGCCCCATGGTTTTAGTTAGCATCATTAGGAGACAGTCTTTCATTCTTAGAAGACACTTAGGGATAAATAAGAGGTAAATAACCACACAGAACACAGAGAGCCAGGACTGGTGGCTGTAAACAAACTTTATGGGACCACGTGAAACTTGGCCACACTCACGATAAGTGGACATCAGGACAACTAAAATCATGCTGGGCCACAGATGTTGCCAGACCAGAGATTACTGGACTAGAGAGGTTCAAGATGGATTAAAGAGAAGGGTAAAGAGATTAGACTAGAGAATTGGGTGTTAGGACACTCAGGTTCTATTTCTAGTTCTGCCACTCACCTGGCCTTTGATCTCAGATAATTTACACAAAATTTGTGTCTGTTTGTAGAATGAGAAATACCAACCTCTGTGCCAAGAGACTTGCCCGATGTTTAAAAATGACCTCTAATTTGGTGTCTGCAATTTTGTTCATATAAATAATTGTCAACATAATTTGGAGCGTTCGGATGTTTAACCAACCGTGCCACACAGTTATCGGAGCTCGAAAAAAATTAGGTGGGAAAAATGGGAAACCATGTGGAGAACTATTCCTAAATCAGGCTGAATGGTATAATGGCTGCAACATAGTCTGTGCTTGCATATATCCCTTTCGTGCTATCATTATGCAGAGAAAGGCTCAAGCAAGGCGTAAGGAACTACAAAATGGAAGGGGTGAGATTAGACCTGGCACATTTTAGCTGTCAAGGGAATGAGGTGAATATCCAACCTTACAGATGTAGAAATTGAAAACTTCCCAGCAAAATTAATATAGCAGAAGATTTTGCTACATCCTGCATAACCTAACTATCTGATCGTTTCCAGGCAGATAATTTTAGGTGTACTCTGATTCTGATTGAATTAACTGAGTTGCTACAGTTTTATTTATTAATGTAATGGAGTAACCATTTAAAAAATGATTTAGTAACTTGACAGCATAAGTCTCAGTTATTTTTCAATACCTACTTAGGCCTTGTCTACACTAAAAGGAGGCTCACCGCTCTCATGATCAATTTTCTGGCTTTTGTTTTAGTGAGTCTAGTTAAGACTCGCTAAATCAAACTCAGAGTGTCCCCACTGGCGCCAGTACTCCTGTTGTGAGGAGGAAGGGACTCTGACAGATATATTTGCTCCCATTGGCCTCCCACCATGGGGACGCCGCAAAGCTGGGCTTAAAGTAAGCTGACTCCAGCTATGTATTCTGCATAGCTGAAGATGTGTACCTTAAGCTGAGCTGTGGGGTCTAGTATTGATCTGGCCTTCAAAACCTTATGCTCCTAAACGCCCAAGTTATTTTTGGAAATGGTACTTAGACACTTTGAACATTTTAATTTGAACACCTTTACGTGAGTGCGTTGAATGTTCTGGAAGGGGTATTCCAAATGCAAAGAAAACAAATGGATTTATTACATCCGCTGGGTTGTGTAGTTACACACAATACACCTGCAAAGTACTGACAAGAACGTTGGCTCTGGTATATGAACAAAATGACTCCGACCACGTGGCACTTGCTAGTTTGTTCAAAGGGATGTCTCCAGGAAATCAGTGTAACTATAAATTAAGTGGCATGGCCCAGTTTAGCGCAGAGGAGTGGGCATCAGTCACGAGAAGAAGGAATCATGGGAATCTGTAATACAAGGATTATCTGCCTATAAATCAGCCTCTATCTACTGCTGTTGGAGGCCAGTAGTTTTTCCCCTCAAGCAGACACACATAGGGGATTAAGGGGCTACACAGGGCCTGGAGCTATGCTCTCCCTATAGAATATTATACAGCAGTTTCCCTAAAGCCCTGTAATAACTTCTGTGAACTCTAAGTTAAACTTCTCAAAGTTACCTAAGGGAATTAAGACTCTAAGTTCCAAAAGAAAATCCTAATGCTAGCATTTGAGCTCACTACTGCAGAAGATGCTAGCGGTTTTATTTTCACATGCTGGTTTTGGTTTGGTTTTGAACAGCAAGGAATTTGGTCAATGTTCCCTCTTCCACATGCCACAAACACATACCTAAATGTAAGCATCTGCATAAATCCCTTTTAAATCTGTTTAAGCATAATGCAAAAATGCGAAGAGCTGCACCAGAATTGTTCAGGGGGGGGGGAAAAAAGACACTGTCCCTTTAAAAACCGCAGGTTAGGCTTTTTGGCCACATCAGGCTTCCACCAGAGCTGATGCCATCTTGCCATGTGGGATGGCTCCCTTGTACCCAGTGAGTACAGGGACCTGGGGGTAAGGGGCTGTTTGTAGGGACGCAGGGGGCAGCTTTGCGAGCCATGGGGAAGCATCGGGAGCCACACTTTCAGGGGAGAAAAGCCGCGTGCGGCTTGTGAGCCATGCTAAACAGACAGGATAAGCGCATGCTTCGGGACTTTGCCGAATCAGGACACCCAAAACGTGGCTGCCCACTCCTCCCTTTTTCATTTCGTCTCATATAACGATTCTTAGATCACATCTGCATGCTGCCTGCAGAAAGGAAAAGCAAAGCAAAGCAAATCATTGTGCACAAACTGAGTGCATAAAGAAATGGTATCATGCCCTGAGAAATGAATGGGAGATGCAGTTGACTTTTGTCACTACTTTTGGCCCTCTGTGGAGGAGGGTCAACTGTAGTGCATAAATATACAGTACGCACAAATCCGTTCCTTACTCCGCTTTTGGTCCTGATCGAACGCCTACTGAAACAATGGAACCGCTCCCCCCATCAATTTCACTGTGCTCAGAATTTCATCTTTGACCATTCTACACAAAAATTACAACACATCATGTGGAATACGAAACAAGAACAGCCTAATCATTTCTTCTCTCTCTTGCTCTCATTTATTTTCATGGGGAGAGGTTAACATTTATAAGTCACAGAATTTAAAAATATATATATATCCAAGACAAGCGCATAACCTGTTCAAAATAGTTCAGTTAAACTTTGACATGACACATCATTGACAGCATTAACCACACGGAGGATCGAGGACACTGCTTTGAAATGGACGCACATCTATAGAGCCATCCTTATGAGTGCAAGGAATAATTCTTCCACTCATTAGTACCAGTAGGAATGGTAAACAAACCCCAGACATACAAAAGTGCGTAGAGTTTGCACATAGCTAGCAAGATAGGATTTGTAGTAGTACAAGGCTATATTCCAAAGAGGCATCAGCTAGGCAGATATCCACTCTCCATTCAGAAAGATTTCTAGTGGAGGCAGGGCGGGGTCGGGCAACTAGTAATACTATAATGAGAGAATTTACCCAGCATTGCTCAGGTCTCTGACTAAACTAACTTTTGCTTTTCTTCATTTAAATCACTGCTTTGGGGTGGGGCTGGGAATAAGGGGTCAGGATGCAGGCTGCCCTACTAGTGAGCACAACCCCCACCCTCTCTCAACACAGCAGCTTGGGGTCAGGTGAGTAGTGTCTCTCCGTGGCTGCTGCAGTTGGCACAGCTGGGGGAAGGGTGATGTCCCCCGACTAGGGGACAGACAGACAAACTCTGAAATATATAGTAGATAGTTGTCACTTTCTCCACCCCTGCCTCCTGCTGCCCCAACGGGGTTAACACTGTCCCAGTCTCCAACTCTGTCCCCTTGTGGTCATTCTTCAGTATAACAATCCCTGCTAATAGACTCATCCCATTCCATGCTATGAGAAACAATCACATTCCAGGCACATCCCTTTGTCCTGGTATTACCGAACCTTTATCTTGCTTCAACTTAGGATAAGAGGTTGCTGCCTATACAATTTGGTGGTCCTAACTCTTACCCTTTAGGAAGAGTTCTTGAACAGACTCAGACAGACAGACTCTCAAAAATACAGTAGATCTATATTTATTTCCGTCTTGTACACAAGAAAACCTATACGTAGCTCAGGGCATGCCTGGATATCAATGAAGCTCAGAATCTAAAACAGAATCAACACCCCACAGCAGAACGCGGAAGCAGGAGTCAACTTAACAGCCTGACACTAGAGCCACAAAACCTACCCCGTTCCGTTCCACCCCAAAAGCACTTTTATCTGCTCATTTTTTCCTTCCTCTGTTCAGGGTATTGTCCCCCTCCTCCCACCTTTATCAGTTTCTTTTGGTCTCATCTCTGATCTCTTGATGAATAGTGAATGAATCTCTCCCTAACTTTAAGCAGTCTACACTCATCTAAGCATCCTTTCCCCCCACCCCCATCTGTTGCACTGTCTATTTTATAGCAAGCTCCACCACATAACAGACATTAATGTCCTTGGCTCTGTGCATTGGGAGGAAGGAGCACACAGCTGGGCGTCTGGAACTCCCTGTGAACAGCCAAGTGTCATTATTCAAGCGGGAGGCTAGGACAGCCTGCCTTAGGCTCACATTCTCACCCAAGCGCACAGACCCAGTGTGCAGGTTGTGAGCTGGAGAGTTTGAGGAGGGGAAAAGGGAGAGCAGAAGGAGGAAGATGCTTTTTCAGCTGCTCTATTGAAGTGTAGCCAGTCCAGCATGTGTTCCTGCTGAACGGTGCTCCCAGGGAAAGATTTGGGGGGGGTTGATATATAACAGGTGGAGATCCACTCTGCCTAGCAACCCTCCCAGAACTGTGCAGCTCCTTAGTATCCTTCCCCAATGCTCCTCATGCAGCAAATCTGCTACACCCAGGACCGCCCATGCCCCCAGAAGGGATGGGCGCAAAGGATCCTGAGAATAGAATCCCCAATATCCTGTTCATCGTCTTTTCTCATGAGGGCCCTGTGGCAAGAAGAATGCTTTACAGATTATACTCTGAAATCCCACGGACACCGTAGAACTTGCTGGTCAGCAGTCGCTGACGCCACAGCCTGTAGACGGAGGTGGGGGAAGGTCCCGTGTTCTTTCATGGCCCAAGTGAGGGCTTGGGTCCCTGCCGTCCAGTGAGCAGGATGTGGGAGTGAAATGGGAGAGGGATCCGTCCAATCCACCAGGGGAACTGAGTGGATGAGGGCAAAGGAAGGAGAAATGGAAGTCCTGTGCATTTGTGGTGGGGCAATAGGAATACAATGCACACCTGCACCGAGACACCCACACAACCTCTGCAGTACATAAGTCATCCTGCAAACAGCACTTCAGTCAGCTATAAGCCACTTACGCACCTAGACCAGGTCTACACTGGACCTGGACGGTCACCTTGAAAGGAGGCAAAACGCATAGCTGGGGTCGGCTTGCCTTAAGCCGAGCCACGGTAGTGTCCATATTACAGGAGGCCAACAGGAGCAAATGCTCCCATCAGCTTCCCTTGCTCCTCGTAATAGGTGGTGTACCGGCCGCAAGTGGGGGCTGCCCTCAACGTTTGACTTACGGGGCTATACTAGACCCGCCACATCGCACGCTAGAAGATCAACCTCCAGCACATTGATCTTGCAGTAAGTAGAAACGTGCCCTTACTGCCTTAGCGAATGCTAGGAGCTACTGTGATGAGCAGCATGGTCAAGAGAAAGGAGAGAGAGAAGGGTCATTTTCTATGGTGTTTTAGAAGCAGATAATACCTTCCCTTCCCTGCTCACTCTGCCCCAATAACATCTCAGGGTGCTTCTGACCTGGCTGTATTCCAGCAGCACTGTAGACATGCCATGTAGAAATGAAGTGGTGCAGATGGGAGCGCGACTAGCCATCTGAGTGTGTATATACACCTAGGGGCTGGCCAAGTGTGTCCTTGGGGGGGGCAACTCAAGTTTTGGCCAGCTGCTATTTTTAGCACACTCGCTCAAGCAGAATTAGTACAGACCTGTCCACCCAAATTGGGCTTGCAGCTACAGCACAGACATACCCTTAAAAGGAGACAACACAATGCCAGCACAGGGAAACTGGAAAGAACTCGCCGCGCCCCATTAACCCCCAGGCTTTTTCCTTGCTAGCTGCACTTTCCACTCCAGCTATTTTAACTGGAGTTCCTTCTGTGTGTTCTTTCCCACACAGCTCGGGAAAACCACCAACTTCCCATTCTCACTTGCTACGGCGCCTGGATTTTACGCACTAGGAAAAAATACAAGATGCTCAAAGGTTGCTTTTGTTGAATGTCCTGGATTTAAAAAAAAAAAAAATTCAAACAACCCAGGCAGGAAACTTTCATCAGCAAACTGAAACGGACGTCTGGCAAGCACCCCCTCTTCAAAACCTGCTGTGGCAGCGTCGTGTTTCATGCAAGTTGGTCTGCTTAATGAAGCACTACCGGGTAATTTATGTCTCCGAGTCAGTTGATTTTAAAACAACAAGGTTCCTTCCTCTGCCTTGTTAGTTGGGTACATTGGTTTCCCATTTCTAAATAATGTGGTGAAAGCAAATCTTCTGCCCGGTGACTCTGCAAACAGCAAAGTTCTTCTGGAGCAGGGCTGGACGTGCTGTAACACTGCTAGAGCGCTACTCAAGGTATCAGCAGGGATCCTGACACAGGGTTTATTTTCACAAGATTCAGCCCCTTACCACTGGGTGTCTATGGTGCAAACAGGCATACCAACAATGAGAGGGGAGGGCTGATCTCTTTGCCATCCCTGAATAAGAGGACATAGATGGCACCATTTGGGTAGGCACCTCTGGATCTTCATTATGTAGGGGCCGCGAATTTTGGCAAAGGGAGCACAGCTGCCATATGGGGAGTGTGGAGGTTTGGAGGTGAATTCCAGTGGTCCATGGGCTTTATGCAAATTTCACTTCTATCTTGGGCTTCGTGAGGAGTCCGTTTCATCCTGACCCTGGTGGATTGCATGGCTCGAGGTGATTTGTCATGTCTTATTACTGCAACTTGTCTTACGGTTGCCACTCGGCCTGCCAGAGAAAGCCAACGGCAAGAGCTGCAGAACTTCCATGGACGAGCAGGGGATGAACTTCCCTGGTGCTACAAACATTGGCTTTAGCCCTGGTGTGCTCAGAGTTCTTGCCCAACTTGTCAATAGGCAGCTGAATCAGACTTGGGCGCCATTATGGGGACCTCAAAACCCAACACCTCAACTGTGGCTTTCTCCATTCGCAAACACTGAAACGCCAGGTATCCCCCAAGACACAGTCGCAGAACGAGAACTTTGGTGTATCTAAGACTACCCAGAACTTCCCACCCAGCAGATTATGGAGAATTTGCCCCATGAAAGCCACCCTGGACTATATGGCTCTCTCTACATAGCAGCATTATTTTGGAATAACGTAATCCCCCTCTTTAAGGGTGGCCATTTTGAATTCTGTTGTTCTCTGCGGCACACCGGTGTGCCACGGAACACAGTTTAAGAAACATTGGTTTAGGCGATTTCATCTCGATGTCCTAGATGGCGACATTGGTTTCAACTTTGGAATCACACACATAAGCTACGTATCACTGCACAGGGCAGATCCCAAAGAGAGCGCTGGCTAGGAAAGGAAGCTGGTTTGCACAATAGGCTATTAAAGAGGTTATCCTTTCCATGGTTGAAATTCACCCCTGTCCAGATAGCAGCACAAGGCCTATACACACTGAAATCCCCTCGAGGCAGGGCTAAAATAGTACTGTAACAGGTTGAACTCACAGCAGTAGCGCCTCCTACTGGTCCCCCAGAGAATTAGCTCTTCCCAGCTCCAAGGTGCCCTTCTCCAGCCATGTCTTGCCCACAGTTACCTGCCTTTTCTGTCTCCTGTGTTCTAGGACATGGGTGTGTCCTTCCCAGACTGCAGTGTCTCTTCCCCTGGACATTGCCCTGCGACAGTGCCCACCCTCTGGGTTCTTCCCCTGTGGGGAATGGTTGCCCCGAATCCCACCGCATGCTTCAGTGGTCTTTAGTCAGAACCTGGAGCACAGCTGGCTCTCTGACCCCTCCCAGCACTGCTCTGTCTGTGGTATCAGTCTGTTTGGTAGCTCAGGCCAGCTCATCCACAGATGGGGGAAGACCTAACTCCCTCTACATCCAGCAGCCCTTCTTATATAGGGCCCAGCCTGGCTCTGATTGGCTGCCTTCAGCCTTCCCTCTGATTGGCTCTAGGCACAGCCCTCTCCAAGGACTGTTTTTAACTCCGTCTATTCCAGTGCAGGGTTCATAAAGTCTAAACATGCCACGGGCCCATAGACGTGATGCCGTCTCTCGGCAGTCTGTCCAGTAAGTCAGTAGAAACGCACATGTGGATGCCTGTTAGAAAATGTTGTTTGTATGATGGTAGCATCTAATGGCCTCAACCAATCAGATCCCATTTTACAAGGATCCGGGGAAGATGTGTTACCATCTGATCCACTGCAGATATGAACTGGCACAGGCTCCAGTTACAAAGTTTTAGATCACACTGTAGCAGCAAACACTTTTAGCTTTGGTGGTCTGCCAATCCACCCCGATGTGTTGCCCAGGAGACTGTATCATCATCATAAAGCAGCCCCACTGTCAGATTTCAGCACTACATCTGCATCGTGGTAGGGGCATGCTTGATGGAGGCTTTTGCCTTGTATGGCTGGCTTATTGATTCCTATGAGGGACATATGATCCATCTTACTTGCTTAAATCATATCTCAAAAAAAAGGTTTTAATCAAGCAAGGATTTAAAAAACCCTCTAATGGTTGAAGTGATTTTTCCCCCCAAAATTACTCGCATGCAAAAGAATATACTTAGCAGAGAACACACTTAGGGTAGGGCATTCTCTCTACTACTAATCATAGGTATTTTAGAATGAAATTCCTGTTCTCTTGTATAGCTTTGCTTCCATTGCTTTTAAATCTCCAAAAAGAACATCAAGTTAAAATTTTAATGGCGTTTCTGCAGAGCCTTTTTGAATTTTGTATTAGCTCTCAATTTAGCCTTGGGTAAAGCCGTTAGACAAAAAAAAAGTCTGATGCTTAAAAATGTAATAATCTTACAGGACCCTTCCAAAGTCAGCATCAAATAGAATAAAATATATTTTATTAATGATACAATTCACAAAATTACCAGTCCTGCCACTCTCTGTCCACAAGAGACACCCCCTCCCTCTGCTGCACTTTAATACATGCACATCAGCCACTAGTGTTTGTTCTGTCTGATTTAACCTCCTGATTGCTTTGAATGCTTAATGAACTAGGGTACTTTCACTAATGATTTGACAGACACTGGCCATTATAACGCTATTCTAATCAGAAGCCCCTGCTGTGAGCTCAGTAAGGGAGATAGATGTCTTTTTCTTAATGAAGTTCTAGTCTGGGCAATGGAAGAGGCTAAAGGCCTAACTCCAGGAGTTGCTGAACACTTGTGTAACTCACACACCTGCTGGGTGTGCTGTGCTGTGCTGTCCCATGGAGTGGTACTGAGACCACTTACAGAGAGACAATGAAAAGCTTAAAACACAACACACAGTCTCGAAGCACCTTGGAGACTAACAAAACATGGAGATGGTATCATGAGCTTTTGTGGCCACAGCCCACTTCTTCAGAGGACTGGAGTTATTGAAGGTCCAGTTTCTAAATAAACGGGATGGGGGAGAAGGAAAAAGAAAAAAAAAGCAGCGGGGGAGGAGGGCGGGGGAGGAAGAAATAGTCAATCAGAATGTCCATGCTACATGAAGCAGCTAGAGAAGGTGCTAATTGTTCTTAAGTCCCCATTGTTTGGCTTTTTATGTCATTAGGATGTGGATTGTAGTGGGCCATCCAGCCAATGTCTTTCTTCATACCTCTTTGATGGGAATCAAAAGAAATTAAGTTCTAAGGCTTCCCTGTGGAGTTGGCTTGTGGAATTGGCCTGAAACAATACGGTGACTTTGAGATCCATTAATGAATGCCTGAGAAAGTTAGAGACAATGAGTTTGCTCTAGGGCCTTAGGTGAGAGCCAGCTGGCTTTTTGCTGAAGTCGTAAAAGCTCATGAGCAAAGCTCCACAGATCCCAGGTTCAGTTCTGCCTGTCGGCGTTACACTTGCCGCTCCCTTTAATTTCATTAATTCTTTCATTCCCATGCTCAACCCTCGCAAGATCAGGTCCCAATATTGTGTGCAGAATGTCGGCTATTTCACACCGTTCATCTAGGCCTACACTTGCCAACTCTGAATTGTGACATCAGTTCCCACTTGCTCCGGGAGTTCCACAGAGTTCAGAATGACCATTCGCAGGACTAAGTGTTTGTGGGATCAGGTACTTACTCTGCAGCTGGCCTTTCACTCCTGTGCATCATTAAGGTCCCGGGCATTCGTGCTGTTCAGTGCTTATTAGCACTGCAGTGCGTTGTGCACGCTTGGCAGCTCTGCTCAGCCTCCCGCTGCAGTGGGTGAGTAAGAATCACCATGCCAGTGTCACAAAGGAGAAGTGGCTTGCCCAACATTGCTCAATAGTCAACAGCTTAGGACGGAAAAACTCAACAATTTCTAACTTCAAATTCCATTAAACTGGAACTGTCCCTTATGCCAGATTAGAATACGTGCAGTCATAGAACAATGGAACACTAGAACTGGAAGGGACCTCAAGAAGTCATCAATCCAGATCTTTGCCCTCACAGCAGGACTAAGCACCATCTAGATCATCCCTGATAGGTGTCTGTTTAACCTGCTCTTATATATCTCCAAAATGTTATTTCTTTGGGAGTTAGTTTGGAGCTCAGAAAAGTTTGAATTTCATTCAATGCTTTCTGGTTTAGAACCAACTCCTCATTTTACCATGAACATGATTATATTCTTTCTTCAAAATTGGTGCAGTAAATGTAAGATGACACCACTCCGATGAGTGTGATACAAATGCTTAGCTCGATAGGCTGACGTGTTACGGAGCGGGCCAGGTCTGGCCACCGCTGAGGGCGTCCGCTCAGGGAGAATTGCTCAAAACAAGGGCTTTTTACAGACCCAGACTAGAGACCTTCCCAAATAGGTCACAGACTGGTCACACCGAGCAAAACCCCTCAGACATCCCAGCTGTCCCTGTGCCACACTCAGCCCCGGGCCTAACACACAGGTTAGGGGTAATAGAACCCAATCCCACCTACCCTGAACAGGTCCTTACGGTCCCAAAGAACCAGCCATAAATCCCTGGTCAATTTACACTTTGGCTCTTATCCACAAGATCACACTGAGCCAATCTTTTAGAATCTAAAATCTAAAGGTTCATTAATAAAAGAAAGAAAAGCATGAGAGTAAGATTGTTAAGGGGAATACATGACATGCATCAAATTACCAAGTTCTCGATGCAGGGTCTTAGCAGAGATGTTACAAATTGCTGTTTTAAAAGTCTCTGCTGTTCCTCGCAAGGCTGCATCTGGGATCAGTAGCAGAATTGAAGGCAAGGTGGAGTCTGCCTCATGGCATTTTATATTCATCCCTGGTGTCTTCCAAGCTGGAGCAAGTCACGTGGCCCAGTGACCTATCCCTGTGTCCCATGTCAGCAGTCATGGTATTAGCAGATTTGCTGGTCCCAGACACATTCCTCAGGTGTGTACTGGCCTCTGAGAGCCTTGCTAATTAGCAAAGTCACTGACTGACCATTCATGGCCCATCGCTCGGTCTCAGACAGAGAATCTTCCAGCATCAGCACAGAGCACATATTTATAACTCCACATGCAGATCTCACACAAGTACATGAATAACATACATACAATCAGTAGAACATACGCTTTCATTTGACGTCTCACATGGCCCCCTTTGTATAGACTTTGGGGCAAAGCCCACCTCCCCCTTGGATGCAGCAGTGACCTGTCTGATCCCCTTAAAATCTAGTAACGTGACAACATGTTATCAGTCTTCCTGTTTGAAACCAGCCTTGGGCACAGCAGATAAGATCACTGTGGGATTTTTTTCCATCCTGAGGAGTCATGTTTACAAGACACCAGGACTACACCAAGTGGCAAGCCAGCCAGCTGACCCAAAGAAAACCTTGTTGTTCTGTCCTGCACCACAAGGTGGAGAGATTTCCTTTTTAGAGCAGTATTCAGGGTCTTCACTATACCTAATTTAAATGGGCATATGATGTTGCTACTTAAACAGCTGCTACATCCCACCTCAGAAGTGGAGGCACTTCAGTAGTAGGTACTATGGTCACTTGAAATCTATCGTCTCTTTTTGGGGCAGAGAAGAACTTATGAATGTTCCACAGGAGCAATGTTGCATCAAACATGACTTCTTTTTTAAAGCAGATTTTATAAAAGCAACCTATAAACATTTGAAAAAAATATTCCAGGAGAAATCGTTTAAAAAAAAAAGTCCCGGAAGGGTTTGCAACCAAAATATTGCTGGTGCCCAAAATTCATGAGAAACACACAAGAAAATGATCATCAATAAAAATGAAATTGACTAGTCTAATGTTTTTCAAGACATTAAAAACCTGAACCAACAAACATGTCAATGAAGATGAAATGCTACGGCCCGTAAAGTTGGTTTCCACAAAAATAAACAACCACCACTAATAGACACTCCTGGCCAGTGAGAGCCCCTCTTTTAGAGTTCGTACAGCCATCCTGTGTTTCAGGAAAATTGCATATAGGCAGAGTGTGCATGACGGAGCATGCAAGAAATGAAGGACTCCTTTAGTATTGACTCTTCAATGACAACTCCTGGTTGACTAGTCTCTGACAAGAGAATATAGTCCTCCAAATGCCACATCGTTTCCCTAGGTAAATGTATTTTGTGTCCTATTCCACTTCAACAGAACTGACATATTCTATATTGGATGCTGTCCACGCCAAGATTTATCATTTAATTATAACTAAGAACATTGACTAAATCCCAGCTGCTTGGGGAAATTACTTAACAGAAACGCTGGATTCTCAATAAAACACTTGGAGTTGATTGCTGAGACACAAATCACGAGGTGGTTCATTCCCAGCCCTTGCCTTTCCCCCTCCCTCTCCTCCCCACCTCAATCTTTAGCACTGACAAACCTTTCAGGTTTTCCAGCAAAGACAGACACCAATTATAAGGCACATAATACATTACAGATTAAATCAGAGCAAACATATTGGCCACACATAAAGCATATGGCAGGGCACCGTAATGCTTTGGAACAACTCTAGAGATTACCACAAGATCTATTATGTCCCATGGTACCACAAGCATTAATTCTGCACCTGACATATATTTACAAAAGAAAAAAAAAAAAAAAAAAAAAAGGTGGACAAAACCCAGCCGTTCTGAGACAGGTCCACCTGAAATATGAGCCCAATTTGCAGAGACATTTGGGATCTGATTCACCATCACCATTCACGTTGTGTGGTTTTCTATATCAAAGAGACTGCTTAAGACTGCTATTTAAAAGGATTTTTTTTATTTGCTGCCAATTTCAATACATTGAAACTGATTTAAAAAAATTCAGCAAATATGAAAAAAAGGCAGAAAATGTCATTTTGTGTGGAACAAAGTTTGTATCTTTTTGAGTTAAGCGCTATCACAATTATAGGTTTAAAAAAAAGAAAATCGGACGACTGGATGAAACTTCTAAATGAAAAGTCATTTCAGACCAAAAAACCCCCTCAAACATGTTGAAATGATCAGGAAATGGTTTAGATTTTGGGGGTGGTAGATTTTTTAAGGTGAAACCAACACAAATTTGTAAACGAGGATAGCTGAATCTACCTTTTTGACGAAAACAAAAAAAACTTTCAGCTGAAAACTTTCAGCCAGCTTTACCCAATTCTGATTTTGCTTTGCGTTCCCTTTGCACTATGGTAAATAACCACACAGGATGAGGAAATAGCCAATGTGTATCTAGCAACATTTCCATCTCCATGCCTTTTGGCAGGATAAGCAGAGATGAATTTAATTTAATTGAGCCAAGATACTCCGAAAACCTTACTATTCCAGGCAGAAAGTTGTGGTTCTTCCTCCACAAGGAGGTTAAACTTAAAAAAACAACAAATGGTCTGGTAGCACTATATAGACTAACAAAACACGCAGCTGGTATCATGAGTTTTCGTGGGCACAGCCCACTTCTTCAGATGTGAAAGCTTATACCATCTACATGCTTTCTTAGTCTTTAAAGTGCTACCAAACTAGTTGTTGTTTTTTAAGTTTATCCTGTACAGACTAACTTGGCTACCCCTATAAAACCAGAGAGAAATGTAAGTGCTCTCTTGTCAACCTCTGGACAGGAACTATTAGTCCTATTTGCCCCAAACTAGGTGCCAGCAGGTGTGTCATGCATCACAGTATCTAAAGGGACGATTTGAAGCATGTGCGCATTTTGTCTTTGGAAAAATGGTAATGAAGAGTCTTGATATAAGTTTAAAAAATAAATGGGCATCGAATTAGACACTGAATTGCAGATGGTAGCGAAAGACTGCTGGGCTCCCCTTTTATACCAGTTTTTCCAAATGCCAGTCACGTATGCTTAGTAGCTCTTTAAAATTAATTCTATAGCAAAAGCACAGATAGCTATGTTTAAGAGGAAGTAGCCTAACCACAGACTACATGAATTGTCTTTTTGCTGTTAAGAAGGAGTGTATTAGGAAATGGGTTCGGAAACATGATAAGTTAGGATAAGCAGTAAAATTTGTAAGAGTAAAAATCCTCACCTGAGTCTCTAGCTCTTCAACAATGCACCAAATTTGGTGCAAGTAGAAAAAATTCCTTGCATCTTAATTACAAGATTTTGTGGTTTCTGAAACTTGCTTTTTCCAAATTAATGCTTTTGTGTGTACCATGTGTAACCCACACATCTAGGCTACGTCTACACTGGCAGCTTCTTGCAGAGAAACAGCTGTCATTCAATTAACCACCTACGGTACCCGCTGCCCCTGACAATATCCCCTTGGATTGTCTAACTGTTTAGGTGCCATCAGGAGCGGCCTGAGGCCGGCTGCGGTAGTTGGCACCCCAGACGGAAGGCGCGATCAGCGCCCCCACCTGCATGGCCATCAATGGCCGTGAAGCAATCATCAGCACCCGCCTAGTCTGCCTAGGCTCACAGGCCACCCCTGGGTGCCATATCGGGGGGAGGGGATTGCAAACCGTATGAGAGTTTTGCTTCAGAACATGAGTTACCTCAGCACACAAGAGAATGTCATGAAGGGTCTATGTGGTTAATTTAAAGCAGGGATGCCTCCATGCTGATTCAAGAGGGGGATAGCAGGGGATTGAACTCCTTCAGGACTATGTTCCTCACATACTCTTGTTTATAGATTGCTCTGACTTCCTTCCACCGCCCAAGGTGAAAAATCCCGGGGTTTAATTCTGTCCCTCGACTCTCTTCCCCTCACGAAGGGTACAAATTTTTCACACTGACATCAAGGAGAATGGCACCTCTGGGTTCTGCTCTCAATTCTGGAGTCCGGTTTTAACAGAGAAACAAATCTCCTTCCTGCTCTTACCCCTTCCAGTTGCAATCATCCACCTTTGTATAGAATTAATAACCTAATAAATACCAGCTGAGAATAACCAATGCAGGGCAGATAATGTTGTAATAAAGTAACAACAGCAAAAAAGCTCTGTTGTCGAGAACTCTGTTCACTGGAAAACTGTGTTACCCGACAATTGCCCCCAGCCACAATACCGCCACATCTTCAGGCGTGCGTGCCTGACTCTCACCTGTCCATCCAAGCTGTGGGGCTTCTGGCAGCTGGCACTGCTGGCTGACATCATCAGCAAGAGCCTCCTTCCCCCCAGCCTGACTCAAGCTGCCAGGAGCTGGATCTGCTAGTAAGGGACTGAGGCAGAGCAATAAGCTTTGTTATCCGGCACATTCAATTAAACAGCAACCCCCATTCTGCAGGCGTTCTGGGTTACAAAGCTACGACAGTGTTGCGGTCCACTGAGATGAAGCAAGACCACCCGTGCAGCCCACTCACTAGCCGCTCCCTGACCTACACCGGTAGAAATTCCTATTATAGAAAGGAAAAGCTGTGATTTTCTTTGGTTGAGCTAACCGCCTGCTAGAAACTATCATGAGCTCAAACCCATGTTTGTACCTTCCCCTGCTTCCAAACGACACCGATTGCTGAAGCTAGGTGATAACAGAACTCAGGGGAAAAATCTAAGGCACTGGGCAGCCAACTGAAGATTCAGGATGGATTTTAGCAAGTCAGAACACAACTGCCCGTGCGGAGGATTGCTTAGAAAAGTACCGTTACTGTTTCAAGAAAGTCAGGAGAGTTCATTAGAGCTGGACAATTTTTTTTTTAAATTTGAAGATTTAGATGAAAAATTTTCAGGGAAAAGAACCTTGCCTTTAAAAAACAAACACCCCCCCCCCCCCCCCCCCACACACACACACACACACAGAGTTTGTCTTTAAAATGATCACAAGCAGTGAGGAGCGTGGACAAATTTTTTGAAATTTGAAGATTTCGATGAAAAATTTTCAGGGAAAAGAACCTTGCCTTTAAAAAACAAAACAAAAAACAAACACCCCCCAGTTTGTCTTTAAAATGATCAGAAGCAGTGAGGAGCGTGGGTTTCTCACTCATCCACCCAACAGCATGTTCAGAAAGCCCCAGCACTTCCGACCCCATCCTACCCCCAGTGGAACCTGCAGCTTCTTGGCCTTTCTAGGAAATCTTTCTTGGGCTGAGATTGTTTAGTTGAAAAACTGGAAAGGATCACAACATGGAGCAGCAGGGAGTCAGAGTCATTTTCATTTGTTCCATCCTTGCTGGAATAACTGAGTAGACAAGACAGAACCAGGTGCCTTTGTGAAAATAAAACTAGGCATCCCCGTTGGGGAGCCTAATGTGTGTGTATATATATTCGACAATGGGCATTTTCCTTTCCTCCAACAAACCCCAATATTATGTATTTATCTGACAATACATTTAGGCTTAAACAATTTACATCTTTCAAGCTGAGAGCCAGCTCATTTGTTCTGAATATTTTTTGGGGGAAAAAAAAAAAATCTACTGCCAAGCATTTGAAGAGCTGGTAAAAATTCAGCTGCGTCTCAGCTGACCTAGTGAGCTTTGCGCTTCTCAACATAGCTTTCCATTAAATATTGATTATTAAACAGTACAGAAAATCATCATCAGGCAAGGAGTGCACCCCGCTGAGAGAGAAATCCCCCCAGCTGATCCACTCCCCTCATTAAACCACCTCTTTCTGTACCTATAGGACTAGGTAAAGTAGATGAAAAACAACAAAGGGTACTGGTTAGGCGAGATTGTCCCCCCAAAGCAATAAAAAAGTGTACGAGCCATGAACAATCATGATGATATTTTTTCCCCTTCACGGTTTCCTTATTTCAAAACCACACCCCCACAGGTAACCGATGCCCCAAGCAGGCTCGGCAAAGAAACCAGTTCACAGGACTAGTTATGTTGATTCCTAGGACTGTTTGTAGTAACTGATTAGAGGGCTAAGATTGTCTTTAAAAGCAGGCAGCTGGTGGGGAGCAGCTGTGGGAGTCGATTTTGAAAAGACCATGAGAGACAGGTCTATAAAAAGAGTCACAGTGTAAACTTCTGGATGTGGGCATGTTTACACAGACACACTATTCTCCCCTGCACTCTTCTACAGCTATTTTTCTTCCATAAAATGTTTCAAAAAGAAAGTGAGGTATGAATATCCCCATTTGACAGTTCTATCGTCTTTGGTGCATGTGCGCCCCTTGCCCCCAATTATTGTAGCATCTGTGCACCTGAGTCTCTTCTACTTTCGTCCTCACAATACCCCTTGAATTGACACGTGCTCTTCTACCCATTTTGCAGATAGGGGACTGAGGCAGAGACTAAATGAGTTCCCTAAAGGCATAAAGGGATTGTGCAGGTATGTCTACACTGGAGCTCAGGGTGTAATTTTTGGAGACATACCCGCGTTTGCACCTAACGAGCTAAAAAACAGGGAATCCACCCCAAGCCAAGATGCTGTGTATGTACTCAGAGCAGCTAGTCCCTCCCACCAGCAGCTGCACTATTTTTGTACGCACACTCGATCACGCATCTCCCCCCAAGATGGAATTTGTAACCCCAGTTACAAGCAGAGACATACTTTGTGGCATCCCAGGAAATTCAACACAGGTCTTCAAAGCTCCAGATTAACAACTGAATAAGTAGGCCATCCCTCCTTTTTGGGGGAGGGGAAAAAAGCCTTGAGGTACAGAGAGGTGAAGGAACTTGACCAATGTCAGTCAGTGACACAGTTGGAACTGGAACCCCAATTTTCTGACTCAGTTCTATGCCTGTATCCACCGGATTGCATTGCCTCATGGATCCAATAAAATGATAAAATCCAACAAGCAAACACCGTCATTACAGACTTTGTGATGGTCAGTTATTCCATATAATCTTCAAAAAATCCAAAACAAATAGATAACCGAAAGCCTCGCTCTCAAATTATCCGAGTTAACATCATCATTTTCCAATCCTCCAGAATATTTACTGGGAATATTCTGAGAATCACAGGAGATTTAAGGACACATCTTTAGCTGGGTTGACTAGCTCAGAAATGAGTGATTAAGGAGAGAGATTTCACAGAGTTGCTTTTTTCATATCTTGTAAAGGTCAGTGACTATAGTTCTCTTATCCTCAGATAAATTCTGAGTGCATTTCACATATATATAGGCTCATCCTCTTGAGAGAGTTTGCTGCTAGAGAGAATAAAATTTGAATTTATACTGCACCTTTCGTATTCCAGGTACCCCTGTGAACTTTATCATAATGAAACCGGATGCCAGCAGCAAGTGGAAGGTACAAGCAAACAGGACAAGTGTCGTCTGCTCATAAATAGCCCTGAACCAAGTCAGGAATATTAGAACTCGGTTTTAGTTAGAGACTGAAGAACGAGCAGGGCAGTATTCTCCACTCTTCACGCAGTAACAAACATTATTTAAGTGTGGCCTTGTCCAACCTGCCTTTTGGTGACAAAACAGTGAGCGCGTTTACTCTGCAATGCGACTTTTGTCAGGAAAAACACCCAGTTTGGACAACAAAAATCTTCCACCCGGTGAGGAACTTTTGTCTTTCCCCCTCCCTTTTTAGTTGACAGAGAGCCAGTGTGGACTCTGCTGTTTGTTTTGTTGAGAGTACCCACAACTCCTGCCCTGTTGGCTCTGCTCAGTGTTCTGTGATCTCTGCTGCCCTGCAAGCCTGCTCCCCTCCCCTTTCAAAGCCCTCGAAAGTATCTGACAGCTGAGTGAGCTGCTCCGTTTGGGGAACAAACAAAGAGCAAACCGTTCTTCCCTGCAAGGAACCGAGCGGAAGGCAGGTTGCTGCTGCAGGGGGAGAGCTGAAGAGATGGTTGTGCTGCTTTGACACTCGTCTGCACTGAGAGCTACCAGGGACTCCCAAAAAGCATAGGGATCAGCCTAAGGTTAGACTGCACATCTGTTCTTATGGTTCAGGCACTGATTTCATGAGAGAGAGTTGCCCACCGACATCTGGAGATATTTAAGAACAGGTTAGATAGACATCTGTCAGGGATGGTGTAGATGGAGCTTGGTCCTGCCTTGAGGGCGGGGGGCTGGAGTCGATGACCTCTCGAGGTCCCTTCCAGTCCTATGATTCTATGATCTGGTGTGAGGTCACGCAAGTCACTGAGGTGCTTAAAATACCTTTAAAAACTGGGGTCTAATGTTAATCAATTTCAATGGGAGTTAGGCTCTTACATCCAATTCACATTCTGGGCCTCACTCTCTGGGTGTGTCTACACTACAGCAAGACACCCCACAATGGTCTGTGCTCATTGAGTTGGGCTCACAGGCTTGGGATGCAGAGCGGTTTAACTGCTGAGACCTCACGGTTCAGGTTGGTCCCTGGGTTGTAGGACCCTGTGAGATGGAAGGATCCCAGAGTCTGGGCAGTAGACTGAGCCCCACTGGCCTACGTTGGCTGGCACAGATGAACGGGATCATCTGTGGGGGTTAATTCCAGGGTAGACAACTTTCTCTGTGCCTCAGTTCCCCATTGTAATGCTCCTTCCTGACCACAGAGAGATGTTCTGAAGGTGAATTTACCAATATACCATCATAAGGACATTGTCTCCTTTGAATACCTTCTTAAAATACTCCTTCACCTCCTCTCCACAGCTCCCCACCCCAAGTTAGACAGCTGGCACACAGTACCCGTCAGTGCAATTTCCCCGCTCTCATTATTTTGCACTGCTCTGTCTCTCTCTCCCCATCCATTAGTTCATCTGTCCCCATTTGATTTTAAGTTCTTCAGGGCAGGTACAGCCCTTGTAATGCTCCAGCACATCAAAGAATGGGCTACTAGTCTATCACCAAGTGGTACAACAATACAAATAAGAACAATACCCAAAGCAACAAGACTTGCTGAAAGTCTTAACACAACTTTCTGATTCAGAACTGAGTGAGTGTCTAGTATGACTGTCACTAACATACCTATAACCTTCTCCCTCCCCTCTGTAAAGCTATTTCTCCATCTCTCTGCCTCTTCACACGGTCTCTGCTTGAAGAACTAATGAAGTATTGAAGTAAGGACAGAGGTGGAAGGATGATAAATGTGGTCAAAGCTGAACACAGTATCACCTACTAGGCCCGCAACGCAGCACCTGATAAAGGACAAAGCTTTTTCCGTATTTATTTTCATTTCTGAGATATAAAATAAAGCCTCTTTTATTGTGTGGCTAGTCCTTACACAGCCTGGGGAAAGAGAGATGTGTTTGTCACTTCCTCTTACCGATAAGACTTGTATCAAGGTTGCAAAGGAAGGAATTGTAATTTTTCAATTTAAGTGACTGCTCATATCAACCGGAGTCTCGGTTAAACAAACCCCCAGTGAAACAAGAGATAAAGAGCAATCTATTAGTATATCAAATAAAAAAAAAGTTTCCTATACTGTGTGCCCCTAATTTTTTCCCTGATGTGCTCTGATAATTACTTATAAACGAGCACAATTAATACATTTTCTAGCCAATTAGCCTGAAACAAATAATTGCACTGACTTGCAATTATTAGGTTGATGAGGAATTGGCAAAGATTTTTTGAAATACCCTATCTCCAAATCATCTGCCTGATCCTGAGACTCTAAGAAGTTGTCAGCAGCTAATATAATAGTCTTGGGCTCTGCTATATGAAGAGTGGTGTAACGTACACATTCATGATGTAGGCACATGAAAATAGTTTAAAATGGTATTTTCACCACTGTGGCTTCCTCTGTTAATTTATCAGATTTCATCCTCCCTGCTGTTTAATTTGCTTTATATCGGTGCATTTGCTGGTTCAGAAAAACAGACTGAGCACCAAGAATCCTGTATGCTACTCCCAGATCGGCTACATATTGAAGCGGGTTCACTCACTTTTTTTTCCTTTTGGCCCGGCTCTTCCCTCTAGGGTGGCCGGTTGGGGGAAATAGCTGGTTGCTTAGATGCCCTGTTTGGGTGTGGTGTTGGCTTCAGGGCACTGCCCTTCGTCAGTGACCGCTCCTCGGTTGCTCCGCACCCCCTTCTGGGGGAGAGTCCATGTTGTTGTAGTCCACTTCTCCTCCGAGGTCCTCCCGACGCTCGGGGACCCCCCCCCCAGTTCTTCTCCCTGGGGACTCAACTCCCCTCGTGCTGTCCTGGCCTCAGGCCCCCTGCCAACCCCTTAACAGCTCCTCCCGGCAGGCCGCAGGATCTCCAGGCCCCTACTCCCTGGCCACAGGTGCGCCTCTGCCTGCCCGGTTGCCTCCTGGACTTATGGGCTAGAGCTTCCCTGGCTCAGCCTCCCCCAGCTCCCTCCTTGCTAGCTGTGGCTGCCTCCTATGCAGCCCGGCCCTTTAGGGCTGCCTCCATTGCTCACCCCCAGCCCTTCATGACGGCCTCCTATGCAGCACTGGGCCTCCGGCCGTGTAGCCTGGGTTCCTCCTGCCTGAGCCTCCCTAGTCCTGCCCTCCTCCAGGGAACCTCCTTCTTCCCTGGCTGTCAGGTCTTAACTGCTCTCTCCTCCAGAGCAGCAGGCCAGTAGCTCTCTCTCCTCTCAGGAGCTGTTCTTATAGCCCTCAGCTGGGCCCTCCTTCCTCCAGCTCCTTGGCCCCTTAAAGGGCCAGGGCAGGGCAACACCCTGCCACAGTATTCTCTCAGTAATTGTGGGCATGTCTTTTCTGCCTCAACTTCCCTATCTTTAAAATGAGACCACTACTAATCCCAACACAAGATTCATCCATTTTTATTCACCAGACTGCTCTATAATTATGATTAACCATGTGTCACCAAGGAGTGTCCCTTTCATGGCACATGGTGCATTACGGGGGGAGTTGGTAGAAAAGAATGATTATTCCTTATTGGGAAGCATCAGTCATCTTCTCAAGAGAAGATGATGGCGATGGATTGGCCATACACTGAGGAAGCCACCAACTGGCATTACCAGACAATCCCTATTCCGGAACCCACAGGGAAAAAGGGGAAGTGGAAGGCCAAAGAATAGTTGGAGAAGAGACCTGGATGTGAATGTGAGGAAAACGGGCAAAAGCTGGAGAGAATTAGAAAAGGTGGCACAAAACAGAGAGGCTTGGAAATAAATTGTTGATGACCTATGTTCCCATGGGAGCTCAGGGCAAAGAAAAAGCAGCAGCAGCAGCAGCAGCAGCACGTGACATTGGGAGCTGTCAGAGGCTATGTCCCCTATGGGCAGCCGAGGGCGGCGAGTGGACCATGCAAGTGGCTCTCCATCTCAATGGGCCACAAGATTGCTGTAACCAAGACAGTCTTCCAGGATAGCGTAGTTTTGCCAACTGCACTTGTGCACCTAGAATTTGCAGGGGGTGCCGACTGCTCTGTAGCAGCACTTGGACTGGAGGCAGAGGGAGTTCCCGGCTCTCTCAGTCAATGTTTCGCTTCCTGGGCCCTTGTATATCACCTGGGTAATGTGAGTAGGGAAAAAATGATGCGGATGGAAACCAGTGGAATCTGGCAACCCTGCCGCGGGGGGGGGGGGGGGGGGGGGGACAAACAAAATATCTTGTGGACCACACACAGAACCCTGTTGGGTCACATGAGGCTTGCAGATCCTACCTGCCCACCACTGGGTTACCTCCGCCCCCTGCAAATACAGACGGACACGAACTAACGAGCTTGAATAAGAGCAGTGCGGCAGCAGCCATAGGTCTGATTCCACCTGGGACACTGGGTATGTCCTGAGGCAGCAAGCAAATGCTGCCGTTGCATCAGTGCTCTTGGTATCGGAGCTAGCTAGCAACATCTGCACACACTGCTCTTACGGCACCACAGAAACACCCTAGGCTAGGTCGACCATTGCTTTAGTTCACTCATACATCTCCCTGTAACATCTGTTTTCTCCATGACGCAGGCCGTCCTCGCTAGAAGTCCAAGATACGTTCCAAAAAACTTGGACTTTTAGCGAAATAACTGTACGCAGGCAATTTTTTTCCCCCGTGGCTGACTTCCATTAGCACAAATTAGGGGGAGAGGCGAGGATTTGTGTGACTGAAGAGCAGGAAATGGGAGGACTTACAACGCATCAGATCCTACAAGCGTCAATGACTTTAGTATGGAACGGATGTATACCCGGGCGACTTACAGCGGGGACGCGCTGTATTACGGCTCTTTCACTTCAGACTGGCATCTCCTAAGTAGGGAAGGATGTTTGTGGCTGGAAGGGAATGGGAAGAGAGAAATCAAGGGAGAATAATGTCAGAACTTTGCTACTGATTTCTCTGGGGGAATATAGGAGAACAACATGTGAGATGTTCCTAGCATATGGGGCATATGGTGTCCCTAGGCTCTGTTTGCCAGAAACTGGGAATGGGATACAGTGCAGGAATCCCTTGATTGCTTGCTCTGTTCATTCCTTCTGAAGTACCTAGCATGGCCACCATCAGAAGACAGGACACTGGAGTAGATGGAGGTTTGGTCTGACCCAGTATGGCTGTTCTTATGAGATTCCAGGTAGAGTCTCTCTTGGCTACTCTCTTGCTTTGAAATGAGTTTGAGTTCAATCAAACAATTTACATATGAAATACGCTGGCATCCATGCAACATGCTCAGTTCCTGTTGGCTGGAAGAGTTGGGGGGGGGGGGGGGCGGGGGAGGGATTAAAAGGTCAGACATTGTTTCAACGAATGTTCTGCATGGCACAGGGGTTAACTTAATGGACAACTGTATTTTTAGTGTGACACCAATGAAGTCAGTCAGTTATTTCAGGGACGCATGGATTTAGCCCACTTAGTTTACAGGCCGCGCATCACATCTGAGATGCCAGAGACAGCAGCGTGGGGAGATTGGTTTGGCTGCTTCTTCAAACTTTAGCTTCTTGTCGATTTTTCTTTGTGTTCTTAAAAAGAACAAAACCAAAACCCTTTGGAAATCCCAAGGGAGCGGTCCTGACCCCTCCTGCTATACAACAAATTCCGTGTTCAGGAGGCCAGTGTGAATGCCTTTATGACCATTTTCACTCATTTTTCAGACTGCTACGCAGAGCTCATTATCCTTTTATTTTGGATCTTCGGCGAGGTTGTGTCCTGACATTTCCGTCTCTCCCTGTCTCGAGTTATGAGCTGGCTGGCCCTGCAGTCTGGATGCGCCACGTGACCTTGTTCACTCATCTGGGCAAAAGGACTCTGATGATGATCCTTATGGAATGGGAAATCAAAGGCATTCAATTTCACACTTGTGAAGCCAAACACAGAAGAGCAGCAACCGCCAGACTCCTCTCTTCCCTTGGAAATTGGATGGTTTAAGTGTTTCTCCTGGCAGGTTTTAGAGAGGAACAAGCGATAGAGAGAAAAATGTTGCACTGAGAGCATTAATACCACCGCTGATCAGCTTGTGCAGCTGCGGAGCGACGGTTTGTTAGGAGGGGCTGAGATTTCACTCGGCATTTATAGAGTAGCCAACAATTGTTGAATAAAAGAGTAACATTCAGCCCCCATGCAGAGATCTGGCACAAAGCCTGCACACTGTGTGACTCCCAATGAAGCCGGAAAAGTAAGGCCTAAGGAATCACAGTGACCTGATGGTGGTTCTCCGCATAGGCTGAATTCTGGGCTTTTGAGCCAAAATTCCCACAACACACAACAACAAAATCCCATCATGCAATGAGCCTGCAGCTGATGCAAAGGATATTGTTTTGCCTATCCACAATGCACTATGCTTTTAGCAATATCACCACGTGCGGTTGTGTAGAGGCAAGCAGAGGCCGAAGTGGTGTGAACTCATTCCTCTGAAATAGCTGAACTGCATTTATGAACCAGTCTTATACCAGTGCAGCTTCTTTGTGGGCCAGTTGTCTGGCCTCACTGCAGCAAAGTGCTTGAATAAGCTTGAGTCCAACCTCCTTTAGCAAAAACACTTAAACATGTGTTTAACAAAATGCCTAAAGTTAAACATATACTTAAATGCTTTGCTGAACAGGGAGAAGAGACACAGTGGCAGCCAGATAACCTTCTCTACCGACTTGAGATTGCACGAAGAACAAATGCTACATAATAGAATTTTAACCCGACATATCCAGTTTAAGTTAAAAAAAAAAAAAAAACTACAGAAAGATGCGAAGTGAATCTGAGACCTGTGGAATCCGGTCTGGTTGTTCCTTGGAAATCCGGTTGTTCCTTGGAAATACCATGCAATACCGCACTGTGAACTTCTGGTCTGTCAGGCGAGGCTGTCAGCAGTGGTAGGTGGCAGAAGAGAAGTTGACTGGATTATGGAAACTAAAACTAACATTCTCAAACCTGGAGGCCTGACCGGGGGGAGGGGGGGGGTGCTAAATCCATTCTTAGGGACAACTATATTAAAAGCCCTGCTTTTCAGAAGCGTTGAACACCCATTATTCCAGTTCCCATTTAATCTGGTGGGCAAGTGCACCCCACATTTGGGGGAAAAAAACCCAGGCTACTTAAATATAGATTTAGAAAAAGTCAGCTTGATTTCCCTTATCCACAGGGATTGCCCCTGTAGCGCACGATGGTACCAATAGGGGAAAGGTACCACTTTGGTCTCATTGTATTTTGCACTACAGATAAGGCTGGAACTATCCGCTCCCAACTCCACCCCTTCTGTCTGAGACCCCGCCCCTTCTGGGAGCATGGTGCCACCCCCCTCCCCCCCAAACACACAAGCCCAAGCGGTTCTCCCCCCTGAATACAGGGCAAAAAGTTGTTTCTGTTACCTGTCCAAACCCAGTGGGTTTCCACTTGCGCAAACCTCTGCTCCTAATGTGATGGAATTTATTTATCCATATTAGCACCTCCCCAAACCATTTCCCTGCTACCTTTAAAAGGATGATAACCCACACTGATAGGAGGGCCGTCTCCGATCCATTCCCTGCTGATATAGTGAACGGGAATGGGTAGGAGCTACTTGTAGCCTGAACCCTTTTGTGCCGACACCACTAGTGACTATAACAGCAACGACAGGCAGCAGACAGAGCGAGCAAGTTGGCAAAACGTGCCAGGAAATATCATCACTTCTGACTCGCTCCTCACGTGGTGCCCAGTAGTTTAGGCTGGGCTAATGAACTGGCAGAATAAATCGGCACAGGCTAGACTGGCACTGATGCAAAAAATCTTTCTGCATTTAGGTGAATGTTCCAACCAATCAAAACAACAGGGGGCGTTTACCACTGTGAACTGGGCCTGCCCAAGACCTTTGTACAACTTAAACCCCTCCCATGTTGCCCATCGCTGGGTAGGACTTGGGTGATGACTACACAGGGACACAGTTTTTGAAAAGGGATGGCTCAAGATAACCAAACAAAATTTGTCTCCACACAAGACTGCAGACAGAGAACTTGCTGCTTTACAGAAATTTCATCACAACAGAGAGGGAAGGGAAAATACCTACTGACTAAACAGAAAGCGGGAAGAAGAAAGAGCAACATCGGAACATCCACACTGGTCAGACCTAAGGTCCATCTTGCCCAGCATCCTGTTTTATGACAGCAACCAATGCCAAGTGCCCAGAGGGAATCAACAGAATTAAGTGATTTATCCTATTGCCTATTCCCAACTTCTGGCAAACAAAGCTAACATCCTAGCTAATAGCCACTGATGGTCCTATCCTCCATGACTTTATCTTGCTCTGGCTTGAATTCTGTTCCAGGCTTTCTCTTCACAACTTCATCTGGCAAGGAGTTCCACAAGTTGGCTGTGCGTTGTTTGAAGAAATACATCCATTTGTTCTAAGCCTGCTTCTGAATATTTCCACTTGGTGACCTCTGGTTGTGTTAGAAAAAAGAACTTTTCGAAATATCCATCTAAAATTCTTTCAGCCTGTCCGGTAGCTCATTTTTGCTGTTCCTCTCCAGTTTCCTTCCTGCCATTCTGGCACTGAGTTGCTGAGAACTGAACGCAATATTTTAGATGTCATCTCATCAGTGCCAGGACAATCCCATGCCAGTTCAAGAACACCACTGGGGTTTATGGCTTAAAAAAAATGTATCTATATCTATATGAATTATGGCTGTCATCCAGGATATATGATGACAGCTATAATTTCTCATAAATCTGGTTTTCTACTTCACACAGATCTGGTTTACTTGATGGAGACTTGAGATGTTTTCTACCCTTTCCCCTTCCCGCCCCTCTTTTAAACGAAGACTCTCGCTATTACCTTATGGCTGTTATTTATTTATTTCTCCACTCCTGACTGGTGAGAACAGTCAACTGTTTTCTTCAGTCCCAGGAGAAAACCCTCCAAAGCTAATGACCCTGCCAGAGGTTCATTCGTTGCAGTAAAATGTCAAACAAGGTGCTTTAAGGCATTGGAATTGGCTGGAGAATGTGGCTCTACGTTATTTTTTAGAAAAAGAATTAAAGGTAGGTCTGTCAATTCCATGCATTTAAATGTCATTCTCGTCTTTTTTGTGGAGTTTTATGTCAGGTTGAATATAACAGGGACTCCAAAAGTAGGAGCTAATGGAACTGATTCTGTAGGTAAGTACTATTTTCCAGGGGTGATGTGGAAATGCAGATAGATTTGCTGACGAGCCACACGGTTAAGGTTGTTTTTATATTATTATTGATGTTGCATGGGGGAACTCAGCCAGCTGCAGTGCAAATACAGGTGTGGTCAACCAATGATCTGAGACACAGAAACACAAAATTTCCATTCAAATACCGATATATAGCTCACAGTCACATCTCCTGCATGCACCTACTGCTGTCTTTAGGGGGAGGTTTAAAAATCCAGGTCTTTACTACATAGGGTTAAGCAATACAAATGGTTAAAGGTCTAGAAGGGAACACTGGGTTTGTTTAGTTTGGAAAAGAGAAGACTGACAGGGGATATGGTAGCATCTTTCAAGTACCTAAAAGGGTGTTACAAGGAGGAGGGAGAAAAATTGTTCCCCTTGGCCTCTGAGGATAAGACAGCAGGCAATGGACTTAAACTGCAGGAAGAGAAGTTTAAGTCGGAGATTAGGAAAAGCTTCCTAAATGTCGGAGTGGTTACGCACGGAGTGGTTACGCACTGGAATAAATTGCCTAGGGAAGTTGTGGAAACTCCATCACTAGAGAGACTTAAGAGCAGGTTGGACAGACACCTGTCAGGGATGATCTAGATGGTGCTTGGTCCTGCCGTGAGGGCAGGGAACTGGACTTGATGACCTCTCAATGTCCTTTCCAGTTCCAGTAGATCCCATGATTCTATCTTGTGCGTGGGAGTGGGTTAGCCCTGGTGATGCAAGATAGACTGACTTCAGCAAGTCAATGTTTGTCCTGTTTGTGTCTTTATTCATTAGGTGCTCGATTCACCCCGAGTAGCATCATGCCACATCACGGCCTCAAAGAGCTACAATTCTTCCCCTGCGTCCCTTTCTGCTGAGCTATGCTGGCAAGTTACAGAGGTGGGGCCAAGCTTCTCTCTGTCCTTTCTCCATCCTGTCTCCATGAACTTGCTTCAAAGGTGATGTGTCTGAAAAAAAACAGTCCTTGGCACAGCACGGGGGAGCGGAAGTCCCTGATGACTAAGGCAGGGGGAGAAAAGTCCCTTGATGGCCGGCGGAATGTCTGGGGGGGGGATAGAAAGCCTTGATAGATGGCACCCCCATGCTATGAGCTCCTCCACACTCCCAACCCCACACTTGCACCCCTACATCCTCAGACAGCCTCCTGCTCTGCCCACCCCACATCCCAAGACCCTACCTTATTCCTGCACCCCCCTACACACCACCAGCCCCCTGCCCTGAAGAACCCAGCTAATGCTGGGTACATCTTCCGGGGCGTGAATACAAAAAGTAATCGCACCTTCATAGTTTCGGCAGGTTTTGCTTAATTACATGGCAGTTCTATTTCTCTCTGCCCTTATTCCCGCTCAGTAAGAGCTCTCCTTACCATCTGCTGATATTTAATTAATATACACTAAATGTCCTACTATATTATTCAATCTCATTTAGAAACTTTGTTGGGATCCCGATCCAGGGGAGATGAAAAAGGACCTCTCTTCTCACGTTCAATTATTTAGATTAAAAAAAAGGGAATTTGTTAATTAAAGAAGAGAGGGAAGGAGCAGAGAGGGACAGTTGCTTCTGCAATGGGGTGGAAGAGAAAAAATTCCCAGAACTCTTTTTGCAGATGGGGGTTATCTCACATCTTGAATTCTTGAGAAAGATTTTATAAAAGCTGCCATGAAGACAACTAAATTAATTTCACAGTATTGTCTTGCTGGGTAAAACAGGCCAATCACTATAGCTAGCAAAGTCCCTGTGCACTTACAGTACCACGTGTAAAGTCTCAGGAAGGTAGTCATGTTAGTCTGTAACTTTTAAAACAAAAGTAGTTCTGTGCTGTGGCACCTTAGAGACTAATTTTTATATAGTTCATCATGATGAGCTTTCGTGGGTAAAACCCACTTCATCAGATGTGTTGAAGTGAAAAAACAAACAAACAAAAACAGAATCCAAGACACGTAACAGCAAAAGGCTTTTACTTGTCAGTCTAATACAGTTCATTTTCTTCCCTCATTAGCAAAAGAGCAAGTTTATCAAGTTCAGTTTAATATATCGGTAGATGTGTTTTACTTTGTAGAGAGCAAACGGTCTAATTTTTTTCCAGTTGCCTACAGCAAACGATTCGCATTAAAGACTGAAGCCAGCAATGATTTGTTAAAAAACTTCACCCTAATAGCATTAGGTCTGCTCAATGATGTTGTTTTCAATATGTACAGGTTATAAGCAAAACTACGGCTGCTGCACTGAACTGCCCACTGTGCATGGATTACAAGAAAACAACTTTTAAATACTTCAAAATATAATTACAAAATTAGGCCCCATGGAACCACAATAGCTCAATGCAAAAACCCACCACCCAAACAGCATTAAGGACATGATTTTAAAACAAGTGCCTATTGCAGCAAATCAGTCAATGGGAATTTGCTGTAATGTGGAACTGGAACTTTCTTGCAGCCTTCTGGATTAGCAGACATTAATGCTACCCTGGTTAACGTCCTTAGTAGCAGCCTTGATCCTTTCGGGATGAAATCCTGACCTTAACTGGAGTTTTTCCATTGAAATCAATAGACTTCAAGGAGACCAGAATCTCCCCCCCCTTGTCAGACTAACATGTTTAAATCTCTGCTGCAGAAACGCATCTCTCTCGTACCCAAAACAGTAGATGCAGTAAGACTCCAATAGTCCAGCATCCAATAGTCCGGCACTCCTGATAGTCCGTCATCAAAATGGTAAGAGCCAAAGGATTAATGCCCACAAAACAGATATCAGACAAGATCACAAAAAAAAAAAAAAAAAAAACAGTTTCTTGCCATTTTAACCAGAAAGGACACTCTCTCAGGGTATGTCTACACTACCCTGCTAGTTCGAACTAGGAGAGTAATGTAGGCATACCGCACTTGCAAATGAAGTCCGGGATTTGAATTTCCCGGGCTTCATTTGCATAAACTGGGCGCCGCCATTTTTAAATCCCTGCTCGTTCGAACCCCGTGCCGCGTGGCTACACGCGGCATGAACTAGGTAGTTCGGACTAGGCTTCCTAGTCCAAACTACCGTTACTCCTCGTGGAAGCCGCGCGGCACGGGGTTCCAACGAGCAGGGATTTAAAAATGGCGGCGCCCAGTTTATGCAAATGAAGCCCGGGAAATTCAAATCCCGGACTTCATTTGCAAGTGCGGTATGCCTACATTACCCCGCTAGTTCGAACTAGCAGGGTAGTGTAGACATACCCTCAATGACTTAAACCACCTGCATTCTGCTACAAAGACCTTTTACATCTGCACTTGAAAGGGAATCCTCTGAACTGTCATTCATGTTAAAATTCGACACTCTCCGGGAAGGAATGAACAAACACTCAAACTATCTTACCCATTACCAAGATAGCTTCCCCAATTATCACCTCTAATACCATTAGCTCACAGACATCCCACTCTCCCCACCTCCAATATCTTCAATTCACAGACACTTACCTTCCTTCCTTCCCCCCCCCCCCGCATCCCCCTCCTGTTCTGAAATGTGATTTGTCCTTTTCATATGTGTTCATTTTTTTAAATTGTATCCTTTAGTATTTATGGTTGTGACTATTTTCTTCCACTATTTGATCTGAGGAAGTGGGTCTGGCCCATGAAAGATCATCATCTAATAAACCATCTTGTTAGTCTTTAAAGTGCTACATAGTCCTGTATTTTGCTTCAGCTACCCCAGACTAACACAGCTACATTTCTATCAGAGCCTAGTGAGTGAGCTTCGGCAAAAAATGAGTCACAAGGTAACAGCGGCAGCAGCTGAACTGAGCAAAAAGGGTAAAAAAAGGCTTAAAAAAAACTAAAACATTACAGTATACTGTATACAGTATGTACAATAAAAAGGGTTAAGAACACTTTATATACAGTATATAATGTATACAGTATATATATACATATACATATAGTGTGTTTTTTTATATATATATATATATATATATAAAAAAAAACACACTATCTTATAGTACCTTCTGATAGTCTGACATATCTGATAATCCGGCACCACCTAGGTCCCATAGGTTCCGGATTATTGGAAGCTTACTGTAAATGGAATATTATTTACATTTTAGTGATGCCCTGTGGACCCAAAGATGACAAAAAAGGACCTACTTCCCCATCAGGTTCAAACTAGAGCCCACAATAGCATTCAGTTCTCTTGTCTTCCAGCCCAGTGTCCTACCTTCCGCCTGCAGCTTGCTTGTTTGTTTGAGGAATGCCTTTCATCATCATCCTCCACCACGGGCTCAACGCACGTTGGTGTCCGATGCCTCTCTCGCTATTTCCTTCCATCTTTATCTAGTGCGAAGTGGCTTAGTTTCTGTAGACTAGCTCCGCACCAATCTACTAGATCATCTACCCATTCTCTGTGGGGTCTGCCCCTCCTATTCAGACCATCTAATATGCCGAATACCAGGGTCTTCATTTTTCGCTCGTCGTTCATTCTGCAGATATGCCCCAATAGCTGTAATGTCCGTTGCATAACCTTCTGCAGTAGGTTCTCTTTCACGTGGGACTATAAAACCCAGGAATCTTAGAAGCACATGCACCTCTGATTTTCAATAGGACGTATATTCTTAAATCTCATTAACCCTGCCAAAAATCCTGCCTCTGGGCAGGAACACAAAAATGTCCTTGGAATATTTAATATGAGGGATTTTTCCTGCACTGAACAATTTCCGTCCCCACCAGCACTAGCCTCCTTGAGGATGCATCTCAGGGTACGTCTAGACTACAGGGCTTTGTCGACAGAAGTTTTGTCGACAGATACTGTCAACAAAGCTTCTGTCGACAAAGAGCGTCTAGACTACATTCAGTTCTGTCGACAAAGCAAGCTGGTTTGTCGACAAAACCCTGTAGTCTAGACACAACCCTACATGCAATAACACCTTCTGTCGACAGAACTCTGTCGACAGAAGGCGTTATGCCTCGTAAAATGAGGTTTACCAGCGTCGACAAAACTGCTGAGTTCTGTTGACGTTATGTCGACAGAACTCAGCGGTAGTGTAGACGCAGGTATAGTTTTGTCGACAAAAGTCCACTTTTGTCGACAAAACTCTGTAGTCTAAACACACCCTATAGTAATTTTCGGGGGGTATTATAAAGGCATCCACATCTGCCTATGCTGACCCATGGAGGTCACCACAGACACAAGGGTCCGATCCATGCAGATCTTAGCACAGAACAAGCGCCATTGCTTGCAAAGTGCTGTAGGGCGAGCTGACTAAAAAGCAATGCAAGGTATGTTTTGTTGGCAATACATTCTGTTGAAGAGAACAGGAGGCCCGGCATGATGCCTATCTATCAATTATCCCTCTCATATACACTGGGACAAATGCAGGGATTAAGATTTTTATTATTTGTACTTCCTGGGTCTGATCCCACACCTATTAAAATGAGTTGAAAGGCGGCCGACTTCGGATCAGCCCCTCTATGAATTCTCCTCTGCTTCTTTTACCATTGCCTATTACAACTTTTCATACAAATAATGGAGTTTAGAAGAGGGAAGGATTTGGTTCTCATTAGAATTGCGTGGTGCATTTTAAGATGAATGTAGTGTAATTAGACACACCTGTTAGAGGCTAAGCTACCAAGAGGCAGCTTTGATGCAGATTTAATAGCCTCTCAGACCATGATAATCGCTACCAATTCCAGGTTGAGAGACTGCAGGCAATTACTGGACTTCAGATAATCATACTGCTAGAGCACGGCCTTGTGTTTGCAACTTTGGCCAATCAGCAGCGGCTGCAACATCTCATCCAAGTGAAAGCTGCTTAACCTTAGAGGGATATTTACAGTCTTACCTGTGCAAGACTGTCTCTATCTAAACTAGCTCTGAAGCAGCCTCTACACTCCTGAGGCAAATTAAAAATGAAATCCATGAAGAATTGACAGGCAACTTCCTAGAACTCTGAAAACTCTAATTATGTTACAATACCTTTCGAATGGCTTACCAAAAATAATCTCTCTGAGATTTGAGGACTCCAGGCTTGGTAGAATTTCCCTATAGAGCTCTACTTGATATGCTCTGGAAGTCTCCTACATTGCACATTAATGCAGGAAACAATTGTCAGGTTTTGTACTGCTTAATTCATTACTTTGTTTTACTTGTGCAGACACCCCCCGCCCCCATCAGCGGTAATATGGAAATGTTTCATTTACCAATTTAAAGCCTGACTACATCGTGCTATAGTCCGTAAGCGTGTCTGCTAGCTAGACAAAGAAAGAAAACCTTGGATACAAAAATATGGGAAAACTAATTAAGAGTGAAGTCTTGCTGATGCCACTGAAATAATTGAAATAAATAATTGGCAGGAAGGCTGGGGCAATATTTAGAACATTAGGCGGGGACTCGGGAGATGTTTCAGTTCTTGTAAACGCTACAGATTAACTATGTGACCTTGGGCAAGTCACTTAAGCGCTATTGAAAATGTTACCCCAAATGACCTTTCCAAGTGATTCAGAAATTGAGGAAGCTGGTTCCCATTCACATTCAATAAGGTTTTAGGCTCTTATGGGTGGGATTCACAGAGGTATTTATGTACCCGATGCACATTAACATAATGGGAGTTAAGTACTTAAATACTTGTGTCACTCTCAGCTTGTGTGTTTGAATCACTTTTGAAAAGGAGATGCAGGCTTGAAAGTTACGAAGGGCTTGTCTGCACTACGGAGAAGATCGACCCTGCCACAGTCGATCTTTCGGGGTTTGAATTAGCGGGTCTACTAAAGACCCGCTAATTCCAGTTGAGAGGGCGTTCCCATCAGTGCCGATAGCCCTGCTCCTCATGGAAAATAAGGGAAGGCAATGGAAGCGTTTGCTCAAATTGACCTCCTGTGGTGTGCATGGCACCAAAACTCGATTTAAGATACTTACTTCTGCCATGGTTAATATCGCACTGTCTGACTTAGCTAACACTAAACATTTCCCATCCCTCCTACTTCTCTCAACTCTCATGTAAGCAAGTTTCCCTCCTGACCACCACCCCAGCAGCTTCAAAATACCCCAATCTTGGTCCATGCTTCATCCAAAGAATCATAAATCCTACAACTGGAAGAGACCTCAGGAGTCATCGAGTCCAGCTCCCTGCCCAAAGCAGGTCCAACCCCAACTCAATCAACCCAGCCAGGGCTTTGTCGAGCTGGGATTTAAAAACCTCTAGGGATGGAGATTCCACCCCCTTCCTACGGAACCCATCCCAGCGCTTCCCCACCCTCCTAGTGAAATAGTTTTTCCCAATATCCAACCTAGACCTCCCCCACTGCAACTTGAGACCATTGCTCCTCATTCTGCCATCTGTCACCACTGAGAACAGCATCTCTCCAGCCTCTTTGAACCTCCCTTCAGGAAGCTGGAGGCAGCTATCAAATCCCCCCTCACTCTTCTCTTCTACAGACCAAATAAGCCCAAATCCCTCAGCATCTCCTAGTAGACCATGTGCTCCAGCCTCCTAATCATTTTGGTTGCCCTCCACTGGACCCTCTCCAATGTGTCCACATCCTTTCTGTGATGGGGGGGGGGGCCCAAAATTGGATGAAATACACCAGATGTGGCCTCACCAGTGTTGAATAGGGGGAAATAATCATTTATCTAGATCTGCTGGCAATGCTCTTCCTAATGCAACCTAATATGCCATTCGCCTTCTTGGCTATAAGGGCGTCCTGTTGACTCACATCCAGCCTCTCATCCACTGTAATCCCCAGGTCCTTTTCTGCCAAACTGCTACTTAACCAGTCGGTCCCCCGCCTGTAACAATACTTCAGAGTCTTCCAGCCCAAGTGCAGGACTCTGCACTTGTCCTTGTTGAACTTCATCAGATTTCTTTTGGCCCAATCCTCTAATCTCTCTAGGTCACTCTGGATCCTATCCCTACCCTCCGATGTATCCTCTCCCCCTAGCTTAGTGTCATCCACAAAATTGCTGAGGGTGCAATTTATCCCTCATCCAGGTCATTAATAAAGATGTTGAACAAAACCAGTACTAGACCCGATCTTTGGGGCACTTTGCTTGAAACCTATGGCCAACCGGTCATTGAGTCGTTGATATTGGGCCCAACATTCTAGCCAGTTTTCTATCCACCTTACTGTCCATTTAGCCAATCCATATTTCCTTAACTTGCTGACAAGAATACTGTGGGAGACTGTATCAAAAGCTTTGCTAAAGTCAAGGTATATCACATCCACCACCTCCCCCGTGTCTACAGAGCCAGTTACCTCATCATAGAAGCTAATCAAATTGCTCAGGCATGACTTGCCCTTGGTGAATCCATGTTGACTGTTCCTGATCACTTTCCCCTCTTCTAAGTCCTTCAAAATGGATTCCTGGAGGATTCCCTCCATGACTTTTCCGGGGACTGAAGTAAGACTTACCAGTCTATAGTTCCCCGGATTGTCTTTCTTCCCTTTTTTAAAGATGGACACTCTGTTTGCCTTTTTCCAATCATCTGGAACCTCTCCCGATCGCCACGAGTTTTCTAAGATAATGGCCAAAGGCTATGCAATGACATTTCCCAACTCCCTCAGTACCCTCCGATGCATTAAATCCGGACCCATGGATTTGAGTAGGTTTAGCTTTTCGGAATAGTTCTTAACCTGTTCTTTCTCCACTAAGGGCTGCCCACTTCCTTCCCATACCGTGTTGCCTCCTGTAGTAGACTGGGAGCTGACCTTGTCTGTGAGGACAGAGGCAAAACAAAGCATTGAATACTTCAGCTTTTCCCACATCATCCAGTAAGGGCTCCACAACCTCCCTCATCACCCTCCTATTGCTAACATGCCTGCAGAAACCTTTCTTGTTACCCTTCAAGAGCTGTGCCATGATCACATTTAATGCTCTTCCAAAACTTGACCACCAAAAAAGCCAGGGGGATTAATAACTGTGACCCTTACTGATGCAGCAGGGGTAAAACCATACAAATTCTTTCAATATTTCACAGGCTTCCTTATCTGCTTTCACAAGAATCAGTCATTCCCACAGATTTTTTTTAAACATCTTGATTTAATTATCTAATGTGAAGCAAGGGATGAGGATTAGCTGCTGATTAAAATGCTTACAGAAAATAGATATGATTAAGTGGAGTAATCCTCTGGAAACCAAAAGGCTCCATCAGATAGATTTTACCATGTGGACTGCACCCAAGCAATCAGCAACGCTTCCTACATAATTTTGCTTAAGAGTCCAGACTTCTTGGGGAATTCAATGAGATCTGACCTGCACTCATGTAATACGATAGTCTGGAGTGAAAAAAAAAATCATCAAAACAAAACCTTCTCTGCAATATCCTACCATTTAATGAGGGAGAATAAGCACTCGAGAATGTATGCTGCTGGATTTATAATGCAGAACTTTCCATGAGGTATTTTATTAATTAATCTTATTTACCAACCCAGAGAGCAGCTGCCCTCTCGGTTGCCCTGTTCCCATTTAATAGCAGGCAAAGAAAGTATAACTTCTGTAGACGGTAAGTCTTGTTTCTAGGTTTCCTTCTCTATTCTGAACTAGCAGAATGAGGCCTTGAAGCATGCTCTGTGGCAAAAATTCAGCCCCACCGCCCACAAAGCCTCACACTGTGGAAACTCCTTCATGAAACCGAAGGACGAAAAGCCAGAACTTCAAATAAAGCTGTTCGGTTCAGGGGCTGGGCTGACCTCCACACTTGTTCAACCCATCCTGCATACCGAGTGACCAAAAGCTGGTACCACCTGATAGCTGTGTGTCAAACTGGGGCTCTCATGCCAGTTTCCAGAGAACAAGATGCCCCAAACACATACAACCTCCAGAACATCACGGGAGCGGCTTGTGAGGAGTTACCTCAGCACCTGCATACGCTTGTGTCATTCCTGAACCAGACCATGAGATGAGCCACGAATGGCCATTACCTGTAGGTCTTAGGATAGGCCCCAGCGATTCAACTAGGATTCAGCCAACCCACGGGTGATGACCCACACAGGTGAACACAAGGCAGATATGCCTGAAATCTGACAACACCAGGGGTGCGTCTAGAGTACATTCCTCTTTCGAAAGAGGAATATAAATGAAGGAAATCGAAAATGCAAATGTAGCACAGATTTACAAATCTCACACTTCATTTGCATAATCACGTCCGATCGCTTTTTCAAAAAAGGTTTGTTTTTTTTAAAAGCAGTCTAAACGTGCTTCTTTCGAACCTCATTCTCCCCCCCCCCCTTTTTTTTTTTTTTTTGTTTTTAAAAGATTCTCCTTCCATGTCTGTAATTAGCTGGCACAACTTGTTGGATTCAGAGAGGCCTTGGATTGAGTGGGATTTCAGAGCCAAAATCCCATTGACAGTCAATGGGACTTGGGCCCGTAAGTGCCTAAATCACTTCTGAAAAGGAGATTTAGGCTCCTCGGCTAAGCAGGTGTTTCAATGCCGAGTGCAGTCAGACCTTTCAAAAGCTGGGCCTCCCTCTCTACAGGACCGGTCCTGCTGCGCAGGATGCCAGTTCAAATGCATCAGTTTTTATTAATCCTGGCCAAGGCCTTAAAGAGCTCGTAAGAGCACCAATGGGTCCCCGGAGAAACTAGGCAACATTATTTGAATATAATTCAGAGAGTCAGCCAGCCGGCCTCTCTAGCACTGTGCAAGTACTTTTGCTATGAGGAATAGCAGCCATTTAGTGGCAGGCTGGGATCCTTGGATTTAGGAGTATTCCACTCCCACAGCTGTGACTGAGCTGGAGATGGAGGCTGATCCATGCAGAGTCTAAATATCAAAAGCCGAGTCTAAATAAAATAGGCCTGATCATTCCAGGGGCCTTTAGTAACTCACGGTCAGATTAAAATAAGGCTCCTCCCCTTCTGGATTCAGAAACAGGATCTTTAGGAAGAAAATAATAAAAAGGCGAGGCTTCTGCTATACAAGAATCCATGCTCGCTTTCATTCTGACCCCAGTTCTTGCTGGGACAGAACTAGTAGCTTAGGGTGTGTCTAGACTACAGGGTTTTGTCGACAAAAGTGGACTTTTGTTGACAAAACTATACCTGCGTCTACACTGCCGCTGAGTTCTGTTGACATAAGGTCGACAGAACTCAGCAGTTTTGTCGACGGCGGTAAACCTCATTCTAAGAGTAATAACGTCTTTTGTCGACAGAAGGCATTATGCATCTACACTGTCCTTTGTGTCTACGCTGTCATGTCGACAAAGCGGCTTGCTTTGTCGACAGAACTGGATGTAGTCTAGACGCTCTTTGTCGACAGCAACTTTGTTGACAGCATCTGTTGACAAAACTTCTGTCGACAAAAGCCTATAGTCTAGCCGTAGACTTAGTTACTTTCTTAGGACCAATTCAAGTTGTCTCACAGAACAGAAGCATCAAACATGACAATTTCACCCACTTTGCACTACCCTAGAACAGGGCACATAACCCTGGACATCCAGATATTTGCCTTGTTTCACTAGAGTCTGATTACCAAGCACTAGCAAAGTCAGTACCAACTAAAATTTCAGATCACGACAAGTTGACACTGCTCTCAACACTGAAATAGAAATGCAACGTAATGTGTTCACATTCTACGGTAACATGAGCACACGAGCACTTTTTTCAGTCCAAGTGTGCAGAGACACTTGTGTCTTTTTATGTCTGATTTTAAGCAAGTGGTTTTTATAGTGAGGAGAAAGCTGGGGTATGCAAGGCGAATTAGACTGCTGGGGTGGGGGGGGTATAGCGATCTGGAAAGGTTGAGAGCCATTAGTATGGAGGACTCTTCTATGGCGAAACATGTCCCTGGAGTGTTGATGTGATAAGTAAAGTTCATTTGACACTCTGTGAGGGCTACACCTTTCCAGAGAGGTTTCCTCCTGGGCTCTACAGCTGAGTTAGCTATTGCCCAGACACATCCCTGTGGCCAGGGGGACTTGTGCAGTGCCCTGCCTCTAGTAGCCCTGGCCCACCAATAGGAGGGGACAAAGGGGGCTTAGCGATTCAAAAGGGCCTGGTGCTCCCCACTGCAACCACAGGAATAGTAGCAGCCGGAGCCCTGGGCCTCGTAAATCACTGATGGAACACCACGCTGCATGCTCCGGGCAGCTGTCTGGACGAGTGCGGCATGTTCCGCGTGGCACTGAGCACCACACCTTCTGCAGGAGTTCCTGCCCTTTTGGGGAGCACAGCGCCCGCTCCGTCCCCCTCTTACCCAGACACATCCTCAAGTAGCTCCCCCACCCCCTTCTCACAGGCCTCCTAAGTTGTAACACACACTCTCAAGCAGCACCATTGTCTGGGGCTCCATTCGGTCAGAGTCCTTAAATAAATCACAACGTTATCCAACGCAAAACCCCCAAATCGCACTCAGTCGGAACCTGCCAGGTCCCAGCCACCTCTGGTTTGATCCCAACTCTCTCGCTTCACTGGCAGCTCATTGGTCAGCCACCTGAGTGACCTCAGGAATAAGTCTTAAGTCCCAGGTCCTCCAGCTCCCCGGCGAGACAGCCTGCTAAGGCCAGAAGAGGCCACCAGAATGTCCCTCTAGTCCAGGTGTGGGGAACCTCAGGCCTGCTGGATCCAGCCCCCGAGGCTCAGAGCTGGAGCCGGAGCACCCAACATCTACTAGGCTGGGCCCCGCTAGGCTCTGGTGTGGGAGGGGAACATAGGGAGGGTCTCTCTCCAGAATTGGGGGCCACGTCAGTGAGGGGTTTGTTTGTTTTTGGTTTTTTGCTTCTCACTTGTGTGCGGCTCCTGATCGATTTTTCTGTGGGTCAGCAGCCCCCCCCATCCAAAAAAGATTCCCGGCCCCTGCTCTAGGCTAACCTTCTGCATATTGCCGGCCATAGAACCTCGTTTGAAACGGAGCCCAAGCCTCAGGCTCAGCCACTGAAGTCCTCAAATTATAGTTTGAAGAATTCAAGTTAGAGAGAATTCGCTGCAGAGGAAGGTGGGGGAAAAAACAACCAAGGGTTTTTGCCAATCTGGTCATTCTTTCCCAGGACCAAATGTAGCGATCAGTTAGACCCGAGCATGTGGGCCAGGCCCACCAGGCAGAGACGTGGAAAAGAAGTCTCAGAGTTGCTACAGAGCCCGCCCCACCTACGGTCCCTGTCTCTGGGTGTTGGGGATTGTTCCTATTGGTAGCTATCAATGGGCCACATACCTGTAATAGTATCATAGAATCCCAGGGCTGGAAGAGACCTCAAGAGTCATCCAAGTCCACCCCCGTGCCCAAAGCAGGACCAACCCCAACTCAATCATCCCAGCCAGGGCTGTGTCAAGCCGGGACTTAAATACCTCTAGGGGTGGAGATTCCACCCCCTCCCTAGGGAACCCATCCCAGCACTTCACCACCCTCCTAGGGCAATCGTTTTTCCTAATATCCAACTTAGACCTCCCCCACTGCAACTTGAGACCATTGCTCCTTGTTCTGCCATCTGCCACCATTGAGAACAGCCTCTCCCCTTTCTAGGCAGCCCCATCATACCACCCCCTCCATGAATTTATCAAGCTCAATCTTGAAGCCAGTTGGGTTTTTTGTCCTCCCTGCTTCCCCGAAAGGCTGGTTGAAACCTTCACCCCTTTTATAGTTAGGCTCACAATTAGGTGACTATTTCTAAACTGGTTGATGGCCTCTGTATAGCCGTTTGTTCTTGTGTCCAAACTGCCTCTTAACTAACTCCTCTCCCTCCCTGGTATTTATCCCTCTGATGTATATGCCTTTCCTGTCTGCTTATTTAAAACACTAAACCAAATAAAATGGGTCTAGTAAGATTTACTTCACGGGGCATTGTGAGACTAAATTATAATGCAGGGAGGGAAAAAAGCGCTAGGCATACAAAACACTGCTATAGAAAAGAAACTTTTAAAAAAGATTTCTAAGCTGATTCTACAGTTGGAAAAGAATAAAGTACACCTGCCTGTCTAGGCTCTTCTATTGTGTCCCTGATTGTGGTTTCTGAGCACTAGAGGAATATACACCTTTGTTTGTGAGGCAATGTTGCATTATCTAGCTACACAGAGAGACCAAAATGCGGGTCTCAATTTCAAAGCAGTTCCAATACTTGCTGTGGAAAAAACAAGCAAAGTGCTTCTCAGCAGGAAGGTACACGCTTTCCCAGAAAAATCATTATCTGTAATAACACTTCAGAACTACCAAATATCCCAAATGTGGGATGTTGACACCAAATATTTTTCTTTAAAACATTTCTCCCCCCCCCCCCCCCCAACCTCCTGAGCATAGTTCTTACAGCGCCTGCAAACGCTTCAAATGCTGATGACCCAGGAATAAAGCATCAGAGAGAGACACATGTCTGCTAGAAAAGCTTTTCTCAGTGACAAAACCTCTTAAGACATTATCTTCTTTAGTGTCATTTCCTAATAAAATAGGAAGCCAAAAATAAATACAATGTTTTCCTCCACATTTGTCTCTAAAGGCATTGAAACAACTTTTTTTTTTGAACTTTCTAAACCACTATTACAGAGATGGTTGGGTCTGAAAGTCCTTTTACCTACTTATTGATAATCGCTTGTTTTCCTGCCACTTTTAAACTGTGTTTCGGCTTTAGTGGAGATTCCTATACAAATGGAAAACAACGTTCTATCAACCAGCTCATCTTGTCTACTCTTGTCTCATGGTCCTGGTCTACACTACATGGGAAGGTCTAAGAAAGATACATAGCTGCAGTTACGTAAATTACATAGCTGGAGTCAACGTATCTTCAATCCCCATCCACACAGAAGGAGGTCGACAGGCATTATCTGCAATAGGAGATCATCTCTCCTCCCACTTTTCTATTCTCCTTTAGATGGCAACTAACTATCTTCCCTTTCAAAAACAGGCTGGCCATTCATTCCTTATGAATCATCTTGCAATTTCTCAGCCTTACAATTGCAATTAATGTATTTTAGGATCGGTTTTGAAAGAAGAAAGTGAATCGGTTCAAGTTCATTTCTTCACCGCTCCCTGTAACATCAGCGCAAGCTCATGTATGAAACTGACTTGGTTGGCAAAATATAAAGGCAGATGGATTTCAAGTTTAAGGATTCCAACCCCGCCTCCCACCCTCAGGAAAGGCCAATAATATGTGCAAAAGCATTAACATTTGGGTTTCGCAGAGATGAGCCCCGTTTGTATTCACTAATAAAACATTGCACCAATGTTAAATGTTAAACCAATTGAACCCACTAATTGCCAAACGGCTCACAAGATAGCCCACGGCAGTTCTCAATCAAGAGATGTTTACATCTGTCCTAGAATCCATGTCATGTTGCCCCATTGTCTGCACATTCAATACCATGGTTAGGTGAATTATCTGGCTCTCATTAAGATGTAGCAAGACCCTGGCATTGGGCTACAGCCAACTTTGCCCACTCGTGATGTTAGGGAGTCCCGGTGTATGAGGTTTTCTTATACCCTCAGGCTATGTCTACACTGCCAATTTTTGAGACAGAAAATATGCTAATGAGGAACTCATCTGCATGAGCAGTGATCTCATTTGCATATTTTCTGCCAATCCATTTTTGCACAAAAACAAGCAGTGTGGACATTTTCTTTTTGCACAAAACGCCCTTTTCCCCCAAGATCGGTGTATCTCCTTTTCTGAGGTGTAAGGATCTTGCAGAAAAGGGCTTTTTGCGCAAAAAGAATACGTCCACCCTGCTTGTTTTTGCGTAAAAACGGATCGGCAGAAAATATGCAAATGGGAACACAACTCATGCAAATGAGCCCCTCATTAGCATATATTCTGCTGCAAAAACTGGCAGTGTAGATGTAGCCTCAGGTGTCTGGAGTCCTGGATGGAATGAGACCCATTTTTTGGGTGCAGAAGAAAGCTTGAAACCTTGCGCCTCAGAAGCCAGAATGCAAAGAACCCCTAATTTTTAAATCTTTTTTCCCTTCCCATGTCTCACTTTTCAATGCATTGGATTGGCAACACTTCCTCTGTTCTCCTTCCCCCCCTTGTAAATCAGAGGCTACTCAGTTGAAGTCAGTGGACCAACAGCAACATGGACAGATGCAAGTGACCGGAGAACAGCCTCGATCTCTAACCGGTTTCCACGTTCCCTGCAAAACTCTATTTTCTCTCTGCTCTTCGATTTCTAACCAAGCTTCCGCGAAAGCATGTTGTGGTCTGAGGATTATTTCCCGCCCCTCTCCCCCTCCCCATCCCTCAAACTGAGCTATAATTAGAAGGCGAGCAAGTGATACAGCTCACGGCCTGCCTGCAAAGGTCACTCATTCTGAGTGTTAGGGCAGTTAATTAAATCCTCACCTGATCAATTTACATCTTCCCATAAACAGCTACAACTCTGATTTATCATTTTTGTTAGTTAAAAAATAGCCCGTTTCAAAGGAAGGACTATAGCGGAGCATGAATAGCTGGTAATCGGGGTTAAAGAGTGTCTGGCTAATTCATTACCTGCATTCTGTGCAGAGATTATTATTTTTGGTGGCATTACGGAGGAATCTCCTCTCTGTCCACTCCAGCTCTCTCCTCCTGCTGCCGCGCCTGTAGTTTAGGTCCAAAAAGGAAAGCTTTTCTCTTGCTATTCGTTTCCTATGCTTTTTCATCTTCCATCTTTCCTCTTGCTATTTAGAAACCCACCTACCATGGTGGCCTAGTCCCAGGGAAATAAGAGGGCTATGAAGCCAACTACAACTCAGTCCCTAAAAGCAAAGGGCGCAGGGGGAATTTAGGTTTGCTGTAGATACCGCCCCCACTGCAAAAAAAGCCCCAAACTATCAGTCGATCCATTTATCCCCACTCAGAGCCACATTACCTTGATCCAGATAGTTGTAGTGCACTTCAGTTTGGCTGCCTTAAGGAAAAAAAATCCCTGTTCAGCCTCAGTACTCTGAGAAGCAGCCCATTAACAGCAGATGCGTAATTGTGCTCTGCTGAGTCTTTCCCTGCCTCTATTAACTCCTTCCCTGCCCTCAAGATTCATTAGGTTTATCGGACCATCACGGCATGTTTAAAAATTCTAAACATGTTAACATAGATCATCCGAAGCAGTAAGGGACTCTGTCTGCCAGCTGGACAAATACTTTCCATATGTCATTTTGATGTAAGGCACTCCTAAGTCTGCTGCTATGAGATACAAAAATACTGGGGGAAGAACGGATGGGGGATTGAACTGAAATTTTATTACAGAGAGGGGTGGGACTCTCAGAATATCGGCTTGCTTCTGAAATTCTCGTCTATCTTCCTTCTTGGCTCATTTACAAAACACACACAGGCACCAAAAACCAAACACTACACGCAGTCCAACTGCAACCCATTGCATGTACACACAAAATCAAATGCTAAACCCAAACAGAAATGCGATCACACACCAACAAGCAAAAGAGTTTTCACGGCCCACATCCAGGCCCTAATACGTGAGCATGTGTGCACCCACATCCAGTCAGAAAGCACTCGTGCAATGAGTTTGTTAGTTACCAGATACTGGACCAGAGTCTGATCTTGGCTACACCAATGCACAACTGCGGAAGGCAGATTGGATAATCCTCTTCCCAGCCTTCACTGTCTTTGGGTATGTCTAGACTGCATCCCTGTGTTGGCAGAGGGATGCAGATTAGGCAGGTCGACATTGCAAATGAAGCAGGGATTTAAATATCCCGTGCTTAATTTGCATTAAAATGGCTGCCGTTATTGCAGACTCAGCACTTTGTCGGCAAAAAGAGGCCGTGTAGAGGGGTATATTCTCCCATATATTCACTTGCACATGGGGATAGCCAGGCGGAAAAAATCCACACTTCTATTTCTTCCTTCCGAGTGTTTTCACATTTGGGGGACACATCTCCGCTTGTTGTAAATGGGTGTGGATAATTTGGCCCTGGCTCTCTCTTTCCATCACCCCTCCTCCACATCGCAAACTAAATCCAGGCGCATTTGCCAAATACTCAGTATGTCCACTGAAAACAGGGCGGATCGCACATCCTCTTCATTTCCACCCACGCTATTGTAATAGTCAGTATAAGGGGGGATAGCCAGACGGATCTAGATGGATACTAAAAACTACAGCTCGTGGGTCTTAATCTCTGCAACAAAAGCAGCTTTAAAACCTCTACGCCCATCCCTCTCCAGCTGGATGAAGTACAGCACTGTTCTCTCATTAAAACCAATGATATCCCCTGCTCCCTATCTCTCCACCTTCTGCATGCCCCTTTATTACTGAACAGAGCTGCCGTCTCACTAGAACTGATTAGTGGAAAAAAAAATGTTCAGGTAAGAGGCTTCATTAGGAACTGCTGCCTTCCCTCCTCTCAAGCAAGCACCTACATTCTAATTTATTGGCCAGAACTAATGAACTCAGTACAGGACCTAATACTCGTCCTTGGGGTGTAGGGAGGTAATTTAGACAAGTGCAGACAGAGGTTACAAGGGAGGAGAGGGACGTAGGAGAGGATCGGGAGGGCACAAACGTAAGTATAAAGCTTGAATTCATGCCCCTTCCTGGTTTTACAGACTCCCCCAAGTTTCCTCCCACGCCCATGCTTTGTAATGCAGAAGTGCTGAAGCTCATTATTTCAACTGGGCATAATCAGTGATCGATCCATGAGCGCAGCCTAGACCTGCCATTAACACACATGCTACAGGACGAAATTCATCTCTGGAGTAGCTGGCTGGTTTAGGACCCATTGACGTCCCTACAGCTCATGGAGGAGATTCACAGGATGGCCCTGGACAGGGATAGTTTGCAAAAGGGTTCCCCATGCCCCGCCGCCTGTAGTGGAAGGGGTGTGTGGTGTGTGAGATCTTACACTGGTTTCAGGTACGTGACTGCTGAAGGGTGGTCCTATGGGATCCAGAAGATGGATGGGTACAATCCACCCACATCGAAAGGACCCTCCTCCAGCCTAAGGGGAGGATTCTAGAGAGTCCAAGACACCATATAATTACGGGGGACAAAGAACAAGAAGAACAGGGGTAGGAGTGAAGGTCAAAGGGCTAAAACAAGGGAATCGGATGGGGACACGGAGCACATTGCCTTAGACTGGGCCCACGACTCCTTGAAAGCATCAAGGGAGCCAGCGGATGCCATCCAGAGGAACCGTGCCTGGATGCATGAGTGGATACAAGAATAGAAATAGGTCCCACAATTGTAGCCAACTTTTTGCCCCCTGGTCTGATAAATGGCTACCTTGGCCATAGCCAGGAGAAAGTCGACTAGGAGGTCCACTTTGTGGGGCGATGGATGGGGTCTGCCTAAGGATGGTATGGGGCAGGTTGAAGTGATAGCATCCCTCTCCCTACGTGAGGGCTTGGGGCAGCCACTGAGAGACTGGGAGATGATTTCCATTCCCTTCATCTCTCAAATCATCCCCACTCAACACAGAGCACAAGTAACTAGGACGTGTGCAGTGGATGTATTGGGAGCGGGTTTTATTCTAAGGATTCCAAGCATGTTGCAAACATTCTGTTCTATCACGATGCAAAGCAGTGCGGAAAATTATACAACCTCCTCCAAAAAAGGAGGATGGGGAACTTATTAACCCAGAACAGCAACAGATAAGCTCTTACCTACCACTTTTCACCCACAGGGCTCCAACTTCTTCAGCATAGGAGAGTCACTTGACTTTACAACAGAAGGGGAACTAGGAGACACAAGGGAGTGGGAGATAATTTTCCTAAGATCACACAGAAGTTAGAACAGAATCATGGTCTACTGACTCCCACTTTGGGGTCCTCTTCACTGGGATGCCCTGCTTATTAACCTACCAAAGCTGTAGATTTGATCTATGTTGTGGGTTTAAATTGAGACTCATTTTATCTCCCACCCACCCACCCAGAGCTCCAGAGGAAAGTACAGTTTCTTGTACATTTGGTAGCTAGCACTCACAGTGCTCAGCAATGATAACATCGAATAGCAGGCAGAAATCCTGGTGCTAAAGGGTCCCTGCCCTAGAATATCATTGGGATGCTCTATGTGTCTTGCTTAACACCATTCACCGTAACTGGTCCACCAAGATAATGATACTCTGCAGCTAATATTCCATTAATTTGTGCTCTAACAAATTACACTCCCTGTCCCTCTTTTGATGGTGACAGTGCTGCCTGGGCTAAACAGTGTCCATAACCTTTAAGAACAGACTAAAGTTTCAGTCAATACAGACTAAGGAGACACAATTGTTCACCTTTCAGAGACTTAGGCCACGTCTCCACTATGTGAAAGACTGAGGTTGCTGTGATCAATCTTCCGGAGTTCAATTTAGCAGGTCTACCTAAGACCTGCTAAATCAAACGCAGAGGGTGCCATCATCAACACCAGCATGCCTGCTCGCAAGGAGTAAGGGAAGCCGATGGAAGCATTTGCGTGGAAACTCGAATTAAGCTGTGTCTTCTCCAGCTACATAATGAATGTATCTGAAGTTACGTATGTTAATTCAACCTTCTTGAATAGTGAAGACGTGATCTTAGAGAGCTTGGAACATTCAAGCTGTAGAGCTCTCTATTTAGGTAAGATAGCTAGACACTGTCCTATGAAAGAATGGATTCACATTTACACAACAGGTGGTTGTGTGCTATTCTGGCAGTACTGGACTTAAATTGCCTTTACACACATTTTAAGGAACATCTGGTGTGAACTGCCACAGCTCCATTGAAATCAATAGAACTACAGTTACCTCTCTCAGAGTGCTGGAAGGGACCTTGCAAGATCATAGAGTCCATTCCCTTTCCTTCACAGCAGAACCAAGTACCATCTCTGACTGATTTGCCCCGGATCCCTAAATACCCCCACCAAGGATTGAACTCACAACCCTGGGTTTTACTAGGCCAGTGCTCACACCACTGAGCTATTCCTCCCCTTGGTTGACTAGACCAGCTGAGGATCTGTTCTTCAGCAAGATGTGACGTAGCTGTCAACTAAATGAGAACACATCCATACTGTTGTCATTACACACAGTACGCCATCTCCAGGTCACTGACTCTCACGCTCTTTATAACTAATATACACACCCTGTCAATTGAGAGGTATCTAGTTCATCTTACCATACCTTTGCACTTCATACAATCTGGGGAGAGAACTAGGCTGTAACGTACCATGAATGTAGAGACCATTAATTACTTCTACAGCTGTGTAAACTACCCTCATATTGCAAGACTAATTAGGAAACATTAGACCTGATTAACTGATCAATGACAGGGGATCAAAGGAAGTCCTACTTGTTTCTCCCTTCCCTCACGCAACCACACATATTTTAAAGGTAAGCAAATGCTTACATGCTTTACTGAATAGGGATGGATTTAAACATGGGTTTAAGTACTTTCCTAAACTGAAGCTGCTATGTCCCATCTATAAAATGGAAATTATACTGCCTCCTCTCTCCTCCCCTTCGGCCAGGTCTATGCTAGACCCCGCAGCTCAGCTTAAGGAATGCAACTCCATCTGTGAAGTTCCGCCAGCTTCCCTTACTCCACACAAAAGGAGGAGTACCGGACACTGGTGGTGGCACACACTGAGTTTGATTTAGCGAATCTTAATAAGACTTGCTAAATCAAACACCAGAAGATCAGATCAATCGCAGCAGCAGCGATCTTCCGTTTAGTGTACACAAGACCTTAGATTGTGAATTCCTCAGGACAGAGACCATCTTGTACCATATGGAAGGCACCACACACACACACACACACACACACACACACACAGGGGCTGTAGACACTACTAGAATACAAATAATAAACCTGTTATGAGGCTGGTTGAGGTTTCATTTTTCTTTTGAATCATGATACTCTTAGAAACCATGTGGGCCAATGGTATCACCTCAGTCACTCTATATAGCAGCCAAACACGGTTGTAGACATAATCTAAGGGCTTAGCTGTGGTCAAACAATAATTTCCAGATCAATGAGCCTAATGTAATATTTATGCTGGCTTCCTGCTTTAATTATGACAAGATTGTAAGACTAAGCTGATATTTATTTTTCTTGCCGACGTTCAGCGGTGGGCAGTTAAAGAATGCATGTCCCTTGCAATCACAGCTTTCAAAAACATGCTGTAGTTTAACAGTTCACAGCATAGGGAATGACATGTAAGGAGATGTTGCCTAAGATGCTGAATGGCTAAGCAAAAGCAACACACTTAAGGATACTGCCAATGAGCAATTTTGATGCCGTTTGTTTCTAGAATATTTGTGGCTTTATCTTTTACCTTCTTTCCGCAGGGAAAAAATAGCTATTTCCATAAGGAAAAGAAAAAGAAAAAACCTACTAAAACCAAAACCCCATGCAGAGCTATATAGCGCCCACTGGCATTAGCAGAAGAATTTCACTGTGTGAAATTCATCCCCACTTGTAATCCTGCACGGAACGCTATGCAGCACTTAGGCGATCTTATAGCACTCAAGGGATGCACAGTGGCACATTCACAGGCAAGAACCTACCAGACCTGGATATACATACAGAAGTGGAGGATATGGGACTGACAGATTCCCCTACTTCCATTCTCCTGAAATCCCCTGCCACTCACCACCACATCACCCTTCCCACCCGCTACTCCACTTCGCCAGCCTCTCTTGCCTCATGTACCACTTAGTCCTATTGAATCCCTTTCCCAAAACTCCTTTCCATTCACAGCAGCCCCCAAACCCTTTCCCACTGGTCACCTCTCCTAGAAGGCAATTACATCTAGCTCTTCCCCTAGAAAATGTGGCTCTGGAGAGATACAAGGGGTTAGGATGCACTGGCAGAGTTAGGGGGGGCTATTTCCTGTTCACCATAGTCTCCAACCTTCCCCTCCCCCCCATCAACTCCCATAATCCCTCTCCTATTGTTTCCCCATTTCTCTGCCCCTTAATATAAAGCCCCTCCCAGGAAGTACTTACAAGTCCACTATTTTCTTTCCCAGGCTGGGGTTTACTTCAGCAGTGGGCAATAACTGGCCCACTGGCTAGAGGCGGTTCTCCAAGGTTAGCCCCTAGTGGGCCACTGCCACTGGATTAACTTGTACATCTTCATGTATGGGCTCTTGCAGCTCCCATTGGCTGCGGATTGCAATTCCTGGCCAATGGGAGCTGCAGGAAGCGGTATCCCTGACTACGCCACTTCCTGCAGCTCCCATTGGCCGGGAACGGCAAACCACGGACAATAGGAGCTGCAAGGGCCTGAACTTGTGGAGGGACCGGTAAATAAAGCAGTTGCCTGGTGAACCACTTCCATCTTATAGACCACCCTTGGTCTACATACATTTCACCCCACATGAAACTGCCACAAAATTTCCTCAAATTCTAGCTACCTCCGGTCACTCAATACCAAACTTTTTTGGGAGCTTAGGTGTCGGCTTGTCATGGATTTGTGTTTAGCAACATTCATTGAAGTCTAAAGTAAGCCATCCAGAGATCTCCGATTCACCCAGTCATTAGTACTCAAATTAACAAGGCGGCAGAAGAATTATTTTTCCAGGGGCAGAGCCTGTAACTTGGGAACCCCTCGGTCAAGCAATTCAAATTTCAATCACTAACACTTGCTCACCTCCCCGGGAGGTACACCAGATTTTAAAAGCAATCTGATTAACCATTCTGATTTTCGTGCACTTACAAGAATCAAACAGTAAAGCATACAAAGTGGTGGGAATGGAAGTCCTCTCGCTATTTTCCTGTGTTGGTTCATGCTCAATGTAATTTTTTTTTAAATCGCTCATCTCTGGTTAGATTCCCCAAAGACTTAGGACGGGAGAGCAGGGGAATTTTTTTTGGGGGGGAAGGGCCCAGGCTAGTAGATTTTGTGTACTCTAGCCCCGTGACAGCGTGGCAGGGGCTGGAGTTTCAACACGGGCTACCCAATGTTGGGGGGAGGAGAGCCCTGAGTCTTGGGGAGTCCCCACTTCTGACTTTGGGGATAGCATGCAATACCTTGGGTAAAAAACTCATAAGATTGAGACCACTTGGACTCCCATCACATCAATCAGTTGATCTTTAGTCACACACGGACCCCCCTACTCAGAAAACTGCTTTAAAAATATAGCCATGTTCTCTCTGGAACCCCTGACTCAAATGACTAAATTTGGTTCACCATCCCTTTGCCTGCAGCCCTCAGAAGCATGTGAGATTTCGTTGAACCACAGACTCTTAGAACGGGAAGGGACCGAGAGAGGTCATCAAGTCCATTCCCCTGCCCTTGAAGTCATCGTCTGACAAAGCATGCCCATTTTAGAGGACTTGGAAAGGTCTCCTTTTAAGGTTCTGTCACATCAGCTCTTGAGCTATTTATATACCCACTGCCTCTTCCCCCCCTCCCCATTTTTTTCCCTCCCAGCCCCCCGCCCTTCCCTGTTTATTTTTGGTTCTGGACATCCAACACTCCAGTCATCGGAAGAAGTGGGCTGTGCCCACGAAAGTGCACGATACCAGCTACACGTTTGGTTAGTCTTTAAAGTGCTACCAGACCATTTGTTGTGGCTTAAGTTGATTCTGTACCGGCTAACTCGGCTACCCCCCAAAGGTATTGATCTATAGTGGAGCTACCGTGGTGCTATGATATAATAAATTCCATGGTCTGAAAGTGCAGGGGGAGAGGAGAGAGAGAAGGATGTAAGAGAGAGAAATAAAACAATTTCAAGAGAGTAGATGCTGCAAGTCTTTAAACTGCTCACTTACAGTGGGCACAGTTCAGAGAAGATGGATGGTCACATCTTTGCAGTATTTACCTTTATCTCAATACTGCACAAATGATAGTCCCTAGACTAGGAAGAGTAAATAATGTAGTAGGGATTGTAAATGACCAGGGGCCAACAGGCCTACTTTACTGCTGTACTTTGTACAATTACTCTGGAAATTTGTTTTCTATTTCATGTGAGGACTGATCCAGAAAGGGGAGTGATTTCAGCCACTCTTTTCTAAGATGCTGCCATCAATTACACATCTTCCCTCCTGGATCAGCTCATGCTTTTCCCTAACATATTGTCCAGCTGCACTTCTTTTCTGTCCTTCATAGCTTCTCCGTCTCCCCCGCGCTTGCACATCCTGCAGCTTCAGCTAATGGCTTAGCACTTCCACAAGCTCCCGCTTAGCCCTTTGCAGGCAAGGCTGTTCTTACAAGAACCTCCTTCCCTAATCATAGCCTTAGCAACAGCCTGGTGCATCCCCTTACTCAACTCCCTCAGCTGTTGGGAGGGGAGGGCACGGAACAAAAACAACTTACTTAAAGCCACCATACCCAGTGTGGTTACACTACAAAAGCAGCATCAGGATGAGTAACAGAGGAGACAGTAATAGCCGTGTACTGGACGGGGAGAAGAGATTAATAATATTGGATGATGGAAAATTACAAGCCAATTGCTCTTGTCTGCAATATTGACAGAAATGATGGGCAAATACTTTAGGCCAGGGCAGCAGGATAACAGAGGCAACTAGTTCTGCTTGTCACCATTATCTTCGATGGGATGCTGTTGGCTTCTTTTTACGACAGGTAGCAAGAAAACCCTTCGGCCTTTGAAAGGCATGGGTAGTACGTCTTTTTTAAACTAATCAACGCAGCACAGCTCTGGCAATGCGTTAAGCCATTTAAAGTCTGCCTCGAGTCAATAGCAATTGCAAAAATGTATCACAGCTGTCAGTCATGCTGTTCTAGACTGGAAGAGGGAGGAATAGTGTGGAGAAAGCAACTACGGCAGTGTTAAGGGAAGGAGTAAATCCCAGAAGAACTCGGGAACATGCTTTAAACTATGCTTTAATTTCGAAAAGGATACACAAATTCTTCCGAAGAAATACTTCATGGTATTTTAAAGCGGCTGCCTATTAACTTCATTGGGGCTCTGTATAGACTACACTTCATTTTTGAAACAGGATATGCAGATTCCATGGGAATTACATATCTTCTTCCGATCTCACTTTTGAAAGTGGGTCTTTTGAAAGTGAAAGTAGTCTGGACGCAATTTTTTGTAGAAAATCCACGTAAACCTCATTTTTTAAGGAAGAGCGGTTTTTCGAAAAAGTATTTCCCCCCCTAAAAAACTGCACCCAGACTACTTTCACTTTCAAAAGACCTGTTTTCAAAAGTGAGATTGAAAAAAAGATATGCAAATTCCATGGGAAATAAATTAAAAAATAATGTATAGTCTAGACATAGCCCCAATTAAGTTAAAAGGCAGCCGGTTTAATATACCATGAAATGTTTCTTCCTACCCCGTCGAGCTGTGGAACTCTGTGCCAGGGGATATTGAAGGCCAAACGTATAACGCGGTTCCAAAAAGAATTAGGTAAAGCTTTGGAGCATAAGTGCATGCTGGGGCGTTAGCCAAGATGGTCAGGGATGTAATTCCATGTCTTGGGTATATCTATGAACTTCAGACTGCCAGAAGCTCTGACTAAACAACAAGGGAAGGATCACTTGATTAATTGACCTATTCCAGTCACGTCTTCTGAATCAACTGACCAGGACTCCTGTCTGACAAAAGACTACCGGGCCAGAAAGACGACTGGTCTGACCCACTTTAGACATTCTTATGTGGGTTTCCCCTGCTCAGAGGGTGCATCAGACACGACTGTGTTCCCGAAAGAAATATCCCCTTGACAGATTGAACTGAAGCTGTGATAAGAACCATGGACAGACCGGTTCTATGTGCTAATGTTTCCCTTTTATGGTTGGCTTTGTTTTTCCAGATGGGTATTGAAAATAGAATCATTTTCAGAAGTGGATTTTACTGTTTCTGGGGCTTTTTTTTGGGGGGGGGGGCAGGAGGAATGCTAGAGGGTCCCTTTAACCAAACAGAGAATACAGAATAACCTTCAATGCATCTTTGTTTCACAAGAGATGTTAAGTGAGTGCCTCAAGTTACAGAAATTTCATTAAACGTGAGAATCACACCTTTCTTCTCAAGACGAGCCCTGCCAGAAGAGAAACAAGACTCCCAGAGGGAAAATTCAGCTAGGCTGGTCCCTCAATCCTTTCTCAATTTGCTCTCAAAATGTCAGACCATATATACCGAGGAGACAGACTTTGATACAAATTATCCAGTGCATATAGTGTACTTAGATTTCCAGAAAGCTGTTGACAAGATCCCTCACCAAAGGCTCTTAAGTAAGTTGTCATGGGATAAGAGGGATAACATAAGAACATCAGAATGGCCGTACTGGGTCAGACCAAAGGTCCATCTAGCCCAGAATCCTGTCTACTGACAGTGGCTAGTGCCAGGTGCCCCAGAGGAGGTGGACCGAAGACAATGATCAAGCAATTTGTCTTCTGCCATCCTTCTCCAGCCTTTGACAAACAGAGGCTAGGGAAACCATTCCTTACCCCCTGGCTAATAGCCTTTAATGGACATAACCTCCATGAATTTATCTAGCTCCTTTTAAAACTCTGTTATAGTCCTAGCCTTCGCAGCCTCCTGTGGCAAGGAGTTCCACAGGTTGACTGCATGCGATGTAAAGAAGAACTTTCTTTTATTAGTTTAAAACCTCCTACCCATTAATTTCATTTGGTGTCCTCTAGTTCTTCTATTATAGGAACAAGTACATAACTTTTCTTATTCACCCTTTCCACACCACTTATGATTTTATATACTTCTACCATATCCCCCCTCAGTCTCCCCTTTCCTAAACTGAAAAGTCCCAGTCTCTCTAGCCTCTCCTCATATGGGATCCATTCCAAACCCCTCATCATTTTAGTTGCTCTTTTATTAACCTTTTCTCTGCCAAAATATCTTTTCTGAGGTGAAGAGACCACATCTGTATGCAATATTCAAGATGTGGGCGTACTATACTTTTATGTAGGGGCAGTAAGATATTCTTTGTCTTGTTTTCTATCCCTTCTTAAATAATTCCTAACATCCTATTTGCCTTTATGACTTCCGCTGCACACTGCATCAATGTTTTCAGAGAACTAGCCACGATAACTCCAAGAACTTTTTCCTGATTAGTTGTAGCTAAATTAGCCCTCATCATATTGTATATATAATTGAGCTTATTTTGTTCCAATGTGCATTACTTTACACTTATTCACAGAGCTCGAAAATTATACAATCTACTTGCCAGTGGCGAGTAGATTGTAACCCGGAAGAACTGGATTCCGGTGATCTGCGCATCTGCTGGGAATGGGATGACAAGGGAGGGACCACTTGACGGTTCCCTGTTCTGTTCACTCCCTCTGGGGCATCTTGCATTGGCCACTCTCAAAATACGGGACACTGGGTGAGACGAACCTTTGGTATGACCCAGTCTGGCTGTTCTTATGTTCTAAATGTCTGAACTCCTGTAGAACCAGGAAGGCAGAAGGAAATAGGCAAGCCCACTGAAATACATTAGGACATTTTTAGAGCAGTTCCTCTTCCATATTTCACATGGCAATGACCTTGAGCTTATGTTTCTGTAGCACTTTAATTCCAGAAGCATCTCCAAGTGTCCAGGAACCTTTGCTTTATTGGCTGATTAGAAACAGCATACGGGATTCTGCCCTCATGCCAGTTTCCCATCCGGGTGTGGGCTTTGCTTTGTGTTTAGGATAGGGTCACATCACACATAAGCAATGCTTTGTGCATGAAAAAACACTCTCCTAGAGGTCAGAGAAAAGAAACAAAGGGTAATGGAAGTTGCAGGCTGTCAGCTCGATCTCCCAGGATTACTCCGGGCATTTCCACATCCCCCACTGTAATCTTGTGGTCTGGAAAGATTTTGCAGTTTTCTTCCCACGTGTGTGTCAGGCACCTTTCTCAGACATCAACATGGGGTGATCTGGAAATGCATACTGTGATCCACAAGCAACAGCAACACCATGGACACATGCCCCTTCCTATTAACGTACTCCTTCGCAAGGTGGGTTAGAAGTACAATCGGAATGCGTGTGCCGTATCTCTTCCTTCCTCCCATCTCTGCAAATCCATTCACCATTGAATGCGTGTTTCCCAGAATGCATCCTGCTGTGAAGGACTGTGAATCTGTTGCCCTGCACACTCGCATTAATACAGCCCCCATGGTCAACTTCCCCACGCCAAATTGTTACCGGTTGCAGGGCTGGATTAAGACCTTTAGAGGCCCTAAGCACTGAAAAGATTAAGGGTGCCCCCCATATGTAATTCAAAATAAAACCAATACTATACCATAAAATCTCTTCCTTTTTTGGGTGCCCCTGCTTTGCTGGTGCCCTAAACATGTGCTTAGTCTGCCTATTGAGAAATCCAGCCCTGGCCAGTTGGTTGCAAAACAATCTGGAGTCACCAGCTTCCAAACAGCAATTGCTACACGCTTTTCTACTGAGAGGGCAGCTCTTGTTCTGGGGGTTCTTGGGCCACAGGTCTGGGGCAACTCAGCCTGCAGCTCCAGGAAGGTGGCTTTATGTGCCTGAAAGTTCTGAAGCCACGGCTCTTCCTCCCACAGCTGTGCAAAGATGGGATCCCACCACTCAGTGCTGGTTTCTCTAGCCGAAAAGCAACAGCTTGTGTGTATTTACAAGGGATGTGTTGTCTGTCTCTAATCTAGTTAAGAGCTGTTCTTCTCCAGTCCTGCAATTAGCAGTGACTAAGGCATGGTTTGTTAAGGGACATGCATAGACTGGACTTGCAGAGGCTCAAAACATACTCAGCAGCTCTGTAATACTGCTCTTTAAGGGTACGTCTAGACTACCGCGTTTTGTCGATGGAAGTTTTGTCGACAGATACTGTCGACAAAACTTCCGTCGACAAAGAGCGTCCAGACACAACAGAACTCCGTAGTCTGGTCGCAATGTTACAGGCAATAACACCTTCTGTCGACAGAGTTCTGTCGACAGAAGGCGTTATGCCTCGTAAAATGAGGTATACCAGCGTCGACAAAACTGCTGAGTTCTGTCGACGTTATGTCGACAGAACTCAGCGGTAGTGTAGACGCTGGTATAGTTTTGTCGACAAAAGTTCAATTTTGTCGACAAAACTAGGTAGTCTAGACACACCCTAAGTTGGGTGACGGGGTGGGAGGATGCAGAAAAGAACAGGACACAAAGCTTAAAAAACAAAAAAGCGTGTAACCATTTCGTTCTACACTTAAAAAAAAAAAACACACACACACCCTGAATGGGAAAGAGGAGGATGTGATTCTGCTAGGCTTTATTTATAGGACCTAAAAAGAAATGTTATCCTACAACGTGCAGAGGCCTACCGGTATGTCTACACTGCAATGCTATTTTGGGATACCGGAGATATCGTGAAACAGATACCCTGCATCCAAGGACCGCGTCTGCTATTTCAAAATAATTTTCGAAAGAACGGACACGCCATTTTGCCATCGCTGTTAGCTTCATTGCATGAGGGATAAGAGATGGGTCAACATAGCCTATTTTTAAATAAAATTGAAATAAGATACACAATTGGCGCTACACAAATTGCGTATCTAATTTCGATTGTAGAGTGCAGTGTAGATATGCCATAAGAGTATTGTGTAAAGCAAGGTTGGGTTGGAGACCACCTGGGGGAAAGCAAACAGAGTCATTTTCAGTTCTTGAAGATTTCTATGTAGTGAATCTCACCCACACACAGCCATTGACCTCAAAAGGGGTATAGCCAATGTATATATGTAGCGAATTTCAGGCTGCTCTTCCGTTTATACACCAGCACAACACAAAAGCCACATCCTCTGCTATGCAGGTTCTACATCCCTCTACCCACTGTAATTTGAGCTCTTTCCACTCATGCATTAGATAATAAATAAAGCAGCATGGCTAACATCCAGCACATGGGTTTTATTCTCTCTCCCGACCCCCAACCTTGGAAGGAAAGTCATTTGCAGAGTAGCGCAGTTTTGGCCATATATACAAAGGATATTACAAGGAGGAGGGAGAAAAATTGTTCTCCGTGGCCTCTGAGGACTGGACAAGAAGCAATGGGCTGAAATTGCAGCATGGGAGTTGAGGCTGGACATTAGGAAAAACTTCCTACCTGTCAGGGTAGTTACACATTGGAATAAATTGCCTGGGGAGGTTGAAGAATCTCCATCACTGGAGTTAGTGAAGAGAAAGTTTAGACAGACACTTGTCAGGGAAGATCTAGACAGTGCTTGGTCCTGCTGTGAGGGCAGAGGACTGGACTCAATGACCTCTCAAGGTCCCTTCCAGTTCTAGCGTTCTATGATTCTATGTGTGCTCAAGAAAATGCAGAGACACGGTTCAAGAGCCCTCTGCACCTGGATCAAGAGAAGATAGTTCTTAATCCCCAGGGAAGTTGGTTCCACAGTTCCAATGTGGCCTAGAAGGAAGTTATAGGGTGTGCAGAAGTGTTCCTGGAGTCAGGCCAGCATCTAAGAAGTTGCAGAATCTATGAAGGGGAATGGTACAAACAGCACAGGTAGAATAGAAAGTCTGAAGGAACAAGTGAAATCCAGCATGTAGGCAGGGTGGAGCAATGCAGAACATGACCCTAGTCAGCGGTGTGTATTAATAAATACAAAGACTATAAAAACATTACATATTAAGTGATTTATCATTGATCAATTAATGGAGCATGAATACAAGAGGGACCATTTTCTTAATTGGGACTGCTATTGACAATTTGTGTAATGATTTAATCCCCAGCCATCTTCTTAGTAAACTTCCTCCAGCAAGGCACAGCTCTTGTTCCAGTTTTTTCCCTGACTTTTACATAGAGCACATCAGCATGGCTAATCCACACACCAGGGATTAATTGGGCAACTTTGCGCCATGTGAGCACTTCAGGGAATTGACAAACTCTTTTATCTGCTCACATCCTTTTATTTCATCATGAGCCATGCTCCCTCGAGCAGCCGTATCAATTAAGTGAAAGTGGAGTGGATGCCAAATGTCTTATTTGTGCTCACTTCTTAAAATACATATCCCCTTTTCATTAGTCCTCCATCCTGCCCAATTAGTTCATGTTTTCACAATTGATTTTTCTTATCTTTGTAATTTAATTATTTTAATTGGTGCTGAGTGGAGGGCTGCACCATTGGTGCAGAAAGGAAATATTTGAAGAACAGCTGAGTGATGTCTCTACGCTTCCACTAGACGATCATCACTGGTTATTACCAGCTCAACTGGTTGAAGGGTATGTTGCTGGAGGAGGATTCTGGAAGAGACGGGTTATCGTATTCCACCTTTGCACCAGTGCAACAGAGAACTTATGTGGTGTTTATCAAACAGGAAATAGACCAGTTACTCTTATAATATGAATCATTGGGCCAGTCTATCAATGCCATCTTCACATACTTCAGCTGCGCAGAACTAGTAATGTAACTGGATATTTATTCCAGATTGTATGTCACTAGGAATAGGTCCTTCATGTTTGGTAATAACAACAACATGGCACTGCACAATATCTGACTGATCTTATAGTCAGAGAACTGGAAGGGGACCTGGGGAGGTCATCAAGTCCAGTCTCCTGCCCTCACGGCAGGACCAAGCACCATAGACCATCCCTGACAGGTGTCTATCCAACTTGCTCTTAAATATCTCCAATGATGGAAATTCCATAACCTCCCTGGGCAATTTATTCCAGTGTTTAACCATCCTGACAGTTAGGAAGTCTTTTATAATATCCAAGCTAACCCTCCCTTGCAACAATTTAAGCCCATTGCTTCTCATCCTATCCTCAGATGTTAAGGAGAACATTTTTTCTCCTTCTTCCTTGTAACACCTTTTTAGGTACTTGTAATCTGTTGTGTCCCTCTCAGTCTTCTCTTTTCAAAACTAAACAAACCAAATTCTTTCAGTCTTCCCTCATAGCTCATGTTTTCTAGACCCGTAGTCATTTTTCTTGCTCGTCTCTGGACCCTCTACAATTTCTCCACATCTTTCTTGAAACGTGGTGCCCAGACCTGGACACAATACTCCAACTGAGGTCTAATCAGCGCAGAGCAGAGCGAAAGAATGACTTCCTATGTCTTGCTCACCACACTCTTGTTAATGCAGCCCAGAATTATGGTTGTTTTTTTTGCAATAGTACCCCACTGTTGACTCATATTTAGCTTGTGGTCCACTATGACCCCCTAGATCCATTTCTGAAGGACTCCTTCCTAGACAGTCGCTTCCCATTCTGTATGTGTGAAACGGATTATTCTTTCCTTAGCGGAGCCCTTTGCATCTTTGCGATCGTATGATCTCACAAGCTGCAAAACAGACAGTGTAAAGGAATTGGGCAGCTGACTTTTCCCTAAAAAAAGAGCCTAGAATTTGTGAGGTCTTTTTTTTTTTCCTCCAAATGAATCAGTATCTGCCATTGTTTCCCTTGAGTCAAGTCTGGGCCAAATGCATCAGCAACAGAGTAAATGGTTCTGTGCTGCTGGTGATTTCACTTTTAATATCAGACATTTGAAAAAGAATAAAGATCTTAGCAAGGTCTGGTCATCAACCAAGACCCAAAATGTCATCTTAAAAAAAAAAATGCTGGAGGAGGCCAGAGCTGACATCTCCTGCTTAAAGTTTTCATCACTCCCAAGCCATGATTTTTCATATACAGCTGGTCCCCAAGTTACGAACGGGCTACAGACCAAACACTTGGCTGCAACTCGAAGTGTTCGTAAGTCGGACCCCATTGAGTTACATTGCGACTGTGCTGTTTGTAAGTGCGGGTTGCATTTGTAACTCGGGGACCGCTTTTACAACCACTTAACTGGAGGTTTGGTCGTCAATGCGAACAGTTGTAAATCGACCATCCATAACTCAGGGACCGGCTGTAGTTTCAGCATAACCCAGTAGTCACATGAAAATACTTAAAGACGCAGGAATGTTCTATTGGAGACACTTCAGCTTTTATCATATTTTACCTTTTTATATTGTTTTCTATCTTGAGATCTCAAAGCGGGTGAGAGCATTAAGTGTATTTTAGCAGCACAACTGTGGTATTTCAGCAGAGACATGACCTAGGCTAGTGGTCCCCAACCTTTTGGGGCTACCGGGTACCAGCGAGTGGGGCCACTCACGCGCTGTGCATCCGGAACCGCTCATGTGCTATGCGTCCAGGGGCAGAGCCACCTATGCACCGCATGCCCGGGGCCGCCCATGCGCCACGCGCCCGGAGGTAGGGCCAGCCCAGATTGTTCGACGGGCACACAAATGCCCCGGCGGGTGTCATGGCACCCACAGGCACCGCGTTGGGGACCACTGACCTCGGCCAATGGGACGGATTCTCTCATCACCATAGGTTGATGGCATGGATCCCTGTCAGCTGAGTGCTTGGAAGGCCACCTAGGAGAGATTCAAATGCCACCAACTGATTGACCTAGCACCGTCTAAACCAGGGGCTAACTCAGCTCAACTACGTCTCTCAGGAGGTGTGGACTCTTCAGATTCCTATTAAGACAACTTAATTTTCTAGTTTAGACCAGACCTAAAATGTCACATCCCAGACAGTGAGGTAAGTTAGGGTACGTCTAAACTACATGGCTCTGTTGATGGAGCCATGTAGATTTGTTTGTTTGGCAAAGGGAAATGAAGCCACGATTTAAATAATTGAGGCTTCATTTACATTTAAATGGCTGCCACGCTAAGCCGACAAACAGCTGATCAGCTGTTTGTCGGCTCAGGCGCTAGTCTGGACGCTCCCCTATCGACATGAAAGCCCTTTATCGACCTCCCTGGTAAACCTCATCTGACAAACAGCTCAGCGCGGCAGCCATTTAAATTAAAATGAAGCCGTGATTATTTAAATCATGGCTTCATTTCCCTTTGCCGATCAGCCTAATCTATATGGCTCCATCGATGGAGCCATGTAGTTTAGACACACCCTTAGTGTTACAGCTACTTTTCCCCATCTGCAAGGTGCAACCAAGCAACAAAGTGGTCAAGGGACATCACCAAGAATAGCAGCGAGGTCTTCCGACTCCCTGTCCCCCCAAGAGTTTGTCTACACAGCAAAGGAGTGACTGTGAGGCTGATTTCTGGACTGTACCTGAACCCAAGTTCTAGGGCCCCCTGCAAAGTGCCAGAGCCCAGACATCTACGCAGCAACTAAGAAAGCCTCCAAGTGCAAACCTCACCAGCTTCAGTCCACTGGCACAGGTAAGACACAGCTGCCTCGCTGCTGTGTAGACATACCTCAAAGGTCTGAGACAATATCTATCACAATCAATTGCAACCGTCCCACAAGCTTTGAAGGGCATTGGATGTGGTTGTGGAAAATACCTTCTCTGCTCACTGAAAGTCCAGTTTACATTTCTGGAGACCTTTTCCTGCCTAGATAAAGTAGATAGAGCAGAGTTATTTAGTCCTCCACAGATATGCAAGAACTAGGAGTCACCAAATGGTATTAAAAGGCAGCAGGTTTAAAAAATGAAAGAAAGTATTTCTTCACACAACACACCGTCAACCTGTGGAACTCTTTGCCCCAGGATGTGGTAAGGACCATACTAGGGCTCAAAAAAGAACTAGACAAGTTTATGGAGGCGCAGTCCATCAATGGTTATTAGCCAGGAGGATCAGGGATGGATTTCCTAGCCTCTGTTTGACAAGGGACGGCTCACTTGACTCCCTGTTGGAGGATAGGGGAGGTGGGCTGGATGGACCTATGGTCTGACCCAGTCTGGCCACTCTTACGAAGGTACAGTCAACAGCATTATCTAAAAAAGTTCCTGCTGGTCTACATTTGCACATTGGCTCTTGGATTAAATGGTCAACTGCTTTGGAGAGGTCAAGAGATAAAGAAAGAACATGGCAGGGATCATTTGGCTAAGCCATTGAGTGCCGGGGATTTTCTGTAGCCGTGTTGAGAGAGAGATACGGAGGAGGCAGCAAGAGTCCATTACTGCCAAGAAAAGGCCTGTCAGAAAACCCCAGGCAGCAAGGATGTAGCTAAGATCAGTACAAGAGAGTTTCTACAATCCATCAAGAGAGCTGTGGGCAGGTGACCCACCAATCACCTCACACCATTGTACTTTGCAGCAGGCAGTCCTTGCTGGAATTGCCCCTCTGGGCGATGAAAGCACTCGACGTGACACCTGCGAGTTTGCCCTTTACGGCTGCAAACCCAAGCTGTTAAATATCATGCTCTTTTGGCTTTGATTTACTCCATTTATGGACCTCCCTCCCCGCCCCCTCCCCCCTTCACAGGGGATCGATTCTGGACAACAAAAGGCAACAATGGCTTTAATAAAAAACAGAAGGACAGGCAAGATTGATTTTGTCAACAAAGACAGGCCGTAGCGATGGAGAGTGGAGGGAAAGGAAGCAAGCAGACAAGCACAATAATAAAAGCCACATTGGTAGTCACACAGACCCAAAGGGACACTTACTGCAGATGAAACTGCTGTTTTCTTTCCATATTCCTTCCCCCCTACCCCAGCTTTCCTCTGATGTTCTTGGGTATCCTTCAACATGGTTAGAAATCACTCCTCCCCTACCCCCAAAATGGTCCTAAGATTACAGCTTTGACATAAGATACAGGGTATGTGGACTCTACTCTAAGCTCCGCCATAGAGTTTTCCTGAGCCCCAAAGAAATCTTAGCTTACCCTGTGCCTTATTCCTCCCCAGTTAAAATGAAGACAATAACACTTCCTTTCTTCACAGAGATTCCGTCAGAGTACACACCATGCATAGTTGTGCGGAGTTCAGACCAGAGAGAGAGGAAAAAAAGCCGATAAGGAAGTATGATTCTCTTTAAAACATGGACCAACCAGTTCCCATATTAAATACTTGTTATACATGAGCAGCATATTAATGTGCATGCATCATGCAGAGAAATTTGAAAGTTTCCAAAAACATCCCAAACTCTTGTCTTCTTGTTGCCACGTGACCAAGAAAGTAGTTGAATTATATTCAATTTTTTTTTGCCTTCTTCTAAAGGTCCCTCACCAAAGGCTCTTGTGTAAATTAGGTTGTCGTGGGATAAGAGGGAAGACCCTTTCATGGATTCAAAACTGGTTAAAAGACAGGAAACAAAGGGTAGGAATAAATGGTAAATTTTCAGAATGGAGAGGAGTAACTAGTGGTGTTCCCCAAGGTTCAGTCCTAGGACCAATCCTATTCAACTTATTCCTAAACGATCTAGAGAAAGGGGTAAGCAGTGAGGTGGCAAAGTTTGCAGATGATACTAAACTGTTCAAGATAGTCAAGACCAAAGCAGACTGTGAAGAACTTCAAAAAGTTCTCACCAAACTGAGTGATTGGGCAACAAAATGGCACATTAAATTCAATGTAGATAAGTGTAAAGTAATGCACATTGCATAAAATAACCACAACTATACATACAATATGATGAGGGCTAATGTAGCTACAACTAATCAGGAAAGAGTTCTTGGAGTTATCATGGATAGTTCTCTGAAAACGTTCACTCAGTGTGCAGCGGCAGTTAAAAAGGCAAATAGAATGTTTTCTATCCCTTCTTAAATCATTTCTAACAAGACAAAGAATATCTTACTGCCCCTTTATAAAAGTATAGTACGCCCACATCTTGAATATCACATACAGATGTGGTCTCTTCACCTCAGAAAAGATATTTTGGCATTAGAAAAGGTTAATAAAAGAGCAACTAAAATCATGAGGGGTTTGGAACGGGTCCCATATGAGGAGAGGCTAAAGAGATTGGGACTTTTCAGTTTAGAAAAGAGGAGACTGAGGGGGATATGATAGAGGTCTATAAAATCATAAGTGGTGTGGAGAGGGTGAATAAGAAAAGTTATTTACTTGTTCCTATAATATAAGAACTAGAGGACACCAAATGAAATTAATGGGTAGCAGGTTTTAAACTAATAAAAGAAAGTTCTTCTTTAGATACATGTGAGAGAGGGGAGGTGGGAAATCGGGTGCCTTCTAGATTTTTGTTACTGAAACCAAGTGCCCTCAATCTGTTTCCCCTCCTTGGTTACCTCTGTTTGGTCTTCCTTTCCACCAAGTAGAGGAATCAACGATTTGGGGAGGGTTGAGTACTATATAGTTATTAGTCACTCGTTCCACCCCCCCCCCCCCCCCCCCAATATATAGTAACTCTATAAAATGGTTTGCAAATGCACATCTGGGAGCTGGTCAAATTCTCTCACATCTGTTAGCAATTTGCTCTGTGAACAGTAGACAAGTTGTTTGAATCTACAATGGACAGAATACATACCTCACTTGGGTTTTTTGTCATCATTTAATGTCTGTAAAATACCTTGGAATCCTCAGGTGACAAGCTGTCTATAAAAAGGCATCAGGAGTTAGCTCGTAACTGGAAAAACTTATACAAATAGTCTAGCAGCAGCTTAAAGACTAACAAAACATGTCGATGATATCATGAGCTTTCGTGGGCACATCTGAAGGGGGTTGTGCCCACAAAAGCTCATGATACCATCTATGTGTTTTGTTAGTCTTTAAGGTTCTGCTAGAGTATTTATTGTCTTTTTACGTTTTTATGAAAAGACAGTCATAGTCGAAGTGTAATGAAATTCCTGAGTTGCCAATCAAAATCACAGATCTGTCCCCAAAAATCTTATCTCTGGAGATCTTGAGTTAACAAGTGGGAGAAGGGCATAGTAATACTTCCAATTTTCTGAGGGGGAACAATCACTGAAAGATCAAGTAACTTGCCCAAGGCCACAAAGGCTGTGGCAGAGTCACAAATTGAACATAGATCTTGAGTCCCCTTCCAAAGCTTAACCATGAGACCAGCTTTCCTCCCTCTTTTTGGATGTAGTTTCCCTGACTTAGTGTGTAGGGAAGGTCATACAGCTAAGCCCCCGTGAGAATCTTTCAAAAAAATATAGCAATTCAAGTCTTCAACCAGAGGAAACAAAAATGATGAATCTGACATAATGGCCATTACCGCCAAACATTAATTTAAATATTTAAAAGTAATTTCACACAAAGTTTAAGGATCCAATTTTCATAATGAGTCAATAAATATAAAGTGAAAAATAAAACACCCACTGCCACAATCCCAGTGGTAAAAACAATATAATGCTAATATGGTCTGTAGGAGGCCACAGGACTCCAGATCATCATACATAACTGTCCCCCAGAAGCTCATTTGACTTTCATTGGGCTGATAAATGAAATTATCACATGATCGATAGATGGAGAACTGCGGCCATCCAAATGGCAGAGTATTGTACTGCATCTCTTCTGCCTCCAGGCTAAGGGTTATAAACACTGTGCACATTAGGAGTAAAGACGACCTTAAGAGAGAGACTAAATAATTCCTCTCCAGGCTATAAGCGCCAATCACAGGAAGCATGCAGAACCTTTGCTCATTGTCAAGGTGTGTGCTTCCAACAGAGACAAAAGGCCTTGGTTCTTTACTACATGGGTTACAAGTGGCGGACTATGACAGACACAGGCAGCTGCTTAGGATTCCCTGAACTTTGGACAACACCAGATGCTTGATGTAGGCCACATGTTGTTCTATTTCTGCCATCGACAAAACAGCCATAAGGCTCTTTGATCAGCAAAGGATTGAGTGATCGGTTCCACCTACTCCCTCCCGCCAGGAGAGGTGTGGGACATCAAATATAGGACGCCACCATATCTATCTGTACCAGTGTAGCACCAACAGGAGGAATCAAACCTGGGGCCCCTGGCACTTAGTGCATGAGGAGACTATGGGTGGGGGAGGTATATGAGAGGTCTGTAAAATCATGACTGGCGTGGAGAAAGTGAATAAGGGAAAGTTATTGACTTGTTCCCATCACATAAGAACTAGGGGTCACCAAATGAAATGAAGAGGTAGCAGGTTTGAAACAAACAAAAGGAAGTATTTCTTCATGCAGCACAGTGTTAACCTGTGGAACTCCTTGCAAGAGGATGCTGTGACGGCCAGGACTTTAACAGGGCTCAAAAAAAAGCTGGATCAATTCATGGAGGTTAGGTCCATCCATGGCTATCAGCCAGGATGGGTAGGGATGGTGTCCGTAGACTCTGTCAGAGGCTGGGAATGGATGACAGGGGAGGGATCACTTGGATATTTAAATCCTGGGCTTCATTTGCAACTCTGTTTGCCCTAATTACCCTACCTAGCTCGAACTAACAAGCTACTGTAGACGTACCCTAAGTGTTCAAAGTGCCACTCCCTGGCATAGTGCACCACACCCAGCAGGCGTGTGGGTTACATCAGCTTTACAGCAGTGGAGAAGCCCCCTGCAAAAATCCTTTCACTTTTCCCCTAAGCAGCTAGTACAAAGTGCAACTTGGAGCCCAAACTGTGGGAGAAATGCACCTCAAGAATGATTTTAATGAATCCCCTTTTCACTCCACCACTAAGGTTCAGTGCAAGGTTTTCATGCTACCTTATGCCTCTTAGTGTAGACGTAGCCTATGAGTTGTCTCGGCCAAAAATATGCTAATGAGGGGCTCATTTGCATGAGTCACGATCTCATTTGCATATTTCCTGCTGATCTGTTTTTGTGCTGGGGTTTTTGCACAAAAACAAGCAGCGTGGACGTTTTCTTTTTGCGCAAGCCCCCCTTTTTCCGCAAGCTCTACAGATGTTGCGCAAAAAGAAAACATCCACACTGCTTGTTTTTGGCCGAGAAAACTCATAGTGTAGACATAGCCTTAATGGCTTCAGTGGCGGATAGGCCTGTCAATAGTCACCTGGACAAAGGATGAATTTCACCCAGCATAGCCTGGTGTTTTCCATTCCCACTCATGCATTCTCTCTCAGAGCTGGAAATAGAACCCAGTTCTACCCTCTGCTGGCCTCCGTGGAATTTAAACTCTGACCCTCAGTCCCTGTGGATGAGAATTTCCACAGGAAAGTCATTAGGCATCTACCTTGCTGGTTAAAGAAAGTAGAACGCAGAAGTCCTGCTCGACTGGTTTGTTTGAATTGGTCATGATGACTCAACTCCCCAGAAAATGTTTTATTGAGACAAGACTAGTTAGGTAACTAAATTTCAGGCTGTTCTTTGTTTCAGGAGCAGTTGACCCCTGTGTCACTGTAGGGCAGTGAGGTGTTACCAATACAAGGCAGACTAATTTCACTCTTGCTTCTAGTGACTCCTTGTTCAGAAGGCTTGGAACAACATGTACACCGAAACCAGGGCCGCTTTCATTTTGTCAGGCCTATCAGACAGTTCATGCTGCACAGTCGCACATGTCAGCACTGAGCCTCTGTGCCATTTGTAATCATTTGCAAAACCCAAATATGTTCTCAAGCCAAATGAATCTTTAATAGCTGGAGTCAGGGGCGTCATTTCCACGTACATTTAAGGATCTCTGGCGCTCCCTGAAACCCAGGGCCTGAATTGCACAGATGGGGATAAGGCAGGCTTGGATTTGGCCAGCATTCATGTGAAACAAATGCATCGTGCTGAAACCTCAACAGCAGTGCACTTTTCAAAATAGCCCAGAGCAAGATTTTCAAGAAAAATTAAGCCGACTGCTCCACAAAACCACATTCAGCAGGCAGATAGATTTTTGATTTCATGTCTCCGAAGCAGCATTATATACTGCACAGAAGAAAAATACGTTAGACCCTCCAAAGGAAAGTAACTCTCCTTCTCCCCTCGTTCATCTAATTTATCAGTTGACATTTCTGGCTAACATAACCGTGCACCTTTGGGACATGCTTTGAATAATGGGAAAAGGGTCATTTTTGTGGAGCAGCAAGATTCAGTAAGTTGTCTTACGAGTTGCATACTCTCCCAAGCTTCAAAGTACCTCTGAAAAAAGGAAATGGAGTGCTGTTCAGTTAGGCATGAAGGTCACCTCTGATACCTATGCAAATGGTCAGTATAAGGCTTATGCAACATACAAGTCTCATGTGTGAAGGCTAAAGTGAAACTTAAGTGTTTCACAAAGTCCATATGGAAACTTTCCCCACTATCATCTAATTTATACCATAGATTCTAGCTCTAGAGAGCTTAATCTCGATACAACACCCACATTACTACATTCATCCTTTGTGCAGACTCTGTACAAGTAGCTACTGGCATCACAGGATGTCAAGGATAGGCAGCAAAGATATTTCAGTGGTGCTTATACAGATTTACACTAGTGAGTACTGGTTCATGGTTTTCACATGCTAAAACCAATATTTCACCTTAAAATAGATACTGTCCTAGAAGATGGATTGTTCCATCACAGTGCCAGGATAAAACATCCTGGAACACAAATATTAAGTTTCAAAGTACTAACCAAAAAATTAGCTGCCTGTGGTTCTCTTTCCATAAGAACCATTAGCACAATGTTCAAAATGATAGCAAAACAGCATGTCACGATCTACATGTCACTGCAAAAGTTTTGATGATGGGTCAAATTCTGCTCCTGTTTACATTAATAGGAGTCTACAGTGATTCCACAGAGGTCCGCAGAATCATTCCACATGTACATCATTCCATATGGGAGAATAACGTGGCCTCACCTTGTCTAAGATGAAAAGTTTAATAGAGAAGAAAATACTTTATTAAAAAAAATAGTACATGGCAATATTGGATGTTGCCTAAAAGAATACACACAGTTTCCATTTCATTGTTAGTTACATTTCTGCTCTGGAAAGTCAACATAAAAACCTATGGAATGTAAATAAAATATAATGTATTGCCTTGGGAATGATGTCAGGAGTTAAAGATCTCTTCTTCCCTTTGGTGCTCAGATACAATGCACAGGCTTTGAAGGATTCCAGGCCTTTTTAGAAGGCCAATTTGTGTAAAGCCAGGTGGAGAAAAAAAAATGAAAAAAACCTTGCTATTCAAAGCATGAATGCCCCTTCCACCTAATATTTCCATTGAATTTAGAGACTGTTTTTATGAATACATGTCAGGCACTCTGGCACACTGCTAGGTTAAGGGTTCTTTCATCTATTGATCTTAGCACAATAAAGAGTAAGCAGAGCCACTGAAAATTTGATTTTTATGTGACGGAAATGTGCCGAGTCATAGATTGTTATACCCAGGTGTTTCAGGATCATTTATAAAACAATGGGGCTAAATCAAATCAGACTGAATACATGTAGGATAAGTGACTGCAGAAAACACTGGAGGGGCATTACAGCAGAACTAGCATAACCCCTCTCCCCCCCATCCCCTCAAAACCAAACCCTAAAATAAAAGAGAAACCCAGTGACAGAGATGTTACAGACACACAGAAAAGCGCCTCGAAGATTAAAAGCATAAATTCTAATGAAAATAATACAGTTTTAAATATATATCTGTGAGAGAGCAAGCACTACAGCATGTGTATTGTCAAGCACAACTCTTAGGACCTGAATGACTTGCAATAGCTTCCACCGTTGGAAAGCTTAGCATATTAGGAGCCTAGTTCTAAGACCACTTGAACAGCCTCGAGAGTATTGAAGTCAACAGACAGTGGAGGTGCTGCTACCCACAGATAGCAAGCAGATATCCCCAGATGTTCAGGCTCTACTTATTGGCCTAGATCTGGGATAGTCACATAACTTACCAGGGATAATGACACTGCAAAAGCAATTGCATGTGTAAAGCTTCTCAGAAGCACACCGGTAAAGCTACCAATGCATCACCCTGTACATACTCTGAATATGCCAATAGGTTACTGTGTCAAGGTCCTCTACTTACCACTGGGGTTCTTCCCTGGGACTGCAACTTGGGAATATAGTTCCACTTAATTTGGCACCTTCTTCCATCTCTTGCTCGTGCTGTGACCTCTCTCACGCTCCAGTGCTCTTTCTTTGTACACAGTGCAGCTTCACCTTCCAGCCAAGCCAGGAGAGTTTTTCCCTTCCAGGGTATCAAAAGAGCACTAGCCTAGCTTATTGACTGTTCTCATCAGTCCTCCACTTCAAACCTATGCCACTTCCCAGTGGCTAATAGGGGATACCAGAACAACCCATTGTTCAGGGGTCCAGTTAGGAGACTCTGCCTTTAATAACCAAGGTCTTCTCTACCTTAAACTTTGCTTCTATTTTCCTGGGCTGCTTCCTACTCTGTCTCTTTTAGACTTTCTAATCCACCACCTTTCCTGGTAAACCTTTCCTTCAGAACCAACAGCCCACAGTTTCTATACTCTCTCTAAATTTCATCATTTTCTCCCTTTAAGCTCAGAAAGTGATTCCAGACACCCACACTACAACATCCATTTGCTGCAAGCTTCCTGACTCTGTACCAGCCTGTTCCTAGGTCTATCCAGCTGGGCTCCCTTTGCAATTAGACATTGCCTCTCAAGACTAACTTCCCCCCAGGTGCATCCTGTCAGGGTATCTAACCCCCATCTGCACCACATTCACTAAATACCAGTTTGGGCAGCCTTCACTTCCCATAAGAGTTACATTAATATTTTAGCAAGCAGAATGTTTTGTTTAAAATGTGTATAGATGCCACTATTGTATCCCTTTGCTCAGAGATTTGAAAAGCACAGTGTGATAAATTGCAAAGGTATGTGAAATTCTACAGGCATATCATAAATATTTATCTCATAGATGAAGTGTGTGTGTAGTGGTGGTAGAGCTATGCTGAGCCCAGGATATCAAAGAGAAAGCAGGGGGAGGTAAATGTCTTTTATTCAGCTAACTTCTAGAGGAGAGAGACAACCTTTTGAGTCTAGGCAGTTCTTCTAGTCTGGGAATCTAATCCAGAGTGTTACTGCTAAACACAATTATTCCACCTTGTATTTAGCAATAATATTGTGACTCAGTTTCCCAGACCTAAAGAAGAGCTCTGTGTAAGTTTGAAGGCTTGTCTGTCACCAACAAATGCTGGCCACATAAAAGATTGTTACCCCACCCACCTTCTCTCTCTGAAAGAGGGAAGATAGATAGGCCTCATTCTCATTCACTGATATAAACTGAAAATGCACTAGCTTAAGAGTGATGTGCACAAAAAATCCCATCCACAAGTTGATGACTGAGGTTTTCCCTTTAATAAAATTGCCTTAGGTTTTTGGGGTAAGGTGTGTGGTTTTTTTATTTTATTTTTTAAGAACATGAAAGCACAAATACTGTCTGGTTCTCCCTTATTTACTCCTTTACTCTCCTTCCCCATGCCTCCCTCTCCCCATTCTGGGGGGAGGGGGGTATTAATGCTTCATGAGAAGTTATGTACATTCACAAAGTTTCAAAGTTAAAAACTTGATTGAGACTTATATGCAAAACAAGTTGCTTGTTAAGCCGAAAGGTAAACTACCATAATATACATGCTCCACACTTAATGTAAGTGTAGAATTGCTGCCCTCAGCTTTTTAAAATGTGAACTAGGCACCAAATTCCATAGATAACAAATAATATCAATCCACTGCAGTTATATAGAATCTCAGGTCTGAAGGAACACAACTAATTTAGCCTCACAATATTGCTGTGTGGTAGGGAAGTACTGGTAAAACATATGTATAGTAAAATTGAGGCAAAGAAAAGGCAAGATACTTCTCCATATTCAGAGAGCCAAAAATATGACTCAGGTGTCCTGGCTCCTAGCTCTAAGCACTAAATAGATAGATAGCCCTCTCACACATATATACTCCCTCTTATATCCCAGGAGCTGCTAATTCAGTTATCAAAGATTTGGATTTTCAAGTGCACTGTTAAATAGCTACCATGTTTCACCCCAGAGTGCAGCCAACAAAGGAGAATCTCAAAAACCCATCAACCTCATTGTCTAATTTAATTAGGGATAGAAAATATACCCAGGCAAGGGCCCCTCTTTCTCTTGCCAGTCCCTGCACTTCTCCCCTGGGCAGGAAGGGCCTTGAGTCAAATACCTCCCGCCACTGTGTCTGGGCAGTCAACCCTACCCTTGGAGTAAGGGGGAGAGGAAGGGTGTGTCTAGACAACAGAGTTTTTATGAAAAAATGGCCTTTTTTCAAAAACTTCCCCTGCGTCTAGACTGCTGCCACTTTCTCTCGAAAGCAAATCAGAAAAATGCAGCAGTTTTTTCGATGGCAGAAAACCTCATTTTAGGAGGAATAATGCCTTTTTTTGAACGCGCTTGTTCGAAAAAAGACGCTATTGAATGCAAACTGTGCTTTTTCGAAAGAGGGTATCCAGACTGCCTGGGTGCGCTTTTTCGGAAGTACTGGTTGTAGTCTAGACGCTCTTTTTCGAAAGAGGCTTTTTTGAAAGTATCTTTCGAAAAAGCCACTTTTGAAAGAGGGTTGCAGTCTAGACGTAGCTGAAAGTTTGTAATCTTTCCCCAGGGTCAGCTTCCCAGCTCCTTCTGCTGGAGCTCCTCACTTTCCGGCTGTCTCTTAGCTCAGTAGTTGCTGGTGTTTGTCTACCTGCATCTCCTCCTCTTCCAGCCAACAGGGAAGGCTTTTAAAAAATCCCAGGCAGGCCTGGCTCAGCAGATCCTAATCTGTCTGAGAGGACCCCTTGTCAGCTGCTCCTGCCTGGCCTGCAGTGACCCACATCTAATTCACCCGGGAGTTGGCATTTTACCCTTCTAGAGCTGCCTTTCCCTACGCTCCTGCAGCCCTCTGGCTTGCCTTTGTCACAATGCCGCTTTGTGGGGGTGGTGGAAAAGGAATAAGGGATCTTTCGGAAAAGGCTTTATTTTCCAAAAGAGCCCTGTTTAGACTGGCGCTTTTTTCCGGCAAAGCTCTGAGCCGGAAAAAAGTGGCAGGCATGTTTATGCAAATGAAGCAGGGGGATTTAAATCCCCGCTTCATTTGCAATTGCGATGTGTCTAATTTGCATCCTTTTTATGGAAAAGGGATGCAGTCTAGACACAGCCACCCAGTAGCTTTATTACATAGTGCACATCTACACTACTCGCCTTTATTTCAGAATAATGGTGAGCTGGAGGACTTCTTACGCCGACTCCTGTAGCCTTCATTTCAAGAACATAAGAACAGCCAGACTGGGTCAGACCAAAGGTCCATCCAGCCCAGTATCCTGTCTGCCGACAGTGGCCAACGCCAGGTTTCCCAGAGGGAGTGAACCAAACAGATAATGATCAAGCGATCTCTCTCCTGCCATCCGTCTCCACCCTCTGACAAACAAAGCCTAGGGACACCATTCCCTACCCATACTGGCTAATAGCTGTTACCCATTCCCAGCTTCTGACAAACAAGAGACTCAGGACACTATTCTTTCCATGCTGGCTAATAAATATTGATGGACCTAACCTCCATGAATGTATCTAGTTCTTTTTTGAATGCTGTTAAAAGTCCTGGTCTTCACAACCTCCTTAGGCAAGGAGTTCCACAGGTTGACTGTGCACTGTGTGAAGAAGAACTTCCTTTTATTTGTTTTAAACCTGCTGCCCATTAATTTCATTTGGTGGCCCCTAGTTCTTATACTTCCGGGGGTAGCTGAGTTAGTCTGTTAAAGAAAAAAACAACAAATGGTCTAGTAGAACTTTATAGACTAACAAAAACTTATGATATCATCTACATGTTTTGTTAGTTTATAAAGTGCTACCAGACCATTTGTTGTTTTTTTCCTAGTTCTTATATTATGGGAACAAGTAAATAACTTTTCCTTATTCACTTTCTCCACACCACTCATAAATTTATAGACCTCTATCATATCCCCCCTTAGTCTCCTCTTTTCCAAGTTGAAAAGTCCTAGTCTCTTTAATCGCTCTTCATATGTGACCCATTCCAAACCCCTCATCATTTTAGTTGCCCTTCTCTGAACCTTTTCTGATGCCAGTATATCTTTTTTTTTACAAAGAGTAAGGGAAGTCAAAGGAAGAGTGTTCTTTCTTCAGCTTCCTGCTGTGTAGACAGCACCAAAAGCCAAATGAAGCTATTTCGACTTCAGCTTCGCAATTGACGTAGCGGCAGTTGCATAGCTTAATTTGAGTTTTACCCAGCTTTGGGGCAGCCTGCCAGGCTGTTTTAGCACCCGGTGGAGATCCCTAAATCAATTTCCGCGAGTATTAAAAAAAAAGTGGTTATCATTCTGAACCCAAATGAAATCTGATTTTAAAAGAGCAAAATGGAATTACTGTTGTAAACATTAGCTTAATGAGTCATCATATTTTGCTTGGGAAGTAAATATATTTCAGAAACTGCTAACACAAATACTAATTAATGCCAAATTCAGTGAAGATTTCTGTGTTCTGGGCACCTGTCCATGAGGAACGAGACGAGGACCTTTTAACTCATTTCACAAAGGTCACCTCTCATTTGGATTGTTTTTAGCATTCAAGGCAGAAAAGCAAAATGTCTTCAACTCGGATTGCAGTACCAAGGTAAATGGCTGTTATTTACCTTGGACCAAAAAACTTCCTTGAAGCAGTAACATGGCTTAGATTGTGCAACACACAGTGTGCATTGTGATAAGTGTCTTTATTTCCTTCTCCTTGTCAGGCTGTGACATTGATCCACATACCCGAGAAAGGTGCAAAAGTAAATCAAGGCTGTGCAAGTGATCCCTTGGGTTAGATTGGAAGGGAACAGAAGAGAATTCATAGGAGTGCCATTTGGACAGGAATGAGAAAACAGGTCCTTCTAATGTCATGCAATTTTAATACTGAAGGCGATCACTATAAGTCATTCCATAAATCCATTATTAACGACCAGCAGGACAAATACAACCCATTATCTATAGTTCAAACTGAATTCTGTTTGGTAATAGAACTGCAGAATAGGTGAGCAAAACACGACCGGCATTCTGAGATGAGTTAAAGGAATTCAAAGCAGAAACTGTGGATATATATGCGGCTGCTGTTTTCTAACCCTATTTTCCACTACACTTCACACAGAACTACTACTTGAAATAGGAAGGTCAAAGTTTGCAAACCATCCTGAATGTGATTTAAAAAAAAAAAAAAAAGCCTACATATATGTCCTTTGTAAACACTCATTCTCTGCTATCCATTGGTATTGTAATAGTCCTGTGTGTTATCACTAAAGATTCACGCAGGCACATAAACACTATAGATCCTATTTCTAAGGGGGAATAAAGAACTGTAGTAACTCTTGTACGGTTTAAAAAGCAAGATACTGGATTATGACACTTAGTCTCTTTTGTAGATTTGTACCAGGGTAAGCTGTTTATTTTTGTGTGCTATCAAACATACCCGTATAATTAAATCAAGGTTGAAAGTCTTTTGCCTAAAAGATTGGTTCATTTAAAGCTCTAGGGGATAAAAAGAATAACCTTGAGAGCACAATATACTGATATGTAGATACCTGCTCATTGAAATGTGCTAATTCACTTTCTGGTGCCTGTGCAGGCGTTATCTGTTTACACTGGAAACTTTTGTTGTATCTTTTGGCCAAGAGCCTCAAAGGTATTGAGCCATTATGTGAGTGAGGGGCCTAAACATCTCTGAGGATGTGAGCTGCTCTCTCTTGGCTTCCTCCCGGGGCCGGTAGTGACCCTGCTAAAGTGGTTGGGATGGCATCGTAGTGCTGGGATGAGGGAAGCCGGGGGGACCTGGTGCTACAGGCAGCTGGGATGGGCCAGGTTTGGCACTGTGGGGAAGCAGGGTCAGGCAGGCTCTGTGGGAGGAGGGCACCCCTCCCCGTAGGAGGAGGCCAGGGCCGGCTCTGTACAGGGATTCAGCGGGAAGTGGCCTGAGAGAGACGAGCTGTGCCCCTTGCTGCACCGCCGGAGGTGGCTCTGCTCAGCACGGGCCCCTCTGTCACCATGGCAATAGGGTGCCAAAACAGCCCCCGCCCCAAGGGCTGGATGGAGCCCACATGGGCTCCTGCAGGGGACAACTCTGAGACTGGGCAGGTCTTGGACTTAGAGAACAGCAGGAGCCAACCGAGGCAGGCCTGAGAGGGAGTCCTGAGGCGGCACGAGGTGGGAGCAGGGCACAGGGGCTGAGGGCCACGTGCCCAGGCAGGGCCCTGGTCTTCGAAACACTGAGGGTGCTCCAGGTTCTCAGGGAAGCGGCTCCGGCACTAGGAGCTGCCGGCGGCCAGCAGAACCACGCTGGAGCCAGCCCCCACCCAGAGCATGGGGGCAGATGGAACAAGCATCTCCCGCTGGGCGGTGGGGGCTCGGACCAAGGTTCCCCCCATGGCGCCAGACCTACAGGTTGCGGCTGAGGCAGGAAGGGATGGAGGCGCTGCAATGGGGGGGCGGGTGGGAAGCAACAAAAGACACCTCCTGAGAAAGAGGAGCAGGGAGACGGGCTATGAGGGGGCAGGAAGGGCAGAGGCGAAGCTGGATGAGATGGCGCAGAGGAGGCGTGGAGGTTGCTGTAGAGCCAGAAGGAGGGGAGGTCACAGGAGGAGGCTGGGGGCAAATCCAGAGAGGGGTACGAGCAGGAGGAAGGGTTGGGCTTGAGGCAGGGAGCACTGAGGTAACACGAGGAGAGGTGAGGAGGCATCTGACTGGGCCCCAGAGGGGCGGGAAGGGCCCCAGCCAAGCATGTAGATGTCAGGGCACGAGGGGATCGATGTTTAGGCGGGAAAGGCTGACATAACTGGGGGGCTGAGGCATCAGGCTAGGCACAGAGCTAAGGTGACGAGTTAGGGGCCGAGGCTCAGGGCAGGGCAGGAAAGGCTGAGGTGACGCCGGAGGAGCGGCTCAGGCCCAGGGTTGGAAAGGCTCAAGGGAGGCCAGAGGAGGGACTCACTGTCAGGGCAGGAAAGGCGGAGGTAATGCTGGACAAGGGGGTTCAGTACCTGGGCGGGAAAGGCTGCGGCTGTCCAAAGGAGGGTCGTTTAAACGCTGGGCAAATGTTCTAATCTTTGCGTAACTTTTCTACGGAGAAGAGAAGAAGCACTAGTAGGCAAAATAAAATGTGGCGGGAACTGTCAGTCGCTGAGAAAGATTCAATGAATACAGCGTGGTTTAATTAATGGCTCAAGAAGAGGTTTTTCACAGAAATAATAATAAATTGCCCAGCTGGTTTTTATTGGGAGAGCTTGGGGCTTGTTATAACGTCTGCCGTCTGCGCTCTCAGTCTATTTCCAGCACGTCCAAACTCATGAAAAACAAAGCGTCGGAGAAGTGTCAGGAAAAGGGGAGGAAAGGAGACAAGTCACTGAAGTTTGTGCAGAAGGAAAGGGATCCTAGGCACAGTCCCCACCCGCTAATCTGGGGTCAGGTCATGTAATAACAGTGTATGGGAATCTGGAGCCTGTTAAGGCCTTGAGCATCACGACCACCCTGTAAGCAGCGTCCAGGTCTGGGTTGGTTTGTCCTTTGGACATTATGCTGGCTAGTGAGAATGACTCCCCTGTAATCAGGGTGCAAGTCACCTCCTCCTAATTTTAGAGGGACATTGAGCACATCAACAACTTGACCACTGTGATCACCCTCTAACAAGGGCCCATGTCTTTGCCTACTCGCTCACTTGACATTATGCCCTGTGGCCTTAAGTAGGAATGGCAACACTGTAATCAGGGTGTAAGTCATATTTCTGTGGCCTCGAGGGGGTACGGAGCAGTGTGACTCACCTCCCTGTAATTCCGGGACAGGTCTATCCCCTCTTGCTATTTTGGCATCGTGCCTGGCTGACAGTCTAGTCAGTGTGACCACCTGTTATTGGGATTGTGATGGACGGTGGAGGGGTGATATCCTTTTTCTGGACATTCCAGCCATTCAGTTAACCAAAGACTTTCCTCAGTAGTTAACTCTGTAGCCCTTACCCTCACTGACTTGCCTGTAAGGGTAAAACCATGGGCAGCAGGTCCTAGAGAGTACTTAGAGGCCAGTCTACACTAGAAAAATATTTCAAAATTACTAAATTTGAAATAACAACTCCCGAAATAACAAAATCGTGTGTGGAGCCTCAAAATTAGGCCAAAGTAGGCTCCGTTCTTGTGGATACACTGCCTAGACTTAGAGCCCCCTTATTTTGAAATAATAAGTGGATCATCCACATTATTAAGTGCGTTATTTCAAAATAATGGGATGGTTATTTTGAAATCTGTTCTCCTGCTTTCCTCAGGGAATAATGCTTATTTCCAAATTGTTGTTTCAAAATAGCTTTAGTGTGGATGCTCCGTTGCTGCTATTTCAAAGTAACTACTCTCTATTGCTTCCTGGCTCTGTAAATCAAGATAGCATGCCACAATAACAGAGCCTGCCTTGGACTAATTTTGAGGTTCCCCCGTAGTGAGATAGTTCAATCTTGTTATTTCAGGAATTATTATTTTGAATGTAGTTATTTCGAAATAATTTCTTAGTGTAGACATGCCCTTAGTATGTCAGCCAGTTATTTTTATTTTAATACATTGATAGTCACTTTAGCTATCCCTCTCTTACATTTGAGTCATTGTTGTCTGTGAATATACTTTTTTTTCCATTTATCATTCTATAGCTATGTCCACTTATTTGATGCATTCCAGATCTTGAACATGGATGCCAATAATTTAAAAGCTTCAGAGGGGTAGCTGAGTTAGTCAGTAACAGGAAAAACTTAAAAAACAACAGATGGACTAGTAACACCTTAAAGAATAACAAAACATGTGGATGGTATCATGAGCTTTTGTGGGCGCAACCCACTTCTTCAAATGATTCTGAAGAAGTGGGTTGCGCTGACGAAAATGCATGATACCGTCTACATGTTCTGTTATTCTTTAAGGTGCTACTAGTCTACCTGTTGTTATTAAAGTAATTTAAATTAAATTAAATTAATGGAGATTGCCTATCTCCTAGAACTGGAAGGGACCTTGAAAGGTCACCGAGTCCAGTCCCCTGCCTTCACATTAGTTTTGTTCTTCAATAGTGGAATCGTATTTTATCCTTACGTCTACTTCTTTTTGAAATTTATTTTACACTCTCTTTTAACATTGACCATGTGTCTGTTATCTGCATCCAGAATTTCAAATAGCATTGGAGTCTGTTTTGCACGTTCTATATACCCTTTTAAGAAGAGTAGTTCAAAATGAAAGTACCCAACCTAAAAACAAAAACAGAAAAGCTAAAGGCCTCTGAAAAATAAGAAAGGAAACCAATTCTGAACTCACAGGATAATAATGTGATCTTTTTTCAAAAAATTCACTTAATGAACATAAATTCATCTAACATTGTGCATTCATAGATATCCTTACACAATACTAAGTATTTCTTGTGTAACATAATTAGCATGACATCAAAAGAATATTTTTGTTTTCTCTTCAGGCTTATATCATGTTCAGCACCATGATACATATGTGCATTGGAAGGATAAATTGAACAAAATGACTAGCATCTGTCACCTGTCAAAAACTGATTAATGTTAATAGACAGTATAAAACAAACTCTGAAGTTCAATCACTCATTGCAGCACAGAACTGCGTGACGACTGGAGAACAGTTTCCTGGTATGACCTTTCAGTTTTGTAGTTACCTGTGCCATATGAGGATGGATATGTCATCTTATTTAATAATCATGTATGTCCTCTCAAATTGTCTTGTACTAATGAGTCCATAAAGCAAGCTGTGTGTATCATACTTTCTTTTGCTGGTAGAAAAGCAGCATGAATCTTTTTTATTTAATTTAGGAAATTTAATCTTTGCCATTCTTTCCTGAGTCATTTTCATATAATTGCTTGGTGAGTTGGGCTCCTGTTTAGCTAGCAGTCAGTTTTATGTTCTTAAAACCTCTGTTAACTACAGCAATTTGTTCAAAGATGAAAATCTACTGGGAAAGGACAGAAAAAAACAAAGATGCAGGGTGACCATCCTAAAGAGTGCTGGAGAACTTTTTTTTAAAATTCAGCACACAGTTTCTCTTTTTTTTCTCTCATCCCTTAAAGTACACTTTTTATGCCAAAACAGTACCATGGCTATGACATAATATGGAATTAAAATAAGTTTCTAGCTATGATCATTTTAAAACCATCAATAGAACTGATGTTGATTTTAGGTAAATATATAACCAAGCTTTTAAAACTAGAAGATTTACCTGGCATTGCTCAGGTTAGCAATGTACCCCCTCGGGGTAGGAAGGAAAGGGAACTTCACCATGCTCCCAAAAGGGCATCTGAGGGAATGGAAGTCTCATGTGGGGCAAGGAATGGGTCTGCCCCAGGAGAGAGGATAACCCCAGCTCTCTCTGATCACAGTAGCTTGTGACCAGGTGAGAAGCATGGGTCCAGGGCCGCTGCAGCTGCAGTGGGGCCAGCTGGGGGATGGGTGCATGTCACCTGTCTTGGAGGACAGACTGACATACCGACAGACAAACTCTCTGAAATATATAGTAGATAGCTGCCCTTTCTCCTCCCCTGCCCACTCCTGCCCCAATGGGTTTACAACTTCTCGGTCCCCATCTCTGGCCCCTTGCTGCCCTCTTGTGGTCACTCTACAGTATAACTGTCCTTGCTAGCAAACCCTCTCTTTCGGTGTTATGAGAAACAATCCCACTCCAAGCACATCCCATTGTTCTAGCACAACCAAAGACCTTACTTTGCTTTAAGTTATGATAAGAGGAAGCTGCCTACCAAATTTGGTGGTCCTAGCACTTACCCTTAAGGAGGATTTTTTTAACAGAAACACACACAAGCAGACTCACTCACAAACTCTCTCACATACATAGTGGATTCATGTTTTACTAAGGTGACTGCCTCATTTTATGCAAAACAGTTACATCTTAAAAATGTGTACCTTTGGCTTTATGCATGGCTTTTATATAGCTGGGTGACTAATACTTTATTTACCACAGAATCAATGTGAATCTGTAATGCAGAGACCTTGAACACACAAGCACTATAGGATCATCGCTCACTATACCATAATTTCCTTCTGGAAGTTGAAAGATATAACTGAAAGGAAGGCATCTGTTTGTATTCTCCAGTCACTGCTATACCCTTAAAAAAAAAAACCTCTTCAAAGAAACTTAAAGTTGAAAAGATTAATCTTTACTCCAGGTAACACCTACTTTGATATTTTTAGTCTCTGCTGTATCTCTCACACATTGCTAAAAACAAGCAAACAAAACATTCATTGTTCTGGAAACTGCAATTACTTCCCTCACTTCACAACTTTCAAACATTCACTCTACCTAAATGGTCACACCAACCAAATTGTACCACACATTCAATTTTAACTTTGCACCTACTGTGTCAGAACAGTTGGAGTATTTTTGATAGTTGTGCATATTGATGTATGTGATAACAATGGTGTTTTAATAAGGCTTTAAAGCTTATTGAATTAAAATGATGTTCCTGAATGATGATGTGGCATGTTTTAGACAGGTATTTTTCTATTGTGTTAGTATTTGTGTAGAGATGCAGCATTGATGCAAGTATTAATTTAGTGTGAATTGTTGAAAGTGTAGATGTTTTGTATACACGTATTATTAGATATATTTAGAGGGCAAATTTGAGGTTGCCTGTTTGGCTCAACTTTATTGGTATGAAAGTTAAAAAATTCAAATACCAGTACTGTCAAACACCTACCAGACCTACCTGGCTGCCTCAGTTCTTACTGTCATTCCCAGTTCCAAAATCTGTAATGAAAGTGACAAGGCAGAATAAAATGAACTCCAAAGATTTTCAAGAGTTTAGCATTTGTACAGTCTTCGGGGATCCCTTAAAACTTATTGAGCTTTTAAAATTGTAATTAATGGTAGCAAACTCTTGACATCTGCCAGTGAAGTGTTGACCTGTATTAAAAGATTTATACTGGTTGTTAATTCTGTTCTATACTAAGATGATTTTGCTAAAATTGCCAGTTTATGATGTGTGAAATAAATTAACTCGGTTGAGTATGTCTACTTGATAAAAATTGGATTATTCCATGTTATATTTAGAGTGTTCACATTATGGCAGTCCTATCACCTTATTTACCTTTTATTTCTCCTTATTTATTAATGTATTTATTAATATGTATGCAATTAAATTAATTGTATAAATTCAGGTATAAGCTGAGTTCTGTCTTCTAGCTAAACAAAATGGAAGTATTGAATAATATTGGTATCATTAATTATAATCTCTTTTTACCTTTTCTGTGTGGTCATTGGAAGTTACTACCCTATAATGGTCCAAGTATCATTTTTCTCTCACATCAGACATATTTTGGCAGACAATTGTCACCCTGAAATGAGGACAAAGCTCTCACTGTCACTTGGGTGCATAAAAATGCCCTCCTTGAGCATTAAAGGTGTATGCGAAAGTTATTTTGTTTGCTTCCTTCAAACTTGTAGCTAGCTCTATGGGCCTGAAAATCTTAGGCATGCTTTGTGATCACAATATATGAGGCCACTGTATCTATGAGAAGATTGGCAGAAAACTGGCAAGGCCCTCTGGTTTCTGCAGCATTCCAGTTCAGAAATGTTTAAAAGCCCAAATTAAATGTGAAAATTACCATTATATTAATCTGTTTTTTTCTTCAGAAATTAACCTTTATGGTTAATGTACTTCTGCATGTGAGGTAGTGTGGGCTAGCAATTTAGAGCTGTGAACATGGATTCATGAGACCTGGTTTCTATTCCTGGCTCTGCTACTGGTCCAATGGGTGTCATTGGTCAACTCCCTTCACCTTCCTGTTTCCTCATTTATTTTTTTAAAAGGGGAGGGTGATTGAACTTACCTAATTTGTAACATGTTTTGAAATCCACTGAAGAAAAACACTAAGCAGATATTTAGAATTTTTACTAAAAAAGAAACATTTTCCAGATAGCTCTGAGACTAGTTGGTCAGTTTTAAATATAGCGGAATATTTAGGGAAGCTATGTTCTATTCCCAATTCTTGTTATCCACTTTGTTAGCACCAAGAATGTTGTGTAGAAGAGTTATTAGGGTCTGTTTGATTATCTTAATGTTTAATGTACTGTTCCTTGAAGCCTGATTAGAGTCCAGGGTTTATTTTTTTGAAACCAGAACCATTGTTACAAAAGCACTTTTATATTTTGTAGCCCTACTTCACAAGAGATGTTCATATCAAAGCACAGTACTAGAGAACAGACCTCCCATTCCACAAAGTGGGTCTCATGCTTTTTTCCCTCCTTGGGAGATTAGATAATTGATTGTGCTCTTCCTGCGAGTGAGTCAAAGTCCATCAACACAATTGCTTTGGCTTCAGAGGGCTTTGTAAAAAGAAATCCCATGTATTGATGTGTTCAGCAGAACAGAGCTCTGAGAATTGAAGGCTGTCGTGGTAACTTCAGTTTTCCTGAACCATTTTCAAAGAGATGGGGAAACTGAACCTTTCTGAATGGCTCACATTTTTAATCAATTTTATGGAATTTCCTATTGTTTTTTTTTATAACTTCACCAAACAAAACCCATACTCCCTATAGAAATCTGCATATCTTACACAGCTTATAAAAATATTAACTAACAACCAACAATGAAAAATGAACTTTATTTTCTCTTGTCTTTTTAGCAAAACCAGTGAAAGCTGGAATTATCTACTCTACCTATATACTTATGGAATTTTGATGGCACTAGTGACTTAGCCTGATTGGGGAAAATAATAGGAAACACATTTCTATGGCAACTTTCATACTGGAAGGTCTCAATGCATTTCATAAACTAAGCTCAGAGCTGTCCCTTCACTGGTACAGATCCCAGCCCACGAAAAAGGGTAGCTTGCCTAGTCACTATTCAAAGCACAATTGGAGAGGATTTAGAGAAAAGTCACAAGAAAGATTGCAATCTATAAATATGTACTTGAGGATCAAATGCAATTTTAGAGTCTGTCCGTCTGAAAGTCCATTTGTTCAAGAATTCCTCCTAAACATTAAGAGCTAAGGACCACCAAATTCAGTAGGCAGCTTCCTCTTATCCTAATTTCAAACAAGATCAGGATTTGGTTGTGCCAGAAAAATGGGACACGCCTGGAATGGGATTGTTTTCCATAACCTGGAAAGGGAGAGGACTGATTGGAGGACTGGAGGCAGTGACCACAGGAGGAGAGCTATACTGCATAATGACCACTGGAGGCAGCCGGAGCAGCGGGAGACTGTCTAGCTGAGGACAGGACTTCACTTTGCCAGCTAGCAGACCAGGTAAGTGGCCTTCCAGCCCCAAACAGTACCTTGTGGGTGGGGGGAGCCCCCTTTGCTCCTCAGCCGCCTCACCACAGCCTCCACAGGACTACCTCTGGGGCTGGGCAGTGTAGCCTAGACCCCACCCTGGAGATGCCCCCCCAAAGAGAGGCTGGGGTGTGAACTGTGGCCTGGCATCCTCACGACCTTTCCCCTCCAATGCCCCCAGCAAAAGGGAGGAGCCACCATCTTCCTGGGGTCCACAGCCCCAGGAGGAGCCGTTAGCTACAGAGTTCAACCCTAACTCCCTGAGAGGAGCCACTACCAAAGCAGAACCATCCTCACCATCATGGTCAGCCCCAGTAATCTCCCCCCTCAGCCTTCCAGCCCCCTGCCCAGACGCCTGCATCCCTCACCCTCTACCCTGAGCACCAGCTTACCCATCGGCTCCATCGATGAGAAGCATATGCCATTGGCTCGTCTTTAAATCATGGAAGTTCCGAGCGATAATTATGAAAGTTTCAACATAAATTTCCAAGAGCATATCACTGAGGCATAGACATGGGAGATGGAAAATCCCCATGTAGAAATTAAGCCTTTAAAGAAACAAGATTGTTCCCTATTCCGCATTCTCTGAGAAGCTACTGTAAAAAAAAATTAAATCTATGATTTCAATATAGCCCAAATTCCCTCCAGGATAACTCTCCACATTTAACTTCCTAGGTCCACCAGCTGAAAGGTCTTGAGTCACGGCTAGTTCACTTTGGTTTGAGGAACTAGCCTCATTTCCCATCAAGGTAAGTCTTGCCTAGGGATATGTCTACATTATGTAGAAGATCGACCCTCCGGAGTTGGATCTTCTTGTGTTCGATTTAGCGGAACTAGTGTAGACCCGCAAATGGAACATTGAGGGCAGCCCCCTGCTGGTGTCCTGTAGTCCTCATCCCGCAAGGACTAAGACCACTATGGCTAGGTCTTCGTGTCCAAAAACAAAAAAACAAAAGATGATTTACACAGCAAGATCATTACTCTTGTGCAGAAAGCCAGTGTTCTTTTGAACCTTTACTTGGCACATAAGAGGCAGATAGCTTTGAGCTGGCCCTTGACATAAGGATGAATTTCACCTTACATTGCCAGGACTGGCCAAACTATTTCCCTTTTCCTCTGTTCTCTAAGGCCAGGTCTACGCAAAAGGGGAAAGTCAAATTAAGAAACGAAACTCCAGCTACATTAATTACATAACCGGAGTCGAAGGATCTTAAATCATGCCATCCACACAGCGGGAGGTCGATGGTAGCCCATGCTCTGGTAGACTTCCCTTACTCCTGATAAGAAGCAGGAGTACTGGTGCCAACAGGGGAGACCTCTCAGTTTGAATTAATGGCTTTTCACGAGATCTGCTAAATCAACCCCCGGAAGATCGACGGAAACAGCATCGATATTCCCTGTAGCGTAGACAAGCTCTAACAGAATTTTGTACCTATTCCCTCTCTCATCTGTAAAAAAACTCTAATATCCTCGACATTTTGCATGAATCGGGGGACAACACAGGATTTTTACCCTCCTTGGAAACAACTGGATAAACTTAATTCAATTGTCTCTAGCATAACTGTTTCCTTTAAAAATTAACTTGGTTAGAATATGCAATAAGTGAGTGTGAATTATTTAATGCCCATCTCATTCTCCACTTTTTTTTTCAGATTTGTTCTCCTCCCTCCTCCTTTTTTTTTTTTCAAGTAGGTATCAGGCCTGTTAAAAATTGATGAAGCATTTGTAAACCCTTAGCAAATGAACAGTCAAGTGACACATGAATAAAACATCTGAAAATTCTCACGCTCTCCTTGCCAGCTCACACTGTCCTGACAGCGTGTGTGAAACACATGGGTCACATTCAGTTAACGCAACATTGGGTGGAATGTGAAAATAAGGTTAGGGGAAAAGAGAGCCCTTCTCATAGGAGACTTCAGTATAGTTACTTCTGGTTTATCCTGGTTTACATCCGTAGACAATCCATCCCTAAACCTTCCTCACAATTTGCACATTTTCTAAAGTTATTGTCATAATCAGGCCTGGATGAACCAATGTGTGCTCAGTGCACTTGCATGTGCTTTCCATCCCAGCAGGGTGGAGGGGAGCCCAGATCACCAAAAACAAACAATTCTCCCCTCTTCCCACACACACATGCACAAAAACATCAGGGCCGGGAAGGAAGTGGGACAAGAGCCACTGCCTTCTAGGACCTCCCATCATATGGACAGGACTTGACCCCCCCTCTCCATGACATCACACTAACCTTGGGGTCTATCCCTGGACTCAGACCCTCCCATCCACATCCCTCTATTGCAATAACGTGAAGCAGCTCCACATGCTTTAATCTGTTGTGGGTGTCAGTATAGCGGCACTTCTTTCTTACCAGACTGTAGTTACATGGTGCAGAGCAAGCGCAGTTTATATTGGTATCATTTATTTCTACACAGCCTTGTCTACACTAGGAAATTCGACTTAATAACTCCCGATTTAACAAAATCGAACTACGGGGAAGCCTTGAAATTAGTCCGAGGCAGGCTCCGTGAATGTGCACATGCTACCTCTGACTTAGAGCCCCAGGAAGCACTGGGGAGTAATTAGTTCAATAGACTCTGGGGAGCAGTTACATCAAAATAGCGGCAGCAGTGCGTCCACACTAACATTATTTCAAAATGACGATTTCGGAATTAACGGTACTTCTGAAAAGCAGGCATACAGATTTCAAATTAAGTGGCCCATTATTTTGAAATAACAGGCTCAGTAGTGTGGACACTCTGTTTATAAATTTGACTAAGGGGGGTTATTTTAAGCTAAAAGCCTAGTGTAGACCAGGGCGAAATGTTCGCAATCCTGCAATATCCTTCCATTACTGGAATTTCTTCGTTACTTGAATCAGCCTCTCCTTCTTCCCTAAATCCTCCTTGTTCCACAATTATACTTTTGCATTCTCATGCACACATCTCTTCCTGCCTCTTCTTCCCATGCAAGTGTATTCTTTCTTATCTGCTCAAAACAGACAGTGAAAATGATGTACTTGCACAGCGTAGGATGCAGAGACGACTAAAAAGTTTGGAAATGACGTGACCCTAATCGTGCTTGAATGGTGCCCCACCCATCACCCAATTTACCCTCATTCCTTTGGACTGCACCTTTCTCATTGCTTCCAAAGCAGAGCCCCCAACCTTCCATCAAATAAACAAACAATCCATTGCAACCTATCGGGCTCTTAATAGAGGGATAACTTAAGGACACATCAGCACTCAGACAGCAGCATTAAGATTTCATCATGCTGCCAATGAGAGAGGATTTAATTAACTCGCTTTACCTGTCTCCTCTTGCACAAGACAAATGGAACAGAGCCTCTGAAGAAGAATAACTAATGTGGAGTTTAAAAAAAGAACTTGAATGTTAGAAATTGTGGCATATCAGTGAGACTTCTTGTTGGGGCTGGGATTGAACCCCAAACTCATGTTCTCAACATCCCAAATTTTGGTTTCAGATCAGTGGTAGAGCCTGAAATGTGTGCTTGAGGGGGAAGGCCGTGATCACAGCACAAGAGAGAACAGAAGGGTTTAAGAGCTTAGTTTTTCAGGGGAAATAATGAACCTGAGATGTGGCCAGTAGAAGACCAACAATTCCTTGAGAAATCCATATGTAAAGACTCCATCTCTACCCATCTAGAAACCCCACATCCTTTCGGAGCATAACTCATATTGCTAGTTTCACTACAAGGTCAGCAGAAGCCACACAAGCTGCTGTTTGCACTGCACGCAAGTCAGACTCATTCCTCCCTGCATTTCTATTTACCGGTTATAGATTTCCTGTAATTTTCAATTATGTTCTTTCCCTGGGAGGTTAACTCTGCGGCTGGGGCAACAAGGGGTTAATGAAGTGATCTTGGAATATTTATTTATTAGATAACAGTTCCTTTTAGCAGTGACATTAGTTTCAATTTATACAGCTGCCATTGCACAGGTGAAAGCCGGGGAGGCGGATGCTGACTGAGTTCTCTGGAGGTTTTGATCAGAAGTCGAAAATCATGTTTCGCTGTCAAATGTGCTATTAGGAAAGTTATTGCAAAGAAGAAAACTGGGGTGTGAGGGAAGAGAAATAAAAACCTGTCTCCCTGGCTCAGGCATGTTTGTACATTGGAAGTGACAACTCAACATGTGATACAAAAAAAGAACCGCCTGGGGGATGCTTTCTTTAAACTTTGGGTCCGCTTCAGTGAATTGCAAATTAAGGGCCGTCACCCAGGACTCAGCCATGGAATGTCAGGTCGCCTTGCTGTAGGGTGACCAGGAGACCCCAGCAGAGGTGCTATGGCAGGTTTTCTTCCTGGCCTGGCACTGAAGACCCCACTGTGCCCCAGAAGTAGCCAGCAGCTGGTCCAGCTCCTAGATGGGGCTGGATGCGGCTCCCTGTACTGCTTCCACTCTGGGCATTGGATCTGGGGACAGGTCCTTGTGGGTGAAAGCAGTGCACAGAGCCACTTGTACACCTCTGCGCATGAACCAGACCAACTGCTGGCCACTTCTGTGGCGCAGTGCTATCCGTGGTGCCAGGACAGGCAGGAAGTTGCCTTAGCCCTCCTGCTGCACAGCTAACTGGGAGCTGGCAGAGGAAAGCCTATGCCCAAACTCTGAGCACCAACCCCATGCCCTAGGCCAGAGCCCTCTCCAAACCCAGAACCTCTCCAAACCCGGAGCCCTTTCCAAACCCAGAACCTCTCCAAACCTGGAGCCCTTTCCAAACCCAGAACCTCTCCAAACCCGGAACCTCTCCAAACCCAGAACCTCTCCAAACCCGGAGCCCTTTCCAAACCCGAAACCTCTCCAAACCCGGAAACTTTCCAAACCCAGAACCTCTCCAAACCCGGAGCCCTTTCCAAACCCGGAACCTCTCCAAACCCGGAACCTCTCCAAACCCAGAGCCCTCTCAAAATGCAGAGTCTTTCCAAACCCAGAACTTCTCCAAACACAGAGCCTCTCCAAACCTGGAACCTCTCCAAACCCAGAACCCTCTCCTATACTCCAAATACCTCACCTCTGTCCCACCCCAGGGCCGGTACCCACAGATGGTGGCCCTGAAACCCACCCCTGCCCCATGCCAGAACTTCCTCTCACACCTGAACCCCTCTGTCCTGCCCCCACCCCCAGCCTAGAATGCCCTATTAGGCTCCAAAACCCTCATCCTACCCCACCCCAGAGTATTCACATGCAGATGAAGCCTTCTCCTCCCCCAGACACCAACCCCATCCTGGCTCCACCCCATAGTCCTCACTTTAGTCAAAAGATATAATTATGTTGCATCGTGGGTACGAACAATTGTCTTCAACTGGGTCGCAAGGAAAAAAGTTTTAAAAACCCACTGTTCTATTCAAGAAAAGAAAAGGAAGGGGAATACGATGATGGTTCAATGGTTAGAGCTACTGAAACAGACAAAAGGGCTCCTGACTTTCATCAAAGAAAACTGAAAGGGGATAATAAATGTGTACTACGTAGATCTGTCTTTTAAAGCTTCTCAAACAAATGATTTGTTGCAGGAATCTTTTTTAAATAACCATTTGAAGAAGGGTCAATATATATCACACAGTAGCAGAGCTTAGGAGTCTTGGGAGTTTTCCATTGTCTTGATTCTCATGTTGAATTCACTGTGGGCCAAATACTCAATGGCTGTGTCTACACTGGCCCCTTCTTCAGAATAGCCATGCTAATTTAGAACTTTGGAATAGGGAAATCCGCGGGGGATTTAAATATCCCCCGCGGGATTTAAATAAACATGGCCGCCGCTTTTTTTCCGGCTTGGGGAAAAGCCGGAAAAGAGCGTCCAGACTGGCGCGATCCTCCGGAATAAAGCCCTATTCCGGAGGATCTCTTATTGCAAGGAGGAATAAGAGATCCTCCGGAATAGGGCTTTATTCCGGAAGATCGCGCCAGTCTGGACGCTTTTTTCCGGCTTTTCCCCAAGCCGGGAAAAAAGCGGCGGCCATGTTTATTTAAATCCCGCGGGGGATATTTAAATCCCCCGCGGATTTCCCTATTCCAAAGTTCTAAATTAGCATGGCTATTCCGAAGAAGGGGCCAGTGTAGACACAGCCAATGAGTGTAAACAAGGCTGATCTATACCAGATGAGAATCTGAATCAGGCTGCTTGCAAAAAATGTGTTCTATTGATTATTTGTAGCCCGTAATCATTTCTCCCCTTGTTTTATTTATTGTTATCCTAATTTATATGGTAAAGTTTCTGCCAGTTATATTCACCTTAAGTAACATTGAATGCCACAGATAGTCCCATCAAGATCCAAGGACTACTCGCAGGACTAAGCTACAACATGAGTAAGGGTATCAAAATCTGACCTGTTGACGATCTACTATATATTCTAGAGAGTTTGTCTGTCTGTTATATCAAGAACACCTCCTAAATTGTAAGAGCTAGAACCACCAAATCTGGTATGTAGCTTCCTCTGATCATAATGATTTCAGGTTTCTGAGAGGAGAAAAGACAAACCCAGAATTGTTTCGATGGATAAATCTAATGTTTATAAACAAGAGGAGAGAAACAAAACCAGCTTTCAAAGGAGCTGCAGAAAGGAGTCTTCACATGTAGACATATTTGCACTAGTATTTGTAATGTTCACCCTTTCAGGAGAGAAAAGAAAAATCACTGGTTTAGAAATGCGTCTGAAAAACCAAACAGAGAGGCTGCATATTTCTCTGCAGTGTGTTTGTGGCTTTTAATCAACTGAATAATTCCCTGCAGCATGGATGCAGCTCCACAGATGACTGAGGAAAGAAGTGCTTTTAAAATAAGGCTGCTGCATACTTTCCTTTAGCTTCCAACGGAGTCCTAGTAACACCGCAAATCTCTTTTTACTATACTGTGCTATCATACCACACATCCTGGCAAGAGACGCATATTTCAAACCACTGCCCTATCCTGAATATTGTCAAGATCAAACATCCATGTGATACTGAAAGGAGAAGAGTGGCTATACGGCATCCACTTAAAGGTAAGAGCAAGTTTGTGCTAAGCACGCTGACACTTCTTGGTCGTGTCGATGCTATAGAATTCTCTGATTTCAATCCGTGCTGTAATACACAAATATCTAAAATCCCTACTGCTAAAAGAACAGAGTGTGCCATATACAAAGAGGTTTGCATTCAATCTGTATCTAAGGAAGAAAGGCTGATATGAAGACTTTCTTGTGTCATTCTCAACCAGGAGAGTGATGTTAAAGTTGGTCTAGAGGCCCTTACGACAAATTCTTGAAATATTCATTTCCTCCATTGTCGTTTGCCTATTCTAGTCTGTTCTTTTCTATAAAGGTTCTTATTCAGCTTTCAATCACTATCTCTGAGTGCCCTCTAGAAGTGCATTCAGCAACATAACAAACATCTGTCGTGTGCGATTCGTTCTTTCTCATCCTCTCCCAGGGGAAAAATTGTGAGTGCATTTTAGCGTTATGTTTTGGTAGGTTTTTGTTTGTATGTTAGAGAAGATCTATTAAAAGAAATGTGATTTGCACCTGACATGGAGACTGCAGTGGACTTGCCTGTTTCTTTCCCTTTCTGCGTTAGGACCAGTTGAATTATATTTGTTCAAAACCGTATTCCATGAAGTGTGTGATAGGTTTTGAAGAAATTGGTTTCACTCTTGTTATAATCGTAGCAATCCCTTTCTCTTACATTGTGCTTTGCATCCAGGATGTGTCTACGCTGCAGGGCTTAACCCGAAATAAGCTACGCTAATTGAGCTACGTCAATTGCATACTTTATTTTGAAATAGGGAGCATCTACACAGCACTTATTTAGAAACTGAGCACTCTTCCTCCAACGCCCCTTACTCCTCCTACAATGAGGGTTACAGGAGTCGGAGTAAGAAGTCCTCCAGCTGGACAGTATTTTGACACTGTTTTGAAATAACTGCCTGCAGTGTAGACACGGAATAAGTTATTTCTGAATAGTGCTAGTTATTTCGAAATAGTGTTGCAGTGTAGCCATACCCCCAGAGATCTCAAAGCAGGAGATCAGTATCATTCTCCCTGTTTTACAGATGGGGACACTGAGCTGAAGGGAGATGAAGTGACATGCCCAAGGTTACCCTGCAGATGAGTGGCAGAGCTTGTTTGAGTTCCAGTCAGATGCACTAGTTCCCAGACCTCACTGCTATTGAGTGTACAGAGAACATAGTCTCTGTCTCTTCTCTTTCTTATGCTTCTCTCTTCTATGTGGAGCATTGGACCCTCACCACTGCCTTCCATATTTGCTAGTTGCCTACCACTTAAGAATCCAAGGTACTGTTCATACGCTCTGCAGCTACCATAAAACAGATGTTATCCACCTCAGTGGCTTCCAGCGTCCAGCTCTTTCCATTCAGCTTTAAACAGTGTGTGTGCCTTGCCCCGGCCCCTTTCCAAAGGGAGAAATCCAACAACTGCATCATTTTAGGAAGACTTTGCAACATGTGTGGAATAAAATGCACGCCAAATACATTTTTCACCCCATTATTCACACAGCCTTCCTCTGTACCTTTCTCTCCCCCGTTAGATTATTTCAGACCTACCACTCCAAGGCTATGTCTACACCGGCAGCTTCTTGCGCAACTTGCCTGCTGTCTACACTGCACGAGCATTCTCGTGCACGTAAATTTACAGTATAGCATTGTAAAATAAGGCATCTTTCAGAAGAGTTATTCTTCTCCCCATGAGGAATAAGCCCTTTTGTGCAAGAGCTCTTCCCCAAGAGAGCAGTGTAGACAGGCAACATGAATTTCTTGCACAAGAAGCCCCTATGGTTAATATGGCCATCAGAGCTTTCTTGCGCAAGAGAGCATCCACACTGCCATGGATGCTTTTGCGCAAAAGCACACGGCAGTGTGGACGCGCTCTTGCGGAAGATTTTTTACACAAGAACTCTTCCGCAAAAGAGTTCTTGAGCAAGAAGCTGCCAATGTAGACGTAGCCCAAGGGTATGCCTAGACTGCATTCCTCTGTTGGCAGAGGGATGCAGATTAGGCAGGTCAACATTTAAATATCCCATGCTTAATTTGCATAAAAAATGGCCACCATTTTTTCCGACTCAACACTTTGTCGGCAAAAAGCGGCAGTCTAGAGGGGGATCTGTCGAAATAGGAAGCCTTCTTCGACAGATCCCTTATGCCTCCTGCAAGGAGGTTTATAGGATCTGTCGAAAAAAGCTTTCTTTCTTGACAGATCCCCCTCTGGACTGCCGCTTTTTGCCTCTCCGGTGATTTGATCAAGCCAAACGGCACCATTACCATCACTTAATCGGACCTCACATAAACCAGAGAGTTTCATCCAGCAAATTCCTGCATCAACACCATAACTGCTACTTGGGCTATCGTTGAGAGATACAGCCGACCTTGCAAGTGATAGTTCATCCACAACATCCCTAAGGCCAGGTCTACACTAAGGGGAACATTGACTTAAGTTACAAAACTCCAGCTATGTTAATTACGTAGCTGAAATCAAAGTATCTTAAATTGTGTTTTGGTGCCGTCCATACAGCGGGAAGTTGACGGGAGCACACACACTGGTCAACTTCCCTTATTCCTCATGAGGACCAGGACTATTGGTGCTGACGGGACCTCCCTCTCAGTTCGAATTAGCATGTCTTTACTAGACCTGCTCATTCAAACCCCGGAAGATTGACTGTGGTAGCTTCGATCTTCTCTGTAGTGTAGTCAAGCCTTAAATGACTTGTTCCAAAGATTATTTCCTCTCACTGGTAAAAAAAATTGAGATTTACGCTCACAATCATTTTCTACTTTTTCTATACAAAGAGAACAAGATTCTCAGCTGGTATAAACTGAGCTGTTTCCATGTGCCAAATTCTCTCATTGGCACTTGTGTAAATCTAGAGTAACCCCAGTGAATTGTCTTTTGGGTTTCCATCACCAGAACTGGGCCATGAATCTGAGTTACTGTCCAACGTGAATGGCTGGTTTCTCAGTGAAAACTTGCTAATCCAATATCCTGCAATTAGCAGTTGTCCCTTTGATGTTTTTGGAGAGGAAAGTAACCAGGTATAAATCTTTGGCTCCATCACCATCAATACCTCTATCTCTGTCCGTCTGTCTAATTGCTATCGACTGTGGAGAGTTGTTTTTGATCGAGGCATGAAGTAAAGTGATATTGATTACAGTAAATGAACTTTTCTGCAGTTGGTGAGTCTATTAGGGTTGGAGAGGGGCAATTGCTGGTATTTTCACCTAGCATATGGTAGCAAAACACAATCACACCCCAGGGCAACCTATGACCCACTCTCTGGTGATTGGCCCCAAGCTGGTGAGAGGTAACCAAAAAATTCCTCTTCTTTAATATCAAAATCCAACTGCTCTGAGTTTGAGCGTAATAAACCAGCTTGGCCTCTTTGCTCTTTCAAAATAGAACAGAAGGAAATTAGAACAAAAACAGATTTAACTTTTAATCCCTCAAGTAAGGAGCTTTAGCCATGTAATTTTTTTCTATCACAACAACATATTTCATCCCCGGGAAAGAGCAGCGACAAAGCAAAGTAATCCAAGTCAAAAGCAAATTTGATTTATACACGTGGCGAGACCTGCTGCCATGTTCAACCCTTTTCTGACCAGAGATGGACAAGCGTGCAATGCCTTGAGTCAAAATGCTCAGGACAGGCAGAATGCAGCTGCCTGTTTCAATATCCTCAAGGCATGGAACCACCTCCATTATAACTGCACCTGCTCCCTCACTCATGTTAGTAACCAGCTGGAGAAGGCACTCTTTGGACTGGTTCAACCGTAGCTTATCTTTAAGACCCATTGGTATAGAACTGCCTCCTTCTCTCCTCATCCTCATAGCACTTAGGAAACTACAGGTTGAACCTCTCTAGTCTGGCACTTTCTTGTCTGGCAACATCCATGGCATGATTTTAGTGAGCTGGATGTCCACTTATTAAGGGTGTGGCCAAGTTTCCTGCAGTCTCATAAAGTTTGTTTACAGCCACCAGTCCTGGCTCTGTGCTGTTATTTAGTCCTGATTTACTGCTAAATATCTTCTAACAGCCCAGGAAACCAGGGAAATGTTGGTAAAGCTGCTGGACAATATTGACCTCCCACGGTCGGGCAAATTCTCTAGTTGGGCACCAGTCAGGTCCCAAGGAGCTGGACTAGAGAGGCTGAAACTGTAATTGCAAAGACACATTCAACTCAGCACAGGTCTAGTGTCTTCTATTTCATTCATAGCACACGGTGTCCTCCTTTGTATCCTATGTTAGCTCCATCCGTGGCTCACTGCATTGCAGAATGTATGAGTGTAGATTTTCCTTTAAAGGACAACTTCATTACAAAATCTACTTGCTACACTAATTTACTGTAGCACAATAATTAGGGTAATTAAATTATGCCATATAATTAATCAAATCCTTACATTCCTATTTTCCTATGTCATCCAGCAGAGACTGGAGCTCTTAAGAAAGCAGAACATCTGTCAGGACAGTACTACTTTATGGAACTATGTGTGTCGTTTAGATTCTCAACTGGCACGGTCTACATTTTGTGTCTTGTTTAGCACTTAATGAATAAAACACATAATTGCCATAACAATCTTGCGATGTAAGTCTCTGTCTGTCTGTTTGTCTGTGAGTTTGTTTGTTCAAGAACTCCTCCTAAATGATAAGAGCTAGGACCCCCATGGAAAGCGAAGGGTCTGGCAAGAGAGACAGTTATATTGTAGAATGACCACAGGGGGGAGCAAAAGATCAGAGATAGGGACGGGGAAGCTATAATCCCATTTGGCCAGCAGGGGGTAGGGGCAGAAAAAGGGACAGTGATCTACCACATGTTTCAGAGCGTTTGTGTGTCTGTGTGTTTGTATGTCTGTCTGTCCTCCATCTGGGGGACATGAACCCCCCTCTCCCATGGCTGTTGCTGCTGGACCTGCAGCGGCCATGGACAGGTGCTTCTCATCTGGCCTCAAGCTGCTGCAGTGAGAAAGGGCAGGGGTTGTCCTCTATCCCCGGGGCAGCCTGCATCCTGACCCCCTCCTCCCCAGCCCCGCCCCAGAGCAACAATTTAAATGATGCAGGAACATTTGCATTTGATTTTCAAAACATTAAAAATTAACGAAGGACCCGAGCAACCCCAGCTCAATCATGTAGTCCATAAGAAAACAAATATCATCAGTTGCTCAGGGAGCCTTTTCAGATACATTCTGAATTCACCTGAATAACTGCCTACACACCGAACCAGAATCCTGCCCTACACTTGCAGGACAACTTTGTTGGGACATGCTGAAAGGCTTGTCAGAATCAGCCGCATTTCTCAAGAAAAACCATCCCAGATCTCTGTCACCACCATGGTCCTGATCCACTCTCTATTGAAAGCAATGGGTGTCTTCTCACTGATTTGACTGCACTGCGGATCAGGCTCTCTTTAAGCTGCTCCCCAGTGTGGAATAATTCTTGGCTTTTGTGCAGCTCTGCATCACCCCTCCATTCCAAACTAAGAGGACACGGGAGCATGCCAGGGGCACACTGGGTTTAGTAATACCCATGACGGTCCCCACACGGCCGTTACCAGCCAGCATGACTTAGAGCCCCCTTGAGACTGTGCCAAGTTGTTTGAAGGTGGAAATAATCCTGGATTGGGGGTGGGAGGGAAATCGGAAAATGTGATGTACCTCATCTTTCAGGTACATCAAATATTGTTCTTCTGCAGCTAAGGATCTAGATTGCTAAACGCTTCATTTCTGTAACAAATATACCCAGCATGCATCTGTTATTCTTCTCAGACCTGTCTCCCTTCTTTTCTTTCACATTTCCTCCATTTTTTTCTTATATTTTCCTTTGTCTGTATTCAGTTTTTTCTCCCTCTCTCCTGTTTTCATTCACTAAACATGTTTGGTTCTTCCTCTGCTGGTTCCCATGTCTTTGTTGTTTTTAATGTTCAGTATTTATTGTTCCTCCTTTTCCTTCATTTATTATTCTTCATACTCTTTTTCCATCCAATCATTTATTTTGTATTTTTGGAGGGGAGGATCTGATTTTTTTTTTCTTTTTTATAAAAATGTGGGTACTATTTTTATTTAATTTTCTTATTTTTTCACATTCTCATCTTCTTTTGACAACTTCATTACAGTAATTGTTCCTTGCTTTTTTCTCTTATTCACGCTCTTGTCTTTATTACCCTATAATAATATGTCTTACTATACAGTGCAATTAATTTCCCCTTCTGCAATGTGATGAGGAGTCAGGATGCCTGGTTCTATTCCTATTTCTGTCATTGACTAGCTGCGCAACTTCAGACAAATCTCTGTGACTCTATTTCCCCTCCCACCTTTGTCTCTCTTGTCTGTTTAGTCTTATGGCAAGAATTGTCTCTCACGATGCATCTGTATGGCACCCAGCACAAAGAAGCCTTTCTTGATCGGCACAGGTAAACCTGGTTTCACGAGGCATACCTGTGCCGATCAAGAAAGGCTTCTTTGTCGACACGGCGCGTCCAGACAAACAGCTGATCGGCAGAGTGGGGCAGCCATTTAAATTTAAATGAAGCCGCGATTATTTTAATCGCGGCTTCATTTCCCTCTGCCGATCTGTCTAATCTACAAGCCTCCGTCGACGGAGGCATGTAGTCTAGACACACCCTATATGTTTGACAGAGTTTGTGAGTCTGTTTGTGTGTCCATGTGTTTGTTACAGAACTGCTCAGAAACGATAAGAGCTAGGACCACCCAATTCAGTTCACAGCTTCCTCTGAGCATGACTTAAGGGTCTGGTCATGCCATGAAAATGGGATGTGCCTGTAACTCATAAAACCAGAGAGAAAAGAGTCAGAATCACCAGGCAGATGAAAGGGGCTGGCTGGAGGTGCACACATACACACACACACCCATTGGTGACTGCCCTTACCCCAAGCGTCCCACCCCCAGGCATCCTTTAAGAAGTGGGGGGGACTGAATCTCCCCCATCCCTGATTCATACAGGGATATGGCTGGCTGTTTCCCTTCATCAGGGAGCGAGGGGAAAGTGCACAGTTTGCTGCATTCCTCACTTTGGCTGGGAAGCCCAGGGGACAGATGAACCTAGACCTGCCCCAGCTGGGGGACATGCACCCTTCCTTGGCTGTGCCCAGTAAAGCTTCAGCAACCATGGAGAAGCACTTCTCCCCTGTTCCCAAGCTGCTGCAGTGAGAGGAGGCTGGAGTTGTCCTCTCTCCCGAGGGTAGCCTGCACCCCGACCTGTGCACCCCCAACTGTGGCCCAGATCAACGATTTAAATGAAGCCTGGAGATTTGCATTTTACATTCCAAACCCCCCAAAATTAACTGAGTGAAGGACATGAGCAACACCAGGTAAATCTTCCAGTAACTTTATAAAATACAGCCACACCCCTGCTCCATGAGTGCTTTCAGTTTCTTTCCCACTGCGATGTAGGCCGTATCTATTCCAGGTATGGCTACACGCCACATTGCGCACCACCAACCCCTTTCTTGCTCAATTCATGACAAGTGTGAGGAGGAAATATTAGGGTGTATCTAGACTACAGGGTTTTTTTCGAAAAAAGTGGCAAAAAATGTCACCTGCATGTAGAGTGCTGCTGCGTTCTTTCAAAATTAAATCGAAAGAACGCGGCAGTTTTTTCAACTGCGGAACACCTCATTTTACGAGGAAGAACGGCTTTTTTTCGAAAGTGCTCTTTCGAAAAAAGGTGTTATTGAATGCAAACAGGGCTTTTTCGAAAGAGAGCATACAGACTGACTGGGGGCTCGCTTTCAAAAAAGCAGCTTGCTTTTTCTAAAGAGTGGTTGCAGTCTAGACGTACGTGAGGTTTCAAGCTGGGGTTTTAAAAAGGGTGCTAATCACCCGATTTTAGAAGCAACTATGGCTGGCGGGGAAAAGTCTCGTGGTGTTTCCAATCTCAGTTAGCCAAAATAAAAAGTCCTTTTTTATAAACAAACAAAAAAACAAACCAACAAACCAACAATCACTTCTCAATATATTACAACCCACCTTGATCCCACTGCTGTCCCTCCTTTCAATAATTTATGTCTTCCCAGGGGCTTTATGGAGATTTTTTTATGGAAACATCAATAGTTTCCACCTCTCTCTGGAGTCATTTAGTCTATTCACAAAATACTCTCAAATATCAGTTTCTCATCTTTGAGTCATTCTCTGTCATTTTATTGTTGTTCTGTGAATCACTACTCCGAGGAAAAGAAAAAGTGTAATGAGATTTTTAAAATATTGGTGATAATTAATTTTGCATTTAATCTTAACAAAGCCCCCTGATGCAATAAAAGAAACTGAACAGACACTACTGGAAATGTGTCTCTTAAATTCTAGAAGTGGGACGAGGCATACGGGATTGATAAAGTGGCTTAGAAATATCTCTAAAACAATAATAATATATTATATTTTATAGGGTTCTTCATCCCAGTGAATATCACAACACTTTCAAGTCTGTGGGGGTGGTTCTCCACTGTCACGCTTCCTATGTAATCACTAGGACTATGTCTACACTTGCAGCTTCCTGCACGAGAAATATGCAAATGAGGCTAAGCATGGAATATCGCCGAGCCTCATTTGCATACCTAATGAGCCGCCATTTTTGCAGAAGAGGCTCTTGCGCCAGAAGGAGCTATCTACTCTGCCCCTTCTTGCGCAAGAAAAACCCTCTTGCACCATGCCGTTATTCCTGAAAATAATCGGTACAACGGCACTGCGCAAGAGGGGTTTTCTTGTGCAAGAAGGGACAGGGTAGACAGCTCCTTCTGGCCCAAGAGCCTCTTTTGCAAAAATGGCGGCTCATTAGGTATGCAAATGAGGCTGGGAGATATTCCACACTTAGCCTCATTTGTATATTTCTCACGCAAGAAGCCGGGAGTGTAGACATAGCCTGGGTGCTTTTCTACACTACTGCTTAAGTCAATATAACTTCCATTACTCCAGGGTGTGAAAAAGCCACACTTCCCTCGGCAATACAAGTTGCGTTGACTAAATGCCATGTCCACAGCAGCACTCTGTTGGTGGAGAGACGCTCTTTCATCTGCATAGCACACCTTCACCAGAGCGGTGACATATACGGCCTGGGGGGGTGGGGCCTGGCTGTGTATGTCACCGCCCCGCCCCTCTTCGCCTCCCGCCATGGCACTCGGCTAATTTCTGCACCACTCAGCTGGGCCGCCACAGGGGAACCCAAACGGCCACTTGCTCTGCTTGCTCCCCCGTGGCGACCCGGCTGAGTGGCGCAGAAGTCAGCCGAGCGCCATGGTGGGAGGCGAAGGGGAGCAGGGCGCTGACGTACATGCTCAGCCGGGCCGCCGCGTGGGAGCAAGTGGCACAAGCGACCGTTTGGGCTCTGCGCTTCCCGTGCTGCATGGGGAGCATGGAGCCCAAACGGTAACTTGCGCCACTTGCTCCCACGCGGCAGCCTGGCTGAGCGTGTACGTCAGCACCCTGCTCCCCTTCGCCTGCAGCACGGGGAGCGCAGAGCCCAAACAGCCATTTGGGCTGCGCGGTCCCCCGAGGGAAAGGCAGGAGAAGAGAAAGAGAGGCAGGAGGCGGAGGAGAGTTGAGAGAGGGGGGTGGGGGGACGCAGTAGGAGGAGGAGAGAGAGAGACACACGGAGAGAGAGACCGGAGGCTCAGGAGAGAAGACCGACATGGAGGAGAGATCTGAAAATCTCGTCTTATGACGGGCTAATTGGCTAGTTATAATAATAATTTGCCAGTTCATTTTATAGTGTATGGATTTTTGTTTCAGTTTACTAACAACACATCTAAAGGCAGCTTTTCCTGGCTTCTTTTAAAACACATTGACCATAAATTAAGCAGAGATCAAAATGTCATGCTGACATGGCTGCAATTATGTTTGCTGCTGAGAAATGTAGTCATAAGGACGGATAAGGAAATCTCTGTGTCATTTTTATTTCTGACCTTGAGGGACTGGAGACTAGCCATCGGAAGCTGGAAAATTTGCCGGCCCTCTTTGCAGTGTCAAGATTTCAGCCGGCTGTATTACAAAATAACAGATCCAATGGAGCAGGAAAGAGTGTAGTAGGAGGTTATTTGGGTGGTTTGATTTCCTTTGGAAAATAAAATCCCAGGATCAAATTTTGTTGTATTTCCTCCCCTGTCCTTTCTGCATTCAACAAGTGCTATAGACAGAGTATAAAGACTTCTCTCCATCCTCCCACCTTTAGGGCATAATTATACCAAGAAAATCAAACATTAGAGAGGATAGTTTGAGGACTCTTTATTTGACTATCATTAAATGAAGTGAAAGTGAAAGATGTAAATAACTTGACTAATTTATAATTGTTATAAAAATTCAGCGCTGGAAGGAAGATTCCTCTGAGAGTTGGTTTGGGGACGACACTGAATAATGTTTTGTGTCCAATATTAACGTTTTCAATTATGATTGGAAGGGTAGAGAGACGAGATAGCTGATAAACATCTAACCCATGGAAATCCCAGCCAAATGACCACATACAGCTATAGGCATAGTGCTCTCCCTCACCTGACATGATTCCAGATGCAAGTGAACATCATTGGGTTCAAAAATGAGCTAGATAGATTCATGGAGGTTAGGTCCATCAATGGCTGTTAGCCAGGATCAGAATCGGCCCAAGCTACGGGCTGACCAGGCTACCGCCCGGGGCGCCCCATTGTAGGGAGCACCGTGCGGGGCTGCCGGACCGGGCGGGGGTGGGGTCCAGGGCACTGTGCGCCCAGAGGCAGGGCCACACATACACCGCACTCCCGGGGGCAGCGCTGCATTCCCAAGGCTCGGGGTGCACGAATGGCTCGGGCCGGCCCTGGCCAGGGTGGGCAGGAATGGTGTCCCTAGCCTCCGTCAGGGGTTGCGAATGGGTGACAGGGGAGGGATCACATGAGGATTCCCTGTTCTGTTCATTCCCTCTGGCTATGTCTCCACGACAAGGTTTTTGCGGCAGAGAGTATGCTAATGATGGACTCATCAGCATGAGTCGCGACATCATTAGCATATTTGCTGCCGATGCTTTTTGCGCAAGGGGTTTTTGCATCAAAAGAAGCCGTGTAGCCACTTTCGTTTTGCGCAAAAAACCCCTTTTGTACAAGATCCTTGCACAAGATCCTGGAGAGGCATAAGGATCTTGTAGTGTAGACAAAGCCTGTGGGGCACCTGGCGTTGGCCACTGTCGGCAGACAGGCTACTGGGCTAGATGGACTTTTGGTCTGACCCAGTACAGCCGTTCTTATGTTCTTAATGACTGCTCATATGTTGTCTTCAATATTTCATTCCTAATGACTAGTGCTTTGCTCTGCTATCTATTGCTCATTGGAGATCTTAAAGTGCTTTTCAGGCATTAATTAATTAAGCCTCAAGCCATCAGTGGGTACCAGGGCAGTCTTATTACAGCCATTTCATAGCGAGGTCAACAGGTTTTCACAAAGCCATACAGCGCCAGTCCATACAGAACCAGTCCATATAGCGCCAGTCCATCGCCAGTCCATACAGCACCAGTCCATACAGAACCAGTCCATACAGCACCAGTCCATCACTCAGTGGCAAACATGCTACTCCTTGGCTGTATCTACATTGGCACCCCTTTCCGGAAAAGGGATGCTAATGAGACACTTCGGAATTGCAAATCCGTGGGGAATTTAAATATCTCCCGCGGCATTTGCATTTACATGGCTGCCGCTTTTTTCTGGCTCGGGGTTATGCCGGAGAAAAGGGCCAGTCTAGACGTGATTTTCCGGAAAATAAACCCTTTTCCGGGAGATCTCTTATTCCTACTTGAAAGGGTTTATTTTCCGGAAAATCGCATCTAGACTGGCGATTTTCTCTGGCATAACCCCGAGCCAGAAAAAAGTGGCAGCCATGTAAATGCAAATGCCGCGGGGGATATTTAAATCCCCCGTGGATTTGCAATTCCGAAGTGTCTCATTAGCATCCCTTTTCCGGAAAGGGGTGTCAATGTAGACACAGCCCTTAAGTACACAGAATGCGAAGGCTGAAGTTAATGGCATATTCAAGCAGGTGGAAATGACCGAGATTCCTTCTGGATGGACCGTGCAAGAAACAGACCGAGTGGAACGCAGAGCGATTTCTCGTCTGAAATAGACACACAAGGAAAAATTGTTTGCCAGAAAGTGAAGTTTTTGTGATACCAAAAAAAAATACCCTCTGTGGCAGGGATGGGGAATGTGGCCCCTGGCTTGCCTGGATGTGGCCCTAGAGGCTTGGGGTCCCCCCCCCCCAGCATTGGGGAACCCCTGTTATCACTCCAGCCCCTCGTCATTCCTCCACGGGGCTGGAACACACAAAATCTACTAGCCTGGGCCCCCCTTAGGCTCTGGAGAGGGAGGGGAATGTGGGGAGTGTCTTCTTCTCAGTCCGAGGCCATGTCAGTGAGGATTTGGGAGGGTTTTGTTTTGTTTTTGTTTCTTTTGCTTCTCAGTCATGTGCTGCCCATGACTGAATTTTTTGTGGTTCAGCAGCTCCAGACCCAAAACAGGTTCCCTGCTCCTGCTCTGTGGAAAATGCTTGGAGCATTGACTAACACTGCGGGCAGGGTTGTTGTTGGTTGGTTGGTTGGTTGGTTGTTTTTTTTTTCCACATTCAATACTGAAAAGAGGAAGGATGGCTCAGTGGTTAGGTCACTTGAAGATTTTTGTGGAGCAGCAAATCATTTCCTACTCTGCTCCACTATTGCTCCCCACAGGAATGCCCACGACGGGAAATCCTACACCCTCTACTGTTTGTAACGTCAGCCCTGCTGTGTTACTTACTATGGATCTTGCAGTTTGCTAAGCCATATAATCAGCTTTCTGAACAAATTCCCCCAACCTCTCTTATTATTTACCCCAAAGGGGAAGAACCCGTTTTCCATCTCCACCTCGTTGCATCGTCCTTTGGAGATAACACTCTTGCTGCCAATGAGAATTCAGTTGCACTCGTTTAAAATCTCAGACTCAGGGCTTCATCGGCTGTTTTCTGTGTCTCATTCCGGCAGCTCAGCTCATTTGCCACAGAATAAATTAGGAGTCCACGCTGAGTCTTTGCAAATGGCCTCACCTTTCATACTTCCCCCCCAAAGTAGCCAAGCCGTAGGCCTCATTCCTTTCTGTACTGAGCCCTGGGTAGGCCACAGAGCGCAGGAGATGAGAACATCACTGAAGAACAGAGATTTCCCTCTGCTCCAGATTAAAAATACAAATCCAAAACTTGTTCATAAATTCTTAATGTTCTGCCGGGAGCCCTAGCTGCCAGGGAAGCAAGGACTAAATCAGCAGGCCTGAATGGGCCTGCATACAAAGCACATGATCACGATGGAGACGATGTTGCTTCAAGCCTCCGTGTGCTAAAGAGAAAGTAGACTCACATAGTTTGAGCCCAAAATAAAGGAGTTGTTAAAAGCAAAGGCACGGGTGAGGCTGTGTTACCAACCCAGACACACAGTGAAAGCTTTGTTATCCGTAGGGTTGCCAGGTATCTGGTTTTTGCCGGGACAATCCGTTATTCGTGGCTCCTGTCTGGTAAAAAAAAACAGAAAATACCGGTAAAAATGTCAAATATCTGGTATTTTCTGTTTTTCTTGGATGGAAGGCCAGCAGGGACATTCTTCACCTGCCATGGGGGCAGAGGGAGAGTGGCAATTTTTAAAGGTGCGGCGACCCTTTTTTGTTGTTGTTGTTGTTCAACAATTTTAGCTGTTCCCCTGTTTTTGTTGTTGTTGTGTTTTTTTGCTCAACCAATTTTTTTCCTGCCATGTTTTTTTCCTGAATCTGGCAACCCTAGTTATCCAGCGCTATGAACCGGCAACTGTGTTATCTGGCATTGCCACAAATCCACCGCATGAGACCATAATCCTCAGCATGTGGGCACAGCACACCAGCAGGCAGCGTGTGTGCAGTGCCTAGGAAGACTGCCAGGACCTCACGTGTGCCTTCCGACTTGATTGGAAAATGGAGGACCCTGCAGTATTGGCGCCTATTTACTACTGAAGTCAAACCGTTAATTAATCGGCAGACAAGTCCAATTCACTGTACTCACAGAAGCAGCCCCCTAGATAAACAACTCTCTCATCGCATTAATATTTTATTAGCTCTTCAATAGGTCTGCCCTAGGTAATCACAATTGCAAAGATAACTATGAAATGGGGTTTTAATGTCCTCATCTGGTTTCAGCTTTGAAAATAGTTTCATTGAGCAGGCACGATGATTTTTGGTAGAAGTTGAATTATTCCTTCTAGGCATTCCACAGGTAAAGAGGTATCAAAAGGTGAACATCAGAAGGTCTAGCATTTAAGAGCAGCAGCTGGGTGCTAATGATTATTATAGAACAATACTTCCTGTTGTTATCAAGTTTTTCCTCTGAGAAATGTATTTTTAATGTATCCTAAGGCCAGTTCTACACTAGACCCAGCATCTCAGCTTAAGATATGCAGCTCCAGTTACATATTCTACATAGCTGGAGTTAGCTTATCTTAACCCGAGCTTGGTGGCATCTTCACAGCAGGAGGCCAATAGAATCAAACTCTCCTGGCGGCTTCTCTTACTCCTTCCAAGAGCAGGAGTACAAGATGCTGGTGGAGGTACCCTCTGAGTTCAATTTAGCGAGTCTTAACTAGACTCGCTAAATCAAACTCCGGAAGATAGATTGCAAAGTGTCGATATTCCGCAGAGTGAAGACAAGATCTAAGGCACATATTTCCAAAATGGATTTTCCTTTTTGGCAAGTGAATTCTGTTGCGTGTGTTTCTCTTCCTCCCCCATGGAAAGTGCTTCGGCCAGATTTTCCAGAGAACTCAGGGCTTCATTTTCAAGTGCTCAACACCGACAACTCAGACAAGATCTTCCAAAGCCAACAACACCTCAGATTCAGACACCTCACTCAGGAATAAGATTCTCACCAGTGCTCCACACCAGGCACATGTCATTGCAAAAACGTACAGCCAGTTTTTAAAAGAGCACAGTACCCAATATGCGGTAGACTCCCAAATATCTATTTTATAGATCTGCCTTAGGTTGTATGCTGTTGCCACCACCCTAGTATCTGAGACGAGCCTTCCTGGTAATCCCCTTAGCAATCCCCTTAGCAAAATAGATTTCTAGCACTTGGAGTGGGCGTATTGGGGGTGGAATTTGGGCTATAAGGGGTGCTCCAGATGAAAGAGTCATGTCTGGTGGGAAGGTTTTTTTCACAGAGAAAGACCTTGTCATGTTCCCTAAAGGTGGTTAGACTCAGGAGCTGGTTCTGTGCCAGAAGACTGTCCCATAGCCAGATTCTCGTGATAGAGAACATTCTGTCCCCAGCTCTCACATACTTCACCCTGGCCTCGGGATTTGCACTGCCCCAGAGGAGTGCAGCTGTTCTAACGGTTCACAGATCAACGTTAAGTCTTTGATGGAGCCAAGACTCGATCCATTAATTGCTTTGTTTAATTAATCTGGCCCTTAGGGTCCGATTTGCAGAAGTGCCTAGCACCTTCCCCTCTAGTTGGAGTCACAGAATCATAGCTCAGTAGAATGGGCCTTGAGGGCCCATCAAGTCCAGTACAACTGCCTTCACAGCACGACCAAGCTCTGGAATTCATTGAATTTAACAATGCAAGTTAAAAGCCACCTGCCTGGCCAGGGGTTCAAACCCCAGGCCCTCTAATTAAGAGCTGGATAGCAAGACCCACTGGCAGATGCACTGACAGGGGGCAAAAGGGGCAGTTGCCCCAGGCAAGGGGATTCAAAGGGGCCCTTGGATTCCGGCCGCCCCCACTGCTACTGTGACAGCAGCGGCGGATGGAGTCCTGGTCCCTTTAAACTACCGGCTCCCTCCGCCCCTTCCACGAGTGTGGAGCCAACACCCCCACATCTTGCCCAGGGGCCCGTGAAGGCTGTCAGCCCCCCTATCCATATGTGTCTCCATGTTGGCTGGATTATCAGCGTTACGACCTGTCTGTGGCATTTTTCAAGTCTTAAGTGTTAAGCTTCTTTCTCCTCTTTAGACACTGCACCCTGGGCTTCGGCTCTGCTGCCTTCAGCTTCCCTGTGACTATACTGCCTTTAGATCGAATTTTGTTTGCTTGATGGCCTCTCTATCTTTTCCTATGTCAGTCACTTTCTGGAGTTAATTTCCCAAGCCTTTTTTTAGACAGTCTTTGTTTCTGCAGTGTGTCCTTTCAGCCGCCAACTCCCTCTACCCATTGGCGCCTCTCCGTCCACTTTGCACTTTGAGTTACCAGAGAATGACAATTTCCCTTGATTTACCCTGACTTGTTTATGTCCTTGTCTCTCTCCAAATGACCTCACGCATTAACAGGGTAGCGGGGACAAAGGGAATAGTTACCTAACTCAAAAATAAACCACAAAAGCAAATTTAATAGAAAGACTCACATGCCAGGCCTAGAAAAAAAAGCCCACTCTGATGCTTTGCACACAAGAGCAAACCAGTGAATATTGTTCAAGAGCAGATAGAAGTGAACTCTCTTAAGTAGCCAGCCAGCCTCTTACTTCTTCAATAGATGCAAATACAGAGTATTGTTTTGTCATATTTTAGGGAGCTTCACAAAGCCGAGGAGGTATTGGCAACGTAATGACTGGGGACCTGATTGCAAGCCCACCGAAGTCAGCAGACAGAATCTTTTCATCAGCCCTTGTGCAAATAAATGAGAATGGCTCATTCGGCACTCACTGATAGCTCACCTACGAATTCTTGTATATTTACAAATATCGTTATTAATACATTTAGCACCGCCACAAACACCCCAGCTTCACAAGACAGATAGGCAATATACATCTATCTTTCCATTCCATATACTCACAATATCCCTTCTAGAACAACCTGCAGTGTTAGCCATCATCTTTCTCATTGCCTTCAGCTTTGCAAAGTCAACCTGTGGAACTCCTTGCCAGAGGATATGATGAAGGCTAGGACTTGAACAGGGTTCAGAAAAGAGCTAGAGGTTAGGTCCATCAATGGCTATTAGCCAGGATGGGTAGGAATGGTGTCCCTAGCCTCTGTTTCTCTGGATATGGGTGACAGGAGAGGGATCATGTGAGGATTACCTGTTGTGTTCCCTCCCATGGGGGCCTCTAGTATTGGCCACTGTTGGCAGACAGGATACTGGGCTAGATGGACTGTTGATCTGACCCATGAGGATGCTCATTATGTTCCCCAGCATTACCAGTGGGCCTCATTCTGGTACCTCCCAGAGACTACAGCCCTTTCTCCTACAACCTCTAGGCTGGGGTGCCACTTTCATGGCATGACTTCGTTAGGTTTGATACATATTCCGTATATAGTCTCCTTATTTGTATTTCCTCTCCTTACTACTGGTGAAGGCTCTTTTTCAAATAGGTCACTATGTCATTGAACTCCACTTGTTATCATATACGTCAATCAGTTACCAGGGCCTTCTGTGATTATCTTGTTTCAGCTACACCAGACTAACACGGCTACATTTCTATCACTATTTTTTTCTGTCCTACTGGGCTAGTCAGTCTGGTCTTAATCAATTATTTTGGTTTTTTTCCCCAAAGTATGATGGACGTGCTCAGTTTGAAGGTATGCTGGGGAGCCCCCGATGCCACTGAAGGTTGCATTTTCTAGGTGAAAGGTCTCGAATATGTGTGCATTGACCTGGCTATGTAGATAAAAGGTCCCCATCATGTGAATGCTTACCTCATCAAACTGGCTGTGGACAATAAGTCCCTTGTGTTACAGCCAAATTGTCAATATAAACCTCCTGTAACTTATTATGATAAACGTTATCGAAACCATAAAGCATATATTCCAGTCATCTGAAGAAGTGGGTTTTGCCCACAAAAGCTCATGATACCGTCTGCATGTTTTGTTAGTCTTTAAAGTGCAACTAGATTATTTGTTGGTTTTTTTAAAGTTTTTCCTGTTACAGAATAGCTCGGCTACCCCCTGAAGCTCATAAAGCTATAGTGAGTATATATATCTATAGGCAAGGAAGTAGATTATCCCTATAAGCTTAGATAGATAGACAGACAGACAGACAGACAGACAGGGTGTAAGGATCAACAGACAGACAGACACAGGCAGACGACAGACAGACAGACTATTATTTCTTGAACTTCTGACTTGCTAAGAAAAATAATCCAGGCTAGGCTATGACTAGGTGCGACAAAATTCCATTTACCCAAATCCTAGCCGAGAAGATTCTTCTTTGACAAGTTAGAATGTCCTTTCTTCAGCGTGACTCCAAAAACAAACCTTTTTCAAGTCATCTGCTGGAATTAGTGTGACTTGTTGTACATGCAAATCTAGTTTTCAAAGGTTTAGTCTCATTTTAATCAACAGAAAAAGGACCTAGTGTTTGCCTTTCATCTGGCAGCAAATTAATTATAAAAGCTATATGTTAATATTAATATTGTCTCACTGCAGATGAATGGTTTTTAATATCTTTGATTCTAATATTACCTCTTTGATGACAAAATCTAGCTGTATTAATCCAGAAATTTCAGACTAGTAAATTCAGGTAAAGATTTAAATGGAAATGTTTTATCTTTTAATCTGTTGACCTACTTTAATGTTCAGAACTGTAATCTATATAAGATGAGCAATTGTTCACTTTTATGAAAATAATTTAAAAGTCCTAAATAGATGGTCTTTTTTTCCCTTTCTCTTTCAGCAAAGCTGGCTGCAGGTTAGTACTGAGACAAAGGGACAGGCAGGCAATATAGTCGAATACCATTCGTAGCTTTCAGTCTGATTTCTTCGCAACTTTCCTCATTCCAACTTGGGAAAGGCAGAAAGTCTTTAGTCCTTTTCCTAGGAATCAGCAAACAAGTTCTAATTAAAATATTAGGGATCTATTTAATGTTAATGGAGTTAGCAGTTTTGTTCTTTTTAGAAATCTGTTTCCTCTTTTTGCAAGCACTTAAGCACATGCTTACGTTTAAGATTGGGACTCTACCACTGACTTTAATGCATCGCTGCTTCAGTGGGAGTGAAGTACCCACTGAAGACCCTAATTCAGGAAGATAGTTATGTATCTAACTTTAAATATGTGAGTAGCTTTACCAGGGCTGGCCTTACCATGAGGCGATCTCCAGTGGCCACCTCTGGTGCCAAACTGTGTGTGTGGGGGGGGTTCCACTAGGACCCAGAGTGTAGAAAATTGTGTCTCGAGGAGGTATGGGGGCGTCATTTGAGCTCCCTGCCTCAGGTGCCAAAATGTTGTGGACCAGCCCTGAGCCTCCCTGATTTCAGTAGGACTCCTGTGCTTAAAGCACGCATGTGTTTATTAATTACATTCCTGAGGTAGGGACTAAGCACTTTTCTAATTCATGGCCTTAATCTCCCCTTTGGACTAACTGGTCTCTCTTCTCCTCTGACACTAGTTCTCTTTTCCTCCTTGCCCTTGGAAGCATCTCACTTAGCCCTGATCTACCTGAAGCTTTATTTCGAAATAACCCCCCTTCGGCCGAGTTCATAAGCGGTGCGTCCACACTACCAAGCCCGTTATTTCAAAATCATGGGCCACTTATTTTGAAATCGGCACTCCTGTTTTCCTCAGGGAATAATGCTCCCCAGAGTCATTCAACCTAATTACTCCCCAGTGCTTCCTGGGACTCTAAGTCAAGGTAGCATGTCCACACTAACAGACTTGCCTCAGACTAATTTCCCCGCAGTGAGGACATGTTATTTGAATTTTGTTATTTTGGGAGTTATTAAATCGATTTTAGTTATTTTAAAATAGTTTCCAAGAATAGATATGCCCTTCCTTTGCTCAGTCAGCAGAGATTCCTAGCATAGGCAAATACGTGCATGCAGCACACAACCTGTGGAACTCCTTGCCAGAGGATGTTGTGAAAACCAGCACTTTAACAGGTTTCAAAAAAGATCTAGAGGATAAATTCATAGAGGATAGGTCCATCAGTGGCTTTTAGCCAGGATGGGTAGGAATGGAGTCCCTAGTCTCTGTTTGTCTGGAAATGGGTGACAGGAGAGAGATCCCATGAAGATTACTTGTATTCATTCCTTCTGGTGCATCTGGTATTGACCATTGTCAGTAGACAGGACACTGGGCTAGATGGACCTTTGGTCTGACCCAGTGTGGCTGTTCTTATGTTCTTAAATCTCTTAATCTCCCTATGCCTCATCTCCACACCTATAATTTGGGGATAATAATATTTCTGTACCACGGGGAGGGGGACAAGTCTTTAATGACTGGTTGTGGTAGATATCTAGTGTGAGAACCCCTTGTCTATGCAACGGGCTTTCTTCTTGTCACGCTACTCCACAATCTATTATATCTCATCGTTGCATGTTTTCCTCACAATAAAACAGGCTAATAGCAAAGGACAGTTGTTGCCTTTTTTTTTTTTCAATGAGAAGGAAAGAAAGAAAAGATAATGAAAACCTTCATCACTTTTTTTGTGGGGCAGCCGTAATGAGCTAATGTCACATGACAGCAGAACAATAAAGCCAAACTTTCGACTTTCCAGCCCCTGATCTCCATGTGGGATCTTCTGGCTTTGAGCTGACTGTTAAAAACACCTTGATTGGGTAGTAATACTTTTCATTAAGGCTCGGTAGTACTTTGCCTGTTTCTTTGTCTCGTGCAGGTTAGTAAGATGGCAGTGATAAAGCCAAGCCACCATATACAGGTCACTCTAATTACTCATTTGTATGCAGAAATTTGTATGTAAATCAACTTTTCCCCCTTTGTCCCCCTTCTTTTAATTATGATTTTGTTCATAACAAGGTGGAGATTAAATTGAACACTCCAGATCAAGGCAGAAAAGATGACAATTTTAATATGCCTTGAGCCAGGGTTTTAGCAAATCACTTTGTGGGAGTCTTTTATCTTGCGTAGTGAGTGAAATAAGCTGAGCGTTAAATTGTTTTGTTTGTTTATGCAGGTTTATGTCCACTTGGGGGCCACTGGTTCACTTTCTTTATGATCCTGTTTTATATAGCAACAGAACTTGCCAGAGGATGGAGTAAGGTCCAAGACTATAACAAAGTTAAAAAAATAACTCATTAAACTCATGGAGGTTAGGTCCATGACTGGCTATTATCCAGGATAGGTAGGAATGGTGTCGCTAGCCTCTGTGTGTCAGAAGCTGGGGAAGGACAACAGGGGAGGGATTACTTGATGATTCCCTGTTCTCTTTGTTCTCTCTTGGGCAGCTGGCATTGGCCACTGTCGGCAGACAGGATACTGGGCTAGATGGACCTTTGGTCTGACCCAGTCTGGCCATTGTTATGTTCTTATAACTTAAAGCAGGGGTAGGGAACCTTTTTTGGGTTGGTGGCTACTAACCCATGGAAAAATCAGTCCGGAGCCGCACACAAGTGAGAAGCCAATCCCTCACTGATATGGCCCTCGACTGAGAGGTAGAAAGAAACTTCCTATTTTCTCCTCACGCACCAGAGTCTAGGGGGTCCAGACTAGTAGATTTTGTGTGCTCCAGCCGCACAGTGGGGCGGCTGGAGGGCCAGTGCGGGTTCCCCAGTGCTAGAGAAGGCCCCAAGTCTCAGGGGCCAGATCCAGGAAAGCCAGGGGCCACATTCGGCCCAAGGTTCTCCACCCCTGACTTAAAGGATGCAAAAGTTCTGAACAATAATGAAAATTCCACCCTACATTCTCCATCTCCTATTGACTAAACTCCACCCATTAATCTCAGTCCTTCCTTTCTGACCTCAGAACCTAGGACTACATTCCCATCTTCTCCTTCAGTCCTGATCTCCACCCAATCCTTCTTCCCTGGCGTCATTATTGTCAGTCATGTTTTTGAAGCTTCAGGGAGCAGCCGAGTTAATCTGTACAGGATAAACTTAAAAACCAACAAATAGTCTGGTAGCACTTTATAGACTAACAAAACATGGAGATGGGATCGTGAGCGTTCGTGGGCACAGCCCACTTCTTCAGATGACTGGAGTTTTGAGTTTAGGATGTAGAGACCCAAAATAAGCAGGGGAGAAAGGAGAAGGAGGGAGGACAAAAATGGAAGGGGGGATTACCAGTTTTGCCTGTTTGGTTTTCCCTTTAATATTTACTTAGCCTCTGCTTCATCATGGGGAGGGATAGCTCAGTGGTTTGAACATTGGCCTGCTAAACCCAGGGTTGTAAATTTAATCCTTGAGGGAGATCACTTAGGGTATATTGCAGGAGGAGTAACAGTTAATCCGAACTAAGGATTTAGTTCGGATTAACTTCTGACTGCCGCGTGTAGCCGCGGGCAGTCAGTTCGAACTAAGGGGATTTAAAAATAGCGCCAGCCCAGGAACATGCAAATGAAGCCTGGGATATTTAAATCCTGGGCTTCATTTGCAAGTTCGAATGCCTACATTAGCCACCCTCGTTCGAACTAGGGGGCTAGTGTAGACATACCCTTAGGGATCTGGGGCAAATCTGTCTCCTGAGAGAGTTACTTAGAAATTTGGGGTAAATCTGTCAGGGATGGTACTTGGTCCTTCTATGAGGGCAGAGGACTGGACTGAATGACCGCTCAAGGACCCTGCCAGTTCTATGAGATAGATATATCTCTTTATATGATTACATTATTATTCTTGTTTCCTGCTCCCTTCCATTTTTTTCCTTTCTCCCCTATTTACTTTGGGTCTGGACATCCTAAACTCATAACTCCGGTCATCTGAAGAAGTGGGCTGTGCCCACGAAAGTTCATGATACCATCTACATGTTTTGTTAGTCTATAAAGTGCTACCAGACAATTTGTTGGTTTTCAAGTTGATTTAGTAATGTATTTGTTTGCTTGGCAGCCATGTCTAGACGTTCCAGTGAAGTATTAGCACTCTCTTGTTGTAGACACCAACCAGACCCAAAACAAAAGGATGATCCCTGACCAGAAAGTCATGTAGACAAAATATAAAAGGCAGGCTATGGAAACAGCAATCGGGTGTGGAGAGCACAAGGTAAGAGGGAGGCTGTCCCGAGGATTATAATAAGCAGCAATCACAGCACACCAGCTGCTGAGCTAGTGTTGTAAGTGTTTTGAAGGTACTGCACACGCAGGAGTTTTAAGGCGGGATCTGAAGGAGACAATGCAATGGTTTGGCAGATGCAGATTTTTGTGGATCACTCCTCTCAAGCATAAGAGTTGACATGGAAGAACTGTTTTGCACAAAAAAGCCCCGATGGCTAAAAAGCATCCAGGCCAATCTAGACGCGCTTTTGTGGAAATACTTTTAACGGAAAAACTTTTCTGTTAAAAGTATTTCCGCAAAATCATGCCAGTCTAGACGCAGCCAACGTGTATTAAAACAGTACGAGACTCCCATGGACTTCATGGTTCTTTAACCCAGAAAATATTAGGCGAACTGTGTTCTCTGGTAACTCTTTATTCTTAGAAATAATGCAATTATTGGAAATACTTGCTGCACATTTTTCAGAGCTGGAAGTATGCCAAATGAGTTCATAGATTGGTTTTGTTTGTATGTTTGTTTTAGTGTGCATCAAGTAATGTTTGGGATTGAAAGTAATTTTAAATCACTGATGTAGTCCATTTCATTATCCCAAATACCATTTCACCTAGATGACTGTCCAACCTTTGAATAACCCCATTAATATCTACATAAGCCCTCGGCCAGGGACTGGTGTACAGTGGGTTTCCTTAGCACTTCGATGTCCCTTTACTGGGTCCACTGCAAAACAAATCCTGCTATGAACAAAACCAACAGGGTCGCTTTTCTCTGCTCAAATCCCATAAGGAGGGCCATAGAAATTAGACATTGTTTTCAATAAATTACCTCTGACATTAAGCATGACTATATTTTCCTGCTACCGCAAGTCACAATGAACATGGTTTCATAAAATGTCTTTTGGTTAGAACATAACCAGCACAGCTGCATCTCTCGCTTTTCCATTTTCTGGAAAATGGTTTTGTACAGTATTTAAAGTTCACCTAAAGATTAGCGGAAATGATTTAAAAATAAATTGATAAGGATGCTGAAGAGGCTAAATAAAAAAGATATATGTGAGGATTTAACATTCACAATTAAATATAGTTTGAAGGTGAATTAAATAGCTCTCTTTTCCTTCGCAAGACTTGAGTTCAGGGCTTTTTCTTTCTTTCGCTCTGTTTGTTTGTTTGCTTGTTTTTTTGAAAGAGCTGATGACAACACAAACACTTAAAACAAGACAGAGAGATGTTTTGTTGACTCTGCTTTAGATGACAGGGAGGTCACCAACTGTTGGTGGAGAGCCATAAAGCAACCTGGTACTCAAGTCTTTGCGTTCAGAGACTGAGATAGTTTAATGAGGTAATTATCTTGCCTGAGATTACATGAAAACTCAGATTCTATTAGCGCTGAGATGTAATACAGCGCGTTGTAATGACTCGCCTATTTTTGAAAAAAGTAAAATATTTCAGTTGCCTTTTCAATATAATAGTAAAATCAATAATATCTGACTTTTGGCCTGTCCTACAACCCATTACTTTATTCTCCCCTTTGTAATGTATTGCTTTATTTTCTAACTGCCAGTTAGTTAAGTATAAATGGTGGAACACACACTGACTTATAACGGTCGTTGCTTTGCTGGGTAATGCATTGTAGTAGTACATGTGTGACCCTGTTAACTCCAAGAGGTGGAGATTCTAACTATCTCTGACAAGTAAAGGAGTGCTTTCTTTATCCCACTTGCTTTAGGGCCCAATCTGTATCCCAGTAAAATCAATAGCATAGTCCCATATGCTCAGCCCAGCATTAAGGCTCTGCTTTTCAAAAAATACCTCATGGAAATTAGGCTATGTCTAGACTACAAGGTTTTTTAGAAAAAAATGGTCTTTTTTCGAAAAAACTTTGCCTGCGTCCAGGGTCGTATTATGACTTTCATGGGCTCTAGGCACTTTTGCCTTCATGGGCCCCTTCCACCATAAAAAAAATATTAAAAATTATTTTTGATATAACTTTAAATACTTCAACAATTTTTTTTCTGTTTTAGGCAAAATTTAATAGATTTTCGTTGGCCCTAAAAGTGAGAAAAAACTCCTGATGTGAGAAAAAAATTAAAACATTTTCTTCAACCCTAAAAGTTCATTGTTTTCTTCTGATTTTAAAAGAAATTAAAACATTTTTGTAGGCCCCTAAAGTATCATGGGCCCTAGGCACTGTGCCTAATGGATAAGTCAGCCCTGCCTGCGTCTAGACTGTTGCTGCGTTCTTTCGAAATTAAATCGAAAGAACGTGGCATTTTTTTCGACAGCGATAAACCTCATTGGGGTATGTCTAGACTACATGGCTCCGTCGACAGAGCCATGTAGGTAAGCTTTCTAGACATAGGGAAATGAAGTGGAGATTTAAATAATCGCCGCTTCATTTACATCAAAATGGCTGCCGTGCTGTGCCGATCAGCTGTTTGGTGGCACAGCACGGTAGTCTGGATGCTCCGCGGTTGACAAGGGAAGCCCTTGTCGACCGCCCCATTATACCTCGTGGGGCTTTCCTTGTCAGCCGTGGAGCGTCCAGACTACTGCGCTGTGCCGCCAAACAGCAGATCAGCACAGCGTGGCAGCCATTTTGATGTAAATGAAGCAATCATGATTTAAATCGCTGCTTCATTTCCTTCATTTCACTTTTTTGAGTACACTCACCTACATGGCTCCTTCGACGGAGCCATGTAGTTTAGACGTATTTTATGAGGAAGAATGCCTTTTCCCGAAAGAGCTCTTTCGAAAAAAGGCATTCTTGACCGCAAATAGGGCTTCTTCGAAAGAGGGCATCCAGATTGCCTGGGTGCTCTCTTTCAAAAAAGCGGATCACTTTTCCAAAAAAGCTGTGCCTATCTAGATGATCTCTTTTGAAAGAACCTTTTTCGAAAGAAGCGTGTAGTCCAGACGTACCCTCAGTGTACAGTTTAAAGCACAAACCAATATTTAGAACTAGAGCTGATCAAGTGAACCATTTGAGGACATATTTGCGTCAAAACTGGGAACAAAATTTTGCCAAATTATTGTCCAGCTCCATTTAGAACATTAATATCTACCCAACTGACCGGAGGACAAAACTGATCTTTCCAAACTCTCATTTTCACTGCGTCTTTGCTAAGACAAAATTCCTGTGCAAGTCAATGGGAGATTCTGAATGAGAGGGGAAAAAATTCATAATCCATAGAGAGCACCTCAGGATTAGGCCCCGGGGTGTTATGAAATTAATATTCACTTATTTTTCTTTGGGGTATTCATAAAGGAACATTTAATTTAAATTAAATATGAGCCGCAGGAGCTGGAGCGGAGTGCTATGAAATGCGCACCTTTGGCAAACAGCTGTTATCTGCATTTAAGATGGTTATGAACGTTACAGTCAATTAATTCAAAGATTTGTTCCTGCTAAATGCTCAGAATACTCAAGAGCTTGGGGCTTTAAATGGAGAGAAGATCATTTTGTTAACTCTTGTCTTTGTTTTCATGGGGGGGGGGGGGCGAAGGTTGTTCTACATTTTAAAAGTAAGGGAAAATTAAACCCTGAAAGCACTGTCCTTCCCCTCTTCCTAAGCACTGTGATGGGGTAGACAAATTCACCAATGTAGCTGAGCTTAGTAATCGGTCCTATCAATTATATTCTATCAAGATTTTGACTCTTATTTCTACAATTCCAGCCTTCATTGCTCTCTTATTACATTTTCGAACCAGCTCCAATGTGGTCTCCATGCTCGGGAGACGCTCCCATAAACATCCACAAAAGCTGCCTCATCTTCTCTCCAATCCCTCCTTAAAATTCTCCTCGGAACTGATGCCTACAAAAATCTGGACAGCAGTGAGGCAGCTGGCACATGGTGAATATTTTCCATCACACTGACCAATCCTGTCTCATTTGTCTTCATGCTCCCCAGTCTGCCTTTCTCTAAGGCTATGTCTAGACTGCAGGCTTCTTTCGAAAGATGCTCTTTCGAAAGCATCTTTCGAAAGAGCATCTTTCGAAAGATCACGTCTAGACTGCAGGCGGATCTTTCGAAAGAAAAATCCGCTTTTTCGAAAGAGAGCACCCAGCGAATCTGGATGCTCTCTTTCGAAGACAGCCTCTTTACATTGAAGAACGCCTTCCTTCGAAAGAGGAACTTTCGAAGGAAGGCGTTCTTCCTCGTGAAACGAGGTTTACCGCCATCGAAAGAAAAGCCGCGTTCTTTCGAAATAATTTCGAAAGAACGCGGCTTGAGTCTGGACGCAGGGGAAGTTTTTTCGGGAAAAGGCTACTTTTCCCGAAAAAACCCCTGAGTCTGGACACGGCCTAATTGGTGTCTCTTGTGTTAGATGGAAAGCTTTTTGGGGCAAGGACTGTTCTTTGTCTAACACTCCCGGGTCCTGGGACCATGACTGAGGCTTCACGGTGCTACAGCAATACAAACAAAAACAACATGCTGCTAGAACGGCTCTCCCTGCCAACATCTGTGAAGGCAACACCAAGGATGTTTCCCCCACATCTGCTCTTCAGACTCGGTTTCCAATCAGACCTTCTACCCATTCTCACGCAGCAGTCTCAAGAGTTTTTAGTTTTTGACTTCATTTAAAACTTTTCACTGATATAAACCTGTACCTTTCTCATCACTGTTTCTCAGCACAGAAAATCAGTAGAGTCCCAGTGAGGGGAAAAAACCCGGGGGAGGTTGCATCTTTGTGTGTGCATGCACACACAGGGTATGTCTACAGTACAGAGCTTTTTCGTGAAAAAGCCGTTTTTCCAAAATTTTCATTTATGTCCACACTGAAATCGCATCCTTTCGAAAAAAAAAAAGCAAAAGAACAGAGGAGGTTTTCCGACATTGGTAAACCTCTTTCTATGAGGAAGAAGCCTGTCTCCAAAAGGGCCCTTTTGGAAAAAGGTGTGTATGGAGGGGGAAGAGGGAAGTTCTTTCGAAAGAAGAGGAAAGAGGAAAAAGCACAGGTGCCCTGGTGGCCACTCCGTCCATAGTAATTGTAGGGTAAACTGAGGCAGCCCTAAATGTGCTAGTAGGCTTCTAAACAGCATAACTCCATTCTAGGATTAAGGCCTGGGAACACCACAGTCAGGATAAGAGCTGCAGACAGTGGGTATGTCTACACTACCCCGCTAGTTCGAACTAGCGGGGTAATGTAGGCATACCGCACTTGCAAATGAAGCCCGGGATTTGAATTTCCTGGGCTTCATTTGCATAAGCGGGGAGCCGCCATTTTTAAAACCCCGCTGGTTCGAACCCCGTGCAGCGCGGCTACACGGGGCACGAACTAGGTAGTTTGAACTAGGCTTCCTAGTTCGAACTACCGTTACTCCTCGTGGAATGAGGAGTAACGGTAGTTCGAACTAGGAAGCCTAGTCCGAACTACCTAGTTCGTGCCCCGTGTAGCCGCGCTGCATAGGGTTCGAACCAGCGGGGTTTTAAAAATGGCGGCTCCCCGCTTATGCAAATGAAGCCCGGGAAATTCAAATCCCGGGCTTCATTTGCAAGTGCGGTATGCCTACATTACCCTCCTAGTTCGAACTAGGAGGGTAGTGTAGACATACCCAGTGGAACGATCCTGGGCACCATAGCAACCACATTCTAAGACACTCGAACTGGACTCCAGTTAGTAACCTAACACATTTTGCTTAAGATAAGATTCATAAATTTGCTGAACTGTCTTGCTTCTTGCTTCACTCCTAGATAATGAGCCTGAGAACCCAGTGCTGCACCAACTCAAGGCCATACCCGCCTGCTATAAGAAACATCATCATCATCAATTCAGACTAAATGTTATTACTGTTTTGCTGACATGTTTTGGCAGTTAAACAATAACCACCTATATGTATTAATTAATAAGTTGTTACTTTGCAATGGGCGGAGATATTATGTAATCTTTAGTAGTTCTATTGGCTTATGTGCTCATGTCGTCTTGCTGCTAGACCTATCAAATCATTTTTCCTCCGTCCACCTGCTGACTATATAACCTATTGTATAGTGTTAATTAACCAGTGTTCACCAGGGTAACCCCTGCATGTCACTCCATCAGCTGGTGTATAATAAATCCTCCTCTTGTTTTCATCTGAATCCAGAGTGTCCTGGCTTATTTCCAACAGTAATCACAGCTTAAATGTGAGATAGCGCCCATTCAGTGTGGATGTTATCTTTCGAAAAGGCAGATCACTTTTTTGATGCACTTTGGTAAAAGAAGTCGAAAGAAGCGTGCCATCTAGGGGTATGTCTAGACTACAGGCCTCTGTCGCCAGAGACATGTAGATAGTCTAATTTACATGCATCTGGCAACAGAGGCATGTAGTTTAGACATACCCTAGATATAGCCACATTGGTGAAAATCCCAGTGACAAAACATCAATGAGTAAATTTCATAGACCATGTTTGCTAGGAAAGATCTGGAAAATATCCCAGTACATTCCTTTTCTGTGCCATTAGAGTATCTAATTGTACATGTTTCGTATGAATAAGAAAGAAAGAACATGAGTGATCTTGTCATTTCTAGGGCAGAATCTGCTTTCAGTGTAAATTAGGGATGTCAGTAGTTAACCAAACTTAAAAAAACGAGTGGTCCTATAGCTCCTTAGAGACTAACAAAACATTTATATAGTATCATGAGCTTTCATGGGCACAACCCACTTCTTCAGATGAGTGGAGCAAGAGGCAAGTGGTTAACCAGTTAACCAGTTAACAGGTATGCCTCACTCTCACTAGGTGATGTTCACCAGTTACGGGTTAACCAGCAGCCTGGCTGGTTGGAGCAGCTCGCCACCTGCCCACATTGCCCGGCCTGATCAGAGCAGCCTCCTACCTGCTGCTGCTTGGCAGTTAACCAGTTAAATGTAACATTTAACCACTTAACTGATTAAACAGGAGTTTACATCTCTACTGTAAACCAGACTTCAGTGGAGTTACTCTGCATTTCTGCTTGTTTCACTGAGAGCAGTATCTGGCTTTGGCTTTGTCCACAGAGCAGGCAGAGAATGGTCAGCAGCCCTGTAAGCCGCTCTTCCATCCTCACGCTGGGTAGGAACACAAAGACATACATGCCATGCATAGACAGCCCAGCTTCGGCTGTCAGAATCTACTCTTCAAGCGGAGATGCTTTATCTGAAATTGAATCCCATGCCACTGAATTATCCACAGATAGGGTACTGCACAAAAATGCACCCATGTTTGTTACCAATGAGAGAAAACATGTACTTGAAACATCAAAAGCTAGTGGATAGATAAGAAGAAAGATAAATGAAGACCCTGTAGGAAAAGGTCAGCAATAAGATTGATTTAAAAAAAATCCTCATAAGCCATGCAATTGAAATAAGACGGAAAAGAGCGAAGCCGGGATGCAAAATTGCAATGTCTTGCTTTTCCGTCCCATATACAAATCACAGGCACTCAACCTGTGGGAAACATAAACTGTATAGGAGTTCTACAATGAAGTCTCAGCCTGAAAATAAATTGCATGCAATTGTTGCCTTGTATGTGGGTATCCAAACCATTTGGACAGCTTAGAGAGAACGGTTCTTTTATTTTATTACTACCTGTGGGCTGCTTTTGATTATTTCTTTTAAGGAAATAAATATTAAGATGAAGGATATTTCTGTGTTCTGCTTTCTCCCATCCTTCCAGCTTAGCATAAAATAAGACAAAGGGTTGTGATACATGAAAAATGTATGTTGCATTGTCTCGGGGCCAATTAGCATCTTCACCGGTGTCTGATCCAAAGGCCAATGAAGTCAATGGGGTGACTTCTTTTGACGTCAATGCGATCTAGACCAGGCTCTCCCGATTGCTAGATTTCTTGAAAAAAACATTCCCTCATTGTAACATTAGAGTCAGCACAGGACCTATTCACCACTTCCATCCTCAGACCTGGGAGATGTAAGTGTTATGAAGTCCTTTTACTGACCCCCTTGGGTAAATTTCACCTAAGTAGCCTGAATGAGTGATTTCAGAGCATTTGTGTGGTTTCTGGGAAATTAACGGATGGCTCGCTGTCCAGTTGCTGATGGACAGATCTCATCATCACAAAACTCACTATTATCGCTAGCCAGAGCCTTTGTTGGCAGTAAACAGCAGGGCGGAATGGACCCTGAATTCACTCCTGCTCACAGAAGTGGTCCCTACAGAGTAGAGTAGAAGCACACTGATGGTTGGCATGAGGGCTGGAGAAGAGGAGAACTTTCCTCTGCAACTGGCTGTGCTGTACCTGTTCTTTGGATTAAAACAGGACTCCAGGCATGGAAATAGACTTGACCGATGTGGTCTCTAAAGTCTATCAGGCTTGACTCAATCTCTCTGTGCTGTTGATGTGATCCCCTGTTTGCTGTAATCCAGGAGTTTTCAAACTCTGGGTCATGGCTTGTCAGGGAAAGCCGCTAGCTGGCCGTGGGACACCAGGGAGGTCCTGGAGATGGAAATAAGTTTTATTACTTTGGCCTCAAGCATCCTCAACATAAAAAAGAAACAATATATTTTTTTTGAGCTCAGTCTGCCATTTGTGTGGGGTTATGGGCTAAGTCACATGGTCTTGTGCATGATCAGATTACAACAGGAGTGTTCAAACTTGGGGTCATGGCTTGTTAGGGCAAGTTGCTAGCTGGCCGTAAGATGTTTTGTTTACCTGCGCCTCTGCAGGTACGGGTGATTGCAACTCCCATTGGCTGTGGATCATTGTTCCCAGCCAATGGGAGCTGCGGGAAGTGGTGCGGATGGAACACTGCTTCCCGCAGCACCTATTGTCTGGGAATGTCAATCCGTTGCCAATGGGAGCTGTGATTGCCCATACCTGTTCAAGTGCAGGTAAACAAAACATCTTACGGCCAGCTAGCAACTTGCCCTAACAAGCCATGATCCCAAGTTTGAACACTCCTGTTGTAATCTGATCATGCACAAGACCATGTGACTTAGCCCGTAACCCCACACAAATGGCAGACTGAGCTCAAAAAAATATATATTGTTTCTTTTTTATGTTGAGGATGCTTGAGGCCACAGTAATAAAACTTATTTCCATCTCCAGGACCTCCCTGGGGACTTCTTTGGATGAATTGTTGGAAATATGTGAGCCCTAAATAGTAGAAGCCTGCAGAATGTGGATGTGTTATGGCTATGATAATAGTGCTTAGTACAGCATTCAGAGTATATGGTGATGGGAACAGTATGAGAATATACGACAGAATAGAATGAAGAATGGAAAAAAAATTAAAAACAATGAATGGTCCTGAATTGCATATCCTCTTTTGAAAACAGAGCATCGTCTGGACATAGCTTTAGAGACTAACAAAAAAATAGAGATGGTATCATGAACTTTTGTGGCCGTAACCCACTTCTTCAGATGAACGGAGGACAGGGTCCAGAGGTCAAATACACAGCAGAAAAAGAGGGGATGGGGGGAGGGGGAAAAAAACCTGTCCATTAAAGTGTCTGTGCTAAATGAGGCTAATAAATTGGGCTGTAAGTGCCTGATACTTAGCTTTTGATGTCATTTGGGCATTGTATGTAATGACTCATCCAAGAAGGAAAAGACAGGCAAGCGGATCACAAACTACCAAAGTTGCTATGTGTTGGGTGCATGATTGAGTAGAGACTGTTATTTCCACCCTTTTTTTAACCATAGTCTATTTTACTTTTTAAAAAGACCCACAATTCCAGAAGAGAAGCACAGTGGAAGTGTCATCTATACCTCTTGCGCTTTCTTTCAAAGGTTTTTGGTGACAAATGTTTTCTGGGTTCTACAGGATGATCCTCTCTAGTCCAGCACCCTTGGGACCTGACCGGTTCTGAACCAGAGAATTTGCCAGACCACGGGAGGTAGATATTGTCTAGCAGCATTACCAACACTTCCACATGTAGGGATAAATTAGAGCTAAATAACAGCACAGAACACTGAGAACCAGGACTGGTGGTTGCAAACACACTTTATGGGACTGTAGAAACTTGGCCACACCCATGAAAAGCAGACACTGGATTAACTAAAATCATGCTGGACCATAGATGTTTCCGGACCAGAGAGTTCTGGACTAGAGAGGTTCAACCTGTAGTAACAAATCAACCAACAAGAATGAGAGTAATCTTGGACAAACTGTAAAACTCGTTGCGTGAGGGATAAAGGATGTCTCGAAATAATGTTTTATTTTGAAATTTGGCACAGTGCAGATGTGCCAACTTTTGAAATAGCCTATTTCAAAAAAGAATTGAAATAAGATACGCAATGTGCGAAGCATGGATTGCATATCTGATTATGAGCTAAGGATACCATGTAGATGCACCCTCAGTTTTCCTATAAAACTAGCTCAATAACATTCCCTTGCTTCACCTAGGCTGTGGGTACACGAGGAGCCAGCTTGCATAGATGTACTTGAGCTGAAAGGCGTTACGTAGCTGCAGTACCATAAGCCAACTGCCTTGAGTACATACCACCTGAACCCCATGGATATGTCCGCAGAGTGGCTAGACCATGGATATGTCTAGACTACATCTGATTATCGGAAAAAGCTACGCAAAATACGCTCCATATTTTGAGTAGCTTTTTCTGACACTTTTGTCGGAAGAGGCTTTTCTGACATTTTCCATCTAGACTGGGCCAAATGTCGGAAAAAACCCTCTTTTGAAAGCTCCCTTCTTCCTCGTAGAACAAGGAATACAAAAAAAGAGCAGAATAGCAAATGCGTTCCCTGATAGTGGCTGAGTTTTTTCGGGATACCTCCGGTATCCTCAAAACCCCCCCGCAGTCTAGCCATACCCAACTAGTACTCTAGCTACTCAACTATTTTTAGTGCACTAACTGGACGGACTAGGATGCTCAGTCCATACAGTATCAAACCCCGAGCATGCGTATGGTGTTATCAATTGTGACTCCATTTCAGGATTCACTTCCAGGGTCCTAATTTTGTAGGAAGGATCCAGTTCGCTGTTCCCTTTTGCACATGTGCACAGGGGAATGTGGACTCTCTTGGTTTTTCTACATGTTGCTGTATCTCCCTTCTTTCCTAATTGAGACTATTCAGAGGAATTACTCTCTCTCTCTCTTGAGAAATACCCTTTTGCGTTACATCCTTCTCCTTTGATGACTATTTACAGCACAGAAAACACACAAATACAAAGTTTGACAATATTAGTCTATCCAAATTATGTCATTTCCCTGATACCACAACTTACAACCCCTCTGAGCTGCGGCGAGGGACATGAAAACCTACAGTTGGGGCTTTCATTCTAATAGGATTTCTTGTTCCTTGGGCAGGAAATCTCACTGACTTACTGGTAGCGTCTTGCTCGTTTCTCAGAAACTGGCAGGAAAGTCTTAAAGAACTTGGCTGCAGATGAACAGAGCCGTGTATCTATTTCTCTTTCAACCAAAGGATTTCTGCTTAAACCCACAGAGGGATTTGTCGTAACATACTTTTGCCTCGTGGGGAGATCATTTATAGAGGAAAATATTCAGAGAGACAAAGTAAACTGCTGAGAATGTACTAGGCTTAGGTAGCCAAGCAACCCATGAGTCTTGAATAAGCCAAGGATGCAGAAGAAAAATAAATTTTAAAAAATAGTTGGTACGATGACAATTACAAACAAAATATAGTTTATCTTGTTACGTTTGCAGGTCCTCCCTGACTCTGAAGGTGGATGTGTGCTACTCCTGACTGATTGATTGATTTATATTGGATGATGATCTTGGTGAAGAAAATGCTAAATCTTCTTTCACTTCCTCTGCGGTTGCTTCTTCTAATTTGTATAAGTTGTCATTACAAAAAGAAAAAACTTGACAGCACTAATTTGAAAAGTGTCTCTGATTGTTAGTTCTCTCTGCCTCCCGTAATCATAATTAAAAACAAAACTTTGTACTTAAATTGTTTTTTTTTAAATCAGGGGATTTTAAAATATTTTACGAACATTTAACTGTAGTCTCGGAATGCCCTGTAGGATACAGAGTAAAATTTTCAAAAGATCCCCTGACTGAATTAGCAACCTTAGCACCATTGTAATTCTGGGTGACAAATTAAGACCTGCTAATGTGACTAGTGATTTGGGATACCCAACTTGAGATGCCTTAAAAAGACATAGTTTTCAAGGGGCAGAGGCTCATGATTTTCTGGAAATCAGGCATTTTTAAAATGTCTCTGCTTGGTACCCCCAAACAGACCCTTGAAAACACAAATCACTTTTGAAAATCTCTCTTGCTTTCTCAAGTCCTAGTGCACTTTAGAAAATTTTACTCATTATCTCCAATTTTATAGGTTGGGGAAACTGAGGCAAAGTGAATTACCTCAGTTCACAACACCACTGAGAGGCAGAACTGGGGACCAAACTCGGGGGTCCTAGTGCCCAACACTCTGCTGTAACAATTATACTTTTCAGAGCCTAGGAGTTCATATTCCATATTACTGATCACTTTTTTTAATACAATTATTTGTCACCTGAAGGATTTAGTTTTACCCCACAGGGTATGTCTGGTTCCATTCATATTCACTTTCATCTACCTCTCATCTGATGGATGTTTCTGTTTGTCTCACCTCTATTCTAGCTGTTATTTTAATGCCTAAAGTATTATTATGTTGTAATTTTACTTCAGCCCTTACTTATATCTGTCATCGATTTTCAACTGCTACATGATGTTCGCTAGCAACTCCCCCCCCCAGCCCAACTTTGTTTCTTTTAAATGTCTTGCTGCAGCTTATCATTTTGACTCAAAGACGCACTTAATTGCTAGTGGATGTTTTCTAGTTGGTTTTAGTGGAGATACCAATAGTAAACACCCAGAATCTGTAAGCACCCGGACCCCCTCTAACGACATGGCCTGTCTCAGCAACCATCAGAGGCAAAAGTAAGCGTGTGCAATGTAGTGCAAAGCTTCGGTAAGATCTGGCTCAGCTGTGGCAAAAGCCAGCAGGGAGCCATTTAAAGAGCTGGAAGGGATCCAGGTTGCCATAAGTCAGTACCTCTAAGAAATGTTAAGTTACTTTCACTGCTGGTGACCATAAAAAGTAAGTCATCTTAAAAGAAATTTTGTGTCTAGCCCACAGAGAACAGCTTGAAAATGAGATTCAAGTATAATGCTAGAGGCTCAGAAACCAGAACCCAAAGTGTATTTAAAACGACTCATGAGATTTTATGATAGTCGTGTGATTTTTTTTTTTAATCCTAACTGATGATTTAAAGTGCTAGCGGTTGGAAGTGCTGCAACCCTCTGATGCTAAGACGTAGGTTCAGTCGTGGCTCTGAGAGAAGGGTGGCATTTTCAAAGAGGTGCCCCTTCTAGCCAGAGATTGAGTTAGACCATATTCAAAAGGGGTGGGGGGGGGGGGGGGTGGATATCAGCCAGTCTTTCCAATTTCAGGTGCTGGATAGTGAAATCAGTGCTTGTGCCATCTGGACATGGAGATGTAGAATGCAGTTCCTCCTATAACTCAAGTCACAGCGGGGTAGGTCTAGGTTGGATACTTAGAAAAACGATTTCCTTGGGAGGATGGGGAAGCACAGGGATGGATCCCCTAGGGAGGGGGCAGAATCCCCATCCCCAGAGGTTTTGAAGTCCTGGCTTGACATAGATTGGGATGAGATTCCACCACCTCCCTTGGCAATTTATTCCAATATTTGACCACCCGGACATTAGGAAAAAATTCCTAACTGTCAGGGTGGTCAAATATTGGAATAAATTGCCAAGGGAGGTGGTGGAATCTCCCTCTCTGGAGATATTTAAGAACAGGTTAGATAGACATCTGTCAGGGATGGTGTAGACGGAGCTTGATCCTGCCTTGAGGGCGGGGGCTGGACTCGATGACCTCTCGAGGTCCCTTCCAGTCCTATTATTCTAGGATTCTATGATTCTATGATTTAGAAGCTTCAGGGGGTAGCTGAGTTAGTCTCTACAGAATAAACTTCAAAAACAACAAAAGGTCTGGTAGCCCTTTATAGACGAACACAACATGGAGATGGAATCATGAGCTTTCGTGCTCACAGCCCACTTCTTCAGATGACTGGTGCCTATGAAAGCTCATGATCCCATCTCCATGTTGTGTTAGTCTATTAAGTGCTACCAGACCATTTGTTGTTTTTTAAGTTTATTGGGATGATCGAGTCGGGGTCGGTCCTGCTTTGGCAGGGGGCTGGACTCGATGACTCCTGAGGTCTCTTCCAGCCCTGGGATTCTATGATAGCTCCCTCTGCCTCCATTCTTCATCTCTTGTACGTCAGTGTAAAAATCAGACACAGCAACACAACTCTGCTAAATCCTCACAAGGAGCAACAACGATACAATTTTCTCTCTCTCTCTCTCTTTTTTAATGTGATGTCTTGTGATAGAACAATAATCACATTCATTTCTTTGTAGCATAATGACAGTACGCTGCTGTGGCATTTACTCAATTGCGGCAGCCATTTACTGCCTCATCTACAACAAAGCCACAGAGATTTCCACTTAAAACACACATACCTCTTGGCTATTATATGTTCACCCATCAGACAAATATTTTAGAGGTATAATGACAATTGATCTATAATTAAGTATATTCATGTAGCTAAATTACAGACCCTAGACATGCATTAGAATGTCACTGACAAATGTTAGTTTCTTTCGAATGAGCCACGTGCAACAAATTCATCATCTAATGGAATCACATTCTGCATGGAAAGGAGACTATGATATGGGAATTAAGTTATATGGGTTAAAGTGAATTAACCACTCAGTTGCTCCTCTATCTCATCAGCAAGTAATGTACTCCTTCTGATGAGAGACAGATGCTCTAGAAACCCATTATTTAATAAAATCAAAGATATAAATAATTACAATGATGAGCTCGAGTCTTCTCTCATTTACACAGCATACCTCAAGACGAACCGCAACAAAGACAATGGAGTCACACCAGTTTAAAAGTGCTGTAAACAAAGAGGAGAATACTTCCCAGTATCATCTAGTGCTGTTCCATTGGCTGCCATACGTAAAATCCTAACTGACATCCTAAGTGTGTGAGAAGGCAACCAGATTGAGCTACTAGCTATTTTTCGGTGCTAGCGCAACCCAGACCCATCACCCCACTCCTCAGCTCAGGTATATACACATCTTCACTTAAATTGTTACAAATCCATCATCAGTTGATTGAAGGAATGGAGTTATTTAGGATTACACGGGTGACTCTGATGGAGTTCGTAGATCATAGAAGATCATAGAGCATAGAATCATAGAATACTAGAACTGGAAGGGATCTCAAGAGGTCTTCAAGTCCAGTTCCCTGCTCTCACGGCAGGACCAAGCACCATCTAGATCATCCCTGACAGGTGTCTGTCCAACCTTCTCTTAAATATCTCCAGTGATGGAGATTTCCACAACCTCCCTAGGCAATTTATTCCAGTGTTTCACCACCCTGACAGGAAGGAAGTTTTTCCTAATGTCCAACCTAAACCTTCCTTGCTGCGGTTGAAGCCCATTGCTTCTTGTCCTGTCACCAAAGGCCAAGGAGAACGATTTTTCTCCTTTCTCCTTGTAACATCCTTTTAGATACTTAAAAACTGCTATCATGTCCTCTCTCGGTCTTCTCATTTCCAAACTAAAGAATCCTGATTCTTTCAGTTATTCCTCATAGGTCATGTTTTCTAATCTTTTAATTGTTTTTGTAGCTAGTCACTTGAGTTCTTTAGGATTAATACAGAACTGGAGAGAGTCCAGGGGAAAACATTGCATTGTTGTTAGCAATAGGATTATCAGGCTCTGAATCTTTCCATATAGGGTATGTTTATACTACATGCCTCTGGTAACAGAGGCATGTAGATTAGGCTACCCAGCATAGGCAAAGAACTGAGGCTTACAGGATCGGGTTGGCAAAGGGTTCCCCAGCCGACTGATCCATGTCTAGGCTACCACGCTGTGCCGGATCAGCTGATCGTCGGCACAGCATGGCGGCCATGTTTATTTTAATGAAGCAGGGACTATTTAAATCCCCGCTTCTTTGCTTATTCTGGGTAGCCTAATCTACATGCCTCTGTCTGCAGAGGCATGTAGTCTAGACATACCCATATATATATATATATATATTTTTTTTTTGCTCCGCTGCTTTTAGTTGTCCATTCATTATGGGGCTTTGTCCTGTATTTTGAAGTCCTGCACAACTTGTGTGTTTTGCAGAAGAATGAGCAAAGGGAAAATTGTCCTTCCTGGGCTCTGTGAGGTTTGACAAATGGCTCAGCTACCTTTTTGGTTTGGGTTTCCCCTTTCTTCCCCTTCAAAAATGTGACTGATTTCTGCCGTCCCCTTGGCTTGATTCTAATGTGCCTTGCTAGTCTCTGTTCCCAAAGCGGAGTGTGTGATTGATTTGCAGGGGTGATATTTATCAAAGTAAGGGGACAGGGACAAGGAGAAGGGAACATGGAAGGTATCGCACACAGCGACAGAGGAAAAGACATCTTTCTTGGGTGCTGAACTGGAATTTAAGGGATTTGAGTTCTGCTTTGACACAAAATTCCTATATGATCTTAATCTTCCTGAGCCAAATTTTCAGTGGGGTGTCAAAAGCACCTGAAAGCAGGATAGGCATTAACTCCTTCACCTGTTTGCAGTAAAAAAACAAAAAAAACAACAACAAAACCCCCAAACCCCAACAAAACTAGCAATCTTTAAGCATCATATCTTTAAGCATCTTTGAAAAAATAACCCCCTGGTCCTCATTCCCAGGGACAAAGGGAGCAGCTATCCTAAGGCCTGGTGATTCAAAAGGGCCAGTCTTGTTACTAATGCAGCAGTAGTGGCGTCCTGAGTCCTGGCCCCTTTAAATCACCACTGGAGCACGGTACAGCACATCTCAGGCAGTGCTCAGAGTGGGCTGGTGGGAGGGCACAGCATGGGGCACTCTGGGTGGTGCAGAGGGCTGGCTACTCCTAGTCCCACCCCTTCCACCTAAAGCCCCGCCCCTTCCAGGAGCGCAGAGCCAACTCTCTGAACATCTTGTCCAGGGGCCTTGCAAAGCTGTTATCCCCCCTGCTCATTCCCTGGGTACAAAACGGACACTTTTCCTAAGCCACAGGGATGCTGTGAGGATAAATAGTTGGGACATGCTCAGACACAACAACCATAGGGGCAGGGGAAGAGCTGAGGAAGCTAGAACACAAAAACCTGTCTGCAACTACAATACACAGATCATGGCTTATAGCTGTCAGATAATTATAACCCCCCTCAAAACACAGACCATATGCCATGCAATGTACCATTCCTAGAAAGCCTTAATAAAATCAAAATCACAGGCAACACTGCTTGAGAATCCATTCTGTTATGAATGGGCAGGTTATTGTTGAAGGCTGCCTTAGGCCTCCAAGCCGTAAGCGGCAGCCCCATGGATCCTCTAGGGCAGGGGCACCTATGGAAAAAAATGGGTGCTCAGCACCCACACTCATAAGCTCCCTTTGTCCCCTCTCCCCCAGCAACTCTCCACTGCTGGGGGCAGACCAATCAGTTCCCTGGCCCCACCCTCCTACCTACTAAAGATCAGCTGTTCAGCAATGTGCAAGAAGCTCTTAGGGGAGGGAGCCCAACAGGGTGGGAAGAGGCAGAGGGGGGTGTGGCCTTGGAGAAGGGGTGAAACGGGGGCGGGGCCTGAGCCGAAGCAGGGTCAAGCACCCCGCAGGAAATCAGGAAGCTAGCACTTTTGCTTCGAGCCCGTTCTCTGATTTTGCCAGGCGAGGCAAGTGTAAGGTAAGTTCTTTTGCAGAATTCGGAGCGGTCACGTTTCACTGCCCCACGGTTGTTTCACCACCAATGTACAGTTCCCACTGATTTCATTTCTATACGGTGGTGATCAATCACACCCACCCACAATGGGGAAAAGCTGGTTACTGTCATCACAAAAAAGGGCAATAAATCTGTAAATTTATTAGGTACTTTTGCCCTAGTTACAACAATGTACAACTACGACAAGCCAGGCTGCTTTCTGCAAACAAATTTATTACCACTGGTTGCTCTTCTATTGCTTTCAATGAGAAATGCCAAAATAAGTATGATTTAAAAAAGCTATCATCTGATTTGAATACTCAATAGATTCAGTGCATGACAATAAAATCCGCCTCTAAGTGTTGTACTTAAAAAAAAAAGGAACATATATGGACCTAAATCCTTTGCTTGATGCTCCACATTTATGCCTTAAGTATTTACTGCACACCATTGGAAGACAGTCTTTGGGTTCTCATTTGCATATTCATAAGGATGTCATACAGCTTGAAAAGATTTTTTTACTTTGTTAGAGCACTTTATATATTAGGACTTTTTTATGCACCATTTATGCAAATCCCATCTTGAGCACATCACTACTGTGAGGTTGTGGTTATAATTCCATGGCAGACCGGCCCATTAATTTAGGAATAGAGCGGGTGCCGTGTATAAAGTCACTGTCCTGGAAAAGGGCCGTTACAGCAGAAGGCTCATGGGACCTTAGTTTCCAAGAAGGATAAAAATGAGATATAAAAACCAGATGAACAAGATCCATGGCAGGAGTTCCAAATTTCCTCACTCAATGGTTGCTTCCCCAACTAATATAATTTTAAAAAACCAACAAATAGTCTAGTAGCACCTTAAAGACTAACAAAACATGTAGATGGGATCATGAGCTTTCGTGGAGACTGCCCATTTCTTCAGCTGACTGGGGTGTTGGAAGTCCAGATCCAAGAATAAATAAGGGAAGGAGGGAGGGGAGGAGAAGGAAAAAAATGGAGGGGGGGAAGAAAAAAGAGACAGTGAGTAGATAAGCTTCAGAGGGGGAGCCGAGTGAGTCTGCAACAGGAAAGACTTAAAAAACAACAAATATAGCCAGTCTCCGAGTTGCGAACGGTCGACTAACGACTGTTCGCAGTTACGACCGAAGCTGTCATAAATGGTGGACCCGAGTTACAAACAGCTTATGAACAGCGCGATTGCGTGTAACTCTATGGGGTCTGACTTATGAACAAACCAAGTTACGACCAATTGCTTGGTCCATAACCAGTTTGTAAGTCGGAGAGAGGCTGTAGTCTAGTAGCACCCTAAAGACTATATAGTTACAAGAGGCTGATAAGAACCATTAGTTTGCACTTGGAAAGGAAGATCTACTAGATTAGTTGTTTTTTTAAGTTTTTCCTGCTACAGACTAACTCAGCTACCTCTCTGAAGTTAATATAATTCAAGCACTACTGACATCTCTGTGGGCCTATCACCGCATGTGATCTGCAGAAAGGGGAAAACAACGATGTGGCAAAACTTGCAAATGATATGAAACTGCTCAAGACAGGTACGTCCAAAGCAGACTATGAACCGTTTCCAAAGGATCTCACCAAACTAGGTGAGCAGGCAACAAAGTGGCAGAAGAAATTCAGCATTGGCAAATGCAAAGTAATACACATTGGAAAACACGTATAAAATGAGAGGGACTCAATTGGCTGTTATCACTCACGAGAGATCTTGGGGTCATTGTGGATAATTCTCTGAAAACATCCACTCCAGGGGCAGCAACAGTCAAGAAAGGAAACAGAATGTTAGGAATCATTAAAAAAGGGATGGAGAGTAAGACAGAGAATATCTTAATGACTCTGTATAAATCTTGAATATTGTGTGCAGATGTGGTTGCCTCATGTAAAAAAAACAGATATATTGACCGTTGGAAAAATTCAGAACAGGACTACTAAATGATTAGAGGTATGGACAGGGTCTTTTCAATTGGATGAAAGACAATTGAGGTGGGGGCGGGTATGAGAGAGGTCTATAAAATCGTGCCTGGCGTGGAGAAAGTGAATAAAAAAAGAGTTATTTGCTCCTCCCCACAACATAAGAACTAGGGGTCGCCAGATGAATTAATAAGTAGGGGTACGTCTACACTTGCACCCTCTTTCGAGAGATGGATGCAAATGAAGACATTCAAAATTGCAAATGAAGCTGGGATTTAAATATCCCGTGCTTCATTTGCATAATCGTGTTATGGCGCTATTTCAAAATAACGCTATTTTGAAATACGAAACACGATGTAGATGTGGTTATTTCAGGAAAACACCCTTCTCTAGAAATAACTGGTAAACCTCATTGTATGAGGAATAAGGGTTATTTTGAGAGAAGGGTTTTCTCTTGAAATAACCATGTCTTAACAGTGTCTGTTATTTCGAAATATTGATATTTCAAAATAGTGCCATAACGTAATTATGCAAATGAAGCACGGGATATTTAAATCCTAGCTTCATTTGCAATTTTGAATGTCTTCATTTGCATCCCTCTCTCGAAAGAGGAATGCAGTGTAGACAGATGCTGGCAGGTTTTAAATAAACAAAAGGAAGTATTTCTTCATGCAGTGCACTGTCAACCTGTGGAACTCCTTGCCAGAGGATGTTGTGAAGACCAAGACCATAACAAGGTTCAAAGAAGAACTAGATAAGTTCATGGAGGAGAGACCCATCAATGGCTATTATCCAGGATGGGCAGGGAAGCTCTGTCAGAAGTTGGGAATGGGTGACAGGGGAGGAATCCCTTGATGATTCCCTGTTCTGTTCATTCCCTCTAGGGCACCTAGTATTGGCCACTGTTGGCAGACATGACACTGGGCTAGATTGATCTTTGGTTTAACCTAGTCTGGCCACTCTTATATTCTTCCTTGTTGGAGGAGAGCAGGTATGTGGTTTTGGAAAAGGGAAGGTTTAATTGGTGTGGGTGCAGTGGAATCTTTGCATTTGTTGTGTGCACCTTGAGCAGAGGAGGGGATATAATTTTGTGGAGGCCAAGAGGAAGGAGGTGGAGGGGAACTCATTGAACAAATCTCGATAATGACATATGTTGCGAGAACTCAAATCGAGAAGGAAAAGAATGGCCATGTTAGTTAGCCAAAAGGCCCACCTAGCCCAGTATCCTGTCTTCTGACAGTGGCCAATGCCAGGTGCTTCAGAGGGAATGAACAGAAAAGGAAATCATCAAGGAAGGGTACATCTACACAGAAATATTATTTCAAAATAACTTAATCTGCGTCTACACAGACGGCTGTTATTTCAAAATAATGTCAAAATACTGTCAAGCTGGAGGACTTCTTACTCCGACTCCTGTATCCCTCCTTGAACGAGGAGGAAGGGAAGTCGGAAGACGAGCGCTCCATTTCGAAATAAGTGCGGTATAGATGCTCCCAATTTCGAAATAAGCTACGCAATTGACGTTACTCAAGATGGGAGGCTTATTTTGCCTTAAGCCCTGCTATATAGATGCACCCCAAAAGGTGGGACAATGCCTGCCGACTTGCTGAGGGGTGGGAATGTTTACATTGTTATTTACCGAGCTTTAAAAGAAGGGGTAGGATCAAGGTAGCCACATCCTCAGAGTCTCACACAGCATGGTGCAGTGCTCCAATGGCAATTTAAAGGCGCCGGCCGCAGTAGTGAGTCTTGCATCCCTTTGAACTGCTGGACCCTGCGGCAACAGTCCCCTTTGTTCCCCCATTGGTGGGCTGTTAATAGATTTAACTCTTAACCCACCCTTTTAAGGCAAGATTGTATTTTACAGAGGGGGAACTGAGGCACAGGTAGGTGGTCACATTGTAGAGGGTCATGCAGGAAATCTGTGATGGAACTAGGCCCCATGTCTTTTGATCCCTAGTTCCGTTCTCGGGCCACTGTCCCATCTTCCCTGGATAGCACCTTCACTGGCAAAACGCATGGCATATCCCGAGCGACTGTATGTCAAACTAAAAGATGTCCTGTCCAGTATGGCACCGTGTGTCCGGTAGAAATACAGATCAGATGGGCGTCACTAGATTCCGCAGCCAGACCAATGAATGATTCGGATGCTACTGAAATGTCACCATCTAATAAGGTTGATGTCACGGTGCAGATGTTTGCCTTCCCCACTGCCTGGTGACACTGAGATAGCAAGACATCTGGATCACACACCGATACGTCTCCCATTTTCCAGGGCTCATGCGGGAGCTCGAGAAACAGTGGCTTGCCTCCAATGCCATGGGAAACCAGATGGCTTCAAAAGACCCTTGTTCGCCTCCGAGGCAGCATATGGAATATGAATTAATAATAGATTAATAGACCTTTCCCCACTTAAAAATTGAATCTGTTTGTTAGCAGAGCCGTTTGTGCCAGGGACGCACTGCAAAACGACGGCTGCATTCAAACCATCCCATCAGCTCTTCGGAGGCTCTCTTCACAGGTCCTTGAGGAAATTACATCAGAAGAAGCCGGGAGACACAAGGCGAATCACAAATGCTTTTGGTTATTTATTTATTTGCTAACGGGAGCTGTTTGGAAACTTCAGAGGCGCTGCATGGGCGGGGGGAGGAAAATGATTATGAAATGAAGAAATCTGTGAGCGTTCAATTGAACTGTGAAGCACAAGGTGCGTCAAGAAAAAATAATTGGTTGAGGAGTGGATAGTTAAGGTTCATTTCAGGTCAACATGCACTTCCAGTCTAGGATTAAAACTTCAGCCTTGTAAGGTAAAAACCAGCGGCTGACAAAATCTTTGCTTGTGGGAGGCTGGTGGAAGATCTCTTTGGGCAGAGCCGGTCTTAGCAGCGGGGGGCCACGACCGCATTCCGGCCCAACCTCCCTAACTCCCTGACCCTTTTTTCGTTTTTTTACTCAACAAATTTTCCCTTTTTTTTTCGTTGGCCCGGGGCCACCAATTGATTAGGACCGGCCCTGTCTTTGGGCTACCAGTTATTTTGTTTATAAGCCGACATGGAGATGGCAAAAAGGAGTAGAAGAGTTGAATAACTTAGCGAAGACATCAAAGTGCTTATGAAATGACTTTCCCTCCATAAAGATGTATTGAATTCTTGTCTGTCAGTGCACGTGTTTATGTGCATACGTCTCTCTCTCTCTCTCTTCCTCGCCACTTCCCTATGACAAGTGAGGATAAGCAGTTTTCGTTCAGCATCAGCCTCGTTTACTGAATTAAACAGGGCCAAGAAAAATCCCATTATTTTTCCCTTGCTGGGAGTGGAGGTGAATAAATGTCTATCTTGAATGATCGTGTATTAGACCCTGGTATCCACTTATGACCTGAAAGGAAATGTCTGTTCAGTTGCCTAGCAATATCACTGAACATGAGTCTTAGCATTTAAGGGAAAAAAAGGGTCAATTGCTAAATAAGCATATCCAGAATCTCATTTTCATGCTTTTTTTGCAAGCTTTGTATTTGCCAAGCATGATACAAATAACTCTCAACAATGATATTATAAAACTAGACAATAGTGTGTGCGCAGACTTTATGTGCGGGTGACTTGATCAAGACTCAGCGCACACCAAATAAGGCAGCCACCAGGTAGAGCAGAAAGAAAAAAAGGACACGGGAATGGCCGTCAAGGGTTCCTTTAAGCCGATGGATGGATGATCAGATGGGGCCAGAGTTTTGGTTGGTGGCATTCCGAATAGCTTGTATGACATTAGCATTAAATGATGACCAATGGAGGAGCTGAACTATGGAGTTGGAAGATCCGTGTTCCACCCCTGGCTTTGCCATAGTCTTTCTCTGTGACCTTGCGCAAGAGACGGAACTGCAATTGGCCTTTCTTGACAAGCCAATCCTTCCTCTGAAGAGAGGCAAGAAGATGGATACTGACGGGCGTTCTTTGCTACGTGCTTGTAATCCAGTTAAAAAATGTTGCCTTGTCAATCTTCCCCCAGTGGGGGATTTGATTCCTTGCTCGAGAACCTATCCGGCAGACAAGAGGTGCCTCGCAGGCAGTCATTAGGAAGACGGAGTAATTCCGTGATCTGTTGAGGACCCAAGTGTGTGTTCTGAAATGTCAATGTTTTTCACCAACAGCTGGAAAGAGGAAGTCACAGAAACTTGTGTTTATTCTGCAGCCTATAAGCCGGCATGGGGACGTCATTTGGTTCAGCCTGGGATTCAGAATGTCGATCACCCATAAGAACATAAGAATGACCATACTGGATCAAACCAAAGGTCCATCCAGCCCAGTATCCCGTCTGTCAACAGAGGACAATGCCAGATGCCCCGGAGAGAGAGAATCGAACAGGTAATGATCAAGCGATCTCTCTCCTGCCATCCATCTCCACCCTCAGACAAACAGAGGCTAGGGACACCATTCCCTACCCATACTGGCTAATAGCCATGAATGGACTTAACCTCCATGAATGTATCTAGTTCTCTTTTAAACCCTGTTAAAGTTCTGGCCTTCACAACCTCCTCAGGCAAGGAGTTCCACAGGTTGACTGTGCGCTGTGTGAAGAAGGACTTCCTTTTATTTGTTTTAAACCTGCTGCCCATTAATTTCATTTGGTGGCCCCTAGTTCTTATATTATGGGAACAAGTGAATAACTATTTCTTGTTCACTTTCTCCACACCACTCATGATTTTATAGACCTCTATCTTATCCCCCTTAGTCTCCTCTTTTCCAAACTGAAAAGTCCTAGTCTCTTTAATCTCTCCTCATATGGGACCCATGCCAACCCCCTAATCATTTTAGTTGCCCTTCTCTGAACCAGTATATCTTTTTTGAGGTGAGGAAAACACATCTGTACGCAGTATTCAAGATGTGGGCGTACGATGAATTTATATAAGGGCAATAAGATATTCTTCCTTTTAGATTAGCTGTTGTTTTGGGCAAAACAGGCAGGAAAGACTTGTGCCTTATTCTCCATGGTTTCTCCGGGAGCATGACTTTGTTTTGCAGAGGTCTGAGGTAGTCACATAAGATGCAAAGAACTTCTGAGGTAGTCACATAAGATGCAAAGAACACCACAGCACTCACAGTATCGACAGTTCTCCTCTCCCTCCGCCTTTTTATTTACAAAAGTCCCTGAAACAGAACTTTCTATAACCCAGAAAGATCTGAGAGCCAGCAACAGCAAAACCACTAAAGGATTTCAAGATAGTTTGATGATGGGTGGTAGTACAAAATGAAATTCAGATGAGAGAGAGAAATGTAGGAAGCTGCAAGGTTGTATGCTATTGTTCCTATAGTACATGGCCTCATTGCTTCCTACATCCATTAGTATTTGCCTGATCATTTTATGTCTCTTTTTTGATTGTGTGCAGTCAGTCGCATGGATTAAAGCCTTACAAACATTCCAGAAAAGCTAGCATTCTAAAACTTACAGGCTACGTCTAGACTGGCATGATTTTCCGGAAATGCTTTTAACGGAAAAGTTTTCCATTAAAAGCATTTTTGGAACAGAGCATCTAGATTGGCACAGACACTTTTCCGCAAAAGCACTTTTTGTAGAAAAGCGTCTGTGCCAATCTAGACGTGCTTTTCCGCAAAAAAGCCGCGATCGCCATTTTCACTGGGCTGTCAACACTTGCCCTTTTGCGCAAAAGTTTTGCACAAAAGGACTTTTGCCCGAATGGGAGCAGCATAGTATTTCCGTAAGAACACTGACAATCTTACATGAGATCATCAGTGCTTTTGCGGAAATTCAAGCGGCCAGTGTAGAGAGCTGGCAAGTTTTTCCGGAAAAGTGGCCGATTTTCCAGAAAAACTGGCCAGTCTAGACACAGCCACATGGTTTTAAATCTTCCCAGAGCAGGAAATGATGAAAACTACTGAGGATTCAAAGAAGAGCCCCAAAAATTATTGGCGGTCTGAAAAATGAGAAATGTAAGGAGCACAAGACATTTTGTTGATTAGAAAAAAACGTTTAGAGTCTTCTTGATCAAGGTCTATACCGGCGTGTCCACACTATGCAGAAGATCGATCCTCCGGAGATCGATCTTTTAGAGTTTGATTTAATGGGTCTAGTGTAGACCCACAAATTGAATGCTCAGAGCTGCCCCTCTTGGCATCCTGTATTCCTCATTCTGTGATGGTGCACCTTAAACCAACCTGCCTGGTCTAGTGTAGACCTAGGCTAACTGCCTATCTGGGGAACAACTCTGACATTGTGGAACCCTGACAAAGGCATGACAAAAATCTAGCAGAAGGAAGTTGAAGTTAGACAAAATCAGAGCAGAAATTAGACTCTACTTTTTAACAGGGAGAGTAATTAACCATTGGAACAGCTGACACATTCATCCTCACTGGAGGTTTTACAATAGAAATCAGATGTCTTTTTAAGTGCATTAAGTGCTTAGTTCCAGTGTAAACTGTTGAGCTTGATAGTTTTAACATACTTATTAGGAAAGCATCTTTACTTCCTCTGCAGGAATAACTGGGTGAAATTCTATGGCTTGTGCTATGCAGGTTATCGGATGAGATGATTATAATGAGCCTTTTTGGTGCTAAAACCCTATTAATCACTTCTCCGTGTGATGCTGTGCCGCAGCTTCTCTCTGCCGGGAAAGCAGAGTTGCAAGAAAAGAAACATAAAGCAAAGGCATGTGCTTTCGAGATTTCCGATTAGTCAAAGAGAGGATATAGATTTTGTAAAGTTTTGCCATTTTTATGGCAGCAAATATTTGAACCAGCCCTGCCAATATTTTTGACAGTTAACATAATTGCAAGACTTTGAAGATCTTGATTTCTAATCAATTTTTTATTACAGTGAAAAACCACTCTGATTCTGTCTTTGTTTAGTGTCTAGATGGTATCCAGCAATTTGGCAACTGAATCATCTGAATTATGATATTTAAGTTGTACCAAAAAGCCTCAGCTAAAATCAGAAACCCATTGTGCAAGGTGCTGAACATGCATAAAGCAAGGGAGACAAATATTGCCCCCAAAGAGTTAACAGTCTAAATACACCACACAGAAAGTAGCATCACCTGACATTTGACAGATGGGAAACTGAGGCACAAAAAGATTAAGTGAGTCATCCAAGGAGACTGTGGCAGAACTAAACCTAGATTGCCTTTGTCTTTGTACTAGTGCCTTAGCCACAAGTACAAACCTTGCTCTATCGCAGGGGCAGGCAAGATCCGGCCTGTGGGACAGAGCAGGCCTGCTAAGTGTTTTAATAAGGCCTGCAAGCAGCACTGCTCAAAGGAGCTAGCTTCTCCCTGTGTCTCTCTGCACTGTGTGTGTGTGGGGGGGGGGGAGGAACTGGCCAATGGGAGCTGAGAGATTTTGCTGAGGGCGGGGACAGTGCAGTAGAATTTCTCAGCTCCTGTTGGCCGGTTTCTGACCAATAGGAACTGACAGATTTGGCTGGGGTGCGGGGGACCCTTTTGCACCCAACTCCCTCCAGGTCCTGCACCCCTTCTGTACCCCTGTCCCGGGCCAGACTCCTCTTCTGCACCAATACCCCTCCTCAATCCTGCACCCCAATCTCCTACCCCAGATCACAACCCCCTCTTTCACCCAAACTCCCTCTCAGACCCCACACCCTCTCCTGCACCCCAGTCCTCTACCCCAAGCTCCCTTCTACACCTCACATTAGTCCCAGACCCCGTACTTCCTCAGTAGGAAGGTGCAGCCCTTAACTACTTATCAAAATCTTGAAGTGTCCCCCCCTACTAAGAAGACTGCCCACCCCTACTCTAGCAACTCCTTTTGCTTGTCTGACTAGAGCTTCCTGATTCCTTGAAAGAGGTATTCCGAGTGACGGACGCATACTGACAATTCTAAGCACTCACACCATTCAGAAAGCATAAATTATGCCAAGGAACAAGGAATACCTATTGTATGACCCGAGTTTCATAATGACCAAAGTCGTTTCATTTGGCCTGAGAAGTCATGCGGGGCAGGGGAGGAATGGCATCTGAATGCTATAGATTTAAGACACGGATTTTCCACCAGGTAAATCCTGGGTCCCAGGCAACCCATAGCTGATTGGCCCTCGAGGAACACGCTTTTATTACATGAAACAAACATGGGGAACAAAAGTTAAATCCTGCCATTGCGATGATTTGCCTCTCCTGCCCCGAGACAGTCAGGCAAAGAGCCTGGGGAGAGCTTTCATACTCTGCATTCGCCAGGGACTTGAATCAATAGTATGACCTCAATTCTTTTCCCGATGATCAATTATTCATGAGAGCAGAAAACCATCTGGGATTTGTATTAAAAAGTGAAAGGATTATATAATCTCATGGTGCTCTTTCACAAGGACTAAACCTGCTTAATCCCAATGCAAATTCAAGAGGATATTCATGTTCTGGGGCTGGCTTTTCTTCTTCGTTGTTTGTTTATTTACTCTAGTGGGTTTTTTTTTGTTTTGGGGTTTTTTTGCAGGTTTTAGATTATAGGTAACAAGTCTCAGAGCTGAACTATTGCAATTTGCTAATGTGCACTGTTTACTAGGAGAGATGACATAAATTGCATTTTTCCCACTTCTCTCTCCCCGCCCCAGGGTGCAACTTGCAAAGTATTGTAGCAAGCAACCATCATTTTCTATTTCCAGCTGAGGAATCCAGTCTCTGTCTTCCTGTCATTGTTAGTTAGCATTCTTTGCTTTATGATAGTGCTTCATATAGACAAATACGAGTGCACAGCTTTGCATGTATTATGTGGGGCTAAGAACCTCAGTCAAGGTTGGAACCTCGATATGTTAGGGTGTGTCTACACTGCACCATAACTCGAAATAAGATAAGTAATATAGCTATGCAAATTGCGTATCTTATTTCGGTGAGATTTCGAAATAGCTTATTTCATCATTTGGCACGGTCTACACAGCGTCAAATTTCAAAATAAAGTGCTATCCCAAAATGTCCCTTACTCCTCGTAAAATGAGGTTTACAGGGATGTCAGAATAGCGAGCCCAAAATAATGGGCTTGCTGTGAAGATGCGGGATAGCTATTTTGGGATACTTCAGCATCTGAAAATAGCGTTGCAGGGTAAATGTAGTCAAAGGACCAGCTAGACACATAATAAGAGACGATCTCTGCTTCAAAAACCTTAGCCCACATCTACACTTGGAAATTATTTTGAATTTACTAAATTTGATTTCCAAGCACTCGGTTTTACAAATTCTACGTTCTGTGTCCTCACCATGGGGAACAATCGAATGTCGTCTGAGGCAGGCTCCATTCATGTGGACGCGTTACCTCAGACTCAGAGCCCAAACAAGCACTGTGGGGAGTTGTGGGCCGATGAATTCAAATGAGCAGCATCAGAACATCCACACTCATTTTACTTCGGACTTACAAATTCAGAATAACCATTATTCCTCATGAAAAGCAGGAGTACAGAGTTCAAATTCCACAGCCCCTTACTCCAGAGTAATGGGCTTTGTAGCACATCGCTTACAAATTCAACGTTGGGGGGTTATTTCAGATTAAAGTGCTAGTGTAGACCAGGCCTTTCGGTTTAAATAGGCAAGGCAAACTAATAGTGGGAGAAAGAAATATCTCCATTTTACAGATGAGGAACTGAGGCACATAACTGCAGCCTTTCTGCCTAGATTAATTCTCCTCTCCAGTCACATTCCTCTCGTGGCTAGGTAGAACGGCAGTCAGCCATGTGCAGAGTGAATTTCCCCCTTCAAGGACCATGCCATGAAATACCAGCCTCATTCCAGCAGGGTGGGATTTTTCCGAATGGCACACTAGGCATTAACATTCTTGGTGGTGTTTCTAAAAATTTTAAAAGAAGACAAATGAAATCTTCGAGCCTTTGAAAGTGCAGCTAACATACGGGGCACAGAGAGAACGTCCCATTAATGCCTTATGAAGTCCATAAATATCATATGAAAGGTGCACTTGGAGGGAGAACTCCTAGCACAGTCCGAATCTATCATGCCATATTAGCAGAATTTGCCAGTAAAACCCCTTCAGTCACCAAAATGTGACTTTTAATTTTTAAAAAGCAACTAATGGTTTTGAGCAGAAGGCAGGAATGTCATTACTCTGCAAGCACCACAAAACCATTTTTACAAGCTCCAGTCTTCGGCCATGACATGCCGGGTTACATTAACCACTGAACAGCTGGACTGTAGTAACGGAAAGCCCCTTTGGAATGAGCTGGAAGTAAAGTACTGAATCTCTAGTAGCGCACTTTTCCAGACTGAATGTGGGCCAAACCTCCTATACTGGTGGAGTGACAGTGAAAGAAAGATCGGCACTGACTATGAATTGACTCTAGACAATTCAGAGGGCAAATAACGTGCACACCTTCCATTGTGAGGGCAATTAACCATTGAAACAATTTACCCAGGATTGTGGTGAATCCGCCATCACTTGCAAATAAAAAATTAATTTTTTTCTAAAAGATCTGCTCTGTTCAAACAGCAATGAATTCTGGGAAGGTCTATGGCCCTTGTTATGGAAGAGGTCACTTTAGATCATCACAGTGTCCCTATGGGCATATATACGCTAAAGGGGAATATACACAATTCCAGCTTAACATATGCAATTCTAGCTATGTTAATTATATAGCTGGAGTCGACGTATCTTAAATCACTATCCACAGAATGGGAGACCAATAGGAGTAACTGCTCCCATTGGCTTCCCTTATACCTCATAGGGTGTGTCTACACAGCAGGGCTTAATTCGAAGTAAGCTATGCAAATTGAGCCACATCAATTGCGTCGCCTATTTCACAATAGCGTATTTCGAAATTGGAAATGTCTACACAGAACTTATTTTGAAATTGAGCACTCTTCCTCCGACTTCCCTTACTCCTTGTACAATGAAGGTTACAGAAGATGGAGTAAGAAGTCCTCCAGCTCGACAGTATTTCGACATTATTTTGAAATAACTGCCTGCTTTGTAGACGCGGAGTAAGTTATTTCAAAATAATGTTGCTGTGTAGACATACCCATAAGGAGCAGCATTACTGGTGCTTCTGGGTGTGCCCTCAGTTTGAATTAGCGAGTCTTCACTAGACCAGCTATATCGAACCCTGGAAGATCTACCACAGCAGCGTGGATCTTCTGTGTAGTGTAGACATGGTCTATTAGTCTATGCCCAGTTCTACCACTGATTGCCAGTGTGACTTCCCTTTGCTGAGCCTGACTTGTCAGTTTTTATAATGGGGATCCTACTAGAGTGAATTGAAACATTCCCCCAGAACACACCTTCTTATGTCTGCGTTGTCAAGCTGTATGATCAGAGCAACAGAACTGACTACAATCCTGCCCATTGGGGATAATAATCCTAACCTTGGGTCCAGTCCATGGAAAAACACCCATTCCTTTCAATGGCCATCAACAAGATTCAATTTATTAACATAGAATCAAAGAAAGGAAGGGCTGGAAGGGACCTCAAGAAGTTAGCAAGCCCAGAGCCCTGAGCCGAGACTGGACCAAGTAATCCTTGAGCATGCATTATAGATGTTGGGTCAACCTGGTCTTAAGCTCCTCCAATGATTGGGATTCTACAACCTCCCCTGGAAGTTTATTCCAGGATTTAATTGCCCTTATAATTAGAAGAATCCCCCCCCCAAAGGCTAACCTAATTTTCCCCATTTCTCCATGTCCTACCATCAGTGGACATGGGGATCCCACTGATCACAATCCCCTCTATAACTGCCCTTAATATATTTAAAGATGGGTATCAAGTCTCTCCTCAAACTTCTTTTCTCAAGACTCAACATCTCCATTGCTTTTCATCCTGACTCAAGTTTTCTAAACCCTTTATATCATCTTTGTTTCTGGACTCTTTCCAATTCCTCCCCATCTTTCCTAAAGCGTTGCACCAGAAAGGGACTCATTACTCCAGCTCCGGCCTCCGTGGTCCTAAATAGAGTGGGACAATTAACTCCTCTGTCTTCCAGGAAATACTGCTCTTCATACGCTGTGGCGTGATATTTGCATTTTTTTTGCAACTGCAGCACGTTGTTGACTCATATTCAATTAGTGATATTCTCCGACGCTAGGATATTTGTGATATTATCCAATGCCAGTACTCATTTTCAGGAGTACTGCCACCCAGTCTCAATTTTCTAGTTGTTTCTTCTGTCTCAAGTGTAGCACGTTGCATTTGCCTTTATTGACTTTGATTTCAGACCAATTCCCCAATTTGCCATGGTCATTTCGAATTCTAACCCTGTCCTCCGAAGAGCTAGCAACCTCTCCCAACTTGGTGTCATCCCCAAATTGTAGAAGCATGCTGTCCAATCAGTTATCAAAACTCATAGAAATACTGAATAACACCACACCCACAACTAGTGGGATCGCATTAGATATGCCCTACCAATTGGATAGCAAACCATAACAAAATGTGACCTATGAGGGAAGACTGAAAGAATTGCATTTGTTTAGTTTAGAAAAGGAAAGACTGAGAAGGGACATGATAGCAGCTTTTAAGTACCTAAAAGGGTGTCACAAGGAGGAGGGAGAAAAATTGTTCTCCTTGACCTCTGATGGTAGGACAAGCAGCAATGGAATTAAATTGCAAAAAAAGAGGTTTAAGTTGGACATTAGGAAAAACTTCTTAACTGTCAGGGTGGTTAAACACTGGAATAAATTGCCTAGGGAGGTTGGTGAATCTCCACCACTGGAGATATTTAAAAGGAGGTTAGATGAACATCTATCAGGGATGATCTAGACCAGAGCTACTCAACTTTGGAAGCCCTGGGGCCCACAATGATACTCACAGTACATGCCGAGGGCTGCAACTTAAGCGCGGTTGCATATACATGCAAAGATATATGCAAATATATGCAAATAGGTTCTTTCATACTGACAGACATGAATACAAAGAGTAAGACAAGACTACACAACAAACAAGCCCCATTTAAGTCAGTTCCGCTGATATTAATAACAGGCAATATTTACCCGATTTCTACCCATATGACAGCACTTTTAATGAGCCATGACAGTCCAGGAATTGAACTACTAAAACTCAGATCAACAGAAGACCAATATATAGACTGCTTTTTTGTTTTAGTATTCTAGGAGTCTATGAGAACTACTCTGAGCATGGTCTTTCCACCAGTCGTGCACCCGGAGCTCACAGGACTTGTCTCTAGACCACATTCCCCCCTTTTGTTTTTGAGCAGGTGAATGCCAAGTGCTTTGAGATGGATGGATCTTTGGATCGTTGAATGGTTTGCACTGCAGATGGGAGGAAGCGGCGTGATTATTATTAACTCTACGTCACCCACAGGATTGCCAGCGGAGGGGGCAGAGGAGGCAACTGCCCCGGGGGCGTGGCAATATAAAAGGGGTCTCACCTCCCACTGCCCCTACTGCAGGAGTGGCTGGAGGTGAGGTCCCTTTAAATCTGCGCAAGAGTGCTGCGCCGCACACTCTGGGCAGCTCTGAGGGCTGGCTGTGGAGGGCGTGGCCTGTACGGCACTGAGGGCTGTCTGCCTCTGCTCCCACCCCTTCTGCCCAAGGCCCCGCCCCTTCCGGAAGCATAATGCAGGGTGCCCCTCCTTGCCCAACGGCCCGACGAGGCTGTTGGCCCTGCTGCTCACCCTCTACTTCCACCCTCCCTACCACAGGGATTCAAAAGAGAGTCATTCTCTGGCACAGTCCAAGTCTCTATAGATTAATTAGTTTTTCTTTCTCATTTTTTAAAATGGGTCCAAAAGAGAAGAGCAACATCCATTGGATGATGTCATCCCAGCAGGAAGCCTCGTTAGCTAAAAATAAAATCTCAAATGCTACTTAGAGTGGTGCTGGCAATCGGCCTCCTACAAGCCCTGCAATACAACTGCACTTATTAGTATCATTCGATGTGATCTTTTCCATCCCAATGTGCTATTGTCCTTAGTGCACAAACCCTAAGGGGAAAAAAGAATTCCCAGAGTAAAACGTGTTCCCACCTCCATCCCCCATTCCTTTGATCGCTATTGCTTAGTCTGCAGAAGCGAAGAGTGAGGGGGGACTTGATAGCAGCCTTCAACTTCCTGAAGGGAGGTTCCAAAGAGGATGGAGAGAGGCTGTTCTCAGTAGTGACAGATGGCAGAACAAGGAGCAATGGTCTCAAGTTGTGGTGGGAGAGGTCCAGATTGGATATTAGGAAAAACTATTTTACTAGGAGGGTAGTGAAGCATTGGAATGGGTTACCTAGGGAAGTAGTGGAGTCTCCATCCCTAGAGGTGTTTAAGTCTCGGCTTGACAAAGCCCTGGCCGGGTTGATTTAGATGGGATTGGTCCTGCCTAGAGCGGAGGGCTGGACTTGACGACCTTCTGAGGTCTCTTCCAGTACTGATTCTATGATAAGGGGATGGTTGGATGAAATAACATGATCTTGGTAACTAATTGACCATTCATTTCCAGTTGGAAATAGGTCAATGGAGGGATGATAGGAGTTGCTATAGGGAACTTTCTGGGTGTCTGGCTGGTGAGTCTTGCCCACATGCTCAGGGTTTAGCTGATCGCCATATTTGGGGTCAGGAAGGAATTTTCCTCCAGGGTAGATTGGCAGAGGCCCTGGAGGTTTTTCGCCTTCCTCTGTAGCACTGGGCACAGATCACAGCTGAAGGACTCTCTGCATGTTGGGGCCTTCAAAGTATTGGAAGGCTTCAATATCTGAGACATAGGTGAGAGGATTATTCTAAGAGGGGTGGGCGAGATTCTGTGGCCTGCACGGTGCAGGGGGTCAGACTAGATGATCATAATGGTCCCTTCTGACCTTAAAGTCTATGAGTCTATGAGTCTATGAGCTTACAGTTACCTGGGCCGAAAACATCTGCTTTTTGTCCCATTAAGGAGCAATGATTACTAGGTTTTAGTTAAACTTGGCATTATGCAGTTATTTACTGGGACTTTGGAGAAAAAAAAAGGAGCTGGAACCTAATTAAACAGCAGATGCTGAGAGTGATATTTATTCACCAAAACCGCACAGGTCATTCATTAAAATCTCAGTTTTAATTAGCAAACACCTGTTTTGTGTTTGATTTTACACTGATATGTACTGTCTGCAATTTGCTTTCTTCAGTACAAGCAATTAGATAGCCCTGACAGTAACAGTTAATCTAATTAGAACAGGGGTGCCCTGGGAACCAGATACTGACTTCAAGAAATTACCCACACATGGATCACAGCTCTATTCCATTATCAGTTGAGGTGGTTGGGGGGAGGATTAGGAGGGGGGGTTCTCCCTTGTGTGTGTATGTGTGTGTGTGTGTGGGGAAAGGGGTTTCTCCCTTCTTTTATGCATATTCTGTTGTTCCCAGGTGCTTTGTTTTAAAGGATTATCTCTTGATGGAAAATTCAGATGATTTTATCCTAGAGGAGAACACATGAGAGCTGAAGAAGCTGTTGATGTTTTCAGGTTCGGTCTCTTCTTAATCCTGACAGAACAAGAACAAGATATCACAACTGACCATCAGAACATGGCCGCTTGCGGTCATCTGATGGGTCTTCATCCATTCACGTTTATTCTCTATGGCTGCGTCTAGACTGGCATGATTTTCCGGAAATACTTTTAGCAGAAAAGTTTTCCGTTAAAAGCATTTTCGGAAAAGAGTGTCTAGATTGGCACAGACGCTTTTCCACAAAAACACTCCTCCAATCTAGACGTGCTTTTCCGCAAAAAAGCCCCAATCACCATTTTCACAATCAGGGCTTTTTTGCGGAAAACAAATCTCAGCTGTCTACAGTGGCCCTTTTGTGCAAAAGTTTTGCGCAAAAGGGACTTTTGCCCGAACGGGAGCAGCATAATATTTCCGCAAAAAGCACTGATTTCTTACAGTAGGAAGTCAGTGCTTTTGCGGAAATTCAAGCGGCCAGTGTAGACAGCTGGCCAGTTTTTCTGGAAAACCGGCTGATTTTCCGGAAAAACTGGCCAGTCTAGACACAGCCTATGGGTATGTCTATAGTGCACACTTATTTCAAAATAGCACGTCTACACTGCAGGGAAGCTTCAAAATTAGTCCGAGTCAGGCTTCCCTAATGTAAACATGCTATCTCGAGGAATAACTGTGTGTGGCCCGGGGAGAACTATTTCGAAATAGCAGCAATGGAGTGTCAACACACACCTTATTTCAAAATAGCTGTTTTGAAATAGGTGTTATTCCTCATAGAATGAGGTTTACACATTTTGGAATAAGCCGTCTGTTATTTCAAAATTATTTCTAAATAACAGAATGGCTGTGTAGACGCTCGCATTGTTATTTCAAAATAATGCTAGTTATCTCAAAATAACGATGCAGTGTAGACGCACCCTATGTCTTCCTACATATGCTTGGGGTATGTCTACACTACTACCCTAGTTCGAAGTAGGGTGGTTAATGTAGGCAACCGAAGTTGCAAATGAAGCCCGGGATTTGAATTTCCCAGGCTTCATTTGCATCTTGCCGGGCGCCGCCATTTTTAAATCCCGGCTAGTTTGGACTCCATGCCCGGGGCTACACGCAGCACGGAGTAGGTAGTTCGGATTAGGCTTCCTATTCTGAACTACCGGTACACCTCATTCCACGAGGAGTAACGGTAGTTCGGAATAGGAAGCCTAATCGGAACTACCTACTCCATGCCGCGTGTAGCCACGGGCACGGAGTCCGATCTAGCCGGGATTTAAAAATGGCGGCGCCCGGCAAGATGCAAATGAAGCCCGGTAAATTAAAATCCCGGGCTTCATTTGTGACTTCGGTTGCCTACATTAACCACCCTACTTCGAACTAGGGTGGTAGTGTAGACATACCCTCGGTGAAGAAACAAGAGGCAACCCTTGCTGCCATCTCCTCAAAAGGTACGGGGGCAAGATTCGGCAAAGTTTCCTTTAGCCAAGTGTAAAATTTGCTGCCGTAACTTTAGATGGACTTCAGTGGAGCTACTCTGCATTTATCCCCGCTCAGAAGTCTGACCCTTGTAGAGCAGGTTCATTCAATAGAAAAAACTCCAATCAACATTAGTGGGCTTTGCTTCAGGCCTTCGTCTGAATGATCTGTGTAATGGTGGCTAGATTTAACTGCAGTCATTGGACTTGTGAGGAGCATAAGTCCTTGTTGCCACTTACTGGGAGATTGATGCTGGAGAGATCGATCTCCCGGAGGTTGATTTAGCTGGTCTAGTAAGGACCCACTAAATCAACTGCTAATCACACCCCTGTCAACTCTGGTACTCCAAAGGTATTTAGGCGTAAGAGAAGTTGATAGAAGAGTTTCTCTGATTGGCCTCCCACAGTGGAAATTCAAACTAAGGCACGTTGACTCCAGCTATGCAATTCACATAGCTGGAGTTGCGATATCTTCATTTAATAGAATCAGAGAATCATAGAACACTAGAACTGGAAAGGACCTTGAGAGATCATCGAGTCCAGTCCCCTGCCCTCATGGCAGGACCAAGGATGCTCTGTATCATCCCTGTCCCCTAGTGTAGACCAAGCCTAAGTCAGGTTAGAATTCAGCCTTGCAATGTCTGCAAAACTATGTACGAGGACACATAAGAGGCTTTGACAAATGTTTAACAGTAGGAGTTTGGAGTCCAACATTGAATTCCAAGCCCTGCCCCTGATCTGGGGTGTGATCTCAGGTAAGATCACTTACCTGTGCAAGATTTTAAAAGGGACCCCGGGAATTCAAAGTAACCATAAAGTTGAGTTTCATCTATACGTTATTCACCCCTCTCTTGAGTTAGTCATGGAGCCCGGGCTATATTCTGTGATAGTTTCTGCCTCCCTACATTATTCTGGCAGTTTCAATTGGATATTGCATTGTTTGCTTCTTTCCTAAAAGGTTGTGCCAAGTGGCAGTGGGTAGCTAATCACTTGCTAAACTGTACTTTGGCGGTGCTGCAATACCGTGGTGAGTAAAGGAATTCCTTATTGTACCCACCCCCCTTGAAAGGTACTCCGCAAAGACTGAGTGTTATTTATTTATGTAATTTCCGTTAAACATGGCTTGGAAGGTCGTCTAATCCAGAGTTATTCTAGGCAGGTTTTACAGACAAATTTGGGTTGTAAATATTTAAATCCAATCCTTTGCTAAGTTTCCCACAAAGTCTCACCCAGATGAAAAAAAGAAAAACAACCCAGGCAACTGAGGTATGGTACAGATTGCATTTTAATATGAACTTGAGGGAAAGAATTTACATTACCTATGTAAACTTAAAGGAAATCTTGGTTTTGCTTAGTGTTCAACTAAATGCAGTCTTTGAGTGCCTTGTGTTGTAGAACAAGAGCATGTGTTACCAAAGAAAATGTATTTTTAATGGCAGTGCTGATGAACATGGGTATGGCAGAGAGAGAGAGAGAAAGAGTATGATGAGTTTTTTCCTTGAAATGTATATGTATTTGATTAGTGTCGTCTAAAAAATATAATCACAATTTGAACACTGCAATGTCTCTGGGGACTTGTCCTCTTGTGTTAAAAGACACGCTTGCAATTTGCTAGATTCTCAAGCGTACACAACATTGTGGCCCCAGCCAGATTTGTCCAAAAAGCTCAGCACGTAACACAGCCTCAATATGACAAATCATTTTGATGAAACCTGACCCTTAATCTCCCATGTACCCAAATGTTATTTATTTCCCTACCTCACAAGGCTAAGATGACAATATACACAACGATCATCAAATCCCAGGGTTGGTAGAGACCTACGGAGTCATCGAGTCCAACTCTTTGCCCAAAGCAGGACCAACCCCAGCTCAATCAGCCCAGCCAGGGCGTTGTTAAGCCAGGACTTAAACACCTCTAGGGATGGAGATTCCACCCCCTCCCTAGGGAACCCATCCCAGCGCTTCCCCACGCACCTAGTTGACATAGCTAGGTGACTGGGAGGTGATCATGCACCATACTGATGGGGACCATATAAGAAGACAGATACCAGTATACATGAGATTACAAACACATTAAATCTAAGGTATTGGTTTTAATTCCTACTGAAAACATCTCATGCCTTCCACTTGCTCTGTTTTTTTGTTTCTTTAAGTGAGAGAACAGGTTTGTCTTCCCCTTCAATCTTAAAAAAATCCAATGCAAAAAAAAATCGCCTTGGGGTGGGTGAGGAAGTTTTGGAATAAAGGAATAAGCTAATTAAGTTTAACTGTGTCAGCCAGAGTAGGCTGAATACCATAATTAATTAATCCAGCCCTTTGATTGTCCTGGAGGGGAATAAAGTTCCTAGATGCACAGGGTGAAGTCTGTTTCAGGAAATACGGGGCAGTTCCAGCTCTCTCTGACTGAAGGGAGATGCAGGTCTCTGAGCAGGGGAGTGTGTAGGAACATGGAGATCTCATTAATATCTGAGCGGATGGTAGGTTGCTGCAAAGCTAGGGGCAGGCAGGGAGGTGTGAGTGGGTTCCGCTACCAAGCATGCAAATATGCCAGCGCCAAGGGTGAGTCCTGTGAATTCACACAAGCAGGTTGCTGCATTGTGTTGAAATGCAAATCTCATGCAATGCACAATGTGCATTTTAAATCACTCCTCCCACCCCCGCCAGTGCTTTATTCTGGTTAAAGAATCTGGCCTGTGATGATTCATTTGTACATTTACGCTACAAAAAAATGGCACAAAGCAACATGCTTCTGTAGTGAGATATCCCTGGATGGAAACCACTTCGTCCCAGAGATTTTCATTTGCCCCATTGTTGTTGCTAGACTGGAGCCACATTCATCCCTGGTGCAAATCCTTTGGGACAGGTGGCTGAACTGGGTCCCTTAGAACTAATCATCAAGAAGCAGGATCGTCTTCCGGTGATGGATGAGTGAAGTTAAATAGCATTATGCCCACTTTGCCGCAAGAAGACTTGGTTGAGGCCCCGTGAAAGCCGAAGTCCTGACTGCAAAAGCTAGACCTTGACACTGGCTCTCACTCCTTTGCAAACCTGCAGAGCAGCAAAGGGGCCAGAAAGTTGGCTTAAGTGGTCAGCCACCCTTCCTTTTCTGCTTGCTAACTAAGAGGGCTGGCTGCTGCATGCCTTGTTCCAGAGATGCCTGGAGTGGAAAGTAGGGTTGCCAAACTGGACAGTCCAGTATTTGAGCTTTCTGTTTGGGAAACACATTGAAAAAAATATAGATGAGAAAATAGAAATGTCCAGGATTTTCTAAATCAGCTGGAATGTAGATTGTGATGTCATGTCAAGTGTGTCCTGTATTTTTATTGAAACCATCTGGCAACCCTAAAAAGGCCTCTTTGAGGCTTTTGCAACTGGGCATAATCTAGAGCAGCCCTGAGGCTGCTCTGGTGTTATTCCAGGGGTTGTCTCCTCTTCTGTCAGCACCAGGAATGGAGAGAACACAAAAGTGGTTTAAATTCAGCTTTGTACAACCCAGTCAGCTGAACAAAACCTACACATGGCACCTCCTTCTCTAAATTTCTATTCTTACAAAAACGCTTGGTGAGGGTCTCCAGCTTTCAATAGAAGTTTGAAATCGAAACATGAGAATGCAGGGCACCATATGCCCCTTTGGGATGATGGGGGGAGGGTGGGGCGTAGGCCGTGTCTTGCAGCAACAGCTATGGCTGCATAATTACACCACACCCATCTTTCCGAGAAGAATGGAAATCTTCCCTGAAGATTGGGGTGTAATGAGATGCATATGATGCATTGTACCAGGCAGGCGATGTCGGATGTAATTGTGTCACACAGCGTGATACAATCTGAAGGGATGTGACACCTGTCATTCTTCATCATGCTTTCAATGACAGTGTCTTTCTATTTATAGAAGACACCTTTCCTATAGAGTGGGCACTTCATTAGAAGCGCCGTGTGAAAATATTACCAGCACATCGCCCCCTTCTTAACCTCCAAGGAACCCCATTGTTTACAGCCACAGGGAGCAAGGGGTGAGGGGCTACTAGAGTGTGTATTCATCTGCACAGCAATGATCTCTTGCCACACTAAATTGCAAGCCAAGTGCAAAGATTATAAAGTGTTCAACCACTAACATTGAAAGAGTGTGTGTGTGTGTGCATGTGTGTGTGTGAGAGAGAGAGAGTATGTGTGTGTGAGTCTGTGAGAGTATGTGTGTGTGAGTCTGTGAGAGTGTGTGTGTGTCTGTGTGAGAGAGAATGTGTGTGTATGTGAGTTTGTGGGAAAAATTGTGTGTGTGTGAGAGAGAGTGAGTATGTAAGAGTATGTGTAATAGTGATAGAAATGTAGTTGTGTTAGTCTGGCGTAGCTGAAACAAAATACAGGACTGTGTAGCACTTTAAAGACTAACAAGATGGTTTATTAGGTGATGAGCTTTCGTGGGCCAGACCCACTTCCTCAGATCAAATAGTGGAAGAAAATTGTCACAACCATATATACCAAAGGATACAATTTAAAAAAATGAACACATATGAAAAGGACAAATCAAATTTCAGAACAGAAGAGGAATGGGGGGGGAGGTAAATGTCTGTGAGTTAATGATATTAGAGGTGATAATTGGGGAAGCTATCTTTGTAATGGGTAAGATAATTAAAGTCTTTGTTTAAGCTTAAGTGTAAAGTGTCGAATTTAAGCATGAATGACAGTTCAGAGGATTCCCTTTCAAGTGTAGTCTTAAAAGATCTTTGAAGCAGGATGCAGGTAATCAAGTATGTGTGTGTATGTGTGTGTGAGTCTGAGTGTGTGTGTGTGTGTGTGTGTGTGTGTGTGTGTGTGTGTGTGTGTGTGTGAGAGAGAGAGAGAGAGAGAGAGAAATTGTGTGAGAGAGAATGTGTGTGTGAGAATGTGTTTGTGTGTGAGTGTGAGTGTGAGATTGTGTGAGTGTGTATGTGTGTGAGAATGTGTGTATGAGAGAGATTGTGTGAGTGTGTAAGTGAGTGTGTGAGAATATGTGTGTGTGAAAATGTGTGAGTGTGCGAGAGAGAGAGATTCTGTGTGAGTGTATGTGCATTGACACAGCTCGTGATACTGTGAGAGGAGGGTTGTTTAATGCATTCCAAGGGCAAATTGCAAGCACAATGGTCTTGACGCTGGGCTGGGATGTAGGAGAATTGAGTTTAAGTTCTGGTCCTGCTACAGACTTCCTGTGTAACCTTGTGACAGTCACTCAATCTCTGTGTACCTCAGTTCCCCATCTATAAAATAGAGATAATAAACTAATTCTTCCTTGTCTGGGTTTTTTAAAATTTATTATACATTTTTCAGGACAGGAACTATTGTCCCATGATGTACAGTACCTAGCACAATGGGGGCTCTGTTCTCGGTTGGAGCCTCAGTACGCTCCATATAACAAAATAATAAAATTGTTACTTATGTATTATATGTTATATATTATTATTATTAGCCATTTAGCAGGCATTTTATGAGCCTGTGTCTGGCAGATAACTAGGACAGAAGAAGTGAAGGGGTGACACATTTTCAACTTCTCCGAAGCTCAGTGAGTCAGAGAGGGAGTGGGAGGTTATAAAGGAAAGGAGAGTTCGCAAGCCCTTCTTATGCTAATAATCATTCATTTTCATTTGCCACGCAGCCCCTGCCAACGAGGGCCCACCCTTGAGACACCATTCATGACCATTCATGACTAAATGAAAATCATTTAATGGCTCATTCGTGAGCTCTGCTTTTTCCCCCAGATGGCTCCCTGAGCTCTCCTGACGAGGAGAGATTCATTTCCATGGAATGTCTCCCAGTGAAATATTTCAGTGGAAGATAAAGTTATTCTTTTGCACCACTCAGTACCAGCAGAACAAACAAGACGCTCGGAATTTATGTATTTCATTACTTTTAGATTAACAAGTGCTGAAATGCCAGGGAAATGCACGCCTAGAGTTCCATTGCGGGTTAATGGGCAATCAGCCAGATTTTGCTTTAGATTATTATAATAATAAACACACGGCAGCTCAATCAGTTAGACATTGGGGCAGGGTTATCAGTCAAGTGGACTAGCAATTGACTTGCTGAATTCCCCCAAAGCCGACTATCTACAGTCGCGTTAGTTCCCATCTTGCATGTTTTCAGGCTTCTAAGAAGAGATGTTGTTAGTGTCTTTCGTTTGAGAAGTCCTACCTGGAAATTTTTAACCTGTCACTGTGACAGGTGAAAAGCATTAGTGAGGGAACGGTGACAGGTCTCAGAGTGCCATCCACAGAAGTGTTTTGTCTGGGGTTGTTACAGTTTCTGCAATTGACAGGTAGGGCTGGATGTTGCATGCTAGTCACACTGCCGACTGTTGTCCTCCTCTTAGAATATGCATTAGCCTAGAGATCTGGTGGACACATTCTGTAAACGGTGTCCCTCCAGAGAGGGAAAAGTCACAGTAACTTCTATTCACCTCCTCACCATAGGTGCCTCCAGGATTGCTTTCACGTGGTGGATTTTGGAAGTTCCAACTGCAAACCAGATTTAGGTACACGTTTACTAGAGAGCCAAAGTCGAAGTGCAAAGCCAGACTCCCAATCGCCAATATCTGCATTTTGAAACAGTAACCCAGACTGCAGCACTACAGATGCACCGTTGTTCTGACTGGTAGCTCACCAGCTGTTCCAAATTCCTGAGAACCCATGTAGTTCTAGCAATGCATCTCAGTCAATTTTGCCCTGTGAATCCATTGCAAATCCAATACTGGCAGACCATAGAATTCTATCAGTGCACTTTAATTCCAATGTACAGCTTCCCTGCAGTACCATTTCTTAATCCCTGCACAGCTTTGCCAGCGTTCCTCTACCTTGTCTTACAGCACGCCTTGAGATCTCAGGCCAAGTCTACACTAAAGGGGAAGGTTGAATTAAGATACGCAATTCGAGCTACATTAATTATGTAGCTGGCATCAATGTACCTTGATTCAAGTTTCGCCACCATCCCCACAGCTGGAGGTTGATGGGAGCAAACATCCCCATTGGCTTCCCTTACGCCTCACAGAAGCGGGAGTACCGGCCGCCAACAGGCGCACCCTCTGAGTAATGATTTAGTGGGTCTTAGCTAGACCTGCTAAATGAAACTCCGGAAGATCGATTGCAGCGGAGTCAATCTTCCACTTACTGAAGACATGGGCTCAGTCCCTACATCAGGTTTTTCTACCCCACTGTTAACACATTTGAAAGAATCATTACACTACAGCTGCCAAGCTTGTTAGCGGGTACAGCTTTTATTGAGTCTAAAAAAGGCTCCGATCAGTTGCATTAGACTTCAGAATCAAAAGGGACTTGCAATAATGTCAGAAGAATGACTTTCTATGGCCACTTTTGCTCAACGTGGGGCTCCTATTTTCAAAATGGCACTTGCGCCGCCACATCTACACTTGAAATCCTGGATTGCATTTTTTTGCTTAATTATATAAGGCTGTTATCTGGAGTCATCGGGGATTCCATGTGGGTAAAATCCCTTTTGTGGATTTACCTTTATTAGTCCTGCAGGCTGAAGCTTAGAATGTATTGAGGCAGCAGGTGACTTTGCCACAGGTTCAGAAATTCTGATCCAATTCTGATCTCAGTTGTAACAGGGCACATCAAGACAGAATTCATTGATTTACATGGAGTTCAGCCAGATTTATGTTGCTGCAACCCAATAAGAAACCTGCTCTTTTATCTATTTTGGTTAGTTGTTGTCTGGCACCCAGATACAAGCTTGGTATTTTAAATTCCATGGCTTTGATTTTTTTTCTATTCTATCAACAACAAGATTTTGTTTCAATACTTGTATGAAGAATCAGATTGTGGCTCCAGCTGTGTGGTTGCGCAGGGTCAAAAAGACAACCTCCCGCCTCGTTTATTCCTGCACATCCCCCATGAATCTCCACTGAGTCACAGAGTTTTGGACCAGCGGATCCTGGAGTCTAACAGGCCGTCAGCACCCGCACACTAAACCCAACGACCACAGTTAAATTACAATAATGCAACCCATAGGAGACTAGACAAGCAGAGTCTGGGGGGAAACTGAGTTGCATCGACCAACAATGGGAGGGAATTGGTGACGTGGGATATACTGAGGTAATCCTGCCAAGGGACCTACCCCCACAAAGTACAAATCCACTAAAGTCACTGTTAGGAGCTGGGGGAAAATTCCTTCCTGATCCCATCTATGGTGATCCATTAGACACCAAGCACAAGAGCAAGAACAAATCAACTCTGCAGCTGAGAGAGAGAATTCTTTTCTCTTGCCAACTTCTCGCCCTTACCCTCTCCAGCTCACATTGTAACAATCTGGCTTTTCTGTAGCCCTGCTGGAAGGCCTGTGCTAAGCCTGAACTAAAGCTGCCTTCTGCAGCCAGACTGAAGAGTAGCAGCCATGACTGTAAGGCCTGGAGTCACATACTCACAGTTCCATCTAAATTGTATTACAAAGTGTCACACCGGGCTGTGAGGAGGGACGTTGCCCTGATCACTCCCCCAGGCTATGTCTAGACTGCAAGCCTCTTTCGAAAGAGAGCGTCTAGACTGCACGCGGAATTTCGAAAAAGCAAGCCGCTTTTTCGAAAGAAAGCACCCAGTGAGTCTGGATGCTCTCTTTCTAAAAAGCCTGTTTGCTTTCAAGAACACCTTCTTTCGAAAGAGCACTTTCGAAAGAAGGCGTTCTTCCTCGTGGAATTAGGTTTACCACCGTCGAAAGAAAAGCCGCATTCTTTCGATTTAATTTCGAAAGAACGCGGCTGCAGTCTAGATGCAGGTGAAGTTTTTCGAAAAAAGGCTACTTTTTTCGAAAAAACCCCTGAGTCTGGACACAGCCCCACTGTCACCAGATAAAGAAACAGATCTCAAGATGGGTAAAGAAATTTGTGCATAGCACCATTCTGTTTGGCAAGAAACTTCTTATCAATCGAGGATGTTGTGGAATCCTGATCCTATGAGCACTGTCACTACACTTTCCTATTGTTTGACTGTGTGATCTCTGTCTGGTTTGTAACTCTTTCTATCTGCTGCATAATTAATTTTGTTAGGTGTAAATCAATTAAGGTGGTGGGGTATGATTGGTTAGGTAATTTTGTTATGATTGGTTAGTAAAATTATACGAAAATAATTGGTTAAGGTATAGCTAAGCAAGACTCAGGTTTCATTATATAAACTGGGGTTCAAGAAGGAGAAGGGGGAAGATCATCAGGAGTAAAAGAAGGAAGAAAAGGCTAGAAGAGGACCAGGAGGAGGGAGAAGACCTGGAAAAGAAGAACTCACTTCTGAGACACAGCCTAAGACTAGAGAGACTGATACTGCCTGGCCAACAGGGGAAGTCTGCCTGCCTTTATCAGGATTGGTGAGCATGACACTGTGTGCTTAGCATGTGCATTCTGCTTGTTTGGGAATTGTCAATAGAGGATAAGAACATTACTGTGTGAGGCTCTTTCAAATGGCTAAAGATCCTGCCAGCCTGCGGGTTGTTACACCCTGAGCCCTAGGAACTGGGTAAAGGTGTGTGTCTCTACAGTGTGGAAGAGATAAAGAAATTTGTGCATAAGAACATAAGAACAGCCGTACTGGGTCAGAGCAAAGGTCCATCTAGCCCAGTAGCCTGTCTGCCGACAGTGGCCAGCACCAGGTGCCCCAGAGAGGGTGGACCAAAGACAATGATCAAGCGATTTGTCTCCTGCCATCCCTCTCCAGCCTCTGACAAACAAAGGCCAAGGACACCATTTTATCCCCTGGCTAATCGCCTTTTATGGACCTAACCTCCATGAAATTATCTAGCTTCTCTTTAAACTCTATTATAGTCCTAGCCTTCACAGCCTCCTCTGGCAAGGAGTTCCACAGGTTGACTACACGCTGTGTGAAGAAGAACTTTCTTTTATTAGTTTTAAACCTGCTACCCATTAATTTCATTTGGTGTCCTCTAGTTCTTCTATTTAGGGAACTAATAAATAACTTTTCTTTATCGGCCCTCTCCACACCACTCATGATTTTATAGACCTCTATCATATCCCCCCCTCAGTCTCCTCTTTTCTAAACTGAAAAGTCCCAGTCGCTTTAACCTCTCCTCATATGGGACCCGTTCCAAACCCCTAATCATTTTAGTTGCCCTTTCCAATGCCAGAGTATCCCAGCCTGGTTCATCCCTGATGTCAGTGGCCAGCTGAAATCTGGGAGCATGAACTTTTAGAAACATAAGGGAGACAACGGAAATGGGTCTTAGGCTGGTGAACCCTGCTCCCAACCACCACAACTGTACAATTGCACTTATTGTGGAATGGACGGCATAGTCTGAGTACACACACTTTGGGAAGATGGAATTGGGAAGTGGGCAGAGCCAAGGGACTAACCCCTGCACAGTCAAGCAACTGCAGGGATTTAGGGAATAATCCGCTACTGGTAAGAGCCAGAAACAGATGACTACTCACTATGAGCAGGAAGTGACCAGAGAAATCATTGTGCTCCTCTGCAGAATTGTACCTTGAGCAGAGCAGGGACAATGTAGCCCTGCAAAAAATTGTAATTCTCCTTTTGGAGGATAGGGATATCTCTGGGTATTTCTTTGGACTCGTTTTTCTTCTTTCTGTAGCATATATTCCCATTCCATAGCTATTTAAAAAAAATCTGGAACACTAAAAGCCACCAGTTTGCACAGTCCGGACAGTAGACAATAGCACATCAAAGTTATAAACACCAGGGTTAGGGACTGGAACCAGAAGTATGCATGCAGACAGCAGCAAAACACACACACACACACACACACACACACACACACCCAAGTGAGCAAATAAAGTACAGTACTGTGTTAAATGTAAACTACTAAAAAAAATAAAGGGAAAGCAGCATTTTTCTTCTGCAATAGAGTTTCAAAGCTCTATTAAGTCAATGTCCAATTGCAAGCTTTGGAAAGAACAACTGTAATGTCTCTCTCAGCTTTACAAACATTTCAGAGTGCCAAACAAATTTCATGACCAAGGGGTTCTTAAACCTGAGGTTCTACTGCATCACAATATGCTCCTATTGCGTGAGATGGCTCAGAACTCTGCTTAGCACAAGGCAGTGTTTTATGGACACAGGAAGGTTTGCAACTAAAAGGCAGGATCTTTCCACGGGCTTAAGGTTAAACTGATGGCTGAACAGCTACACAACAGCTCTGAAAGAAAGTGTCGTTAGTTCTCTCTGTTTCAGTTCAAAGGCTAGGGATGTTTAATCCGTGACGGAAGACAAAGCCTCATTGTCTCTTTTGTACAGCAATAAAATTGTCACACGCAAACTTTGAAAAAGAAGGGTTCCCAAAGCAATAGAATGAGTGAAGTAATTACTGTTTGAAATTATTTCTTACTCTGTGGGAAAAAATTGGCTGCTTCATGCAGACACTGAGAGCTATTGTTCTACATTTCTTATAATTTCATCGCTTTTCCACTCATTGCTCTAATGAAATTTTTTCAATAAGGAGCAAGTTATTAAAAAAAATACGGTAAAAGGGGAAACTATCAGGGGCCAAATTCATGCTGAGAAAAAGCAAAAACCCTGTTTATTCTGATTTGTTCCCCAAAAAATGTTTATAAAGCTTTACATCTTGAAGAAAGAAACTTGGATTTAGTGAGAAAGAATAGTCCTGTAGATAACGGAATGGAATTAAATGCAGTGGTTTAGATTTGGTCTTGGGTCTGTTCAATTCCCTATGTAATTTTCACCTCTCTGTGTATTGGTACTTCATCTGTAAAACAAAGATAAGAATCTCCATTCTCCCACCATCTCTCTGTCTTTTTCTGTTTAGACTGCAGTCTCTTTGGGACAAGACCCATCTCTTACGATGTTCGTACACTGTACATAGCCCGAATATCAGCAGGGGCCGTTAGGCTGCTATTGGCACAGAAATAATAAAAATGAAGGCTATTCCCAATGACATTTTCAGTGTGAATGTAATTCAAAGGAAAGGGAGAACAGAAGTGCCGTTTAACATTTTTAGGAGACCCCTTCAATAATGTTTATTGGGAGAGCAACTCTAAGGGTATGTCTACACAGCAAAGTTATTTTGGAATAACGGCTGTTATTCTGCAATAACTATGCGAGCATCTAAACAGCCATTCCTTATTCCGAAATCTGTAAACCTCATTCTACAAAGAATAATCTATTAGCTATTTCGAAATAAGGCATGTGTAGGCGCTCCAATGCTGCTATTTTGAAATAGCCCTTTACCAGGGCCATGCTAAGTTTCATGGACTAGGCTATTGTGGAAATTGATACTGACCTCTTCTAGTCTTCAAAAACCTTTTCTCTCTTTTCTCTCTTTCCTAAAGAAGCTGTGTCAATGTAAACTGAGCTGCAAGTGGAACTGTGCAGTGATGCCTTCACTTTTCTAGCAAGCCTCTGTGGCTTTGCAATGCTGATGTTGGAACGAGATACGTTAGAGTAATGCTGATATCCCAAGACCCTCAAATAAATGATGGACTAGAACTCTTTTCTGCCCACTTATATTAGCTAAGTGTCCGGCCTCGTATAGGTTTTATAATGGAAGTATCCTAATGAGTGAGTTGGCTCCTTCCATCTGTAGGCCCATCCTTGTTTCCTAAGGGAAAGCCACCTCATTCTCAAAAAGCTAATAGCTCAGGGAACAAGCTGACCTCTAGTGATTGGGTTTTAGGAAGAAACTTTTGCTGAGGCAAAGTTATCCCATTAATGCTCATTGCTGGGTTTCTTGCTACTTCCCCTGGAGCATCTGCTACTGGAAAGAGGCCAGTGGAGCCAAGGAAGCCCAGAATAACCCATTATCGGCAATTCCAATGGTGCTGCTCATTATCCACGCTGTCCCTTGCAGCTGATTCTTGTGATCTCAATGAAGAAATAGTGCCGGGCTTCATAGAGAAGTTGGGATAAAACAAAGGAAAAAGGACTCTCTAGAGAATCATCAAAGGTATGTGTTACTATTCAATAATCCCTGGCATTACTGTCCCAAATGCTTCGTCTAGATTGCATTCCTTTTTCGTAAAGAGGATGCAAATTAAATGTATCACAATTGCTAATGAAGCCTTTTCTGAAAGATCCCTTGTCCCTCTTAAAATAAAATAAATTTTCTGAAAGATCCATGTCTAGACTGGCGCTTTTTTCCGGCAAAGCTCCGTGCCGAAAAAAAGCGGCAGCCATTTTTATGCTAATGAAGCGGGGGAGATTTAAATCCCCGCTTCATTAGCATTTGCAATACATCTAATTTGCATCCCTTTTACAAAAAAGGGATGCAATCTAGACGTAGCCAAAGTGTTCTTCTGGCTAACACAAACCAAACCAAAGATGCACAAGTGTTTAACTTTTTAACTCGATTTTTTGGCAGCTTCTATTCAAGATACATCAAAGAACTTAACAAAAAGAAAACCCACTATCCTTATTGATAGTGTGTTCCATTGTTCTGTCAGTTTAAAACATTCTGTGGGTTGCTTTTTTTAAAAATCCCCTCCACCAAAAATAAGACGGATTCTTAACAAGACAGGGAGACAAATTGTACGTAAATATAAAAAGCCCCCTTAAGAGACAGCTCTCCTTTTAATAAGCGTTATATCAGCATATCAGCAGCACCTTCTACATTTAGGCCAGAAATGACAGTTTTATTATGCTTTCTTTTGAAAGTGATAAATTGGTTCAAACTAAGGGGAGCCTTTTTAGCTGCCACCGGGAGGAAAAAAAAAAGGAAGTACAAAGAAAGTGACTAGCACTGGAGTTATTTAAAGCTCTATAGAAAATTCAAATAGACAGGAGATATCATATGGCAGTCACCTTGGCTGTGCTGAGCCACGGAAGGTTTTAAACGCAAAAGTGCTTCTTAAACTCTGTGAATGTCTGTGCATCTGTCTGCTGCTCTGAACATTCGATATCTGTCTGCATAAAGGAACAGTTTATAGGATACAAGGCACATCTGTTGGTATCAATCAATCACCAAAACTCCAAAGTTTTCACCAGCTGGGCATCTGGTCGTATAGTCTTAGGTCATGTCTTCGTGTGCAGTGCTGGAGATCTATCTCCTGGAGTTTGATTTAGCAGGTCTAGTTAAGACCTTCTAAATTGAATACTGAGGGTGGCCCCAGTCGGTGCCAATATACCTGGCAGTTGCAAGGAGTAAGGGAAGCTGACAGGAGTATTTGCTCCTATTGGTCCCCCTCTGTGAAGACGGCGCCAAACTCGGCTTAATGTAAGCAACCTCAGCTAGGGTATGTCTACACTACCCCGCTAGTTCGAACTAGCGGGGTAATGTAGGCATACCGCACTTGCAAATGAAGCCCAGGATTTGAATTTCCCGGGCTTCATTTGCATAAGCGGGGAGCCGCCATTTTTAAAACCCCGCTGGTTTTTAAACGAGGTGTACTGGTAGTTTGGAATAGGAATCCTAGTTCGAACTACCTAGTTCGAGCCCCGTGTAGCCGCGTTGCACGGGGTTCGAACCAGCGAGGTTTTAAAAATGGCGGCTCCCCGCTTATGCAAATGAAGCCCGGGAAATTCAAATCCCGGGCTTCATTTGCAAGTGCGGTATGCCTACATTACCCTCCTAGTTCGAACTAGGAGGGTAGTGTAGACATACCCCTACGTATTTACATAGAGGGAGTTGCGTACTTGAACTCAACCTTCCAGGTCTAGTGTAGACCTGGTCTTAGATCTTCCATAAAGAGCAAAAACCTTAGGTTCTAGGACTTCCTCCACCCACCATTTTCATTTAAATGGATGGGTCTCCTTGGGAATAAATTATACATCCTGTGATCAGCTAAGAAAGGAATCGGCGCTAATGAATCCATAAATGCTAACAAAGCAGAAAGATTCAAAACTTGGACAGGCAAATAAAGACTCACGGTGCAGATGGCTGTTAAGAGACTTGGAAAAGAGAAATGAACCAGACAAGAAGGAACCGGCATTTCGGTGACCAGTAAAGGAAGGTTAATTCTTCTCCATATTGGATGGGACCAGACCCAACACCCATTGAAATCAAGGGAAAGACTCTGATTTACATTCCTGATCTTCGGATCAGGCTGTTAGCTTGTGCTTGGGCAACATGTGAGGCCTCTGAAGTTGAGAAAAAGTCTCAAGGATGAAATCCTGGTTAGAATGGTGTAAATCAGGAATAACTTATGGAGCTGCTCCAGATCCCTGCTAGTTATACAGCTGCTAATGTGCTTTGGGGGATGGGGGGGGGGCCCACTGGGTTAACATCTGCTGGGGGGATCTCAGCGGGAATGGAAAGAAAAAGAGTCAAGAGTTGGAAACCGGCTTCCTTTGATAGCTCTTCACCCTAGCGCCTTATAAATTACCCAGCCATTCTCTGGCACAGAGGAACACAGCTAATGAAAGCAATAATAATGAATAACTTTGCATTTTTTTGGCAGCACGAAGAAACATTTATTGCAGGCTGACTTCTTATGAAGACGAATGTACCTTCTTGAATCAACAGCACTACTTCCTTCCAGGACCTTGAATGCCAGTTATCCGAGCAATACCCCACCGGACCCGGCTCTGTTTATGAGACAGAGTAGGTCATGTTAGCATAGCGGTATTACTGAACGGCAAATACCCACGTTTTGTTTCTCTCTTTTGGCAAATACTGCAAAACCACTGGCCTTGTTGCAGAAATCATCTGTTATATGGGTTTGGATGGTGCAAATGCACCAGAGGTGAGGCTCATGGGAAATGCTGGAGAGGAGGAGAAATCTTCTGACCATGAGCGCAAATATTTGCCTCTGCTGAGCCCCATAATCATCATCCTTTAATACCACGGGTGAGCAATCAGAAAACAACCGCTCTGCTCACCGACATATGCAAGCCCTCCGGCAATGGGAAACCCAATGCGACACAAACTTGATGGAACTGAATAAAGTCTATGGACATAACCCTAATTAATTTAGTGTATTTGGATTTCTGTCCTCCCGGCTCTAATGTGTAAACGGCAGCCCTTGCAGCTGTATTGCAACGAGGAGCAAATCGTGCCAAATATGATGTGTATTTCCGTTTGCAAATATTTGAGGCTGCGGGATGGGAAGGTTGACATAGCATTGCAATCAATTAAACAAACAAGCTACAAGGGTGCTATTGACTGGGAGCATAATGCTTCAGCAAATCTGGCCAGTGGAGCGAATACATTAAAAAAAATCCACTCACCCTTGTGAAATCCATCATCATGTTCCCTTTTGGCACATTAAATCTACGGGCTCGATTTATTACTGGCAAAATCCAGGCTTGCAGACTCAACGGTGAAGGGCCAGAAGGACAGGATGACCTAGAGCTTGGTGCCTCGACCTCAAGGTGGAAAGAGGGTGAAGGCAGGATGTTCACCTCTGTGCAGAGAACCAGGTCTGGGAAGGACAGGAGACTCCCTACCTGGCTTGTGTGCCAATTAAGCCTCACTTGGTTCCTCAACATAGAGTTGAAGTGGCGTGTTAAGATTGAATTGAGTAATGTGTAAATCTTACCCCCGTTCAGATCATTCTTTATGATTATTTAGTATTTGTAGCGAGTTGGCACTGAGGGGTCCTAATAGCACAAGCTGCATGTGGCTCTTCCCATCCTCACCCAGGTGTGGCTCATGAAGGCACTACCCCTCCCCCCATGGCTCATAAGCCGCCCCTGTGCTCCCCAAAACGGCATTCTTCTACCGGCTCCCTGTTCTGACCTGGGCAGGGGAGCCATCCAGTGTGGCCATTAAAGATGTAGAATTAAAGTTGGCGTCGGCCGGCGGGAGCCAGATGTGGCCAAAAAGCCTCTAAATGCAGGTAAATGCAATTTCTTAAAGGGGCAGAGGTGGGTTTTTTTCTCCACCAAATGCGACCGGGGGCTTCTTTTAAAGGGGCAAAAGCCGCAGTCCTTTTTGTTGTTGTTGTTCGACAACTTTGCCCCTGCTCTTCGCGCTGGATCCACTGATTTCTTGGCTCTTTGCCCAGAATGGGTTGCCCACCCCTGAGCTAGGAGCTGTACAAAGTCAGAATAAAAAGGCAGCCCTGGTTCCCAAAGAGCTTACAACATGAAGTTCCAGATTTATTTTGGAGATCTGGCCTGGGTATGCGGACACACCCACAACTCACACGCACACATCTGTGTTCACACCTCTTCCAACTCCTAGCAGTAGAGCTGGTCGTATGACTCTCCAATAAACTTGCCAGGGAATAAGGGAGAAGAACACATCTTTGGATCAAGTGGAACCAGCTGCTGCACATCAGTTAGGCAGCGCAAACTCTGGAGCAAACTGGAAAAGACTCCTCTGGTCTGTCGATGTCAATGGGCATTTGCCTGCGCAAGGACTGACTGAAAACTGCACAAAACCTTAGTCTACCGCCCATGCATACACCTGAGAAATGAAGCTCATGCCACCGTTCACCAGATCTGGCCCTGACCAGTGGCAACTGTCATTCCTCTTTCTGCCACTTGTCAGGCCGGTTTAGGAGCCCTGTGGAGCTGACTCGTTCTTCTGAGTGGTATAAATAGGGCTTGTTCACCGGGTGCTTAAAAATAAGAGCTGGCTCCCTCCTGCCACCTTTTATCCTTCTTGTCACAAGCAGAAGGGACTCTCACTCACTGGAGCAAGGGCAGGCTACTGACGGAGTTGTTGCCACTCCCCGTCCCTCTGCATTAAACACGGGGGGTATGTCTACACTACCCCGCTAGTTCGAACTAGCGGGGTAATGTATGCATACCGCACTTGCTAATGAAGCCCGGGATTTGAATTTCCCGGGCTTCATTAGCATAAGCGGGGAGCCGCCATTTTTAAATCCCCGCTGCTTCGAACCCCGTGTAGCGCGGCTACACGGGGCTCGAACTAGGTAGTTCGGACTAGGGTCCTATTCCGAACTACCGTTACTCCTCGTGAAACGAGGTGTACCGGTAGTTCGGAATAGGCACCCTAGTCCGAACTACCTAGTTCGAGCCCCGTGTAGCCGCGCTACACGGGGTTCGAAGCAGCGGGGATTTAAAAATGGCGGCTCCCCGCTTATGCTAATGAAGCCCGGGAAATTCAAATCCCGGGCTTCATTAGCAAGTGCGGTATGCATACATTACCCCGCTAGTTCGAACTAGCGGGGTAGTGTAGACATACCCTAGGACTGCTAGAGATGAGTTGTGGCTCCATCTAATATTCTTCAGCTGCTCAGCACAGCCGTCAGATGGGCACCTGGGTGGAACGCAGAGGCACCGTTCATCTCTGTGCTCTTGGGTGTCCCGACGGCACCCGTCCGCCATATATTTTAGGCTTCTCATGGTTCCCCATGACTAGGCCGTGGCCTTGGAACCTTGGCCGGCTCAGCTCTTCTCAAAGCTTGCATAGTTGTTGGGAAGAGTAGGGGACGAGCCGGGGGCAGGGGAAGGTGAAAGGCATTGCATTGAGAAAGAAGGGACTGGAGATCGACTAGACACCAAACAGGAACAGCCTGTTTTGGCAGCTGCATGGAGGGAACTGAGCTAGCCCAGTAGTTTTCAAACAGAGGAGTGTCGGGCGCTGGTCTCGTGGGTTCAGGGGGATCAGGTGACCAGTGGGGGTGCTAAGGCAGCGCCCTGTCACTCCTGGCATCCCATACTGCACTGCACCCCAGAAGTGGCTGACAGCAGGCCTGGCTCCTAGGTGTGTGTGCAGGGGAGCGCACAGGGCTTCCCGCATTGCCCCTGCCCCGAGCACTAGCTCTGCACTCCCATTGGCTGGGAACCTGCTGCTGGCTGCTTCTGGGGCACAGCAGGGTCTGAGGTGCCAGGAGAGGCAGGAAGACGACTTAGTACTCCCGCTGAACCACTGACTGGGAGCCCCTCAAGATAAGCCCCTCCTGCCCCAGGCCTGACCCCCCTGAAAGCTGGAGCCCCCTTCTTCGCCCCAAAGCTCTCCACCTCAGGTCCACCCCACACTACGGTCAAATGATGTTGGGTCGCGGCATCAACTATTTTCTTCAACTGGGTCATGAAAAAAAGTTTCAACCCCCCTGAATTAGACCATTTGTCTGGTCAGTGAGAAGTGACCGAAGTGGGTTTTGAACTGTGTGACTGTCCGACAGCGGGGAGAGAGTGAGCTTGCTTGACCCCCGCCCTCGAAAGAGTTTGTGAGGTTGGCTTGGGAAGGTTTGGTCACTGGAGGTGTGGGGCACACATGCTCTCAGGCTACGTCTTGGAGGACCCTCCTTGCCTTTGTCAATCTCAGGGCTCAGATCCAAATCTTGGCATCATTGATCAATGGGAAGTTGGGCTTGACCATCAGATGGCCTGGGTGGTACCAGATCTTCTTTAATCAGCTCCTGGGCCTTAGTTCTTGCAGCCACTCCATGGGGGACATATGAGGCTGAAGTCCTCAAAGACGCAAGAGAATCATCCCTATGCATTAGCTCAGCACTGCCTCTCCAATTCCCTAGCTTTCAGGGTCTGAATCCCCTCTCCTTAATGATACTTAATCAGATTTGTGCATGGTCTGATTTCTTTAACCCTTGTACTGGCTTCTGGAAGAACCGGTTAGTTTCCTTTATCTGCACTCTGAAGCTGGAAGGTCCCAGGGAAGATACGACTTTCACATGATCTTTAGGGTTGTTATCTGTCCATACAAACCTTGCTGGAAAAAATTGAATTAAATTTCTTATTGGTGAGCCTGGCTCATTTAGCAAGATCAGTTCTGCTTAGGAAAACCAGGGCAGGGACAGTCCGCAGTCCCTGTTTTCATGAGAAAGACTGGATGTGTCGTTGCAACATTCGTTAAGGGTGTATCCACACAGCAAAGTTATTTCGGAATAACAGCTGTTATTCCAAAATAACAATGTGAGCTTCTACACCGCAATTCCGTTATTTTGAAATAATTTTGAAATAATGGACGGCTTATTCTGGCTTCTGTGAATCTCATTCTACAAAGAAGAATGCCTATTCTAAAATAGCTATTTTGAAATAAGACATGTGTAGACGCTCCACTTCTGCTATTTCGAAATAGACCGCCACCAGGGCCATTCTAAGGGTATGTCTACACTGCATTTTTCTTTCGAGAGAGGAATGCAAATGCAGCTGAACAAAATTGCAAATGAAGCGCGGATTTGAATTTCCCGAGCTTCATTTGCATAATCACATCCGGCCGCTATTTCGAAATACCCTATTTCGAGATAAAAAAACGCTGTGTAGATGTGGTTATTTTGAAAGAAACCTCTTTTTTTTAAATAACCCTTAATCCTTAGGTTTAAGGACCGGGAGGCAGTTGGAGGTGTGATGCAGAGAACAGAGTTCAAAATGGCCGCCCTTAAAGGAGCAAGCAACTTTTTTTCTTTTTTTTTGCTCAACTTTTCCCGGACCCCCCCTCCCCTTTTTTTGTTTTTTTGCTCAACAAAAAATCCTGTGTGTTCCTCGGTCTTAAAAAGTTTAAGAAACGCTGCTGTAAAGTGCTCAACCTCTTTTGAGCACCCACTTCTGGCTGAGGATGTGAGACCACAAGCTCCCATTCTAGTGAAAGGTATCCCAGATGCCCTTTCTTATGGGTCACCTAGGACTAGGCTTCTATCCTGCCCCTTTGAGTAGCTACTGAGGGGTTGGGGGGACCCAGGCCCACTCACTCCTCTGGGTCCTGGCCCAGGGACCTTGTAAATAGCAGTTGCCCACTAAATATCAGTTCCTAGTGTCCACAGCTATTCACGCCCTTGGACACCTCCCCAACAATCTGCTGCATCCTTGCCCTCTCTCAGGGGTCCTCACAGCTCTCTGCCCAGGGTTCTGCAATTCGCCCTAGCCCACCATGCATGGACTTCAAGCACTGGACCTGGGCTTCAGCTGGATTTGTAATCCGTGCCACACACTGAGCTGTCCATGGTACTGCCGCCTTCCCAGTCAGTCGCTCCCTGGGCCTGCTTGGCTTGAGCCCCAAAGAGGAACTGCTAGGACCTTGGCCCACCAGTTTATTTATACTGGCTTCCTGGGCCCTGATTGGCTGCAGCAGAAACAGCCACTCTAGAGTGCGTGGATGACTTCTCCTCTGCTCTCCTCTCTGGGCAAGGGTGTGGTGAGTTCATAAGCCTCTAGCAGAGGGCCTAGTCCACCCCATCACACATCCTTTTCTCACCTGGAGGAGGGGGAAGGGAACACCCAAAAAGATATTCTTACACAGTTCTATTTCCTGCAGCCGTGAAACAATGAATAACAAAATGAATATTTTATTTCACCTGCCAAGAACAGAAATAAAACAAAAATACACTGTGGTATTTAAATGCTGCTATTAATACCATACCATCCTGGCCCATTTTGCTATAGCATTTGCCAAGGTCTTCAATTATTAGTGTTAAAAATCCATCTAAAAGGAAGATCAAGGAAAGGACTTTACAGCACAAGAGGCTGTGGAGAAATGTGCAAACTTTATTCCAAGGGATTTTCTAGAGTCAGTGGCATTTCTCGTGCTTGTGTGAGTACACACTGGAGTAAGTTGCCCGGGTGGAAGCCTATGACTGACACCACTGCAGGTCCCACAATGGGGTTTGCAGTAGTCTAGTTACACAAATGTCTAAAACCCTCATATGGACAAGTCTGTGTGTTTGCAATGCCACCTTAATAATAGAGGTTGAACCTCTCTAGTCCGGCACTCTGGCCCAACAACCTCCATGGTCCAGCATGATTTTGTTAGCCGCATGAGCACTTATCATAAGTGTTGCCAAGTTTCCTGCAGTCCCATAAAGTTTTTTTACAGCCACCAGTCCTGGCACTCAGTGTTCTGGGATGTAGTTTAGCTCTAATTTACCCCAAAATGTCTTCTGAGAGCCCAGTAAGCAGTAGAAGTGTTGGCAATGGTGCCAGATAATATCGACCTCCCCTAGTCAAGCAAATTCTCTGATTCTGCACCCATCAGGTCCCCAAGGTTCTGTACTAGAGAGCTGCAACCTGGACATATTGTTTTCCAAACTAATGGGCTACCCAATGTCATTCATCCAATCCTATGCAAAGCATGTTCTCCAGCTGAGATCAGAGCTAGAAGACCAGGGCTGCTGCTTACAGGCTGTGAAATCCCTGGTTTAATTCTCACTAGCAGTAACTTGCAGAATGTGGATGGGCAAAGTGTGACCCAGAGTTGTGGGGGCTCTAAGTCATTGTGTCCCTTCCACTGTCTGGCTGTGAATTGGAAGGCACAGTTATGGAAACAACTACTATTACTTGCCCCACTCTCATTCAAGTGCGGCTACTCATCGTGAAGGAGGAATTAATGCAGGAAGCTCTTTGCCATGTGTTACGCAGGAGGTCAAATTACATGATTACTGTGGGCCCTTCTGGCCTTAAACTCTATGAATAGGAATGTTTTAATCTAATTAAGGAGGCTATTGAGCATACTGATAATCATTTCACAGCTACTCTGATTTATCATGATCCTTCTGTAGTACCCAATTGTGTCTCAGATACTTCGCCTGGAGCCAATTTGGAAGGCAAGACAGGGAAAGGTGAGAAGGGCTCTTTTATCCCATATGTATTCAGCATTTAGCACAACTGGAGCCATAATCTTAAGGTGTGTCTAGACTACAGGGTTTCGTTGACAAAAGTGGACTTTTGTCAACAAAACTATACCTGTGTCTACACTGCCGCTGAGTTCTGTCTACATAACATCGGCAGAACTCAGCAGTTTTGTCGACGGTGGTAAACCTCATTCTATCAGGAATAACGCCTTTTGGCGACAGAATTCTGTTGACAGAAGGCGTTATTGCAGCTACACTTTCCTTTGTGTCTTCACTGTCACGCCGACAAAGCGGCTTGCTTTGTCGACAGAACTGGATGTCGTCTAGACGCTCTTTGTCGACAGAAGCTTTGTCGACAGTATCTGTCGACAAAACTTCTGTCGACAAAAGCCTGTAGTTTAGACATACACTTAGACTGGAGGTGGGGGGTCAGCTCTAACCAACACTACAAAATAAATGACGATTTCAATGGGTGTTGGAGCAGGCCACTATTGAACACAACATGTCATGAGATTCAGTTACACAAAATATTACTACAGGGTCAACTAGCTAAGCCCCGTTCCCCACATCAATACCCCATTTCAGTTTATTTGGGAGGGGGGGTTCATTTGGAATTTGGAAAATCCCTTTCACTAAGGTAAGCAGGCAGGAGTAGTAGTCATAACAAATGTGAATCTGAAGAAGAGCTTTCTGATAAAAAAGCAAATATGATTCTAGGCTGCATGAACAGGAGTGTTGTGAGCAAGACACGAGAAGACATTCTTCCACTCTACTCTGCGCTGATTTGGCCTCAATTGGAGATTGTGTCCAGTTCTGGGCAACACATTTCAAAAAAGATGTGGAGGAATTGGATAAGGACCAGAGAAAAGCAACAAAAATGATGAAAGGTCTAGAAGACATGACCTATGAGGGGAGATTGAAAGAACTGGGTTGTTTAGTTTGGAAAAGAGAAGACTGAGAGGGGACATGATAGCATTTCAAGTACCTAAAAGGGTGTTACAAGGAGGAGGGAGAAAAATTGTTCTCCTTGGCCTCTGAGGACAGGACAAGAAGCAATGGGCTTAAACTGCAGCAAGGAAGGTTTCGGTTGGACATCAGAAAAACTTCCTACCTGTCAGGGTGGTTAAACTTTGGAATAAATTGCCTTGGGTGGTTATGGAATCTCCATTAGTGGAGAGATTTAAGAGCAGATTAGACAGACATGTATCAGGGATGATAGATCCGTGCTTGGTCCTGCCATGAGGGCAGGGGACAGGGCTGGACTGGACCTCCTGAGGTGCCTTCCAGTTCTATGATTCTATAAGCATTTCAGAGGAACTATTCCATCAGGAACTCTAATATCAGCTGTAAAATGCAGCTATCACTTGTGTTTCCTTTAGCCTCACCGGCTAATTTAAAAGCATGCCTTTTAAATAAATCATTCCAGTGACTTCATGCTCATGTTATAGCATGCAGCCCATCTTCAGGACTGAATATACCTCTCTCAAGTTGCAAAGTAGAAAAATTCATGATTTAATTGATTATCTGGCTTTTATTATGGCTAATGCATTTGGTACTGCATGTGGTACTGAAGCCATAAGGGGGGGGATATGATAGAGGTCTATAAAATCGTGACTGGCATGGAAAAAGTGAATGAGGAAATGTTATTTACTTACTCCTACAATATAAGAATTAGGGGTCACCAAATGAAATTAATAGGCAGCTGGTTTGAAACAAACAAAAGGAAATTTTTCTTCACTTGGCACATAATCAACCTGTGGAACACCTTGCCAGAGGATGTTGTGAAGACTAGGACTTTAACAGGGTTCAAAAAGAGCTAGATAGATTCATAGAGGTTAGGTCAATCAATAGCTATTAGCTATGATAGATAGGAATGGTGTCCTTAGGCCCTGTTTGTCTGGAAATGGATGACAGGGGAAGGATCATATGAGGATTACCTGTTGTATTCACTCCTTCTGGGGCATCTGGCATTGGCACTGTTGGAGGATAGGACACAGGGCTAGATGGACCCATTATGCCCGTTCCCAGGATGTCCGTTCTTATGTACTGGAGAAAAATATACAATAGAGATGGTATCGAGCTAGAGGGTTGCCTCATTTTGTATAAGTCAGTCTTGGGCAGTGTCAGCACAGGATGTATGCACCTCTTAAGTTATTTTAGGAGGGGATAACCGAACACACTTTTCCAGAAGTTACACTAGTTTTTCTGAGGACAAACCTCCCTGGATGAGAAAATGGCTCAGCCGTCCTGACCCGGTTTTTTACTGGCCTATGATTTGAAACTTTGACCAGAAGCAAATTAGCACTAAATGAGCTGGTGCCATTGTGTGACATGGACCCTGGATCCAGCCCAGTAATTCATTCCACACAGGCCACTAGACAGCTGTCCAACTGGAGTTGTAATTACCTGGGCAGCGTTCCACAGCTGCTTCCAAGAGATAGAATCATAGAATCATAGAATAATAGGACTGGAAGGGACCTCGAGAGGTCATCGAGTCCAGCCCCCCGCCCTCAAGGCAGGACCAAGCTCCGTCTACACCAGGCATGTCCAAAGTCCGGCCCGGGGGCCAATTGCGGCCCGTGTTCCAGTTTAATACGCCCCCCCAGGTAATTTGGCAATATCTATCTTTTATGGCCCCCAACGAATCCATATGTATTGAGATGAATACATTGTAAAATCTCAGTTAATGTCAGTTGGTCTAAATCAGTTATAAATATATTTGGACACAACATGTATACTTGGTGTTATGTTCCTGTTCATATTTTTTGAACTTAAAAGTTGACAGACAACCTTTATTACCAATAATATGTAATGTACTTTACAATGTTCCTGACATATATTTCAGCTTCCTGGATTTTTTTTTCATCTGGCCTTCAGATATGAAAGGCAGAGTGGTTTAACACCTGTTTAGATTTGTCATCCATGTGACGAAATGAAAAGTATGCCATTTGCAATAAACTTTGCATAAAATAGTTAATTTGCATTTCATTTTAATGGTTCAAAGAATGTCAGGCAAAATGGTCAGCCCTCATGCATGTTCACTTCATCAAATCTGGCCCTCTTTGAAAAAAGTTTGGACACCCCTGGTCTACACCATCCCTGACAGATGTCTATCTAACCTGTTCTTAAATATCTCCAGAGAGGGAGATTCCACCACCTCCCTTGGCAATTTATTCCAATATTTGACCACCCTGACAGTTAGGAATTTTTTCCTAATGTCCAATCTAAACCTCCCCTGCTGCACTTTAAGCCCATTACTCCTTGTCCTGTCCTCAGAAACCAAGAGGAACAAATTTTCGCCTTCCTCCTTGTGACACCCTTTTAGATATTTGAAAACCGCTATCATGTCCCCCCTTAATCTTCTTTTTTCCAAACTAAACAAGCCCAGTTCATGAAGCCTGGCTTCATAGGTCATGTTCTCTAAACCTTTAATCATTCTTGTCGCTCTTCTCTGTACCCTTTCCAATTTCTCCACATCTTTCTTGAAATGTGGCGCCCAGAACTGGACACAGTACTCCAGCTGAGGCCTAACTAGTGCAGAATAGAGCGGCAGAATGACTTCACGAGTTTTGCTTACAACACACCTGTTGATACAACCTAGAATCATATTTGCTTTTTTTGCAACAGCATCACACTGTTGACTCATATTCAACTTGTGGTCCACTATGACCCCTAGATCCCTTTCCGCCATGCTCCTTCCTAGACAGTCGCTTCCCATCTTGTATGTATGGAACTGATTGTTCCTTCCTAAGTGGAGCACTCTGCATTTCTCCTTATTAAACCTCATCCTGTTTACCTCTGACCATTTCTCTAACTTGCTAAGGTCATTTTGAATTATGTCCCTATCCTCCAAAGAAGTTGCAACCCCACCCAGTTTGGTATCATCTGCAAACTTAATAAGAGTACTCTCTATCCCAATATCTACATCATTGATGAAGATATTGAATAGTACGGGTCCCAAAACAGACCCTTGAGGAACTCCACTTGTTATCCCTTTCCAGCAGGATTTAGAACCGTTAACAACAACTCTCTGACTACGGTTATCCAGCCAATTATGCACCCACCTTATCGTGGCCCTATCTAAGTTATATTTGCCTAGTTTATCAATAAGAATATCATGCGAGACCGTATCAAATGCCTTACTAAAGTCTAGGTATATGACATCCACCGCTTCTCCCTTATCCACAAGGCTCGTTATCTTTTCAAAGAAAGCTATCAGATTAGTTTGGCATGACTTGTTCTTCACAAACCCATGCTGGCTATTCCCTATCACTTTATTACTTTCCAAGTGTTTGCATACGATTTCCTTAATTACCTGCTCCATTATCTTCCCTGGGACAGACGTTAAACTGACCGGTCTATAATTTCCTGGGTTGTTCTTATTCCCCTTTTTATAGATGGGCACAATATTTGCCCTTTTCCAGTCTTCTGGAATCTCCCCTGTCTGCCATGATTTTTCAAAGATCATAGCTAAAGGCTCAGATACCTCCTCTATCAGCTCCTTGAGTATCCTGGGATGCATTTCATCAGGACCTGGTGACTTGCTGACATCTAACTTTCCTAAGTGATTTTTAACTTGTTCTTTGTGTATCCTATCTTCTAAACTTACCCTCTCTCTGCTTGTATTCACTACGTTAGGCACACCTCCAGACTTCTCGGTGAAGACCGAAACAAAGAAGTCATTGAGCATCTCCGCCATTTCCAAGTTCCCTGTTACTGCTTCTCCCTCCTCGCTAAGCAGTGGGCCTACCCTGTCCTTGGTCTTCCTCTTGCTTTTAATGTATTTATAAAAGGTCTTCTTGTTTCCCTTTATGCCTGTAGCTAGTTTGATCTCATTTTGTGCCTTTGCCTTTCTAATCTTGCCCCTGCATTCCCGTGTTGCTTGCCTATATTCCTCCTTTGTTAGTTGTCCTAGTTTCCATTTTTTATATGACTCCTTTTTTATTTTGAGATCATGCAAGATCTCCTTGTTAAGCCAAGCTGGTCTTTTGCCATATTTTCTATCTTTCCTACACAGCGGAATTGTTTGCTTTTGGGCCCTTAACAACGTCCCTTTGAAATACTTCCAACTCTCCTCAGTTGTTTTTCCCTTCAGTCTTGCTTCCCATGGGACCTTACCTACAAGTTCTCTGAGCTTATCAAAATCTGCCTTCCTGAAATCCATAACCTCAATTGTGGTGGTCTCCCTTCTACCTTTCCTTAAGATCATGAACTCTATTATTTCGTGATCACTGTCCCCTATACTGTCTTCCACTTTCAAGTTCTCAACTAGTTCCTCCCTATTTGTTAAAACCAAATCCAGAACAGCTTCTCCTCTGGTAGCTTTTTCAACCTTCTGAAACAGAAAGTTGTCTCCAATGCAGTCCAGAAACTTATTGGATAGCCTGTGCCTCGCTGTGTTAGTTTCCCAACATATGTCTGGATAGTTGAAGTCCCCCATCACCACCAAATCTTGGGCTTTGGATAGTTTTGTTAATTGTTTAAAAAAGGCCTCATCCACCTCTTCCACCTGGCTAGGTGGCCTGTAGTAGACTCCTAGCATGATATCACCCTCGTTTTTTACCCCTTTTAGCTTAACCCAGAGACTCTCTACACAGCTATCTCCTACGTTCATCTCCACTTCAGTCCAAGTGTGTACATTTTTAATATACAAGGCAACCCCTCCTCCCTTTTTTCCCTGTCTGTCCTTCCTGAGCAAGCCGTACCCTTCCATACCAATATTCCAATCATGCGTCCCATCCCACCAGGTTTCTGTAATACCAATGATATCATAGTTGTATTTATTGGTTAGCAATTCCAGTTCTTCCTGCTTATTACCCATACTTCTCGCATTTGTATATAGGCATCTAAGATACTGATTTGATCTTGCCTCCCTGTTGTGCCCTGACCCTCCTTTCTCCTTGCCATTATAGGCCGTAATCCCCCCCATTTCCAACCCATCTCCCAGTCCCGCACATTCAGCACTTACCTGTGGGCTTTGCTCACCTGCCCCCGACAAACCTAGTTTAAAGCCCTCCTCACAAGGTTAGCCAGTCTGTGTCCAAACAAGGCCTTCCCACTCCTGGAAAGGTGAACTCCATCTCCGCCAAATTTGGGAAGATGGGAAGACGTTTCAGATCCTGTTGGCAATTTCCATGCCAGTAACCAATACTGGCATTTTTCAAAAGTGCCTAAGTGATTTAGGAACATAACGGAAGTCATTGGGCTTTGTGCACCTGTCCCATGAAGATGATTTTGAAAATCCCACCCCGCGGCCAAAATGTTGAAATCTGAATGCATGAAAGTAGGCTCCTACCTCCATATTCAGACACCTAAATGGAAGAGTCTTTGTTGCAATTACAAGTCCCGCTGAAGGAAATAGGAGCCATGGTCATTCCAGCACCAGACAGCTTTTCTTTAGGGTGGCAAACGTTAGGGATACGTCTACACTGGCATGATTTTCCGGAAATGCTTTTAACGGAAAAGTTTTCCGTTAAAAGCATTTTTGGAAAAGAGCATCTAGATTGGCAGGACGCTTTTCCGCAAAAGCACTCTTTGCAGAAAAGCGTCAGTGGCCAATATAGGCCCCCTTTTTCCTGCAAAAAAGCCCCGATCGCCATTTTAGCCATCGGGGCTTCTTTGCGGAAAACAGCACTGTGCTATCTACACTGGCCTTCTTGCGCAAATGATTTGCGCAAGAGGGCTTTTGCCCGAATGGGAGCAGCACAGTATTTCCGCAAGAACACTGACGATCTTACATGAGATCGTCAATGTTCTTGCAGAAATTAAAGCAGCCAGTGTAAAAGCAGATGATTTTGCGGAAAAACTTGCCAGTTTAGACACAGCCTAGGTTCCTAGATTGGAAGACATTGTTCAGTATTAATTTGATTTGTTTATGAAGACCCATTAGCAAGAGAAGGAAACATAGCCCTGGTCTACACTAGAGCATTATTTCAAAATAACCCCCCATAGGTTGAAATAATAAGCAGAGCGTCCACCCTACTATGCCCGTTATTCTGTAATAACGGGCTCCTTATTTCAAAATCCGTACTCCTGCTTTTCTTGGGGAATAGCACTAATTTCAAATTCGTAATTTCAAAATGGTGGTTGTGTGGATTTTCCAGTTGTGCTATTTCGAAGTAATGACTCCCCAGAGCAATTCGAACTAATTACTCCTCAGTACTTCCTGGGGCTTTAAGTCAAGGTAGCATTTCCACATTAATGGAGCCTGCATCGGAATAATTTCGAGACTTCCCCATAGTGAGGACGTGCTATTTCGATTTTGTTATTTCAGGAGTTATTAAATCGCTTTTAGCTATTTTGCCATAGTTTCCTAGTATAGACATGCCCGTACTATACCAATCACTGATAAAATCCTATACAAGAAGCCAAGGAAGGGAGGAAAATATATTCATTACTGTGTCTTTTTTGGTTGTTGTTCGTTTTAATGCTATGTACCTACATTTATGTGATTTGTGCAGCAAAGTATGTTTATATTTGTATTTACATGAATCTTATTAGAGAAACACCTTCCATTCTGACATTACATTTACCTGACTAGAGATTTCAGACTCTTATTATTTTTTGGTTTGTTTAGTTTTTCATTTTCTTTTCATCCTATCCAGAAATGTGTCCTACTTTCTTGTTTAGAAGATGAGATGTTTGCATTATGCATTCTAAATAAGAGGTTGTTTTTTTTTAAAGGCAGGTTGACAGGGTCGTCAAACACAATGTATTCAGAGTTCGTTGCCTGTCCTGCGGGAGTTATGCTTAAAGAATTTGATTTTCGGGTAAGATTAAAACATGATGCAGTTTATGTGTAGAATGGCCAGTTACTGTATGTTACATTTTCTAGCTGGAGCGTGAAGCGGTGAGACATTTTGCCATCACACTCTGTATTGTCAGAGACAGTTTAGGAGATGGAGGGCAGATCAGACAAAGTTGCATCTTTTGAATCTATTGAGGCAGGGGAAAATTTTCAAAGGGTTAGGGTTAGGGTTAATGTCAATGAGTTGTGCACTTAATCTGCTCTTTGTCAATCTCTGCTCTGGGTCCTTATACAACCTGCATCACGATAGCATTTAGCAGAGTATCTCAGACATTAACGAGTTTGCCCACATTACCAACCCCAACGAGGTAGGGAATTAGTAGCGCCATTTTGCAGATAGAGAGATGACGTTTTTCTTACCCGGTCCCATGCGGAAGGCATGGAAGAGGTTGAGAACAAAGACACTGATCAGTATTAATGTGAAGTCACATCTCATGAGTCTCATTCTATTGCTTTAACCACAAGGTATTCCGTCCTTTGGAAAGAAAACGAATGACGGATGTGCGTATTGAAAGTATTTTCCTGTGGAGGCACAAGCCTTGTTATCTGGATGACAACGGAATCATAATAATCATAAAGTCCCCCTCCCCCACCAGAAGGAGCTGTATTCTGTGCTTGCACATGTATAGACTCAGTAATAAGAACACAAGACCATAAGAACGGCCAGACTGGGTCAGACCAAAGTTCCATCTAGCCCAGTGTCCTGTCTGCCGACAATGGCCAATGCCAGATGCCCCAGAGGGAGGGAACACAACAGGTAATCCTCACGTGATCCCTCCCCTGTCACCATTTCCAGACAAACAGAGGCTAGGGACACCATTCCTATGAATTCTGGCTAATAGCCATTGATGGACCTAACCTCCATGAATCTATCTAGTTCTTTTTTGAATCCTGTTCAAGTCCTAGTCTTCACAGCATCCTCTGGCAAGGAGTTCCACAAGTTCTTATGTCATGGGAATAAGTAAATAACTTTTTCTTATTCACTTTCTCCCCACCTGTCATGATTTTATCTAATTGCTGTGTTGGTTTTTCCCCTGTCTCTAGTGGAAGTATCATTTTGCAATTCAGGGCACTGGTGTGCGACCTCAGAAGATCTGGATTCAATAGCCTGCTCTGCTAGAGAATCCCTAGCTTAGCTTGGGCAAGATGCTTCATCTCTCTTTCCTTTACTTCCCCATCTGTAAAATGGGTGTAATGAAACTTTCTTTGTCTGACTGGTCCATTTAGATTATAAGCTCTGTTCCAGCAACTGGCACATGGAACTCTCATATTGGTTGTGGCCTGTAGGCATTGCTATAACATACATAATTTATGATAAATCGTGTATTACTTTGATCCTATCCTTCACCCCAAGGCTAGTAAGGCTGCTATGGGCACTACAGTCCAACCACGAAAGGAAATAAAAGAATGGAAAAGTCTTATTCGCATTTGCAGACTGGCTTCTATTCATTCACTGGCCTTTTTTATTTTATTTTTTTGGCTGCTGCTGTTTAAAATTCTGCTATAAAACGAATGATTTTAATGCACCTTTATCCTTCGGCAGGGATAAGGATGCTAGCTCTCACTTATCTATCCCCCCTGTAATTTTTCCTCCATCAGGTAGTGCTCTGCCTGGCAGACAGGGTACCGAATTGTTCTAGCCAGTGTTCTCGTGACATTTCATTAAGTTGGCCTTTTTAAGCTTATCATTAGACATACTGGAGTCTTGCTGGAAGAACTTAATTGCTTCCTATTTTTGGAGACTGAAGATGCATTTGAAGAGTCAGCTTGCATGTTGATTTCCCTCCAGTCTCTCGTGCTGGGTAGGGTTTTACATTCACTCTCATGCTGGGGTCACCACGGTCCTGTCATTCATATCGGCTAGCACTGGACTTCCTAACCACTGGCATTTCTGCAAACTTCGTGAGGATGTCTGAGGTCATGCAGGAGAGACATGGCCCTCTCTAAGGAACACAGACATTGCCAGATTGGATCAGACGAGGGCTCTTCTAGTCCATGATCCTGTCTCACTGCTGCTCAAATAATGGTGCAAGAAATAAGGTTGTAGGAAGGTTTGACATTCACAAATAAGACCAGAATGGACTTTTGTGATCTTGTCTGACCACCTGTAAAACACAGGCCATTGGATTTCCCTGAATTCATCCCTGTTTGGACTACAGCACATCATCTTGAATATCTGGGAAACTGTCCTCCTAATTACCAGGAAACATTCAAAATACCTGATACAATCAGCTCTGTGAGACAGGGACTCTTTCACTTTGTGTGTTTACAGCCCCTGGCAAAATGAAGCTGTGGTTCCAACAGGAATCTCCAGGCACTAGAATTGGTAGCCATGTTAAAAAATTACTGAATCTTGAGGAGAAAAGGCATTGCAATTCTGATGTTTAGAGAAGATTTTTTTGCCAACATTTTGAATTTCAGGGAAGAAAGGAGAAATGCTTACAAACCCTTTCTCCCATTGGTAGACTGTTTTAGTAGCCTGCAGAACCAATACAGAGAAGGTAATGGAAGGAATAAGGAATATGGATTTAAAAAAAAGAGATTTGAACAAACAGAGAACTGGAACAAAGTATAAAACAGTCTGTTTGTAAACATCTAGGCTAAAGTATACACTGCAGTTATTTTGGAATAAGCTATTCCGGAATAGTTATTCCGAAATAGTTTATTTTGAAATAGCATATCTACACTGCAGGTAAGCCTCAAAATGAGTCTGAGGCAGGTTTCCCTAATGTAGACATGCTATCTCAATTTACAGCCCCAGGAGGAATAACTGAGAATGGCCCTGGTGAGGAGCTATTTTGAAATAGCAGAAGTGGAGCATCTACACACGCCTAATTTTGAAATAGTTATTCATAGAATGAGGTTTACAGAAGTTGGAATAAGCCATCCATTATTTTGAAATTATTTTGAAATAAAGGAATTGCTGTGTAGATGCTCACATAGGGTATGTCTACACTACCACCCTAGTTCGAACTAGGGTGGTAATGTAGGCAACCGGAGTTGCAAATGAAGCCCGGGATTTGAATTTCCCGGGCTTCATTTGCATATAGCCGGGCGCCGCCATTTTAAAATGTCCGCTAGTGTGGACTCCGTGCTGCGCGGCTACATGTTTAGGGGGGGAATGTTTAGGGGCTGGAATGTGAAGCTGGTTGTTTATTTTGTGTTCCGCATCGTACGGCCCAGCCCTGAGGCACTAATGACATCTCAGTCTTGCCCTGCAGCAGGCCCTGTTCTTCAGCTCCCCTGGGCCGTGGCTGTCAATGCTCGTCCAACCCTTGAAACTCCCCGCCGCTCGGCCAATATGCCTCCCTCCAACCTTGCTGTGCACGCTGCTACTCCAGGTCTAGGATCCTTCTCAGCTCTGTCAATGCAGCTCCATCTTGCGCTGAAATAGCCTCCCTGCCCCCGATTGCTGTAATTCTTTAAAAAAGAAAAAAATCTTGGGTTTTTGTAAGTTATTCTTCCAGAAGGTGGATTGCTGCCTGGGGGTATTTTGGAATTAGAAACAGCAAAAGGGCACACGTAGTTATTTCATGCAGAACAGCTGGCTGTGCTTCTGCACAATACAGTGTGAAGGAATGGGGGGAGCGGTATGGGACATCCAGCAGAATTACAAAGCTTGGAATCCTATGACCTGATTCGAGCCTCGTGAGAGCGGGTGCCCGTCAGGAATCATCCCTGCAGAAGTCAATCAAGTCATACTGAGTGCGCGATCCAAGTCGGCCCCTGCGTTATTTGTTGTTGCTCGCTGTATGGCAGAACCTCTGCTACTTTCTGCATAGCCACGTTAGCCTCAAAGGAAACAGACATCTGTAAATGAGGAGATTCATAAATGATCCCCTATCTACAAAAATGCCCAAGCCCCTGGTTACATACAGCTCAGGCTGGGCTAGTTTACGACTCTATGATCTGCCCAATGTAACGGGAAGTGCATTTTGCTCTCTTTACAGTAGCGCCGGCAGGAAACTAGGACTCAAACACTTGGTGGCTCAGGATGAACTAGTTCTTCATTTTTTACAGATTGTACTATCGGTTGATCCTCTCTAGTCCTCAGGACGTGACCGGTACCAAACCAGAGAGTTTGCTGAACCACAGGAAGTCAATATTGTCTAGCAGAATGACCAACACTGTCACTGCTTGCTGGGTTGTTAGAAGACAGTTAGGGGTAAATTAGAGCTAAATCACAGTATAGAACATGGAGACCCAGGACGGGTGGCTGTCAACAAACTTTATGGGACTGCGGAAAATTTGGCCACACCCATGAAAAGAGGATTAGTGGAAAGAAAAATCATGTTTGCAAAAAAAGCAAACATGATTCTGGGATGCATTAACAGGAGTGTTGTGAGCAAGACACGAGAAGTCATTCTTCTACTCTGGCCTCAGTTAGAGTATTGTGACCAGTTCTGGGCATCACATTTCAAGAAAGAGGTGGAGAAATTGGAGAAGATCCAGGGAAGAGCAACAAAAATGATTAAAGGTCCAGAGAACATGAGCTATGAGGGAAGGCTGAAGGAATTGGGCTTGTTTTGTTTGGAAAAGAAAAGACTGAGAGGGAACATGACAGCAGTTTTCAGGTATCTAAAAGGGTACCACAGGTGGGATGGGGGGAAATTGTTCTCCTTGGCCTCTGATGATCGGACAAAAAGCAATAGCCTTAAGCTGCAACAAAGGAGGTTTAGGTTGGACATTAGGAAAAACTTCCTACCTGTAAGGGCTGATAAAACCTGGAATAAATTGTTTAAGAAGGTTGTGGAATCCCCATCGCTGGAGATATTTAAGAGCAGGTTAGACAGACATCGATCAGGGATGGTCTAGATGGTGTTCGGTCCTGCCATGGGAGCAGGGGACTGGACTTGATGACCTCTGGAGGTCCCTTCTAGTTCTAGCATTCTATGATTCTGTGATTTATGACATCCAGCTAGCTAAAATCATGCTGGACCACAGATGTTGCCGGACTAGAGAGGTTCAATTTGTAGCTGATTCCAGCAGCTTGAGCAGACTTAGGCTGAGCTGATACTGTCAGCAACAATCATCATCATGAAAAAGGTGCTGTACTTTCTCTTCCACCAGCCTCCCCCGGGCGTACTCTGTAAACATTCAAGGCATTTAGATGAGAAAAATATACTCAAGCCAAGGTCCCCGCTGAGTTGGTGGTGGTGCTGTCACTGAAGAGATTTAGCACAGATTAGATGGGGATTGGGGTAATAACAATTCTGACACGGTGTCGGAGTTTGAGAGCAATGCTGAGCTGCTTGTTTTTTCCGGAGTGTGGGAATGAGCGAGTGAAGGTTTAAGGACAAGCTGCCATCTTCTTCTCAATGTGCCTGCAAGTCCTTCTGACTCCACACAACCGAAAGCACTCCAGGCCATGCACCCATGGCCTGTAGATTGCCTCTGGCGTGTCAAAGGATCCTTGCTACTGTGACAGCTGGGCATGTCTTGAAAACAGCAATTTAAAGGCACAGAGTTGGGGAAGGCAAGGAAAGAAAGGAGCCCTTTGAATGCTCCACCCGGGCCAGGAGGAACGAGGCAGTGAGAAAACATCTACCCACTGGGAAATCAGTTCCGAGGATCATTGTGTGATTTCCAATGGGTTTGAAAAGCAACTGTGCGATTTCGCCCCACAAGATACAATTCTGAGTACAGGTAAAAAGGAAAAGAAACTGACCCTGCTGATGCCCTAGGTCTGCTCGTTTCTGTGCCTGATTTGAAGTGTGGCATCTGGAAGCTTCCAGCCCCATGCCGGAGAAAACAGCACTCTGAATGCTCCTCAGCACCATTCCATGGAACTCAGTGTTCACCTGGGGCATAATTTCAGCTTTATCTAATTTCAATTAATCCTTTATGATCTGCAGGGAGAGATCTGCCAGGCAGTGGAACGCCCCGGCTGTTTGTAGCTAAACAATCTATCTACTCCTTGAGTACACCCGGATCCTTTATCCAGGCTGTATAATTAAGCTACCACAACACTATGGGTACGGCTCCCTTTTACAAAGGAAGATGTTTCTTCGGGTTGGTTGGTTGAATTAGCCGTGTTCTCTGCAGCATCCACCTCAGACATTTCTCTGCAGCTAATCGCACAGTGGCTGGAGGTGCCGCTCTGGCTAAGGGATGTACTTCCAACGAAGGTCAATTTTCTCCCTGAATTGCTGTATTCTACCTGCCCAACATCTCCTCTGGCGGAGGTCAGGGGGTTGTGAATTCTGCCTCCACCACCTTCCATCTCCAGCCACCCATGTGAAGAGTCCAAGATTTATGAGAGCAAAGCTCTACCAGATGGTTCTTCTCCTTTGCTTGCAAAAGGCCCAATTAGCTAATTAAGTGAATCAAGCACAATGCGAATAGGAAGAGCACAGCTGACTGCCTGTCTTGCTCTTTCGAAGAAACGTAAAGCAGAGTTTGCCAGGTTGGATCAGACAGCTGATCCATCAAGTCTGTTTGTTTGCCCCTGGTAGTAGTCCATACCAGCCCAAGCAATTGCATTCTGCCAACTAAGATATTCCCCCTTGCCGTTTTAATTGGATATAAGATTGTTCTTCACTTCCTATCCTAAATTGTTTCCCAAACCTCCATTTGTTTGTAGATTCCGGATACAAAGAGAGCACTATTTCCCCGCTGTAGCTGGGTGGTGCTTTCAGTTTCTGGTTCAGATGAGATGAGAAAGAAAAAAAATGCTGATTTTTGTGCCCTCTGGAAGCTCAGATCTCAGGACTAGATTCCCATCGGTGATTGTATGTCACGATTATTTGTATATTAAGTACTGCACAGTTTCAAAGTTTAACGATGAACAGATGCTGCAGCCGGGAGTGTAGAGAAAACAGAAGGGAATTTCCTGATTAATTATAAATGGAGCTGCTGTGGTCAGCTCTGAGTATCCAGCGAACATCACAGACTGTGTAAATAACCCCCAGCATGCTTCCCAAAATGCTGGTGGCGGCAGGTTCTAAATCAGCCTGAGCTAGGGATTTTTGAAAGGGGCCTCCTGCTGCCGCTGCAGCTGGATTTACTTCCTCATCTGGAACAGCGCACTAGACTTTCATCTCAGGGGTTTTCTAATTGGCTTTTGAGGGGCGGATGGAGCGAATCTGCCAGCTCCAACTCCCCTTTGGTGTGAGCACGTGGCTGCCGAGGGCCTTAATTCGATCACACAGCAAACCTCACAGCTGCCAAGCCAATGTACTGACTGCGCTGCTCTCAGCCGCCAACCGGGCCTCCCACCAGGCCACCCACTGTGAGTGGGACAATGTGGCACCTTGGTGGTCCAGCCCACATCACTTTCTGCAGTTCACATTAGCTTGGAACGGTGGAACATGGCCGCTGGGAGCAGCCATACCTGCAGACGCTTAGGTAAACAACGGATCTCATGGCCACTTACCCTTACAAGCCGTGATCCGAATTTTGAAAACTGCTGCTCCGGATGAAGGGATGTGGCAATTTTTCACAGAGCAACAAAGAAGTGAGATGAAGGACAAGCCATGTAATAATCTAACTGTAACTGGGCTGGTTTAATACAGCACAGAAAGAACCTCTCCTTCTGATCAAACTTTATAGATGAACTTCCTTAGACCTCATTGAAACAGGCTGGCCAGAAGTTTCTGCTCTGGGTGCCCATTAAGCTCCTCAACCGCTTCCATTTACAGGCTTCCCCTACCGGCTTGATAAAGTGTCCAGAGATACATTACAGGAAGGCAAGGCATCAAAAAATAACAGCAAAATAGCTGTTACAGGAAGGAGCCACTGAGAAATCCGAAAGTTAGGCTGAAAATCTAATGGTCCTATGAAAGGCTGGATCACAGAACTGGAATCCAACAGGGAAAGTAGCTGAAAGCTACCAAGGTCCAAAGAGAGACAGATATAGCAACACAGGGGTTCCCAGCTCTGGCATATGTGGGTCTATGGTCTAAGTTGGCAAGAAGTTTGGTCCTGCTTTGGGCAGGGGGTTGGACTCGATGACTTCCTAAGGTCTCTGCCAGCCCTGGGATTCTATGATTCTATTGGAAGAGAACCTACATTCATCTTGTCTGTGTTTTGCTTTAGTTCAGTGTTTCTAAACCTTTTTTAAATAAAGTACCCCTTTTAAAAAAACCTGTAAGTACCCCTTTAAAAAAATCGCAAGTACCCCCAGTACCTACAGTTTTCAGACACTCGACATTTTTTCTACCATCGCAACACATTTGTTTAAACAATTTAATCATAGCTGTGCAGGCAATGACATTTTGGGGTATAAAAAGTACAAAAATAATAAAGTGCTGTAAAACTTACAACAAAAATTCAATTTTCTCCACATTTCAGTTGGGTTGATGAACCCCCCAGACTTCTCTCGAGTACCCCAAGGGTACTCATACCAATGGTTGAGAAACACTGCTTTAGTACACTCATCTGTAGATATCTGCCATGCTCAGAAAGTTTCCTCTCCCTTCATAAAACAAATCCTGCTAAGCTATTCACTTTGGTGACTTTCTTAGCCAGAAAACGGCACCACACAAAATTACAAAGGAGGTAGAAATGAACTCTGACTTCCCCAGCCCGGCACAACAGGCTGAAGTCATGTGAATCACACAGTGCCTTCAAACAGGATGTAAACTCCTTGCTTGCTTATGGCCCTGGACTACTCTAGGGCTTTATTTCAAACTAACCCCCCTTAGGTTGACGTATTAAGCAGAGTGTCCACACTACCAAGCCCATTATTTTGAAATAACGGGCCGCTTAATTCAAAATCTGTGCTCCTGCTTTTCATCAGGAATAATGCTAATTCCAAAATAGTAATTTCGAAATAGAGGTCGTGTGGACGCTCCGGTACTGGTATTTCGAACTAATTACTCCCTGGAGTAATCAAACAAATTACTCCCCAGTGCTTCCTGGGGCTCTAAGTCTGAGGTAGCGCATCCACATTAATGGAGCCTGCCTCGGACTAATTTTGATGTCGCCCTGTAGTGAGGACACGCTATTTCAAATTTGTTAAATTGGGAATTATTAAGTTGAATTTAGTCATTTCGAAATAGTTTCCTAGTGTAGACATGTTCATCTCATCCATCCTTTTCAACATAGAGATGTGAGTTTTTAATGCTTCATTGAAAGTTGAGGATTAAAAGCATTAGCTAGAAACAGGTGAAAGTCTGGGCCATGTGCCTTCATGAAGCCCCTCAACCATAACTTGTAACACTCCCTGCTACGCTGGTCCTTGGCTCTCTCCACAGCTCTCTTGATGAGACTCACTCCGGATCTGTTACCTCCAGCCTGAGTTCTGTCAATGCACCTCCTCCATGATGAGCAGTACCCTCTATTATTCTAATCCCGGACCCACCCCCAGAGTGCGGCACTTTCCATCCAGACTTGAGTAGCATGCCTTACTATTCCTATGTTGGGTTCTCCATACCTCTACAAATTAACTCCAGGTTTTTATGTGAGTTTTGAAGAATATATTTTCCATAATGGAAGCATATATACGCAATTTAGGATGTACAAGGCTTTGGAAAATTAATTACTATTTTGACACATAATACACATTTATTACTGTAAACTACAAGGGAAGCTGTGGCACTATTGCTGAAAAAAGAATTGTATACCAGCTAGCCATGTAAGGGTTGATCTAGTACATATAATACAACCAAAATAAATGAAACTGCTGAAAGCTCTCTTTCACACAATACACTTCGACACATTTGTTGGCATTTGGGGGCTACCCAAGCATGACTGAATGGTTACAGACAAGGTAGAAGCAGTGGGCTATATTCATCCAGTCTCAATACTGAAGAATATACAGTCACACAATGAAAATGAATGGTAGAAAACTTTAAAACTGAGGAGAAATAATACTTTGTGCGTATATATATATATATATATGCACAATGTGCAGTTAGTCTGTGGAACTCATTGTCACAAGATGTTGCTGAGGTCAAAAGATTAGCATGAATCCAGAAAAAGAATTTAACATTTATGCTAAGGGCAATAAACAAGCCGCTGGAAAGGTCTATAAACCCTCCTTCTTCAGAGCATAAATCACTCTAATTAATGGGCATTAGGAAGAAACTATTTGATGTCAGGTTATTCCATCACTGCCCGTTGTAAGATTTTCTGAACACTTCTCTAAAGGAGTTGGTACTGGCCATGCTTGGAGCCAAATGAGATTCCGTTACCGATTCTGAAAGTCAGTTCCTATGTTCCTGGGAATCTTATTCTTTCTGTGAGAGATGAGACTCATTTTGAAATGTTTGTTTATTTGTTAGTGCATTGCTCAGTGTCAGCGGCAGTTCATTTCACCCATGTCTAACTCCTGCTCTCCCAGAAATGTTGAAACAAAACTCCCCAATGTTGGAAATTAGCCCACCCACAAATAAGAGTGCACGCTTCCACTTAATTTCTTTAGCCTGCTGCAGACAGAGGGTCCTGGTATCTTTAAGTGTGTGCTGAGCATTGAAACGCAGCTAATTTGCACCTGAGCACATCTCCGGCTCTAACGATTTCAGGTAAAATAGAGGTAGAAGAATATGATTAATGGCAGGGAATCGTTTAGCTACTTCAGAGTCTATTAATCAAGTGTTTGATACCGAGAGGCCCTAACATGGAAAGCCAAGTAATGTGTATTCATCTGTGAGCCTCAGATGGAATATTAACATGTGTTAATACTAAGGGAAAAAAGATAGGGCGGCGTAATTGTGAAATAACGTTAGGACTCTGAGGTTTAATGTGCTTGCAAGAGGTACAGCCCAGGGAGGGCGGGAGGGTGCAAAAATGGCAGCGATGGGATGTCACTCACCTCACACAAGTGCATGTCTCTGCACCCCTTGTTGTGGCAGCCTCTCTGAAACCCAGCTCTTCAGCCTTGTCTGAGCCTTTTGAACTCCATGGAGGAACTGCCTTGTTCTGGCCTCAACAGCTTCCTTTTAACTGGCTTGCTGGGCCCTGATTGGTCATATCTTTTGTGCCTCTCTATCTTTGTTGGAGGACTTCTCTATAGTTTGCTGGGCAGAGTGGGGCAAGGCTGCAAGCCTCCAGTAGGAGGCTTTGTGGCCTGGTCCATCCCTTCACAGTGGCTTAATTTTCTCTTCGCACACATCTGACAAGGGGTGACTGCAGGGGCTAGTGTGACCCCTGGAAGAAAATAAAGCACTTCCTCCCGTCCAGTGGGTTGCATTACTGCCTTTTTGACTGGTGAATCTATGTAGTAGCCTATGCTAAAAATACCGCACTTTACCAAGGATAGTAATAGAACTTGTGTGGGGCAGTCTAGGGCTGACTTCCTCCAGCATGGACACTCTACACCTCTCCCCTGGTCAGCAAGGGTGTTTTATGGCCCTTGTGTGCCACAGGGGCTGTGTACCGCGGCCATAGTGGGAGACCCATACAATTCCTTCTTATAAAGAAGAGCTTCCAGCTGATTATCAAATTTCCTATTAAAATGAGTCCTGTGGTCTTTTTTAAAGCTCAGTCAGAGTTGTGTAGGATCTACTGGTCCCAACAACAATTATAGTGTACAGGCACTCAGGGGGAGAGGGGAGCACTGAAATTTGAAAAATGTGCACTGACTTTTACAGAAATATGCTCTTCAGTAAAAATCAACTCACCAATGAAAGATGAAACCGGCTCCTTAACTTAACAAGTTAGCAGCTTTCAAGTATTGAATAGGGTGTTGCAAGGAGGAGGGAGAAAAATTGTTCTCCTTGAACTCTGAGGACAGGACAAGAAGCAATGGGCTTAAATTGTAGCGAAGGAGGCTGAGGTTGGACATTAGGAAAAACTTCCTACCTGTCAGGGTGGTTAAATTCCCTAGGGAGCTTGTGGAATCTCCATCACTGGAGATATTTAAGAGCAGGTTGGATAGACGTCTGTCAGGGATGAGCTAGACAGTGCTTGGTTCTGTCATGAGGGCAGGGGACTGGACTCGATGGCCTCTTGAGGTCCCTTCCCGTTCTAGTGTTCTATGATTCTAATACAAAAGGAAGGGGAAGGGAAAGGCGAAGAGGATATGGGTAGCAATGGCTGAGTTACAGCAAACTGACAGCAACCAGGTGTGTTTTGCCAGCCTCTGAAATGCATGAGAAAGACACAAAGATGCAGAGGGACATGTGTCAGAATTCTTCAAGTGTCTTCTAAGCCATGCGGAAGAATAAGAGCATGCAAAGAACTGCTTCCGTACCAAAGGCCTGATTTTGCACCGATGACGTCAGTAGGGGTTTGCCACTTGTTTGTTTCTATGGCTGGAGGAATTTACTCTATCAACCCTACGGTAAGAAAACTGAGAAGGAGAGAAGGGGGAACCTGCAAAGACCAAAATCCAGCACCTTTTCCCGATCAACTCCACTAAAGCCTCCCTTGAATTTTGCACTGCAAAGAGCTGTAGGATCTGAATCTGGTCTGGAGCAGATCACAAATAACAGGAGTGATGTCAATAGGTTTATTTGGGGGGCAAAGGCAATGCAAGTGAAATCAGAGTAATAATCTCCATTATTTTTATGCCTGAAGCTGTTATCCGCATGGTTTTGATTCAGGCCACGCACCATTGATTACATGCTTTCTGCTGCATGACCTGCATTGAGCAAACAAAGCTACACTGCCCTGTGTTTGTTATTCCTCGTGCTGGCTGGAATGAGTAACATTTCTCCCAGCGTGGACAGCAGAGAAGCAAAGGGCATTTTTCCTTCTCTGATAATTTCATTTCGGTGAGTCCCCCTTGATGGGCCGATATCGGCAGGGAGGCAAGACACACGGCGAGGAATGAGGAGTTTGAAGGGGGGCTGCGTGTGGGGGTTTGCTGTCCATGAGTAAGTGCTAGTCAGTCTTGGCAAGCATGGATGAATCAGACCTTGCCTGGGGTCTAGGTTGTAATTTGCACTATGCATCTGCACAAGGGAGTAAAAATCATTTTGCAACATAACATGAGTGAGGACACTCACCCGCTTAGTCCTACGATGGGGTGATTGCCCCACACTGGTCCACAAGGGGTTAAAACAGCCCTGGGTCAAGGTTGAGGATGGGATCCAATCAGAAGAGGGCTAGAGACAGCCAATCAGGGCCTGGCTAGGCCCTATAAGGAGGACTTCCTCAGCTGTGGACCAGAAAAGACCTGGCTGCCTGGTGGGATAGAGAGGGTACCTGAGACAGAGCAGGGCTGGGGAAAGGCAGGCAGAGCTGGTGAGCTCTGGCCAGGCAAACTCCCAGGCTGAGGCCTTGCCTCAAGGCCTAAAAGGTTCTAAAGCTGCCAGGAAGGCAGCAGGTCCACACCCCCTTGCCAACGATAAGTGGCCATTTCAGACTGCAGCTTGCCCCGAGGTAAGGGGCCAGCTGACGACTGGTCGCGGGGTCATTGAGGCTAGGTGGAGTCAGGAAGGGAGGACATTAGAGCATGGGTGCTCTGCTGAGGGACATTATTGCGAAGGACAGGACACCATGGCCCAGGACAAACACAGTCTGACGAGTAATGGATATACTAACAGGAAACAGGTAACAAACAGGAAAAGGCCAGCAGAGGGCACACCAAGGCTGAAGAACTAATTCCCAGACTGGCCAGCAGGGGGCAACCCGCTACAGCCCTCCGCATAGCAAGCGAGTGGGGAATGCCTGGGATCATAGTTCTATGCCCTTTTACTCTCTGGCCAGCGTGAGATGGTTATCATGTGGGGGGGGGAGTGATTTCTATTGTTAGTTCAGACCAGCTGTAACTGGCGCCCGGCGAACCACAAATATAAGGAGGGAATAGAGGGCAAGCTGACTCAGACGGGTATTGCTGAGCTGGGTGCCTCTCAAAGCCATCTGGAGAGGTGCAGCGTGCATACCGCTGCTTGTGCCAGGCTGCTCAGGAACGTCCAATCCCTACAGCAGTGTGATTCCTATTGCAAATAACAACACCCACCCACCTCCCAGCAGTGCCTCTTGCCGGCCTCACAAAAAGACTTTATGGATGGATGGGCTCTCAGGCGATTCTTGTCTTCTACCCCAGGTAGATGTGTCCTCTTCCTCCCCGAGTGGCATGAGGGCGAGGAAGCCTTTTTCTTTGAGGACCTAACACCACAAGTGTCCCTTGAATCATCATAACTCGAGCTCCTGAAGGAGGTGATAAAAAGCGATGAGTGCCGTATTTGGCAACAATTCATGACCCAACCTGGTAGCTACTGTAGTATAGTATAGTATAGTATAGTATAGTATAGTATAGTATAGTATAGTATAGTATAGTATAGTATAGTATAGGACCCCGGTACTCTCATTGGTGTGTGGAGCAGCATAAAGAGAACACTTTCACGGCACCTTTGGAAGCAAATCACATCACTTCTATCTGACCACCCTTGAGTCCCTCTCACTGCCGGGCAATCAACATTTCACCTTTGTTATTTCATCCTGCTAAAGGAATAAGAAGAGGATATGCTGCTAAGGTCAGTTCACCCTTCACTGACAAGAGGAAGTATTTTGCTGCCTCGTAGAGTTTCAAGGCTCTTTCCTGCAACACCAGCTTAATCCTCAGAAGGTTTGGGGAGACCCTGAAGGAAACTCAGGCCAGGTCTACACTAAAGGAGAAAGTCAAATTAAAGTACACAACTCCAGATACGTTAATTATGTAGCTGGAGTCAATGTACCTTAATTCGAGTTTCCCTGAAAATGCTCGCGTCAGTTTCCCTTACTCCTCACAGGAGCAGGAGTACCGGCCACCGACAAGGGCACCGTCTGAGTTTGATTTAGCCAGTCTTTACTAGACCCGCTAACTCGAACTCCGAGAGATTGATCATGGCAGCGTCGATCTTACCCCAAGTGAAGACATGGCCTTAGGTTGGGTTATATCACATGTAGAATTATGAGGAAGCCAGAAAGTGACTGAATTCTATGCTGGACCCTGCGATACATATAGAACTGCTTGATGAAATGACAACCCTTGTTTCAAAGAGGAGCTAAAGGCCTTGACAAGAACTATGGTTTCCACACAAGGGCTACAGCAGCCCAAGTAATGAGTCTATAACTCACTCACTGAAATATTCTCCACAAGCACTGGTCAGAGGCCGCATTGGGCCAAATGCTGAATAAACTCAATAATCTCCCTACTAAATGCATTAAAGCTGCCCATCTCCAACCCTGATAGATCATGGTAGTTGTCCTTAAGCAATTAGTACTTAGACAATTGCTCAAACTGAGCAGAAACTAAGTGCTGGCACTGGGTAATTGGTTTACTCTAAGGAAGGGAAGAACTCGAAAAGAGGATGGAAACACTGAATGCTGAAACAATGCAATTCACAATGGACTGTAAAGAACAGGCATTCATTTTCACTAGCTCATGTGCTACATCTCCCCTAGGAACTGTGCATAATTCCCAACACAGACAGCACTTCTTAGAACTGGGGGTAATCATAGAGCCCAGGACTGAACCATATGTAAGGATTAGAAAGACAGTGTTGGGCCTAGAAATCTCCAAGACTGCCTGGCATTTCTCAGTACTAATAGGAACAGCCATCCCAATGACAATTTTCCATTTCCTGATCCATTCGTGGAATGTGAATCCAAGTGTTTTGTAGTACTGGGCTGCATATGTCCCTCTTCTGAAATCAGAGCCCCACTGCGCTGAACGTATATACCTCTAGCGAGAGACAGCTCCCTGCACCAAAGAGCAGACAGACGGTTTAAAGAGACAAGGCAAAGGGTGGGAGAATGGGCATATTATCCCCATTTTAAAGATGGGAAACTGAGGCGCAGGAATCTCCCCTCCCACATCCAAGGGGCCAGCGTGGTTGTCAGAGCCCCTGCTCACAGTTAGTCACAGAGGCCAGAAAAATAAAGAACCGTCATCTACATTTGAAAATACTGAGACCAATTAACCCAGGAAATGGTGTGGTCACTTTCCCCTGTGCACACTGGGCATAAAACGCAAGCATCTTAGAATTCTCTACTCCCACTAATGGAAGTACAGTGCACACTCTTGCACTAGTGAGTGCGACGTGCGAGGCCATCTGCACTAGTGAATGCAACGTGCAAGGCAGTCATGAACCAGCTGCTTTCTCTACCTGTATTACCAGGACACTATGTAATTGCTCAACACTGGAATGAAGAGTCCCAGATTTGCCTAGAGCGGGTGCTGCTTGGATCGTTTTGACATCTAACACTTCCGGCTCAACTCTGCTCCTGTGCAGATAGCAATGGGAGTTTGCACCAGCGTCAGTGAAAGCATACATTTCATATTCACTCTCTCTTAGTAAGGAAGTCTTACTAAGATGCAGTAAAGAGGTAAGGCTGTTCCTGTGTACACAAACACCCAACACGTATAATTGGATTACATATCTGATTAAATCAGAAAATAGAAAAATCTTTGGATGTGCAAAACCCCATGCTTGCTACCTGAACTGGAGTTCAGGATGCACCTCGCTGCCAGCTGTAATACGGCAATTAGTTCCGGCAAAACGATATTTGCTTATAGACCTAATTAGAGATCAAGAAGAGTAGCTCACTTTTGATAATTACATGGTTGTGTCCCATCTATCAGCAACTGTTAAACTGTTGTTATATTAATGTAAAGCTTATAATCACGACTGTTCTAAATTGAATAAATGTTCTTGCCAATTCTCCAATGCAATTAATTTCCATAAAAGCCTGCAGGAAAAAAATTAAAATGATATACATCTCTGCAAAGGTTTCTTTTAAAACAAAGGTAAGTAAGACAGAATACATCTTTCCCCCTTCCCTTTGCATTTTTATGCTTACTGGAGCTAATGGCCAAACAATCATTAAAATGAGCCTAAAACTGACTAATTAAGAATAGTTATACCCAGACCTCATTTGCCATGTGCAGTGATTCATTATTCAAGACATTAATATTTTAAATGCCCTGTTCCCAAGTCAGGGGAGATCACAGACGAAAGTGCAGGAGGTCAAGAGAAGTACTATTCCCTCCCAGTCATCTGCATATAAATCACACTCATCTGTTTTATTCCAGCATTTGCATTTCAGCAAGGAGAATTGATGATGCCGGTACAGCGAAACCTTCCTCGCTCTTTCCTTCCGGGAGCTGAGGAACCGCATCCCGTCAATCTCCAAACCCGCCCCAGCTTGTATATAAAGTGATTACATCACATTTTCCAGGTTGATGACATTGGCGAATCCCAGAAATTAAAGATGGAAATGGCTGATTAAACACAGATGCCTACAAAACCATGCCAATGGTGACAAGCTGTGACTATGGCTTGCCATGACAACTTTGCTAGTTTCACTGTTACTTCCTTCACCTCCTCTCCATCTGTTATTTTGCTTCACCTGTCCAGCCTGCAGTCTATCAGCTCGCTGGTAGAGGGAGACTGTCCCTTCCTTCCTGCACAGTGGCTAGCACACAGAGGCCCTGATCCTTTTCTGAGTCATTTTGGTGCTACATGAGAACATAAAAATGGCCAGACTGGGTCAGACCAAAGTTCCGTCTAGCCCAGTATCTTCTCTTCCAACATGGCCCATGCCACATGCCCCAGAGGGAATGTACAGAACAGTGAAACATCAAGCGATCCCATCCCATCACCCATTCCCAGCTTCTGACAAACAGAGACTAGGGACACCAGCCCTTCCCATCCTGGCTAATAAGTATTGATGGACCTAACCTCCATGAATGTATCTAGTTCTTTTTTGAACCCTGTTAAAGTCCTGATCTTCACAACATCCTCTGGCAAGGAGTTCCACGGTTGGCTGTGCGCTGTGTGAAGAAAAACTGCCTTTTGTTTGTTTTAAATCTGCTGCCTATTCATTTCATTTGGCGACCCCTAGTTCTTATATTATGCTACTATACTACTATAAGTACAGATAAGCAGAACTGGTCAGAAGTTCTGACAGGACACTAACAAAAACTTCTCTTTTTTTTTTTTTTTTTTTGCAACTGTTTCCACCTGACTCATACCAACCTGTTTCACCTTGGAAGGACAAACCTTCCCTCCTTCCTACAGCCTGCCTGCAAGCTAAAATCCAAGGAAAGGGCTAATAAAAAGCATGCTCCCTATATAAAAGTTCTTCCAAACTATGTTGGCAGGTAACCTCTAGAACTGGCCTCTCTTCTGGTACTCAAGTCTAGTTCATACCCCATCCATTTTTCCCCCTCTTGGCCTTTTGTCTTTTCTGGTCTAATTTATTTGTGATTTTTGTTTCATTCCAGCTGAGTTTAAATAGTCCCCGCAGTGGGAGCTGTTTTCACTTGATTGTCTCTGGAGCAAAGCTCACCCCCTGCATCCAGTTTATTACTGGGAACCAGAGAGTATTAGGAGAGGAAAAACGTGACCTCGGTTAATGAGTCAGAGGACCTCCTAATGCTCACTAATTTTCTTCCACTGTCTCTAAATTATTATTCTCAGCAACATTTGGAATTCTGCCTCTTTTTCCTGTAACAGCCTAATCCAAGAAGACAGTGGCTATGAGCAGGCAGGGCGCTGGCGAGGAAGTTCAATAACACCGATCATCTCCCATTAAGCTTCCATCTGAGTTAGCTGTATAAATACTATCAATAAGAAACATGCAGCCATTCCCCCTCTGTTCCCGCCTGACCTTTTGCATTTTCCCCCCCAAGAATGAGCATTTACATCATCTGTACGTGTCTATATTTCATTCTGCCCAGGAAGGATATTTACTCCCCGAAACAACTTTTTTGGGGGAAGTACAGCCCGGGACGGATAAATCGACACAAATTAGCCATCAGAAATGGGAACACATGTAAACCTGTAGAAGAACATTTTAACCCGATTGGTCACTTATTCATAGATTTACAAGTCACCATTCTTCTACAAAGGAATTTCACCAACCAATTACAGAGAGAGAGAGAGAGAGAGAGGGTATGTCTACACTGCAGTTTTTTCAGAAAAAGAGCCATTTTTCCAAAAAAACAATACTTACGTCCACACTGCTACGGCGTTCTTTCAACAGAAAGTCGAAAGAACGGAGGGGTTCTTCCGATGGCGATAAACCTCATTCTAAGAGGTTTCGGAAAAAGGCGTGTGTGGACATGGAAGAGAAAGTTTTTCTTGAAAGAAGAGGACTCTAGGAAAAAGCACAGGTGCCCTGGTGGCCACTCCATCCACAGTAATCACAACTGAAATGCGAGAGAGCGTCCAGTCAATATGGACGCTATCTTTCGAGAAAGCACATCGCTTTTTCCTTGCACTTTTGCTGCGTGGACACTCTCTTCCAAAAGAAGTTTTTTCCGGAAGATCTCTTCCGGGATATCTCCTTCCAAAAGAAGCCTAGAGTCTAGATGTAGCCTGAAGGAGGAATTGCAAATATCTGCAAATGTGACACTGTTTCCCTGGGCTTGAACAAAGACATTAACTGGATGTCTCATTATAAAGCCAGCATTCTCTGCATTTAATACTTAATTTTTACATCCAAAGCTAAGTATGGGACACACCCACGCCACTTAATTAGTCTCATTAGCACCCATCCTACAACTGGCAGTGGATTTTTTTATCCTTTTTTTTTAAATAAAATTCTGGGTTTCTGTTATTACTCTTCCGATCATCTGATGAAGTAGGTTTTGCCCACAAAAGCTCCTGATACTATATATTTTTGTTAGCCTCGAAGGTGCCACAGGACTACTCGTTGTTACTAATAAGTGATCATTCTGTTATTTATTTAAAGGCCATCTCTCTCTCTCTCTCCCACACACACACAAAACAAAAACCCCGACTTGCAGGATCGGATGGCAAACCGCAGGTGTACTGTCCCTCTACAATGTTTTCTAACATTTTAGTCTTCTCCTTACCTTTCAGCTGAAGAGATCAAAAACCACTTTGCACACATTAAAGAATCAGATCATTAGCAGGTGCAAAGGGGCCTCGCTCCGTTCCCGGGGAACATCTGTCCTTTAGGCAAAAGCGCACAGAGGTGAGCATTGGAAAGCTCATGCAGCAAGAAATCAACAAGCTGGGAAGAGAAAAATCAGAGTCTTGGCTTTTGTTGTGAGTCCTTTGAAGTGTCTACTAGGCCATTGTCTATTCTGGTGGGAATCAGGTGGTTTTTGAAGAGCCATGTGCTTTTTTTGAGATGCAGACACAGTAAAGAAAAGCTGCAGACGACCTTGTATGAAATTGTGTAGCCTGCCATGGAGTTAAATGGAAAATGGCTGTGCTGCAAACAGTTCACACTTGGATGGCTCATTGGTTTTCTAGTGCCAAGGTTCACTCTGAGGTTGGAGCAAAGGTTCCGAATGGCTTTTAGTGTAGCCAGAGTTGCCCCTTATTATGCATCACATTGTGAGAGGCCACATGCTAGTTAGTGCTTTTTTCCTAAATGGATTGAGTAGGTGGCCTGTTGAAATATTACTTCATATGCCTCATCTGGTAACTGACAGGTGACCCATCCCTTCCCTGCCTTACAATGGATTCATAACCATGAAGAGAAGTCTTTTTCTTCTACTCATGGCCAATAGGATTTCTGGATACGTCTAGACTACACGCTTTTGTCAACAGAGGCTTTGTCAATAGATAGACTACAGCCAGTTCTGTCCACAAAGCAAGCCGCTTTTTTGACAGAGATCTAGATGCTCTATTTTGAAAAAGCACAGTGTGGATGCAATAGTGCCTTTTGTCAACAGAACTCTGTCGACAAAAGGCGTTATTCCTCATGGAATGAGGTTTACCACCATCGAGAAAACTGACGCTTTCTGTCGACTTACCGTCGACGCAGGTAGACGCAGGTATAGTTTTGTCGACAAAAGTCCACTTTTGTAGACAAAACCCTGGAGTCTAGACACACCCACAGTGCACACAAGAGGTCCCAGTTAATGCACTGGGGTTTTTTTTCTAAAAATGATTGCAACACTCCTCCACAGCATTCACTGTGAAGGAAGTCCGCAGACTTTTATGATCCACAATGCCTAGAAAAAAGGAGTAACGGGGTGTCAGGTCAGCTCTGAGATCGCCAGCGCTGGAAGAAAATTTTAAAATGCTCAAAGTTCCATTTGAAGAGTGAAGCCACTGGTTGTGAGCTGCAGAATGTCCCGTAAAAACAGGCCCCGTCACGTCAGTTTTTACAAAGCGCCTTGCGCTGGCTACAATTGCTTTGGACGTTCACTTCAAATCGTTTAAGGCTGCAGGGTATCCAAGCAGTGTGTCTAATAGACAGCAGAAAAGCAACATACCCAGGAAAAGACAAAAGAGAATCAGACAGTGAAGCGCACGGGGGTATCTTCTTTTCCACGGAGCTTTGGTTCAGAGCAGGAAATTGTTATTCCACACACTGTTCTTTAAAGGAGTTAAAAACTTTAGGCAACTTACTGCTTTCTGCTTTCCCAGAGGGATTTGCCTACTGCAAAAAGCCCACATGAGAAAAGCCAGAACTGCAAAACAGTGCTGTCAAACACTCATTCCAAACACAAATGGACGTTGGGCTGATAATCACATAAAGGATGAGCTGCCAGGACTCCTAGGGTCTAGTCCTAAGTTTACCACTGGCTTGATGCCCCACTTGGGATAAACTGCTCCACCAAGTCTACTCAACATGTGGCCCATCTGTTTCCCCCCCCACGGTGCGGTTTGGGGTGACGCAGGGCTCAATACATGGCCCACAGGTGGGATCCTTTGAACATGGCCTCCACTGGGAACATGCTCCACAATGCCAAGTCAATATAACGGCCTTCTGTTGATATGCATTTCAGTAGTTCAATTCCTGGACTGTCGTTGCTCATTAAGGGTACGTCTACACTGCAACACTATTTGGAAATAACTAGCGCTATTCTGAAATAATTTAGGTTGTGTCTACACAGCCGGCAGCCATTTCGACATAATGTTGAAATACTGTCAAGCTGGAGGACTTCTTACTCTGACTCCTGAAACCATCATTGTGCGAGGAGTAAGGGAAATCGGAGGAAGAGTACTCCATTTTGAAATAAGTGCCATGGAGATGCTCCCTATTTTGGAATATGATATACAATTGATGTAGCTCAATTTGCATAGCTTATTTTGAGTTAAGCCCTGCAGTGTAGCTGTATCCTAAAAGGGCTGTCATATAGGTGGAAATCGGGGAAATATTATATTTCATTAATATCAGAAGAACGGATTTAACTGGGGCCTGAGGGTTGTGTCGTCTTGCCTTAATCTTTGTATTCATGCCTGTCAGTGTGAAAGAAGCTATTTGCATATATATTTGCATGGATATGCAACCACACTTAAGTTGCGGCCCTGGGTATGTGCTGTGAGTATCATTATGGCCCCTGGAGCTTCCAAAGTTGAATAGCTCTGTGCTACACCTTAGTTTCCTGCCTTGAAGAGTGAAGACAATAGAGTATTACCCACACTTCAGTATCCAGAAAACTTGGTTAACCAGCATCTGTTATATATGGGAATATAATTTCTCCTTCAGTGAACCAGAAAAATTCCGATAGCCATCCGGCATCATTTTTCTACACTTTCCAGCACCTACGGAAGTTTGTAAATTGCAGCAGAAGAGCTGAGAGTCTGAAAACTTGCCTCTCTCGCCAACAGAAACTGGTCCAAACACCCACCTGGTCTCTCTAATATTCTGGGACTGAAATGGCTACTACAACGGAGTCTGACTGTCCTCTGTTTTAATGTTTGTACTCACAGGTGAACCACTGAGTCTTTGTACAAATGAGAGAATTCACGATTCATTATCTGCTATTTGTAATTGGTTATTCAGTAATGTTTCAGCCAGCTACACACCAGTGCAAAGACAGGAACACATGACTGAGGTGAGCAGCACATATGGCATATATCCAAAGGAAACAATTCATGCCTGAGGCACTGGCTGAAAGTTATTCCCATTGTTCTTTACTTGTTCCCGTAACAGAAGAACTAGGGGTCACCAAATGAAATGAATAGGTAGCAGGTTTAAAACAAACAAAAGGAAATTTTTCTTCATGCTGCACACAGTCAACCTGTGGAACTCCTCGCCAGAGGACGTTGTGAAGACCAGGACTTTAACGGGGTTCAAAAAATAACTAGATAAGTTAGTGGAGGTTAGGTCCATCAATGGCTATTAGCCAGGCTGAGTAGGGATGGTGTCCCTAGACTCTATTTGTCAGGGGCAGGAAATGGGTGTGAAGGGAGGGATCACTTAGTGATTCCCTGTTCTGAACTGAGATAGCTGGAACTTTGATCTGACCCAGTCTCGCTCTTCTTAATATTCTTAAACTTCTCTGCAAACACATCCACCCAACTTACCACTCACTACCTCGTCGACTGCACACGTGGAGTTTCTGCAGCCTACTACACAAGACTCTGGGGTCATGTGTGGTGCATGTTTCCTTCGGTTTAGTATCCACCTCAAGGAATTAGACCATGGGGACTAGTGGATCCTCAGTTCCACAAGAGTCATCACGACTCTCCAATGCAGCGGTTCCCGACTGCTAGTCTGGGCCCGGTGCTGGGCTGCAAACTGCTGGCTGCCGGGCAGCGCAGGGCTAGGTGAGAGGGAGGGACAGGCACTGGGGATTCTGGGAGTGGGAGGTTCTAAGAAGTGGAGGGCTGACACTGGGGAGCACTGAGGCATCCGGAGTGGGAAGCTGGCATTGGGGGGCTCTGAGAGCCAGAGCTTTGGCAGACCGGTAACAATTTATTTACATAATCAATATTTGCATAACGAATATGCAAATAAAATGTTACCGGTCCACCAAAAGTTTGTGAATGGGTTTGCCAGTGTGTGATATCAAAAAAGTTGGGAATCACGCTCTGATGAAAGGTTCCTCGTTAAAGATTAAGGGATGAAACCTCACTGGGGGATACCTGTGAGTCAGAGGCTGGGAATGGACGACAGGGGAGGAATCACTGGATGGTTGCACCTTCTGGGGCACCTGACATCGGCCGCTGTGGGCAGACAGGACGCTGGCCTGGATAGACCTTGGGTCTGACCCAGTCTGGCCGCTCTGATGTTCTTAGGTTTACGACTGATTTGGCAGTTGATTTAACAGGGGTATCAAATCGTATCCACTGTCATTTGGTCCCCAGAGGATTGCAGTAATTCCTTTCCTCAGGTAACCACTGCTGAAATTATTGTCCAACAGGACTGACAAAAATGAGATCTAGAGGGAGATGGGCCGAGGAATATTTCCCATAGCTTCCTGATGCTTCTCCGCAATCCATCATCATTTCCTCTTACAATTTTGATTGTAGACACCATTTACAACACTATCCCCCCCCCCCCCCACACACACACCCTTCCAGTGAAACATACCATTTTGCATGCTCCAGCGAGGAGCAGGATGGTACACATCCAAATGTTTGATGTTCATGCTTGGTTTGAAGCTGCTTCCAGAAGCTGCTTTGAGCTGCAAGAATCGCCTTGGGTCTACAGAATTGGGTTAGAAGTTATCTCGGGAATCGCTGTACTGGAGAAATGCCTGGCCCCTCTGTTTCCTCTGGTCCCATCAGGAACTCAAAAATGAAAACACCATGTACAAACACCTGACCTAAAAACCGAGTAAGACTCTGGAGGCGGGACAGACAGACTTAAGAGCTTCCTCCACCCCTGGTCTCCACTCTTAAAACCAGATGCCTGTGGGGCCATTATTAGAACAGGCGGTACATATTCACATTGCTCCTTGGCGGTGCAACTTTTAATTTCTAATACCAGTTCCTCTGTGTGGCTCTTTTTTCTTTTCCTGTTTACCACTGCACGTTCTCAGTGAACTCGAGCTGAACTTCTCTGAGACTTAAAAGGAGCATGCTGCATGTCTTGTCAACATCTATATATAAAACGGGGAGCGTGTTGAAAACAGTTCTTTCTTGCCAGTGTCCCTGAGAAGGGCAACGTCTTATTCTGCAGCGAGCGCACAGTGGTCTGGAAGGAAGATGTGAGAATAGGGGTCTTTCAGGGTCACCGTGGAGGTCCTGAGGTCATGGAGAAGGGAAGAGCAAAGGAAAAAGGCACAGGGAAAAACAACACAGAACAAGAGAAGGTTTATGCCACAAGCTTCTCCTCTGTGCTATTTACTGTGCGGACTGCTAAACCAGAGAGCTTTACACACACACCCCTTCCGTTCTCTTTCAAGAGTGATGCAGGAAGAGCCATTTAAATCATAACTCACTTTAATCAGCAAGTGATGCAGCGTGGAAAAGTCACTGGAAAAGACTCCCCTCCCTGCTGGTGTAAATCAGAAGGGGTATCTGAGAGGGGCTTGTTGTTTTTATAGGACTGCCTCTGCACCCGTTGTCCCCCAACTCTCCCCTTTATGCCTCGCTAAAGGACTTTCTCAGCATTGCCTGGGTCCTTGCAGGCAGGGAGTTGGTGTGGGGGTGCAGGAGTCAAGGCAGGGCCTTGGGGATGTGAAAGGGCAGTGCAGGAGGATGGGAGTGGGGGGTGAGAGTGAGGGTTGGGGGGTGAGGAGAGGCTCAGGGAAGGGGGTCCCATCTGGCACTAGCCTTTTCTCTCCTCCTGCCTGCCTATTGCCACCAGCAGCCTTTTTTCTCCTCCTTCCCTCAGAGCTGTCACTAAGGGCCGGGGGGAAGGGTTTGGGGGGGAGGGCGGGCTTATCCAGTGTGCTAGGACTCACAGACACACAAATCCCTAAAATATACAGAGACAGCTAGCTCTGCTAGGTCCTCTGTGGCCGGCTCCGAGCGCATTTCTGTGCAGAAGTGTGTCTGGACCACATATGGCAACTTGGGCAGCATTGATTAGTGACGCAAGACAAAGCAGATTTTAAACACTACACACACACACACACACACACACACACACACACACACACACACACACACACACGTTCACATTCTCGCTGGGTACAGTTCCTGGCTCCGGCTCTTCACAGACGCACACATACAAACTCATTTGTCTGCATGTCAGCCAAAGTGACAGAAACTATGGCAGACTGATGATTGTGGCCCTGGGTGTCCAACAGAAAAAGTGAATGTTACAGGGCTGTGGAGGGTGTTTATGGCCAATTATAATCCCATCAGAACACCCCCGGACTGCCCAGGCTTAATGGGATGCGAACAGAACGTAACCAATAGCAGCTCAGCCTCCATTATATCCTGAACATTCATTATCGTATCCCCAAGACAATACTGAGCAGTGCGCCAGCCGGCTACCGACGAAATCCTTTGATTATTGCAGAGAGCCGGTGGATATGACTCAGCAGCAACCCATTGCTCCTTGGCTCAGCCGGGTAATTACCGACACGGTGACACGCCACGCGCTGGACATCTTGGGGAAGGCGAGCCGGTAATGAGCGCAGAGCACTGACAGGCAAGACCCTTCATGTAGTTCCTGACTGTGCCACTGAATTCTTGTGTACCCTGTAGGGAGTTGCTTGGAACAGATTTTCCCGAGCATCCAGTATCCTCCACTGTGACTCTTCCAGCCAGGATCCCCACAGAGCTCCGCACCCATCGCCAATTCCCAGTGCTGAATTCTTTTGAACACCTGGGCCCTCATCCTCTCCCTCTCCTTCCATTTACCCCTGTCACATGGTACTTTTGGTGGCTTTATGGATGCCTTTAGAGACACCAAAAAAAAGGGGGCTTTGGAGAGGCAAATGCTTTTTGTTCACCTTGGTTTTTGCCCAAAAAGTTTGGGAAGAAATTCAAACAAGCCTATGGAAAACAAACACCCCCCCCCCCCTTGGCTAGTTTCACCAGGGGGGAGAATGACTCCAGTGCATCGCGTAGTTGTATGTTTCCCCACTGGGAGCAGAGGCACAAAACCCTAACGAAAAAGCAAGCAGGCGATCGGAATGAGCTTTGACTTTGGTTCCAGTCTGCAGCCCAATTTAATAAAATGGTTAATGTCAGAGCTTTCTGGCTAGCTTCCCCAGGGTTATGCTTTCATTCAAACCCTCTGCCATGCCAGCTATGCCTGTGACCTTCCTCTATTCTCCCACTGCAGTGCAGTGCCACCTCCTAATAGACACCGGGTGACATTTATATCTTGTTTTCTCTCTCTTTTTTTCCACCAAGCATTATTGTTCGAGGAACAGAATTAACTTGGGAGACAGAGGACAAATAGACCCGAGCTCTGTTTTCTCCCTGAATTTTCTGATGTTTATTATCTCCGAGTTCAGCAATGGAATGATCGGGGGATAATTTATGGCAGAATGTCCATAGAAATAAGTTTGTAGTTATGTAATAAAAAGCTCGGAGCTCTGGCAACTCTAATAAACTGAGAAGTAATGGTGGAGCAGAATAAAGAGGAGAGGGAGAAGAACAGAGAGTCATTAAATCACATCCACCAAGGTCTGGCTCTCAGCTTCGCTGAAGTCAATAATATCATAAAGTTTTATACTGACTCGAGCATGGGAAAATGTTATTATCTGTGGCAAGTAATCACAAAAGAATTTAGATCTGATGTGCACAGCAGGACCAAAGGAAGGATATATGGTTCTGTAATCTGGAACAGGGAAGAGAAGATTGTTTAGGCAAACCGCGTTTACAGCTTGTAAATGCCCTGTCCTTCTCATGTTCTCCGGGCTAGATCCCATCTGGAGAGGAACAGTTTAGAGGAGGAGGGACACTTCTTGTCTAGACAAAGGAGTCCTGGGGTGGAAAAAGAGGAGAACCACTGGTTCAGGGTAACATCCTAGAATCCCAGGGCTGGAGGAGACCTCAGGAGTCATCGAGTCCAACCCCCTTCCCAAAGCAGGACCAACCCAACTCAATCATCCCAGCCAGGACTTTCTCAATCTGGGACTTAAACACCTCCAGGGATGGAGATTCCACCCCCTCCCTAGGGAACCCAGCCCAGTGCTTCACCTCCCTCCTAGGGAAATAGCTTTTCCTAATATCCCACCTACACCTCTCCCACTGTAACTGAGCCCATTGCTCCTCGTTCTGCCATCTGCCCCCACTGAGAACAGCCTCTCGCCATCCTCTTTGGAACCCCCCTTCAGGAAGTTGAAGGCTGCTCTCAAATCCCCCCTCACTCTTCTCTTCCACAGACTAAACAAGCCCAAATTCCTCCTGCTCTCCTCATAAGTCATGTGCGACAATCCCCCCAGCATTTTGATTGCCCTCTGCTGGACTTTCTCCGATGTGTCCACATCCTTTCTGTAATGGGGGGCCCAGAACTGGAAGTTATCCCCAACATCTGAATAGTCATCTCATAGACTCATAGACTTTAAGATCAGGAGGGACCATCGTGATCATCTAGTCTGATCCCCTGCACAATGCAGGCCACAGAATCTCACCCACCCTCTCCTAGAATAATCCTCTCACCTATATCTCAGATATTGAAGTCCTCAAATGGTTTAAGGACCGCAAGATGCAGAGAATCCTCCAGCATCTGATGACTTTCCTGGAGTGAGGGCAGCGTTGGAGGGAAGGAGAACTAACCCATTCACCGGTTTATATAGGATTGAAGAAAGCATCACTCCCTCTTGGCAAGGGAACGGGGGTGAGATAAATAGAATAGATTTTTATCAGTGATGTCAAAGAAGAGAGATGTGTATGTGTGTGTGAAAGAGAAAGAGAGAGAGAGAGAGAGAGAGAGAGAGAGAGAGAGATAACACCATCTGTGCAAAAGATGGTTCCTCGCGAAATAAGAAGTATCAGAAACACCCCCCCCCCTCCCCAAAATCAGAAAAATCCAAAATACACACTGGGAGAGAGACCATTATAAGATGGAAGGACCTGGCTAGGAAATCCTCCCAAAATCATTTCATTTAGCCACATTCCACCTTTACTTTCTTTTCGCCCTTCACATTTTTGTCTGATTCATTTCCTCGGCATTGCCCGCTCAGCTGCGGGATCAGAGCAAGGCAGAAGCCAACCTAAGTTAATGAAAGGTAGCTACAGCTGATCCATGCAATTAGCTTCGCTCCCTTGAATTGCATCACTGTGGTTTTTTCTTTCCCTCTCTCCCTGCTGCTACAGTTTGGTTGTGGCTGTGTGTGGCTTCCAGTTTTTCTACATATCACCTCCCAAAACAGACACGGATACAATTTAACATCTTGTCAGGTGTCTGAGTGCCAGGGGCCCAGGACTACAATAACAGAAAGCGTTGCATGGGAGAGGTTAGGTGAAATGATCGAGCTTCATGGGGCAGATAGTATCGCCACGAATGGCCGAATGAGAAATGAGCTCCATGTGACAGGTGAGTCAAGAATGCGACGCTGTTGCAACAAAAAAAGCAGACAGGATTCTGGGCTGCATGAACAGGAGTGTTGCCAGCAAGGCATGGGAAGTTGTTCTTCCGCTTTACTCTGCACTGATTAGGCCTCAGTTGGAGTGGTGTGTCCAGTTCCGGGCACCACATTTGAAGACAGAGGTGGAGAAATTGGAAAGGGTCTGGAACAGAGCAACAAAAAATGAACCTGTGAGGGGAGACGGAAAGAACTGGGTTTGTTTAGTTTGGAAATGAGAAGACAGAGAGGGGACGTGATAGCGGTTTTCAAGTATCTACAAGGGTATTACAAGAAGGAGGGAGAAAATTTGTTCTCTTTGGCCTCTGAGGATAGGACAAGAAGCAATGGACTTAAAAAGCTGCAGGAAGGGAAGTTTGGGTTGGACATTAAGAAAAACTTTCTACCTGTCAGGGTGGTGAAACTCTGGAATAAATTGCGTAGGAAGGTTGTGGAATCTCCATTCCTAGAGATATTTAAGAGCAGGTTGGACAGACACCTGTCAGGGATGATCTAGATGGTGCTTGGTCCTGCCGTGAGGGCAGGGAACTGGACTTGATGACCTTTCAAGGTCCCTTCCAGTTCTATGATTCTGTGTCGAGGTGGGGAAGCTAAGGCCCAGGGGGGCCAGATGCGGTCCCCAGCTTGCCTAGATCCAGCCTCCGGGTTTGAGGTTCTCCCCAGCACTGGGGAGCCTGCACTGGTGCTCCAGCCCCTAACATCTCCCTGTGGGGCTGGAGCACACAAAATCTACTAGCCTGAGCCTCCTTAAACTCTAGTGTGCAAGGGGAATGAGTGGGGAAGACGGGGGGGCGGGGGGAGAAAGAGAGAGAGAGGGTATGTCTACATTACCCCGCTAGTTCTAACTAGCGGGGTAATGAAGGCATACCGCAATTGCAAATGAAGCCCGGGATTTGAATTTCCCGGGCTTCATTTGCATAAGCGGGGCGCCGCCATTTTTGGAATGAGGAGTAACAGTAGTTCGAACTAGGAAGCCTAGTTCGAACTACCTAGTTCGCGCCGCGTGTAGCCGCGCGGCACGGGGTTTGAACGAGCGGGGATTTAAAAATGGCGGCAGCCCGCTTATGCAAATGAAGCCCGGGAAATTCAAATCCCGGGCTTCATTTGCAAGTGCGGTATGCCTACATTACCCCGCTAGTTCAAACTAGCGGGGTAGCGTAGACATACCCAGAGAGAGAAAATGCATGATGGCCGGGTCTAAAATACAAAGGATGCTCCAGATTGGGGCTAAAATGCGCAGGCAGAGCTGTATGTATTCAGGGCTTTGCTTAGTCCTTTTCTTGCCACGCTTTCTAGCAAGTGCAATCAAACCCACTAACTTCACAAGCACCCAAAAGTCCATCATGAGAATAACCTAAAAGTCTGAGTGACTGACGAGAAATGCCAGCCTTTTCTTTTTTTTCTCCACAGAACAATTCTCTGAACTTTTGAGGATGACAGAAACTTTCTGGGGGAATTAAAGCAGTTACTGCCAGAAGATTGACAGTACCAGTTCTCCTGGCAAGCATGAAATCTAGAGCAGCATTAACGAGGAGTGGGACGATGGAAAGTAGAGAGGAAGATCTCCATAAGGAATCAGGAGTAGATATAACATCCACTGTTGATAACATTCTACCTGTAGCTTTCCTAGGGATTTGAAAGAGAGAAAAAGACCAGAAATTATTCCATTTTTAAAAAATGAGAGAGCAAGGACTTGGAATAAATTCCGCTCTTCTGTCTCCCAGGAAACTGAAAGTGACCACGGTCTAAAAATATGTGTAATTTCACTAATGGGGAATAGCAAAGAATAGCAGAAGAGTATGGATGGGGGGAGACAGAGATACTTATGCTCAGCAATAAAGCAAACTAACTGCAGTTGAATGTTGGTTTTATGGACAGAAAATATATTAGCAGAGATGCAGGGATAGATGATTTGATGGTAAATATCACTTGGACAGGCCTCATGAATGCGTATTATGTTCTACTACCCAGCCAGAAATGAGACGTGCATTAAAGGAAATTAGACTAATGTTTATAAAGAATCTGCCATCTGAGGAAGGTGAGAACACAGGAACCTACATGATGCAGAGCGCCTTTGAAAGCGTGGCTATTAATCTCCATGCCTTAATTGGCCATCTGTGAAATGGAAATATTATATTAGTACCTAGGAATGATCAGCCCTCCGTTCTCCCACCCTTTGTCTGTCCTGACAATTTAGAACGTGAGCTTTTGGGGGCAAGGAACGTCTATGTGATCCCTAGCACACAAGGAACCCAGAGTGTGGCCTTTCAGTGCTCCTGAAATATAAAGAAACAACAACAACTCCCAAATACTATCTTTGCAAACCACACAATTTCCAAGTGCGCTCAGGGGCTTTATAAGACAACACCAGACTTTGGAATTCTTAGGCCAGATCTACACTCAAAGGGAAGGCTGACTGCAGATACACAACTTCAGCTACATTAATTACGCAGCTGGAGTCGACGTACCTGGTTTTGAGTTTCCCCCGCCATCCTCACAGCGGAGGCGGAAGGGAGCAAACACTCCTGTTGGATTCCCTGACTCCTAGCTGTGCCTTCTCAACTTGATTTAGTGAGTCTTAACTAGTGGGGAGGCGAAAGTATTTGGGTTTGAGGTAGATCCAGGATTGACAAATTCAAAATCTTGGGCTTAAAAAGGTTGGAGACCACTGGTTTAAGTAAGGCCTCCTTCTCCTCAGCCTTTGAACTGATTTTATGTCCTTGCTATGGACACTAAAACCTTGTTTTCCATATTTATGGTTGACTGAACTCTGCCTGTGTTCTGATAGGAGTCACAATTTAATGAACCTACCCTCCCAAATCTTTGGATTTTTCAGCTTCCTCGTGCCAGAAGAACCTAGCAAATCTCTTCTTCCTTTCTTCAGTCTGCTCCTGGCTTTTTGCTCGAATACAAGACGTTGGAAATGACAATGATTATTCCCTCCTTGAAGCCCTCTCCCTCCTCAAACAGAAAATAAGTATCACAATTTATACAGCTCCTTATTAGGGATCATACATAAATGCATGAAGTGGGGCTGGATGTCTGGTTCCGAGTCTATCCATTGTGACAAATTAGAATCAAACTCTTTCCCCAGATCTTGCTGTCTTCCTCTGCTTAACAGTCCATCTTTTACTGGGGCATTAATGACTCCAGAGCACAGTGTTTACCTGTGTGCTAATGCCTGCCAGACACATTTGTCTGACAATGGTTTTGTAGGTGAGGAGCAGAGACTATTCCTTATAATGCAAGCCATCCTCTTATGACCATTGTTTCCCCTTGCCCGTTCTTCCCCAGGTTTGTTCGTATGATCTATGGTGTGGTGCTAGGCTCCTAAAATGGGAGTTCTGGTTCAGGGTTGCCTTTTTCATTCATTTGCAGAACACCCCACCCAATAGGATTCTGGTCTGTAATTAGAAGGGACAGACATTCTTCTAAGACACCATTTTGGGACTTAGGACATGGGATTGCCGTTCTCGGCTCTACTACAGATTCTCTGTGTGTATCAGAGCAAGTCACCGTGGGTGACAATTTCCAAAAGGGCTTGTCTCCACTTACAGCATCAAAATGGTGTGTTTGGACCACCATAGGCCTTCATTGTAGGTACTACCCATACCAGGCTAATGAGCATTACTGCTACTTTCAAAAGTTACTTAGGGTATGTCTACGCTGCCACCCTAGTTCGAACTAAGGTGGCTAATGTAGGCATTCGAACTTGCAAATGAAGCCCGGGATTTAAATATCCCGGGCTTCATTTGCATGTTCCCAGGCACCACCATTTTTAAATGCCCGTAGTTCAAACTACCTACCCGTGGCTACACGCAGCACGGACTAGGTAGTTCGAATTAAAGCTCCTCATTTGAACTACCGTTATTCCTCTTGCAAGGAGGTTTAACGGTAGTTCGAATTAGGAGCTTTAATTCGAACTACCTAGTCCGTGCCACGTGTAGCCACGGACAGGTAGTTTGAACTATGGGTATTTAAAAATGGCACCCGCCTGGGAACATGAAAATGAAGCCCAGGATATTTAAATCCCGGGCTTCATTTGCAAGTTCGAATGCCTACATTAGCCACCCTAGTTCGAACTAGGGTGGCAGTATAGACATATCCTTCGATACTTTTGAAAATGTCACTCAATCTTTCTGTGCTTCTGTTCCAAACTCACAAAACGGAGATGCTATTTATTTTGGCTGTGTTTTTTGTTTGGATTTTAAATTGGTTGGGTCTAGACTGTGTTCTACTATATGTATGTACAGCCCTTGACACAAACCATCTCCAGTTGCGGTTGGGCGGCTAGACAAATAACTAACTGCCACAACAATAACATTATTTAAAAAACAACAAATAGTCTAGCAACACCTTAAAGACTAACAAAACATGTAGGTAGTATAATGAGATTTCATGGGCAAAGCCCACTTCTCCAGATGGCCTAAAAACAACAAATAGACTAGTAGAACTTTAAAGACTAACAAAACATGTAGATGGTATCATGAGCTTTCATCTGAAGAAATGTCCACGAAAGCTCATGATACCATCTACATGTTTTGTTAGTCTTTAAGGTGCTCCTAGTCTATTTGTTGGTTTTTAAGATTTTCCTGTTACAGCCTTACTCGGCTACCCCTCTGAAACGAGGTACACCTGTAATATGAATACGAATAGTCCAGTAATTAGTATAGCCATTTATTAGAATGGCGTTTCAGCCATAAAGCTTTTAAAAGAGTAATAAATAACTCTACCAACCTCAGCTGTACAGCAAACCCTCTTTACCATTTTAAATACTAATTTCAAAAGAGAACATGTGGAAGGAAGGAGGATTTTTTTTAAAAAATCAAGCTTCATTTTTACACGACTCTGAAAATTATAGCACAGCTAATAAAATGAGGGTGTCCTACATGCGTTCCAATATTGTATAAATCATGAATAATACATCAGGAAAAAATGAGAAACTGTGATGGAATCAAACCTATATGGAAATAAATAAAACATAGCAGCAGAGCGGCAATCGTGTTAGCTCTGTTCATAAAATGTGTGTTTGTGTTTGCGTGGGGAGAGGGAGGGGACTTCTCCAGTAAATGATCGTAAATGCATTAATAATAATAACGGGACCTATGGGGCATGCCAAGAGAAGTGGTAATTAACAAATAAGCCTTCAGTTCGCTGAGACCATGTGGAGGAAAATAGTAGGTTGCAAAAGAAATGAACAGCATTATTTTTTTAAGAAACAAACAAACGTGTAATGGATGACTCTTTCGGAAAGTACGAGAGAATGTCCAGGCACTTCAAAACAAATCAGAGTCGGTGTTTGGGATGTCTTTATTTTTTTAAATTTCATGCTTAAGCAAGTTCTCTCTCTGGAAATCAGATAGGATCTTGTGATGGGGATTAAGGAACAAGCTCAGACCCTTGTGAAGCCAAATGGTAAGACCTAGCATCCCTTCCCACCACCTCTTTGCTCAGGGACAGATATTCTCAGGGGAGGGAACTGCCATGGGTATAGGTTGCCTACTGTATGAACTCAGGAGATGTGGGTTCAGGTCTTGGTTCTGCCACAGATTCTCCGTGTGACCATGTGCCTGTCTCTTGATCTCTCTGTGTCTCTTCCTCTTCCTTCTCCCTTTGGACTGTCACATTTTTATGGCAGGGGCTGTTTCTTAATATGGATGCACCCAGAACAATGTGGATCCATTCTTGGTTGGGTATTCGAGGAGCTAGAGTCATAATAATACTGAGTATCTGGCTTCATTCCCAGACCATGGAGGATGGGTTTGTGCTCCAGGCTGGAGAGAGATGCTGTGTTTTATTGGTTTGACTTTATGATAACTTGTCTTGATTCATGATTATTAATATCAGCTCCTGCTAAAAACCATTGCAGCTCACTGTTGGGTGTCATCTCTGTTGATCCAGTTGACAGATCTTTTCAGTCTCTCACGGAGATTTACAGAAATAGTCAAAGCATCATTAACTAGCAACAACAATAATCTTACACTCCATCTCTTTTGCTTATTCTCATCTTCTCTTAGATCACGCTGCCTATAAAACTCTCCTTGTCCCCTTTTAACAACTAGATTCTGTCTCCTTCTAATTCTCCCAGGCTGCTATCCTACAGCCAGGTCTACGCTGGCAGAGAAAATCGATGCAAGATAGACAACGCCAGCTGTATGAATGGCGTAACTGGAGCTGACGTACCTTGCATGGATTTTCCGGGTCAGCCGCACAGTGGGAGGTCAATGGGGGAAATGCTCCGGCCAATTTCCCTTACTCCTGATGACAATGAGGAGTACCGGGGTCCATTAGGAGCACCTCAGTGTTCTATTTAGCGGGTCTTTATTCGACCTGAGTTAAAACCCATTGAAAAGTTTGTTGTGAAGACCAGGACTTCAACAGGGTGCAACAAAGAAATGGATACATTCATAGAGGTTAGGCCCATCAATACTTATTGGCCAGGATGGTAGACATGGTGTCCCTACCCTCTGTTTGTCAGAAGCTAAAAATGGGTGATAGGAGAGAGCTCACTTGAGTCCCTATTCTGTTCACTCCTCCGGGACATCTTGTATGTGGGAAGACAGGATACTGGGCTAGACCAACCTTTGGTTTGACCCCGAATGGCTGTTATAATAGTCTTATGTTCTTATGAAGTCAATGAACTGACTTCAATGAGTTACCCAGCAAACCCATAATTAGGAGCAATGGGATGAAATGAAGAAAGAGAAAATTAAGGCTGAATATGAGGAAAAACTTGCTTAAAGTGAACGTATTAGTATTGTGGAATGGCATCCCCCAGGAACAGATGATAGCCCCATCACTCAAGACAATTAAAGCTAGATTAGAATGAAAATTTGTACCACGGGGACTCATCCAACTCCAGCCATTATACTGAGGAGTTGGCAAAGCTCCCAATTCATATTAAACTACTACATTTCTCCCCTCTCTTCTTCTTCCCTTCCTTCATTACAGTAGGGTTCGATCCAAACAGACAGCTTTGGTGATTTTGAACTGTAACATACACATAAGTCAAACTCAGCAGATACCATCGAGCATGTTTAATTGAACTCCAAAGAAAATACTCAAGGACAAAGATTCCATTTCTAACAACCCCCCTTTAATGACTCCTGTGTTTCAGAGTAAATCTCTCACCCCTAAGACTACTGTTAACATTTTATGTAAATTGGATGCATCTCTCTATGTTTTTTTAAGATTCAGAGTAATCTATGCATATCTTTATATTAGTTTTCAGAGCCATTAGCCAAGATGAGTTCATATTTTTATTCCCTTTGCATGCTGGCTGTATTTTATTTCTTTGGGGTGGCAGCTTTTATTATTGAAGTCAGCAAAACTTGATGCATCTCATTACCCAGCATTCTTCCTCCCGGTTTCCCCCTCCCCCGACCTCAAGTGATTTATTAATCAGAATCAAGGGTTGCGGAGTTTTAATGGGCTGCACATTTTCCTCCACCTTTTTTGCATTTTTTTCCAAATGGAAACAGAATTCACATGATCAGAATTCTCTATGCAACAGCATGGCAGGCACAGAAATCACAAAAGAGAAGCCGGAGCCGTTTTCAACACTTGTCCACCAAATCTGTTCCTTGCATAATTTGAAAAAGCTTCCGTTGCTCAGAGGGAAGATTTAGCTTATCAGAGAGAAGGCAAAGGGATGACTTGATTACAGTCTATAAGTACCAACATGTGGAACACAAATTGGATAGCAGAGGGCTCTTTAATCTAGCAGACAAAGGAATAAAGTGAACCAATGTCTGGAAGTTAAAGCTAAACAAATGCAGATTAGACAGAAGGTGCACATTTTTAACAGTGAGAGCAATTAACCATTGAACCAACTTACCAAGGGATATGATGGATTCTGCATCGCTGGATGTGTATGAATCAAGATAGGATATTTTTCTAAAAGAGATAGAATCACACAATATTAGAACTGGAAGGGATCTTGAGAGGTCATCAAGTCCAGTCCCCTGCCCTCACGGCAGGACCAAGCACCATCTAGATCACCCCTGATAAATGTTTATTTACCTGCTCTTAAATATCTCCAATGATGGAGATTCCACAACCTCCCTAGGCAGTTTATTCCAGTGTTTAACCACCCTGTCAGGTAGGAAGTTTTTCCGAATGTCCAACCTAAACCTCCCTTGCTGCAATTTAAGCCCATTGCTTCTTGTCCTATCCTCAGAGGTCAAGGAGAACAATTTTTCTCTCTCCTCTTTGTAACACCCTTTTAGGTACTATGTTCTAGTAGAAGCACTTCAGGGAAGCCTGCCAGCCCCTGTTGTTTTTACAGGAGTCAGAGTAGATGATCACAGTAGTCCCTCTTGGCCTTAAAATCTACACATCTCTGCAAACTTTCTGAGAGGTAATGTTAAAATCAGATCTCTCAAGGCTAGTTGGCTATTGACATGCAAGGAACTGGAAAAAAACAATTTCCTTGTCACGAAGATATTCCTTCTAGGGCTCTATATAAACCTATATATAAAACCATAGTATGCCCACATATTTAATACTGCATACAGATGTGGTTGCCTCATCTCAAAAAAGATATCTTAGCATTGGAAAAGGTTCAGAAAAGGGCAACAAAAATTATGAGAGGTTTGGAACTGGTTCTATATGAAGAGAGATTTAAAAAACTGGAATTTTTCAGTTTAGAAAAGAGGAGACTAAGGGAGGGTAGGATAGAGATCTATAAAATCATGACTGGTGTGAGAAAAGTGAATAAGAAGTTATTTACTTGTTCCCACAATATAAGAACTAGGAGGGTGTACTGCCAGGAACCATCCCCTTCCCATGAATAGGCAGCACATATAAAACAAACAAAAGGAAGTTTTTCTTCACTCCCTGCATAGTCAACTTGTGGAACTCCTTGCCAGAGGATGTGGTGAAGGCTTGGACTTTAACAGGGTTCAAAAAAGAGCTAGATAGATTCATGGAGGTCCATCAATGACTATTAGCCAGGAAGGGCAGGAAAGGTGTCCCTAGCCTCTGCCTGGAAATGGGTGACAGGAGAGGGATCATGTGAGGATTACCTCTTGTGTTCCTTTCCTCTGGGGCATCTGATACTGGCCACTGTTGGCAGACAGGACACTGGGATAGATGGACTGTTGTCTGACCCAATCTGGCCATTCTTAGTTTCTTATATTCCCCTGATTCCCTGTCCAATTTCTAGCTCTAATAAAGACTTACTTGGAGAAGTTTCCCATGACCCGATCCAAAGCCTAGTGAGGTGTATTTCAATGTCTTTGGAGTAAGCCATTTAATCTTTGGTTTTCAGATCCTCAGTTGTAAAATGGGGGTGATAATCCATCCTTTTCCCCATGACTCGTCTAGGTTTAAGTACCCTAAGGCAGGAGTGACTTCATCCCGTAAGCACAATAAGGTGCTAATTTCCTACAGTGCACCTACATGCCACCATATTATTAACAAACATAATAATTACCGGGAAGAAAGAATCCTTTATGCTTATCAGTCCCATCAACGGTCAGCAATGAGGCAGTAAAGAAAAGAGGCTGATTTCCACTTGATCCCTCTGCAGATGGCTGCAGAATTCGTTCGGTGCAAAAAAAGGTCCATTCCTCGTGCTCTTTCTAAGGAAAAAAAAAAGAGCAGACACTCAGCCCAAGTCTGACTCAAAAGGTCAAGGCCTCGGCACCGTCAGCTGCATCACAACAATCAACTTCCATTTATGCTGCGTCTGCCCTTCCGTGGAGGTCTAAGGGAGCCTCACAGAATCAGCTATAAATATTAAAAAGTTGAATGCAGCAGTTGGCAAGTGCCTCTTTAATTTAATTGCCAAAGTTGCAGCAGACCAAGCTTTGCAACTGAGGAGGAGGAGCAGGTTCCTTTGCTAGGCAACTGCAGTGCTTATGAGGTTCTAGCTCCCATACACTCAAAGACTGCCGCTCATCAGCCTATTCAGATCTCAAAGAGCAGGAAGGTGGAACACCATTGTTGTATTTCATTGTTGCCGGACCTTTGCAAACCCTATTAAAGCTAGCAGGAGCTAGGGGTACTCAGCACCTTTGAAATCCAGGCACATGCTATTATCTCTGTGAGCAGCCCCACTGAAGATCAAGGCCTTATTGTGCTAGGCGCTGTACAAACACATCGAAGGGCATGTCTTCACTGCCCACCAGATTGGTCCAGTGGGAGTTGATTTATTGCATCTCATATAGACATGATAAGTCAACCATTAAGCACTCTCTAATCGACTCTGGTACTCCACCAGAATGAGAAGCATAGGAGGAGTCGATGGCAGCACATCAGCTGTTGACTTATCGCAACAATGAAGATCTATGTATGTCAACTTCAGCTATGTTATTCATGCAGCTGAAATGGTGTAACTTAGGCCATGTCTTCATTAAAAATGGAAGATCGACATGATTGATCTTCTGGAGTTTGATTTAGTGAGTCTAGTTAAGACTCACTAAATCAGACTCAGAGGGTGCCCTCATTGGCATCCAGTACTCCTGCTTCCATGAGGAGTAAGGGAAGCTGATGGGAACGTTTGATCCCATTGGTCCCCCGCTGTGGGGATGGCAGGAAAACTCGAAACAAGATACGTGGACTTCAGCTACATAACTAGCAGAGCTGGAGTTCTGTATCTTGATTTGACCTTCCCTTTTAGTGCAGACCTGGCCTTAGATCGATGGCCCATGGTAGCGAAGAACAGATCTGTGCCTTTGTTGTGCTGAGATAAAGTACAAAGAGATCACCAAAGGACATCCTGAGATCCCATCCAGTAAGGCTTTCACGAGTTAAAGTATATGGCTACTTTCTGACAGTTACTGTGATGTCAAAATGCTTCTGTTCCAAAGATTAAAACACAAAGGAGAAGGAACAAGACTCCATAAGCAAAACAAAATCAGTCAGTCAGCCCCCACACTAAACTAAATGGCACATTAAACTTGGAATCTGACAAGCTTCTGGGTGGACCAGTGACGGATCTCATGATTCCTTTTGGCAATATTATCTTTGTACCTTATCTGAGCACACCAGAGGCTCCGAAACAAAGTAGTCTGTGCTAAGAGGGAAGTCCTCCCATGGGCCAGTAGCTGGTTAAAAGATAAGAAACAAAAGGCAGGAATGAAGAGTCAGTTTTCACAATGGAAGGTAATAAAGGAGGGGGGAGGACCAATCCGTACTGGAAAATGATCTGGAAAAAGGAGGAGGCCCATTTTAGTGGCCACTCTCGTCCTCTGCGTTATTCACAGTTTGTTTCATAAATGTCTGTGATATCCTCTGTCACAATGATGTTAATGAGCTGAAACTGCAATTCAGTATGAGAATGCGAGGTGGAACAGAAGGAGGGTTGCCTTCTTAGGGTACGTCTACACTAGCCCCCTAGTTCAAACTAGGGAGGCTAATGAGGGTGACCGAAATTGCAAATGAAGCACGGGATTTAAATATCCCACGCTTCATTAGCATGTTCCCGGGCAGTCGCCATATTGGAAATTGACTAGCCCGGAATAACTGCCTGCGTCTACACACGGCAGTGAAACGGGAGTTCAAAGTAAAGCCCTAACTCGAATTAGCTGTTATTCCTTCTGGAATGAGGTTTAACAGCTAATTCGAATTAAGGGCTTTACTTCAAACTCCCGTTTCACTGCCGTGTGTAGACGCGGGCAGTTATTCCGGGCTAGTCAATTTCCAAAATGGCAACCGTCTGGGAACATGCTAATGAAGCACGGGATATTTAAATCCCGCACTTCATTTGCAATTTCGGTTGCCCTCATTAGCCTCCCTAGTTCGAAGTAGGGGGCTAGTGTAGATGTACCCTTAGTAATATGAATGCAGAAGGGATTTAGATGTAGACAGGCCAAACCCCTTGAGGTAGGGAACAGCCCTGCATGGGCAGAAGCCAATGCGTGGCCGGTGACCTAATAGGAGTTCCCCATCTCTCCTGTCTATGGATTATGGCTCTCTGTGAAGAGTTCCACTCCCCACACTATGATAAGATGCAGCCTTTGGGGTCTAGCACCATTGTGAGCATTGCTAGTGGGAATACACGTTCTGATGGGATGTGATGGCCACGCAGCCAGATGAAGCAAGAAAAGGAGACTCACGTGTCACTTGGCGTGTGGTTCCCCCAGTGAGGATACGGAAACAAAGCTCCAGGATTTGGTGCCTTCAAGTCCTTTTTATGTGTGATCTAGCCTCTTGATCCTTTCATAGCCCTCCCCAAGGAGTCATGTGATCAGCCTCAGGTGAACTCTCTTCCCCTCCACACAAAGGTAGACTCAGAAGTCTCCACCGGACTCTCCTTGTCTCGTGTTATGACACATGGCTCACTGGCTATTCCTTCCTGTATTGCTGTCTCATTTTCTTCCAGCAGACCCTTCACCCAACACCATTCATTAAACCCGTCGACTGCTGCCCTATCCCTTGACCAGATTAGCTCATTGGACCATTTTTTTGTTTAGCTGCAGCTTAGCAAGAGCTGCCACGCAAGGTTGGGGAGGTTGCGGTAAAGCTGGCGTCAATTGTTACCTACAGGGAAAATGTGTTGAGGATTCTGTTCCACTGGGTCTAGTGTTTGGGGTCAGATATTCATGGAGAAAATTCTCCCCTTTGCTTTACACTGGTGCATTCAAAGACCACTGAAGCCTGGGAGTTGGACACAATGACCTCCTGAGGTGTCTTTCAACCCCTGGATTCTATGATTGTAAGTTGCACCTCTGATTTTGAAGGGTTTTGCATCAGGAGCTAAAAAAAATCCCCACCATGTCTGAGTTGTGGGAAAGAGCGGACGGAAAAGAAAAGATCAAGAACAATGTCATTATTGGAGAGATGCGTCCCCATGTGGTGCACTTGCACATGTCCTCTGCTTAATAGCACGGATGCTTTGGAGTAATTTAATATGAGTTGTGACTTTTCACATTTAATGAAGTGAAACCCTCTCAGCCCACTGTGAGACAGAGGCGAGGATGAGAACCCAGTAATTTACAGCAGTTGTGACCTTGTTACAATGTATTTTGCGCTTGACTGCTCTTCAGTCCTAACAGGAGTTGTTATGGAGGGCTCTATGGAATGCTGGCCATTATGTATAATTGGACGTGAAAGGGATATGTCTAAAAATATTAAAAATGCATTTCTGAATATTTTAATCCCCACGTACCAAAAGAGGAAAAAAACCCCTTAGAAACAGCAAATTGCTCTTCGAAGCTTTCCAATGAATCTAAATGGTGATGATGAAATTGTCCCTCCATAATAATAAATAAGCAGTACAAGCTCTGGTAGAGCAGCTTCTAAAGATGGGCTAATTATTCCTCCAACCAGTACAACAATAAGCACCCTGGGGACTGCTGAACCGTTTCCCATTTGAAATGTTCTAACTGGCGCCAGCACTTTGGAGACGACAGTATGGCAAGGCGCACAACTGCAGCTCCATCAGATGCTGTGTAGGTGATGATCTAGGGTAAGTCTTTGCATCTAGAACCTTGTTATAGGGGAGGTCAATTTGTAAGGCTGACGGGACCAATACAGCAAATTCTTACCATTAAGGTGTAGTGTTTACCGGAAGTTCACTTAGATTGCGAGCTTTTTGGAGTGTGGACTGCCATGCACATGTGTGTGTAACTGCCATTGGGCAAATCCGAACTTGGGACCTCTGGAGCTTAGTGTAGGAGCCTCTACAGCAGGACTACTCAATATGCGGCCCGCGGTGCAATTTAGGTTTACGCAAGGCTCAACACACAGCCCGCAGGTGGGATCTTTTGAACATGGCCCCCATTGGAAACATGCTCCATAATGGCAAGTCAATAGTGCAGTCTTCCGTTGAGATGCATTTTAATAGTTAAATTCCTGCACGGTCATTGCTCATTAAAAGTGCTGTCATATGAGTGGAAATTGGGTAAACAGTGCATGTTATTAATATCAGCAGAACTGACTTAAACAGGGCTTGTGTGTTATATAGTCTTGCCTTAATCTTTGTATTCATGTCCGTCAGCGTGGAAGAAGCTATTTGCATATAGATTTGCATGTACATGCAACCACACATAAGTTGAGGCCCTCGGCATGTACTGTATCATTGTGGCCCCTGGGGCTTCCAAAGTTGAGTAGCCCTGCCCTACAGCTTGAGCTATAAAGCCAGCTGGTTCTCAGCTTGGGCTGTTGAGCTCCCTTATTCTTCTCTCTCCCTGCATAGGACAGTGAACCACATTAGGTGTTGGGGTGACATGTGTACAGCACCTGACACAACCGGGCTTTGATCCATGATTGAGATCCCCCAGACCCTACTGCACTACGAGTGGATAAATAATTAGGCTGACCAAAATGACATTGCTTCAAAGCCAAAACTTTCTGTGGAGATGTATCCATTTCAGGAGGATCTTTTGCTTCCAGGACTCTGTGATTGCTGAAAGAGAGCGAATGAAAGGAAGCATGCATACAAGGACTATGGGAGACCCAAGTTCAAATCCCTGCTTTCAGGCAGATTGGGGCTAACTCTGCTGTGAATCAGGCAGGCTGGGCATTTGAACCCCTAGCTATTAAGATAGCTAGAATACTTTGGACTCTTCAGAGAGCAAAGCACCTATATAAATGCTCCCTTTATGGATGAATGCCACAGAATTTAACAGAGACCGGTAACCTTTCTATGGAATGTGAAAATCATAAAGAATTCAATAGCAGGCGGTATTTTTCTCTAATACACTTTGTGGGCTAGTGTAAAAAATTGATAGAAAGGATCTCCTCTATTAAAATGCTGTAGGTTTGCAGAGTGATTCCTATAGAAGCCTGTTTAATTTGTGGGGCGTTCAAGTGCTTTTGTTGCTATTCAGTTCTGCGGGGCTTCCTCATACGCTTTTAATAATGAACAGAAAACTATGCATAGGAGAGACTTCCAGTTTAAATTATCCAGTGAGTTTACTTCTAGACTGATCTGAAAGATAAGGGAAGGGCCCCTTGCACACTCTGGAGGATAATCCTGAATCAAATGTTTATTGAAAACATCATTTGACATATATTGGCTGTGATTCCTTAGCAGGCAATTACTATGCCATCAAAACCTGTCTTGGTCTTATGCAACATCTCTCGGGTGCTCAGATCAGAGCCGGCCCAAGCTACAGGCTGACCTGGCTACTGCCCGGGGTGCCCCACTGTAGGGGGCGCCACGCAGGACTGCCAGGCAAGGCGGGGGTGGCACCACTCATGCACCATGCGCCCAGGGCAGGACCACATGGCCCCAGGGGTTGGGGCCACACATGCACCATGCGCCTGGGGGCGAGGGGCATCACACTTCCAGGGGCAGGCCCGAGGTGCACGAATGGCTCAGGCCAGCCTTGGATCAGATACCATGATGGTGGACACAGTATAAGAACCTCAGTGCTCTATTTTACAGAGTGCCCATCATCATGAGATACGATTTCTTCAGTCCAACCAGGGGAAGAGAATAGACTAGAACCATCTTCCGGCCCAATTCATTAAGAGACCTGCGAGCAGAAGGACAACAGAAATGACCAGACTCTGGGCAAGGTCGGGGAGCTGCCTCCGTGCACCCAGAAGTGGTGGGATCTTAGGAGGAAGGGGAGGGACTAGGGGGCTAGCTTCCTTTGCCACCCCTTCGGCGCCACACACACACACACCCCACCCCCGGCAGCCCTTGAGCACTAGCTTGGGTGTGCCAGCCGGGCTCAGACTGAGCCAGGAGTCCTGGATCATTTTAAATCACCAGGCTGTGGGGCAATTGGCCCTTTTGCCCCTCCCCCCCCCCGCCTTTTGCCCCTCCCCCCCCCCCCCGCCTTTTGCCAATGGTCCTGTCTGCAAGCATGTGTCTTGTTTGTGACATTATAATGGCTTCCATGGTGATGAACTAGGAGAGAACCACAGCCACTATTCATCCATGAGGATACATGCAAGTCCTTCATGGTCCTATCTGGGTAGAATCACTCAACAATCAATAGCTTAGTATGACAGTCAGGCCAGAAGGCTACAGGAGAGTAGTGGAGGGGATATATATTAGCCCCAGATTAAATAGGTCCCTATTCCGAGGGTAGACTAACAAGGACTGATCCACAACCCATAGGAACCTACTAGAATCAGTCAGAGCAATCAGGCCAATTAAAATACCTGGAACCAATTAGAAGGCTTCCAGACACAAGAGAGCCAGACTAATGAGAACACCAATAAAGAACTGGGTTTAAAAAGGCTCCCCGTCTGTTTGCTCAGTGTGGGTATGTCTAGACTACATGGCTCCATCGACAGAGCCAAGTAGATTTTTTTACTGGGCAAAGGGAAATGAAGCGGCGATTTTAATAATCGCCGCGTCATTTAATTAAAATGGCTGCTGCACTGTGCCAGTCAGCTGTTTGACGGCACAGCGCTGTAGTCTGGACGCTCTGCGGTCGACATCAAAGACATTTGTCGACCTCCCCGTTATGCTTCGTGGGATGAGGTTTACCAGGGAGGTCACTTCCAGTCCCAGTATTCTGTGATTCTATGATTCTACCAAAGAATGAAGATGACAATAGTTCTTTGTCTGTATAGTATCTGGTGTTAGTACTCTTCCTCTCTAATTGCCTACTAATGGTTCTTATCTGCCTCTCTTGATTATCTGCTCTTTAGGTGCTTATAGACTATTTGTTTTTCCTGTTACATTACAGCTCGGCTTTCCCCTTGATATATTTATACCCACTGCCTCTTCTTGTTTCCCCTCCTCCCATTTTTTCTTTCTTCCTCCTGCCCCCGCTCCCTTCTCCCCTATTTATTTTCATTCTGGACATCCAACACTCCAGGCTACGTCTACACTGGCCCCTTTTCCGGAAGGGGCATGTAAATTTCACGAGTCGTCGTAGGGAAATCCGCGGGGGATTTAAATATCCCCCGCGGCATTTAAATAAAAATGTCCGCCGCTTTTTTCCGGCTTTTAAAAAAGCCGGAAAAGAGCGTCTAGACTGGCCCCGATCCTCCGGAAAAAGTGCCCTTTTCCGGAGGGTCTTATTCCTTGAAAGCAGGGACTTGAACTTTGGAAAGTAGGAATAAGACCCTCCGGAAAAGGGCACTTTTTCCGGAGGATCGGGGCCAGTCTAGACGCTCTTTTCCGGCTTTTTTAAAAGCCGGAAAAAAGCGGCGGACATTTTTATTTAAATGCCGCGGGGGATATTTAAATCCCCCGCGGATTTCCCTACGACAACTCGTGAAATTTACATGCCCCTTCCGGAAAAGGGGCCAGTGTAGACGTAGCCCAGTATCTGAAGAAGTGGGTTGTGCCCACGAAAGCTCATGATACCATCTACATGTTTTGTTAGTCTTTAAAGTGCTACCAGACTAGTTGTAATTTTTGAAGTTTATCCTGTACGGACTAACTCGGCTACCCCTCTGAAGCTTTTGTAACTTGAACCAGTTTAGTTAAGCTTGTGTCGATTTCTCTGTACAAGGGACTTGTTTCAGTTTTTGAGTTTGTCTACAAGGAATTGGTTTAAGCTAAACTGACACAGTGTACTCTTAGAAGAACATCTGCACAAGGTTTTGCACTAGCTTAACGAAATCCGTTTAAATACACACCTTTAGTTAAAGTGGCACGGGTTTGTGCATAGAGAAGGCCAGAGGGATACACAACTAATGCAACGAAAGCTCAGGCTGATCTCAAACGTGTCAGTGATGCTGGTTAGTGATAAGCGCTGGTCAAGAGTTGGATTCTTTCCCCAGCTGACTTGGACATGTCAGGTCCCATTGAGAGATACAGGAGCTCCTATAAAGGAAGCTGCGGAGCCATGGTTCTTGGATGGGTTTCACAGTCCATAGAAAGATTAAATTTCATGGCATTTGTCCACAAAGGAGACATTTATATAGGATCTTTGCTCTCTGAAGAGTCCAAAGAATCCTAGCTACCTGGCTAGACATGGGGTCAACTTCCTGTTCTTCCTGATTCAGAACAGATCTATCTCCAATCACCCTGAAAGCAGGGACTTGAACTTGGGTCCCCCATATTCCATGCTCTCTCACATTCAACCGTACAAATCAACCATACAAATCACATTCTCCGTACAAATCAACAATGGAAAATTAGACACCACTCTCTACAGAAAACCCACCGACTCATACAGTTACCTACATGCATCCAGCTCCCATCCAGAACACACCATACGATCCATCGTCTATAGCCAAGCCCTTCGATACAACCGCATCTGCTCTAATCCCACTGACAGAGACCAGAAGCTTCAGGATCTCTACCAAGCATTTATAAACCTCAACTACCCACCCAGAGAAATAAAAAAGCAAATTGAAAGAGCCAGACGAATACCTAGAAACCATCTACTTCAAGACAGACCCAAGAAAACCAACAATAGAACACCACTTGTCATCACCTACAACCCCCAACTTAAACCTGTCCAACACATTATCAATAAACTACAGCCTATATTGGAACAGGATACCATACTCAAAGAGGCTCTAGGAGACAGACCCATAGTCTCCTATAGACAACCACCTAACCTCAAGATGATTCTTACCAACCACCACAGGAAATACCACACTAATACCAACCCTGGTACCTTCCCTTGCAACAAACCCCATTGCCAGCTTTGTCCACATATTCATTCTGCTGATACCATTATTGGACCTAACCAAGTGAGTTATAAGATCAAGAACACATATTCCTGCGCATCCAGAAATATAATCTATGCTATCATGTGCCGAAAGTGTCCGTCTGCTATGTACATTGGACAAACATCTCAGACACTTCGCCAAAGGATTAATGCCCACAAAACAGATATCAGACAAGATCACAAAGAGAAAACAGTTTCTTGCCACTTTAACCAGAAAGGACACTCTCTCAATGACTTAGCCACCTGCATTCTGCTACAAAGACCTTTTACATCTGCACTTGAAAGGGAATCCTCTGAACTGTCATTCATGTTAAAATTCGACACTTGCCAACAAGGACTTAACAAGAATTTGAACTATCTCACCCATTACCAAGACAGTTTCCCCAATTATCACCTGTAATACCATTAACTCACAAACATCCCACTCTCCCTACCTTTAATATCATCAATTCACAGACACTTACCTTCCTTCCTCCCCTTCCCCCCCCCCCCCCCCCCGCATCCCCCTTCTGTTCTGCAATGTGATTTGTCCTTTTCATATTTGTTCATTTTTTTAATTGTATCCTTTGGTATATATGGTTGTGACTACTTTCTTCCACTATTTGATCTGAGGAAGTGGGTCTGGCCCACGAAAGCTCATCATCTAATAAACCATCTTGTTAGTCTTTAAAGTGCTACATTGTCCTGCATTTTGCTTCAACTACCCCAGACTAACACGGCTACATTTCTATCACTATCTCTCACATTCACTCTCTTTCAGGAACCAAAGGGTGCATCTACACCACACCCTTAGCTCGAAATAAGCTAAGCAATTTGAGGTATGTAAATGGTTTATTTTGAAATCTGACAGCGCCAAATTCCAAAATAAACTGCTATTCCAAAATGTCCCTCACTCCTCATGGAACAAGGTTTACAGGGACGTTGGAACAGTGCGCCCATTTTATTTTGAAATAATGGGATTGCTTAAAAGATGCAGAATAGCGTTTTCGGGATACTGGAAATATCCTGAAATAGAGCCGCTGTCTGGATGTACCCAGAGAGTCCTGGATCCAAAAAATCCTCCTGAAACAGACACACACAAAAGTTTTGGCTTTGAAGGAATTTCATTTTGATCAGCTCTATTAGGTTCTTATGTTTCACTTGGATGACCTTGGGAGTCGCTTCTAGTTCTAAGAATCTATGATATCATCCAAGCATCCCCATTTCCTACAGCAGACTGAGCCAGCTGTTCCAAAAGAAAGTAAGAGAAACTCTGGCAGCAAGTAGTGATGAGACCTGAGTACCTCAGTTTCCCCATCTGTAACATGAGGCTCCCAATGTTTTTCCTACCTGGTAAAGCACTTTGAGAGCCTTGACAATTAAAAACAGTGAGTAGTCCTGTGGCACCTTAGGGTGTGTCTAGACTACAGGGTTTTGTCGACAAAAGTGGACTTTTGTCGACAAAACTATACCTGTGTCTATATTGCTGCTGAGTTCTGTTGACATAACGTCGACAGAACTCAGCCGTTTTGTCGACAGCTGTAAACCTCATTCTACAAGGAATAACGTCGTTTGTCGACAGAAGGCGTTATTGCATCTACACTGTCCTTTGCGTCTTCACTGTCGTGTTGACAAAGCGGCTTGCTTTGTTGACAGAACTGGATGTAGTCTAGACGCTCTTTGTCGACAGTATCTGTCGACAAAACGTCTGTTGACAAAAGCCTGTAGTCTAGACATACCTTTAGAGTCCAACATATATATATATATATATATATATATAAATCATGAGCTTTTGTAAACAAAGCCCACTTCTTCAGATGAGATGATCTCAAGTTCAGAAGACAGCTCTGTATTATATTGGCTTTTTTTTATATAGTAAACTGAAACAGCAGCAAAAAGCCCTTTGGACCAAGGACGGTTTATTCATATTTAAACTCTGACTATGGCATTTATATCACAGAAGACTCAGATTCTGCTGTACTATTTTGTTCTTCATAGTTCATTGTGGGAACACAACAAAAAAGAGGGCCATTAAAAAAACTTACTCTTGGAACTTTTCTAATCTTTGCAGCAAACAATTTAACAAAGGTTTTCATGTTTGCATCTATTGGGTTTTCATGCCCGGGCATTCAGCGCCTTCGCTTGATTGCGCTGGGAAACCAAACCGTTGCTGCTCAATCTCTCTGCAATGTTCCCCATCGTGCTGCCACTCAGAGAGCTATCAAAGCACTGCGGAGGGCTGATAAAAATCAATCTGTTGAAATCAGCTCGACAATCTGATCTCACTCTTTTCTTTTTTAGCAAACCAAAACTGCCTGGTTATTACTTAGCAGGCCCGACCCAAAAAGTAATCCCCATCTGGACCACGCTCTTGGATAATACCCGCTGTATTGCTATGTAGAGTGTTTGCTTTCACAGATTAAAAATTCATCTGTTACACTTGAGGTGTTCAAGCTGTGGAGCGTATTGCAAAGGCAGTTTGCAAAATGGCTGTGCTGATTTTTCTATTGGGGCAGTAGGGAGAAAGGCACATGGAGGAAGATGTAAATTACACCTTTGGTGGGGAGTGACTCAGGTTGGCTGAGAGGGAGGGCAAATAGTTTGCTGCTTTAATCACCCCAGTGACATTTACAAAACTGATTCTCACAAATCACTTTTCTTTGTGCCCGCCGTTCCCACGGGTAGAGGTAAATGCAGATAGAATAAGATCATTTTACACCTACAGCTTGATTTAAAAAGGGTGGGGGGACGTCCCACATCACACCCCTTCCAGGAAAACTCTTTCCCTCCTGGACATTTCAGCCTCTTGTTTATGTGGCTTATAGCACCTGTTGGCCACTTAATAGCTGATGAGATTAATTAGCCTTTAATTATCATCAGTTACAGTCTGACTCTTTCTACTAGTAAATCCTGTCTTGTTGATCTAATAACCATATTCTGGGTCCAATCCATAATTCATGAGCTTTGCCCCTTTTCTCAGTAGCATTCAGTGAAAGCAGGTTGTTCCATGCAATATTCTAACAGTATGCCAAATGGGTGGTTTTGCTTCCTTCATAAGAACATAAAAATGGCCATACTGGGTCAGATCAAAGATCCGTCTAGCCCACTACCCTGTCTGCCATCAGTGGCCAATACCAGATGCCCCAGAACAGGTAATTCTCACGTGATTCCTCTCCTATCACCCATTTCCAGACAAACAGACGCTAGGGACACCATTCCTACAAATCCTGTCTAATAGCCATTGATGGACCTAACCTTGAATCTATCTAGCTCTTTTCTGAACCCTGTTAAAGTCCTAGTCTTCACAACATCTTCTGGCAAGGAGTTCCACAGGTTGACTGTGTGCTGTATGTAGAAAAACTTCCTTTTGATTGTTTTAAGCCTGCTGCCTATTCATGGGAAGAGGATGTTTCCTGGCACTGAACACCCCTGTGCACACAGTCAGTTATCGCTCAGTGTATTCTGGGAGATTTGGAGATAGACCATCGCAAACCAGAGCAGAACGAAATCCACTGGCTAGCAGATGGACTCAGCACATTTTAAACTGGACACCAGAGGTGCATTTTTAACACCGATGGCGATTAATCAATGGACCAGATTACCCAGGGATGACTTGGAGTCTTTAAATCAGGATTGTGTGCATTGCTAAAAACATACGATAATGCTCTGGCTCAAATACAATATAGAAGCTAGATGCAGGAGTTGCTGGCTGAAATTCCATGACCCGTGCTACGCCAGAGGTCAGGCTAGATAATCACAGTAGTCCTTTCTTTGACCTTAAAATCTGTGCACCTATTAATCCTGCATTGTCCGACGCCGGGTCTACACGTAGGGAGATCTAATATACACAGCTGCAGCTATGGGAAGAGCTGATATGCCTTTCATTGATTTTCTGGGGTGGCCCCACATTGGGAGGCCCCATTGACTTCTATTACTCCTTATGACCCTGTAGAGTACTGAAATTGACTGGGATGCCATCAGTGGTTGATTTAGCAGGTCCTTACAAGACCTGCTAAATCAAACCCCTGGAGATCAATCTCCACAGCATGGGTCTCCTGTTAAGTGGAGACAAGGCCCAAGGGTTTGATGAGCTCTAACAGGGTTTTTTTAACTCCAATATCAACAATTTCAGCCATATAAAAATATATTTTTGGAGTTTATAGAAATTTCACAAAGCCCCACTGACGGTTCTCTAAAATCCCATACAAGTCAATAGAGAACGGGAGCTCTTCTAGAGAATATTTAAACCAACATACGTTATTTAATCAAAATTAAATCCCTTCTATAGTATTCTCTTACACTACTTGTTTTAAAGAAAAATGCTTTTTTTCTACACTGTGCCAACGAAGGAGGTATCAGAGCCCTTTCTGAAAAACATAGGTTCTCTTTGTTCAGTTCAATACAACTGAATACAACTCTCTGGTCCAGCACCCTCAGGACCTGACCTGCTCCAAACCAGGAATTTTGGGGACCAAGGGAGGTCAAGACCGGCTCCCTGCCATCAAGATCTGCTCCTGCCTCCCCTCTCCTGCCCCAGCTGCTGGGCTCTGCTTTTCTGGAGGATCTCTTATTTCTACCTGAATAAGGAATAAGAGATCCTCCGGAAAAGGGCTTTATTCCGGAGGATTGCGCCAGTCTAGATGCTTTTTTCCGGCTTTTCCCCAAGCCGGAAAAAAAGCGGCAGACATGTTTATTTAAATCCCGTGGGGGATATTTAAATCCCCCGCGGATTTCCCTATTCCAAAGTTAGAAATTAGCATGCCTCTTCCGGAGAAGGGGCCAGTCTAGACGTAGCCATTGTGTGTGCTCTGCCCCAGGCCACCCACCGAGTCCCCAACCATGCAGGACCAGAGTCCTGGACCAGAGAGGTTCAACCTGTCTAACTTTCCCATAAGGTGTACAATGGTCTAGACTGGTCTTTTCCTGCAAGAGGAGAGGGACTAAGTTTTATAACAAGATTAAAAAGGGGCCAAACAGTAACATCTTTGACAGCCCCAGAAAGCAGAAAAAAAATGTAGCATAATGCACCATGAAAACAGAAAATGTTCCAGCATGTGGACCCACCTGAGGTCCGGGCCAAAATGTGAGTGGTGTCAGACCTGAATTCCAGGGTCAGCTTCCTCTGAAAACAATCATGGGAGCAGCTGGTAGCTGGAGGCATAACCTGTTAAAAGCCAAGAAAACGACTGAAGCGAATCGCAGCCCATATTAGAAAACATGGATTAGGACCTGCCTTCTTAGGGATTTAAAAAAAAATTATTTATTTATGCTTTATTTTCTGGTGGCCGAAAAAGTCGGGTATACTGTGTTAGCTCTTCCAGAGAAGATCTTTTTACTTCTACAGCCCTGTATAGCACTTTGGGCCTTCTCTGAGCCAGGGCAGATAACAGTGTGACTTTCAAACTTTCCAGACAACTTTCCTTTAAGGAGTCTGATTTATCTAGTGTATCCTCCAAATTTTCACCTCTCTTAAAACCTACTTGTTTACAACATCAGACACAAAACTACAAAAGTGTCACAGCATACCATCACTGAAAAAAATCGCATACTTTCCTATTTTTCCCGTGTAATTATGAAATGCATTGATTGTCATATAAATACTGTAATTACATGTCAGCGCATAATATAGGGAGCAGTATAAGCAAGTCATTGTCCATATAAAATTTTAGTTTGTATTGATTTCTTAGTGCTTTTTATGCAGCCGGTTGTAAAATGAGGCAAATATCTAGATGAGCTGATGTACCCCAGGAAGATCTGTGTGTATCCCGGGTTAAGAACCACTGAGATAATGTACATGTGTCAAAAAGCACGAGACACCATTGTTGCAAGCAAAACTAAGCATGTGCAAATAGAACCCTGGGTGTTTGTCTTTCAGAATACAGGCAACACCACGCCATGAGCAAAGGAAATCTCTGCTCTCTGGAGTAGAAGTAGGATATGTAGGCCCAGGGGATGCAATCCCTACTCTAGAAAAGCTCAGACATTCCATCCAGTATAGTCCCTGCGTTTGACTAAAGATATTAACTGGTTAACACACTACAAAGGCAATTTCCTCCGCCTTTGACATTTGCATTTCACATCGATAGCTATGAATGGGCCACATGCAGCCTACTCAATTAGTTTCATTAAGAAGGGTCCTACAATTGAAAGGTAACTGTTCTTTCTTTCTTTCTTTCTTTCTTTCTTTCTTTCTTTCTTTCTTTCTTTCTTTCTTTCTTTCTTTCTTTCTTTCTTTCTTTCTTTCCCCACCCCTTCTATCTATCTATCTATCTATCTTCTGTATTTCCACTCCAAGTCATCAGATGAAATGGGTTTTACCCATGAAGCTCATGATCTTTTACCTTTGTCAGGCTCTACGTAGCCCCAGGACTACTCGTTTTTTAAGTTACAGACTGACCCTCTGAGACTTACTCCAGTACAGGATGCCAATGGATCTTACATAATCAACCCCCTACCCTGTAAAGATGTATACACAGACTTAACTTTACATAGTTTGGGCAATCCTAGAAAAATAGAACACGAGAACTGGAGGAGACCTCAAGAGGTCATCAAGTCCCATCCCCTGCCCTCCCAGCAGGACAAACTGTGTGGATTACACAAGCACCATCTAGACCATCCCTGACAGGTGTCTGTCTAACCTGCTCTCAAACAGCTCCAATGATGGAGATTCCACAACCTTCCAAGGCAATTTATTCCAGTGTTTAACCACCCAGACCAGTACGAAGTTTTTCCTAATGTCCAACATTAACCTCCCTTGCAGTTTAAGCCCATTGCTTCCTCTCCTATCCTCAGAAGTCAAGGACAACAATTTTCCTCTCTCCTCCTTATAACAGCCTTTTAGGTACTTGAAAACTGCTATCATGTCCCCTGAAGTTTCATCTGAAGAAATGAGTTGTGCCCACAAAAGTTCATGAAGCCATCTACATGTTTTGTTAGTGCTGCTAGACTATTCATTATGTCCCTTCTCAGTCTTCCGTTTTCCAAACTAAACAAACCCAATTTTTCCAGTCTTCCCTCATAGCTCATGTTTTCTAGCCCTTAAATCATTTTTGTTGCTCTTCTCTGGACTCTCTCCAATTTCCTCACCTCTTTTTTGAAATGTGGTGCCTGGAACTGGACACAAGACTCCAGCTGAGGCCTAACCAGCGCAGAGTGGAGTGGAAGAATGATGTCTCGTGTTCTGGCTCACAACACCCGTGCTAATGCAGACCAGAATTATCTCATTGAAGTGAATAGGCCTAAATCTTAGCAGCTTGGGGTCCCGATCCTGCCCTAGGATCAAGGCCTACACGACTGTCTGAAGATTCTTGTTCTCTTTCTCTGCTTATATCACAATGTGTACAAGGCACGGGGCAGGGGAGGGTATTCGGGGGACAACGCCACTCTAGGCATTTGAACAGTCGTCGTTTTCCACTCTTGTGTAAGCAAATGCGTCTCTATTAACTTTCCTGGAACTGCAGCTGCTTCTGCCAGGCCTGTCGCGGAGGCCCTGTGAAGCCATAAACATTCAAATCCAGGCCTTTAAAGCGGGGAGTTGTGTGCATGAATCCAACAGAATCATAAAGCTCCACTTTGAAATGCCACGGTTTATTACTAAGCTTTTTCCCCAACTGTCAGGCCTAAATTGGCTTAATTGTCAGAGATATATCCTTAGCCATTTCCCTTTGTGATTTATGGGATTAAGAGCCGTTTTCCTGTTGGCAGGCAACATTGTTTACCAGCCTCTCATCTCCAGCTCCCGTTTAATTTAGACATACGTGGTGAGTTGGCATTATGAAAATTGGATTGTTTCTTTATCCCTATTAAACAAAAGGTGATTTGATAGCAAGTGTTAAAAATATTATTGCTGTGTGCCGCTGCTGGTCCATCAAATTCCCAGCATGCCCCTTGCCGCCTAGTGGGGAGTAATCCTCTGTTAAGATTCAGTGCTGGGGTAAACAAAAGAGGCGCCCAGCTTAGCATCAGTTTGTCTTTCAATGTTCCGAATGCGTGTCTCTCTCACAGCTGCTCCCAAAACAAGGTGGAGGAGCGTAGCAAGGCAGCTGAGGCGTCTGCCTGCTAGAAGGACGTGACAAGAGTGAATCCCTCTGTCGGTGGACGGAAGAGGTCAGGGAGAGAGTGAGCAGAAGGGACATGACAGAGCCTGGTTGAGCTGATATTAACAGGAGACAAGGCGTAATCAAAAGACATAGGCCCGGAGCATGGAGAGCGATGGGGACGTGAACTCTGTGTCCGCCTCACCGCCAGCAAAGAGAGACGGGACATGGCAGTCCAGGAAAAGAGGAAAAACAATCTTCTGGCGTGACTTGCGATTGCTCTGATCCGACGAATCTCTTCCTACCTCTCTCCCCTTTTCGTGTGGCTCTGAATATCGTCTGCCTTTGTGGGGGAGAGGGGCGATGAGAACTAGATAAATAGGCTGGCATTTGAAATCAACCACCCAAGCACGGACTGGGCGGGTTTGCTTAGGTGGGAAAAGGACTTGGCAGGCACGGATTCCAAATTAATTGGCAAATTCAGTGCTGACTCCCGTCTTTCTGGAGACAGTTGGAGCAGGTACAGGGAGGCAGGCGGAAGTGGGTGAACAAAGTTGTGTGTATTGTACTCTCGGAGACGGTGCCTTTCCCTCCTGCCCACGTCCTCAAGATATGAGTAACTGCCCACAAAGTCAACACTCGGTACAGATCCCCAGCTGTTGTCAAGGGGCTCTGCTCTATTGATTTCAGAGGTGAACAGTAGTTGGAGGAAGGAAGGGACCCATTACATTTCTAAAGCGCTGATCCACTAGAGGCGGTAAAGATGCTGTTATCTTTAAGTCATCACTACCCAATTCAGCAAAACCATTGCACGCCTGGAATAAAATTTTGCAATCTGCCTAGGTGATTTAGGATCCAGATCCTGATGGATAATTAGGCACCCAACTTGCATTGCAATCACTGGGCATTAGGAGTGTTGCATAAAAAAGCGTCCGCCTGAGCTTACTTGATTTATATATATGGATTTTCTAAAGCTACACTAAACTGTAAGATCTAAGGTTTTAAACTGCAATTCATTGTGACCTTTGTCAAACTTTGTAATCTGTGTAACTCTCAGAAACTTACTGTAAACTGCAATTTTGTAATCTTTTTAACACTCGGCCACCTTGCTTGTAACTTTCTCTAAGTTGCATTCTCCCCTGGGTGCATGGAGAGAGAGTGTGAGTGTGAGTGTGTGTTTGAAGAAGACTGAACAATGGACCACATGTCAATAAGTCATCACACTCTGGGCATGTTCCCTGCTGGATCAAGGGAGGTCTGGGCATGCTCCCTGATGATGAGGTGAATGAGTCACAGGAGCCATTCAGACACTATATAAAGAGAGGGAGCACCTGTGAGACTCTCTCTTTTTCCTTCCCTTGCTCCTGAGAAGCTCCTCTCCAGTGTCTCTCCTCCTGACCAGCTTCCCCAGCCATGATGAGCAGACAGACCCTCCAGGATCCACATGCCTTGGCTCCTTCTGCAACCCATATGTCTGTGTAAGTGTGTGAGTGCCTGAGGGCAGGAATGAATGGGTGTGAATGAGTGAATGAATGGAGGGGTGTGTGCTTGCTTGCTTGTTTGTCTGTGTGTGTGTGTGTGTGTGTGTGTGTGAGAGAGGGAGAGGGAGACAGAGAGGGAGAGGGAGAGGGAGAGCGTTCTATCTTCTTTAGTTTAAACCTTTGGTGGCTGCTTACTCCTCTTTAGTTTTACCTAGTGGAAATAAACCCATACTAGTGTAACCCTGGGTGGTCTCCAATGAGAATATTTTTGGGGTAACAAGGAGTACCTTTGAGGATCTTGGCTTTAGGAGCCTGGGTCCCATTTTCAAAAGAGACTTTGGCTCTCCTTAGTCACCGGCACTTTGTAGAGGACTATATGATCGTCCACACAGAGAGCTAGCATGTGCTTTGATGGCCTGGGATAGTGGGCCGGACTGGGACACTCATTTTCACAGGCTGAATAAATTAACCATGGGCCATGTCAGAACCAAAGTCTCTTGGGTGTATCTACAATTGCAGCCAGGTTCATTTTTAGCATGCATTTAAATCCTATTGAATCCAGAGAGACTTATGCATGTTCTAGTGCTTTGGCGAGTCGGGATGAGATTATTCCTGTGCTTAAAACTGTGCACATGCTTCAGAGTGCGGCTGAATCACTGTCAGTGGGAGCATAAGGTGGCTCAGAGAATCCAACGGGTAAAACACCCGCATTTTGGTGTTGAGAAGAAAGTGTCAATTACACCAATTTAAAATTCTCTGAGAGCCACTTACATTCACCTCTGGTTTGGGGCCAGGAGATCTAGGCATAGGGGCAGGGGTGGTGCTGCGATGAACAAAACAAGCTTTTCAGCTTTCACTGGCAGACAGGAGGGAGATGAAGGCTGTTAAATGTAAGAAAAACATTTAAATGTCAACCATCCAGAAGCATGAATATCCAGTATCTCTCTTCCTGGGGGGTGCTACTGAATTACATGGGTAAGCTTGTCATCCTCTTTCTCTCTCCAGGCACTGCATCAGTCAACAGTAGGCGATGTATGTAGGACCTAACATGTCTATCCATGTATTTATTATGAGACAACATGGCTGTGTCTAGACTGCATCCCTTTTCCATAAAAGGGATGCAAATTAGACATATCGCAATTGCAAATGAAGAGGGGGTTTAAATCCCCCCTGCTTCATTAGCATAAAAATGGCTGCTGCTTTTTTCCGGAATAAGGGATCTTTCGGAAAAGGCTTTATTTTCCGAAAGATCCACGTCTAGACTGGTGCTTTTTTCCGGCAAAGCTCCAAGCCAGAAAAAAGCGGCAGCCATTTTTATGCTAATGAAGCAGGGGGGATTTAAATTCCCGCTTCATTTGCAATTGTGATATGTCTAATTTACATCCCTTTTACGGAAAAGGGATGCAGTCTAGACACAGCCCATGTGTATAGTATGTATAGATTATTAGGAATTTCCACCGTCAGTATGGGAGACTCTCAGAACCTCTATATGAGTACCTGAAAGGAGGAGGGAGAACAAGTGTTCTCCTTGGTCTCTAAGAATGGGACAAGAATGGCAATGGGCTTAAATTGCAGCAAGGGAGGTTTAGGTTGGACATTAGGCAAAACTTCGTACTGGTCAGGGTGGTTAAACAGTGGAATAAATTACCTAGGGGGGTTGTGGAATCTCCATCACTGGAGATATTTAAGAGCAGGTTGGACTGACATCTATCGGGGTGATCTAGACGGTGCTTGGTCTTGCCGTGAGGGCAGGGGACTGGACTTGATGACCTCTCGAGGTCCTTTTCAGTTCTTGTGTTCTATGCCTGTATCCCCAACTTCCTTCTAGAAAAGTGTAATGGAAATCAAAAGGGTGCAACAGGAATATAAACGATTTCTTTAAAAATCATTCTGAAATGCAATAGGGAGAGATGATCAGTTGGTGTAAACTGTCACAGTTCCATTCAATTCAATAAAGTTATGCCAATTCAGACCAGCTGATGATCCCTTTCATAGACTTGAATTAGGAAAGAGATCTTTTCTATAGGGCTTTTTAAATAAAACCATCTGATAGCCAGAGGTAGCAAGGGATGGATGAGATTCTATAGGATGGTTTTTAAAATACAATAGAACGTGCCCCCATTCATAATTACATTTCCAAGGACTTTACCATGCAGTTTAGCAGAGTCAAGTGACATGTACATGTAAGTATCCATGAATAAGCGTAGTTTCCACAGTTAATAGGATATAAGTGCATATATCATACAAAGTGTAGCAGATTGAAGGAAAAAGGGGGAAAAAAGTTTTGCCAGCTATTGGAAGGAGGGATGGGTGGGAAGTCTCTAATGAGTGAGTTTCCTCCTAGTGGAGTAATCTCCCCTGGGAAATTGTTGAGACTCTTTCACGAGACGCACTCAAGAGAAAATTGGATTTAAAGGTGAGCTGTAAAGGTTTTGCTGAAAATTTAAAATTCACTCGGAAGATCCCAAGAGAGGAAACCAGTCCGTCGCCGCTGTTTAAATATGCGATTAATGCTGGATTTTAGCAAATCTGAGACAGTCCCCAGCTTTTTAAGCTCCTGAAGCATTTCATCGGCAGCTGTCTTGTTCCCTCCGCTGGAGGGAGGGACATTTTACAGCCACCAGAACGGAAGCATGCAAAAGCCCCCTCGGGGTTTAAACCCCCATAAGGTTTGACCCAAAGGACAAAAGAAAATTGAGACACTTTTCATGCTTCAGATCTGCTCTTGGCTTCTTGGACGAAACTCGAATCAGGGTTCAAATGGGATTAAAGTGGAGCATGGGCCTTAGACAAGGCCATCAACTCAGAAGGGGATTTCATCCAGCTCAAAGTTTACCTCAGTGTGACATCACATCGGTCATTAACCATAACCACTCGAAGAAGAGGGCGGCCAAAGTTAGCCCCTGGAACAACCTGCTCCAATAGTTGATCAGTTCAGCCTGGGCTACAAACACCCGAATGCCTAGAACAGTATTTCTCCACATTTTTTTATAAAGTACCCTCTTTTAAAGAAAAGTATTCCCAGTACCTACAGGTTTCAGACACATCGTTTTTTTTTCTACCATTGCAACACATTTGTTTAAACAACTTAACGGTGGTCGGGTGGGTGATGAAATTTTTGGGTGTAAAAAATATAAAAATAATAAAGCGCTGTAAAACTTAAAATAAAAATTCAGTTTTCTCCAAATTTCAGTTGTATTGACATAGCCCCCAGACTTCTCTCTAGTACCCCTAAGGGTACTTGTACCACTGGTTGAGAAACACTGGCCTAGAACATCAGCCCGGACCTACCTGGTGTGGCTCGTCTCACACAAAGCTGGCCTATATAAAACTGTCCCATATTCACTGTGGAAAGGCCTCGGACATGCTGCTGACCAAATTCCATAAGAACAGTGACCTGCCTTTGTGTGCAGACCTCTTCAGCCACCCGCCAGCTCGCCTGTATCCTACATGCCTTTTGTGGTCATTTAGGCCACCACAAAACGTGGCGGTGGAATCCGTATTCTGTATTGTGACTCGCCAGAGTCATTCCATCCATGTCACTGTTTTACAGCTTGACTGAGCTGCGAATTGCTGGGCGGACTCGCCACCCCGATCCACAGACGCGGTGATGGGAGGTCAGAATAGTAAAGCACAAGTCTATTTCCGGGGCTCCATTAAAGCACTGGAATTCTGATGCCCCCTCTTTGTGCGGTAGTGGAAAAGAGAAAACAGCAGCATGTTGAATTCACGAGTGCAGGAAGCAGAGTGGGAGGGCAGAAATGTAGCATGTGCACACAAGTAAACATGCACATGTCCGCATATTGCATGCGTGCACAAATGAACATGCCGACATGCATGCACATGAATAGGTGAACACACATTCATTTGAAACATAAACAAGCACACACACACACTTGTTATGATTGTAAGAGTGAATCCCACTCCTTCCCCCATGCCCAATCATTTATAAGCCTGGCCCAAATTCTCAGAAGTGTTTAGGAGTCTAGGTGTCTCTGGTCATGTCTACACTACACAGAAGACCTGCGCTGTTGCAGTTGAACTTCCGGGTTTGATTTAGCAGGTCTAGTATAGACCTGCTTAATCAAACTCAGAGGGCACACCCATCAGAGCCTGTACTCCTGATCCTCACAAGGAGTAAAGGAAGCCAATGGAAACATGTGCTCCTGTTAGCCTCCCACTGGGTGGATGGCATGGAAATGAAATTTAAGATATGTTGACTCCAGCTACATAATTTATGTATCTTACTTTGGCCTTCCACTGTAGTATAGACCAGGCCTCTGAGTTTGTCTGGGTTTTTTCCCCAAAATGTTCCCAGTGGAAACCACAGAGTAGATCCTCATCTTAAGGTAGCTATATTACCTTACACCTACCTGAGGATCTAATTCCATAAAATCAGACCATGATTACTAGACATTTATCTGACATAAGCCCCAAACATAGTTGAGACACACTGAAAACTTGTCTAACCTTTTTAGCTAGCCTGGAATATGAATCAGGTTAGTGACAAATCCCCAAAGCAAACCACACCAGTATACTACTGCTAACGGAAGTTACTCCTGATTTATAATAGTGTACATTAACAGGGAATCAGTCTTGTGGATTATTAAATTGAGCATATTTTTGTCCCATCTATACTGTTAGAAAGTTTGTTCAGAAGAAATAGCAATAGAACCAACACAAGAACTAGGGGTCATCAAATGAAATTAATAAATAGTAGATTTAAAACAAACAAAAGGAAGTACTTCTTCACACAATGCATAGTCAACCCATGGAACTACTTGCTGGAGGATGTTGTAAAGGTCGAGAATATAACAGTGTTCAAGAAAGAGCTAGATAAAGTCATGGAGGAGCTATATCAATGGCTATTAGCCATGATGGGGAGAAATGGTGTCCCTAGCCTCTCTTTGTCAGAAGCTGGAAATGGGTGACAGGGACAGGATCACTTGATGATTCCCTGTTCTGTTCATTCCCTCTGGAGAGTTGATATTGGCCACTGTTGGAAGGATACTGGGCTAGACAGACCTTTGGTCTGACCTAGTCTAGCCATTCTTATGTTATAGAAGAAAAAAATATGAACAAAAATGGTCAAGGAAAGACAAAAAAATATATATGAAGGTTGGCCTTACAGTTTTACTACTAGCATGAGACTCATGAGATCAAAGTTCCTTGTTTCTGCTACAAAATTCCTGTGTGAACTCAGACAAGAGTTCATGTAATTTCTCTGGTCTCTCAATTCCCCAATTGTAAGAGGGGTATTCCTTCCTTCAGCCCATCTCCCTTTTGTCTGTCTTTCCTATGCTCTTCATGGCAGAGTGTCCCTGGCTCTGTGTAAGTACAGCTCCTAGTACAATGAAGTCTCAGTCTTTGTGGGGACGTCAAGGTGTTATTGTCATACAAATAATAAGAAACTTGACATTTATCGGGGGGGGGGGGGGGAGGAGTTGCTCTCCAATATCTTTCATAAATGAATAACCAGAACTCAAGATAAGTTGAGAAGTGCTACACAAACACACACAACAAAACTAATCTTGGCAAATTAGATGATAAACTGTAATGTTCACTATATATTTTAGATGCCATTTTAGATCATTCTGATGAAGAACAACATTTTTTTTTAGCCAGATACATTTGCTAGGATTTCCCAGTATGAAAGCTCTGATTGAAACCATCACAAAGTCAGAATGCAAGAAGTAGATAACTTTGATCAGAATGTTATTGATTTTCTGAAGCTTGTCTTGATTCAAGTACCTATGTTACAGGGCTAACTTTTTGAAGCATTTATGCCAAGCAGTTTTCAATTACATCTGAGCCAAACCCTGCAGAATATGTGATGTTGTTGATACCGGAAGATCTCATTAGCAATCAAAGAATATTTCCTATAATTGAATAGCTCCTCAATTAATACGTGGGAGAGCCAGCAAACACAAGCAGTCCCATAGCAGGAGGCATTTGAATGATCAATGAGCCAATTAGCATAATTCTACTCCAAAAAAATGAGGCTATAACATGATAAAATATGCTAAACTGGAAGAGGTAAATACAGCCGTTCCCCGACTTACGACCATCTCAACTTACGACCATCTGTGCTTACGACCAACCTTGCAGCAGCACGTTGTGTTTGCGTGTCTGCGGTCAGGCAGCGTTTTTATGTTTCATTCCCTCACAGTATTTTCAGTGTTTGCTTATGGCCATCATGTCAAGTTAAAAAAAAAAGGGCTAGTGATAAGGGTGAAAAGGGTGGTGAGAAAAGAAAAACTATTGATTTGGAACAGAAAATAGCGATAGTGAGACAATATGAAAGTGATCAAACAGTGTCCTTCATGTCACGTAAGCTAGGGCTAACAAAATCCACTATCAGCACCATTATAAAGGATAGCGGTCGCATTCATGAAGCAATGAAAGGGTCTGCTCCTATGAAATCAAAAATTCTAACGAAGCAAAGAGCAGGCCCCATCCTGGAAATGGAAGAACTCGTAGTGCTTTGAATGGAAGACCAAACTGAAAAACGCACTCCATTAAGTCTCATGACGATACAAGCTGAGGCTCGTAGTCTTTTTGAAGACTTAAAGAAAAAGGAGGGGTATGACTATGACCAAACTTTCACTGCCAGTCACAGTTGGTTCAACCATTTCAAGATGCGTGCAAACCTTCATAATGTGAAATTAAGTGGGGAGGCAGCCAGTGCTGATTCGAAAGCAGCAGAACCTTTCATAGAAGAATTGGATACGCTGATAAAAGAAGGAAATTATTTTCCAGAACAGATCTTTAATGTTGATGAGACATTTGGAAGAAAATGCCCGAACATACCTACATACATAAAGAAGCAAAAACTATGCCTGGTTATAAGGCTTTCAAAGATCGTCTGACAGTCTTGTTAGGAGGCAATGTTTCTGGGTATAAATTGAAACTCCTCTTGATTTATCACTCTGAAAACTCTAGAGCCTTCAAGAATATCAGCAAGGCTACTTTACCAGTCCATTATCGTGCTAATAAGAAAGCCTGGATGACGCTTGCACTTTTCGAAGATTGGTTCATGAAATGCTTCATCCCTGAAGTCAAGTCATATTTTCTGGAGAAAGAATTCCTTTCCAAATTTTGCTTATTTTGGATAATGCTCCAGGTCACCCTCAATACCTAAATGACTTACATTCCGACGTGAAAGTGGTGTTTCTGCCTCCCAACACCACATCTCTTCTCCAACCCATGGACCAGGGGGCCATAGCTGCTTTCAAAGCATATTATCTTCGCAACACATTTGCAAAGGCAGTAGCTGCCACAGAATGCAAAAACGGCAAAACATTACGTGAATTTTGGAAGGACTACAACATTCTGCATTGCGTAAGGAACATTGCTGCAGGGTGGAAAGTCGTCATTCCACAATGTCTGAATGGCACATGGAAGAAAAATCCTAAAAAGATTTGTGAACTGTTTCAAAGGCTTTGAAAAAGAAAAGGCACTGGGAGACATTTTCTAATAACATTGTACAGCTGGCGAAAGAAGTGGATCTGGAAATGGATAATGAAGACCTACACCAACTGGTTGAGGATGTTGGGGAGGAGCTGAGCAATGAAGATTGAATGCAGCTTGAGGCAGAGAGGGTAGCAGAGGAAGAGAGACAAGCAGCCCGAGAAGAAGAAGCAGCCCCCAAAAACTTTGTGAGGAAAGAAATGGCTGCAGCTTACAGCAAAATAAATGAAGGAATTCAAATGTTTGAAAAAATTGACCCTAATGTTGAGAGATTCTCAAAGGTGGATCGTTTAATTCAGGATGCCCTGGCTTGCTATAAGAAAATTTATAACGGGAAGAAAAAACAAATTGTCCATTCCAAAATGGATTTTTTTTTAAAGAAAGTCCCCAGCAGTGCTGCCTCCCATACTAAACCAATGCCTTCTACAACCAAAGGAACTGCTGAAATAGAATCTGTTGATGATGTTCTTACTGTAGTTTTTTACTCCTCCGATTCCTCATCCAATTAATTCAATTGACATTACTATATTTAAATTACTGCATTGTGTTTTGTATTTCATGTTCGTGTTTGTTAAATAACGTTTGTGGTTGCTGCAGTAGTGTTGTTTTTTTCGTGTGTTTCTATTTTTCGTTGTTGATTGCTGTGTCGCTGGTGCTTGGTTATGCTTCGAGTGCTTCGTATGAGGTATTTCCAACTTACGAACAAATTGAGTCACGACCAGCTATTCGGAATGTAACCTGTTTGTAAGTCGGGGAACGCCTGTAGTAGCTCTGTCACAAATAGGTGTGAAACATTTAACACTTAAAAAAAACGGTACCTTTCAATAAATAATTTGTACTTTCAATATAGCCAAAATGCAATCATGGATATAAATAAACAAAAAACAACAAATGGTCTGGTAGCACTTTATAGACTGACAAAGTATGTATATGGTATTGTTAGTCTATAAAGTGCTACCAGACCATTTGTTGTTTTTTTAAGTTTATCCTGTACAGACTAACTCAGCTATCCCCTGAAGCTTCCATAAATAAACTAGGCCAGATAGTGGTTCCTATTTGCGGTACAGTAGCACCTAGAGGATCTGTTTTGTTGGACACTCTACACACATAGTAAGAGACAGCCTCTGCCATGAAAAGTTTCAGTCTCAATGGACAACAGACAGGAGGGGAACCAAAGGAACAGAGAGAGAAAGTGACTTGTCTAACCTCACACAGCTGGTCAGAAATAGAATGTGATTTTCTCAGCCTCTTTCCAGTTGCCGATCCCCTGATCTGCATGGAATCACCTTTGCTTTCCACACCGCTCTGATGACTGATGCTCCGTGAAGTCCTGGCCCAGAGAATTTCCACTGAAATCAGTGGTGTTTCTGAGGTGCAAGTATCTCATGAATGCAAGGAGAACCTGGATGCACGTCACGGGTCTTTGGGGACAAAGACAAACTATTCACTATTTGGAGAAATATGTCTGTGAGGGGAAAGCAAAATGTCAGTGTTCATCAGCTGAAGCTAAATAGGCATGTTGTTTTCATGAGGGGTGTGAAATTGGGTAATTCTGATTGCAAATAAGAATCTTTTTCTTCTTGGAAAACAGGTTTAAGTTTGTACAAGGTAATGAAGCAGGGGGACTAAAGATCAGTGATGGAACAAATTGCATTAAGTGAAATCAGGTGGCTGGCTATTCTGATTTCTATGGTTGGAAAAGCGCTCTACCACCCGCTCTCCACGGCTGTGGGATTGTTATTATGTTTTTCATCCGATGAAAAGACAAAAATTAAGTGATTAAGGGGGGAAAAAATTACAATCAACCGCCATTCATCTGCCACCCAGAAACTGAGACGGCGGCATCCCAAGTTTTGCTAAACCCCTTTCAATAAACCACATGGAAACTGAAACAGGAAGGATGTTGCTATGTAACTTACATTTTAAAAATGTACTCGGCACAATGACCTTCGCCTCTGGAGATTATGTGCAAACCATTTATATGCACAGCTGTACAAATTGCCAGAGTTTAATGTTAAATTCCATGGAAAATCATCTTTGCTGCTCTGCATTTGAGGGAAGGACAAGGTTTAAATATTTAATCGGTTTCCTTACTGTGTGAGCACATTCAATATTACATTAGTGGCTCCGCCAGCTCTGAGACCTCTTCCAACAGCCTGTTTTTCACCGTCTGACAGGCTTACCTATAACTACAGTGTGAATGATAGAAGTTCATCAAATCACAGACAACAGAGGCAGGAAGGGCAGCTGAGGTGGCCCAGTCTGTTGCCTCCCACCACCTGTGTTCTGCGGGATTACATACAACTTCACACCTTCCCGCTAATATCTAACCCAGCCTTTTGCTGAATCTCTGCCGAGAAAGGGAATTCAACCACCTCCATCCAAAGTCTACTCTGCTGCCCTTTTGAGCCCAGTGGCTGAAACTGACCGCACGTTTGGTGGCTCACACAAAGGCTTATGTACCCTCAATGCATTATTTATGTATTTATTCGTATTACGGTAACAACTAGAGGCCCCAGACAAGAATAGGGCTGACCGCTGTACATGTACATTGTGAAAGAATCTTACCCTCAAGGATTAATAGGGAGAGATCTGGGAATTTACAAGGCCAGGGTGTCTGGAAGGGGTTCCCTAGGGAGGGGGTGGATTCTCCACCCCTAGAGACTCTTAAGTCCTGGCTTGACAAAGCCCTGGCTGGGATGATTGAGTTGGGATTGGTCCTGTCTTGGGCAGGGGGTTGGACTCGATGACTCCTGAGGTCTCTTCCAACCCTACGATTCTAATTAGTTCAGTTCATTAAATCCCGCCCTGGTAGTCACACACAAGAGCTCTTCATAGCCCTTGGAAAGAAAGACATCCCGATATTGTAATGTGGTGCAATAGTCTAGACAAATGTCCCAGGTAGCAAATGGACAGATAACCCCCTTGATGGCAGGAGCTGAGATGTCACGTCATCCCACAAAGAGTTCTTTTGCAAGAGGAGCCAAACACCGTAAATGAAGCCCAGAACACATGCCACTATAGCTGTGATTGGATCCTTCCTTCTCACAAACTGAGGCTCTTACCTCACTTCCAAACTAAGAACATGAAAAAGAATTCTATCGATTTCAATGGGCGTGTGATGGAACCTGGCACAGCTCAGGTTCTGGTCAGTAAGCAGCTGTGCATATTTGCTTGTGGTAAGAGCACACACACACAAGTCCGATAGCCAGATCATGGTCTGTGTACACATGTGGAAATTGCCTGTGCAATTGCATATGCAATGTGTGTTTAAGTTCTATGCACCGCACAATTGTGCATGCATAATACTGAAACTCAATGCCTGGAAGTTTATCCCATTCTATGCATGACTGTGCATAAGTGAAGAATCTGAAAGCTGATGCTAAAAAATCCATTTCACAAGACTAGGCTCCTTTGTGCTATTTCGAAATATCCCTGGATGGGCTGAAAATATCACTAGGATAGCTGTTCTTGCAGTATACTGGCACACATCATCCCTGCCCAGATCAGGACTTGGAAGTGCAAAAGATAGAAAAAGCTAATAACTGAGTATTTTTGAACCTCAGGCCATTTTTTGTTTTTCATTGTGTGTGAAAATTTAAGGAAGAGTTTTTCCTAACTAATAGCAGTATCTCGAGATCCCTCTTAATAATCCTTAGCTCTTATGTAGTGCTTTTTTATCCATAGATCTCAAATTTTACAAAGAAATTAAGTATTGTTAACCCTATTTTACAGATAGAAAGACTAAGGCACAGAGTGGTGAAATGGCAGAGATGAGAGCAAAAGCGGCGTCATCTGACTCCACATTCAGTTTCCTTTCTGCTGGGACATAGCACCTTCCAAGCCAACATCGTGTGGAGGGAGGAGCTAACACGGTTTCAGATCCCTTCATTCTAACTAGGGAGTTCTCTTCTGAAACGATGATTCCGAACTCCAGCTGGCAGCAGTGTAAGGGGAGTTTCTGAGCTAGAGTCCCAATCCCCACTCCTAGCAAAACAATTAATCAGAACATAAGAACAGCCAGACTGGGTTAGAGCAAAGGTCCATCAAGCCCAGTATCTTGTCATCTAACAGTGGCCAATGCCAGGTGCCCCAAAGGGAGTAAACAGAATTGGTAATCCTCAAGTGATCCCTCTCATCTCACTCATTTCTAGTCTCTGACAAACAGAGGCTAGAGCCACCCCCCCTACCCATCCTGGCAAATAAGAATTGATGGACCTAACCTCCATGAATTTATCTAGTTCTTTTTTGAACCCTGTTAAAGTCCTGGTCTTCACAACATCCTCTGGCAAGGAGTTCCACAGGTAGACTGTGTGCTGCATGAAAAAAAAATCCCTTTGTTTGTTGTAAGCCTGCTACCTATTAATTTAATTTGGTGACCCCTAGTTCTTATACTATGGGGTTGGCAGACTGAAGATGTAGATGATATAGCAAAATATTATCTCTCTGTCTTGGCGGCCCATCCTGAGTGCACTAATGAAATGAAATGCCCCGCCATTTTGATGTCTGGGCTCTCGACTTTGTGGGAACCTTATCAACAGCCTTTAGAGGGCACTTACAACATAAGCATTTCTTGCTGCAAAAGTTTACAGGGAGCTAGACATGCAGATGTTTAATTTCCTTCCCCCTGAGGGTTTTCACGAATATGTTGAGTATGCCACTTCATTGTTCTCCACAATATCAAGAGAACATTGAGGTTCAACAAGGACAAGTGTAGAGTCCTGCACTTGGGAAGGAAGAATCCCAAGCATTGTTACAGGCTGGGGACTGACTGTCTAAGTAGCAGTTCTGCAGAAAAGGACCTGGGGATTACAGTGGATGAGAAGCTGGATATGAGTCAACAGGGTGCCCTTGTAGCCAAGAAGGCGAATGGAATATTAGGTTGCATTGCCAACAGACCCAGAGAAGTGATTGTTCCCCTTTATTTGGCACTGGTGAGGCCACATCTGGAGAACTGCATCCAGTTCTGAGGCAGAAAGGATGTGGACACATTGGAGAAGGTCCAGCGGAGGGCAACCAAAATGATTAGGGGGTTGGAGCATATGATCTATGAGTAGAGGCTGAGGGATTTGGGCTTATATAGTTTGCAGAAGAGAAGAGTGAGGGGGGATTTGATAGCAGCCTTCAACTTCCTGAAGGGAGGTTCCAAAGAGGATGGAGAGAGACTGTTCACAGTACTGACGGATGGCAGAACAAGGAGCAATGGTCTCAAGTGACAGTGGGAGAGGTCTAGGTTGGATATTAGGAAAAACTATTTCACTAGGAGGGCAGTGAAGCACTGGGATGGGCTTCCTAGGGAGGTGGTGGAATCTCCATCTCTAGAGGTTTTGACAAAGCCCTGGCTGGGTTGATTTAGTTGGGATTGGTGCTGCTTTGGACAGGGGGCTGGACACAATGACTCCTGAGGTCTCTTCCAGCCCTATGATTCTATGATTCTAAGAGAAGCCCATGGTCTCTGAGGTTCAGAAATAGTTTGTGGAACTGCTGTATTCAATACAACTTTTACTAATTAACCAGCGATGAAGTACACACTTTTTCATGGCACTGCTTACGATCCTCTTGACATGTGTTCCTGGTGCTCCACCCCTAACGCTGGCTCACTTCCTATAAAGAGATGTCCTCTTACATAATGCTGGTCAGAAAATGGAATTTCCATTCCTCAGATTCCACTGATCAGAATTTAGCGACCACAGGAAATGCTGACATTTTCAACTTTGTACTTGACTCAAGTTACAACAAAAAGTCAAAATTTCCTGTGGTCACTAAATTCTGATCAATCTTGATTTGGAATTCTCAAAACATTCTGGTTTGACGTCTCAAATAGCATGGCCTAAATACAATTGATCAAACCAGGAAAGTCAATACAAAAGTTTACCTTATCAGAATGAAGCATTTCAACATTATCAAAATGCAATGAGAAAGCAGAAATGATTCAGTTTGACATTTATTTTCCCATCCAAAAATGTCAGAATCAACATGTTCCCATGACATGTTTAGGTTTTTTTAAATGCCTAGTTCTACTGTGTCTAAACTAAACAGACACACAGTGGACTCTGCAGTTGAAGAATGGAACAACCAGTATGAGAGGTAGTAGTCAGAACTGAGATTTTTCAACTTACTTACTCGTAGGCCTAATTAGGTGCTAAATGAGGACTGTCCAAGAATACCATAGATGGAGTTCTCTCCTTTCGTCATGAGAGTACATTTTGAGGGTTCCTCCTACTCAGCAGAAAAAGTACCTTTCATTGCTGTTCTTACCCATCTTGCAATTGGGGGAAGATTGTGCTAGGTCAGCTCTTCTTTTAGGAAAAGGCCAGAGGCTATAGGAAGTGGTGTTATTGACCTTTTCCCAAGTATGCTCGTAGAACTGGACACATCATAACACCGAGAGCAGCAACTCTGGACTCTGATCCTGTCCAAGTGTGATCATTAAATATCTCATGGCGCTAACAGCGTAAATCAAGGTATGCATCTCACAGCCCTCGCAAATTTCAGTTTGGCTTTTTATATTCGATGTCTGTAAAATTCACCGATGCAATTCCAGATAAAATTATCTTATCTTTCTTCAGCTGTTATGTAGCAGGGCCGAATGCTGATAGGCCATTATGATCATCTACTACACAACTACTACACTTCAGTATGGTTAATGAAGTAATGCAAAGTTTGTAAAAATCTTTGGAAATCTTCAATCTTCTTTTCTCTATTTTTAATAGAGCTGCTTATGAGGTGTTTTCCCTCCCCCGAAACACCTAGGATGGGCATGACATTTTTTTTTTCATTTTCACTAACATTTTTGGTGAGTTTCATTGAAAAACTCAATACATTTAATAGAACATTGACATTTCCTGGAGAGATTTCTATGATGATGAAAATCCATTTCTCATCTAAAATTATTTTTAAAATATTTTTGACAAGTTCTAGTGATAAAGATAAGATCCTCCTCTGGTGTAAATCTCCATACCTCTGCAATTGTCCTGGGAGAGAAAATTGCATATGTCCTTCAAAATCAGTCATAGGGTAATAAATAGTAACTTCTGCTGGCACTTTGCACAGATATGAAGTTCAGTAGACCTATGTTGATTTACATCAATTAAAGACCTGACTTCAGATATTCTTTATTGAACAACTGAATTGTACCAACAAGGAAAGTCCCATAGAACCTAAAACATTTTATTACGATGGACTAGTCTGAAAAAATAAATATAAAAACAACCATGATTTAATCGCACAAGTAAATATTTGTTTTTAATGTGCATACCCAGAAAAGCAGAATATGTGAAACAAATAATTCAGGACTGTAGGCATAATGATAAAAGAATTTTTATAGAAAAAGATGGATATTTATTATTGATGCTCGAGGATACTATGTTATCTGAGAGGTATACGCTTCTTTTCCCTTTTCATGCAATGGAGATATATATTACTTATTTATTCCAAGCTGTTTGACACACGAATCATTCACTGGGAAGCTATTAAAATGCTTTGACATCACAAAGTCCAACCATGTGGCAGAAGGGAATTGGGGGCTTTTACCCAAACACTGGTAGAAGCATGTGGAGATGTAAATATTAGGAGACTTGCTCATATTTTTCAAGTAATGAGGAAGGGCTATTGTAACTCACCACTTACAATCATAGAACACTAGAACTGGAAGGGATCTTGAGAGGTCATCGAGTCCAGTCCCGTCCTCACGGCAGGACCCGGTACCATCTAGACCATCCCTGATAGATGCCTATCTAACCTGCTCATATATATGAAAAAAATGTAAAATGTAAAATGTTGAAAAGAGAATAAATTAGAAGTGTAAAGGGCAATTTAAAAAGTTCATAAGAGTTTGTCTACACTGGGAAATGTAGAAAATTTATCTTAGGCCTTGTCTATACTTACTGGAGGATCAATGCTCCAGCAATCAATATTTCGGGGTTCGATTTAGCAGGTCTAGTAAAGACCTGATAAATCAAATGCCTAGGGTGTTCCCATAATCCACAGTACTCTTTGCGAGGAGTAAGGGAAATCGATGGGAGCATTCCTCTCATTGACCTCCCATTGTAGGGCTGCCCCTGAAAATCGATGTAAGGTACATTGACTGCAACTACACAATTGTCATAGCAGGAATTGTGTATCTTACATCAATTTTCTCTGACAATGTAGACCTGGCCTAATTACTAATAGTGTAAATTTAAAGTGGATTAGTTAAACCCCATTAAATCCCTGTGTGGACACACTAATTCAGAATTAAAGTGCTGTTAATTCAGTTTACCTTAATTGACTTTGGAAATTAATTAAAGTAATCCAAATTAAGGGCACTTTAATTCCAAATTAGTGTGTTCACATATGGATTTAATATTCCAGTGTTTAACCACTTTGACAGATAGGAAGTTTTTCCAAATGTACAATCTCAATCTCCTTTGCTGAAATTTAAGCCTATTGCTTTTCATCCTATCGTTGTGATCAATGACGACAATTTTTTTCCCTCCTCTTTGTAACACAACATCCTTTTAGGTACTTGATAGCTGCTATCACATCCTCAGTACCTTGGATAAAGATATTTCCCCAAATCAGGGTGGGAGCTCATTGGGAATTTTTCAATGCAATATTTTGGTACTGGAAAATTACAGTTCATCCAAAAGGAAGCTTCTTGAGAGAACACATTGATTTTGAGAAACTTCAAATGGGATTTAAGCACTTCAAAGTCTAAATCCCATCCCTTTTGAAAAGGACCAGTAGCCATTGCAACTCTGGGTTATATTATGGTACCCTCACTGCGGATTGTCCCTTACTCCAGATATAATCATCTCCTCTTCAGTCTTCAATAGGACTTGGTGTAAAGTCTGATTCCATTTGAACAAGAATATCACCGTCTGTTCTATTTGATTAATCACTCAGGAATCAATTACACCACTTGCCCCATCAGGCCCAACTCAACATGTGTAAGGATGACAGAACCAGGACTGGAGGAGTTGTTGTATTCTAAACACTTCACAAAAGTTGCCTAATGAGGGACACAGTCACTTCTAAGAGTTGTTCCTATCCTTATAGTAGTGCCCAGAGACATACTGTGATTTGAGAAGGTTTCTTTTCCGCTGTCTCCCATGAGACAGTATTGTCTAGAGTTTTCACAAGAGCTATTATCCTCTGTGCTGTTTAGCCCTTGGTGAAATCGGTGGGCATTGGTTATGCCACACCCGCAGGGGGAAGTGTTGGAAAGTTAGATTATGAAGAAGCTAACAACAGATGGGAAAATGTAGTCAGCCATTTACTATTGATCCAATTTTGCCCTCGATATTTCTAACCAAGGAAATTTCCAATGTGGAGAATCTTATATTGAGCTCTCCATCCACTTACTTAATCACATTTCTTTCTATAACCCATTTATATTGAAGACTCTGCCTCTATCGAACATAACTTAATGGCATTATATTCTGAGGCAAAAGCACAGCTGAAATATTAACTTTATTAGTTCCCTGACTCTACCTGTCAGGAGTTCTGGCTGCAGCCTGACAGAAGGTAGACACATATGGGCAAAAGAGGTTAAAAATAAACCAGGTTTGGAAGAAGTTACAGAAAGCAAAAATGTTCCCATAGGACAGATAAAACCAGATCTTGCTTGTCAGGGGAATGGCTGGTTTTATACAGGCTTCTCCAACACCATAGAAAGAAACAAACACACCCACTCAAACAAAGCACAGTACATGTGACCTGTAGATAGAAATTGCATTTCTAGACTGGAAAAGAGAGCAGAAAGGACCTTTCTTGCCCTTACTAAAAATATCTGGAGCTAATGTAATTTTTTGCAACCTTGTGACAAGCTGATCAAAAATGGTGTGTTTGTGAAATGATTATAAAAGGACCCGTGGGGTGCAAAGCAATCCTGCAGTGCCTGTGTCTAATCAAATTAATTTTCTGGCTATAAGGCATCCACCTTGTAGTCCAGACTCTTCCTGGTTTTACATCAACGTAACTATAGGAAAGTCACTAGAGTTACTCCTGATTTAAATGAGACTAGAATCATGTCCTCTTATTCTGTGAGCTTTCTCTTTTGCCATAATTGCTGACCTTCAAACTGACCTCTGCTTTACATCACCATTTGCAATACAAGAGAGATGCGTATTCAGTACCTATGTGTTAAACTGACCAGTGACCACAAGAGTAGGACGTGGCACTGTCCAAGGTCCTGAAAATCTTGATCATCTGAAATTCAGACATACTGGGACTCCTTAGGAAATAGATAAGGTTGCACGCTGGGTCAGAGAAATGCTTCTTTTGTAGCATGTACTAAAATCTATGAACAATACAACAATTTAAATAAAAAGAGCCATTGTAAACTCTGCTGTTTGTTTTGTCGAGAGAATTGGCTAGGTATCATCTGAAGTTTGCAGATGATACCAAGCAGGGAGGGGTTGCGACGGCTCTGGAGGACAGAGTCATAATTCAAAATTATCTGGACAAATTGGAGAAATGGTATGAGGTAAACAGGATGAAGTTTAATAAAGACAAATGTAAAGTGCTCCACTTAGGAAGGAACAATCAGTTTCACACACACAGAATGGGAAGTGACTGTCTAGGAAGGAGTACAGCAGAAAGGGATCTAGGGGTTATAGCGGACCACAACCTGAATATGACTCAGCAGTGTGATGCTGCTGCAAAAAAAGCAAACATGATTCTGGGATGCATTATCAGGTGTGTTGTGAGCAAGACATGAGAAGTCATTCTTCTGCTCTGCTCTGCTCTGCGCTGGTTAGGCCTCAGTTGGGGTATTGTTTCAGTTCCGGGAACCGCATTTCAAGAAAGATGTGGAGAAATTGGAGAGGGTCCAGAGAAGAGCAACAAGAATGATTAAAGGTCTACAGAACATGACCTATGAAGGAAGGCTGAAAGAACTGGGTTTGTTTAGTTTAGAAAAGAGAAGACTGAGGGGGACAAGATAGCCATTTTCAGGTATCTAAAAGGGTGTCATAAGGAGGAGGAAGAAAACTTGTTCACCTTGGCCTCTGAGGATAGAACAAGAAGCAATGGGCTTAAACTGCAGCAAGGGAGATTTAGTTTGGACATTAGGAAAAAGTTCCTAACTGTCAGGGTAGTTAAACACTGGAATAAATTGCCCAGGGAGGTTGTGGAATCCCCATCTCTGGAGATATTTAAGAGTAGGTTAGATAAATGTCTATCAGGGATGGTCTAGACAGTATTTGGTCCTGCCATGGGGGCAAGGGACTGGACTCGATGACCTCTCGAGGTCCCTTCCAGTCCTAGTATTCTATGATTCTGCCAGTATCCCACAAGGCCTGCCCTGATGGCTTGGCTCAGTGTTCTGTTATCTCTGCTGCCCTGCAGGCCTACACCCTTTCCCTTTTAAAGCTCCTGGAAGTGTCTGACAGCTGAGCGAGCTGCTCTTTTCGGGGAAAAAACAAGAGCAAATCATTGGATTACTCCTGTTCTGCCCTGCTAGGAGCCCAGTGGCAGGCAGGCTGCTGCTGCATAGGAAGGGCTGAAGAGGCTGCTTGAACATTTCTCAGCACGGAGAGCTCCCAGAGCTAAAAGAATCCCAAGAAGTGCAGGGATCAGCTCTGATATCCCACCGCACTGCATTATGGGATGCTTCCCCATAATACTTTTTACTGTTTGTCACCAGGGAACTAGCCATGTGTCCATGAACTGTCGACAGTGGGAGGCAGAAAAAACAGTTTGACCTGTTTGCACTTTGAGTGACATTTCGCATGTCGACAGCACTTTTGTTGCCAAACGTTCCCAGTGTTGCCAGAGCCCTTAGCCGCCCACCGGCAGCACTTTGGAAAAGCTGGCTTGCAATGAAATTCCAGAGATGTTCTCTTCCCCCGCTCCTCCCCTCCCTGTTAAATTACAATTCACGCTAATTCGTTTCATTGATATCCGTGCGCAATGCATTTTTCCACTCATTCTCTGAAAATGATTAAATGTGAGAGCTGAATTTTGAAACCCAACCAGGGGCTCTCAGGGCGGCCGTGTCTTTATTTGCCAGCAACGTTCCCACCGATTTCCAGCCGAGATCTGAGCAGCCAGATGTCTGAATCAAGCACTGGCTCTTCTCTCAAGCCATTCAGCAGTGAAGAGCCTCACAGGGACTTGGTGATCCCCCTTGAGTAATTCCTCCACTGCAAACCTTTCAAAAGGACGCCTGCGATGACACTGATGGGGGAGGGGGACAATCAACATGGCTTGACTAAAGTGAAGGAGAAAGAACTTCCACCATCTGAAAAGAGAGACACTCAAATACTAATTCAATAAGAGCTCACCATTGAAAACCATGAATAGCCCATGCAGATCCATTGAAACAGAGTCCCCAACTTCATGGCCTAGAGTCACACTCGTAGGGTGCAATGCAGCCCTGTGTGGTGGAGCAAGAGCAAAGCTACAAACCCTCTTTACATCCTCAAAATCAGGCTAATGGAGATGAAAGAGGCACCTAGAACTTGTGTCCACTCTCTGTCCATGGTTATCTTTCACCCATAAACACAGCTCCGGCTTTAAACCAACATTTTCTGAGAAAGTGCCCGCCTTTGGATTTCTAACATCAGTTCTATCATTTGTTCAGCCCTGTTGCAACTGGCTGAATCTTTTTAGATATTTTTAGGATTTTTATTTTTAGCAATATGCAATATTTGGATCCAGATTGGCCGGATCTCGAGCACTTCCCTGGTCCTTCTCATAGGACCAGAGAACAGCAGTACCCGAAGTCTGGAGATGAAAACAATTTGATGTTTATTGGGATTAGCTTTCAGAAATCATGGGTTCAGATGCCTTTTTATTGTCCCTAGTCAATTGTCCCTAATCAATATAGCAATATTCCTTAGCCAATCATTCTACAGAAAAAAACTTAAAAAACAACAAATATTCTAGTAGCACTTTAAAGACTAACAAAACATGTAGATGGGATCATGAGCTTCTGTGGGCACAACCCTTTTCTTCAGATGACTAGAGTTTTGGAAGTCCAGACATCTGAAGAAGTAGGTTGTGCCCATGAAACCTCATCATACCATCTACATGTTTTGTTAGTCTGTAAGGGTGTGTCTAGACTACAGGGTTTTGTCGACAAAAGTGGACTTTTGTCGACAAAACTATACCTGCGTCCACACTGCCTTTGAGTTATGTCGACATAATGTCGACAAAACTCAGCAGTTTTGTCGACGTATGTAAACCTCATTCTATGAGGAATAATACCTTTTATCGACAGAGTTCTGTCGATAGAAAGCATTATTGCATCTACACTGTCTTGTGCATCCACACTGTTATGTCGACAAAGCGGCTTGCTTTGTCGACAGAACTGGATGTAGTCTAGACGCTCTTTGTCAACAGAAGCTTTGTTGACAGTATCTGTCGACAAAACTTCTGTCGACAAAACCCTGTAGTCTAGACATACCCTAAGGCGCTACTAGAATATTTGTTAGTTTTTAAGTTTTTCCTGTTACAGACTAACCCCCCTAAAGCTATTCTACAGAAATTTAACTAACCAACCCTAGCACAGTGTAACATGATTATCTTACCAATTATAGCCCACCACCTTCATTGGTCCACACCCCACAAAATTAATTGTACAGGAGACAGAAACGACCAAAGAACCAGACAGATCCAGACAGATAAACAATAGAGAGCTGGGGAGCTGGCCCTGGCCAGACAAAAAGTTATCGGCCTACATTTCTAAGCTCTTCCCTTTATCGGTAGATAGCCCCAAATCGTTGGAATGTGCCTTGTTTCAATATGAATGCTTTGCACTGGTTTGAAATGTGCCAATGGCCTTAAGAACAAGGCCTCAGACAGAGAAAGTTTGTCCTTAAATAGGCCTTTACAAGCAGGCCTGAATATTTATGTCCTAACAAGGGAAAACATCAACTCCCACTAAGTTCAGTAAGAAAATGCAGTCCATGCCATATCCGAGACCAGCAGTAGATTTTGGAACAGAACTCAAGTCTCCAGGCATTTAGTCCTACTCCTTCGACATAACACTAGCAAAGGGACTGAAAGTTATTTTCCAGTGGAAGAGATCCCTGCAGACACTTTCCATTTTGAAAGGTCGAGTGGTATTGATGAACTGGTATAATTACTCCCCTCTTCCATGCAGGGAAGACGCCAGAGAAGTTACAAGACTTGACACAAGGTATATATGCTTCGCCTTGCAGCCAGCACACCGTCTAACTCCTCTGCTGTGGCGCAGAGGCAAGCTAATGAGAAAACTCCTGAGGTTTTTCTAAAAGTCACTGAAAGGAAATAGAGGACACACGTCAGGGCTGGATTATTTATTGGAAACAAATAGCTAAATGACCTTGGGCCGGAAGCCTGAGCCCCTCATCGGCCTAACGTCACATAGTATTACTTCTTGCCCAGACATGTGCTCACTGGGCATTTAAACACTGCCACATTAGCTTGCATTTGCTTTCGTCTTGTCTTTTCTCCTTTTTTTCCCCCTCATACCGGAGAAAGGGAATTGGAACTGGTTACTGTGTAGCTGTGGTGAAATCTACCAGGTGAACCAGAATGCGGAGAGGGTCCAGTGGAGGGCCATGAAAATGATAAGGGGGCTGGAGCATGTGACTTGCGAGGAGAGGCTGAGGGATTTGGCTGATTTAGCCTGCAGAAGAGAAGAGTGAGGGGGGGATTTGGTAGCAGCCTTCAACTCCCTGAAGAGGGGTCCAAAGAGGCTGGAGAGAGGCTGGTCTCAGTGGTGACAGAGGACAGATCGAGGAGCAATGGTCTCAAATTGCAGTGGGAGAGGTCTAGGTTGGAGAGTAGGAAAAATGATTTCCCTAGGAGGGTGGGGAAGCCCTGGGATGGATTCCCTAGGGAGGTGATGGAATCTCCATCCCTGGCTCGGACGATTGAGTTGCGATTGGTCCGGCTTGGGCAGGTGGCTGGACTCAATGACTCCTGAGGCCTCTTCCAACCCTGGGATTCTATGAAGCAAAAATGGGCCGCCACGCTGCCTAAAGAGAGTGTGAGGATTCAAGAGAGATTTCAGGCTCAGACAGCAAAGCAAGAGCCTGACAACCTTATGGCAAGGTCGGTCTGCAGGGATGCACTTCTGCCCGCCTGCCTGGTTTCCTCATGACTGGCAATGATGCGGCTCCTTCTCGGATAATTTGCACTGGCTCACCCCTGGCTTGGTGGCAGGCACTTGCTCGCGCTCTGATTCTGAACGGCCTTTTTCTGTATAAAAATGGTTGCTTCTGGGGAGGGGGGAGCATCGCTCTGATGACGTTAGCCCAGATACAAAAGAGATTATCGAGAGTGAAACGGAGACGGGGACCTGCTGCGGGGCCGTGACTCGGACATGCTCGGTGAGTACATTCAACAAGAGGGGATGCCGTAAACAGGCAATTAACATTCCTTTTAGCAAATCTGCACCTGCGAGCAGAAATGAGCAAAGAAAAACCATAACACAGGAAACCAGAAGCTCTTAAAGGAGGCCAGACACAAAACGGACCCATCACCATCTCCTGGTCCTGCCTTTATCAAATTCCTAGCTGCATGTCACCAGTCAACAGGGTTATTACTTACGAAGGGCTGCACCTGTGTGTGATGGTTTGCAACAGAAAGAGTAAAATAAAAAGTGTGGAATAAAACTCTGCTCTCCACATGCTGCATCTTCATTTAACTCTTCTGATTCTCTCAGACTTTTCCCCCTGGAGTGCTTCATTAAATAAATACCCTGATGAAATTAGTACAGTTAAGACATAGCAGCTGCTCTGTCTGGTAGTATTTCAGAGGCTGATTTTAAGACTGGCTGAACACACACAAATCCCATTAACCTCACCTACAGTTGTGGGTACTTGGCCTTTCTGGGGAAAAAAAACCCAAACAGGCCCTTGCTTGCGAGCACTATGTAGCGAAAAGTACATAGCCTAAAAGGAAGCAGGTGGACTTTGTGCATAGACACCAAATGAATGGCTTGTCTACACTGCCATTTACAGAGTTTGTAAAAACTTACAGAGTTGGGTTTTTTACAGTGGCAGCACTTTAATGTCAGCTGTGTAGACATACCCTTGGAGGGCTGGGCTTCGCTACAGGGAAGATTGACACTGCCATGATCAATGTTCCGGAGTTTGATTTAGCAGATCTAGTAGAGACCTACTAAATCAAACTCAGAGGGTGCTTCCATCGGGGCAGGTATTCCTTTTCCTATGAGGAGTAAGAGAAGCTGATGGGAGCATTTGCTCCCAATGACCTCCCACTGTGGGGACAAACTTGAATGAAGGTACACTGACTACAGCTATCTAATTTACATAGCTGGAATTGCATATCTTAATTCGACCTTCCCCTGTGGTGTAGACCTGAGCTCACTTAGAAGACCAGGGATCTATTCTTAGTTCTATTGCTGAGTGCCTATGGGCAAGACACTTCTCCAGTTGGTTCTTCAGTTTCCTCATCTATACCATGGGGAGAGCGATACCTCCTTTGGAAAGTGCTTTGAGACCTACTGAGGAAGAACACTATCATAAACACTAAGCATCATTATTTACTATGCCAGTGGGAAAACTCCTGTTGACTCAAGTTTTCAATCATGTCCTAATTTAAAACAAAGAAAATACCAGTATAAATTTGGAGAGAGGTCTCCACGGTCTCAAACTCCAAGCCTCCGGGCTTCTGGTCAGCACTGCTCCTGGTTTTGTTGCAAGGATCCCTCGTAGTAAATCAATAAAGGAATAAAAGCAGGCAGTCGGGAACTAGCAAGTCTGGCCAAAGAACTGTGTTCAAACAGGTTGTGTCTCAAAGTTGGCCAAAAGGCCTTAACATGAATCTGCTGCTTCTCTTTTGGCCTCTCACTCAGACAAAAGGATACAAATTAAATGACTTGCAGCAAGTCTGGCTGGTTTTCCCCCCACTCACCGACTGCCTCAGTCCAATTTTTTTGAGCTTGACGTACCAACTTCTCAATGCCAGCTGAATTGGAGAGCTTCTTGTGTCCCAACAATAGCATTAGATTGATTTTCTGATTGCACAACCAAAGTAGTGAGGGGGAAGCATTGATTTGATTTGTCCTGAAGCTTCTGGAAAGGCCTGGAATCTAAGAGCCTGCTCTTTTTATTTATTTACTTGGCCTGCTCCTCTGGAATAAAAAGTGGTGTGGACCGCCAGCTGATGCAATCAAAGTCCCTATTGCTTAGAGGCCTGTTGCAATGCTTAAGCTAATCAGCTGTGTCAAAGAAAAACATGTTTCATTAGCTCCCCAGGCCCTTGTGAGAAAACAAATTTGCACAACCAGAAAGTGGCAGCAAAAATGACCAAGAAAAGGAAAGAGAGAGACGAAGGCCATTTGGAAAAACGAAAGTATCAATTTAGGTGCTGGTCAGTGTTCCCTGTAAGCCATGTGTTTGTGTGGCTATTCAGGAGAGATTCAAATGCCACCCATCTGATTGGCAGAGTGCTCCCTGCTCAGGTTTTTGTTTCTAGTGGTGGTACACATTCACACTTGCTTGGGTGCCCATAAAATTATTCCACACATGAATGGAAACTATTAGAGGGCACATTGGTCCTGGTGGATTTTTTTCAGGAAGAAAATGGGTTTTCACTGGAAAATGAACCCATTAGGTTCCCTCTCATCATTTAATTTTTCATTAAAAAACCAGCCGCCTGGAATCATTGGAACAACAGTCTCGTTTCATGGGTTTAAACTGATTTCAGAAGTAGAAGTCAAGAATTTCCCACAGGGTTTAGGAGTGGAATAGTAAGCAATGGGACAGGGCAGGAGTGAGGGGCATTGGGAGAGTCGTGCGGAGAAAAGGACTCTGCATCTTTAAAAGCCTCCAATGAGGGTGTTTGTTGAAATGTTGCAAAGAAAGTACAGGTCTCAGTTGTGGTAGCTTCAGACCAGTCGCTGCCCCCTTTAAGCCAAGCAGAGGGGTGGGGAGGGGCATGGCATCTCACTGCCCTGAATTGTAGGGATTAGTTCTTGCCGCCACTTACAAAGAGAATGGGACTGAATCCTAAGAGTTCCTTTGAATGCTGCAACTGAATGATTTATTATTCCGTTAAAGCCTCTAAAGAGGAAAACAAGACCTCGTTGTCAGCTCTGATTTATATTCTCTCATTTCGCAATTCAATGAGCGGGCCAGGTGGGCCTTGCTAGAAACGGCTTATGGATTTTGCCCAATGAGAAATAATTGTATTTGTATTCAGAGTTTATTTTCTTTCCTCTCTCTTTTTGGATCTTTTCCTCGTTTTCCTTTCCGGCCCCCTTCTCAAAGATCAAACTAAAAGGCTGGAGCAGGCTGAGTTGTTGACTCGAGTCCCACGACTTGAACTCGAGTATGACTTAAGTCGCCTAGGTGACTCAACTCGAGACTCAACTCGGGTTCATTGTTTGTGATTTGAGACACGATTTGAGACTTGCTAATTTTGTTAAATTGACTTGGTGAAAAAAATTGTCCGAAAATGCCGATATTGACGGGTTGTACAAAAGTGACTTGACATTTTTTAAATTAAGACTTAAGACTCGACTTAGGCTTTGACTCGAAAGTGACTTTAGGGACTCGAGACTCGACTTGAGACTTGAACTGTACTGACTTGAGACTCGACGTGGACTTGACAATGACGACTTGAAGACAATACTGGGAGCAGGTCACTTGCTATTTTGGCCATTATTCTTGTTTCTCAGTGGTGCAGCAACAGCTAGCAAGTTATTTTACGCTTAGCCTCTCCATGATGCCAATTGCCATAGAGCAGCGCTACTCAACGTGTGGCCCCTGGACCATTTGTTTGGAGCCTACAGTGCAGTTTGGGTTTACAGTACCGTTTGGGTTGATACGTGTTTTAGTAGTTACATTCTTGGACTGTTGTGAAGCCAAAACAAAAAAGCAGTCAACAGAATGGTCTTCTGTTAATACGCGTTTTAATAGTTCGATTCCTGGACTGTCATTGCTCATTAAAAGTACTGTCATATGGGTGGAAATTGGGTAAATATTCCATGTTATTAAGATCAGCAGAACTGACTTAAATGGGGCCTGCATGGTGTGTAGTCTTGCCTTAATCTTTGTATTCATGCCCATCAGTGTGAAAGAAGCTATTTGCATATATTTGCCTATATTTGCATATATATGCAACGACGCTTAAGTTGCGGCCTTCAGCATATGCTCTGAGTATCCTTGTGGCCCCCAGGGATTCCAAAGTTGAGTAAGTCTGCCATAGAGGGACAAACCTTGCCCACTGGAAAAGAACTGATGCTATACCATGACCCCACTGACGTTAATGAGAATTTTGCCATTGATCCAGTCGGCGGGCATGTCATGCTGGGTATTTAGGTTTGGAAGTGAAAGAACAGGTTTTGGAAATAGATGTCGCTTGCTTAAAATGCATTTTTCTATTCTTTCTGGGTTTCACAATGGGGTATAAAGGCCCCATCAACACTTTCAAAAACAATGTCTTTTCTTTTTCATTTTCATGAAAAACCTGCAAAAATATCAGTAAGATGGATTCCCCCCCCCAAAAAAAACAAACCTCACTTTCCATTGTCTGACATTCAGTGTTCTTTGTCCCTGTCCTCTCTTCCAGAGGGGGGAGCACACAGTTAATTACAGAGCAGTCGTTAATCAGGACATGTTCATTAAATCTCTCTTAAAGCTCTTTCAGGGTGAAATTCTATTTTAAGGGCTTGAGGCATTGGCATTGTGCTTGTCTTTGCAGGTTCATGAAGTTCATCTGCAGTAAAAACACAGGCCTCCTTGTTTTTTGCAGATACAGATTAATCCAGCTACCCCCCCTGCAACTTTTCACCCTCTGTGTTTGCAGTTTCACGATCAAACTCACTTGTGAACGAGATGTGTTAAAAGAAGGAGAACATAAGAGAACATAGCAGTACAGTAGCATAGATTCATCTGCCAATAAATTGGAATATTCTGCCCAATTCTGGGCACCACATTTCAGGAAAGAGGTGGAGAAATTGGAGAAGAGAAGAGCAACAAAACTGATTAAAGGTCTCGAACACATGAACTGTGAGGGAAGACTGAAAGAACTGGGTGTGTTTAGTTTGGAAAAGAGGAAACTCAGAGGGGACATGAGAGCAGTTTTCAAGTACCTAAAAGGGTGTCACAAGGAGGAGGGAGAAAAATTGTTCTCCTTGACCTCTGAGAATAGAACAAGAAGCAATGGGCTTCAACTGCAGCCAGGGAGGTTTATGATGGACATTAGGAAAAACTTTCTACCTGTCAGGGTCGTTAAACACTGGGATAAATAGCCCATAGAGGTTGTGGAATCTCCAACACTGGAGATATTTAGGAGCAGGTTGGATAGACACCTATCAGGGATGATCTAGATGGTGCTTGGTCCTGCAGTGGGGGCAGGGGACTGGCCTTGATGACCTCTCGAGGTCCCTTCCAGTTCTAGTGTTCTATGATTCTATGAAATACATCTTTCTAGGAAAAGGCTGCTTGTTACTTCTTTTATAGCAATAACCAGATGCAAAGCAGCATATCCCACTAAGACCTCAGCCTCCCTAGGTACGTCGCATGGTGTAGAAAACATGAGACCAAGATACCCTTGCTATCATTCCCCCCCCCTCCTTGACTAGACATGGATCTGGTCCTTTTGGCATGGGGAAGTGAAATGAAGTCCTCACTGCAGCCAGTAGTATCCAGCTCTTCCTCCATGTTTTTGTAATCCACACAACTAGGCTACATGTACACTATGAGTTTTGCCACAAGAGCCTTTTTGTGCAAACCCCCCTTTTTGTGCAAGATCGGTATACCTCCAAGGATCTTGCGCAAAAAGGGGGTTTTGTGCAAAAAGGAAACGTTCACACTGCTTGTTTTTGCTCAAAAACCCCTAGCGCAAAAACGGATCAGATGAAAGTATGCAAATGAAGTGCAAGAAAATGTTAATCCATGCTTCATTTGCATAGGCTCTTGCAGCAAAACTCGTAGGCTACGTCTACACTACAAGGTTTTAGCGCGAAAACCCACAGAGCATCCACACCTCAAATGAGCTCTTGCGTAATTAAATGGGCAGTTAAACTGCGGATCAGAAGGCTTTTTCCGCCGTAGGTAAACCTCCTTTTCTGAGGCATAATTGCTTTTAGCGCTACAGCTATTGCGCAAGAAGGCAAGTGTGGATGCTCCAGAGGGTTTTCTTGCGCAAGAAACCCTATGGGAAAAAGCAGAGGTGCTTTCTTGCGCAACAGCATGCATGCAGTATGGACGCTATCTTGAGGTGTGGATGTACTCTTGCGCAAGAAGTTTTTGTGCAAAAACTCTTGCGCAAAAGGCTTCTTGCGTAAGAAGCATGTAGTATAGATGAAGCCCTATCCCATGGAATGGCATTTGGACCACTTACAGTGAGAGATGAGAACAAGGGAGCTCTCCAGCCAAAGCTGAAAGCCAACTGGCTTTATAGTTCAAGCTGCAGCAGCTTCTCTGCTAAGCTCCAGAGATCCCAGGTTCAAATCTGCCCGGTAGTGGTTCCACTTAGACACAAGAGGTGTTTCTAAGCTACAGGGTTTTTAAAAAAAAAAAAAAAAAAAAGTAGCCTTTTTTTCTAAAAAACTTTACCTGCATCTAGATTGCAGCTGCATTCTTTCGAAAGTAAATTGAAAGAACGCGGCAGTTTTTTCGATCGCGGCAAACCTCATTCGATGAGGAATAACGCCTTTTTTTGAAAGTACTCATTCAAAAAAAGGTGCTATTGAATGCAAACTGTGCTTTTTCAAAAGAGAGCATCTAGGCTCTCTTTCGAAAAAGCAGCTTGCTTTTTCGAAAAATCTGCTTGTAGTCTAGACATTCTCTTTTGAAAGAGGCTTTCTCGAAAAATTATTTTGAAAAAGCCTCTTTCAAAAGAGGCTCGTAGTCTAGACATAGACTAAGTCTTTAGGCAGTGAAAGGAAACAGTTCTTTCAATTAGTGAGACTCGTTTTGTCGGGGAATAGCGTAATCCCTAGGAATATTCAGATCAGTTTACATGACATTCCGTGATAGAGCTCCACTTGAATTGCACAAATAATATGTGCCCTTAACATTAAAACGTCTCCTCTTGGGAGAAGTCATATCTCCTGTGATTATCTATTGACATGTTTCCTTTTCACCAGGTGGTTTCTCTGCTTGTTTATCTCTAGCCTTTAGCTAAGGCAAAGACCTTTCATTAAAGAAAAATTAAAGAAAGAAGAGGACAAAACATAAGAACATAAGAACGGCCGTACTAGGTCAGACCAAAGTTCCATCTAGCCCAGTGTCCTGTCTACTGACAGTGGCCAGCACCAGGTGCCCCAGAGAGGGTGGACCGAAGACAATGATCAAGGGATTTGTCTCCTGCCATCCCTCTCCAGCCTCTGACAAACAGAGGCCAGGGACACCATTTTATCCCCTGGCTAATAGCCTTTTATGGACTTAACCTCCAGGAAATTATCTAGCTTCTCTTTAAACTCTATTATAGTCCTAGCCTTCACAGCCTCCTCTGGCAAGGAGTTCCACAGGTTGACTACACGTAAAGGTACACGTAAAGCCTAATGATATAGGGCAAGGGTGGGAAACCTACGGCTTGAGGGCTGCAACCAGCCCCTTGCTTGCCTGGATTTGGCCCCTGAGGCTTGGGGTCTCCCTGATGCAGGGCTGGCACTTCTGCCATGTAGCCCCCCCTCCTGCCCAGACCCTGTCCCCCTACTCTGCTCCTGCACCCTCCCTCCCATCCAGACCCCACACCTCAAGCCTGCTTCCCAGCAGTCCTCTCCCATGTACTGAACTCCTCATTTCTGGCCCCACCCCAGAGAGGACGGGGGGGGGGGGGGGGGGTCTATAAAATCTACTAACCACGGCTCCGAAGGCTCTGGTATGTGAGGGGAATGTGGGACGTCTCTTTCTCCTTCTCAGTCAGTTTTTTTTCTCAGCTGTGTGTGGCCCCTGACTGATTTTTCTGAGTGTCAGCAACCCCTGACACAAAAAAGGCTCCCCACCCCCGATCTAGGGCCTGGTTTGCATCCATAGTTTTGTGGCTGTCTCTATGTAACCCCCTATAGTGTTTGAGCATCTCTTCACTCAAACTAATTTAAGCACCTTGATTTGCAGATGGGAACCTGAGGCACATGGTAAAACAAGTCACTTGCGTATCGCTACACGAGGAGCATGCAGCTGAGTCAGGAGCAAAACCTTCGTCTTCTGTGTGGTGGGCCAGTTCTGTCGCCACTAAACTGTCCTTCCTCTCCACCCCCACGGTTACTGAAATGATTTTCGCAAGGTCCCACAACAGGCCAGTGACTGCATCAGAAATGGACGGTTTCCTGGCTCCCTGACCAGCTCCCTTGCTACTAACTAGACCACGCTCGGCCGACAAGTAACAGATGACTGGAAGCTGCATTAATGTCACTTAGAAGCCTAAATAATTGATAGCATCTATGCACTGGGTAGACATCCAAGTGGCACTGGTTCAGCCTGGAAATAATTACAGGTGTAAAAGTCTGGCCCGTAATCTTAAAAAAAAAGGGGAAATTAAAATTGCAAAAACCTTCTGCTGTGGAAAAATAAAGCATGCGGTAATCTCTTTTATTGGACCAGCTGCTGTCCACTCTCAAAGATTTTGATCAAAAGCCAACTGCAAACAATTGATGGACATCTACTGGCCCACAGTAGTGTTTGAGGCAGGTCATTCATTCCCCCAATTTTATAGAAGCACAAAGAAGCTAAGGGACTTGCCTAGGGTCACAAAGTTGTCAGTGGCAGAGCTAGGAACAGAATCCGGGAATCTTACATTTACCACCCAGGTACCACATTGATGGACACAATATAAACACAAAGATTCCCATCACATGATTGTCCTCAAGGACTAGGTTTGGTAGTCAAGCTTCATTCAATGGAGTGATTTTTTTATTTACAGGGCTAGGAGATAAAACTCCAACACTGGTGGTTAGAACAATCTCTGGCCATGAACCAAGGGGAATAAAATGAGTAGAAAGAAAAGATCAATTGCTTCCAAGGGAATAGTTCAGCCCGATTTTGCCAACACTGAGTGCTGCTTCTGCTAGAAAGCATCATCCATGGCAGTCACCTGGTGTCATTTTCCCTTCCCTCTCCTCCCTCCACCCCTAGTCTCCAGACAGGGTACAAACACAGTCTAAGGATGTCTCTAATGGGAAACCAAAATTAGCACACAGACAAAAACAAACAAGAACTACTCATTATGAATTGTTAATAGCCTGTTTACAGCTGAAGCTGTCATGGAAAACAAGAGAGTCTGCTAAGTCAATAATTTATTTCAGGCCCTGGAATTAATTAGGGAGACAGTTAAATAATTGTCGGAAACTGAAAATACATTTGGAGTTTAGATGGGACTGGCAAGTTGCAGGCTTGTTGTTTATTGCAAACCCCCCCCCCCCCACACACACACACACAAGTACAAAAAAAAGACATGCCGTATCCAGGGGTCACTGGGGAGAAGGGAAATGACAAACTGTCCTTTAGTTAGGGCCAGGAGTACTTCTTTGGATGAATAGAGCACCCAGCGGAGACCAGAGGACTGTAGATTTAGGACTTGACTACACAACCATTTCGTTCCGTGGTTCTCAGTGGGCCATTCATGACCCAGTCACGCCACGGCAGATGTGACTTCTCATGTGATTTAGTAACTTAAATCCGGGGTGGGTACCTTTGCTGACTGCAGATGATAATCTTCAGAAATTCGAGAGCTGGATGTGTGTGCGGGGCTTCAGCCCTGTGGGGTGTATCTTACTTGAGCAGGGGGTTGGACTCGATGACCTCCAGAGGTCTTTGCCAACCCGAGGAGTCTATCGGCTGGGATCAGGGTGTAACCTGGGTAGAAGCCCCTAGCTCCACAACCCTGCCATGGGCAGAAACTTTGAACATCCGCCACCTCAGTGTGGTAGGTGGAGAATGGAGGGTAGGGCGGGGAAGATTCCGGGAGCCATTCTGTAATTATAAAAAAGCCACACGCGGCTTACGAGCTGTAGTTTGGCCATATTTGGCCTCTCTGTGGCCCACACAAGAAAGTGCGAGCTGCCTTCCCGGCCTAGCGTGGTAAATAGGTTGAGACTCACAAATTAAGCCTGTGCCAAGTTGGGGTCTGACACACGCCTGGAGTAGCCTACCGTGCACTCCATGTCCACGTTGGCCGTTCGTGAGTTTTCATCCATCTCACGTCAGAGCTTACCAATGGATGGTGGATGCAAGGAAGCAGGCCCACACGCAAACTTAGGACCGGTCTACATGTAAATCTTAGGTTGGCACAGCTTGGCGAGGGAGAGATTTTCTCCCTCTCAGGAGATACAGTTAAACCAGCCGAAATCCCAGTGAATTCTTCCTTCGATTTAGTTACCGCCTCTTGGGGATGCGATGGAAACACCCCTCTCATACTGTAGCAAATGTCTATTCTACAGATAGCGCTACCACGGTCCAGCTGCAGCCGCTGGCCAACCTGCCTGATCTGGGAGCCCAGTTTAGCCTAATGCCACCACCTCGGCGTGTCACCGTGGATTCTGTGATCCCGCGCAGCCATCTCTTTGCATCGTGGCACCCACACAGCACAAACGTTCAGGGAGAGGGAATTCGACGCACCTTGTTACAGTGCAGCATTCATGTGGAAAAAGGTGAGAAAAGAAACTAGGTGAAGCGAGATATTATTCATACTCACACACGGTCCATGCTAATCAGTGGAATCAATTGACATGGGGGGTTGGGAATCTCCATCACTGGAGATATCTAAGAGCAGGTTAGATGAACACCTGTCAAGATAGGTCTGGATCCATGGTGTCCAACATGCCAGCCACTAGCCACATGTGACTATTTGGCCCACTGAGTGTGACTGGCTCATAAAATTATTTACATTTTCAGAATAATGTGAGTTCGCTACAGCATTAGCCACTATAGTGACTACTGCTTCAGAACTGGTTGGACATCACAGGTCTAGAGAGTACTTAGTTCTACCGCGAGGGCAAGGGACAGGATTAGATGACCTTCAGAGGTCCCTTCCAGTCCTACAATTCTATACACACACACTTAAGTACCTTTTGGCTGTTTGTCTGCACACAGATATACACACAAACTTGTGTGTTTAGGCAAAAGTGGGTTTTACCCATGAAAGCTCGTGATACTATTAATTTTGGTTTCCTTTAAGGTGCCACAGGATGACTCATAGTTGTAGTGAATTTGTGTATGTGGATGAATGTGTGTGTATGTATTTGTATATCAGTGAATGTGTGTATATCGACAGTGTGTACACATAAGCAGTTCATTACATATCAAGGAATGGATTTGTATGTATTCTTTGTGGGTGCTGTGCCTGTTTTCCCTTTGTGTTTGAAGTTTTCAGCTGCCTACAACACGTGGCATTCAAAGCCTCGGCGTTATGAGCGTCAGAACTGTCAGGAAGATTAACAATAGGCACTTGAAAAGAAAACAATAGGTAGTTAAGGAGCCGTTCTCGGCATATGATTTATGGGAGGGGTTTTTATGACAGAACCATGACTTTGAGATTAAAAACAGTGCACCTTCCCCGACAACCCAGGTAAGTGGGTGTTCTGAGGAACAGCTTACTCGTTACCAAGAGGTGCTGTGCCTGCTGTTTATTTCTTAAAGGCGTTCACACTCTCTAAAGCTTCAATCCTAATCAAAACCAGTGGTCTAGATGAGGGCACGTCCATTGAGGCTGGATCTATGCTAAGGATGGGAAATACACCAGAGACGGATCACCCAAGTTAACCCCTGGTGGGCTGCCGATGCTTTATTACAGCTCCCGTTGGCTGCGGATCACCATTCCCAACCAATGGGAGCTACAGGAAGGGACACAGACCGGGACACCACTTCCTGCAGCTCCCATTGGCCGGGAATGGCGATCCATGGCCAACGGAAGCTGCAAGCAGCCCTACCAGCGGATGTAAATAAAGTACTGGTAGTCCATCTGGAGCTAAGCCTGGAGAACCACACCCGGTCTGCGGGCCTCTTCTTACCCATCCTCGATCTCTGCCAAGATGCTGTAGCTGATGATTTGGTCCTGAATGTTGAGCAGGTTATTCGTACTTAGAAGGAAGTCCTCCCAATTAGGAATAGCCCATTTGAAGCTTCCTGTCCTTCCCCGGCTCCCTTCACTCACTACTCCACCATCTGTGATTTCTCCCAGAAAAATTGCACCCCAGCCAATGCAAAACCCTTCTTCCCTTCAGCTTCTGCTGCCTGTTCTTTTCAGCTTTCCCGCACCTCAACATGCCTTCCTCCCTCCCTCTGCCACTTTTACTAGTCTGTGTTGTTCTTGCTCTCCGCCTCCTTGTGCCGTGTTTCTCCATTCACCAACCGAACGCATCAGGTTGTCAACACAGTCTCATAGGATCTCAACTTACACCCACGTTGCCCGGGTAGAAGTGACTCTGCAAGGTGCAAAACATGGCGGAACCCAGCCCCACAGATTGTAGGACACTTGCTTGGCTTACTGAAGTGACAACGGTGTCTAGTAGTACAGATTGGACCTCTCTAACCTGACACCCTCGGGAGCTGACCGGTGCTGAACCAGAGAATTTGCCAAACCACAAGAGGTTGAGATTGTCTAGCCGCAGCACCAACATTTCCACTGCTTACTGGGCTGTTAGAAGACATTTGGGGTACATTAGAGCTAAATAACCACCTCAGGAGCCAGGACTGGTGGCTGGAAACAAACTTTAGGGGACTGCGGGAAACTTGGCCACACTCCTGTGTCACATGAAAGTCATATGTGGGTCCTGCAGCTTAGCAGGCCTGGGATGGAATTTTCCATCTCTGCTGTACCTAGCTTAGCACAGTCTGGGAGCCTGCAAGCTCAAACAGCAGCTGGGTTTTATCAGCTTTAGCCATGCCTTGAGCTGGGAAACTATTGAGCAGTAAACTACAGAACGGGATTCCCCCCAGAACTGAAGGGGCGTAAGTATTTCTGAGTGCCTGTTACTCCTTTATGCATTGCTCTGCCTATGCTTATTGGCATATTACTTTGCAGTAGCTGTGTAACCATTGGGAAGTATTACCCTGAATCACTGCTATTACAGGCTTATGTCTACACTTGCTCCCTAGTTCGGACTAGGGATGCAAATGGAGCATACCGAAATTGCTAATGAAGCACGGGATTTAAATATCCCATGCTTCGTTAGTATATTCGTGGCCAGACGCCATTTTGGATTTGGGGTATTGTGAAATAAGTTGCCCCGTGTAGATGCGTTATTCCAAGAGAAAACCCTTCTCTCGGAATATCTTTTATGAGGTTTAACAGTTATTCCAAGAGAAGAGTTTCTCTCAGAATAACGCATCTACACGGGGCAATTTATTTCACAATACCCCGAATCCAAAATGGTGGCCAACCGGGAATATGCTAATTAAGCATGGGATATTTAAATCCCGCGCTTCATTAGCAATTTCGATATGCTCCATTTGCATCCCTAGTCCGAATTAGGGAGCAAGTGTGGACATAGCCATAGTGAGATTAATAAAAGCAACTATCCCTAATTGACTCTGTCTTGAAGAGAATCCACAACCCTTTTGGGCCCTGCCCCTGTGAGTTGACAACCAGCTAACTCAACTCATGCCAGACCATGGATGTTGCCGGACCAGAGAGTGTTGAACTAGAGAGGTTCAATCTGAACAGGAAAAGGAAAGAGTTTGAGTCACCTTCTAATAGAGCCAAAACTGTCTTTCCACTGATTTGAAAGGGGTTGCGTGAGGCCAATCGAAACAGCATATGCAAAGGAGGACATCTCTATAAACAACCCTTTTTCTCTTGTTCTGTTTCAGGTCTTCCTTCTAGAGTTAGGAGGTCAGAAATGTTTATGGCATTTCTGATAGACCTTTTACAACAGGGTTGATGGAATTTTCAAGGTTTTTTTATGATTATTATGAACTTCAACTTTGCAGGCAGCAGGGGATTGTTTTGCTGGGGCTGTTCTGAATAGGGACTGACATTTTGCTGGGAGGGAGCATGCACTGTACCCATCCCATTTTCTGAGTCGTTTGGAAGGCCAACGTAACTATTTTTTTGGTTCTGATTTGCTTCTCAGCTCTGGGAACTGCTTCGGAAGGACTCAGCTCCAGCTCTTTTAGCAGCTGGCAGTATCAATATAAAAATCTGGACAAGATTAAAATGAGGACAATTATTTTCCTCTGTAAAAAAAAATGCTAACAATTGTGATACGCCCCTGAGCAGCAATTCAGCGCATGGCCCGTGTTTTGTGAAAACATCTCAGATCCAATGACCTTTTGGTCAATCATCAGGCAGATTCCTATCAGAAGTCTGCCCTGTTGCCTGCTGGTAGGTGGCTTAGACATCCAGAGGTGATGGGTTTGCGGGTGAGCCCAGGGTATTTCAGACTTGTATCCAGGATTCCCGGTACGCTGTGCTCTTGTGTGGCTGTTCAGGAGAGATTCAAATGCCACCCAGGTGATTAGCAGAGTGCTTACAGCTCAGTTCTGTGTTTCTACAGGTGGTGCACATTCATACATGCCTCGGTGCACATACAATTATTCCACACATGGGTAGAAAAACATAGGTACATTGCTTGAACCTGTTCTCTGTGAACTTATCTACTATTGTATATCAACCAAGATGGTCAGGAATGCAACGCTACGATCGATGGATCTCTAAATCTCCAACTACCAGGAGCTGAAACTGGATGACAAAAGTAGGTCTCTCAAAGCTGCCCTGTTCTGTTCAGTACCTCTGAAGTGTCTAGCACTTTGGCAGCTGCCAAGGAGAGATTCAAATGTCACCCAGCTGATTAGCAGAGCTTCCACTGCAGGCAGCATGTGTTTCTATTGGTGGTGCACATCCAGACACTCCTTGGTGCACATAACATTTATTCTGCACACAGATGGGGAAAAAGTAGAGGCACCATTGCCTACAGCCTTCCAAATGCATGCTCTGGGCTGTTATTGAAGCCGGAGGGAAGGACACATGCAAACACAAGGGTCAAATATAGACGCTCCTTTCTCTTTCGCTGTCTCTCACTCTCTGTCTGTCTGTCTCTCTCTCCCCTCCCCCCTTAAAGGGCTTTTTCTAGTTCCAGTTTTCTGTAGCTGTCCTCTGAACTGCTGACACCCAAACTAGATATTTCTGCTGCAATAATTTGATTGCGACGATTATATCTAAACAACGTTCTGCTATTAAGTTTCATCAAGACAAATTTTAGCTCCCTTTCATATGAACAGCAGGTAAGTTACACCAGTTACTGTCTAGAGCAAAACTCATTAAGCCGGCTTAAACTCCAAGCAAGCATGAATATAGAAGTGTCTTTGGTGATAAAATCTAACCCATAGGACATTTCTACAGCTATAATCTAGATGATTGAAATGAGCAATACTATTTTAGGTTTAACATAGAGGATTTCATGCCTCAAGGATTCCTCAGAATTGCCTAGGCAGTATCAGACATGCTGAAAAAAAAACCCAGATGTGTCAAGTAAGTGCTGGGGTTCAGACAAAAATATTTATAACGTGTCTTCGGCAATGACTTTTTTGGCCATTGAGAAGGCTTGAGAATTATGCCCGTCAGCCAAATGAGGAAAAGGGAAGTTGTAAATTATAAAGAGATTAAAAAGTTTTCTTTCGGATTGTTCTAAATTGCAAATGCAAATTCCATGCTCTTCATTATCACACATCCACTCCTCTGATCCACACAATAAAAATAATAATGAATGACTGAAACAATAAGGATTTCAATTGCACAGAGGAAAGCACTGCCCCAAAGGGAAACTGAGTCACGGAAAGAGGCAATCAACTGTCAAGAGCATTCAGCAAGTCAGTGGAAGTTATTATTGGAATGTAGGGGGATGATTCTTTTTTTTTTTTACTGTGTTGTGAATCAGGAGTTTCTCTGCCTTTGACTGCTCTAGGCTTGTCTACTGGAGGTGCACATTCATGCATGCCATGGTGCACAGAAAAAAAATTATTCTGCACAGGGATGGAAAAGATCCACAGAACCTTGATCGCAGCCCATTGCCATTAAAGCTAATCCTACAGATGCTCATTTGTATCAAGTTGTTTCGCTCTTGGATTGGGTTTGTCATCCCTAGGCAGATTCATCCGGCACCTGAATAGCTCTCTGATGCACACACCATGATCTGGGAAGTAACGGTGGCCGATACGGACTGCTCTTCAGATCTGGGACTGAGCAATATCTCTCTACATCCAGGACCTGGCTTGCTCTGAGGCCTGTTTCAACACTTACTGAAGTCAAGGGGGATATTCTTGCTGACTTCAGTTGATGGCAGATCAGCCCCTAGAGCTGGGAACGAGTCTCCTATGGACATGCACTCTGCTGTATCACGGCGTCGCTGGTCACAGCACCATGGCTCAGACTGATGGCTGCCATTGTTTTACACAGATGTTTGCACAAGTGAAGTGGCTTGAAGTCCTCCTGAGCACATCAGAGCAACCTCTTCATTGACCAGAGGTCGCTGAAGTTGGATACAACAGGGTATAATCAAGCTCCTCCTCCTCCAGTCCAGAGGCCTGTAACGGGGTCGGACCTCACAAGAGTGCCCCTGTCTGGCCAAGTACATGTGCCCTTGGCTCTCCGGATGAGTCACCCAGCCTCCTGTGCAATCCCAAACCCCATCCCAGTGCCCCCTGTAGTCTCTCAATTTAGTCCAGTCTCTCAGTCTGTTTCCCCCATTCAGTAGGAGAATGGTGCCTCCGGGGCTTCTCCTCCTGGAGACACTGTCCTATACAGCTCCCCGCCCTTGGTTCTGCCAGCCACCTGCCCTCAACGTTCTCCCTTCCAGATCTGCTGCTTCTTTTTTTATTCCCTCCTGGCCCCTGATTGGCTGTTTTTTTCCTAGCCACTCTAGCCTCTTGGAGGACTTCTCGTGACCCTTTTGGCCCTAAGGCCTAGCCCTGCTACAAGGTCTCAGTCAGGGATTGGGGCATGGTGCAGACATCATAACTTACAAATGTGTGAATAAAAGACCAAATTTTTCAGTCCTTTTGAAAGCAAAACTCCAAGGCTACATCTACACTGCAGGCTTTTTGTGCAAGGGTTCTTGCGCAAAAATTATTGTGCAAGAGCACATCCACGCTGCCATGTGCTTTTGTGCAAGAGCACCCATGGCAGTGCGGGTGCTCTCTTGTGCAAGAAAGCTCTGATGGCCATTTCAGCCATAGGGATTCCTTAAGCAAGAAACCCCTGTTGCCTGTCCACACTGCCTTCTTGCTCAAGAGCTCTTGCGCAAGAGGGCTTATTTCTCGTAGGGAGAGGAATAACTCTTGAGCAAGAAGCCCTCTGTTCCAACGCTTTACTGTAAATTTACTTGCTCAAGAATGCGTGCGCAGTGTTGACACTCTGCTAGTTTTTGCACAAGAACGGCCGTACTTGCGCAATAAGCCCGCAGTGTAGACGTAGACTCAGGCTATGTCTAGACTGCAGGCTTCTTTCGAAAGAGGCTCTTTCGAAAGCATCTTTCGAAAGAGCCTCTTTCGAAAGATCGCGTCTAGACTGCAGGCGGATCTTTCGATAGAGGAAATCCGCTTTTTCGAAAGAGAGCACCCAGCGAGTCTGGATGCTCTCTTTCAAAGACGGCCTCTTTACATTGTAGAACGCCTTCTTTCGAAAGAGGAACTTTCGAAAGAAGGCGTTCTTCCTCGTGAAACGAGGTTTACCGCCATCGAAAGAAAAGAAAAATAATTTCGAAAGAACGCGGCTTGAGTCTGGACGCAGGGGAAGTTTTTTCGGGAAAAGGCTACTTTTCCCGAAAAAACCCCTGAGTCTGGACACGGCCTCACTGATTGAATGAAGGCTGCCAGATTTTGGATATACCTTTAATTCCTAACCATTCTCATCTTGATCATATAGTCTAGCCTCTCCCTTCACTTGCCAAGCACTTTAGGATACCTAGCATATGAATTACACCTTAAAGGGAAGAGACTGAAAGGGAAAAGATAATAAAAAGGACTGTTGCCACTTGCAAATGCTGTTCCCTAGCAGAGATTTAAATACCCCACAATCCACCAAGTGCTTATATACACCGAATGGAACAAAACAACAGTTGTTGGCAAAGAGTTTTCTAGCTTTTATTTTGTTAAATGCTACAAAAAAAGAATGAAAGGAAAGAAGAAATCTCTGCTTAAAACTCCAGGGGATTTTCGGAAAGGGCCTGGTGTAATTGTCTAAAACAGCCGTGAAACCATTTATCCTTGTTTACATTTATGTCCTCTGCCTTTATCCCTTGCCTCTTTTTTTTTTTTTTACTTTGTCTTTTGTAGCTTCTATCTCCAGCCTCACATGGTAGCTTTTTCTCAGGGTTATCATTCTTTGTCTCCGTGGCTGTCCAATCTATTAATAATGCTTTGCTCTTACATGCAACCTTTGACAGGGGGTTTCAAAACAATATTGCAAAGGTGAATTACGCCTCATTGCTCATTCTGGTGAAATTCAAACATATGCGTGAGGTCTGTTCAATACTTCAGTCCTCCCCTCCCCCACATGTAACAAGTGCTACCACCCTGATACGACATAATGGGGAAACTCAGCGTACTCTTCCACACTCACATTCAGATGCAATTGTAGCATGAGAAGCAATGCCTGTGCTAAATGTACTTTAGCTAATAGAGGTGGCACCTCTATAAACCAGAACTCTCTGGTCCAGCAACATCTGTGGTCTGGCTGGACCATGGATATTCCAGGATCAGAGTCCCAGCATGCTGTGTGGAGAGCCTGGTGCAATTTGGGGGGGGGGGGGGACAGCCGGCTTAGCTAAGCTGCGAGGGGTAGGGGCCAGTGCATGGCTCAGTTGGGCAGTGCAGGGAGAACGGGGACAGGTGCCCGACCCAGCTCGACTGCTTGGGGGAGCCAGGAAGCCTAATGGGCGGGGCAAGGCAGGGGGTGGAGCCAGCAACAGGGGGACCAGAAATGACCTCCCCTGGTCCAGCTAAATCCCTCATGCAAGACCAGTCAGGTCCCAAAGGTGCTGGACCCGAGAGGACCAACCTGTAGTAGTGAAAATGTTGTGGTGTGAATATCAGCATGGGCTAGCAAACTTGGGCACATACCCAGCGACCCTAGGAGTCTTATATTTGGTGCAGCGAGTCTAGTATGCCGATTCATGTCCCAATCAGACCTAATTTGGGGTGGAGTACCCAGAGACAAACAGAGAGAAGTGACTTCTCCAAAGTCACCTGGCAAGTATGAATGGAACCTGGGAATCCTCTGTCTAATCACCTTATTTTGGGAACAACAGGGCTGCCAACTGTCTCCTAGTCTCCTTTTCTGATGTCTTTGATTTGCTCTTTGGCTTACAAACCCTTCCCCCTCCTGTGGAACCCCTTCTAGGTACACCTGGCTAGTTGATTGTGGGGAGGGACCACTGAAAGAGGATCCTTGCAGAGATTTCCTCTTGTAGAGTTCCCTTCCAGTGGCGGTTTTGCAGTGAGAAGGAAACCTTAGCCAGGGTTTGGTGGAGCTCTCTGTTCCCAGACTGCGGAGCTTGTGGCTGTAGAATTGTGGTCTAGACCCTAGATTTTCCTATTCGGAAAAGAGAATTATGTTCAGACACGGTGATGTGATCCCAGTGCCATGGATTAACAGAGTGTACTCCAAGGACCTGGTGCCTTCCAGACAAACTGGAATAAGAGCTCGTAGAAAGTCATCACCTGCCCACCTTCACCGCAGTGGAGTATTGACACGAACAAGTTTCATTTGAATGTCAGCAATATTAACTACAGGTTGAACCACTCTAGTCCGGCACCCTCGGGACCTGACCGATGCCGAACCAGATAATTTGCTGGACCACGGGAGGTCAATATTGTCTGGTAGCATTACCAACACTGCCACTGCTTGCTGGGCTCTTAGAAGACATTTTGGGATCAATTAGGGTATGTCTACACTGCCACCCTAGTTCAAATTAGGGTGGCTAATGTAGACATTCAAAGTTGCAAAGCAAATGGAACCAGGTGTACCGGTAGTTTGAATTAGAGAGCCTAATTCGAACTACCTACTCCGTGCCGCGTGTAGCTGCGGGCACGGAGTCCGCACTAACGAGGATTTAAAAATGGTGGTGCCCGGCAAGATGCAAATGAAGCCTGGGATGTTTAAATCCCGGGCTTCATTTTCAACTTCGAATGCCTACATTAGCTACCCTAGTTCGAACTAGGGTGGCAGTGTAGACATACCCTTAGAGCTAAATAACAGCACAGAACACTGAGAGCCAGGACTGGTGGCAGTCAACAAACTTTATGGTACTGTGGGAAACTTGGCCATGCTCATGGTAAGTGGACATCCGGCTAATTAAAATCATGCCAAACCATGGAGGTTCCTGGATCAGAGAGTGCCGGACTAGAGAGGTTCAACCTGTATATCACTACTGATGGTTTTACCAATCATAGTCACCTGATGTGGGTCTCCTACGTACCCACACTGCCTCTCCTATGGTCCATAGTGTTAAAATTCCAGATGTACACAACCCAGATATGAACGCCGCTGAAAACCTTACTATGTCAACACGTCTTCAAAGCAAAATTCTGTAGTACTTCAACATTGCAAAGGTAGGAGCAGTACAAAGTAAACAGAGTTTAGTACCAAGCTAGCCCTGCATTCCAAATATTATTTACTGACACTTTTAATTAAATAAAGGCTTCCCTTTTGTAATGTATCGGAAGCCGCTGTGGAATCTCCAAGGGAATTTCCACAAGCTGCAAGGGAATGCTGCAGAATTCAAATGGCAACTGTAAAGCAAATACATAAATAATACCAATACAACCAAGAAGGCCAGCCCGAAACAGAAACCCCATCTTGTTACATGCTGTGCAAACACATCAGAATGGAGCTTGAGCTGGTATAAGCTGCCAGTGGAGCTATGACCATCTGAGAATCTGCCCAGTAGTAAGAATGTCCCTGCCTTGAACAGCTTTTAATCTAAGAAAACAAGAAAGACAAAGGAAACTTTATTATTCCCATTTTACAGACAGAGAACTGAGGCCCAGATATTGTCCAAGCCACGAAATTGGATTTGAACCCAGTTCTTCGTGCCATACTATCTTTCAGGTTGGACTTGCAATAGTACACATGGGGCTTTACTCTTAGCTCTCTCCAGCAGTCAAGGCTCTGATGTTCCCACCCTGCCTCTCCTACAGGCTGAAACATTCTATCCCATCCTGTGGCTTGACCTCTCATTTCCCCTCCCCTCCGTTGCTTCCCTTCTCAAACCTGTCACGGCTGCATCAAGAGAGCAATTGGAAAGGGGGCTCTCAGAAGAGCGACTTGTCAGATCTGTCTACTTGGAGATCACCTCCTCTGTGACAGTGCAGAGTGGAGTGATTCCTGGGAGGAAAAATTAGTGGATTGCTATGAAGCAAAGGGACTTTCCTCCTGCCCCTGGCTGGTGGATGTGCCAGAGTCTATCAAAATAAATAATAAGAAATACATATTAAACCATCAACTCTCACTAGGCCATTTGGGCACCAAGGGAAAATAAGGTTAGAAACATAGGGGAGATTTATTTGTAAGTTGCAATTGAGAATCTGAGTGTAATGTGCCCTCCGGGGCTGCTTCCTGATGGGTCCTGAAATGCCTACACATGTTATTATCCACCTTCAGGAGAAAGTCGGGGAGGAATTAATATGAATTTTAACTACAACCAAACTATAATTACAGTTTTATGCTATTAAGAGATAAAAAGCAGGATTCAGCAATATTATACCCTGCAGCGTCCGGAAAGATCACTGGTACTCGCTGTCATTTAACTTCATGACCTTGATGAGTGATGGTTTACTGCCTTGTTTATAGATGGTAGCCTAGTCTGATCTTTGTGATGACTATCCATTTTTGCTCCCTTCTGAGAGGTTAATTTTCCTGGGGGCTCCATTTAATCTGTGCTGTTTGGACAACTACCTTCCGGCAGCCAAACCATTAGCTGGTACAGCATTTTCCAAAGACAGCTTAACGTTGAATTTATGAATGGACTCTAGCAACTTTTCTACATTGCCGTAGCCAGTTAAAATATAGTAATTGCTTAGCTTAATCCTGTGGCATGGTCTAGCACCAATTCCTTAGTTTCCTGTAGACTCAGACAAGGAAAAATGAGGTAAATAGTAGCACCGATGTAGTAGACAGATATCTGAAAGATAGATGGTTGGGGATATTAGAAACTAGTCATCCAGGTAGATGTCCAGTGTTTGATCAAGAAATAAATATTTGTTTCTGAATGTGGATGAAATTTCTCTCACTGAACCATGAATGCTTATGGAAAAAAAATAAACTACCAGATAAAACATGCGGAAGAAAAAAGGCCTCTTTCTTTTGGTCAGTAAACAAACCTAGAGAGAATAGGTTTTCAGTGTGTTGACGATGTTCAGGCAGTTCATTAATCCCAACAAAATCTCTCCAAAGTTACTGATGCGTGGATTCCATTTTCAAATTTCTCATTAGTTCCTCTTTATGGATTAAATGCTGATGTTCACGAATGAATGCACACAGCTTCGGTTGATGGATGTAATTGGGTTGTAATGGATTTTAGCTGCTGTTTCTTCTGATCTAGCCAATTTGAAATGCAGTATCAATGTATTCCCCCCCATCTCTCTGTGGGGAATGAGAAATTGAAACCTACAAGATGAAATTTATCAACTTTCATAAAATCAGCTTCAACCATCATAAAACTGTTAAACTTCTCATTATCATTCTACCACAGTTATTTCCCGCACTCTGGTCTGGCAGTCAAAATATTAAAGTGCATTTGAAATAAGTAGAGTTGATCCTTCAATATTCTATGTGTCCTCAACATTGATTTAGGTGCTGTAAATATTACCAACCCAGGGTGACATTAACATAGCAAAAAAATTTAACAGCAGGCACATGAAATGACAAGAAAAGATTTAAAGGTCGCAAAACCTCCTACCAATTATTTATTTATATATCTATATATTTAAACACACACATAACGAGCGAGCTGCAACCACAGCATTCAATAAACAAAAAGACAAGATTTTTCCTTTCCCTCCAAAAACGCTACGCTGTTACTCTTCGTTCTGCAGCCTCCACTTTTCTCAATGCTCAGAAATAGCTTTGGATTCACAATAGCTGACTGCAGCAATATAGAGTCTTAGGGACCCTCTGGAGGTCGATCTTCCAGCATTCAATTTAGCGGGTCTACTGAAGACCCACTAATTCTAGCTGAGAGGGTGCCTCTGTCAGTCTGGTAGTTCTGCTCCTCACAAGGAGTAAGGGAAGCCAATGGGAATGTTTGCTCCCCTCATTCTCCCGCTGTGTAGATGGTGTGAAAATGTGATTTAACATACGTCCGTTCCAGCCACATAATTAACGTAGCTGGAGTTGAGTATTTTAAGTCGACTTTCCTCTTTAATCTCAGAGGGGTGGGCATGTTAGTCTGTAAATCTACATCTACACAACAGCATTATTTCAGAATAACGTAGTGCACATCTACACAGCAAGCCATTATTTTAAAATAATGCTGAGCTGGAGGACTTCTTCCTCCAACTCCTGTCACCCTTGTTTCACAAGGAGTAAGGGAAGTCGAAAGAAGAGCGCACTTCCTTCGACTTCCTGCTGCGTAGACAGCGCTAAAAGCCGAATTTAGCTATTTTGGCTTCAGCTACGCAATTGATGTTGCTGAAGTTATGTAGCTTGATTCGACTTTTGCCCTGCGGTATAGGCATGCCCTCCCTGAAAAAAACTTTAAAAAAGAACAAATGGTTATTTCATCTGAAGAAGTAGGTTGTGCCCATAAAAGCTCACGATTCCATCCACATTTTTTGTTCGTCTCTAAGGTGCTGAGGGACCATTTGTTCTTTTGTCAAGTGTTTCCTCTTTAGTATAGACTTGGCCTTAATGATGAGATTATCTTATGAATTTAAGGGGTCTAGGCTCTTTGAAATCCCCATCCTAACACTCTAAATCATTGGCATGAAGGAGACACAAATTTTAAGTGGTTAGAAACTTTCAGTTGCTATCTGAAGACCACTTGCTGAGTCAGAGGCAGTTAATCTAATTCCTGCTAGACAGGGGTCTACGTAATTCATCATAACTGGCACATATTAGCCCCTTGCTGGCAGTTTCAGAGGAGAGGCTGAGGAGAGAACGAGTAAGAGACCGAAATCACGCCCTTTCCCCAAAGAGGCCGCTCTGGATCACAAATAGACAGGATGAGAGGGGGAAGAGAGTTACACTGAATCTGCCACCACTGTACTTGCTCTGTGGATAGAGAGAGGAGCTTTGTTTCCATTGGTCTGATTTTCAGAAGTGGGCAACTGCCTTATGTAAAAGCAACTGGCCCAGCTTTTTGGGAAAAGGGACTGAATCTGAGACCTTAGGGACTAAAGCCATGTGTCTCCACCATGTGAGCTAAAAACCAGCTGACTCGCAGCTAAGGCTGTAGAGCAGACTTCACCTCTCTTGTGAGTGGCTTCAGTGCCTCTGGGTTACATACACATTTTCTTGAAGTCAATGCCCTGCAGCCCTAAAAAGCTGCCCTCCTGACCGGCTTCACCTGTGCAAAACTCATGTAAGGCAAGTCGTAACTTTGAAAACAGCTCTTTGCGGTTATTGTCTAATACTGTGGAGGGGGGGGAGGCGGGTCTTTTTGGAATTTTCAAAAGAAAATATTTTCATTTTTCAGGTTGAAGTAACTTTTCGTTATGATGCGAATTAAAAAAAACATTCAAAATACTCAAAAGTGACCATGGCTTATAAGCAAACCGTGGGCAGGCTGGTCTCCGTGTGGGCGCTTTGTAGAGAGCTCTAAAATGTTTCCCCATATAGATCCTGATGAAATGAACTAAAAGGCGCCTAGTTTCATGGGTGATCAGAATTCCTCACCTTCATTCTCTGAACTTCCCTGCTATGATCGGGAACTGGACAGTTTGTGCTCTTTGTATGGCTCAGGTACAGTCAGATGGCTCTAGCATTACAGCTGATTTTCTTAGCAGTGCTTACCTTGTGCAAACTCTCAGCTCACAGAGATCTTAACAATAATAACAAGCCTTAGTTCCAGATGACAGTCTCCACATTTAGCACTGCATACCGAGAAATTCATCACCCTTCTAAATAACTCACACTGGGAAGGCATGCACTATTTGGTGCCTTTTGCCTCAGCCAGCTTTAAAATCTCAGGGTATGTCTACGCTAGAGAGTTTTTTTCAGAAAAACAGCTGTTTTTCTGAGAAAACTTCAATTACCTCTGCACTATAATTGCGTTGTTTCAAAAGAAAATCGAAAGAACTGAGGGGTTTCTCCGACATTGGTAAACATCTTTCTACGAGAAAGAAGCCTTTTTTCTGAAAGAGCTCTTTCGGAAAATGGCGTATGTGGACGGGGAAGAAGGAGTTCTTTTGAAAGAAGAGGAAAAAGCACAGGTGCCCTGGTGGCCACTCTGTCCATAGTAATCACAGCTTACATACGAGATAGCATCCGTTCAGATCGCTTTTTCAATGCACTTTTGCTGTGTGGACACTCTCTTTTGAAAGAAGTTTTTTTTGGAAAATCTCTTCCAAAAAAGCTTCTTCCGAAAGAAGCCTGCAGTCTAAACATAGCCTCGATGATTAAGAGCATCATGTGGAACATGTCTGTTGTTTTAGACTCATGGGGATTTACCTAACTAGAAGTCTCTTAGGAACCTTCAATATAGTTTAGAAACTTTGCCTGTCTATCCTCAAATGATGGTTTAAAGACCCCAAGATGCAGAGAATCCTCCCGCTAGTGATCCGTGCCCCATGCTACAGAGGAAGGCGAAAAACCTCCGGGGCCTCTGCCAATCTACCCTGGAGGAAAATTCCTTCCCGACCCCAAATATGGCGATCAGCTGAACCCTAAGCATGTGGACAAGACTCACCAGCCAGACACCCAGAAAACAGAAGGTGAGGAGGGTCTGGTAAGAGGGACAGTTATACTGTAGGATGACCACAGGGAGGCAACAAGGGGCCAGAGATGAGGAACGGGACAGCTATATGTAACTAGGCCAGCAGAGGGCAGGGGTGGAGAAAGGAATAGCTATCTACTCTATATTTCACATAGTTTGTCTGTTTATGTGTCTGTCTGTCTACCTGCACCCTCCTACCCCCCAGCTCTGCCCGTCAGAGTTCCAGCAGCCATGGAGAGGTGCTTCTCACCTGGTTCCAAGTTACTGCAGTGAGAGAGTGGGGCTGACTTCTCTCCCCAGGGCATTCTGCATCCTGGACCCTCCATCCCCAGCTGCACCTCAGAGCAATGATTTAAATGAAGAAACACGAAACTTATTTGAGTTAAGGACCCGAGCAACGCTGGGGAAATCGTCTCATGTTTTCTAACCCAGACCATTCCAGTGGGGGTCAGAGGTTCTCAGCCCCTCAAAAAAAAAATCAAGTGCTCTGGTGAAAATTGAGCCATGAGAACTCCTGATGGAAAACCTACATTTCAGAGGTCAAATCTAAAAATGCGGACCGGTGTGAACATGGAGAGTCACACACCCCTACACTGGAAACATTTTCAAAGTAACTCGGGGACAGAGATAGTCAACAGGTTTCACCATTCAACGTTCACACATGCTGAGCTTTTAAAAATCTGGCCATACTGTATATGCAGACAGATCCATGAACAGGTGTCCCCATGCACACAGATCCATACTATTATGTGCCACATACACCCACATGAGCTATGCAATGGCTTCCTAAGCTTTACATTAGTAACAAGTCTCCTCTTTGCGGAATCCCAAACTGAATATACACTCCGCCTTTCAGAGGGTTATTGCTTTTGCTGTTACATTATCCACTTCCACTTTACAGCCTATATAAATGACTGGCACCTACACTAATTTGTATATCCCGGGCACTTTGTAATGAACTTTCCTGATGCTGCACAGCTTCTGGCATCCTGATGGTCTCGCTTTGGCAGCCCTGGTGGCCCACAGGGAAAACCAGCCACCAGGTTGCACCAAGGCTGCAGCGGCAGGGTTGACCTGGTGGCCTGAGAGGGAAAATAAGATGACTAGTAAGCCTCCACCAACTTGCTCCCCCTACCCTCACACTGCCTGGTGCTCCCTGTTCTCCTCAGGCTTCTTGGCAGGCAGATGTGCTGGGGAAATGGCGAGCCACCAGGTCAACCAGCAGGCTGTGAAGGGGGGCAGTGGTTCACCTGGTGACCTGCAGGGAAAAACAGCCACCAGGTCAACCCGTGGGCTGCAGCGGTGGGGTTGACCTGGTGACCCAGGAGGGAAAATAAGGTATGAAATGCACATTCAAGTCATGCATAGTTCAAAAAATAAACCTCCAAACAACTGGAGAGAACAAGCACATGGTTTTGATCTTCCTATTTAACCCCATCGCCAAGATCTTCACCAAAGTATGTGCCTAATGCCTCGATGGACCTTAAGTGTGTGCTTGTAATTAATCATATGTTTACATATTTTGCTGAACTGGGGTGTAACCGGGCTAGGCTCGAAGGGCCATAAAGAAACCCTCCAGGAGGCAAGAGTGGCTAGGAAGAAACCAGCCAATCAGGGGCCAGGAAGGACTACAAAAGGAACTGCAGGACTAGCCTCAGCTCAGTTGCAGCCTAGGTCTAAAAGGGAGAAGGTTGGGGTGGCTGAGCTGAGAGGACCAAGGACCGCTCAGAGTGTGGAGCTCTTTAGAACACTGTCTCCAGGAGGAGACCAGGCTGTGTGACTCGGCCGCAGGGCTGAGTGGCTGCAAAGTTTTTGAGAGACTGAGAGAGTGCAGACACACACGCTCAGCCAGATACGGGCGCTCGCAGGAGGTGAATGCTGCCCTACTACATGGGGTTTTAATCAAAGCATGCCCACTGAGAGATGGAACATAACTTTTCAACTGGTTCCAAAGCCACCCAAGGTAATAAAGGTCAAAATTAATGGTCATTTGATGACAGGTCCCTATGAAAGGAGTTGAGGTCTTCAGTGGAGCTCCTTGCAGACAGGTCATAAATCTGCCAGCTCTACTGGCTTCCCCTTTTGGTTCAAATGGACCTCGAGGGATGAACTCACCACTATATGGGAACAGGAACTGGATCATTTAGCTGCAGTCGTAGTTCTGAAGGCTTAGTTGTGGCGTGATGAGATATTTCCTTTCGTAAAAGGCCATCGGTACTTTTCCACTAGTGGGTTTCAACCTAGAGCAAAAAGGAAGCTTCTAAATGCCATGAAGAGACACAACTTCTAGGCCTCCCAATACAGAGAGGATGTGGACATATTGGAGAAGGTCCAGTGGAGGGCAACCAAAATTATTAGGGGGCTGGAGCACATGACCTATGAGGAGAGACTGAGGGATTGGGGTTTGTTTAGTCTGCAGAAGAGAAGAGTGAGGGGGGATTTGATTACAGCCTTCAACTTCCTGAAGGGAGGTTCCAAAGAGGCTGGAGAGAGGCTGTTCTCAGTAGTGGCAGATGACAGAACGAGGAGCAATGGTCTCAAGTTGCAGTAGGGGAGGTCTAGGTTGGATATTGGGAAAAACTATTTCACTAGGAGGGTGGTAAAGTACTGGAATGGATTCCCTAGGGAGGTGGTGGAATCTCCATCCCTAGAGGTTTTTAAGTCTCGGCTTGACAAAGCCCTGGCTGGGTTGATTTAGTTGGGATTGGTCCTGCCTTGGGCAGGGGGCTGGACTTGCTGACCTCCTGACATCTCTTCCAGCTCTATGATTCTATGAACTTCTCAGACCATGCCTATTCATGGAGCCTTCAAGCACATGCTTGCCATTACATGCATGCTTAAGTCAGTTTTAAGTCAAAAGGACTTAAGTGCAGGCCTAAAGCTAAACACAGGCTTAAGCTTTCCTGAGTTGGGCGCCTTACTATTTTCAGCCAAGATGGGAACAGGCAGTGCTAGAAATCTGAGCCGCAGAACGTTTGCCAGACTGGTCTCTGTCACACGCCTGCCTATGTTTTCCTTTGAACACTAAATCTATCCTGCTCTGTTTTATTATTTGAATAATTTCCCATAAGATGTTTCCAGCTGCACAAGCGTTAATCAATACCACATTCTAGCACAGTGAATCGCTGCATACAGTTGCATTATGTAAAGCAGGCTATATATCCCCGATATTAGTAGGGGGTTGTATCGTAAAACTCTCCTGGTGCCAGATTTCTTTAAAATCCTCCCTTGTCTTATTGTTTATCTATAATTTCTCACTGGAAGCTGAAGAAGAGAATTCCCTTTAACCTTAAAGAATTTAAATTTTTTTTAAGGAAAAAATAGTAGTGCCGAGAAAGTTTAAAAATGCCATAAAATGAGCAGCGATATTATGAAAATAAAATAGCAGTTCAGAATGGTAAGCTTCACATTTCCCCCTCTCCTCATCAAAGCATAACAGCGATGAAACAGTCAGCCGGTTGCTGACAGCTCACATGCTTGAGAAGCCCAGGAAGCACGGCTTTGGTTTATTTATTTCAGGTTTTTCCCCCATTTCCTTTCCCACATCAAATAGAATTTTACAATGTATCCGTGCGCCTTTTCACCTATGGCTGGGCATGTGTGAACATCAACTTGACAGGGGCTTTGTGTGTTTTCTGACTTTGAATCCCTCTGAAGTAAGGATGTTCCTATCAGATGCCGAGATTCCAAATGGCCTGTGATCAGAGGTCTCTGCTTCTCTTCTGAGGTAGCAGCCTTCTGTCGTGCCTTGTCAGTGGAGGGGGTGGGGAGGAGAAGCAGCGGGAAGAGGCCTAAGAATGACACAATAAACGTGGCAGAGAAGAAACACGGGAATAGAAGAATTGCCAAAACGGATCAGACCAGTGGCTAAGTCTAATCTTGTCTCCTGTCACCAATATCTCTTCAGAACAGAGTCCACTTCTTCTGCCATCTCTGCACAGTTCCTGTCACCATGCAGCACTGACCTGCACTGGGAATTACTGTGTTACAAATGAGGAAGAAAGGGATTTATTTCCTTGCTACACCAGACTAATCTTGTCCCCAGCAGGGGCCAATGCCAGCAGTTTCCAGGCATTCAGCATCAGGACCTGATGGGACAACCTGTCTACCAAGGAACATCTTCAGGTTAGCAGTTTCCACCCAGAAGCCTAGGAATTTATACCTCCTCCAAACCTGTTTATTTTTAATACTCACAAATGTTCCTGTTCTTCATCTAAGTAACCAATCCTTTCCGGAATCGCGCTCAGCTCTCAGCCCCAGTGAATTCATGTGGCAAAGGGTTCTCCAGGCCAGAGATGGTTTTAGGGGCAGACAAGCCGGGTGGTTGCCTGGAACCGCCATTTTCAAGGGGCCGCTGACAGAGCTGGCGTTAGGGGCAGGTTGTGACCGCATTTTGGCCCGACCTCCCAAATCCTCCCCTGCAGATTTACCTGACCCCTCCCTCCCCCCCCCCTTTTTTTTTGCTTGACAAATTTTTGTCCGGTATTTTTTTTAAACCATCTGGCAACCCTACTAGCAAGCCAGGTGGTTGCCTGGGGACACCACTTGGTTAGGACTGGCCCTGCTCCAGGCTAATTGTAAATCGTGGAAACGCATTTCCTCGCATCACTGTCATGTACGCTGGGGCCAAGGGGGGGGAATTTTGACTATTTTTGGTCTGTGCACGGCTTCAAAGTAGACAGACAGCTTCCCGCCCTGTGATTGCATTGCTTGGCTCTCCGAGTATTTTATGTTGCCAGTTACGAGAAGGAGCTCCCAGGGTCCCTGCTGGTCCAGGGACCCCATCTGAGAACTGCCAATGGTGAATTCTAAACCACCAGGTCTGAAAACTTCAGCGAGTTCAGACCTGAGCATGACGCATAGAACGGACAGGCTGTGACTTGAGGTGGGAGAGCAGACCTCCTTTCCTTCCTTGTCGTTCCTCAGATCAGCTCGTTTGGGTGGGTCCCCTGATAACTAGTGAACACAGCACTAAGCCTTAGCCAGAAGGGAGTGAGTTGACAATAGAAGGAATTCTCTCTCTTCTCCCCCATGCTAAGCAATTGACCAAGCTGTACTCTGCCGCTCTACTCTGCACTAGTTAGGCCTCAGCTGGAGTACTGTGTCCAGTTCTGGGCGCCACATTTCAAGAAAGATGTGGAGAAATTGGAAAGGGTACAGAGAAGAGCGACAAGAATGATTAAAGGTCTAGAGAACATGACCTATGAAGCCAGGCTTCATGAACTGAGCTTGTTTAGTTTGGAAAAAAGAAGATTAAGGGGGGACATGATAGCAGTTTTCAAATATCTAAAAGGGTGTCACAAGGAGGAAGGAGAAAATTTGTTCCTCTTGGTTTCTGAGGACAGGACAAGGACAAGGAATAATGGGCTTAAAGTGCAGCAGGGGAGGTTTAGATTGGACATTAGGAAAAAATTCCTAACTGTCAGGGTGGTCAAATATTGGAATAAATTGCCAAGGGAGGTGGTGGAATCTCCCTCTCTGGAGATATTTAAGAACAGGTTAGATAGACATCTGTCAGGGATGGTATAGACAGAGCGTGGTCCTGCCTTGAGGGCGGGGGGCTGGACTCGATGACCTCTCGAGGTCCCTTCCAGTCCTATGATTCTATGTACCCCGTTATCCCTCCTCCGGGAAAAAGGAGATAGAGTCCAAATCACCAGCAAGAGAAATTAGAGGCAATAAAAACCTATTCGATTAACTAGTTCCTTCTCTCTCTCCTGCTTGGTTTGTACTGTGGCAAACCATGCTACTTCGGAATTTTCATATGCTTTCTCTAGATGAGCTCTCTGCTCAGATTGCTTAGTTCCACTAGCTTAGCTACCTCGGCAATGCACAGTTGTTCCCGGAAGCATCTCTTTAGGACTTTCTTCGTTCTATTTTTAAACAACTTGTACAATTGAGTGTCTATTACTCTCTTGGCAAACCATTCCAGGAAAAAATGGCCACGGGAACCTTTGGAAAGTTGTTCCAGTGGTTAATTATTCTCACCATTAAAAATGTGTACCTTGTTTCCAGTCTGAATTTGTTTAGTTTCAAGGGTTTCTTGTCTAATGTCCTTCCAAATTAAGGCCTAGTCTGTATTAGAAAAGGTTTGCTGATAGAGCCATATTGGCAAGCCCTTCCCATGGAAATATTAGCAAAAGACTATGTTTACTGTTGTGGTTTATATCAGTCCCCAAGTCAAGCCAGATAAATCAGCAAAAGCCCTTTTTTGCTTATACTATGGAAAACTGCCTTATGAATATGGCTATGCATAGCTCAAAAATGCTTTATGCAAAACAGGCCATGTGGCATATTTTTTAAAGATGATATACACTGAATCTGTATATCCAATTTTTGTGCATGGATCATTCTTCTATGTGACGTTAGAAATCTGAAGCGTGAATCTGTTTGTAATTCTAAATGTTCTAATGCGAGCCCTTAGTGGTACTTTGCGAACTTAATGGCTCGATGATCAAGTCAACCGCCTGTGAATGGCTTTGGTTTTTCTTCCCCTATAAGCCCAAACTGTGGTTGGTCCTAGAAAGACATGTGACCATGCCACCTGGTACTGGAAGCCATCTTGAATCTGGTACTTTTTCATGGGGATGGAAGGGTTAAACAAAGGGTTCTCACCCTGGTGAAAGTCTATTTAAGGAATGAAAAGTCAGCAGTCTTTCATCTTCAGGTGACTTTTGAAACTGACTCTCCCCTTTAAGAAGATACCCATGAAGAAACCTAAAAACAAAGAACTCTACAGACACAGAGAGCTATAGACCCAGCTCAGAGAAAAAAAAAATCAACTCTGCCTTGAAACATTTAACCTGAAACAGGGAGGAGGGGTGAGGAATATATTTTGCATGTAACAAAATACTTAGTGTATTAGGATTAGCTTGAGTGTTTTGTTTATTTTAAATTAGTAACTTACTTTGATCTCTTTGTTTTCAATAGCAATCACTTAGATCCTAGTTTTGATATTTAATAAAAACACTTTTCCCCAACGGGATATGTCTGTGACCCAACCCATCACACCCTCTTCATGGAAATGTCATTCCCCAAGTCAAAAAAAGCACTTTTTTGTTCATAATTGCCAATATAGAAATATTCTTAAAAAGCTCAAACAAAACAAGCAATCATCATCATGTAAGAACATAAGAACGGCCAGAATAGATCAGACCAAAGGTCCATCTAGCCCAGTATCCTGTCTGCCCACAGTGGCCAATATCAGATGCCCTAGAGCGAGGGAACACAACAGGTAATAAACGAAAAAAAACCTAAGTATTTTTACTATACTGGCCAAAGCTTCTAGTACAGACCTGGACTGAAATAATGAACTTTTAGTGACCATGTGGGATTTGACAGTACTGAAAATAATACTCTATCAGATCTTCCTCTTCCTTTATTTCCTTTCAAACACAAAAGATTTTTCTCATTTTTTTTTCTCACTGACGCTTTCCCTCCCCCTCCAAAAAGTTCCATATATACCCTTAATTAAATTATTCCAGTCCTTTTTTTGGGTTTCTGAATAAATCTTCATTTGTTTTCTTTATTAGCATTCGATCTGGTTTCGTTAATTGTGTAAATGTTCCCCTCAGGCAGAAAAGCAATATAGTTCAAATGAAGCAGGGCTTTTTGTTAAGGATAGTCAATTTGATTAACATCACTGTCAATATGATGAATGAAAACGCTCTCAAACGAGTTGCCCAATAACTTGAAATTGATGCCGGGATATTTGTGTCATTAGGACACAAATGATTAATTCAATTTGGAGTCGTGTCAGCGGGTGCTGAATTTCCCTTAATTTTGGAAACAATGGTAAATGCCTGGTCTTCTTTAATGGTTTTTAATCAAGGCTCTTGGCTACTTAAAACTTCACTATTCCCTTGTCAGCCATGGAATCCCTATTATCTTTGTTTTATACATGGAGAAACTGAGGTAGTGAAGGGATTTGCTCAAGGTCACCCCACAATTCGGTTACAGAATTAGGATCAGAATCCAGGAGTCATTGCTCCCAGTTTTCTCCTGTACTGCCCTTCTTAGCAATAGGGACAGAACCCCGAAGTCCTGTGTCCCAGCCGTGATCTAACTCAGTGGTCCCCAACACGGCGCCCGCAGGCACCATGGCGCCCACCGGGGCATTTATGTGCGCCCACCTAGTGACCAGGGCCGGCCCGAGCCAATCTTGCGCCCCAGACCCCAGGCGCCCGGCACATGCGTGGCTCCCGCCCCAGGCGCACGGCGCATGCGTGGCTCCCGCCCCAGGCGCCCGGCACATGCGTGGCTCCCGCCCCAGGCGCACGGCGCATGCGTGGCTCCCGCCCCAGGCGCCCGGCACATGCGTGGCTCCCGCCCCAGGCGCACGGCGCATGCGTGGCTCCCGCCCCAGGCGCACGGCGCATGCGCAGTGCTGCCCCTGGGCGCGCGGTCGCCGCCCTGGGAGTGCGGCACATGCGCGACCCTGCCCCAAAGTTCATGCACGGCCCCGCCCCTGCCCAGCCCAGCAGCCCCAAAAGGTTGGGGACCACTGATCTAACTGCTAGTTTACAGTCACTCTTTGCTTTGACCTCAACTATCCTCATTTTTGCTCACTCTTTCTGCATCAGTTTGGTTTTTCTCTCCTTACTCAAATGTTACCTCCAGGATCTGATCTAAATTTCACTTCAGTTAATGGACAGACTAAGCTCAGGTCAGAATCATAGAATCCCAGGGCTGGAAGAAACCACAGGAGATCATCCGATCCAGCCCCCTGCCTAAAGCAGGACCAACCCCGACTCAATCATCCGAGCCAGGACTTTGTCAAGGGGACTAAAAAACTTCTAGGGATGGAGATTCCTCCCCATCCCTAGGGAAACCCATCCCAGTGCTTCCCCCATATCCAGCATAGATCTTCCCCACTAGGTCCTGGTTCCTAATAACTGCAGCACCTAGAACATATGAATGGCCAGACTGGGTTAGACCAAAGGTCTATCTAGCCCAGTGTCCTGTCTGCCGACCGTGGCCAATGCCAGGTGCCCTAGAGGGATTGAACAGAACAGGGCATCATCATGTGATTACTCCCCTGTCACCCATTTCCAGCCTATGACAAACAAAAGCAAGGGATACCAATCCTACTCATCCTGACCAATAAGTATAGCTGGAATGTATCTAGTTCTATTTTGAACCCTGTTAGAGTCTTGGTCTTAACAACATCCTCTGGCAAGGAGTTCCACAGGTTGATTGTGCACTGTGTGAAGAAAAATTTCCTTTTGTTTATTTTAAACCTGCTATCTATTCATTTCATTTGATGAAGATGAACCAAAACCTGCATCCAACCACCCCCAAGTACTGGGAAAATTGGAACACGGTTCTGAATTCATTCTCCGAGGCCTGAAATCATCTCTATCTACCTCCTTTACCCCTCCACCAGGGTTCCTTATACTCTCAGAGAAACTTCCTCTCTGCCCCATCATCCTGGTGATTCGTTCCCATCTTTCCACTGCTTTTTGTCCTAGCTCCTCCCCATCTTTCCCTCTCTTCCCTGCACCCAGGAACATGATTCATGATGGCCATCTTTGAAAAAGGGTAGGGAATCCAGGGCCATCCTTAGGATTTAGGGGCCAGTGTACTAGTACATTGATATCTCTCGGCCCAATGGTGGGGAAGGGTGGCGATATTTTAGAGATTTGATCATCTTCAGCAACACACAGATGAAATATTTTTAAAGCCAATTTCAGGCTAAGGTCCTTTGACAAACATAGTCAATTCAGAATAGTGATAGAAATGTAGCTGTGTTAGTCTGGTGTAGCTGAAACAAAATACAGGACTATGTAGCACTTTAAAGACTAACAAGATGGTTTATTAGATGATGAGCTTTCGTGGGCCACTTCCTCAGATCAAATAATGGAAGAAAATAGTCACAACCATATATACCAAAGGATACAATTAAAAAAAAAATGAACACACATGAAAAGGACAAATCACATTACAGAACAGAAGGGGGATGTAGGGGGGGGGGAAGGAAGGTGAATGCCAGTGAGTTAATGATATTAGAGGTGGGGAAGGGGAAATGTCTGTGAGTTAATAGACTCTGTGCGTTAATTTTAATTAATATTAACTCACAGACATTTCCCCTTCCCCACCGCTAATATCATTAACTCACTGGCATTCACCTTCCTTCCCCCCCCCCCCCTACATCCCCCTTCTGTTCTGTAATGTGATTTGTCCTTTTCATGTGTGTTCATTTTTTTTAAATTGTATCCTTTGGTATATATGGTTGTGACTATTTTCTTCCACTATTTGATCTGAGGAAGTGGGTCTGGCCCACGAAAGCTCATCATCTAATAAACCATCTTGTTAGTCTTTAAAGTGCTACATAGTCCTGTATTTTATAGTCAATTCAGAAACTGACAGTATGTACCTGGGGTTCGCGATTGCCTGTTAAATGGATTCATTACCCCTTGACTGGCCCTTTCACAGGCTCTGTTGATGGCGGTGTCACTTGTAAGTGAACTAGCGCCGCTCTGGAGGAAGCAAAGCTGCAGAACAGGCATAGGAAGAGGCGGGTGGGTAGCCATGGAAACCCAGTGGTGCCCCCAGATTTTTCGGTGCCCTGCGTGATTCTGTACTCTACATATGGGTAAGGACGGCCTGAGGGAATCTTTTTGCGTTTCATCTAACAGGGAAGAGTGGAGCAAAGTAGCAGCCCCATTAGCGCTGAACACCACAAAAACTTCACACCCCCCAAGCGATTTTCAGCAATCGCACTCCCCGAGAGGCATATAGGAGACTGAAGGCAGTTAATTTGCTGTTGAAAAACAAAGGAATAATAGACTTCAAAGGGTGGATTACAGCTTGCATAGAAAGGAAAAGATGTCACATTCCCTTTAAGTAGTCCCTAAATCTCTCTCCTTGCTGGTGGTTTCGTAATCCCCTTTGTTCTAGGCTGATTATTATAAAATCCTTCATTTAGCCTCATCGCGTAAGTTCCTAAGGCTTGGTAAGACTTCCTCTGTTCTCCTTCTAGATCATTCCCCCCCGCGTAAGCATACGAGGAAGGCTGGAGAAGCCCAACGCAGCGCAGGCACAAATCAACTGTGATTTCCTGCTGGGGGTGCTTCCAAACCTGAGCATGCTGATCACAAGACAGATCACACCCTTCTTCTTTTTCTTATTCCCAACCTTGAACGCACTTAAAAAAATGCAGTCCACATAAATGAACCATGCTGGGCCAATTCTGCAGCATGTTCATTTGGCTGTCTAATATCTTGTATCCCATCCCGTCGTCTGTGTCTTTGTGTCTGAAGTTCTTCTGAGCTAGACTGGTACCCAGCACACTGGACCTTCAAACCCCACTGGGACGTTTTGGCATTGCCATAGTACGGATCATCAGAATGTCCAAACTGGGTCAGGCCAAAGGTCCATCTAGCCCAGTTTCCTGTCTGCCAACAGTGCCCAACGCCAGATGCTGCAGAGAGAATGAAAAGAACTGGGAACCATCAAGTGATCCCTTTCCTGTTACCTATTCCCAGCCTCTAATAAAAAAGGCTAGGGATACCAGGCCTGCCCATCCTGGCTAATATGCATTGATGGACCTATCCTCCATGAATTTCTCTTGTTCTTTTTTTGAACCCTTTAAAAATCCTGGTCTTCACAACATCCTCTGGCAAGGAGTTCCACAGGTTGACACTGTGCTGCAGGAAGAAATATTTCCTTTGGTTTCTTTTAAACCTGCTGCCTAGTCATTTCATTTGGTGACCTCCAAGTTCTTACGTGTTGGGAACAAGGCAATAACTTTTCCTTATTCACTGTCTCCACACCAATCACAAATGTATACAAATACAAATGTTAAGCAGGGAAAGAGAGGCTAGAGGGGTGGCAGCGAAAGGAGCAGAAAATAAGCCTGAGAAGCTTTAGAAATGCACCTAAGCATTCAGCTATCACCACCTTAATGAAGAACAGAAAAGGAAAGATGGAGGTGATTGAGTGGGTGTGTGGCCGGAGATGGTGAATCTTTCACGTCCTCAGAGTAATGGGGCATTACATTTGATGAGATGCAATATATAATTAGCAGCACAGGAAAAGGGTCTCTGCTTTCTACTCCCTCCAACCTCCCTGCTGGTCTCTCCTTTTTTTCTTCCTCTTTTGTCTTTTTAATTAAATATCCTCTAATCCTAGTGATATTGCCATTATTTAACACAATGTGTGTTCATTAGAAATGCATTTACACTTATCATATCTTGATTTATCAGTTCTTCCCTTCATTTCCATATGCCAGATTAATATGCCTTGTGATAGAATTTATTTGACAAGTTCAGAAGAGCCCTGCGTGAGAAGATAACATTAATAACCCAAATGGAATCCTATTAGAATTAGAGAGAAAAATCAGGAAAAAAAAAAGGAGGCGTATATGCAGTTGATGGAAGGCATAGTCAATAGCTTGGACTTTAAATATATATTATCCAGCTGTATTGTGAAAAAAGCTCAGTCAGACACTTTTTACCTGCTGGCTTCTCTACTATATACATGTAATCATAAAATCCTACATATACTAAATCCTCGTTCTTGAGGACACAACTCCAACTTATAGGAGTTAGGAACAAACTTTCCAACGTATCCAGTCATAGCCTGCAGCAGGGTCCTTGCTCAGATGACACCGCAAGGTCCTGGACTAGACCACCCATACTAAATCCTCATTCTTGAGGACACAACTCCAACTTATAGGAGTTAGGAACAAACTTTCCAATTTACCCAGTCATAGCCTGCAGCAGGGTCCTTGTTCAGATAATACCGCAAGGTCCTGGACTATATCACCCATTCATTTGATACAATATGGCAATTGATACATTCTGAATCCTCTATGCCTTTTGCTCCTCTATAAATAGACAGGATTCTGTTCTCCCCTGGCATGAATTGGTGAGGTTCCACTGATGTCAATGGCGCTGTGTTAAGTAGATATCAATTAGTATCTGGCCCCTGGTCTCTGGAGGATAGGAACAGTTCAGGGGATTCATTAGCACTGGCCCAGAAGTGAACAATCAGCGTCAGAAAGATTGAATCTGGCATAACAGGGTGCTTGGAGGGAGGAATGGAAATCTCTAATTATATGTGAGCACAAAAAGAGAAATCTCTTATAGGTGCCCATTCTCTGAATGGAGCTAAAAACAGGGCCAATTTTCTGTGTGCTGGACTCCTCTGCGCTCCGTCGCATGTTTCCCCAGTAGCTATGCAGCCAGTCCGTTTAATTCTTTGACTGGTACGTCTTGTCTGCAACGACCACGGCTTGGCAGGTGCTTTGTGCTGCCCAAAGCAGTGCTGAGTCCATACGAGATCGACAGCTGCCACCTAGTTCTCTCACTGCCTGTCCAATGGGAAGCAGCACTCGTTTCGGCATTAAGCATTAAAGAGAGGCTGAGGGAGTTGGGTCTGTTTAGTCTGAAGAAGCGATGAGTGAGGGGGGATTTGAGAGCAGCCTTCAGCTTCCTGAAGGGAGGTTCCAAAGAGGCTGGAGAGAGGCTGTTCTCAGTAGTGACAGATGGCAGAACAAGGAGCAATGGTCTCAAGCTGCGGTGGGAGAGGTCCAGGTTGGATATTAGGAAAAACTATTTCACTAGGAACATACATAAGAACATAAGAACGGCCATACTGGGTCAGACCAAAGGTCCATCTAGCCCAGTAGCCTGTCTACCGACAGTGGCCAGCACCAGGTGCCCCAGAGAGGGTGGACCGAAGACAATGATCAAGCGATTTGTCTCCTGCCATCCCTCTCCAGCCTCTGACAAACAGAGGCCAAGGACACCATTTTATCCCCTGGCTAATAGCCTTTTATGGACCTAACCTCCAGGAAATTATCTAGCTTCTCTTTAAACTCTATTATAGTCCTAGCCTTCACAGCCTCCTCTGGCAAGGAGTTCCACAGGTTGACTACACGCTGTGTGAAGAAGAACTTTCTTTTATTAGTTTTAAACCTGCTACCCAGAATGGGGAAGCACTGGGATGGGTTACCTAGGGAAGTGGGGAAGTGGAGAGTGGGGAAGCACTGGGATGGGTTGCCTAGGGAAGTGGGGAAGTGAAGAGTGGGGAAGCACTGGGATGGGTTACCTAGGGAAGTAGTGGAGTCTCCATCCCTAGAGGTGTTTAAGTCTCAGCTTGACAAAGCCCTGGCTGGGTTGATTTAGTTGGGATTGTTCCTGCCTAGGGCAGGGGGCTGGACTCAATGACCTTTTGAGGTCTCTTCCAGCTCTATGGTACCACATGTTGGACCTCTGTGCTCCAGCAGCCTCAGGACTTGAGTGGTCCCAAAGGAGGGAGTTGGCCAGACCAGGGGAGGTCAGGACTTGGGCTCTCCCTTCCTGGCTACCGGCTCAGCCAGCATGCTGCCCTCCCACCTCCCACCTCCATTGGTGGGACTCCACACCTGGCTGCTGCCCCCGCTCCAACTGGCAGGCTCCCTGCCCCTAACCAGTAGGGCTCCCTTCCCCCAGCCAGGGACAGCTCCGTGCTTCTGGCTGTAATGGCTCCCTGCCCCCAGCTGGTGGGACTCCTCTCTCAGCTATTGGGGCTCCCTGCCCAGCACTGCTCAGCTGCTGGGCTCCCTGTGCCCAGGCCACTGGCCTTCCAAGCTACCTGCCTCCTGAACTTCCAGCTGCTGGCAACCTCTGTGGCTGAGGCTCTCTGGTACAGCAACATCCGTGATCCAGCTGTTGCCGGACCAGAGAGTCCCGGATCCAGAGATGAAAGGAAGCCAGGGCACCGTAGTGCACAGCTCTGGCAAGAGCTGGCTGAGCTGCGGCAAAAGCCAGCTAGGAGCTAATTAAAGAGCTGGCAGGCACTCGGGTTGCAAGAGGATAGTACCTGTAAGAAATTTGAAATGACTTTCACCGCTGTCTGCATCACAGAGTCAACATGCGTCTCTGTCAATATCACTGTGCTAAGTGCCCTAGAAATACTGAAGCCGGCCAGGTAAGAAACATACATTTCAGAGACTTTACAGTTACTGGCATCATCATCATCATCATATTTAGGTGCCAAATACATGTCAGGATTTCACATCGTCTTTAAGGCTGTGTCTAAACTACATGTCTCCATCGATGGAGCCATGTAGATGAGGGTTGTAGGCAAAGGGAAATGAAGCCGCGATTTAAATAATTGCGGCTTCATTTAAATTTACATGGCTGCCGCGCTGAGCCAACAAACAGCTGATTAGCTGTTTGTCCACTCAGCGCGCTAGTCTGGACGCTCCCGCGCCGACCTGAAAGCCCTTTATCGACCTCCCCGTTATGCCTCGTAGGATGAGGTTTACCAGGGAGGTCGATAAAGGGCTTTTCATGTCGGCAGGGGAGCGTCCAGACTAGCACGCTGAGCAGACAAACAGCTGATCAGCTGTTTGTCGGCTCAGCGCGGCAGCCATTTAAATGTCAATGAAACTGCGATTTAAATAATCGCAGCTTCATTTCCCTTTGCCGAACAAACAAATCTACATGGCTCCGTCGACGGAGCCATGTAGTTTAGACGTACCCTAAGGGTCTGAAGCAAAGTCCCTTGAGGCCAATGAAACTATCCTCATTTATTTGAATGGGCATCATACTGGCTCTCTTTCTGCAATATGACCCCAATCTAGACAGGCAATTAATTAATATTAATATCAGGACTATAAATAGCCCCATTGACTTCCAGGCTTTACTAGATCAGGCCCTATATGGTATGACTTAGTGCTTTCATGTGTCACGCTGAGTCTTCATGCTGCTCTCCCAGTTAGTTGTGTAGACAGCACTACACACACCAGGCTGTTTATAATCTCACCGAGACTCTTTCTGGATGATGGTTTGAAATCCCATCAGCTGCCTGCTCTCTAATCTGCAATAAAATCAGATCCACACTACAGACTTCTTCCTGTGTAGCCGTGTTGAGCCTTCGGGGTGGGAGGGTGAAGGAAAGATGTTGCAGATAGGGCCTGGATAGAGAAAACGCTCCCTGAGTGACAGAGCGCTCTCACTGCTCTCCATCCTCCTCAGAAGCAAAACGAGAAGATTCGACCCAAAGAGATCAACACAAACAAGTGTTTGTTTAGCAGCGAGCATGCAATAGGGGGCTGTGAGAATCTTTGCCACACTTCGGTGTAGACATGCCCCGCACACCTTGTGCGACGCAGGCCGGGGAGGAGGGGGACAAGGGAATGCAGCCTTGAAATCAATTGACAGAGCAGGGAAGAGCATTATGAGGCCTCTACAGCCTCCCAACACTCAGCAGTGGCCGGAATGACAGTTCTATCACCACCATCTCTTATTGATACGGGCTCCTTGCACAGAGATGGAAGAGCAGGTGAATGCCGCTGACAGCGAGCAACTGCAGCAGATGTGCGCGGCGGGATGGAGCAAGCAAGGCTACAGCTGAAGTGGCAAAGGAAGAGAAATGGACGTGGCACGTTGCAGATAAAGATGTAAGTAGGGCAAGCTCCACAATGTGGTGATAGAAGTGGCATTTTGTCCTGCACATCAAAGCGAGTCATTCGTTATTATTTTGCTTACGCCCATTAAGCGCCCTGGCTGGTTTGCTAGGGAAGCCATTTGTATTAAAATCATATTGACGATTCCACTTCTGAATGCTGAGTTAGCTCTACAAGGCTATTAATTATGATCATTGTCAGGCTGGGAGTGTGATAGAGTTCACCTGGTGGCAGGAGTGTTATGCGGAGGAGCGTGGTTATCAAGCCAAAGCTGTTTACGCTAGAAAGATTCAGTACGCGGGACCGCTTTCTTTCAAGAGGAAATGAATAAGAAGAGGCATGATAAACGTATAGATAACACGAGTGTCATAGAAAAAGCAGACAGGGCACTTCTATTTACCCTTTCACCTAATAATGCAAGAACATTCAATGCAAGGCAACCCATTTAAACGAGCTACAAGGAAACACGGTTGCCAGGCAATGTGCAAGCAGCCAAAGTTTAAATACAATTAAAAAAGACATAGGGGAACGTTTTCAAAAAGCAAAACTCAGAGCCTGCAGACCTCGAGTCTCATTTTCCATATTGAAATAGCCCCGTGGGAGTTAGGTGCCCAAATTCTGGGGAGAACTTGGGCCTACGAGTCTAAGTCGCCTCTGAAAACATAGCCAGCTTATTTCCCCTCCCTTAGGAAAAAACACAAACACATCAAGCTGGACTCAAAAGCACAGGATGAAATTTTATTTAGTCATTGTGTCTAGCCCACAAACCCTGGTTGGGTGCCATTTAATTTATCCCGCGTCTGAAGTTGATATAACTGGAAGTATGGATTTAATTTGAAGAGATATTTCTGGGCAGGGATGGTGAGCTAAGTAGAAGGAATCAATTCAGAATATTCTTCCACTGTCTCATACAATTCTTGAGTGTTTTATGGCATCACAAACCTTCTTCCCAATAGAAGTGGTTACATGGTTTTCATTATAACCCTTTCTCCTAAAAAACAGGCCACATGACCCTGCATGTATCCAGGAAGAAAAAGGATATGGAATATGGGAATTCAGGATTTTACTCGCGCCAATTAACACAAATTATTCCCTTGAAATCAGGGAGAAGGTTCCAGCATTAAGGGTATGTCTAGACTACATGGCTCCGATGACGGAGCCATGTAAACTAGCTTACCTGGCATAGTCAATGAAGTGAGGATTTAAATAATCCCCGCTTCATTAAAATAAACATGGCTGCCGTGCTGTGCCGATGATCAGCTGATCCGGTACAGCACGGCAGTCTAGACACGGATCTGTCGGCTGGGGAAGCCTTTGCCGACCGATCCCTTATGCCTCGTGGATCCAGCCCCTGAGGCTCAGGGCCACCCCCGACGCAGCAGGGAACCAGCACGGGTGCTCCAGGCCAGTGGTCTCCCCCATCTATGGGGCTGTAGCGCCAGCACCTGCTCCCTGCTGCGGGGGATGGGGAGCCCTGAGCCTCGCAGGCTGGGGTCAGCCAAGCCTGGGGCTGGATCTGACCTACAAGCATACCATACTCATAACTAATAGGAGCAGCTGGGGACACGGAGCCACGTGCATCCCTGGAGAGCTGCACCAAGTAAGTATCCCCATCCTGTCTGGACCCCCCCACCCTCAGGTGACTCCTGCTTCCTCCCTTCTACCTCCAGGTAACTCCTGCACCATCCTTCCTTCCCTCCCTCCCTCCCTCATCTCACACCCAAAGCCCTCTTCCTAGCAGCTCCCACCCACACACTGAACCCCTCATTTTTGGGCCCCACCCCAGAGCCTGGGGCCCCCACAAAACCTACCAGCCTGCTCTGCCCCCTCCCCCCCCCCCCCCCCCCGCCACCCCTCAGACTCTGGTAGGCAAGGGGAAGGTTGGGAGTGTCTTTCTGCTTCTCAGTCAGGACCCACATCAGTGAAGCGGCTTGTGTGTGGGGGGGGGGTGACTGATTTTTCTGTGGGTCACCTGGACCCAAAAAAGTTTCCCCCACCTCTGCCCTAAATAATACAAAATAATACACAGCAATTAAGGATGTCCAATTGCACACCTAATTAAAAAAGTGTCAAGATGCCAATCTCAACCTACCTTCAGGTCTGATCCTGAAATCTCATTAGCAGGCACAGCGATTATTCCTGATTATTATCCCGTGGAAGTCAATCAGGCCCAGCAGGAATGCACTATGGATTAATGTGCATAAGACCCAGGCCAAGAGCACACGCTGCTTTTGAGTCTGTTCTAAGGCTCTAAAGGTCACTGTGCCGGTGTATTTCATGTGCTGCCTAGAATTTCATGCTGTGGCTAGAGTTGTTTACAGCAGCATCAGGTGCCAAGATGGAAGACTGACCTCTAGGCTTTACCATGAGCAAACATTGGAAGGTTCATATCAATGCTCCCAAGTCTTGGGTCTCAAAAAGTGGGAAGGAAATAAAAATATTCCTTTCCAACACGAGTCTGTCGTTTGCTAGTCATTTGACTGCAATGAACAAGCCAGCATGAGTGAGATCAGATCCAGGGGACAGAGCAGTAATTTGGCAGGAATTCGCATCACTCCTGGGAAGTTACTTGAAGCTTTGCTCACTTATACCAGAGGAGGATGTGGCCCTGGGTTTCTTTTTCAAAATCGTGTCCCTCGCTGCAAACAGTTTATACTGATTTGCAAGGTCCCTGGTGACAAGTATAATGATGAGGCAGAAGACATGAAATAGGCAAGCCAGAGAGCATTGAAGGTCAGATTAAGCTTTGTTTGTTAACTAAGTCATTTTGACATTACCGCATGCAAGAGACACAAAACACTGGTAAAAGCCATTAGATAAATTATGGCATCCACAGCATTCACAAATTCTATTTGTTAGCCAGGTCTTTCTTCAGTCCTTTATTACCTGCTCAAGGTGGTGGATCCGGAGATCCAAGGTGAGCCAGATTCAACCTACGGTGCTGAATGTACTGTATGGTACAAGAAAAATAGCTAAACAAGCTAAAAACCGCTCTGACCCACACCAGCAAAACAAAACTGAATAAGCAAGTTTGGAAAATGGAATTCATACTGTTGGAGGCAAAGGAGGAGGAGCAAGGAAAGAGTTAAAATGGATGTTGTTCTCTCTCTCACCTGTTAACGATATTATTTGGCTCCCTCAACTGTTAAAGAGTTATCTGTTAACCCCCTATCTCTTTCCTGAGTGAGTGCAGAAGAGTGTCTGAAGTGGACACAAGAGGTGGGAAAACTCTGAGGTAAACAGCAGGGCTACATCTACACTGGCATGATTTTCCACAAATACTTTTAACGGAAAAGTTTTCCATTAAAAGCATTTTCGGAAAAACGCATCTAGATTGGCTTTCCGCAAAAGCACTTTTTGCAGAAAAGCATCTGTGGCCAATCTAGACACGCTTTTCCGCAAAAAAGCCCCAATCACCATTTTCGCGATCGGGGCTTTTTTGCGAAAAACAAATCTCAGCTGCCTGCACTGGCCCTTTTGTGCAAAAGTTTTTCGGAAAAAGACTTTTGCCCGAATGGGAGCAGCATAGTATTTCCGCAAGAGCACTGACAATCTTACACGAGATCATCAGTGGTTGTGCGGAAATTCAAGCGGCCAGTGTAGACAGCTGGCAAGTTTTTCTGGAAAAGCGGATGATTTTCCGGAAAAACTGGCCAGTCTAGACACAGCCCAGGAGTAAACAACTGTGCACACGGCCCCAGAGGCCCAGGAACCCAGAAGCTGCACGTGGCTGATCCTTAAAGGAGAGAGGGACGCAGACACAGTGGGCTGACCATCAAGTGGAGAAAACCCTCTGCTCAGATCGCCTGGCCAGCGGACCAGCTCAGGAGTCAACAGGGGAAGATCAGATAACATGAACTGCCTTCTGCTTGCTTTATCATCCTGCCTGGGACTGTAAGTGTGGTTGAGTGTATGAGTGAGATCTCCCTCCCTTCCCAGTTTTAACTTAGTAAACAAACTCTTTACACTCTATGAGATGGTCCCATCTCCTTAGTGTTCAAAGCAGTTGCAATCTACATCCCTTTGCAACACATACAACCTCAGATTAGAAATAATACATGGTTATTGCAGGTTTCTTCACACACACACACACACACACACACACACACACACACACACACACACACACACACACACACACACACACACACACAGTTCCTAAATATTTGGTACAAGTCCCTGTGCAGTACTCAGATAAAAGTGGGGAGGAATGGAACTATGATAGTAAAAATTTTATCATCTGAAGTTTAAATGATGCCTGAAATTGTCCCCAAAGGCAATTTGTTGAGAGATTGGAGATAGGCATTATTTATCCATCTGAAAAGCAGGCATTATTTCTGTAAGCACTGTAGTAGCAATAATAGTAATATACCTAGAACAGAACAAACAACGTCCCAGAGAACAAAGTCTCTGCTCTTAGCATTAGGACATATAAGAAGTGCCTCGGTGCAATAACTTAATGGAAATTATCATTTTACCTGTGTCTATTAAGAAGATGAGAGCCCTATGAATAAATGAAATGGGGTTTCCTATTTTTTTTTAAAACTAACCACCATCTACACGGCTTTCTTTAAATTGCGTACTCAGTTTGAATTGATGTGAAAGTGATCTCGCTGATGTTTGACAAGATTTGCAGTGACGCTGTGCATGAGCATTAGGGGATTGATATCTTTATAAAATTAAAAACATTAATTCTCTAATGTTCATGCAGAGAGCTCTTCCAAAATCCCCTTGCAACTTAACCTCCTCTATCTGAAATGAGATGAGATGCTATGTTTAAAACTAAAACAAGCAAAGAAAGAAGATGGACAATTACTCTAGATACTAAGCAAGGAATTAAATTAAAATTAAATTAACTATTGGAGAAAAATCAAATTAGTTTAATGGATTTATTCCAGGGGATATTATTTCAGAATAGAGCCCAGTGACACTTCATACTTCTTTTCTGCCCATGATGCGAGGAGACAGATGAATTTTGGTATAAGGACTCTTGGAAAATGAGGGAAGAGAAAAATACGTTTGACCTGAGTTTTATGACAAGATGTCGAGCATATACATAAATGTGCAGTATAAAAGGAATCATATTGCTCAGTGAATAAAGCCAAGGTTACTTGTCAGAATAATAAAAACTGCTGCCAACAGACTTCAACAGTAGCCAGACTCAAGATGTGGCTATAGCGGTGAGCACAACACACACATACAAGTAGGCCTTTTCTACAGCAGGAAGAGTTTACTAGCTGTACTGGTAAAGTTACACCATTTCGACAAACCCCCTTTGAGGAAATACAGTATAAAACGGCAAGAGAATTCGTTTACTGGACCACCTTTTACTAGCCTCCAGCCTCGCCCCTTCCACTCCAAGCCCCACCCTTTCCAGGGTGGAGCCAGGCCGTGATCATGTACCAAAATTCATTAAGTGCCCACCCCTGTTTTAGAGCAAGTCCACACTTGCAGTTTGGGCTATAATTCGCAGTTTGTGTAGACATCCTCACGCCAGCTCTCCGAGAGTGCACTACAAATAAGAATGCAGCCACAGTAGCATAGGCAGTGGTAAGTATACAGAAGAATACACTTCTGGTAAGAATACAGACTGAATGGAAACTGGTGCATGCACACTCTGGGTGGTTAGCTAGTGCCACCACTAGCCCAGCTACACAATGAGAACTAGCACAGGTATGTCTGCTGAAGCTGAGAATCACAGCCTGGCTCTAGGTGTTGACGCACGCTTGTTGTGTGTTTGCACAACACCTGCTCACTGCTCTAGTAATACAAATGATCATTAGTTATAAAAATGCATTGCAAGGAGCAGACATTTGCTGCACAAGGCAACAAGTTGGACTGGTTCTACAAAACTCGGGGAGTTGGATCCAATTTTTTGAGCAGTGAGAAGTCACAAAACGATAGTCATGTTTGTCTGCACCTGCAAAAAACAACGAGGAGGCCTGTGGCACCTTAACAACTAACAGATTTATTTGAGCATCAGCTTTCCTGGAGGAAAAAACATTTCTTAACCTTATGTTGCATCTAATAAAGTGTGCTTTGGACAGCTTCTGCCCAAATACACCTGTTATTTGGTGCCACAGGATTCCTCATTATCTTTTGTACGCCATGTACTCATACATTTACCTATTAGATATAGTCACCTGTATGAAGGCAGAGAGTACTCCTGTAATGTACGGAAAGTGACAAGGTACCATATCTACCTTGTGTTGTCTCAGACGGGTAGCTGTGAGAGTCTCTAACTAAAAAACACTTAAAGAACAAATGGTTCTGCATCACCTTAGAGACTAACAAAAAATATAGATGGTATCATGACATTTCGTGGGCACAACCCACTTCTTCAGAGGACAAAAAGCAAAGCTTTTGCTGATTACACACACAGTTTAAGGCAGGGTTTCACCCTTACAGAGTCCTGAAAATTGGCGGAGCCCATAAAATATCAGGATTTTTAATTCAATAGCTATGCAAATACAGCCTCTTTCCGACTTACGAACCGGTTACGTTCGTAACCAATTGGTCGTAACTCAGTTCGTTCATAAGTCGGACCCCATTGAGTTACATGCGACCGCGCTGTTCGTAAGTGCGGATCAAGTTCGTAACTCGGGGTCCGCCGTTTACGACAGCTTTGGTCATAACTGCGAACAGTCGTAAATCAACCGTTCACAACTCAGGAACCGGCTGTAAACCAAGTTTTCAAATTCTATTTTTATGTCTTGTATATTTCTTATACATTCTTTTTTTTTCCAAGAAAACTATCAGAAAATTAGTAACAACACAACAGGGTAATACAATTGTCATCAATATTATCTTGAGGAGCCCCTGGTCACATTGCATGGATCCCCAGTGCTCCACAGAGCATATGCTGGGAAACGCTGGATTAAGGTATCAAACGTGGCTGTGTTCATCTGTTTCTGCAACAGGAACAAGTAGTCTGGTAGCACCGTGAAGACTAACATTGGCATTGGAAATATTTCAGAAAAGGGCAACAAAAATGATGAGGGGTTTGGAACGGGTCCCCTATGAAGAGAGATTAAAAAGTCTTGGACTTTTCAGCTTAGAAAAGAGGAGACTAAGGGGGGATATGATGGACGTCTATAAAATCATGTCTGGTGTGGAAAAAGTGAATAAGGAAAAGTTATTTACTTGTTCCCACAATATAAGAACTAGGGGCCACCAAATAAAATTAACAGGCATCATGTTTAAAACAAAACAAGAGGAATTTTGTCTTCACTCAGCGCACAGTCAACCTGTGGAACTCCTTGCAGAGGATGTTGTGAAGACTAGGACTTTAACAGGGTTCAAAAAAGAGCTAGATATGTTCATGAAGGTTAGGTCCATCACTGGCTAGTAGCCAGGATGGGCTCGAATGGTGTCCCTAGCCTCTGTTTGTCTGGAAATGGATGACAGGAGAGGGATCATGATTCCCTGTTGTGTACCCTCCCTCTGGGCCATCTGGTACCGGCCGCTGTTGGCAGACAGGACACTGGGCTAGATGGACCTTTGGTCTGACCTAGTCTGGCCGTTCTTATGTTCTAATGACTTTATTATGGCATAAGTTTTCATGTTTAAGGTGAAAGGAAAACACCTTGAGATCATTTGTTTTCATGCTTCCCCTCTTATTACATTACAGTGCCATCACTGTCTCTCTGTCCCATGCAGCTAGTAAGCGTTCCTTAATGCTCAGTCCCATGTCCCCTGAGTCCACTCAGGGCTGTCAATACCGTCGTTACCAATTATGTAATGCCACGGAGAGCAGAGATTAATAATTCAGAGTTGAGACATCATAAAGATTTATCATCTCGCGTGTACAGCCAGCACATCGCATTGGGAGGTTGTCACTGAAAGGCATTAGTTGGAGAAAATTAGAGCTTCATATCGATCACCAAATATGTCCAGTTGATCAAGCAGTGATGCTTTAATTTATGCCAAGTAACTTCTGGTTGTGTATTCTCTCTGCATTCATAATTAGTATTACATTTGGCAAGACACAGAAGGGGGGGGGGTGAAATTAACTCTTGGCTCTCCCGATACTCCAATGCCATCTCCAAGATTTGGAGAAGCTGGATGCGGATCCCCTCAAAAAGGAAGTGCTATTACATCAAGACCCATGTTCCCTTTAAGCTGCCGAACCTGAGATCTCTGGAGCTTAGTGAACCTCTCCCACCTGAGCTAAAAGCTAGCTGTTGCACAAACTCATTCTGCCTCTCACTGTGAGTGGTCTAAATGCCACTCCATGGGACAGTGAACCACATGCAGAAGGGTTAGTGGATTATAAAAGCACAACACAAATGTTTAGCGAGAGAAAGGGCGAGATGTACAACAATGATTTAGATGGGTGAGTAGGTAGAACAAGGTCAAGTCCTTCTGGTGATTTGCTGCTTACTTTGCAAAGCAAAACACGTGCATGGGGTTAAAATGCAGAATCAACCTACAGAGGTTGGCAAAGAATCTGAACATATAGACTGAAGCTAGTCCTAAACAGGGAAACGTTACTTTCTGGTTGGGGCCTTGCAGAAGTTCAACCCATAGCGGCTTCGAAGCAGACATGAAGAATCAGCACATCCTTTATTTGCCCTGCTCTCGTTCCCTTCTAGTCACATTTATTATTTTTGGGGGTGACAACAGCCTTTCCATGGTTCCCTCAGCAGTGGAGGGGGCAGGCTTTTGTCTCCCAGAGTCCGTGCTACTGATTTGGATTTGTGGTTACCTCATCTCAAAAAGATCTGTTGGCATTCGAAAAAAGTTCAGAAAAGGGCAACAAAAGCAATGAGGGGTTTGGAATGGCTGACATAGAAGGAGAGATTAAAAAGCTTGGGACTTTTCCTCTTAGAAAAGAGGAGACTTAGGGGGGATATGATAGAGGTCTATAAAATCATGAGTAGTGTGGAGAAAGTGAATAAGGAAAAGTTATTGACTTGTTCCCATAACACAAGATGAAATTAATAGGCATCAGGTTCTAAACAAACAAAAGGAAGTAGTTCTTCACACAATGCACAGTCAATCTGTGGAACTCCTTGCCAGAGGATGTTGTGAAGTATCTTGATCAGTGCTCCCTCTAAACTGCCTGGCAGCAGAGATTCACAGATGATTAATCAGTCCCGCACAGACAGAGGCTCAGCACCCTGCGTTATACTTTCAAAAAGTTCAGCCCCTCCTTTTTTGAATTCAAAGGATCATGAAATATTTAAAGATCTGAAAAATGTTGGCCCACTATACATTGAAAACGGAGGGCAAAGATTATAAAAATGAAGATGACATTGTTTCTGAGGGTTTTTAAGACGGGAAACTCAACAGTTTGTTATTTTTGTCCCTTTTTGATCATAGTGGAAGACTCGCGACCAGTCATATTGATGAAAAATTAAATCACATTGTTAAGATGTGGGGAGTGTTTCGGGAAATTGTAGAGCGCACAGAAACGGGAGGATTTTCCCACGGCAGATGATAAAGAGCGTAAAATCAATATGAATAGATAATGGCATTGCTTTGATACAAAAGGATGTCAAACAAGAGCACATGAGAGATAGAGAGATTTACTGTAAAAGAATAAGGAGTCAAAAGTTAAGTGCAGATGAAGCATTAAATATGAACAAAGTGACTGAGTAAAAAGACAAATCTGGTTTCCATCAGAGGTGAGGTAGAAATGCCAAAGGCAACGGTAGCACCATTAAGAGAAATAATGTCCCAACCTGGTTGATGCAGCCTTCTTATCCAGAAGGAGTAAACACCAATGGAAAAAAAATCCAGTGAATAGATTTACAAGACAGGAAAGACTCGCCAGAGGCCTTACTCACCCCCGTAAGCAGTAACTCCCAGGGAGAGTACGGGATTCACAATCTGCCCAAAGTTTCTGACTATTTAAAATAGTCCTAATAATATTATCATGAGTACCAAACAACACTCAGATGACAATAAATGGGGCCATAAATTCCCCTGAGGCGCATCTGTGATTCCCAGAGACATCAACAGACAGCAGCTTTGGAACCAGCGTATTGTGAAACAAATATTAAGCTGGAGAACAAGATGGGTAAGGACCACAGGAATGTGGGAGAGATTTATTCGTCAGTATCGCACAGGTTGTGTGGGAAGAGTATTTCTGCGTTGAAATGATGCTTGAACGGTGCCTGAAACCCCGTTTATTCACGTCCTCTTACTGTTCAGGCAAGATGAGTCGTGTTCATCTTAATGTGTCTATGGAGGAATTTTAGTCAGGGTCATACTATGACTGGAGTTATGCTCTCAAGCCTTCATCGTGGATAGAAGTCTCCATACTCCATGCACAGGTGAGTGGTAAATAGAAGCTGCTTCGAGGTGTATATGGTTCACCGAATTTCGCCTGGGTACAGTATAATGACCCTCCAGAGCAGCAGAGAGTGGACACGACATTAACTTTGATGGCCCAGACAACTTACAGTTCCTCACCCAGGACTCGTGGTAAAGCTACAGCTGAGCCTTCAGTTGTGAAAGGAAATTATTTGACACAAATGGAGAGCCGACAGCCTCCGCGGGCAAGGAGTAGGAGGAGCCAGCTCTGTGCTTTCAGAAGGGGCAGGGTTTTGTGTGGAGGGGGCAGGGCTGGGGTAGCTTGATCTCAGCACTCCCTGGACTGCAGTGGGCACTCCCAAGTGCTCAGAACTTCCCAGAGCACGCAGCGCCGCATTCCAGTACCGATTTAAATATTGGGGGGTTCCAGCTGCCGCTGGAGCCCCAGACCCTGGGGTAATTGTTACCCCCCCACCACCACCACCCATTGGCGGGCCTGTACACAAAACATCCAGTGAACCCTTCCTTGCAGAACAGTCACATTTGTAAGAATCACAGCCTATCTGTGGATTTTCCATCTTGAAAAATTCCCCCTCCTCCTAGCTCTGATTTTAAGGTGATTAGCTGACAGCATCTAGAAAGCTGCCCGATCCAGCTTTCTTTCCAGGCGGATAGTAGCCACCATCTCTCTCTGTCAGCGGTTGTTTGGTGAAACCACAGGAAGCGAATAATGCATTTTTGGCTAGTTCACAGTTAACGCATGAAAGTCATTGCCATTACAATTAGTTGCAATTAGCTCTCTCACTGGTAGCTTTGATGAAGAAGCTAAGGCCTGAACTGGCATAGAACTTCAACTATCTTCTCACGGCTAGAATATCTCCCTTCTGGACTGAGATCAAATCTATCAGCACAGAGCATGGAGGAGGAAGGAAGCGACTGCATGAATCATACCCATTCTGTAGCGTAAGAAAGTACTCCATCCTCAAGGACCCTCAGTACAAAATCTCTGCCCCAGCAGAGATGAGCAATGGATGAGAGAATGGTAAATAATGAGAACGAACACAGGCAGGTAAAGAGAGAGTAAATGAGTGTTTTTTAAAGGCTTAGAACATCAAAGATGAATAACTGACAAGAAAAGTCTGGTTCGGAGAACAATAGATTATGGAGATAGCTTTGATAGGTTGTCGTCCCATGAAATGTGAAGGGCAAAGAGAAAAGCCATCAGAAAAAAGCCAAGAGATATTCTCATACGGTGTCTGCATCTTTCGTGTATGAGCAGGAGCAGAGGAGGAAAGGGATGCTGGAGACCGAGAGCAGAGGGCTTTGATATGACTTTGCCAATCTTTATTAAATCATCAGAATTAGTACAGAGGTAAGAGACCCTCCTTGACATCAACGCCCCATTGCACGAAGCTTTATATAGACATGGAATTCCCCTACCTGCTGACAGCCTAAGGGGATGATACTAAGGAGGGGTGGAAAAGAGAGTTACGGTTCTCAGGTTATAGACGGGGAATAGAGACGGAAGTCGACGGAAGTTAGGAGCCTCAGTACTTGTGTGGATATGGACCTCAGTGACTTATCCAAGATCACACCACTGGCAGGAGGACATTTTTAAAAGTGGGGTGCTGAGCTCCTTACCCCTGTCTCTTCCCCCTTCCTCCCAGCTGAGGCCGAGACCAAAGCCCCAGCATACAGGGCAAGCAGCTGGGATGCTGAGCAGTGGGTTCTTAGCAACTGCCTTGCACGCTGAGGGCTCTGTTGCTCTCTCCCCCTCCCAAGTGCACAGGGCTCTAACCAGGATACCTGCATATGGGGCTGGCAGCAGAGATCCCAAAGATGCTGCAGCATCCCCAGTTCCCGTGCCTATGGATCACACAGGGAATTTGTAGGAACTGAACTCAAGTCTCCTTTGTTAATCCCAAGAACATCCTCAATTTCACCCGTGTGCACAGCGCAACCAAAGGAGATTGGCGTTCCTGTCTTGTGGTACACCCCCTGTGACTCCCGACAGCTCGGTGTGGTGTCTCCTCCATGGCCAATGACCTTGAGCCCGGGTCAGCTGTCAAAACTGAGCCAAAACACGCCAAGAAGCCCAAGCCTCAGTACAATGCCCAAGGCACTGAGCTCACCAGCTGCCTTTCATTCGAAGAACTTGCCTTCGCAGTTGAGTGTTGTAATGCGCCTTGTTGTGCAGTGAAAAGGAATTGTTTCTCTGGGAACTTTTTAGGGGGGAAATCCTCCTCACATTCAGACTCTACAACTAAGCTGGCTGTGCACGTTTCTCCCTGGATCAGGCCGGCGTTAAGTTCTGCTTGAAGCAAGCTCAGACAGGCCCCTAAGATCTGTGTGGCTCTCACCGAGCGATGATTTACGTAGTGGTTCTGGTTGCTGTTTTCCTTGTGTTCTCTGGCCGCCACAACCAGGGTACGTTTAAAAACAGATTTGGAGAAGAAAATTACAATGGACTGGTTAGTGTCCATGTGCACTTTGCTGGATGTGATCACCAGTTATTGTATGGAGCCAGAACTCTGAATTAGATGGATCTTTGTCCTGGTCTAATAGGAGGAGAGAAAAAAACAAAATGGGAATGGCCGGCTGGTTACAAAAGCAATTTTCCCTCTCTTGGTATTCACCCCTCCTCATCAACTACTGGGAGTGAGCCACATCCACCCTGACGAAATTGGCCTCATTAGCACTGGTCCTCCACTAATTTATTTACAATATTTTTACCCCGCCTCTCTATTTAAAATATTCGAGGCAACTTGCAACATTTTTTAAATACAAATATATATATATATATATTTAAAAATACAAGTCCCCAGAGGGACATAAAACCTGCTTAAAACATCTCGAGAGGAGGAACACACACATACAGACTCAAACACTAATAAAAGCACGAGTAAAAAGGGTGGCTTTAGCCTGATGCTGAAACAATGCTAACATTGGCGCCATGCGAATATCCTGAGGAAGAGAAATCCACAGCCTGGGAGCAAAAGCTGAGAAGGCTCTGTTCCGTGCAGATGTTAATCTTATCTCCATAAGTGGGGGAACACTGAGCAAAGCCTCCACAGCTGACCTCAATCCCCAGGCAGGTTCATACGGGAGAAGACGGTCCTTCAGATACACTTAATAAGGTGACTCTCTTCTTTTCATGTGCTACAGGTTGAATCTCTCTAGCCTGGCACTCTCTGGTCCGGGGTGATTTGAGTTAGCCAGGTGTTGACTTATCATGGGCATGGCCAAGTTTCCCACGGTCCCATAAAGTTTGTTTATAGCTACCAGTCCTGGCTCTCAGTGTTCTGTGCTGTTATTTAGTACCAATTTATCCCTAAATCTCTTCTAAGAGGCCAGCAAGCAGTGGAAGTGTGAGTAATGCTGATAGACAATATCAACCTCCATGGTCTGGCAAATTCTCTGGTTCACCACCGGTCAGGTCCGGAGGGTGCCGGACTAGAGAGGTTCAACCTGTAGTATATTTACAGCCCCTCTGTAATTTCCACTCCATGCATCTGACAATGTGGGGTTTCACCCATGAAAGCAGGACTCCTCATTGTTGTGGGGGATACAGACTAACACAGCTATCCCTCAGATATTGGTCTAATATGGTGTTTTATAGTGGCCCTATCTCTATGGACCTCATCCAGAAGTCAACTGAGAAAGTCTTGTTCATTAGAAGTTGCTTCAAATTAAGCCCTCATAAGACTACAGATGAGAGCTGTTACAGTGTAGTTCCAAGCATATTAGCCCACAAGAAGCAAAGAACTGTGATTCAGTGATGGCTAACTGGAAAACTCCCCTCTACACAGAGGATATATCCCAGGATGCAGAAAGCAGTCTTGCTCCATGCACATTTTTTGCCTATGGACTTAGAGTTCCCACACCTGATTAAAACTACCAGAAATCAAGTCCTTTGAGTAACCGCAGGATTTTTACATACTAACACCCTTCCCCTGTTCAGCCCACAGTGAAGCCTGTTCTCTGCAGAGCCCCGAAAAGCAAACGGAGAGCACATTTTTACAACATCTCCTCTCCTGGTCAGAACCATCAACTGCCATTGAAGACACAACCCATGGATTCTGAACAACTGAAGGAAAAAGCGTTCTCTGTTCTTACCCACTTTTTGCATCTTTTAAGAAAGCAACTGGCCGGTTTCCTCTTTTTGGGGGGTTAGAAATCCCACACTGCTCAGGAGATATTGAGAGAAGGTGGCAGCAGCAAAGAAACAACCTTGGGTAACAGGCAAGATGTTTGTTTAGTGAAATAATTCTATGTTCCACGTTTTTCTACCTCAATTCCCTTCATGGCGCATTATATTTTGTATTAGAAGATTTACCCGGCGTTGCTTAGCTCCTTAATACAAATAAGTTTTGGTTTTCTTTATTTAAATCATTGTTCTAGGAGTGGGGCTGCGGATGAGGGGTTCAATATGCAGGCTGCCCTGGAGAGAGAGGACAACCCTACCCTAGCAGCTTGGGACCAGACTAGAAAAGGGAATTATTGTGATAATTATTATTGTGAAGTACCTGTCCATGACTGCTGTAGTTGTAGCAGGCAGAGCCAGGGGTGGAGTGCTGGGGGACAAACAAGCACACAAACAGACACAAAAACAAATTCTCTGAAATATAGAGAGCAGTTACTTTCTCCACCCTTGCCCCATGCTGGCTCAATGGTGCTATAACTGTCCCAATCCCCATCTCTGGCCTCTTGCTGCCCCCTTGTGGTCATTCTACAGTATAGATGCCCTTCCTACCAGACCTCTCTCTCCCCATTTTATGAGAAGCAATCGAATTCCAGGCACATCCCATTGTCCTGGCTCAACCAAAACCTGACCTTGCTTTTAAGTTAGGATAAGAGGAAGCTACCTACCAAATTTGCCAGTCCTAGCTCCTACAGTTTAGGAGTTCTTGAACAAACGGACTCACACGGACAGAGGCACATTTCTAAAATATATAGTAAGATTAACTATTGGACTTAAGCCTTTGGTACTGATCCAGTTCTCATTGACATCACTGGGGAACTTTTCCTTGATGTTAATGGATTTTGACTGGGGCCCTCCTTGCCTAAGAAGTGCAGGATTGAGTGTTTCTTTTATGAATCCCTCCCCTACAATGATAAGCCTGCCTGTTGTAATTAAGCGGATGGCATCTATGAGCATGACTTTTAATCACAAGGTCTGCCCACTAGTCTTTATTAGAAGCCTCATCTCCTGACTTCAGCTTTTCTGACTCCTATGCAGTTCTGCTTGTGATTGACAGGTGTTATCAGTCTATGATAACCAACATTCCTGCTTATAAGGGGAAAAAATAAAGACCTCAATTATACACTGCAAGTCCAGGTGAGGAAGAAGTTAAATAGCAGCCTTCGTTTGGAATGCTTCTCTTAAAAAATGTCTTTCTGAGGATTTTTCCTTCTTTAATCTGACGATTATGGCCTAAATAGATTAATTTACCCTTTTACACTCTTGAGTGATAAGTTAAAGATTGCAGGAACTCTGCAGATAACCAGTTAGTTTATTTCAGTGGTTTCAATTCTTGGGAACAAAAAATTGATCCGCAGTGAAATCTCAAAGGGATTAATTTACTGGGCAATGACTTTAAAAAAAATAATAAGTCTGATTAAACGTTGGGTGAGTTACTGAAGGATGAGTTCATAGCTCGGATGCCATTGGCTGCATCTATATTTAATGTTCTATCTCCAGCAAAGCTGTAGTTCAGACAAAGAGAAAGGAAGACTCCAATCTAAAATTGTGGTTTATTTTTTAAAATATTCCTCCAAATGGCTGTTTCTCTGTCCCTCCTTCTCCTGTTTTCCGATCGTGGCTTTCACATGGTAAGACTCAAAGAGGGAATTATTGTGATCATCTGTAGGCCCACTATGGCGAGCTCACACAGTGGAATTGCACTAGCAGAATGAGAAAGGTAAGCTGCTATTTTGGGCTCCCAGGGACCTACAATACTGACGAGGGCAGATCCCGAGCTGACGTAAATCAATACAACGATGCTGATTTACTCCAGTTACTGATCTGGCGTAAGGTCTTTAGACACAACTGAAAAGGTGTTCCAGCAACAATAATTAATAATAATGATTTGAAAGGCTGGTTTAACTCTTCTAGATTTATATTTTGTCAATAAGAGCCCTGGAGTTTCTCCCAAATAAACCTAATGAAAGCTATTAATCTTCTCTGCAAGTAGATCAACTAGAAAGGAAAACAAAGGCTTGTGAGTCCTTTAAATTTAATCATTACTTAACCTAGCTTCTTTCTCCACTGCCTACAACAATTTGATTTGAGCGGAGCATCCTGAAAATGAATAGTGATCTATTGCCAGTGACATAGTTGAACCACAGACACTATTTTCAAGCATCTCAAAAGGTCCAACTTTGTCCTTGTACTGGTTCCCAATTTCTCTTTCACGCCTCATTCTTGGATATTCAAAGCCAGGTTGATTTTAGAAACATGGAGTCCTCTCATGTTATTACTTACATGAAATAGTGCTGCCCCTGTGCACAAGGGCGATTTTTGTCCAGAGGTAAAGCAATTTCCCTTCTAAAAGAATACTATGGTATTATACGGCCATTGGCCAATGTATAGTGTCTGTCGCAAACTTAGCATGGCTTGGAAAATTACCATGGAATATTGAATTTATTTTTTCATATATATAATGAAGTTTAATAAGGACAAATGCAAAGTCCTCTGTAGTAAGTTGAGGGTCAGTAACATGGAGTCAGCAGGCCTAAATAGAGGCCTGTAACATGAAAACAGCAACTGGCCTGCAATCTAGTGAGCAAGACTTTGGTTCAGAAACACAGGAGCCAAGAAAGAAGCCCTATTGATAACTGTGTGATTGTGTAAGTTAGGTCAAGCATGGAAGGACACAGGGAGGCACTGGGTACAGACTGTAAGCCAAAGGGGAGTAATGGAACATCTTAATAAGAAATGTCGCGGTACAAAAACTCCCTAAAACTAATTCACATACCGACCTAGGTTCAGGACCAGGTCGGAATTGACAGCATGAAGGATAGTAAGTAAGCCTCCCTGCCATAAGGTAAGGGGTGGTAACTAGGCAACAGAGGGTGGTAACCTGGTACGTAAAGAAATGATGTAAGTTGTTTATACCTATCTATAAAAGGACACCACAGAGGGTGCTCTCCGGCCGACCTTGGGGGGCCTGAATGGCAGGTGTCATTGCCTAAACTTACAGAACGCACAGTAGCTTAACTTTGAATAACTGCTGTTAATATCTGTTATATGGCAATAGGCCTGCCCAGTGTTGGTACCTTGTCAATGCGGGCCATAGTGCCCAGTGGTGTAACACTGTACTGATCTCTGTTACCAACTGGTAGAGCTTTGCATTTGACAATAAACCTGCTCAACTGATTTCAAACCTTGCCTGCATCTGTCGTTTCCGTGGCCTCTCAGAGATCTCGTGTTGACCCAAGTGCACGGGGTCTAACACTCTAGATAAAGGGAGTACCAACTGTTACGCACGCAGCTGAAAGTTTATCAACGGAGTAGAGGTCCTGTCAGGAGTGCACCAGGACGACCCTGACCAGACGACGCTGACACTGACAGTTCAGACCACCGAAGGTACCGAGGTACGACATCCTCCACTTAGGAAGGAACAACCAGTTTCACACATACAGCATGGGAAGAGACTGTCTAGGAAGGACACTGCAGAAAAAGATCTAGGGATCATAGTATTCCAAAAGGTAAATATGAGCAAACAGTGTAACACTGTTGCCAAAAGAAAAAAAAATACAGTAATTATTCATTTAACACTATCGATATGTTTCAGAAAATGATCGTGTTAAGTGAAAACGTGTTATGCAGGGTCAATTTTCCCATTGAATATAGTGGAAAAGATGGGGGTTGCATTTCAAGTGGTGGTGTCAGTTGGGACTGAGACATAAGGTTGGGGAGAAAGGAGATTAGGTTAGAGCAGGGAGGGGAGGTGTTTGGCTCTGGGGAAGGGAAGGGGAGGAAAGGGGAGGGGGATTGGGTTGGGAATATGCCCATGATGGGTCTGCCGGAACCCTCACTGCGTCCGGCGAGGGGGAGTCACCGGGGAACGACGCAGCGAGCAGCAAACTCTCCGCTGCTTTGCAGGGAGGCAGGGGAAGCCCTGTGCAGCTGCCAGCAATGGGCCAGCTGGGGAAATTGTGTTATTCCGGGGATGGTTGTGTAATTCAAAAAACATTCCCTAAAAAAAATCGTGCTATCGCGAAAACGTGTTTAGCGGGCACGTGTTAAATGAGGAATTACTGTAAAGCAACGTGACTCTGGGAGGCATTAACAGGAGAGTGTTGTGGGCGAGACACAAGAGGTCATTCTTCTGCTCTACTCTGCACTGGTTAAGCTTCGGTTGGAGTTTTGTATCCAGTTGTGGGCACCACATTTCAGGAAAGATGTGGAGAAATTGGAGACAGTCCAAAGAAGAGCAACAAAAACGATTAAAGGTCTAGAGAACATGACCTATGAGGGAAGACTGAAAAAATTGGGTTTGCTTATTTTGGAGGAGAAGACAGAGGGGACATGATAGCAGCTTTCCAGTACCTAAAAGGTTATAAGAAAGGGTGTTACAAGGAAGAGGGAGAAAAACTACTCTCCTTAATGTCTGATGATAGGACAAGAAGCAATGGGCTTCAGTTGCAGCAAAGGAGGTTTAGGTTGGACAATAGAAAAAAACTTCCTAAATATCAGGGTGATTAAACACTAGAATAAATTGCCTAGTGAGTTTGTGGAATTCCCATCATTAGAGTTATTTAAGAGCAGGTTACATAAACACCTATCAGGGATTATCTAGATAGTGGTTGGTCCTGCCATGATGGCAGAGGACTGGACTTGTTGACCTCTCAAGGTCCCTTCCAGTTCTAGTGTTCTATGATTCCATAATAGATGGTGAATTCGCAGAATTGGTAACAAAGACCACACTCTAAGAAATCTGATCCCCAGTTCTTTTTTCCAACCACTAGACCACACTATCCTTCGTCTATCTCTCTGTGCATCTGTTGCCAGCTATGCATTTATTCTGCAGAACATCTTTTCTAATATAGTGAACACTGCATAGTAAAATGACCTTAAAAAGTAATCCAAGTGGTGTAGGTGTTTGTTTGTTAGTCTCTAGGTGCCACAGGACTCCTTGCTGGTTTTGTGTAGGTATAACACACAGTGAATCTGCTTGCTTACCTATATATCTTATGGATTTCTTATTTCCTGAGGCTTTGTCTACACTACATGTTTTTCCGTCAGAAAATATGCTAAGGAGGGACTCATTAGCATGAGTCACAATCTTGTTAGCATATTTTCTGCCATTTCTTTTTGTGCAAAAAGAAATGGCAGGAAATATGCTAATGAGATCACGATTCATGCTAATGAGTCCCTCATTTGCATATTTTCTGATGAAAAAAGGTGTAGTGTGGACGTAGCCTAATAGTTTTGGTGAATTGGTTTATTATAATAGGTTTATAGGTATACATTGAAGTAGTTTGGCTGTCACACAAGGGACTTACAGGCTAGATTCTGTTTGTTGAGCTAAGGCAAAGTTATCATAGGTATGTCCAGGACCTTTCACCCAGATACCAAAATTAGTTCACATATGCCTGGAAACTTTCACTAGATACATGGTGATGAGCTAAATCATATGGTCCACATATGTTGTGTTAAAACAGGTTGGCATAGGGGCATCCCTAAGTTCATACCCTTGTAAACGTAACAGCTGCACCACAACTTGGAAAGTGTCTAAATAACTGGGTAGAACAGAAATAAGGGGGCCATTGTAACAAATTGATGTATATGATCATAAAACCAGGTCTACACTAGACCTGGAAGATTGGGTTATGGTACGCAACTCCAGCAACATAAAATAGGTGAGTTTGGTGCCATCTTCACAGAGGAAGGCCAACGGGAGCAAATGTGTCCATCAACTTGCCTTGCTCCTCATGATTGTGAGGAGTACTAACCAGAGCTGCCCTCAGCATTCAATTTAGTGGGTCTTAACTAGACCCACTAAATCATATGATTAAAGGTTTAGAGAACATGACCTATGAAGCCAGGCTTCATGAACTGGGCTTGTTTAGTTTGGAAAAAAGAAGATTAAGGGGGGACATGATAGCGGTTTTCAAATATCTAAAAGGGTGTCACAAGGAGGAAGGCGAAAATTTGTTCCTCTTGGTTTCTGAGGACAGGACAAGGAGTAATGGGCTTAAAGTGCAGCAGGGGAGGTTTAGATTGGACATTAGGAAAAAATTCCTAACTGTCAGGGTGGTCAAATATTGGAATAAATTGCCAAGGGAGGTGGTGGAATCTCCCTCTCTGGAGATATTTAAGAACAGGTTAGATAGACATCTGTCAGGGATGGTGTAGACGGAGCTTGATCCTGCCTTGAGGGCGGGGGGCTGGACTCGATGACCTCTCGAGGTCCCTTCCAGTCCTATTATTCTATGATTCTATGATTCTATATGCAGAAGCTCAATCTCTGGCAAAGTAAGTATAGACATGGCCCAAGTGGTGAACATTGATATATTGGACCACAGAAAAGAGACACTCCAACATTAGTAAGGTGACAAAATACAAATAGGGAAAAGGGAGAAATCCCCTACTAAGTATGCATCAAACACAACAGTATCACCGTAACAAAAGTGACATCCCAGCCTATGGGTGGCAGGAGGAGATGTAGTCCTTGAGAAGTGCCAGAACGATGGCCACTAGTGATGATGAGGAAGATGACAATGAAGATGATGGCTAGAATTTCAGGTTGGTCTACAAGAGATGGTGGGAGTATATGGATGTGCAGGTGTATATTCCATAGTTTCTCTATCTACCTGCCTGAGCAAGAGTTTGTAATTGTGCTCAATCTATTAATATACTATATATTTGATAGAGGTAGTCTGTCTGATCAAGATCACCTCCTAAATGCAAGAGCTAGGACCACAAAATTAGGTACACAGCTTCCTCTTATCCTAACTTAAAGCAATGTAAGGCTTTGCAGGGGCAACCGGGAGTATCTGGAATGGGATTGTGTCTCATAAAACCAAACAAATGAGAAAGAATCACCAGTGTGAGTACCTTCCTCGACATTGACATAACGGCGAATGGTGAAAGAGACTAAACCAAGATAGGCCAGAAAAATGGGATAAACTTGAAATAGGATTGCTTCTCAATAAACCTTAGAGAGGAGACGACATTTGGAGTAGTGGTCTGTTTTGGCACAGCTGAATCAATGCTTAACGTTTGAAACGTAGTGTTTGAAAACTAGATGAAAATGTTCCTGGAAGCCAAATTGACCATAGCCCTTTTCTGTTAAAATATAGCAAATGACAAGAGTTTATAGGGATGAAGAAACAAAATACATTTGTTGGAAATTCCCGAATTATAGACCTGAGCAACACCAAGTAAATCTGCTAGTCTACTGTATAGTTGAGAAAGTTTGTCTGTGAGTCTCTGTGTGTCTGTTCAAGAACTCCTACATGAGAAGAGCTAGAACCACCACATTCAGTTCATGGCTTTCTCTTAACATCACCTAAAGCCAGGCCAGGGTGTGGTTAAAGCCAGGCCAATGGGATTGCATCTCAGAAAACCATATAGAAAAGAGGGGCTGACTGGTGACACCTCCCCATCTACCCCAGCCCGAACCCCAAGCCTCCCACCCCCAGATGTCCTTGGGGGGGAGGTCAGTTTCCTCCCGCTCCCCCTGATTCATACAGGAACACTGCTGGCTGTTTCCCTTGGTCAGGGAGCGAGGGGAAAGTGCAGAGTTTACTGCATTCCTCACTCTGGCTAGGGAGCTCAGAGAGCAAACAAACCTGGAACTGTCCCAGCTGGGGAACATACATCCTTCCCCAGATGTGTCCCCCTATTGCAGCTGGGGTTGTTTTCTCTAAGGACTGAGGTTGTCCTCTTTCTAGAGGGCAGCCTGCATACTGAACCCCTCACTCTCTCCAACCTACAGCAATGACTTATATGAAGAGAAACAAAAATTAATTGAATTGAGGGTCTGAGCAACACCAGGTAAATCTTCTGGTAAACTATATCTGTGACTATCGAAGCATTCCTGTAGTGTGAGTGTTGCAGCTATACACATCCGGGGTTCCCAATTATAGAATAATGTAAGTCATCCTGGGCCTCCGCTTGGGACTAGAACCTGTCAGTCCTCCAAGTGATAACGGAGGATTCTTAATTAAGCCACAATCTAAAGATCGGGCAACAGAAGGAAAGCAGATAACTGAGAAGCTGAGCTGCTGATGAAGTAACATATTTCAATCTCAGAGGAGAGATGTTTTTCCTGTTTGGAGTCTCCAAGTTGGAGAGAGAGAGGGAGCAAACGCATGTTCTGGTGTCAAAGCAGTGAAACTAACATGCTATTTTCCAACTTTCTATGTCAGAGGGATGTTTAATTTACTATTTGATTTAATTATTCATTTGGTCTAATACACTTAACATTTCAATAATTAACTTCTACAGCAACTGTGGGGAAAATCTGATTTATCTGTTTACTTCTCTCTTTGGCGGTCTGATTAGCCATACCGTCCTCTTTGTAATTTCTATCTGTGCATAAAAACACAGACAATTCCAGGGACTAATCCGAATGCCTAGAGCTCCCTTTAGCTGGTAGATAGGTTGGCGAGTAACAGGGAAACGGATGCAGTAGCAGAGACAAGGTAACAGGATTTTTATTCTAATTGCCTTTTAAATAGAGTTGAAAGCTGAAACTTGGATCTGAACCTGTCGGCACAGCCGGGGAATATCCACATTTAGGTTCAAGCACCACAGCTGAGGCAGTGGCTTCTTTCTGCTTTGCAACAAAAAAAAGGGGGGAGCAAACTAGATGTAGTTTGTGTTTTACAAAATTGCTTGTGTTTTGCTTTTGTAAAATGCAAACTGGGGAAGGTTAAGATCCTAGTAGCCTTGTCTCCAAATGTTCAAAGGCCCTGTAGGACAGGAGTTCTTGATTTGCCCCATCTCAGCTTTATTAAAAACAAAATCGTCTTTATTTTTTCCCTTGAACGTTTGACCCTGTTTTCCATGGAAACACCCCAGGTAGCCAGCAACCGAGAGCAGAATTCTCACATGCAGACTTCAGATAATGTGGAGAGAAAGCTTTGAAGGACGATTTTTTAAATTTTAAGTTTCTCCTTAGGAAACTTAACTCTTTGATCACCAAGGACAAGCCTTTCACGTTCATGGATCAACCCCTCTCGTTCCCCAACCCTGCTCTTTCACATCAGGCTTTAAGCTAATGTGCAGTCGTGCTGGGCACTGATAAAACAGCTACTAGAGTCCCCTCCTGCCCGTTGACTCAGAGACGAGTTCAGTGATGGGTGAAGTGATCCCTGGGCCTACTTTATAAACAACCACGAGATTCTTGAGAATGCATGGCGTTCTATCTGAGCTGGATCAATAGTATCATCTTCATGTCTTGCATGTGAAAATCTGTAGACACACTTGAACACACAATGTGTGATGAAAATAAGCACAGGTTTTGTGTGCACATGAATACACTGGGTGTACACATGTTTGCCTATTTGCTTTACAAAATTTAGGCCATAATATATACATTTTTTTCACGCATCTTTCACGTGGCTTCATGCAAAATCTTCTGGGTCATCCTATTCCCCTGGCAAACTTAGACACACACACACACACACACACACACACACACACACACGGCTAAAACAACCACAACTCTTCGCTATCAAGATCCCATGTTGGCAAAATTTGTATGTTGCTTTTCAACTCACAAAGTGACTCCTCTCACCAGTAAATAAGGTTAAAAAGCCTAGTCATTAATTCTATTTATGCCTAATATATTATAAAGCCAGGGAAAGCAGGCCATTTTCCTCTCTGCTGGGGCACAAAAAGTGTATTAACTATTCCAGCTAGTGCTGTGAATGATTTATTAATTCAATTTTGCAATGTGTGACTGTCATATCATATAAGTTCATCTTACAAAAAGACAGTCTCTCTTAGGACTCTCTTAAACCAGCTGACTGACATTTCACATGGTTCACCACTGTATCCATCCATCTCCTTGTCTATCTCTCTGTCTTGCCTCTGAGTGTTGTATCGAGGTTATATAATTTGCCAGTCGATATTAAGAAGTCATTTGTCCCTGTGGACTGGCATGGGGATGTAGTACTGAAGGGTCTAGGAGTGTTACAGTTCCAGTCTATGCTCTAAATTCTTGTCTTTGGTCCATGGATTAACCCACTCCATGAAGCACTGAATTAACAAACTAGCTTTTTTTCCAGAGGGAATTCTGTATTGCTCTTCTTTGCTAGAGGAAGGGTTGTTGAGAGACCCTCAAAGATAAAGAACAGGGAAAAACAGGGCATATGTGTGATTTTCTGGGCATAGAGAACTCCTTGGAAAACAAGAATGTGTGCATAGATGGATATATAGTCCAAGAAAGAAAGACACTTACGTATCAATATAGTGAAGTAGCCACAGATTATAAATTAGATTTGGATAGACTGGATAGCTATCTATTCAAATGGAATCTCATTCTATTGCTCTTTATATTGACATACATCTATATGAACATAGATCAGGGGAAGATGATAGAAAATAAAATGGCACATAGGCTATGAGAAAACATCAGATTTGTTTTTAAGAGGCAGCCTGTGTTTTTAAAGCAGTCTGCTAATGAACCCATGTAAGGTCAATGTAGGGTTTGCGAAAACAAGCTTTTACAAATCCTCACATCAAACTGTCTGATAACAACCTGGATGGGTTTGCCTTCATCCCCCTGCTGTGTTTTCAAGTGCAATATTGCTGCCACGGGATAATCGCAGAGAAGCAGAGAGTGAAACCAATAGAAACTAATGAAAGAAAAATGAAATTGGACTTCGTTGTCCAAGCTGAGGGAAATGCAAAACTAACCTGAAAATGGTAAAAATTAAAAGCAAATCAGATTTTTATTTTTTACAGTTAGTAACCTAAGGAGTTACTTTCTTGGTGACAGATAAAAGAAGCAGGTTTTCTTTTAAGTAAGATAGATCAGAGCCTGTTTGATTACACTGCTGGAAATTCAGCATGATTCCAATATTGCAACTTTATACCTGGTGCAGAGTCCTAGTGACTTCACCAAAGCTGCTCCCAAATAACATTCCCTCTAATCTTTTCCATCTACGTGAGGAATAATTTTGTGTGTGTACCACAGGAGAAACACAAACCTGGCTGTAGGCGCTCTGTGCGAAGGAGCTGGGTGGCATTTGAATCTCTCCTGAGTAGCCACACAAGTGCGCAACTTGCAGAGGAAAGACTGTACAGTGATGAGGAGCAGGGGAGACAACAGCCACACCAGACCCCATGGATTCCAGAAGGGGTGGGGCCTTGGGTGGAAGGGGCAGGGCTAGGGCAGTGAGCACACCATGCCAGCCCCCAGTGATACCCAGGCACATGACACCACCCCCCCAGCCCTAAAAGCTTCTGCAGCAATGATTTATAGGGCTCGGGGTGTTTTACATCGCTAGTTCCAGGGGCAGTTGCCTCCTTTGTCCCCCTCTCAGTGGGCCTGGGGAGGGAGCTAGTTTTAGAAGACCAGGTTCAAGTCTGTTTCACCACAGACTCTGTGTGAACTTGGGGAAGCCAGGTAATCCCAAATCCATAGAGAGATGCAGGCTCCAGAAGATGACTGAAATCACAGATTTAAATAGAAACCAGGAGACTAAACGCCTTCGTGGACCTGGCCTTAGTCTCTTTGGGCTTAGTGCTTAAATGAAGTTTGACTCCTCTCGTCCATTGAGCCCCGTGACTCAGTTTCCCATCTGTAAAATAAGGACAAGAACACTGCCCTATTGGACAAGGGTGTTAGGAATACACACACTCAATAAAGTTGCAAAGTGCTCCAGTACTCGGGAGGCGAGGTTACGTAAACCCTTAAAGGAGAGAAGAATCCGGCCCAGTGAATACTTTAAGAAATGTACAAAGCTTTGTTTTCCAGAACACAGCAGGACTCAAACTACGAGACAGTTTCTTCACTCATAGTTCTATCTTCTCTCCAGCCACCCCTTTATCCAAATGCTTTCTGTGAGCTCCCCCCACGTCCTCCCAGATAGATGTTACTTGAGCTTCCCTAGCTGAATCCGGGGCCAAGTCTACACTAGACCTGGAAGGCTGGCTTAAGGTACGCACCTCCAGTTACGTAAATAACATCATTGGAGTTGACATACCTTAAACTGAGCTTGGCGCTGTCTTCATAGTGGGAGCAAACACTCCCATTGGCTCCCTTTACTCCTCGTAACTACTAGAAGTACGAGTGCCAACCGGAGTGCCTTCTGCATTTGATTGAGCAGGTCCTTACTACACCCACTAAATCAAATACCAGAATCTCAATCTACAGCACGGTAAGCATAGACATGGCCTGGGACTCCTTCGCTCCATCTCTGTGCTTTTCTGCTGCTTCTCTCATACACAGAGATATACGCAGCTCTGTGGATCTTTGCGACAGGCCTTCATTTGCTATATCAGTCACCATGGAAACTTTTCAGGAACACATAGCTCAGCCTCTACTCTAGCCTCACCATGTGCCTGTGTTTTTGCTGGCAGCCTCTTCCGTTTCAGCTGCCTGGTTCCCCCAAACAGATCTTTTTTTACAGTTATGCCCACCAACTTCAATGAGGTTTTTCCCACTCCCCCCAACGTAATGATATGCTAATAAGGTGTAAAATTCTGTGCCTACTGAAGTGTAAAACCACATCTCCGCTGGTGGAAAGATCAACGTTGTGGCGATCGATCTTCCAGTGTTCGATTTAGTGGGTTTAGTAAAGGGGATAATGTGCCCCCCCCCCCCGCATAATCCTCCCACATGCTGCTTCGGGACGACACAACCCCAGGTACCAGGGGAGGTAAGCCCATCCTGGGGGCCCGGCCAGGCAGGGTCAGGTCAGTTGGTTAGCCCCCCCCCCCACCCTGCCCCATGTAAGAGAGGGGTATGGGAGTGCATGTGCTTCTCCCCCTCTTTCCATGTGAGCCCCAATGCCTTACAGCAAAGAAGGCAAATCAAAAGCATCCAGCTTCGCCCTGTTTCTTTTGATCTGGGGTTCAGTCAAGCGGATGCTCATCTGAGCCTTTGTCCTGCGCCGTTCTGACTGACTGCCATTGAACGCGAGGCGTCTGATGAGGTGTCCCGTATTCGGCACGGGGACACACGGCCACCTACCCTGCTGGCAGTGCAACAGGCGGCTGCCTGTGATTCTCATTGCCGTATGCCATAACAAGTGAGCAAATAGTCTTGCCCCGCTGATTCCTCTGCTTTTATAATTTCCTCTGATTCATCCAGAGGAGCTCTGGTAATAAATCCAGGGCACGCTCTGCTCCTTCCTCCAGATGGGGACCGGATAATTAAATGTTTCTAGCACGATGCTTTTACACACACACACAGGCTATGTCTAGACTGGCATAATTTTCCGCAAATGCTTTTAACGGAAAAGTTTTCCGTTAAAAGCATTTGCAGAAAAGCGCATCTAGATTGGCACGGACGCTTTTCCGCAAAAGCACTTTTTGTGGAAAAGCATCTGTGGCCAATCTAGACGCGCTTTTCCGCAAAAAAGCCCCGATTGCCATTTTCGCGATCAGGGCTTTTTTGTGCAAAACAAATCTGAGCTGTCTACACTGGCCCTTTTGCGCAAAAGCTTTGCGCAAAAGGACTTTTGCCCGAATGGGAGCAGCATAGTATTTCCGCAAGAAGCACTGATTTCAGACAGTAGGAAGTCAGTGTTCGAGGAAATTCAAGTGGCCAGTGTAGACAGCTGGCAAGTTTTTCCACAAAAGCAGTTGCTTTTGCGGAAAAACTTGCCAGTCTAGACACAGCCACACAGGTTTGTGTACAGTGAATTAACACAATGCTTTTACACACACACACACACACACACACACACACACACACACACACACACACAGGCTTGTGTATGGTGAATTAACACTGTATATCCCACTTGGAACCAAGAAATAGCAGAAAAATCGATTTTTTTATCTAGCACTGTTCAGAGCTACCCCACAGCCCAGTCTGTCAACCCAGGCTGGAAAGGTTGCCCCGGCTTGCAACAAAATGCTGTGTAGACATACCCCTAGAATAAAGGGTCCTTAATGAGGGAGTAAGGCCTTTCATGCTTCAAACACGGTGTAAAGGGACCAATGTTCCCTCTAATTTTTTTTTGCCCATGTGCAGATTAAATTTTGTTCTGTGCGCCGAGGCATGCGCAGATGTGCACCAGCAGTAGGAACACAGGCTGCCAGCCGTGGGCTCTCTACTTATCAGCTGGGCGGCATTTGATTCTCTCCTGCATGGCTGTCGAAGCGCTCCGCTGACAGGGAACGCTAAAAGGGACCTTCATAGCAATGGAAAGTAGAGCCTGATGCCTTCTATCAGAACACCCCAGGGCCTCTCTCCCCCTTTGCACTTTGGACAGAGCCTCACAGGAATTCAAAGCAAGTGCAAGGCAAGTGTGTAAACAGTAGCATTTCACATCCTTCTTGACCTCACCTTGCACTGGTGTAAACAAGAGCACAAAGTTGCCAGACAGGTTTTGGGGGGAGGGGGGAGGAAGGGACTCGGGCCTGAGTCTCCTTTTACTAGCACCAATTCTACAAGGGTGAAACTCTGAAGACTATAGACAATACACAAACCTTGCAGAGAAAATCCAGCCCAAATGGCCTCAAGCACCTGCTTTTCCTTTTGACTTATCTGAAGTGCTGAAAGTCGCAAAATTGTTCCTTCCCATGGCATTGCCCGTAGAAGGACAGTGCATAATCAGCAGAGCGTACCCCCACGGCGGGACACCAGATACCGTGCATGTTTTTCTACTTCCCGTCAGAGGGGGGAGCCGCCAGATGACCACGGGCCACCGTTTCTGGAGCCTTTGCTTTGCTGATCAGCCATTGTAAAACAGAGAGCTGTAAAAATCACAGCAGGTGGAACCCAGAGAGGACCGGTGAGGTGAAAGGGTGACTTTCAACTAGGGTGATTGAAACCATTGGACAGGTTCAACCTCTCTAATCCGGTCCTCTTTGGTAACATCCGTGGTCCGGCATGATTTTAGTTAGCTGGGTGGGTGGCCAAGTTTCCTGCGGACCCATAAAGTTTGTTGACAGCCACCAGTCCTGTCTCTCCACGTTCTAGGCTGTTATTTAGCACTAATCTACCCCTAAATGTCTTCTCAGAGCCAAGCAAGCAGGGGCAGTGTTGGTGATGCTGCTAGACAATACTGACCTCCTGTAGTATGACAAATTCTCTGGTTCGGCACTGGTCGGGTCCCCAGGGGGCCAGACTAGTGAGGTCCAACCTGTATCAAGTTAACCTCATCTCATGCGAGTGCTTCTACCCTTCAGTGAGTCCGTCCTCCCACCTCCATGCCCCGGAGCATCTCTAATCCAGCCTGTCTGCTTCATCCCTCTCCCGGGATCATCACTTCACTGGCATTAACGAAAGACTCAGCAGGTGCGGGAGTCTAACTGCTGTGGACTTCAAGGAGCCAATCTATCAATATAATTGTGCCCTCTCTGTCAAAAGACTTCTCAGGCACTGACAAGCAAGAGACACATAATTACATGGCACGGTTCTCTCTTTGAAAGGAAAATTGAACTTAATAAACATAATGTCCACAGGGTGCAAAGGGGAAAATGGTTCTCTCATTGTACTCCTAAGCCATTTCTTTTCCCCTTCCATATCCTGGAATAAAGCAATCTCTCCAATAGGGACAAGAGATTTATTGCACCTATCAATCTAATGTAAGGTACATTTTCCACTTGCGCCTACATTACCTCTGAAGGGGCTGAAAGTCATTTACTTTCTAAAGGCAAGATGCAGTCTCTGCATTGAGTTACTTTTGGCAAAAGTAACGCCGACAGACCCCAGTCCGTCTGCAGGCAGAAGCGAACCTGGAAACTTTGGGAATAAACCTCTACCTCACGAGCTAGACACTAAGGGTACGTCTACACAGCAACATTTTTTTGAAATAACTAGCATTATTCCTTAGTCTGCATCTGCACAGCAGGCAGTTCTTTTCAAAATAGTGTCTAAATACTGTCAAGCTGGAGGACTTCTTACTCCAACTCCTGTAACCCTCCTTGTAAAAGGAGTAAGGGAAGTCGGAGGAAGGGTGCTCTACTTCAGACACAGTGCTGTGTAGATACTCCCAATTTCAAAATAAGCTATGCAATTGACATAGCTCAATTTGTGTAGCTTATTTCAAGTTAGGATGCGTCTACACAGCCGGGCATTAACAGGCTATCAGCGAAAGCTTTAGAGTAGACTCATTAGTCCCCCTGTGGCCGCATCTCAACTGGTGGGAAGATCAACGGTGAGATGATCAATCTTCTGGCGTTTGATTTAGCAGGTCTAGTAAAGACCTGCTAACTTGAATCCTAACAGCACGTCCATCAGTGCGGGTACCCTTACTACTTGTGAAGAGTAAGGGAAGTCAACGGGAGCATTTCTCCCATTGACCTCCCGCTATAAGGACGGCACCGAAGCTTGGCTTAAGGGATGTCAACTCTAGCAACATTTTTTATGGAGCTGGAATTGTGCAGCTTAAGCTGAGCTTCTCCCGTAGTGCAGACCTGGCCTGTAAGCAGTCTCGGTGCCACTAGATGGGACAGTGCACCACACCCAGGTGGTGTGTTGGTTTCACAAGCATGAGGTGTTTCTCAAGTTAACAAAAGGGTACGAGCAGAGGGCTGAGTAGGGTGGGAACTATTTTGCCACCCTGAGACCACTGCCCCTCGATCTGCCATCTGCCACCACTGAGAACAGCCTCTCTTTATCCTCTTTGGAACCTCCCCCTCCTCCCCCAGGTAGTTGAAGCCTGCTCTCAAATTCCCCTTCGCTCTTCTCTTCTGAACTCTAAATAAGCCCAAATCCCTCAACCTCTGCTCATGTGGTCCAGCCCCTTCATCATATTCATTGTCCTCTGCTAGACTCGCTCCAATTTGTCCACAGATCACAGAATACTAGAATCACTTTGTCGGTTACAAAATTTTACCGGAAGCCTTTACTGTGAAAACATGGGAATTGTTACCTACTCCGACAGACTCATTCTCCTTCAGGTGTCCTGTGTAACTTTGCCCTTGTGAAAAAGCCCTACAGCCTATAATAGAAAAAGATTAACTATAAATGTGCATCTGTCTCTTTGTCCATCTTTGAGTCCATTAGTTCAAGAATGTCTCCAAAATGGTCAGAGCTAAGAGCACTAAATTCAGTAGGCAGCTTCCTCTTATGACTGAAAGCAAGTTTGATTGAGCCAGGACAATGGGATGTACCTAGAATTTGATTGTTTCTCAAAAACTGAAAAGGGAGGGGTCTGGCAGGAGGGAATTATACTTTAGAATGACCACAAGGGGGCAGCAAAGGGCCAGAGACAACCCCATTGGGGAGCAGGGGTGGAGAAAGGGACAGCTATCTGCTCTATTTCAGGAAGTTTGTCTGTGTGTGTCCCCCCCCCCAGCTGGGAGACATGCACCTCTCCCCCCGCTGTGCCCCTTGTGTCTGTCCATGGTCACTGCAGCTGCATCTGACCTGGCCCCACACTGCTGTGGTAAAAGAGGGATGGAGGATTCCTCTCTCCCCAAGGCAGTCTGCATCCTGAGCCTCTCATCCCCATCCCAGAGCAATGGTCTAAAGTTGACCTGATACTGAAAGAGAAATTGTCGTTTGTAGCGCTTATATTTTAGCAGGGCTGATTCTGTCATCCATAAAGGCACATACTAGACCTTTGTGCTCTGTTTGGAGGGCTTACGAGATGTGCAGGCTTTGCCCCCAAAGGGGTGAATTTCACTCACCATTTCAAAAAATAGAAGAATTGAGTCTTTAGAGACTTCCGCCCTCCTTCAACAAAATAGTCCGGTGATTTTACAGTTCAGCTATTACATCCCTTTTAATGCTGCATCCACAAGGCTATTTGCATATAGAACAGATCATGAGGTAACCATGGCAAATGCAGCAATTCCTAGTGAGGGATTTTGAACTTCAAATCTTCGTTTGCCATTCAAGGTCACTTCACAGATACTTGCTGACGAGCAATATGTGCCATGCTCCCAGAAAGTAGTACGTTATTCCATGAGTGGAAAGAGGGATGCAATTTGAATGTGTTTCTCTCTCACACAGAGCCCCAAGCCAGCCTACAAAGTGAGCGCCAGCTCGATATTAAGTGCCCAAACCTGCCGGGGGAGAAGTCCAGGGAGGTAGGTCGGTGATTAGGATTATTATTAGCTGAACATTAGAGCAAGGAGAACTGAAAGAGAAATACGATGGAGCTAGGAGTTGTAGCAGTCAGGATTCACTGGTGTGGTATCCTACACAAGTCAGTGATGATAACCATTCAGTGGTGTGCGTGTGTGCTCCTCTTGTGTGTTGTGTTGACTTTACACAAATAGTCAACACAACCGACTCCAAGAGAGCCCCCCAAAACCACAACAATCAGACAAGGATCAAAGGTGCCCAGCCAGGTTTATTGTACAGTAATAGTTGTCAGTAGACTCTACCGAACCACTATGCATATGTACCCCCTGACATTGGACCGGCTCAGTCATCGGGAGGTCCCACCTCCCCCTCAGCCAGACAAAGACACAAGGGCTATGTCTAGACTACATGCCTCTTTCGAAAGAGGAATGTAAATGAAGCAAATCGAAAGTGCAAATGAAGCGCAGATTTAAATATCCCACGCTTCATTTGCGTATTTGCATCCAAGTGCTTTTTCGGGAAAAAAAACCCTTTTTCGAAAGAACCCGTACTCCTGAAAAAATGAGGAGAATGGGTTCTTTCAAAAAGAGGGGTGGGTTTTTTTCCCCAGAAGAACCCCGTCTGGACTGCGCTTTCACTTTCGAAAATGTTTTCGAAAAAGCGCTCACGATTATGCAAATGAAGCACAAGATTTGTAAATCCGCACTTCATTTGCATTTTCGAACGGACTCATTTACATTTCTCTTTCAGAAGAGGAATGTAGTTTAGATGTGCCCAACTTTATATACAGGCACAGACAAGTTATACATCCCACTTGACGTCTCTGGTTGCCACCCTCTGACGTTACTTGGGCCCCCATCTCATTACAAGAGGAGGCACTGAGGTCCAACGAATAGTATGGTAGCTGCAAGCATTCAAAAGACACAAGTCAAAATGCTGCTCACAAAATCATGGGATTTTAAAAAAAAAATTATAATCAGTAGTTTTTGTTTTTCCTTTGCCTTCTGATTTCTAAGCCTTTGGCGTGCATTTGATTCACATTCTCAGGTTTTTCTCCACACCTAGGTTGGCTAGAAACTTGCTTTTTTATTCATTATAAATAAATAAATAAATAAAAAAGCAAAAACAAGCTAAAATCCCTACCTAAACTCTTGACGTCAGAGGCTACGGCTGTAAAAAATGCACCAAACATTGTGAGGCTCGCAATAAAATGATGGGTTGGTAACACTGCGGGGGTGAAATTAAGAGTCTCACATTTGAATCTTGGTTGTGAGGTAGCATCTAAAGGCTCCCAACAAAGACCAGGGTCTCATTGTGTGCGGTACTAGGCCGGGGTGGGCAATCATTTTTGATGGGGGTTCACTCCAAGATTTTGGGAAGTTGTCGAGGGCTGCACTCTTCCATACGAATGGAGGAGTGCGGGTCTGGGATGGAGGTTGGGTGCAGATGGGAGCTTGGGAGAAGGGACTGGGCTGCAGGAGGGAGTCTGGCGTCTGGGAGGGAGTTGGGATGAAGCAGGAGGTTGTGACCTAGGGCAGGGGACTGGAGTGCATGGATTTGGGATGTGACCTAGGATTAGAAGGGATTGTGATCTGGGGTAGGAGATTAGGGTGCCAATGTGGGTGTAAGAGGGGGACAGAGGGTTTGGGTATGTTGAGTGGGGCAGGGAGGGGTTGGGGTGCAAGGGTGCCAGATCTGGCAGGGGTATGTGGGTGTAAGAGGGGGACAGAGGGTTTGGGTATGTTGAGTGGGGCAGGGAGGGGTTGGGGTGCCAGAAGCAGGCTGTGGCCAAGAGACTTACTTGTCAGCTGTCAAACTACCCTGCCTGCCTGCAGAGCTTACAATGTTTCCCCAACCAACTTGCCTGCCTGGCCATGTGCTTCATGAATAACTAAGCCAGGAGAGTGGGCGTGATTCTTTTTAGTTGCCTGTTATTCCAATAAGCAGCTCTCATTGGCTGATTTCTGCCCAAAACCAGCCAATGGGAATGTGCTGGGGGCATGGCAGCTCCTAAAACTTCCCCCTCTCCTCCAGTTTTAACACAGAAACGGAGCCCTGCAGCTGCGTTTCTGCCCAGCGCGCGGGGCTGCGGGGCAAGCTGGGGAGCCTGCCTTGGACTCCCCACTGCCTCTGCGGGCTGGATCCAGTGGCTTGGCGGGACGGATCCGGCCCACAGGCCGTATTTTGCCCAGGCCTGTACTAGGCACACACAAAACAGAAGGTAACTCCTTGCCCCCAAAGATTTTTTTTCCATGTCCCTATCTGGGGTCAGCACCTTTTATAGCCTTCTAAAAAACCTGTGACTATAATCCTAGCTGTTGTGCAAAACTGGATTCTCTAATCCTTGGAGACAGCCTTTGGCCTCCTTCTTGGTCATCGTCTGTCCACCATCCTTAGAAGGTCCATCCCATCAATACAACTCTCCAGTCTTCCCAGATACGTCCATGGATACATGACCTGACATTCTTCAACCCAGACAACCCACACGAAGCCCCTCAAAGCCTCTTTTTGTTTCCTATCTTGGGGTATGTCTAGACTGCATCCCTCTGTCGGCAGAGGGATGCAGATTAGGCAGGTCGACATTACAAATGAGGCAGGGATTTAACTATCCCGCACCTAATTTGCATAAAAATGGCCACCGTGTTTTGCCAGCTCGGCACTTTGTCGGCAAAAAGTGGCAGTCTAGAGGGGGATGTCAAGAAAGAAAGCCTTTTTCGACAGATCCTGTAAACCTCCTTGCAGTAGGCATAAGAGATGCTATGCAAATTGAGCTGTCGATTGCTTAGCTTATTTCGAAATTGGGAACGTCTACACAGCACTCTTCCTCCCACTTCCCTTACTCCTCATACAATGAGGGCTACAGGAGTCGGAGTAAGAAGTCCTCCAGCTTGATAGTATTTCAACACTATTTCAAAATAACCGCCTGCCTGCTGTATAGATGTGGACTAAGTTACTTCGGAATAATGCTACTATTCTAAGATTTCACACCAGAGAAAATGGACAAACGATGGGTAAGAAGGGAGGAGGCTCCAGTGTAAATATGTGATTTCCAGACATCTTCTGCCATTGTGCATGGTAGAGAACTGTGCTTATTCCACTGAACCAATTTGCTAGCTGCAAAGAGTTTCCAAGCCTGCTTCAATGACCCCAAATTGACGGTGGTTAAGAGTGGGGCTGGGAGGTTATTGATTAGACTATGGGTCATGGAAGACCTCCTACACTCCCTCTCTTCCTCAGTTGTGAAGTACAGCACACAGCTCTCCCATGGGACGTGAATTGCCACTGGCTCATCTTTCTAGTCTGATTAGACTTTCCTGATGTAAACTCCAAATGGCAGGCCATGGATTTTTCCCTGCAGAGAATCATTTTACGGATTAGCTGGAGTCTAGCATTATTTGTTTATTTGACTCTCCCACCACAGAAAGCAGCAGATTGGAAAACAACCAGTAACTCCTACACATGGGTGTCAGGTGCCATTTTGTTTGTGAGAGGCACCCCACGACCGCAGGCTTAAAATGATACTGTTGCCTTTTGCAACGAGCTCGGATTTCAGAAAATTTTCAGTACGGTTTTTTGACAATTGTCCATTGAACATGTTTGGGGTCCCCCCCAGGAAACTGGGGGTTCCACTAACTAAAATGTTTCATGAAGTTTCTGCTTTCTGTGGAAAGTTTTGATTTTTCATGAAACCTCCCCCAGAAATAGAACAAGAGAAAAGATTCTGGACAGAAATTCAAAACTTTTGGTGAAGCTTTTTCAACTGCTCATAAAGAAAATACCCCACCCCCCTCCGGGGGGGAGGGGAGATAAAAACATTTTCTAAACATCTCTAGTCTTCAGTGGCTCACTGGACCATTCTGTCCCTGCAGGGAGAAGCTTAGCAATGGAGCGCCATATATATCTGTTTCCTTTCTTCTGTTAGGGATGCTGCTTGCTCCTCTCCTTCTGTCCGGAAAAGAACCGGTTCCCTACTCGGCTTGCTTTTATTATCCCATGTTTTCAGTCTTTGCCTCCCCTCTTCCACCTTGCCAGCAGAGGCAATACCTCCCCACAGCCTCACCACAGTTGATGGAAAAGCCTCCTCTTCACACCCTTAAGCTCGATACACATGGGGTGAGGTATGCCAACATGCCCTGCTGGCTTTGTCCCATGCCGATGGTAACCCTAACCATTAAGCATGATTTACAGGTGCTTTGCATTGGCAGTGGCGCCGTGCTAGTGGGGGCCCATCTTTTGCCCTTTTCCTTGGATGCGAAATCATTCCCAGATTGCTGGGTTCAATATAACATGAGAGCACAATCACATTGTTTGCTGCACGACACACACATTCTGCAAAACAGGCCTTCGAGTCCAAGCACCGCCCTTCTGCCACGTCTACTGGCCCAACCGGACAGTGTCTGTGCCAAAGGAGAAATGGACACAAATCAGACATCAGAAATGGCAACACCCAGAAACCGGTAGGAGGATGTTTTAACCTGCCTGGGCACTCAATCGTGGATTGAAAAGTAGCCGTCCTTCTACCAAAGAATTTCACTAGCCAATCACAGAGTGGAATTCATCTGCCGATTTGACCGTCACCCTGGGCCTAAACAAAGACATTAACTGGTTGATGTATTACCAAGCCAATTTCTCCTGCCATTATCAAAAGCTATATATGGGACGCATCCAGCCCGCTTAATTAGCCTCATTAACACAGGTCCTACAATAAACAAGACTCATTGACACAGGTCCTACAATGGTCAGGTGCTTCTTCTGGTGTATGTATCTCTTGGTTTCTATCTCTTGGTTTCTATTATTTCCCCTCCCATTCTTCTGAGGAAGTGGGTTTTGCCCACGAACACTCATGATTCTGTACGTTTTGATAAGTCTCTAAGGTGCCGCAGGACCACTCCGTGTTTTTGAAGTTACAGACTAACACAGGGACCCCTCTGAGATTCTGCAAGAGTTAGTCTGGAACGGAGAGTATGCGTAACGAATCCATTTGGAGATCAAAACTTACTCAACAACAGACACCATGCGAACAAAGCCCAGCCCCCACGAACTCCTGTCTCCTACAACAGCCAGCACTTGTATTTCACTGCCTGCTCCTATTGCCCAGTGAGTTAGTGACCACTTCACTGTGGATCTAGTAGGCCCCTGAAGGTTTCCACTGTGTTCCAAGAACAGGCATCAGGTTTCTTTGCTAGCTCACATAGCCTGGATTCAGCACACAGTGTATCTGATTCTCAGTGGCCCTGCAGCGTGATCCAATGCAACTTGGCAGCACCACTTTTCACTGGTGTAAAAAACCAGCTTAGAAGACGCAGCCTCCATTATTCTAAATCAGCATAGCACAGTGGTCCCCAACACGGTGCCCGCGGGGCCATTTGTGTGCGCCCACCCAGCCATGTGTGTGCCGGAGCCGGCCCGGGGCGCATGGTAAGCGCCGCCCTGGGAGCGCTGCGAATTGGCCGCTCGTGCCCCGGGCACGCGGCGCTTGGGGGGAGGGGGGCGCCGGCCCCAGGCGCGCGGCGGTTAGGAGGAGCGCCGGCCCGGGCGCGCGGTGCTTGGGGGAGAGGGGGGCGCTGGCCCCGGGCGCGCGGTGCTTGGGGGAGAGGGGGGCGCTGGCCCCCGGTGCTTGCGGGGGGGGCCCAGCCCCGGGAGCAGGGCGCTTGCGGGGGGGGGCCGCCCTCAAGCACGCGGCTATGGGGGGGGCCATCCGCCCCCGGGCATGCATGTGTCCCCGCCCCCTGGCGCCCGGCAGGCGAACAGCCACACCCCCTGGCTCCCAGTAGCCTCTAAAGGTTGGGGACCACTAGCATAGCATCATTGAAACGAATGCCATTCAACACCAGTGGAGGAGCAGGCTTTGTATGTGGTTATTTTCACTAGTGCACAGTGCGTGTGAAGCGTCCTCCCTTTGCACCAGTGTCAGTATCTACCCAAGAGGCAGGGCAACCGAGTCAGGCCTTTCAGCATCTGCTCTGGAAGGTTAGGGAAAGGCAAACCGATATTATTCTAAAGTTACATGGCAGGTCACTTGATTTTTAAGAAAAAAAAACGTTTTCCAAACTCTCTGGCCTCCATGATTAATGAATATGCTGAAGACCCAGTCACATGCATCTCACAAACAGATGGGCCTGTTTTGGCTCAATTACCGCCAAGAGGCACTTCATCATTTTTCCCCCCAAATGTGCTTATTTTATTTTATTTATTTAGTCAAGATGCTAAATTTTCCTCCAAAGGGGAGGGGAGAAGAGAAAAGTCGGGAGGGGGAAGTTTGCTCTGCTTGGAGAGAAAAGCTGAAAGAAACAGAAGAGAAGGAGAGTGATACATGGGGAGCAGGTGGGGCTGGATAGAGATAGACGGGTGTGAAAACTATTCCATGCAAGGGGGGAATCCATCTACCCACAATCTCATTGACTGCATTTGGGCTCCAGGCAGTGTTCTACTTGCATGGAACAGCAGGGGCTGGAGGGCAGGGTGGATGAGAGGAAATCGGGTCCTGAGAGAAGAAAAGGAGAATAACGAAAGAGAGGAAAAGAAAAACTGAAGGAGAAAGGAAGAAAAATTAAACAAGAAAATAAAAACCAAAGAGTGAGAGAAGACTAGAGAGATAGTGGGGAATAAAACAGAAATACAAGGGAAGAGGGAGAGAAAGCAAGAAGAGTGAAAAAGAGGCAGCGAGGGAAAGATAGAGACCAATAAAGAAGGAAAGGGGGATTGTGTGTGCACACCCTGAGGCTAAGAATTCATCTAGTTTATTAAGTAAAAGGACCCCTCGAAGACTCCAACTCTTAGGAAAGCAGAGGGAGCTCCAAACACAAAATGCTTTACTGCTTAGGAACCAGAACCGGAGAGAGATCATGGGGGTTGACGCTGAAAGAACATCACAGGGTGCTAATTCTTTGCCTATCGATATTTTTACAACCACACCTATTGTTTTAACCGAGAGAAGCCCTGAAAATAAGGGGCCATTTGTAAGGATTTTGAAGTACTGTATCTGCAATCTCTTGTTGGAAATGAAAAATTACCTCAAAAGGTTATGAACTTAAAACAAACAACAAACACACACAACAACAACAGCATACCACCCACAACAGCTCTGATTGAACTATTTAGGCTCTTACTTTGACTCGAGTTAAAATTGGGACTTGGATGTTAGTGGGAAGTTTGTTATTGATTTCAATAGACACAGAATCAGGCTCTTTGTTTCCTAGTGTAGACCTGCCCTCTTGCTCGATTTCAAAATAGCTAAAATCGATTTAATAACTTCCAAAATAAAATCGAATTAGCACATCCTCGCTATGGGGGAGCCTCGAAATTAGTCCGAGGCAGGCACTGTTAACGTGGACATTCTATCTCAAATTTGAGCCCCAGGAAGCACAGAGGAGTAATCAGTTTGAATAACTCTGGGAGTCATTATTTCGAAATAGCTGCACCAGAGAATCCACACAACGGCTGTTTCGTAAGAACTATTTTGAAATGAGCATTATTCCTCGAGGAAAGCAGGAGTGCAGATTTCGAAATAACGGGCTAGGTAGTGTGGCTGCTCCACTTAATCATTTGATCTAAGAGGGGTTATTTCAAAATAACATCCTAGTATAGACCAGAGCTTAGGGTTCTAATTGTTATGAGCCATAGTAAGGAATCACATTGAGGTTAACCTACATTAAGTTAGTTTTAAAGTGATAGAAGAGCATCCATACAAGGCAGCGATAGGCAACCTAATATAGTGAGTGAACCGTATGAGTGGGCTTCCTTCATCCCAGAGCCCCGATGGGCTTCACGCAGCTGTCGGGCCGCCGGGTGGCCACCACTGCTTATAACTGGTTTAACTAAATCTGTTCTAAACCAAATCAGTGCAACTCTGGAATACTGGCGATAGTAAGTGACTATTTTTCATTGTTGCTTAGAGATACCCATTGTGACACTCAGTTTCCTCTTTGCAACATGGGAAGAGTCTACTAGACCTGGCACAAACAGGACAAGCTGGAATTCATACTCATTTATAAAACGCTTTCCAGTCCTAGGAGGACAGGCACTCTGGAAGTGACAAGTGTTTTTACGATGCTTTGCATTTCTCTCTTCTTTCCCTCTTTTAGCTTCCATGGGTGGCCGACAGGATAGCAGACCATGCAGAAAAGACAAATAGCCAAATCCCTCTCGTGGGTAAGTGAGTGAACTGCCAGATTGCACACAAATTTGGTTCAGTTAAAAAAAAACCTGACTCCTCTCTCTCTCCCCTCCCTTTTTTCCTCTCTCCATGGCTGAAGGTTCACGTTGAACAACCAAGCTGCCAAATCCGATTTCTCCCCATCCCTTGGAGCCTGCAGATTGTCAGCGCTCGGCCTCCCCTATACACCCTTGAGAAGAGCACAGCACAGGGAGGAATGCAGAGGGAAGGCTGGCACACTGATCAGAAGCAGAGAAAACACAAAGGTTCTAGCTCAAATGAGAATCAACCCTAAGCTCCAACTTTGTTTACAGAACCAGGATTTGTCTTAAGGAATGGGTTTTCTCTGGTGCTAACATTCATGCTAGAACATCCTTCTGCTTCTGAGTTTCCTCTTTTTAACACAAGTGGCTTCCCTCCCTGGTGAGTGTGTTAGGAGGATAAATGTATTACATGCTGGAAGGTGGCCAATGCTGCAAGGGAAGGAGATTGTGTTGTTTGCATTGTGGAAGTTGTTTGCATTGTGGAAATGATAAGTCCCACATGAGAACAGGGTCCCATTGTGCTGGGTACCACCGTGCCCCCCACCCACACAGCAAGAGACAGCTCCAGGCTGTCTACACTACACCTCTCTGTCGACAGAGAGATGTAGATTAGGCACATTGAAATTGCTAATGAAGCAGGGATTTAACTATCCCGCGCTTCATTAGCGTAAACATGGCTGCCGCTTTTTTCGAAATGGAGCTTTTTCGAAAAAACAGTCTAGATGCAGATCCGTCAAAAATAAACCCTTTTTTGACAGATCTTGTAAACCTCATTTTTTGAGGAATACAGGAGCTGTCGAAAAAGGGTTTATTTTCAATAGTTTCTCATCTAGACTGCCTTTGTTTTTCCTGAAGAAGCTCAGTTTCGAAAAAAAGCAGTGGCCATGTTTATGCTAATGAAGTGCAGGATATTTAAATCCCTGCTTCATTAGCAATTTCAATGTGCTTGATTTGCATCCCTCTGTCGACAGAGAGATGCAGTCTAGACGTAGCCCCAGTGACATGGTCCTCTAAATAGACCAGATGGACCAGGAAGAAGAGGGAAAAGTGAAACCTAGTATAAACTGAGAAAGGAAGGTTGGCTTAAAGCACACAACTCCAGCTAAGGAAAGAATGAAGCTGGAGTCAACATAGCTTAAACCAAACTTGATACCATCTCCACAGCAGGAAGTCAATGGGAGAAACGCTCCCACTAACTGCCCTTACTCCTCATGACAGCAAGAAGTACTGGTGCTGACGGGGGTGCCCTCAGGGTTCGATTTGGTGGGTCTTTAGTAGACCCGCTAAATCGAACCCCGAAAGATCGATCACCAATGCGTCGATCCTCCAGTAAGTGGAGACGTGGCCTTGTCATTAGGACTTGCCCAAGATCAATAGCAAAGCTGGAGGTTCTATTCAAGAGAGTTTCTTGAAACACTTGTGTCAGCGAGGCGTCTAAGCACCTTCCCGGAATGCAATAAACAATGTGACTAACATTCTGAGCACCAGCCTAGTTCTCTCGCCACTGAGTGACCCTGCCTGGCCTCGGTTGGTGGATAAACACTAATATTTACTCTGCCCTTGTAATGGATTTTTTGAGAACTATGTCTGAGAGAGAGAGAGAGGTACATTCAAAGATTTTGTGAGACTTGACAGGTTTATTTGTGGACACAGACACTAGAGCTGATGGAAAAGCCATGGTGTAGTTTTCTATTTGAAAATGTTGTTTTTGTGAATATCATGTTTCATGGGAACGTGTCAATTTCAATGACTTTTTCAAAGGAAACATTTTGAAATGCTTCATTTTGGCTTTTGTGTTTAGTTTCATATCATTTTTTTCTTTTTGATTATATGATTAACAATAATTAGAATATAAATACAACATACCGTTATATTTAATATATGTCATGTTTCTGTTACAACCTCTCCTCAAGTTACGAATGAGTTATGGACCAAACACTTGTCCGTAATTTGAAATATTTGTAAGTCGGACCCCATTGAGTTACACTGCAACCGCGCTGTTCATAAGCGCGGGTTGCGTTTGTAACCTGGGGACCGCCTTTATGACCACTCAATGAGAGTTTTGGTCATAAATGAACAGTTCCCAACTTGGGGACTGGCTGTACTTTATAATGTTTCCTTATTATTATAATGAATTGAGCAACTCTTTTGGAAATTCTCTTCTGCCAATATTATATATATATTTCCTGATTTGGGATGAAAAATTTCAAAATGTTGGAATTATGAGATATAAATTATGGAATTTCTTAGCTCTATTTTAAACACAAACACAAATGACCTTGATATTGTATCATCTTAGCCAAACACACAGTCAGTGCTGAACATCTATGTAGGGCACGTTTGCACTACACTGCAGCTAGCTTGCAAGTAACAATATCAAGAAAACAACACTCTCTTCTGACAGAGGAAGTTCAAGATGAGGGGGTTGGATTGGAGGTGTTATTTTGTTTTCTTTTTCAAATGGAAGAGAATGATGGCATTTGAAATATCTCCAGCAAAGGACACATTCTGCTTGCTCATTTAATGCACACCCAGCAGCCATCTAGCTCAAAAAGTAAGAGTATGTGATTCATTTGAGAAAGATAGTTAATTGCTAAATAAAATGATGCATTTTCATTTCCACATGCTGCATTTCCAGCTTTTGGAAGGAGTGAAGTAAAACTTGCTGTCCTGCATTTTTGCCTGTCTTGTCTACCTAGACCGAAAGCTTGTTGGGGAAGGGATTCCTTAATATCGGCATGTGCCGCATCTCGCACAACTGGGCCTTAATCTCAAATGGGGCCTCCAATCAGTAATGAAATCATAACTGGCTAGAGCAATGAGATTAGCAAGATGCCGGGTTAGTTTCTTTTCAACTCTGAAGCAAAATTAAGGGGGACCAAGTAAGGATTTCTCCATCCGTTTGTCCATCTGGATTGGTACACAGCAATCATGGTACTGGAGTGTTGGATCATCTCTGAAGGATATGGGCACATTGCACCCGTATAGTCCAAATGAGAAGTGAGCCTAATTTGGTTACATTTCTGCATGCAAGTGACACAGGGTTTGGCTCTCTATAGGTGCAAGAGCAAGTATTAATCTCAGTTACTCCAGACTGCCTTCACTGAGTACAATGATGTTGCATCAGCAAAAGGAGGACAGAATTTCCTTTATCTAAGAACCAATTATGCTAAAGTGCCCATTAGAGAAAGCCAGGCAAAGTGGCCAAAGGATTTTTTTAATAGGGACGTAAAATCCCTGTTAACCAATTAAAGGGGGATGCATAATGGGGCCACGCCACCCCAGTTGGATGTGAGTGTCCCCCCTTCCCCCAAGGCAGGCAGAGGCTGCTCCAGCCTGGCCAGAACAGCCACTACCTGCAAACAGGGGGACTGCTCCAGTCTAAGAGGGTATGGGGGGTAGGGGGGCTCACCTGGCCCCACACGGGCACCTGGCTGGGCTGGAGCAGCCCTCCACCAAAGACTGGCCATGGGTGGGGAGTCTGCTCCCAGGTACTAGTTAACCATTACCTGGTAATGTTTACTAGTTAACTGTTACCCAGGTGAGGCTTACCGGGTAGCTGTTTACATCCCTAGTTGTGAAGGCCAGGACTTTAATAGGGTTCAAAAGAGAACTAGATAAATTCATGGAGGAGAGCCAGGATGGTCAGGGATGGTGTCCCTAGCCTCTGTGCGTCAGAGTGGGTGACAGGGGAGGGATCACCGGATTATTCCCTGTTCTGTTTGCTCCCTCTGGGGGGCACCTGGCATCGGCCACCGTCAGCAGACAGGACACTGGGCTGCATGGACCTTTGGGCTGACCCAGCCTGGCTGCTCTTCTGTTTTGTTGGACCAACTTATGCTGGTGCGAGAGACGTTGGTTCAATGAAAGATTCACTCGCCGTGTCGCTCCGATACCCTGGGCTCGACACGGCCGTGTTACTGGCTACAAGACAGAATACAAGAGTCCAGCTCTGGCTCTATCGCACGGGACCACACGGCTGCAAGGTCGGCGCTCTGTGCTGCAGCATTTCACACTGTTACACTAGAATTCAGAGGCCTTTCCCTCTCTAGATGCTCTGCGTACAGGCCCACCCCTCCATTGGGGCGTACGGGTGGGGACAGTCAGAGCGCGCAGCCTGTTCTCCTCCAGAGGAGGTTAGCTATTAAAGCCCCAAAAGTAAACACAAAGGCTGTGTCCAGACTCAGGGTTTTTTTTCGGGAAAAGTAGCCTTTTTCCGAAAAAACTTCACCTGCATCTAGACTGCAGCCGCGTTCTTTCGAAATTAAATCGAAAGAACGCGGCTTTTCTTTCGACGGCGGTAAACCTCATATCACGAGGAAGAACGCCTTCTTTCGAAAGTGCTTCTTTCGAAAGAAGGCGTTCTTGAATGTAAGTAGGGCTTCTTCGAAAGAGAGCATCCAGACTCACTGGGTGCTTTCTTTCGAAAAAGCGGCTTGCTCTTTCAAAAGTTCCGCGTGCAGTCTAGACATAGCCAAAGAGAAGGGCGTTTTAAGAATATTTCCCTGGATATGGATAGGGTTGCCGGGTGTCCCGTACTGAATGGGACAGTCCATTATTTTCGCCTCCTGTCCAGCAAAAAAAAAAAAAATGTAGAAAATACTGGACACCTAAAATGTCCGGTACTTTCTGATTTTTTCCTGGCCAGGAGGCGAAAATCCCTGGGGATGTGTCTACACTGGGCCACTTATTCTGGAAAAGTGGCCGCTTTTCCGGAATAACTTGCCAGCTGTCTACACTGTCCGCTTGCTTTTCCGGAAAAGCAATGACAATCTACTGTAAAATCATCAGTGTTTTTCCGGAAAAACTATGCTGCTCCTGTTCGGGCAAAAGTCCTTTTCTGGAAAACTGTTCTGGAAAAGGGCCAGTGTAGACAGCACAGTAGTCTTTTCCGCAAAAAAGCCCCGATCGCGAAAATGACGATTGGGGCTTTTTTCCAGAAAAGCGCCTCTACATTGGCCACGGACGATTTTCCGTAAAAAGTGCTTTTCCGGAAAAGCATCCTGCCAATGTAGACACGTTTTTCCAGAAATACCTATAACGGAAAACTGTTCCATTTTAAGCATTTTCGGAAAAGGGTGCCAGCGTAGACGTAGCCAGGCTGTCTGGTTCAATACAGAAACAGCCTGGCAACCCTAGTGCTTAGCAGGGAGCTGTGCGGCCTGGCACAGGAAGGCAAGATGGCTAGCAGCCACCAGCAGCCTGTTAAGGCCAAAAAGCCTCACCACGCATTTCTTAAAGGGGCCATGGTGGGTTTTTTTTTTTTTTTTCCTTCCCTGAACAAACTTTTTCCTGGCATTTTTGTTGTTGTTGATCGGTATTTTTTCTGAAACTGGCAACCCTAACATGGGCCAGGGAATGAAAGCCTGACAGAGTGAGAGCATGACCCACACCGCCGGGAAAGGACAGCGAAGAAGGCAGGTGCGTCAGCAGAAGTCACTCCTCCAGGGCTCCAGCGAGCAGAGCGCTCAGGGAAATTGGTGCCTCTCAGTCAAAAGCAGGGGCCCAAATTAGGGGCTGTTCCATCCAATAGCACCACACAATGGCTGAGGCGCCGGAGAAAGCAGTCTCTCTCAGAGGACATGCTGCGGCTGGGGGTAGCCTTTTGACAACATCACTCAACCTTCCGCCTACTCTTCTCACGCCCATGTAGCCATTTTTGCTAAATAGGGAGCCGGACACTGCACAATATATTAGCAGTGCATGTTCACGATGCGCTAGTGCAGCACGGACTGCAAAAAGACAAGCCTGTTTTGGGGTTGTTTAATAGCTCTGTAAGCTCCAGGAGGATTTGCAGCCAGGGCCTGGTGTGCTGTAAATAATACCTGGAAGTAAACATCCAATTCAGACACTGAGGCCACACAGAGACAGGTAAGTGATGTATTTGCACCTCCCGGGGACCCTCTGGGAGAAATCACGCCTAGAGGAGGTACAGAGCATCCTTCATCTCCCGCGGAGACAGGGAAATTCCTAGAGATCATGGCTGTCGTGTCAGTACCACTAGCATGGGCACCCCTGACCTATGTAACTTGAATCAATTCCCTACTCCAACAGCCCTGGATGTCAGAACCTTTCCATTATGTTCAATGGGTCTTCAGTTCGTTTCTGAACTAGCAGCAATAATTGGCGGTTGTCCTCCATGGTGGGGGGTTTGCAAACTTTTTCTCTCATGACCCAGTTGAAGAAAATTGCTGTGGCCCCATGGCATTTGAGTGGGGCCAAGGAGGGGAGCTTTGGGCTGTAGGAGGAGGGTTGAGCTTGGGGGGGCAGGAGGGGATTACCTGGAGTGGCTCCCTGGCAGCAGTGGGGCTAAGGCAGCTTCCTGCCACCTTAGACCCTGCTGCACCCCAGAAGCAGCCGGCAGCAGGTTCCCAGCCAATGGGAGTGCGGAGCTAGTGCTCGGGGGCAGAGGCAGTGCTGGGAGTCCGGTGTGCGCACGCATGCACACGCACACACACACACAGAGCCAGGCCTGCTGCCAGACGCTGCTGGGGTGCAGCGCCACCTGTGGTGCCAGGACAGGCAGGGAGCTGCCTCAGCTCCCCTTCCCCTCCCCAGATCCCCCAGCATCCCACCGCCCAGACCTGGGTCACGAACCATCGTTTGAACCCGCCACTCTCTGTGGACCATCTCGAAGAGGGAGGATCGAACACACTTCCCCAACGTGGTACATGTGCACAAGGAAAGGTGGAGTGCGCACACACAACATACACCCATGCTAGGACCATGTACAACGTTGTCACATTACTGGAATTTGAGGGAAGCAGCCAGATCATGGCTGCACCCATAGGTGGGGGTGCTGGCCCCAACAATGGTATAAAGGGAGCCATGTGGGGTATTGAATGGGAGCTTATTGTTTGCTGATCCTGTGTACGCTATTTATGTGAGTGTATAATGTCTGTGTGTGTAGGTAGGAATCTGTAATCTGTGTGCAAGCTGAATATTTCTCTGAATGTGGTTGAGCATTGCTATGGACAGGCTGATTAGCGAGGCCCTGTGAGACAATGGCACTCGATGGGCCAAGGACACACCTAAAGCATGAGGGCGGAGACCTAAGAGCTGCCAGCAGAGAGAGGCTGAGGGCCAGGTGACTGGCTGCATACAAGAAGAGGCCAGGAAGGAGGTATAAAGAGGCCATGTGGTCGATGCCATTTTGTTCTCAGCTCAGCACTTCATCCCAGAGGCAGCACTGCAGGGATTGAAGAGCCCGGAAGATCTGTGAACCCATCCTGATGCTAGGATGTGCAACAAGAACTTTTAAACCAGCAGCTGCAACATCTCTGCTAGAGCCTGCATGGAGGACTGGGAGATTCGGTGCATGTAACGTACTATTCTTTAACAACCTTACTCTCATACTTTTCTTGCTTGTGATAATAAACCTTTAGCTATAGATTCTAAAGGATTGGCCCAGCGTGATTTGTGGGTAAGATCCAGAGGGTAAATTGACCAGGGATCTGTGGCTGGTTTCTTGGAACCGGACAGAACTTGTTCGGGGTAGGTGGGATTGGGTGCTAGGACCCCCCCCCCCCCACCTGTGTATGAGGCCCGGGGCCATCTGGGGTACGGATATTGCTGGGGTGTCGGAGGGGTTTTGCTCGTGAGGCTTCAGGCAGGCAGCTGAAGCGCTCTGTGGGACTGGTTTGTGGCCTGTTTGGAGAGGTCACCAGTCTGGGGGCTGTAAGGAGCCCCGAAGCTGAGCAATTCGCCCTGAGCGGACGCCCTCAGTTGTGCTCAGACACGGCCCGGTCCATCACAAACGTGACCTCCCATGTTCTAAAACTTCAGTAGTTGGGGCCCGGAGCAGGAAACCACTTAAGATGTGCTTAGCCCCCTTGCTCCAAGGGGAGTATGTACTTTAGGGCAGATCTAAGCTGCGGCTAGCTGGTCAACACAAGGGGCCATTTCACCAGCCACGGGAGGGAAGTTAAATTGGAGCACCTAATGGTTACTTTAAAGGGATTATTTAAAAGAATACTACACCATTTTCCAACAGCTAAGCTCATTTTTCTTTCAATGTATTTTATCCCTGCATTATGCAGCTTTCCAATACACTTAACCACAAGCTGAGAACTCCCTTTCTTTCCCCTCCCCTCTCTTATCCTTTGACTCGCATGCTTTTACCATCTAATTTGACATGCCTGGGATTCATGTTTAGGTCCTGCATCTGAAGATCAAGTGTGGGTAAGAGGAGAAACCCAGCCCATTAGATAACATTGTACTCAACTGCCTGGAGCTGGTGCTCAAAAAACGTAGAGACTTTTAAGGCTAATTGGTTCCAAAATATACTCCCTATTCTCTCTCATTACAATCCTCCTAGGGAGAACTGTAGTGAAATAACTAGTGATATTTAGGAAGTGGACACTCAACAGCAACATATGCAGTCAGAGTGGAAAATATTCTATGGGCACTTTGCATGTCGAATATTTCATTTCCATTGTCTTGTATTATCACCAAATGAATTGGCAGCAAGTTTAAAACAAACCAAAGGAAGTTTTTCTTCACTCAGCATGCAGTCAACCTGTGGAACTCCTTGCTAGAGGATGTAGTGAAGACTAGGACTTGAACAGAGTTCCAAGAAGAGCTAGATAGATTCATGGTCCATCAATGGCTATTAGCTAGGATAGGTAGAAATGGTGTCTGTAACTTCTGTTTGTCTGGAAATGGGTGACAGGGAGGGATCACATGAGGTTTACCTGTTGTGTCCCCTCCCTCTGGGACATCTGTTATTGGCCACTGTCAGCAGACAGGACACTGGGCTAGATGGACCTTTGGTCTGACCCAGTATGGCTATGATTTACCATAGCAGATAAGACCAGCAGCCCACAGATTCCAGTATTTGCCAGGGAGAGCTGTTTTAGAGGAAGGTTCAAGAAACTCCCAGTTAGCGGTTTGTAGTCTTGATGGGTTGATGAGGTCAGAGTGTCACAGATGTGGTCCATGTAGGGCACCCAGGTGTCACGGTTTCTCCCGGAGATGGTGTTCTGTTGGTTGTGGAGTTGTAGTTGGTTCCACTGTTCGTTTGTGTGTCGGATGGCTTTCAAAAGACTTTTTTTTTTTAAATACTTTCCTGATTATTTTTTCTTTCAGTGCATGGGAGCATATATGGTTTCTTGTTTGAGGTGGTCCCTTCTGAAAAAAACTGAGGATGTTTCTCCTGAACCTTACACACTCCAGCGGTCCTTCTGCAGAGCGGTTCAGTGCATCTGGAATGATACGTCAGAGGGTTATAAAGAGAGACCCCTCTGGAGATGATGTTTTTATCTCTTGCATCTGCTCAAGAAGTGGGGATACCTCTGATCAGTCCAGCGTCTTTCTTCATGTTGTGAAATTTCCATGTTTAAATGGAAGAATTCAGTCTCTTCAACAAAAGGTTTTCCCCCCCTTTACACACTGTGGTCTCAGCAGCCCACCTCAGCATCTACACAGAGAGCAAGAACCCATGTATCAGAGTGATGCTTTGGGCTCTCTTAAGGGGGCGGTGCACCAGTTATCTAATGGTGCATGAATGCAATACAATGGGCAATTATTTTCATCTCCCCCTACGGGGAATTTTTCCTTAAGCTTCTTTAGTTAGTGGCTGGCTTACGCTGTGAAGCTAAAGTGTTTTCGACTCCTTCCCTCCCCTGGTCCAGCATCAGACTTCATTTCCTGCTAAATTTTTTAAGTACATTTTTTACAGCTGCAGGTACCAGCTCCATACCTGGTGCTGGATTGAACTGGCTGTATTTCAGGTGCCCCTGCTTAAGAAAATTGGAGGTGGCATAACAGATAGAACCGATTGTTTATCTGACCCACTATCGCCTCTCTGAATACCCCAACCAGATGCATCCAAACGTACAAAGGAACTCCATAACAGTCTGAAAAGTCACCAACTCATTAATTTATTGCAGGTCTCCTGATATTTTAGTCCAAAGTCCTGACTTTTATTTATTTAATTAAATCACACAGGGGCTCAGAATTTAGAGCAAATATCAAACAATCCAAGACATTTTCACACACAACTCCTGATTTTTAAGCCAATTTCTCTGATAGTTTGGGGCCTGCGTCATGATTTTTCAGCAATGTGGAGTTGTGGGATACGGCGGTTGCACCGCACAGAAGTATAAAGGGTTAAAATAGCTCTGGGATATGGCTGTGGCTGGGAGCCAATAGGGCGAGGGCGTGGGGTGGCCAATCAGAGCCCAGAAGGGCTGCATAAAAAGATAGCTGGCCGGGAGGAGCTCACTCTTGCTCCAGTTCTGGAGGGAGAGGGACCTAGTGGTCTGCTAGCAGGATAAAAATCAGAAGGTGACACTTATTTTTACTTAGTATTTGGCAGAAGCAAAATACAGTAAGGCAGAAGAAAGCATTTCAAATGGGAACACCATGGTCTCAGGCTGGCTTTTGCACATATTAATTGGAATTGGTTTAGTATTTATTCTGCTTATGTCACAAATTGGATTGTGCAGGAACACGTCAAGTCCTATCAGGAACAACGAAGGGTCAGAATTGAGTTTCTTGTGCCCTTTGCCCCAAAAGTTTACATTTAAAGCCAAACGCCTACATTATCAATCTCTGTAGCCTGACTCTGGAGACATTTATTGGTCTATAAGTTCAACGGATCCACAAACATTATTATCATGTCCAGACTCCTTTCAGGCAGGAAGGCTGCAATCAACCACCATCCTCAACATAAACTCACCTAAGGCAAAAGTAATAGACTGTAGATACCACGATGACCGGCACACTAGACAAACTCTGAACGCGTGCAGGGCCTAGTGTTCAAGGGCTTAACACCCCTAACTACTCTGGACACATCAATAGGGACTGGCCTCTTGTGAAAATCTGATCCATTAAGCAAAGAAAACATATGGGCCAGTAACAAGTGGAGCTCCTGTCTTTGCAAATAGCTAGGCCTTGTGTGTATTTAGTAAATATGGTTCTATGAACCCTATCGTGACTATATAGTTGCTTCATATTATGTTTAAGCACATAAGAACAGCCATATGGGGAGAGACCAAAGGTCCACCTAGCCCGGTGTACAGTCTGCAGACGATGGCCAATGCCAGGTGCCCCAGAGGGAATAATCAAGTGATCCCTCCCCTTTTGCCCATTCCCAGCATCTGACAAACAGAGGCCAGGAACACCCCTCCCCGCCCCCCCATCCTGGCTAATTGCCATTAATGAACCTATCCTCCTTGAACTTACCTAGTTTATTTCATCTGAAAGACTCTACAGCCCTGAACACTAAATATATTATAATTAGCCACAGCACCTCTAGCTAGCCAAAGCCCCTCCAATACCCCAGATGAAAACTGTGCAGGTTAAACTTCTTAATACCGCGAAGGTGGCTTTAGAGTAAGTTTCCTGGCTGCACTAACCTGCAACAAAGCCAATTATTGTTATAATTGTCGCGTCCAGCTAGCACCGACCTATGCTCTCTCACAAGTAGAGAAGAAATGGTCCCCATCTTCAGCTTATGGGCTTGTCGGGAAAAACTGAGAATTTGGAGGGGTCAAAGCAGTGGTGAGAAATAGAGATTGGGGTCCCCTACCATTGTTCCCATGACAAAGCAGCTGTGACAAGCAGCCATGGAGTACGCGCCTCGATGCATTTATTTACAGCTGAAATAAAAGTTCTCCTCATCTTCTAGAGAAAATGGAGCAAATTGAGCTGTGCTACTCTTGTGCCTTAATAGGGGAGAGGGGCTGGGGTGGGGGGATCTATTTTTTAGTCCGAGTTCCTACCACAATAGCAGTGAGGCAAGCTAGGCTAGGAAGTTCGGTATCCATCCATTCTTCCAGGTTTAAGCCATCCTAAGGAGCAACCCTCTCCTGAAAAACAGTGGCAAAAAGCTTTGATGGGAAGGGATCGGATTGACAGAGGCATGGTAACGGGGTTGCAGCTGACTGACAATAATATGTTGAAAACCATTTGTAGATCTTCAGCAACAATTTGGCTTGGGACTGTCTCGAGGGAAAGCGTTTACCTAGCAATGTATGTGGACTAGATACATTGGTTGCTAATGAGCCTGTGTTTTGGAGGAAAACTTCCTGGATTTACTCAGCCAGCAAGATCCTTTTTATGATTTTCTGACTCCCGTAAAACAAAACAAAACAAAAACACACACCACCACACTCATGAAGGTTAATAACTGGAGAGTTGCTTGGCATATAGGTTTGGATACACAACTCTCTGCACCGAACGGAACGGAATACATTTGTGTCAAATATTTTTAAAAGCAGCTATAGACCTAAAACTTATTCAGCAACAAGGTAAGTTTTCAAATATACTGGCCCCCACATAAGCTAATGACAATTGGCCTCAAAGAATGATCGCTGCTGGAAATGCAACTCCCTTGGTATTAGATTAGCTCCAATATCAAGAATTTCTGGTATGAGGTAGGTCAAAGAATCAATAAGATACTGGATGCTAAATTGGAATGTGGACACTTGTTTTCTTGAAGCTGCAGCAAGGCCTCTAAGCAGGGAGAGAGGCACCAGAATTGTCTCTTCCATAAAATTCATCCTTGGAGGTTACCCGGCACCAACGCAATGTGGTTCTGATCACTGACTTAATCCTGTAAACATGGGGAGGGGAGAATGATCCCCACCAAATATTGATGCCCAACTCAACGATATATGCCTGATCTCTGAGGCCAGGACTATAATAGACCCGGCAGCTTGGCTTAAAGTATGCAGCTCCAGCTACCTAGACTATGTAGCGGGAGTCAGCTTATCTTAAACGGAGCTGGGCATCCTCGGAGTTTGATTGAGCGAGTCTTAACTAGGCTCACTAAATCGAACTCCAGAAGATCGATTATGGCAGCATCAATTTTCTGCGGAGTGAAGATGTGGCCTGAGCTAACGAGTAACTGGCATTCCACAAAAAATGGGAATTCCCGGAACAATTTGGACTGAGTTTTTCATGGTCTATGATTAACTTAGAGCCCATAAATAGATTGTGGTGCTTCTCCAGCCCCTGCTATCCTAGACATTTACTTACTTTATGCCTTAGCATGAATCTGGTGTGTTTATTTATTCCAAATGCAACACAAATACAATTATAAAATCAAGTGTTCAGTGTCATCCTCACTGAGTCAATGGTGAAGCTCCATTAGGTGTCCATGGGAGCAGTGTACAGGTTGAGTGATTTTGAAAAACCCAACCTAACACATGGGGGCAGATTGAAAACGGAAGAGATTGTGTTTCCATCTGCTAAGGCATTTTGCCTGTTGAAAAAACAAAAACAAACAATAACCTAGAACCAAGCCAGTAGGTGGGGGGCGGGGGGAGGGGGGAGGAGCAGCAAGATCCTGTTTAGTTAGTTAACCGGTTGAACATCAGGTTAACCTAATATTAAACCAGTTCACTAATTAACCAGGATTTTGCACCCTGTGATGAGGCAAGGCAGTCCCGCACTGAACTAGCAAGGCCCAGCCAGGGTTACCTAGCTACAGAGGCCCCTCCCCCGCAGCCCTACCGGGCATGCCCAGGCTGTAGCTCTACTATAAAAGCCAGGGGAAAGCTTCAGTCTGGGGAGACAGCCGCAGGCAACGGAGCTAGGAAGGAGGCTCAGGCACAGTGGTGGTGAAGGACTCCAGAAGAGGCCAGAGCGGAGGTGGAGGCGAGCTGGTGCGACACAGGGACTGTCTGCTGAGGAGACGCCAGCGCGGAGGCTGCCGCAAGCTGGGCAAGTAACGAGGAAGAAGCCCCAGGGATCCAGGTAGGAAGTGGCCCAGGGCAGGAGCGGGAGCCGCCCCGGGAACCTTGGCGCGTTTCGGTTGAATTGCCCAGCCGAGGGAGCGACCCGCTACCCGGTCGCTCGCAGGGCCCTGGGCTGGGACCCAGTGGTGTAAGGTGCGCCCGGGTCCCCCTACCTGGGGTTGTGTCCCTGTGATCATCCTGCAAACTGCGTCGTGGACTCAGGCCAGAGGGCCTTGGCCTTGCTTAAAGAGCCAGTGTTAAACTGCATTGGGGACACGGGCCAGGGGGCTTCAGGCTTAAGGCGGATGGGTAAGAGGGGCCCGCCACACACCCCTTTAGCTAGTGTAATGCTCATAGCTCTGTTGAAGTCCATGCTGCTGTTCGTATTCATATCAGTTCAGGAACTGCCCACAAATGTTTCAAATGACTATACATTAAACCCACCTGAAACGACCAAGCCAAGAGAAAGCCACTTTTGAAATATCACAGCCATTTCATGCCAGATTTCCAAAGCCTTCATCACACGGTTATTAGTGGTCTTTCCTGGAATTTCACCTTCACCGAGCAATTAGAGGAACAGCTGGGAACTTAGCGAGTTTGTATCACAAATTAGCTATTTATGCCACGGAATGCTTGATGCTCCCTCCATCCACTCAGGGGGAAAGTGGTTTGCTCTTTCCCAAGCCCACCCTTCGGCCGTGGGTTCTCCTCCACGGACAGCGAGCCGTCGGGAATTGTTGGTGAAGCAGATCGTGACACGGTGGGATTCCAGAACTTGGAGGACGAGCTTCATCATGCGTCGCCTTTATGCCCCTGTTCAAAGGCCACGTCGCTATTGGCCAAATACTACTTCTGGGGCATGAGGTGCCTGTTCAGTGGTCCACAAGGGATGAGTTAGAGGCAGGCCTGCTGGCCGGGGTAGAGGGGCAACTGCCCCAAGGCCTAGTCATTCAAAAGGGCCCAGGGATCCTAGCTGACACCACTGGAGCATCAACAGCTGGCAGAGCCCCACATGGTATGCTCCAGAGCCCTAGGCAGCACTGAAGGGCTGGAGGGGGGGGGGGGGAGGAGAATAGCCTAGCCCCCACCTCCCACAAACACACCACTGCCTTCCACCCAAGACCCCCCCCCCTTCCAGGAGCATGGAACTGGCCCCCAGCAATTCTGGTGCCCCTCTCTGCTTAGAGGCCTCGCTGCAGCTTCAAGAAAACAAGTGTCCACATTCCAAAATCAGTGACGGCGACTGTCATCATTGGCCTTCTCCGAAGAGAGGCCAAGGACTGAAGCGGCCAGGGAGATGGAGGCATCCTGGAAGAATTTTGTAGGGTCCCTAGGCTCTGCTAGCCCGAGGGGCTGTAGCTCGGTTGCACACGCCAGGCACAATCCCTTTATTTTCCAGCGCCTCTGCAATTTAAGGTGCAACTGCTCTGTTCCCTGCACCTGCTCTTCACTCTCATGGAACTTCACACACAAAAGTCTGGAGAGAAAACCAGGCTCTGTGCCGACTGTTGGATTGGGTGACTCCAGCCTTTGCCTGCATCCACACTGAAGGCCAGGTCTACACTTACCCAGAGATCGACACTCCGGCGATTGATCTACCCAGGTTCAGTTTAGTGGGTCTAGTAAGGACCTGCTAAATCAACTGCTGATAGCACCCCCATTGACCACGGTACTCCATGGGTTTGCCAGGAGTCAGGGAAGTTGACAGAAGAGTTTCACCACAGAAATTCAACTTAAGGTAAGTCGACTCTCCATCTGTAGAGGTTTTTAAGTCTCGGCTTGACAGAGCCCTGGCTGGGATGATTGAGTTGGGATTGGTCCTGCTTTGGGCAGGGGGCTGGACTTGGTGACCTCCTGAGGTCTCTTCCAGCTGTATGATTCTGTGACTCTAGCTTGGCTATTCTCATAGCTGGAGTTGCATATCTTAGGTCGACTTTCTGGTGTAGTGTAGGCCCGGCCTTAGGCTTTGGATTGGAAAGAAGTGTGGAATATGGTCACCTCAAGCTACAAGCTCTGGTTACTCACCCCTCCAACTTCCTTTCAACCCTGCCACAGTGGGACTTCTGACTACGTTATTAGTTTTTTATCTAGCTGGCTGTGGGAAGTGCTGACGTCTCCCTAGGACTCTCGGATTGCAGGATAACATTCAGAGCAAGGAAAATGATGCACATAGCACATGCAGGTATATATTCCTCACCAAATAGGACTAAAAAGGGGTCAGAAAAGCCTGGCAGAGATGTGCCCGGGCGTCGCCACATTTGTAAAGCAGCATGGAGAACTATTAATATTCCTCCCAACCCGCTAATGAGTCAGACACTTTTCAGCTCAAGATCTTGGGAGCCTTTTGTTCTGCAACCTCTTTGCTAATATCTCATGCACTGAACCCCTCCAGGGCCAGGCTACCCGCATTCCTGGTTGGGAAGGCTGTCTCTGCCTACTAGAGATCACCATTTAAAAATGTAATCAATGATGGCATTATTAGGAGCATGGAGCCTAAGTGGCATAAATTGTTAATGAGGAAAATTTAGGCTTCGGGTGTTGTAGCTAGCAAGTGAGAAAATGCCTTTGAGTGTTTCTTGGCTGGCAGGTGGCAAACTGTCGATGTTATTGGAAGAAATGCTGCCAAGGGTTTGAGAGCCCCCAAACATGTCCTAATTTATTTTTTAAAAATAGTTATGGGAAAAATCCTCGAGCTCCTAAATAATAATGAAAAAGCAATTCTGTCACTGAATATTAGAGGCAAAAATAGGCTATTTCTGCAAGTCCAACCCCCAAAAAAGTGATTTGGGCTCCCCCTGCTGGCTAAAGAGGAGCAGCTAACTAACAAACAATGGTTCGAAATTTTGATCTGCTGCAAGACGCGAGTCATCACACAGGCTGGTGAAAGTCAATCCGTTGTAGTGGGGTTATAGGACATGGTGGAAATTATGCTCTTGAAGTTCAGGGACCCAACAAGTGAGAAACAAGCAATGTTGTTTTAATTGCTGGCTCTGCCACAGATGCCGTGTGACCTTGGGCAAGTCACTTGACCTCTGCGCCTCGGTTTCCCTGCTGTAACGCAGGGATAATGGTACCTCAGTAGTTTAGAGCATGGTTGTAAGAACTCATTTACTACTACAGCAATGGAGAACAGAAGCGCTTGGCTACAGCAATGATAGGAGGCTGAAGCTAACTGTGCAGAGACCCTGGATCAATGGCAGCTTGAAGCTGCATAGGGTATCTCTACACATTGCGTTTGGGAGGCCTCAACAGCACAGGTAGACAAGCTTTGCATTATACTTCCTGCAATCACACCATCCAATTGCAGTGCAGACATACCCTTAGAAGCAATAAAGGGAGGTTTTGGGGTGTCTCCCCCAAACTTAAAATTCTGGGGGTTGCCAAGTTGGAGATCTTTTTGCACAGCAACCTGGAACCACGACACTGACTTCCTTTACAGCCCAGGCTGCACGGCCTCCCTCGTTTTACTTTCTGACAACTAAGAGCCAAGTAAGTTTTCTTCTTTAAATGCTACCAAGTTTGATCCAATTTCCTTTTGATACCGAGGCAGCAGCTTCCATTTAAGGTGCCTAAAGGTGAAGGAAGACTTAATATTTAATGGGTTCTGTATCCAATATGGTCTGTGTTTTTATGGATTTGTATCCACTTGACATTTCTCTTTCACTCTGAGCAGTACACGGCTTGCATAATAAGAATGCCGGGAAGCCACACCACCCAGCTATCCTGCAGCTAAAACTGTCAGACTCTCCCTGCTGGGCGTGCTGCCTTCCTCCATAGGGTTCCTCCACTCGCCTCCATGCTGTGCTCAGGTCAGAAGGGTCCCTAGATTCTTTGCTGCTTTAACCTGACGACTGTCGCAATTTAGCTGCCTGGGAAGTAATCTGTGATTTACCGGGTTGTTAAAAATGCATTGGAGCAAACAAAGATGATGTGTTGCCTTTGCTGATCACTTACACTGGCCATATCGTGCCCCCGTGAACCTCCGCTGGAAGTCTGTGTGCGCTGCTGCTCTCCTAGCCCTTAGAATAGTCTAAATATTTCCTGGTCTACTGGCTTCACTCCTCCAAAGGCCGCAAAAGGCTCTTGCTAGGGAGCGACACTCATCCTGTGCAGAACTTCAAGAGAAACTGACACTTTTCAGAGAAGTAGCCCTGTTTGTTTCAGGAAAAAAAACACTGAGTCATCCTGTGCACCTTAAACTAAACACATGTGCAAAAACACAACCCTGAATCCTGTGGCACTTTAAAGACTAACCAGTTTATTTGGACATCAGCTTTCATGGCTAAAAACCACTTCGTCAGATGCATCAGACCAAGTGGTTTTTACCCATGAAAGCTTTTGTCCAAATAAATCCATTAATCTTTACAGTGCCAAGGGACTCCTCATAGTCTGTATCAGCAAAAACAAACACAGCCACCCCACTGGCATTTACTTGGGGAAAAGCTTTTGTGAGCTGGAACCCAGTTTGTCAAATGTGTGAAATGGCATCTAGGCAGGGGCGGCCGGAGGCGGGCTGCGGCAGCTGGCGCCCCAGGCAGAACGCGCAATTGGCGCCCCCGCCTGCACGGCCCTCAACGGCGTGACGTCATCATTGGGCACCCCATTGAAGGCAGCGCCCTAGGCGACGACTGAGTCGGCCTATACTCACGGGCCGCCCCTGAATCTAGGGCAGGGATCTAGAGGCAAGCCAAGCAGGGTGTGTTACATTACGATGCGAAGGACCGGTGCTAACAAGGTCAACTCCATTAGGATGGAGGTGGTCCATTCCCCACAGTTCATGGGAAGATGCGACTAGCAAAAGAGGGGGAAAAGAAAAGAACTGCTCTGTAGTGAGTGTCTATTCGCACCCAGGCGGACAGTGTCAAGGGTGCATACAAATTCAGTGTGAAACTGCAGAGCTGGAAGTTTAGTTCTGAAGGTTTTTTGGGTCCAATATGGCAACTTGAAAGTCCATTATGGAGTATCCAGGGAGATAGAAGTGCTCTCCTACTGGCTTAAAATAACCTGAAAAGCATATAGACTTAACGCTGGCCATTCTGCATGGCGGCAAATATCACCGTATTATTAAACCCATTGGCTCTGACCAAGATGGGAACCTCATTGGCTAGGTGCTGTACTGACAGTCCGGGATAATGCCTGCCCCTGAAGAGCTCCCTAGCCAAATGGAGAAGCAAAGCACAGGCTGACCCTCTCTAGTCCAGCACTTTCAGGACCTGACCGGTGCCAAGATAGAGAATTCGCAGAACCCCAGGAGGTCAATATTGTCTAGCAGCATCACCAACACTGCTCACTGGGCTCTGAGAAGGCATGTAGGGGTAAGTCAGAGATAAACAGCATGGAACACTGAGTCAGGTAAACAAACTTTATGGGACAGCGGGAAACTTGGCCACACCCACGATACGTGGGCTCCTGGCTCGCCAAAATCATGCTGGATCACAGATGTTGCCAGAGCAGAGTGTGCCAGAGTAGAGAAGTCCAACCTGTATCTGACGAAGTGGGTCTTTGCCCACGAAAGCTTATGCTCCAACACTTCAGTTAGTCTATAAGGTGCCACAGGACTCCTCGCCGCTTTTGTAGATTCAGACTAACATGGCTACCCCTCTGATACTTTACACAGCCAAAGTGCATCAAAAAAGCCATCTCCTATTTCGAAAGGGAGCATCCACAGTGAACGGACGCTATCTCTCTCTCATGTAAGCTGTGAATACTACGTCAACCTGTATTGACGCTGGTATTCAACTCATTAATCAACTCCGGATCTGTGTAAGTGACATGCTCAAGGTCACACCGGAATGCTCTGGTAGAGCTGGAAACTGCACCAAATCGGATTTCAAGGCCCTAGTCAGGCCACCGTGTTGGCTCAGCAAGAAGTGAGCTTCTGCCCAGACAGATGCAACTTTTTGTTTTTAAAACAGAGGAAAGCTGAAGGGCTAGAGTCTAAACAGCAAGTCTCTGGGTTCGTGTCTCTAGCAGACACAAACACAAAGGTACTAATTCTGCTCAGCGTACGAGCACTCCCCTAGCAAACCCTGCAGGTGCATCAAGAGAAAAATCAGCAGCTATTTTCCCCCCCCATGAGATCAGCACAAACAACACGCTTAGGTCGGCCTGCCTCATTATTTGTGGTTTTTTCATGAGTGCTATCTTGCAGTAACCAAGCCTGTCGTTATCTGTAGAGCGCGACCCTGGAGAGCACGTGCCAGGCTCTGTACGATTTTATTTTTCATCCTTAGTGTCAAACAGTTATGTTGGTGCTACATTTTCAATTCCCAGCTTCGTGGAAAAACAAAAACCATGCCACCCCCATCCCGCCCGCCTGCCTCGCCGTAGCATATAATCCTCGTGAAGGGCGACACAAGGATAGAACGGGGATGTTAAAACAGACATCAGCGGCGGAGGGGGATTATAGCAGGGCAGAGCAAGCCCCTGAATCGTCCAGATTTTAATGTGTACATCCACCCATATGCCTGGCTGGTCACCCTCCCCTTCTCAAGCACTTTTGTGGATGTGAAACTAGACTGGAAACCTTGTGACAACGAGCTCTCTAGAGAGAATTGGATACCAAGCTGCTTGCAACAAGCGAATATTGCTTGTACCACTCTAAAACTGGCTAGTGACGGGAGGGGCCTCTGTTGGCAGGTGCCCAAACTGAAACCGAAGAGGACTGTTCCCTTTCAGTGTTTCCATCCATTTGGGGATTTTCTCCACCCACGAGGAATAAATTTTGTTCGGTGCACCAAGGCAGGGGTGATGTGCACCACCAGGAGAAACACCAACCTGGCTGTGGGCACTCTTCTAACCAGCTGGGTAGCACTGTAGCTATCATCAGTGGAGCCACCAGGGGCTGCAGAACCTGCCCTAGTCCTCTGGAGGATGCAACACCTCAAGAGGCAAGCCGTGAACAGGACTGAAAAGCTGGGAAGGGGGACAGGTTCCTCGGAAGGATGCTTATCTTGTCGAACAAAGAAGCTGGGACCCCCACCGGGGTAAAAGCAAAGATGGTCAGGCCTTGAGTGAACCAGCGAGCTCGGTATTCAGTTTCCTGCACAATAGCAAGCTGTGTGTGCGTCCCTTTCTATGGCCAAGATTTTTACATGATATTTGAAACCTAACTCCATTGCTTCCGAGAGGATTGAGGTACCTAAATACCTTTAAAAGTGTGGGCCTTAAGTCTCTATGCCTCCACTGTCCATCTGTGAAATGGGGATAAAAGCAGAGTCCTTCTTCAAAGTGAGTGGGAGGGGGGAGGAGAGGAGAAAATTGTGAAGATAAAATGTTGGAACGTTCTGTTATCTTTTGAGGTAACGGGACCCATATCAATAAATAAGACAGCACTTCTACCTCCCTCGTCTTCCTAAAATCTCTCAGCAAGGTTTCCTTTTCCCAGGCTCCCCAGGCGACTGGTGCCAGCGAAAGAAGATTAAAACACCATTTCTGTTTTTGTTTGTCTCAGAGCAGCAGATAATTATCAATCACCATCGCATTTTGCAAAGCTGTGAGCCTCACCGACACACACCGGTGTACCCCGCCCCCCTCGGGTCCCAGCCTTGGGGGCAAGGGAGAGGAGTTTTCTGTGTGAGGCACAGAGTGAATGGTCATGCCAGCTGTGGCCAGTCAGATTAAATCCAGAAAGATTTAGATAATTGGCGCGTGTGTGTGCGTGTGCGTCAGAAGCTCACGTTTGCCAGGGTAACACTTTGGAACAGGCGTATTTGTTTTAAACTGGGAAGATATCATGCATGACATAGATCATGTCCGCAAGCTAGCTTGGAACACCAGCTTCTGGAGCAAATTCGACCTGGCAGTCGAAAAGTGACCTGCGCACCCCTAATGAATTCTGACAGGCAAAGGCCTTCGGCCCGACCGAAGCACAAATTTTCAGTCCTTTGTCTCGCCTCACTGAAACCGCCCAAAGCGCTTTTGCTCCCCCCTCCTTGTACATCACGGGTCTAGCACCTGAGCTCGAGTAGGCTACTTGTTCTAACAACTTCGTTTAAACCGCCAACTTAGGTTTGCTCTACCCAGGAGACAGGCAGTCCTGCTGGATTTCCCAGCTAGCTCCCAATTGGCTCACTTTGTGATGGTGTTTGTAGCAGCTGCCTGCAGCATGTCCCCACCCCCCACATCATCTGGAGCAGCTTTACCACCCCGTGCCTCAGTTTCCCTTCTGATCTGTTCAAGAAGCACCACACACAAGCTTCTCTTTGGGCAAACACCCCTCCTTAGGGGCTACGTGTATCCGCCGTGAAGTCCAGATTAAACCTCCAAGGCCCCAAATAAAAATCTATAAGAGTCAACTGGCGGCTCGCAGCATCTCCCCCTTCGACTCCAGACTGCTTTCAGCAACTCTCCTCGGGCTGCTGTCCTGCCCGACAAGGCCAGTTTTAGCTGGAAGTTCTTTAAACTCCAAATGCTTTAGGCTACTCTAGAAGCACCTCTAGCAATTCCCCCGGTGGTGGCAGCCCCGCTCCTCCTCCCCCCATCCCCCCCGCCACTGGGGCAGGAGGAGGGGAGCCATGATCCAGCTACAGTGATCCTGGCCTCGCCCCATCTCCAGCTACTGCTGCCCAGTTGGCCTAGCCTCAGCCAGGTAAGGTTGGTGCTCCCTCCTCCCCCCACACTCTACTACCCACACCCAGCACCCTGCCCTCTGCACCTCCCACTCGGAGTTCCAGCCCTCGGGGAGCAGGGCCTGTGAAAGGCCTGACACCGCGCGGTCAGGAGCGTAATGACGTCGACTCGCACCAAGCTGTTCACCTAGGACGTGCATGCAATTGGTTTCCCAGGGGACGCAGAAGGTGGAGGGCATCTCCACCCAACTGCCCAGCGTCAATTTCCGCCTGATTTGGACAAGGTCTAAGGACATCAGAGGCCTGTTCTGGGTTACATGGACATGATCGTCCACTGGGCCTGGAATTCCTAACTCGCCCTGGGTGGCCAGGAAATGCTCTCTCCTGCATCGACACCAATTTAAACTCCAAGCCCTCGTGGACAAGTTTTGCTCAAAGCAGTCATGTGCCAACAGACCGGAGGTCTGACAGCCCGCAAAAGGAGAGCCCTCTCCAAACAGGCATCGCTGTATTCAGCTAGACGTACATTCCCTGAGCGCCAGAGCGTATTTATTTATCCAACATCTATGCCTAGAGTCTACAATTAGTCCAATTAATGCACCTCCTCTGCTTGGACTATTCGCTAAGGCCAAACACTTCCACGGACTGCTCCCCAGTCTGACCTGTAAGACACCTACAGGAAGCAAGGTCTAAATCCATTCCTCTTCTCTGCCTTCATCCGACTTCATCCGAACATTTCCATGTTAGTATTAAAAATACACGGAAACACTTCTCCGATCATAGTCTTTACAGTTCTTTCATATTTCATCATGTACAGCACCCCTCAGGCTAATCCTTATTTATTTTTGAGTGTTCTATGAATAGTTCCAGTCCGGATTCTCTTTTCCCTAAATGTTACTTTCCTCTTTTAAAAAACTCTTATTGAATTTCTTATTTTAAAATTAATAGGTAGCAACTTTTTCTTCATGCAATGCATAGTCAACCTGTGGAACTCCTTGCCAGAGGATGTTATGAAGGCCAGGACTTGAGCAGAGTTCCCTCCCCCCCCAAAAACCCAAACTTAGATAAATTCATGGAGGTTAGGTCCATCATCAATGGCTATTAGCCAGGATGGGTAGGAATGGTGTCCCTAGATGCTGTTTGTCAGAGGCTGGAAATGGGTGTCAGGGGAAGGATCACTTAATGGTTACCTGTTCTGTTCACTTCCTCTGGGACATCGGGCACTGTCAGAAGACAGGATACTGGGCTAGTAGGGCCGTTTTTATGTTCTAAATTCACTTTCTCCCATTGCAAAAAGTCTGCTTTGACTATACAATGATTGTCCCTAAAATTATCCCCAAAACAGTTAAAATGGGCAAATAACTTGAGTCCCTCTACTAGTTCCAGAAGCAAGTTCATATTGGATCAATCTTGAGATTCTGAACTGTTTAGCAGACCATGGCTCTCTCTCAGGGGGATGTGGGAGGTAAGAGGGATGATTCTGGCTAGGAAGGAGTCTCGGGAATGCCGCCATTTTTGCAAGGTAAGCTGTTCTCATCCTGGACAAAAACAGTGCAAGGTGCCAGATTCTGCGACTTCCATTGATTGTAACAGGTCTTGGGTTGGGCGGTCCTAGACATCCAAGTGCCAAGGACCTCCTGCAAGCCTGCCCTTGCAGATGTGTAAGCCAACGTAGCAGATTTAAGAGGAGGTCGGTCGTTCAGATGTGCTTTGCAGAAGCAACTGAAATTTGGGAGCGGTTATCAGAACCAAGCCCCCTACTGTATCGTTAGGGTCATTAAGCAAGATCAAAAGCAGAGCATGGCCTTCACGCCTAACGGTTAGATGACAAAACGGAACCGTTCAGAGAGATGCGCCTGGCAGTTCCAGACTAGAAGAGTTGTCAGGCGAATGAAGGTTCTGAATGACATTGGAACTAATATAATGGGCCAAACTCTTCAAAAATTCAAAGGTGGATATTAAATTAGGTACTGCAGTCCAAGCTCCATTTTTAAGCTTTACCAAACTTTTAGCAGAAGATTTCCCTCCATCTTGGGATGTGTCTACACTGCACAGCTATTTCGGGATGTTGGAGGTTTCCTGAAATAGCTACCCCAGGTCTACACAAGCCACCTGTTATTTTGAAATATTTTTCAAAATAGCAGGTGCATTATTTTTCCATCCTGGTAAGCCTCATTGCACGAGGGATAAGGGATGGCTTAAAATAGGAAGTCACTTTGAAGTTTGGCGCTGTGTGGACACGCCCTTTAGGTATCTCTAGAACACCAGAGATTTGACCTCAGTGGGCGGATTTTCTTCAACTCCGTTTCTAGCCCAGGCCTGGTCAATTACAGCCCCTCGCTGCTGGAATGGCACCATGATGTCACAGCTGGCTAACCAGGGTGCCTGGGTCACCAACTGCACTACCTCCTGGTGCAGCAGGCTGGCATTCTGCTCCACTTCCACCCAGAGAAAGTCTGAGTCCTGGGGCTGCAGGTTGAGACCGAGGGGCAGCGAGGGACCTGGTGTTGGGCTAGCAGGAGGCGGACAGTCAGGGTTGGGGGCCTGTGCCCCCAGATGGCAGTAGTTGGATGCAGAACTTTTTGGCCACAGGAGGCCAGGTTTTGGAGATGTAGATGGCCACAGGAGAGCTGAACTCAGCTGCCAGATTTTAAGCATCTGCAGCATCCTAAAGAACAAGGAAAGCTGCTGAGGTCTTTTGAAAAATCTGGCTTAAGATGCCATCTTAGTGTATCACAACCCGGGTCTCCTTTCCCCGGTGTCTCACATGGCACGTCAGCTTGACACTGACTCCAGTCAGGCCCTAGCAAGGCTTTCTTCTGCGAGAGGCGCTCATCTTTTTAGTGGGACATCATCGGTGTCACACACTGCGCTGTACTCTCCTAGCGGAACGGGTGCACGTGAAGATATATGAGTGCCAGGCGCCTCATCAGAGCAACAGTTCACGCGGGTGATATATTGGTCCAATGCTCCAGATGATGCACGAGAATCAGAACGCGCCCATCTGATAACATGGGCGAGTAATTCATCACCAGAATGAGTTGCTCCGATGATGTATTGCTCAAAACAGAAGGCACCATCTAAGAGGAGAATGGGTCCAGGAGAAGGTATTTATTTCCAGGATGAAATATTCACAGGACCTTGAGGGCTTCCTTGGCGCCAACAATTTTGGCACTCTGTAAAGATCTATGATGTGCATCGCCCAAATACAAATGCAGTTAATTGACCATCCCCCATACAAACCTCATGTGTGGAGAACCCGGAGCTAAAAATACTGCATTCTTATTCAGAGCGCGAGCCCCTCTGGATGCAAGGTTTCTACCAATTCACATTAATTCAAAGAATAAATTTCTAATTTTTTTTTTTATTGATTGGATTCTCTCTTTTGGTTTCTTGAGTCTTTAATTTAGTTCCAACTAAATCCAGTTGGTGAGCGTGCGGACAGCAGAAAAAGTCTCTTGACGCTTGTGCTCTCTAATATCGGTTGTATTTATGTGCTTTGTAGCGATAGCAAGGCCAGCACAATGAAGAAAGAAATGATTTTGAAAGGATCCTTAAAACCTGCGTGATGGAAGGCAGCAACAATATGGAGAATTAATAAATGGTTTCATCCTGAAGCATCCCCAAATTCTTTGGGATCTTTGTAGAGTCGAGAATCCATTCATTCAAGGCTGAAATGCAGCCACCTTCAAGAGAGAGTCAGTTCTACTGAATGTAAGCAACCACATGCAAGACAGAACATTAAAGAAATTACCCAGAAGGCAAAGCATCAGGGATGTGGAAGATAACCTTTCAGATCCAGGTGGTTATCACTTACAAGATGTGGTTAAAAATGTAGCTTTGTCTTAGAATACTGCATACAGATGGTTGCCTCATCTCAAAAAAAGATATACTGGCATTGGAAAAGGTTCAGAAAAGGGCAACAGAATTTAGGGATTTTGAACGGGTCCCATATGGAGATTAAAAAGACTTGGGACTTTTCAGCTTAGAAAAGAGAAGGCTAAGGGAGGGTATGGTAGAGGTCTATAAAATCAGGAGTAGGGTGGAAAAAGTGACTAATGAAAAAATTTACCTGTTCCCATAATATAAGAAAAGAAAATTAAATTAATAGGTAGCAGGTTTAAAACAAACAAGAGGAAGTTTTCCTTCACTCTGTGCACAATCAACCTGCGGAACTCCTTGCCAGAGGATGTTGTGAAGACTAAGACATTAATCGAGTTAAAAAGAGAGCTTGATAGATTTATGGAGGTTAGGTACATCAATGGCTATTAGCCAGGATGGGTAGGAATGGTGTCCCTAGCCTCTGTGTCTGTAAATGAATGATGGGAGAGGGATCATGTGCTGATTATCTGCTGCGTTCATGCCCTCTGGGGCATCTGGCATTGGCCACTGTCGGCAGACAGGATAGTGGGCTAGATGGACCTTTGGTCTGACCCAGTCTGGCCATTCTTATGTTCTCTTATTGCTTTTCTGCTGCAGGAATTAGCAAGTAGACATCGATACAAGCGACACCATCACAGGACCTAACCACATAAGCCACAACATCAGGGGCTCATACAACTGCACAACCTCTAATGTGATCTATGCCATCAAGTGCCAGCAATGCCCCTCTGCCACGTATATTGGCCAAACCAGACAGTCTCTGCGTGAAAGGATAAATGGACACAAATAAGGCATCAGAAATGGTAACACACAAACCTGTAGGGGAACTTGGTCACTCATTCATGGATGTAAAAGTAGCCATTGTTCTACAAAGGAATTTCACTAACCAGTTACAGAGCGAATCTGCAGAACTGGAATTCATCCACAGATTTGACACCATTACCCTGAGCTTGAACAAAAGCAGTAACTAGCTGGCACATGACAAAGCCAATTTCTCCGGCCATTAACATCTGTATTTCCACATCAAAAGCTACATATGGGACACATCCAGCCCACTTAATTAGCCTCATTAAAATGGGTCCTACAATTGGCAGGCACTACTGCTGTTGTATAGGTCTCTTGGGGTACGTCTAGACTACCGCGTTTTGTCGACGGAAGTTTTGTCGACAGATACTGTCGACAAAACTTCTGTCGACAATTTGCGTCCAGACACATGGAGTTCTGTCGACAAAGCAAGCCGCTTTGTCGACAGAACTCCGTAGTCTGGACGCAGTGTTACAGGCAATAACACCTTCTGTCGACAGAGTTCTGTCGACAGAAAGCGTTATGCCTCGTAAAATGAGGTATACCAGCGTCGACAAAACCGCGGAGTTCTGTCGACGTTATGTCGACAGAACTCCGCGGTAGTGTAGATGCTGGTATTGTTTTGTCGACAAAAGTCCACTTTTGTCGACAAAACTAGGTAGTCTAGACACACCCTTGGTTTCTGTGATTTCCACTCCAACACATCTGATGAAGTGGGTTTTCCCCTTGAAAGTTCATGAGTCTCTCTCTTTTGGTTAGTCTCCAAGGTGCTGCAGGACCACTTGTTCGTTTTTAAGTTATAGACTTACAGGGCCACCCCTCCAAGGTCTGCGGTCTTTGGTTTTCAGAAAGTTAAACTGGATAATCTTAACATTTCCTTAAAGTCTACATTTTGAGGGGTCATTTTCAAAGGCACAATATGGGAGTTAGAGAGGCAGGGACTTACCTATCTTAATCATAAACTGGCATCACAAACTTCACCCCATTGTGCCAGTCATCAGAACAGGCTTTGTTCCAGAAGAACGTGGAACCCTACTAAATCCTTGAGGGTAAAAATCTTCCTAAGTGACTCAGGAAGCTACGTTCTATTTTCAAAGTCTTGAGCACTGAACAGCTCAGTCCTTATGGGAAGTCAATAGGGCTTAGGCTCCTAAGTCACTCTAGTACCACAAAGATTTTACGTGAATTGCTGGGATTGCTTTGGAGACATCCCAACCCGAGCATGCGCCAAGCGAGAGCCCGGCTCAGCTTGTGAGATCATAGCCGGAGGTTACAACATACCTCAGCTGAGAAACATCAATAGCATTAGCAATCATCTTCTTTCTGAACCAGTGCACAAGAAAGGAACACACTGTGTTACACATTCTGCAGAAGCAGTGGCCACATCGGTGTGACTCGTTTTCAAAGAGTTTCCCATAATACACTTGATGTTCATCCCTTCCTCTCCCTCCCACCCCCTCCATGCTTGGGAAGACAGTAATTTCATTAAATGCTTCTATTCGTCTGACTCATAGTTCATAAGGACCGAGGAGCATGAATGCAAATGAGTTTCTCGCAGAGAGCGCACAGAGGTGGGAAGAAAGCATTCATGAGAACCAGGAGCTACCGGCACGATGATACTGGGTGAGCAAAAGTGCACCTTTAGGCTATGTCTAGACAGCAGGGCTATTTCAGGATACCAGAAGTATCCCGAAATAGCAATTCCGCATCTTTTACTCTGGCATCCCCTGTAATCCTCGTTCCACGAGGGTTAAGGAACTTGTCAGAATAGTGCTTTGTTTCAAAATTTGGCACTGTTTAGTGCAAATTGCGTAGCTTATTTTGAGGCAAAGGTGCTGTGTAGACACCCCCAGTTACACCAGGATAAATCTCCAATAATTCCACTGATGTCAGTTACACGAGTTTTACAACACTAGATCAGGGTACATCTAGACTACGTTCTTTCAAAAGGAGATATGCAAACTCAATGCTAATTTGCATATCTTCTTCCAATGGCTTTTTTGAAAGCATTTTTTCGAAAAAAAAAAAAAAAAAAGCAGTTTAGACATGGTTCTTCCAAAAATAAATAAATAAATAGATAAACCACACCCTTTTCGAAAGAACCCTGCACACCTCATTTTTTGAGGAAGTCGTGTTTTCGAAAAAGGATCCCCCCCCCCCCCAAAAAAAAGAACCGCATCTAAATTGCTTTCTTTTCTGGGGAAAAAAAAAGCTTTTGAAAAACCGATTGAAAGATATGCAAATTAGCATTGAATTTGCATATCTTTTCTAAAGAGGAGCATAGTCTAGATGTACCCTCAGAGTAGAATGAGGGATGGAAACGGTTACCCGATAATTATTTGCTTTACTGGCTTGCTTACTGGGGTAACCAGTAACCAGCAGCTGGCCCAACCAGAGCAGCCCTTCATCCCTGGTCTGATGAGAGAAAATTATTGCCCACCCCTGTGGTCATCAATCATTTACCGGTATCACTACATCCACCGTAGGGGGAGTTGGACCACTTCCAATATACTGGGTCAGTTTGCAAGTAGAGACAAGCCTCGAATGTTTGATTGGAAATGAATTTACTCAAACCGAAACAGGGATGCTCATTTCAGCTTAAATAGGTTCGTTTTTTAATTGATTAAGAACAAACTTTAAGGCAAATAAAGAAACCACACCAACCAAAATCAGTCCTTGTCTCACTGGTATTAACCCCTCCTACTGTAGCGGTAGATATATTGGTATAAAAGTGTGCATATATTGGAATTGTTTAGTCTTCTATGGAAAGGAACTTGGCTATATGGTAGAAGGAGCTTTTGTTCTGGTGTAACTGCATCCAAAGCATGGTTCCTCTGATACCACTATTTTGATAAAAACCATTACACTTGGATAGCTATTCTGTAGGTGTTTAAGACCATGCGTTTAGCTCAGTCCCACCTGTTCACAAACTAGCACACAACTAACCTGAGGAATAGTAACAGAGATGTAGCCGTGTTTCAGCAAGACCAGACTAACAAGACAGGACCATGCAGCACTTTAAGACTAACAAGATGGTTTATTAGGTGATGAGCTTTCGTGGGCCAAACCCACTTCCTCAGATCAATTTGTGGAAGAAGATTGGCATGACCATATATACCAAAGGGATACAATCAAAAAAAAGTGAACACATAAAATAGACACATCAGATTTTAGAACAGAGGCACATTGTGTGTAGGAAGGGTCTCCAAGAAAGGAGAATCAGTTTGATTCTTGCAATGTCAGTTCCGCTGCTTCATGCTGGCTAATTTTAACCCAGAAGCTGCGCCATTCATACCCTTCAGTGATTCTGGCTGTCACCATTGAAAAGTCTTCAGAAACTACTCCTTAGCCACGGTCGTCTCCCTCGTTTGAAATTAATTCTTGTCGTTATCCCAGTTTTTTTCTCCCTGAACTCCAAACGATGAAGATTCTCCTTTCAATTAGCTCCCCAATTAGAAGAGAGACGAGTGTAGAGGCTGGCAGGCTGGATTATTATTTTTTATGTACATCATTGTTTCATGACTGCAAATCACTTTGAACAAAATGCCCTAAATACACTTAACCTTGTTTCGTTTCAACTTAATAGGATAGTTGTTTTGTGCTTTAAACCTTTCACTAATGGAGTTTTACTAATACTACAGTTTTGGGAGGTTTGATGATTAATAAGAAGCATTTATCTTGGGAGAGGCTTTTGCATTTCACTCAGCCTGATTTAATTAATATTTGAACACAATTAGATACTGCTCTCAAAAAAAAAAAACCTGGCATGCTAACCCCTAGACTAGCACCGGTCAAAAATTGAAGGCTTTTTTTTTGGGGGGGGGGGGGGGGGCAGAAAAAAAAGTTTCCTTTCTATGGGTTTTCAACATGAACAAGCTTTTTGGTTTTGAAAGGGTCATTGACATTTGTTGGTTTTGGTGTTTTTTCACCTTTCCCTCCCCATTTTGCCCCCTTTCAGTTTTGCCACTGAAAAATGAGAGGGAAAGGAACAAAAGGAAGAAAACTTTGAAGACTCCAAACCAAACCCAAAACTTCGGGAGTGGAGAGGAATAAAAATAGATAGATCCAAGTTGAAAAAGGTTAGCCTTCAAACAGGGGAGTATGACACACAGATGCCTGCCCCTTCCTCCCCTTCCCCCCCCCCCCCCCCCCACACACACAAAAAGTCGCTCTTGCTGACCTTCTGCCCAGAAATTTGCAACAGTCAGAGGCCACGAGAAGTTTGGTGCGCAAAGCTCAGTGTGCAAGAGGCTTTAGATCAGTTCCACTCATTGAAGACACCACCACAGGCGTTGGCTCCGGTTCTGTCTAAGTCCCGTCATCCTCTAGCCAGGGTGCGAGTAGTGCCAACGTGTTATCTAACCCAGGGGCTTACAAGGTTCCCATTGGCTCCGTGGATCACCCCTGCAGGGAACACTAGCGCTAGAACAAAGGCACAAAGGAGCGTGGACACGGAAAAACCAAAACCTGCAGCAACAATCTTCAGAGCCTCAGTTTACAGCAGTGTTTCTTAAACTTTAAGACCGAAGAACACCAAACAATGAGGGAGGGGAGTGTTAATGAGCCCCCCCCCCCCCTCCAAAAAAAGGATGCCTGCCCCTTTAAGGGCAGCCATTTTGAACTCTGTTCTCCACGGCACATTGGTGTAGACATAGCCCCAGGGACCTACATGGGTTGCTTTTCTGTACTGTAGCATTCACACAGCTCAAAGCAGATCTCTGAAACAGTTTTGGGGGGGGGGGGCAAAGAGAGAAATAGCAGGGGGTACCAGCCCTTCAGGAGTGTTGGCTGGACCACACACTGGCCTTACTCGCACCTTGTCTGCTTCAGTGAATCGTAACTTTTAAAAGGGCATTTAACTAGCGAGAAGAGCCCATTTCACGTCCCAAGGTGACTGTGCATTTTCTAAGACAGCCCTGGACTGAAGAAGTTCTATGAGGCACAGAGAAGCAAACTTTGAGCTGGCCTCTGAGCTTGTCAGAGTTCCACTGAAGTCAAAGGACGTTACGCCAGCTGGGAAACCAGCCTCACGCGAGTAGGGGGATAGGGTGGTTTGCCAAAAGCTCTCATTCCTTTTACCCCCTGTTGAGAAAATCTACACCCAGTCCTTATGCGTCCTAGTTCTGGGTTTGAATTAGAAAACTCTTCTGCTGGCAAGTCTGTGGTAGCAAGAGGGAGGAGTCGTCTCTTTAGGAGAGCAGGTGTGTAATGGGGTGCCCCCTCATTCAAGCACTCCATCCCCCCCCACCCCCCTCCCCCCGGTGATTGCACTCCCTGCTGTGGCAGCCCAACTCTCCAGTCCTCTCTGAGCCTCTCAAGCTCCAAGGAGGAACTGCCTCACTCTGGCCCAACAGCTGCCTTTTATCTGGCTTGCTGGGTCCTGATTGGTCGCATCCTTTGTGCCACTCTACCTTTCCTGGAGGTCTTCTCTATGGTTTGCTGGGCAGGGTATCTCAAGGCCACAAGCCTCCAGCAGGGGGCTTTAGGGCCTGGTCCAGCCTATTACAAGGCGCTACCTAGATGACGACTCAGAGATAGGAGAAAGGCCATCAATGAGTGATGAGTGGGCCCAATTGATCAGCAAGGTCTATGTCAAAACGTCTTTTTTTTTTTCCTGCCTCTTACCTGACAGAGGCAGCATTAGAAGGAAAATCCTGACTTCAACATGTCAGAGCCTGTCAAGCACAGTGCCAATGGGATCAGATTTACAGCATTAAACAAACATGCCCCCCGTGGCAGCTCCCTCCCTCAGACTTTATAAATAAACCCACCCTCCCCGCTTATTAGCCTCAAATAGATTTGAGCTCAGATGCAAAAGAGACTTCCTGCTGAGACATGATATATAATTTACATAGCGCGCTCCTGATATGACATGGTAATTGTTGCAAAGAGCAGCCCTGATTTTCAGGCTTCCTTGAGGGAAAAGTTGCCTTCAAGCCAAACAGTTCACTGAATGTTTTCAAGGGGCTGGTCCCAGGGAACCAGGAACAGGCTCCAGAGAGATTTTCACATCCTTGCTACTGGCCCAGGCCTGGTATCCTTTGCCAAACAGAGCAGGGAATTCTAAGGAGGAGCCAAAACTCACTGGAGGCAGCTGACTGTGCCAAGCCCGGTGAAACAGACGGATGATTTTAATCCTGTTTCCCATAGGTAGCCACCCCAATCACAATGGTCATTATCAGCTTCTCTCATTGGCTGCAGCAATAATATACCCGGGGACTGAATGGGCGAGGGAGAACCAAGCTCCCACTCTTGCACTTTCACGTCAGAGTGAGTGTGCAAGTGTAACCCACACACCTAGTGTGGTTACTGAGTACTGCAAGTGGCACCTAGACCACTGCAACAGTTAAGATCAAGAGACCTCTACAGCAGGGGCTAGGAGCCAGTTGGCTTTTAGCTAGGAGGGTAGAGGCTCCTAGAGTCAGCTCCCGAGGTCCCAGGTTCAAATCCGCCTTGGTAGTGGTTACACAAGGATAGTCTAACAATTCACTTGCACGGAGCAAGTGTGCAAGGATAGGGCTAAGCCTGTCTCACTTGTCTATCAGGAGAAAGAGAAGTCTTCAGATCACCAGGCCTGCTAACCCCTTCTGGCCCTAAATCCAGTTTTTAAAATAATTTTCTGAGCAGCATTAGATTAGGGTGCAGCAACCCCACCTACAGCAAGGCCACGTTGCACTCAGTGTGCCATGCACAAGTCGTAAGGAGCTGTCCCAGCCTGACAGCGCTTACGCTAAAGCTAGATACGACACCGGGAGGGTTGTGCGTGACTTACAGATTGGGAACTGGGGTGGTCCATGTAACTTGCCCAGGGCCACAAAGCAATCTGTGTTCAGCGTCCAAGGCCCCCCAACCAACGGCTCGTGCGGCTGTCCTCGTCAAGCCACATCAGCAGCAAAGCCAATGGCACGCCACGGCGTGATGGGCAACCAGCGAGTCTGACCTCCTGAAGTCCGTGGGTGAACTGGAGAAGGCCTTTCAGCATGGGACTGAGACATGCATCATGCCCACCACCTTCAAGACTCAAGTCAAGTTCCTTAACCACTCAGCCACTGCCCCACCAGGGAACTAACTACAGATCTCCTGCATACCTGACCAGGGCCTCACCTGGGAGCCCAGACACCCAGAACTGAAGAGAAGAAGAGCAAGCAGCATAGAAGGGGCAGGGCCGGCCCACAACATTTTGGCACCTGAGGCGGGGAGCTCAAATGACGCCCCCGTGCCTCCTTTTCTCCTGCCTGCCTGTTACGTCTCATGTGCCCTCCTTCCTCCAGCCCAGCACTGCCCCATCTCTGTGCATCGAGAACAGAAAGAATACACCTGCACCAGAACAGACAATGTTCTACCCTCGGGGTCCTAGTGGCACCCGCCGACAGTCTGGCACCTGAGGCGGCCACCTCAGATTGCCTCATGGTAAGGCCAGCCCTGAGAAGAGGTTAGCGTAGGTCTTTTTCTCTTGGATTGTGCTAGGAACCTCTTGAATCCCAAGGCTCAAAGAGACCTCAGGAGTCCTCAAGTCAGGACCAATCCCAACTCAATCATCCCAACCAGGGCTTTGTCAAGCCATAACTTCAAAACCTCTGGGGATGGAGATTCCACCCCTCCCTAGGGAACCCACTCCAGAGCTTCCCCAACTGCCTAGGGAAATAGTGTTTCCTAGTCTCCAACCTAGACCTTCCGCACTGTAACTTGAGCCCATTGCTCCTTGTTCTGCCACCACTGAGAACAGCCTCTCTCCATCTAAGCACAGATTCCAACCAGTCTCAGTAAGGCTACGTCTTCACTGCAACACTATCCCGAAATAACTTAGTCCGCATCTACACAGCTGGCAGTTACTTTGGAATAGAATGAAAAGACTGTCAAGTTGGAGGACTCCTCACGCCGACTCCTGGAACCCTCCTTGTACGAGGAGTAAGGGCAATCGAAGGAAGAGCGCTCGATTCCGAAATAAGTGCTGTGTGGACGCCCCCTATTGCCGGAGCTCCGTTTGCTTAGCTTATTTTGAGTTAAGCCCTGCAGTGTAGACGCACCCGAGAGGAAGACCAACCTCTCTAAATCCTGTGGACTTTTAGCCCTTCTGTTCTAAGGGATAGTCTCACAGTTGGGCAGAGGTGGGGAACTTAAAAAAAAGCTTGTCTGGATGCGGCCCCCGGCGTGTCTGGATCTGGCCTCCGAGGTTCAGAGCTCCCCCTCGCAGCATTGGGGAACCCGCAGTGCTGCTGCAGCCCCCCTGCTGTTCCCATGTGGGGCCGGCGCACAGAAATCTACTAACCTGAGCTCTGCTAGGCTCTGCTGTGGGGTGGGTCTCTCCTTCTCACTTGTGCGTGACCCCCGACAGACTGTTCTGTGGGTCAGCGACCCCCGACTCAGGAAAGGATCCCCCCCGCGGTAGGGTTACAACATGCAGCTTGTGGTAAGCTTCATCCGCATCCCTTTGGGACAGGGAAACCCAATTATTGGCTGGTTTGTATCTCCAGGATGTCTGCTCATTTTGATGTGTGGGGCATTCACGTCCCCTATCGAGAATGAGAACAGCCTGGACGACACGCAGCCCCTGCTCCCGACTGCCACCGCTTCATTTCCACCCTCGTGTTGACGTCACATTGAGCAGCTGCCTGAAAACCTCGTAAGATCTGAGTCAGTAAAGCAAAGCTGAATGCTGCTGTTTCAATGTTTTCTTTTTTAAACAGCACCAGCCTCCCTTCCCCCCCTGTAATTTCTGTCTACTCATTAACAAAGCCAGGTTATTCACATTACAGTAAGAACTACAGTCCTGAACCCGGGCATTGTGCTTGGTGCTGTACGGGCACAGTCCCCGAAAGCATTTACAGCGGCTGGCCAGCAAAGCACAGTGCAATAGGAGACAAAAATCAGGATTAACAGCCTGGTTTCCCCAGAAAAGTGCTTTGCCCAAGATCATACAGAGCCAAGAACTGAACTCTCGGCTCCCGAGTCCGAGCCGGCACCCTAGGCATGGGAGTCTGCCCTTACATTTATGTAGATTGCTGAAGGGATGTGCATATCGGCTGGGATTTGAAAGACTCCTGGTTAGGGGGGGTAAAATCCCATTTAACCAGTTGTCAGCATAAACGTTGTGTAACCGACTAACGGCTTAAATAGGGAAGGAGGCAGGGCTGGCCTTGCCATGAGGCGAACTGAGGTGGTCACCTCAGGTGCCAGACTGTGTGTGGGGCAGGGGTGGGGGGCGCCCCACTACTAGAACCCAGAATGTAGAAAATTGTGTCTGCTACCCACCCCAATAAGAGAACAATAACGTTTTCCTTTATTGGGGTAGGTAGCAGAGCAGTCCTATGAGAGGAGAAGAACAGGAAGGAGGCAGAATTGAGACCTCTCACAGTTTTGGCCCAAACAAGGGGGCATCATTTGGCCTCCCCCACCTCCGCTCAGGTGCCACAATGTTGTGGACTGGCCCTGGAAGGGGGGCAGTTTGGGCTGGAGCACCCTGCCTGCAGCACGTTCCTCTAGCCGGGCTGGGCCTGAAGCGCATGGCTTTGGCAGGGTTGGTCCGCCCCCGCCTGAGGCGTGTGCTAGGCCCACGGCAGGGGAGGAGCTGCTCCAGCCCCACTGGTAAACCATAACCACAAAGCATCACCGGTAAGGGGGGGTATTTACCAGTTAACTGGTTAACCATTCACATCCCTACTCCTGGAGTATGTCTCAATAGCAATAAGACCTGCACCAAGGTTGGCCAATGTCTAAACTGCACCCTTACTTTGAAATAAGCTATGCTGTTTCGAAATAATTTGGTCATTATTATATAAAAAAAAAGCACTGGACCAACAAGTCCCTGAAGCCTCATGGAACGAGATTTACAGGAGCGGCGAGGAGTCCTGTGGCACCTTATAGACTAACTGAAGTGCTGGAGCATAAGCTTTCATGGGCAAAGACCCACTTCGTCAGATGCATGTAGAGGAAATTTCCAGAGGCAGGTATAAATATGCAGGCCAGAAGAAGGCTGGAGATGACGAGGTGGATCCAATCAAGGAGAATAGGAGGATGAGGCCCACTTCTAGTAGCTGTGGGCCTCATCCTCCTTGATTGGATCCGCCTCGTCATCTCCAGCTTGATCCTGGCCTGCATATTTATACCTGCCTCTGGAAATTTCCACTACATGCATCTGACGAAGTGGATCTTTGCCCACAAAAGCTTATGCTCCTACACTTCAGTTAGTCTATAAGGTGCCACAGGACTCCTCGCCGCTTTTACAGATTCAGAGTAACGCGGCTACCCCTCTGAGATTTACAGGGACGCCGGAATAGCCCGCCCGCTATTGCGAAATATATTTTGAAGTAACGGGCGCATTTAAAGATGCGGCATTGCTATTGTGGGATGCTGCCGGTATCGAAATAGCCCTGCTGTCTAGATGTACCCCGTGAGACAACGGGGGATTGCAAGACTTTGGTTGCGGGGTTATAACACTGCACTGTAGGGAGTCTGGCTCGGGCGTAAGCCCAGGAGCCAAGACCCTGCGGGGAAGAAGATCTCAGGCCCAGTCCACGCGTCTACATGTCTATTTTTAGCCCCTTAACAGACCCAGATTTCGAAACCCTACGGCATGGGTTTCACAGCGGTGTAGTCAAACAGCAATTTTTGTCAAGCTGCCGGTAGCTTTCCCCTGCGTCCCCCCCAAGCAGGGCTAGCGTGAGGAGATGGTGGAAGCTTTGCACACTACGGGGTAGCTACGCCATCCCTCGCAGGGGGTGCTAGACACACGAGCAACAGCCTGAGAGAGGCTCTCCCCCTCCCCCAGTCAGTACCAGCAGGTGCCCTAATAAATATGCCTCCCTTGTCCAGAGTAATTACTTGCGATAAAGGCCAAACACAAGAGTTTGACAGGGATGTCCTTACAAGTTTAAGCGGCTTGTAAAACTGTCAGAGCAAATGCCTTTTTATATTTTGATACTCGACGATGAGCTAACAAGTCAGGTAATCATCCAGGGAATCAGCGGGCGTATTTCCTTTGACAGCCTCTCTGATCACCGGACTTCTCCCTCGCCCCTCCCCACTTGCCTCTAGAGCAACTATTGGATTTGGTTCTCGTGGGGTTTCTCCAATAAAACAACGGAGCGAATTCCAATCGCTGCAGTAAATACAAACGGTATCAGCTGTGCTCGGCGTGAAGGATGCGGCCCTGTGGGGCTCCAGAAAATGCTGCCTGAGGGATGGGGGGCAGCATAAAAAACTCACGGCAAGCAGATTTCCCTTAAGGGCTTATCTACATCCGCCTCCTGTGAATTTAGCGCTAGCGAAATGCACCGACTTGACAGCCTTAGGTCAGGTCTACAGTAGACCTGGAAGGTCTGGAGAAGGTACATGACTCCGGCTATGTAATATACAGAGTCAGCTTACCTTAAGCTGAGCGTGGTACCTTCTTCACAGAGGGAGGCCTATGGGAGCAAACATTCCTTCAGCTTCCCTTACCCTTCACGGCCGGAAATTTGCAAAAATCAAAGCACATTCATTCTGCGTCTAAGAACCACCTCAGGAAGTAGCATCACGGAGCAGTCCTTGAAACACCAGTACCCAAAACCAAGATAAGGAAAAGACCAAGTTTGTGAACTTGAACAAACTGATGGGTTGTATTTTAATGACACCTACATAAAAATGTCACTTGCCAAGTCATAAACATTAGAAAAGTCTCAGAGGGGTGGCCGGGTTAGTTCGTATCTGCAAAAACGAGGAGCCCTCTGGTGCCTTAAAGATGAACAGATTGATTGGGGCATAAACGTCCATGGGTAAAGCCCACTTCGGCAGTGGAATGGGAGCAGAGTTTACAGAGGCAGAGATATATACAAAGGCACCGAAAGAAAGGTTATGTGGGTAAACAAAGCCAAACATCAGGGTGGAAGTGGCTCATTCATAACAGCTGATGTGGACGTGTGGATATCAAGAGAGGGGAACTGCCTTTGTAAAGTGTTAACCAGTTACAAGGTGTAATTTGGAGCCCACCGTAACACGTAAGGCAAACATAACATGGCTACATGGGACTGTTCTTTGGAGAGAGGGTCTATAGGATTCCACACTCCTGGGCCATATGCATCTACATGACCGACAATCGTTATTTGGTCTGGAGTATCCTTCCTAACGAAAAAGACGCGTGGTCAAGCAATCAACCATACAATTTATCAACACTGCCAAGCAGGGCTGTTCTCCTACTTCATGGATGCTAAGGTCACCGAATCCCCCACTGGCACCATAACAAGAATGATCGGGCTTTGAAAATGCCTGATGGTGGTACTTGTATATGTAAGTTTCCAAGTATATCACACTTAAGTGCTTTTGCTGGTTTGGCAGCCAGAGCTTCTAAAGACATGAGATTCTATTCAGGCAGTACACGGAGACGGGAGGGAGGCGATGTACAGAGAATGAGCACGCTCTAACTTAAACACCGGTGCCTTTTACGACTCTGTTTATCTCCCTCGGGCCAAGCGTTCACATTTTAAGACTCAACTCTCTCTCTCTCTCTCTCTCATATTTCAGGTTAGAAACTCCAGCCAGGATCTCATCCTTGGATTTGCCCAGTAGATAGATATCACGCACACCAGAACGGTATTGCAAAATGATGTGTCTAAACTGACTGTCAATCAGAACCAACAGGCGTATGAACACATCAGGACTTGTTAAGCCTTACCGCTCAATTCCTTCAGCTACAGCTGAGTTTCCCAGTTGGCCACAGAACCCCTTTTAAACTCAAAATAATTTGTGGCACCCCTAACAACAGTCTGATATATGGAGCAAGCTGGGAATGCGGGGTGTTGGCGGGGGGAGCGGGATTTGGGTGCAGGGTCTGGGCATGAGAGGGGACATTTACTTGGCTTGGTACCCTGCTGCAGCAAGGAAAGCCTCCAAGAAGCACGCTCTTGTTCCCCCAGCAGGGGGCGGGAGAAGGTGCTCAATTCCCCTCCCCCCCCCCAAATGCAGTGGGGATCTCAGCACAGCTGCAGCACTAGGTCAGACTTCCTGCTGGTGGGAAGGAGGAGGGGGAATAGAAACCCCAACCTTCCCCACCAGACCAGACTCTGCCACTTCCCCAGCAGCGTGGGGAGGGACGCGGGGGGCCGCACACATGGGGGAGGGATGGCAGAGCCAAAGCGCGTCCCGGGGGGGTTGCGGCAGAGCCCCAGCCGAGTTAAGCACGGCCCGTTCAAGAAGTAGCAGTTTAAAAATGCCAAAGTCCAGGAACAGCTACTCGGTGCCTCGAACAAGCCATCCCTCCCCTCTGGCAGCAGTGGCTTCTGTAACAAGCCGCCGCCTGCACCCGAGGAAGAGGAGGCTGTGCAGCACGGGAGGTACCATGGGACAGGGACAGTCCCGCGGGATGAGGAGGGGGCCGCACAGTGGTGGGGCAGCTGCAGTGGGTGGTGGAGCAGCCAGAGTCCCGCCCCCGCCGGCACAGCTCCAATGGGAGCAGCCTACAGGCTCTACAGGGGGCGGGAGTAGAATTTTCTCGCAGAACCCTGAGTTCCACTTTGCGGAACCCCGGGGTTCCACAGAACCCGATTTGGGAAACACGGAGCTACAGGGAGGAGTTAAAAATAAAGACACAGCTAAGCAGAAGTACCCTCAACACAGAAGCCAGAATCACACTATGTCTACACGGCACTCTAAACTCTAAATAAGATACCAAATTTGCGCTACGCAAAGTGCATAGCTTATTTAGAGTTCATTTTGAAAAAGGCTATTTTGAAATTTGGTGCCATCTACACAGCACCAAATTTCAAAATAAAGCGCTATTTTGAGACATCCCTTACCCTTGTTGAATGACGGTTACCAGGATGCTGAAATATTTCAAAATAATGGGTGGCTTGTGAAGATGTGGGGTAGCTATTTCAGGATATCCCAAAATAACTTTGACGTGTAGACATACCCTAATTGACTGCTAAATCGAACACCAGAAGATCAGTGCTCTGGCATGTCGATCTTCCGCGTAACGTAGACATGGTCATGGTTTAAATCCACTGGAACTAGTCCTGATTTATGGGGTTTGGGAAGTTCCATGGGTCCCCTTTTCTTCAAACTCCCCCGCTTTTCCATTTGCATGGATAATTCCCCTTTCAAGTGTTGGCTGACCTGTTGGGAATACACAGGAGACTACAACATTTGGTGTTATCTTTTCACTTTTTTTTTAAAGCATTCACCTTAGAGCCACTATACTTGCTGCATATTAATCAGTCTAGCGGCTTATCTCTGTTGTCATTGTCCTGTTTTCTCCTGTGATCTCCCGGTAGGAAGCACTTTGGACCTAGCACAAGCCGAAATCCTGTTTCTGCAGGGGATTGTTACAGCAAAGTATTTGAAAGAACGTTTTTCCTGCTGCTGTGTAGCTGCCAGCCAGAGAAAAGCTTCTCCTTTGAACAATAGAGTGCTACAGCACTTAGGCGCTGAACCAAAGATCCAAGCCAGAAATTGAACGTGAGGGGTGTTTAGGGTTGCAGGCTAAGCTATTTCATTGTCTCGTTAGGTCATCAGTTGTTTAGCCTTGATCTCCTTTATGTGTTTCCTCTCCATTTTCAGGCTATGTCTACACTGCGGGGCTGTGTCTAGACTGGCCAGTTTTTCCCAGAATCAGCCACTTTTCTGGAAAAACTTGCCAGCTGTCTACACTGGCCACGTGAATTTCCGCACAAGCACTGATGATCTCATGTAAGATTGTCAATGTTCTTGCGGAAATACTATGCTGCTCCCGTTCGGGCAAAAGTCCTTTTGTGCAAAACTTTTGTCAGTGTAGACAGCCCAGATTTGTTCTCCGCAAAAAAGCCCCAATTGCGAAAATGGCGATCGGGGCTTTTTTGCAGAAAAGAGCGGCTAGATTGGCCACGGATGCTTTTCCGCAAAAAGTGCTTTTGCGGAAAAGCGTCCGTGCCAATCTAGATGCTCTGTTCCGAAAATGCTTTTAACGGAAAACTTTTCCGTTAAAAGCATTTTCGGAAAATCATGCCAGTCTAGACGTAGCCCTGGTGTTTTGCGGAAGAGGAAATGCAAATGGAGCGCTCATTTGCATATCATCTTCCTATCCTTTTTGTGGAAGAGGTTTTTTGTGTAGACGGGGCCATTTCTCGGAAATACCTCCTTTTGCGGAAGATCCTTATTCCTATAAAAAAAAGTTTAGAGGCTATCGTGCAAAGGGGGGGGAGGGGCGGGGAGTTCTGACAATGGCCCCAGCTACACAGGGCTTTTTAAAAATCACAAAATCGTCTTCCACAAAAAGTATCTGAAGGATATGCAAATGAGCACACAAGATATGCAAATGAGCATTCCATTTGCATTTCCTCTTCTGCAAAACACCCTCAGAGTAGACATAGCCTGTCAGTCAGCCATGCTCATATGGGCCACGGCAGCCTATCAGGGCTCAGCTCTGTCCCCCATTGACCCCTAACCACTATCACTGCAATAGGCGGGCCCTGCATAGTTGGCTACTGTCATAATACATCGCTCGCCTGATTTTGGAAGGAAACAAACGCTGCAGCTTCCAGGGCCCTGACTTCCCTGGGGGTTGCTCAGCACCTTTGGAAATTGGCTTGAACTTCCGAAGCTGGATGATCATTAGCGAACAGAGACCTCCTGCGATCTCTTCCAGCCCTAAGATTCTACAAAGAGGTCTCATAATGCTCACCGTTCCCAGCATGTGGTCAGATCGGTTTCAGAACAGGAGGCACCCAGAGATAAACCCCTTCCCTAGTCGGTCTGTTCTGTTTCCCTGTTCCTTTTTACAGTCTAGATTTCCTGAGATTTTCATCTCAATTGGCTCTGCTGGAGTTTGATCCCTCACCTGTTTTCCTGCCTTTTCTGGGCAGAGAACAACCACTTTTCTCCATCTTTTTTTATGGCGACCTTTCCCCCTTAATCACCTTTTTTCCAGACTCAGCATTCTTTACTCCCATGACGGGCCCGATCGTGCCCTTCAGACGGGCCTGATCGTGCCCTTCAATCATTGGCGTCACTCGCCTCTGGATTCCTCGACCAAGGCTGGTCACCGTTGTAAACATCCTCCGGCCGAGGTCTAAGCAGTACCGAGTACAGTCGTGCATCTGCCTGTGGAAACTGTATATTGTGGACTTTCCAGAGCATGGCCTGTCCTGAGTGTCTACACTACAACCAATAGGTAGCTGCTTACGTTAAATATTCACCAGGTGTTAAATTCATCCTCCTAAAGTCCAAAGCTTCCCCCACCAACCCAAACGGTTTCAAAGGCTTCAGCAAAATGTATGGGGAGAGTTAGCACTGTCTGTATAGGTGGGTAAATTTTATCCCTGCAGAGAACAGATCCTATTCTATATGCACTCCAATCATCTCCCTTTTTCAGATGAATTTCAGTGTCTGCGTGGACTAATTTTCCTGGGATTAACTTCTGTCCTGAAACCCATTCACTCCAACATCCAATAGATACAAAATTAGTGCAAGAAAGGAGTGCAGGGGGACAGAGGGGGAATATCAATTTGGAGTAATTCTGCTCTTATGTGATTATATTTAATCAATTTTTCTCCTTGTTATTGCATATTCAATTTTAAAAGTTTCCATGGCCATAAAAAAAAAAAAAAAAAAAAAAAACCACCCAGTGCTGGAAGGGATTAATTTCCCCTTGTTCTGCTAATGGAGCAATTTTCCACTTGTCGCTCTGAAGGTCTCAAGGTATATGTTTGTAGCCATGCATCTAGGGTGGGGGACAGGGCAATAACACAATGGCGGTCTGCCATGGTTAGCTCCCGGTGGGGCCCCATGGCTCTATTTACCTGCACAGCCACAGGTACCAGCGACCGCAGCTCCCGTAGGCTGCAGATCACTGTTCCTAGCTAATGGGAGACACAGAAAGCAGTGCGGACCGGAACTCTGCTTCCCGCATCTCCCATTGGCCGCGGATTGGTCCTAACAGCGGGTGCAATTGCGGCTACCTGCAGCCATGCCGGTAAACAGTGTTGGGGGCCCACCAGGAGCTAACCTCAGTGGACCGGATGCATCCTGCGGGCTCGTATTTGCCCACCTCTGATCCATGGGTAGAGAGCAGCCCAGCCCCAAAGTCAGGACAGAATGCCAAGCTCTTGCATGGCGCTTTTCAGAGGTACAGCTCACAGCATTTTAACACAGATTGTCAGTAGCACTATCGCTCCTGTATGGATGAAGAAACAGAGGCAAGGTCACACCGCAGGCCTGTGGCAGAGGTCGGGATAGAATCCGCACTGCACAAGACCCAGTACAGCACTCTATGCACAAACACCACAAGAACTAGGGGTCACCAAATGAAATCAATAGGTAGCAGGTTTAAAATAAACCAGAGGGAGTTTTTCTTCACTCAAGACACAGTCAGCCTGTGGAACTCCTTGCCAGAGGATGTTGTGAAGGTCAGGACTTCAACAAGGTTCAAAAGAGAGCTAGATAAATTCATGGAGGTTAAGTCCATCAATGACTACTAGCCAGGAGGGGTAGGGACGGTGTCCCAGCCTCTGTTTGTCAGAGGCTGGAAATGGGGGATAATGTGGATCACTTTATGATTCCCTGTTCTGTTCACTCCCTCTGCCAACAGTGGCCAATGTGCCAGGTGCCCCAGACAGGACACCAGGCTAGATGGATCTTTGGTCTGACCCAGTTGGCTGCTCTTATGTAAGGGAATCCATGTTAAAATCCAGTGACTTGTCTCTGAGAATGTTAGGGGGCAAATTAAGGGCAGACTACCACCCTGGACCCTGATATTCTGCCTACCCCATGCCACAGGCCTCCTACAGAGAAGCTTTCACCCCAAGAATCAGAAACCCAAACCGGTCGAACTTGAGCTTCCTGCGGACGGAGCGAGCCCCTGCTCCAGAGACTGTTCAGCGTGTGGCCAAGATGGCTGACCTCAGTTGCGGCTTCATAGAATCCTAGAACACTAGAACTGGAAGGGACCTCAAGAGGCCATCAAGTCCAGCCCCTGCCCTCACGACAGGACCAAACGCCCTCAGATCATCCCTGGCAGGTGTCTGTCCAACCTGCTCTTAAATATCTCCAGGGATGGACATTCCTCAACCTTCCCAGGCAATTTATTCCAGTGTTTCACCACCCGGACAGGTAGGAACTTTTTCTTAATGTCCCACCTAAACCTCCCTGGATGAAGTTTAAGCCCCTTGCTTCTTGTCCTGTCCACAGAGGCCAAGGGGAACAATTTTTCTCTCTCCTCCTTGTGACCCCCTTTTAGATACTTGAAAACCTCTATCGTGTCCCGTCTCAGTCTTCTCCTCTCTAAACGGAAGGACACCAACAGCAGTGAAACAGAGAGTGATGCCCTCATGAATTCCACATTGATTTCATCACTCAGGTTGCCACGTAGCCCTGAGGTCAGGGTAAGAGCAGCTTTCCTTCCACTGCTGCCATTCCCCTTTCAGAAGCAATTGATCCTTGCAAATCTCTTTTGGAACGCAGCAGGGTTCTAAGGTGGTGGTCTGCCTAGAGGGAAAGGCAGATTCCAAACTGATCCAGTCCAATAGCCTAATTAGAAAAGAAACAATCCCTTAACTTCAGGTGCCACAAGACTCCTCGTCGCTTTTGCAGATTCAGACTAACACGGCGACCCCTCTGATACTTAATCCCTTAACTTGGAGTTCATAAAAGTTGATTTTAAGTCAGCCTTAAGCTGTAAGCAATTCGGAGCCGATTTACAGTGGAGAGTTTTTGCTATTGAACTGGTGGCTCTTTGCAACGTGTGCCCATAGAAACAGGCTGGACAGCTCTGTGGGATTCACCCAGGCTCTCCCAGACTCACTCCGGCCGTGCGGTTTTCTACTTGCACTCACAAGGCCATACACGTATTTATCTATATTCTAGGAACCAGTGCCTCAACTCATACAAGCCAGCATAGTTCTATTGGCTTCAACGAAGCTCAAGTGATATATACGAGCAGAGAATCCCGCTCTATTTCCCCCGCCACGCCGGTAACAGCATCACCGTATTGATTAGCCATTGAACTCTTGTTTCAGGTAATAATGAGGCTGTTAACTCGGGGGCAGAAGAGCAAAGTCAGTTACTGGAACGGGTCTAACACATTAGGAGCCTGTGATTTTAAATCTGTTCAAGTCACTTTTCTGCATGTTCTCGCTCTCCCTCCTTTTATTGATATGGATCGTCAGCTATAAAGCACAATGAAAAGATCCATGCATTATCCCCGAAATGGGGGAGGAGGGAGGAGACAGAGCGCGCAAAAAATGAAGCCCTGTCCTTGGAGCTGCAAGGAACGGTGTTGCTTCCTCCGCTGTTTCTAGGCACTATCGAGGTTTGTTTACACGTTCTCTGCCAAGGCAGGCACGCTGCGGAAGGCCACGGGAGCCCGCTGACATGCACAGACCATACGAGCCAGGTGAGGACAAACCAACTGTGACCTTAAGCATCACCAGGAAAAAAAACCCACAGCAAAATGCACCGGCCATGTGCCTCGGAGGGCAGCGGACTGAGCGTTGCTCAACACCCTGCAATCTGCAGAGCTACCTGTGTCATTCAGGTTCAGTCTCTCTAGTCTGCCGCCCTCGAGACCTGACCAGTGCAGGACCAGACCGTTTGCCAGACTACAGGAGGGCAGTATTGTCTAGCGGCCAGAGGCGTAGCCGGGGTGGTATGCACCTGGGGGCAGAGGCAACATTTGCACCGTCTCCCCTCTCCTCCCCTCCCCTGTGCAGGGTTCCTGAACCTGATGCATGGCTCTGTCTGACCCTGGGAGGACGGGGTGGGGAGCTGGTACCGGATCTTCCTCTGCCCCCTCCAGTTTGGAGCCGGACCCCCGCATGCACTAACCCGCGGGCAGAGATGGAGGAGGGTTGGGCTGGGGGCAGAGATGAGGCTCCAGCTAGTGGTGGGTGGAGGAGGAGCAGAGCTAAGGGATGACAAACCCACAACCCTGGGGTCCCCAGGCCAATGCAAGAACGCAGCCCACCACCCCACCTTCAGGGCACCCCTTATCCTGCCTTCCTGGTGGGGCAGCTGGTGGTGGGACTGGTGCCCGGACAGGTGGGCCGGGCTCCAACCCACACCCCTGGAGTCCCCAGACCAATGCCCTGACCCCTAGGGGCAGGAACCCACCCCATCTCCCTACCTTTATGGTGCCCCTTGGGAGGGCAAAGAGGGACTAAACTGGCATGCCCCTAGCATGGCACCCGGGGCAACTGCCCTCCCACGCCCCACACCCCTGCTAGCAGCATTCCCAACAGTGCCACTGCTTACTGGGCTCGCAGAAGACGTTTCGGGGTAAGTTAGAGCTCAGTACCAGCACAGAACACTGAGCCAGGCCTGGGGGCCACAAACAAACTTGATGGGACCGCGGGAAACTTGGCCACACCCGTGATAAGTGGCCATACGTCTAAAACCGTGGCGGACCACGGATGTTGCCAGACCAGAGTGTGCCGGACCAGGGAGGTCTAACCTGTAGAACCACCCAGAGCCAGCGATCGACCGTACGCCAACATTTAAAAAAGGAGTTATTCTCAGGCAGGAGCCCTTCTTTGGCTCAGAGGCCGCTGACCCACAGAAAAATCAGTCGGGGGCCGCACACAAGTGAGAAGCGAAAAAGAAAAAGCAAACCCTCAGGGACGTGGCACCAGACCGAAAAAGAGAAAGACGCTCCCCCCACACACACAGAGTCCCCTCAGAGCATGGCAGGGGAAGTGGAGGGGGAGGGAGGACCAGGGTAGTAGATTTTGTGCACCACCCCCATAGCGGGCTGGAGCACCAGAGCACTGGGCTCCCAGGCCAGACAGAGGCATGGGCGAGCCGGGCAGCTGCCCAGGGCACCTGCCCAGGGCACCAACCGAGGGGGGTGGGGGCGCACGGCATCCCTTACAGCTGCTAACACCGGCCCGCCCGCATCCCCGCGGCGCCGGCCAGCAACACCCTTTCCCCCACGGCCGCGGGGCCCTACACGGCCCGGCGCGCGCGCCAGCAGCAACAACCGGGCCAGACTGGGCTGCGCGTATGCCATGCGCCCGGGGGCGGTGCCGCACGCCCGTGCCTGGGGTGCCAGAATGCCACGAGCCAGCCCTGCTGGACTCCCCAATGCTGGGGGGGGGGGGGGGGGGAACATTCTGAGCCTCGGAGGCCGGATCCAGGCAAGCCAGGGGTCACATTCAGCCCCAGGGCGTTAGGTTCCCCACTCCCATTCTTAGGCTTCATTTGACCTTCTTTTACAAGGGTACCGTGATTACATTGTGGCTCCAATGCAATTGTAACTGCAGACGTGCTTTGTTAATACTGTTTTTTAATCATCATAAGCAGAAAGTTCACTGTACCATTACTAGTTCAATGCAGCATCATTACTACTCTTGGATTCCAGCAGTGAATTACAAACACCGAGGGGATAATAAGTAAATCAGTCAGGTATTTTGTTCGGTTCACAGAACACACACCGACATTAGATAAAAGCATCAATACTCTTGCCGGAAGGTCACAATATCATGCTAGTTTATTTCTTAGAACTCAGAAAGAGAGCCCGAAAGTAGAAAGACCCGGCTTCCCCCTGAAGCGGAGTGGAGTTCACCCCACCCGGCTTGATGTTGGCCTTTTCCAGACAGACTATCGAATGCCTCAGTGCAGGTCTAGGCTGCATTTTAAACGCCACAGGAGCAAGGTCTCCAGACTCAGGTTCTAGGACGCTGAAAACAGGCCTTTGGAAGCCAGCCTGCTGGCCAAGCTCTGAAGCCCAAGCCAAAGGGTCTACACATCTGTTTAATACCATTGTGCAAGTTCTAAACTCACAGCTTCAAGTTCTACACCAGTGCAGGTGACCTAGCGCCGACGGCTTCCCTCGCTTGCAAGCAAGGCCAGGAAATCCCCCACACTTTTAGCTGGTTTCAAAATATACCACATGCACATGCATCCAAATATGACTGAGGGTGCATTGACACAGCACCCTAAACTCAAAATAAGATACACAATTTGCACTACGCGAATTGCAGATCTTATTTAGAATCTATTTCGAAATAGCGCGTTATTTCAACATTTAGCACTGTGTAGACACGCCAAATTTCAAAATAAGCTATTTCCAGCTCTCTCTTACCCCTCATGCAATGAGGTTTACCAGGATGGCGAAATAGAGCTCCCATTATTTTGAAAAATATTTCAAAATAATGGACGGCTTGTGTAAACATGGGGTAGCTATTCTGGGAGACTGCAGGGCTCCCAAAATAGCCATGCAGTGTAGACGTACCACGAGTGATCATTACCACCTCCTGAAAAGCAAAGCCACAAGACACAAGACATGGGAATTCCACGGCAACATTATAAAGTTGACCCTGATGCCGACACAGGGTCTTGGGCCAGTAACAGATCAACAAAGGTGTAAACATCCCAGGATTGGATCCACCTGCCGATGTGACCAAGGGTCTGCCCTTTTCAGTGGGTTAGTGAGAAAATGCTGAAATACCCCAGGAGAAACAGAGCAGGACAAGTGGGCATGGAAGTCCGATTTGCGTCACGTCTCTGGCAAACAGGAGCATGGGGCTATTGTTAAACACACCCCACCAGAAATGCAAGGATGATTCAAGGAGGGGGGGAAAAAAAAAAAAAAAAGAGGGGACAAGAAACTTCCTGCTCCCTAACATCGCATCACAAGAACATCATGAGCCGAGAGGCGAGAAACCAAACAGAACACCTTGCACGGTTCTTGTAGGCTGGTGGATTTGACCCCCCGCCTGGAACAAGCCGGCAGCTACGCTCCATTCCACGTATAGCCCCTTTCTGCAGGGCTCTGCTCTCAAACAGAAGCGAGAAAGAAAAGTAGAAGGAATGTCAGCTCCCTGTTTTCCACCGGGATGGTGGGACCCTTTGGGCTATAGAAGCCAGGCCTGCTGGGCAGCTACAGGAGAGGTGGTCTCCGTTCTTGCTTGCCCCCACAGAGGTAGGTCTGACTCCCGGCCGGTGGATATAGAGGGAGGACCCTGTAGTGAGCTGGCCTTGCTGATTCCCAGCGCCTGCCTGCCAGGAACCCCTCATGAACAGGACAGGGTACTCCCTGGCTATCCAAGGGGACAGACCACCCTGCCCCACTCATAACCACAGTGACAGCCAGGGGCCTGAGGCTTTTAAAGAAAGTCCGAGGAAAGTGGAGGGCTTATGGCTGCCTAAGGGCACCTCCAAACACAGGAGAAGAGGCAGCAGCCGGAGGTCACAGCTGCAGGCCTGCTGTTGTATTGGAGCAGGGTAGCTACACAGGCCAAGCTACACACTAGAGGACACCCAACAACCGGGGATCCCTGCCCACTGGTCAGGAGAGAATGCAGATACAGACCAGGCGACTCACCTCAGACCTGTCCCCTCGCGGCGAGGTGCGGCTGCTCCCCTTCCGTTGTCCCTCCCGCCGATGGGCGCGCCTGGGGTGGCCTAGGTCTTCCTGCAGCTTGGCCAGGGCGGGATGTCACTCCACACCCCTCTCGGGGGGCTCCAGCCTCCCTGCCTCAACAAACAGGGCCTGACGCTCCAGCGTGCTCAGCCCCTTTTCCTGAGTCCCAAACCGTCCTTCCTCCAAGGGGCTTGCCAGGCATTGGCCTGTAAAATTCTTCCTTATTTGACAGTCCAGACGCTGTATCCCCCTAGCTCGGGTGCCTCTCACCCTTAAACCCCACAGAAACTATTCCTGCCCCAGTCTTCTCCCTTCCTTTCTTTCCTCCCACCCTGACCTCTTCCCTTTCTGAAGACACAGCTCTGACCCAGCTGGGCTTGATTACCACTTAAGCCTAATGCTCCTCCAGGTGCGCCCCCCCCCCAGTGGCCTAATTAAGCCTCAGGCCCCTGGTGAAACCCCAGTGAACCAGTCTGAGGTTTATACACCCATTGGAGCAGGCTATTGCAGTAAGGAAAGCAGGGGTGAGCCAGCAATGAACTGGGAGGTGCTGTGCAAGCTTCAAAGCCCTGGGAACAGAGCAAAAGGATGCCCCCTGCCCCCACCAAATTTGGTATCTAAGCATATTTAGTCACCACCAGGTGGATTTGAACCTGGGACCTCTGGAGCTTAGTATGGGAGCCATTACCCCCTGAGCTAAAAGCTAGCTGGCTCCCAACCTGTGTTGTAGAGTTCTTGTGTTCTTATCTGCTGCTGTGGCCTAAGTGCCATTGCATGGGAGAGTAGATCACACTTGGGCTATGTCTACACTTGCGGCTTCTTGCTCAAGTAATATGCAAATGAGGCTAAGCGTGGAATATCGCCAAGCCTCATTTGCATCCCTAATGAGCCACCATTTTTTTCAGAAGAGGCTCTTGCACAAGAAGGATTGTCTACACTGCCCCTTCTTGCACCAGAAAAACCCTCTTGCACAACGCCGTTATACCTATTACTTTTCGGGAAGAACGGCGTTGCGCAAGAGGGGTTTTCTTGCGCAAGAAGGGGCAGTGTAGACGTTCCTTCTTGCGCAAGAGCCTCTTCTGAAAAAAATGGTGGCTCATTAGGGATGCAAATGAGGTTCAGCGATATTCCACACTTAGCCTCATTTGCATATTATTCGCGCAAGAAGCCGCGAGTGTAGACATAGCCTAGGTGTGAGGGTTACACATACAACAAGAGACAGCAGATGGACAGTGACAGCCAGGGGAGAACAAGCAGATGACACAGGTCAGAGGGAGAGAGGCTGGTCTCAGCGCCCTGGGCCGCTCTAGTTTGCCGGTGAGAACCGTGAGTTTGGCCTGGCCCCTGTTTGTCATAAACCTGTTTTACAATGGAGGTTTCACCTCCCTAAACTGGGACTCTGCTTTGGTAGGACCACGGATGTTCCCGGGCCAGAGAGCCCTGGTGGCCAGGGCTCAGGCAGTAGGAAGGGTTGGCCGCTGAGAGCCCTGCTGGGCTGGGAGCCTGGAGGGGCCACGCAGCCACCCAGCGGGGGAGCCGGTGCCACGTGGCAGCCCGGTAGGCTAGTGGGGGCCAGGCGAACAAGGGCACCGTGGCTGTGAGGGAGCCAGGACAGGAGCCGCATGGCAGCCTGGCAGGGGAGCCAGGGCAGGAGCTGCGCAGAAGCCCGGCAGGGGGACCGGGGCTGTAACAACCCACCAAGCCAGGACCATCGTAGGCAACCTGGCTGGGCCAGAAGCAGCATCAGTGGCAGACTAGGACCACGAGGACCTCCCCTGGTTTGGCAAATTCCCTCATTCGGGAGCGGTCAGGTTCTGAGGGTGCCGGGCCTGGGAGGTCCGACCAGCATCTCACCAGGAAATTAATCTGCCATCTGGATGTGACAATTCAAGGTGAGGAACTCTAAGGGAGGGGGTGGGAAGGGGAATGGCACGAGAGAGGGAAACCGGAGCTAGCGGAAGACGTAAAGTGAATATCGGAATTTTTCCTGTCAGAGAGGGCTTCTGTTAACCCGAGGAACCATCTCGGCCGATTCCCACCTGTAAAACGGGAGCAGCAGACAGATTGTGAGGAAAAATCCTTCTCTGGACCTGGTGTGATTGAATAGACCATTTCCACTGAGACTACTACTGCTCCCGAAGGGACTTGAATATCTTGGCATCTGAATTTGCGTTTTTAAATGGCTTTTCATGTTGTGGGCGGGAAAGAGGGGGACATGCAGGACAGGGAACCACTTATGTTCTAGTTTAAAGTCCTCCCCCTTCACCATCTTTCTGTCATCCAGGAAACCAGTTTCAATGAACAGATGGATAGGTGGTAATTCCTTTCAAATTGTGACTCTAGATTTGGTTGTGATTCTTAGGCGCAAGGACTTTCTTCTACTGGGTGCTTTGACAACCCCCCGTCGGGGATCGCAAGGTGCTACTGTAGTAAAAGAAGTCGTCAGAGTAGAAAAGCAAATAATAATAATTATCGATCCTCCCCATACCTCAAGCCCATCACTGGTTACTAGAGGTATTTAAAAACATCAGAAATATAAATCTAAATACACCTGCAAATACAAAATTAGAACATGGAGGCATATCTACAGATAATCAATGCTGAAAACGCAAAGTTGCTGGAAATCAATCTATCTGAGTGAGTAATTACAAAATGAAAACCCTGGTGAAATCATCGCTAATCTTTCTGCCGCACTAAATAATAGACACATTTTCTTCTTCTTTGTTGCTGTCAGCGGTGATTGATGAGACATCTTTTGCTAGGATATTTCGGAAACACAGGCACAAATAAAACCCCAGCCTGCATCGCACTTGTCTGCTGATGGGAAGACTTGTGATTTTGACACACACAATGGAAGACTGGCAATTAGGGGGAAAGGGATGGTCCGCAAGAGTAGGATGGGATGTGGATGTATGGTGTGAAATCTGCCTGCCTACCAGCATGGAGTTGCATAGCCCAGAAGTTAGACTACTCGATCACAACTGTGCAGTTATTCAGTCCCAAGAGAGGGTGTGCCATTTGTTTATTCAAGTCTACCCTGAAGGGAATAAATACCTCAGGATTATACTACAATTTTGAAAAGAGTCTGTCTTGCCCTTGGGGATTTAAGTAGGAGAATTTGATCAAATACTTCAGCAAAGGACTGGGTGCCGGAAGAGTTGCCTGCTGATCCCAAACCAGAAAGTGTCTCCCTGGACGTTTTTTTTATATTGCTTAGACCGTTCTCTGGTCTTTTTCACCTGAGCAAAGAGCATCCTTCTTTGGCCGCGTATAAAGCAGCGACTTTGAAACTTTTTTTCTCACGACCCGGTGGAGGAAATTGTTGCTGGTGCGACTCAAGATAATGAGACTGGAGTGTGAGCTCCAGGGTGGGGCTGAGCAGGGGAGCTTGGCGGTGCAGGAGGGGGCTCCGGCTTGGGGGGGCAGGGCTGGGGCAGGAGGGGTTTACCTCGAGTGCCACCCGTGAGCGATGCAAGATCTACCAACACAGGCTGCAATGTAGAGCTGGATAGAAGAGGGGCTCGGGGGGGGGGCAGGAATGAGGAGTCTGGGATACAAGAGGGGGCTCTGGGTGGGGGGCAGTCATGGCTGGGGCAGGGGTTTGGTGGTCAGGGTCAGGCAGGGGCTTACCTCCAGCAGCCTCTGGCCAGTGGTGCAGTATGGGGGCTAAGGCAGCTTCCTGCCTCTCCTGGCACCGCAGACCCTGCTGCGCCCCAGAAGCAGCCGGCAGCAGGTTCCCAGCCAATGGGAGTGCGGAGCTAGTGCTCAGGGCAGGGGCGGTGCATGAAGCCCTGTGCACTCCCCTCCCATTCCCTGCCTAGTATCTGGGCCTGCTGCCGGCTACTTCTGGGGGGCAGCGCAGTCTGCAATGCCAGGACTGGCAGGGAGCTGCCTTAGCCCAGCCCTCCCCCTCACTGCACCACTGGCCAGGGGCTTCTGGAAGTTGAAATGGAGCTTTTTTGGGGAAAAAACGGCAGTCTAGACACAGATCTTTCAAAAATACAACTCTTTTTCGAAAGATCCTGTAAACTTCATTTTATGAGCGACAAGGGATCTTTCGAAAAAGGGTTTCTTTGTTGAAAGATCCATGTCTAGTCTGCTGGGGAGTTTTTCTGAAAAAGCTCCGTTTAAAAAAAAAGTGGCAGCCATGTTTATGCAAATGAAGCACAGGATATTGAAATCCCGGCTTCATTTGCACTTTTGATGTGCCTAATCTACATCTCCCTGTCGACAGAGAGGTGTAGTCTAGACACACCCAACATGTTCCACATCTGCCCCAAAGAGTTTACAGTCTAAACACACAAAAGGGGAGGGAAGGGAAGGATTATTACTTCCAGTTTACTCATGGGGAACTGAGGCTCAGAGCTATTCAGGGCCTGATTCTGATTTTCCTTGCACTGACTTTTTCCCCACTAGTGCCACTTTACAGGTGTAACCACCACCAAGGGGGATTTGAACCTGGGACCTCAGGAGCTGACTATAGGGAGCCTCTACCCTCTGAGCTAAAAGCCAGCTTGCTCCTAACCCATGCTGTAGAGGTTTCTTGATCTTAACTGATGCAGTGGTCTAGCTGCCACTTTCAGTACTCAGTAACCAAACTAGGGCTGTGTCTACACTGGCCAGTTATTTCAGAAAATCATCCGCTTTTCCGGAATAACTTGCCAGCTGTCTACGCTGGCCGCTTGAATTTCTAAAAAAGCATTTACGATCTACTGTAAAATCATCAGTGCTTTTCCGGAAAACTATGCTGCTCCCGTTCGGGCAAAAGTCTTTTTCCGGAAAACTGTTCCGGAAAAGGGCCAGTGTAGACAGCAGAGATTTCTTTTCCGCAAAAAAGCCCCGCTCGCGAAAATGACGATTGGGGCTTTTTTGCGGAAAAGCGCGCCTAGATTGGCATGGATGCTTTTCTGCCAAAAGTGCTTTTCTGGAAAAGCGTCCTGCCAATCTAGACGCGCTTTTTCCGAAAATGCTTTTAACGGAAAACTTTTCCGTTAAAAGCATTTCCGGAAAATCATGCCAGTGTAGACGTAGCCATAGTGTGTGGGTTACACAGGCATCAGTAGCTGACTCCCGTTTCACACCAGTGCAAGCGGGAGAAGTTTTTGACCCACTGTGTTGCCTTTTCCCCTTGTTCGTCGGCAGCAACTCTTCCATGTGTCTGTCCTGCCCTACCTCAGATTGGCGTGGGTCTCTCTCTCATTCGGCACGTTTCATCTGCCCTCGTTCTTCCTCCTAATTAGAGTCTCAAAGGGCTGTTCTGCTTCTGATCAGCTAATACATTCAGACACCAAAGGAGGTGTGAAGTGTGCTCTTGAATACTGCCTTGGACACTAATTCAGTTGAATCCGAAAATGAGAACGTATTGACATGGTGAAGGTTAATGGCCTAATTCACTAGTAGAAGATACAACAGTAGCTGGGGAGGGGGGGGCAAACCGTTTTACTGAAGAGCACGGAGTGCATTGTTCCACGCTGTCCCACAGCGTCGCGAATGCGATTCACATCAATGGTGGTGGCATCCCCATGTCCTTTGAGTTACTGGCACTTGGAAACTATTTTCTCGGGCTTGTCGTTTTCCATCGGGAGCTGTAAAAGTTGTGTGTGTTCTTGTTTGCGTTTTGGTTTGGGTTTTTTGGTTTTGTTTTGCTTCCTCCCAGAAATGAGACACAAAGCTATCACATTAGCTACCAAAATGAGGAGGAGGCTGGAGCACATGACCTATGAGGAGAGGCTGAAGGATTTGGGCTTTTGCAGAAGAGAGGAGGGAGGGGGGATTTGACAGCAGCCTTCAACTCCCTTAAGGGGGTTCCAAAGAGGATGGAGAGAGGCTGTTTTCAGTGGTAACAAACAACAGAACGAGGAGCAAAGGTCTCAAGTTGCGGTGGGGGAGGTCTAGGTTGGATATTAGGAAAAGCTTTTTTCCCTAGGAGGGTGGGGAAGCCCTGGGATGGGTTCCCTAGGGAGAGGGTGGAATTTCCATCCCTAGAGGTTTTGAGGTCCCAGCTTGACCAAGCCCTGGCTTGGATGATTGAGTCGGGGTTGGTCCTGCTTTGGGCAGGGCGTTGGACTCGATGACTCCTGAGGTCTCTTCCAGCCCTACAAGTCTATGATTACCTGAAACTAAATGTAACCTGACATAAAACCTGCAGCCGGAATAAGAGTGGAAGCAAAACATCCATTGCTTTAACCATGAAGGGCCAGAGGTCAAAATGCCACTTCCATATCCTGTTTCTAACTCTGAGGCTAAGGCAGAGATGGCATCAAGCTATGTAGCAGCCAGCCTTAGCACACTGCTAAGAAATGGAGGGGGAATGGGATCAGGCACCATGTCCAGCATGTGGACCTGCCCTGGGTGAATCTTGGACAAAGTTTGCATAGCTTACGGTCCAAATAAAACTGACCTGAAAAAGTGGGTTGTGCCCACGAAAGTTCACGATACTCTCTATATATTCATTAGTCTCTATGGGCGCATCTACACTGCACCCTTACCTCGAAATAAACTATGCAATTTGCGTAACTTATTTTGAAATTTGGCGCTTCCTACACGGGGCCAAATTTCAAAATAAAGCACCGTTCCGACAAGTCCCTTAACCCTTGTGGAATGAGAGTTATAGAGATGTGAGAATAGCGCATCTGCTATTTCAAAATAACGGGCATGTTTAAAGATGCGGAATCACTATTTCGGGATACTTCCAATATCGAAACAACCCTGCTGTCTGGACGTAGCCTGAGGTGCCCCAGGACTTCTCGTTGGTACGAGTAAAGTTTCACTGAAGTGAAATATTGCAGCATTAACCCCAGTATTAGCAGGATTACAGCAGCGCCTTTGTTCTAGGCACAGCGCACACTGATAAGTCTACGGCCTTGTCCACACCAGTGGTTTTCAAACTACGGATCATGGCCCAGCACAGTGCCAGGCCCTGGGTCACCTTGCTAGTGGGGTGACCCGGTGACTAATGGGGTGACCATGCTGCATCCCAGAAGCGGCCAGCAGCAGGTCTGGCTCCTAGGCAGGGATGGGGGGGGGAGAGCCACGGGGCTCCATGTGCTGCCCCCACTCTGAGCACTTGGCTCCATGCTCCCGTTGGCGACTGGCTGGGGGGATCTGTATCTGCGGGGACAGCCGTGTGCAGCGCTGTGTGTGTGCCTCCACGTCGGAGCCAGGCCTGCTGCTGGCTGCATCCAGGGTGCAGCAGGGTCCATGGTGCCAGGAGAGGCAGGAATTCTGCCTTCGCCCCCAACCCCGCTGCACCGCAGGCCAGGGGCCGCTGGAGATAAACCCATGCCTGACCCTGAGCACCAATCCCCTGCCCCAGCCCTGACCGCCCCCAACCCAGAGCCCCCTCCTATACCCCAGACTCCTCATTACTGTACCGTCCCCCCTCCCCCCCCGAGCCTGCACTCTAGTCAAAAGATGGAATTCTGGGTCGCTCGCACCTTTTTCTTCAACCAGCACAGCGCATCTTCGCTACACACACCGCAGCGGCGCCACCGGTACGCTGCACGTGCAATCTAGCCCTGAGCCCAGAGGCAAATGCTGGACATGGGAGGCAGGGAGAACGAATCATTGCAAGTTCCCTTGAAGGGACCCGCTCCCGGAAGCTTGGTGGAGAGCTGGCCTGGAGCTCTTGGGGGAATTCCTTTCTGGGATGCTACGGCAAGGCTGCATTCAAGATTGGACCATATCGTCTCCGTTGGTGTCGCCAGCTCCCTGTCTCTGAGGAGTGACGATGGCTAAAGGAACCACGGAGGCATCGCGTTCCCCGTGGAAATATCCCATGTCTCCCTCTGGGGTGGATATCACACTTTTTTTTTTTCCTGCCAATGTACCTTCTGAGCACACGCACACACATGCTCAGGTCTGACAAGAAAGCACCATGAGCTCTGCTCCTTCAGAACAGGGCTAAGCTGATCGAGATACTCAATTCCCCTTCGTTTTCATGGGGTTGTGTTGTCCCAAACTCTGTACATGGCAATGGGACGCGAGAAGGCTTCCATGTCAACAAGGGAACTCGATGAGGTCCCATCACATAAGAACGAGGGGTCACCGAATTAAATGAATAGGTCGCCGGCTTAAACCAAACCAAAGGAAGTTCTTCTTCACAGAGCACACAGTCAACCTGTGGAACTCCTTGCCAGAGGAGGTTGTGAAGACCAGGATTTTAACAGCATTCAAAAAATAATTAGGTATATTCATGGAGCATAAGTTCATCAATACTTATTAGCCAGGATGGGTAGGGATGGTGTTCCTAGCCTCTTTTTGTCGGAGGCTGGGAATAGGTGACATGGGCAGGATCACTTGATGATTCCCTCTTCTGTTCACTCCCTCTGGGGCACCAGACATTGGCCGCTGTTGCAAGATAGGACACTGGGGAAGATGGACCATTGGTCTGACCCAATATGGCAGCTCTTCTGTTCTTAGGCCAATTGCTAATGGAAGACACCTTCTCCTATTGAACGTCCGTCCCAGGTGCCCGGCAAGGTGAACGTTCTCAAGCTAACGTGTTCTGAAAGCACTAATTGCTCGCGGATCGCAGAGCCGCGCTCACGGGGAACCCAGCGAAAGTACGGCACCAACCGACCTATTTTTTTTTAATTCCTCCTGAATGCTTACAAGGCTTCGGTCTCCCCTGCCAGTGTGGCTCCAATTGCCTGTAATAACAGCTGTCAAGAAGGCTCTCGTCATAATTAGCAGAGGTAACATGACAGAGATCTATGGAGCTGAGCAAGTAGCTCCCACAACGGCAGCCTTCTGCCGCCTGCACGAAACGAAGGTCCCTCTGCTCTCCCAAGCAACCCCCCTCGTCAGGGCACTAAGTGACCTCCTTGGCTTTACCCCGAGGCAGGCCATCAATACGCTGCTTGCTGCCCCGGGGGGGTGTTTGTTTTAGTCAATGTGCTGATTCTTATTTTGATGAAGCAGAAATTGAAGATCAATAGCCGCCTCTTGAGATGCCCAGGACGTTTCGATCAGACAGCCAGTCTTCCGGTGAGAGGCCCCAAAATGTCAGTGGAATAAAATCAGTCGCTGCGTTTCCCTCTCCCCCCCAGCCTGCGTTGCACACACACACACAAGCACGCCTGTGGAGATGGCCCTGTTCCGGATGAACACATAAGCCAGCACACAAATGGTCACCAACCTACATGCTTCCATGTATACGCGTCCTCACAGGCACGTGTACACATATACGCAGTAGGCATGTGACTTTATTTACATGCACACACCATTAGTAGCATTCATATGTACAGAGCTGCCCACAGGAGAGGGCAAAAGGGGCAGCTCCCTAGGAACTCAGTGATTAAAAGGACCCAGGGCTACGGGCCGCAGAGCCCCAGACCCTCTCAATCAGCACTGAAATCCCTGGGCAGTGCTGGAGGAGTCTAGCTCCTAGCTCCACCCCTTCCAAAGAGGCCACTCCCCTTTCGGGAGCGCCTAGAACCGAGCCCACACACACACACACGTAGCTCATGGCCCGGCGACACCTGTCACCAGCCCCGCACATGAACCCCTTGTGGGGTCCCAAAGCCTCATCTACAGCCAAATGCAGAACAGCTGTGTCGGCCACAATTAGTCGATAAGGAAAGCAGTATTCAGTCCCGGCTGGCGCCAGGTCTGGGAGCTACCCCCGCTGCGGCTCTGCAGTTTAAATGTAGTAAGAGCTGGGTGGGCAGGCAGCCCAGCTCCTACTGCATTTTAACTGCAGGCTCGGTGGGGGTATGGCCCAAATCCAGCAGTAGCCGGAACTGAGCCCTGATTGGCCAGAGCAGCCCCTGTTGGCAGGGGGGTCCCAGCAGTGAGTTAGGACTAGGTAGTTCGGACTAGGCTTCCTAGGTTTCACGAGGAGTTACTCCACTGGTTTCATGAGGAGTAACGGTAGTTCGGACTAGGAAGCCTAGTCTGAACTACCTAGTCCGTGCCGCGTGTAGCACTAGCGGACATTTAAAAATGGTGGCGCCCGGCTTTATGCAAATGAAGCCCGGGAAATTCAAATCCCGGGCTTCATTTGCAACTCCGGTTGCCAACATTAACCACCCTAGTTCGAACTAGGGTGGTAGTGTAGACATACCCAAAAATATTACCGCATGCAGCTTGTCTTCCTGCTGCCCTGGGACCAACACGGCTACCCCAACACGGCATACAAAAGATAAACGTATCTATCAGTGGGACCCAAATATTCTGCCTGTTACCATTTATTATCACTCACTACCGATAACGCCAAGGTAAAATATTCATGTGCTACCGTTACCTTAATGGCCGGGATGAGAATGGGTGCCGTGGTTAGCCACCGTGCCTTTTGGAGACACAATTATCCTCCTCATTCCTTCACTTCCTTTTCAAATTACGGGCACCGGTTAGCATGACATTCCAACCAGTCAGCCACAATGCCTGATGTTGTCCTAAAGGTAAATATACATTTCATGCCAATGACTAAAACCCTATTAAATAAGACAAATGGCACCTCCAGCATCTGAACAGCTCACTGCATTAAAGAACTATAAAACTGTCTCTAACAATGACAAACCCCATGGATTGCTTCCGCTGCACAGCTGGAAACCTACCCTAACGCTATAGGAACACGCCAGTTGTAACTCCGGGACGAATCGAGAACTAATCACGGAGAAGGAAAGAACAACTGATATCTAGGCACAAAGAAAAAGAACAGAGGAAAGCTCATTTCGACACAATGAGCAGCTTAGAAATGGCCACCAAGTATAATATTTCTATTAACAAGCCATCAAAAGAACCCAGCATTTTTGCTCTGACTCTGCGGGATAATGTTAACACCTTGGCATTCAAGAATGGGTAATCTTCTGTCCACTAGCATAGCTGAGTGATATAATGGATGTCACCGAATATGGTCAGGAGACTGGAAAGGTAAGATTGGTGGATAGCAAATAGGCAAATTTATTTTCTGCAGCATTTCAGTAGATTGTAGCATACATTTCCAATGGAATTATATTCCCAATAGAATTTATATTATATTATTGTTTCCTTCTACCTTCCTTGTACAGTTCCTTCCACATGAGGATCTCAAAGGGCTGACGATAATAGTTAAGACACCATGCCACCACTATCCCTACAGAGTCATACTGATTCTCATTTTTGGAATCTGTTTGGAAAATCGAACACACACACACAAACACACGTTATCTAAACTCAATGCATTCTTTCATGAAATAGAACTTCCATACCCAACACCGCTCTAGTTTGATCAATACCCACGGGATTTTGCCAAAAAAGAAAATGTTTCACTAAGGAAATTAGGTTTCCATGAAGATATGTCACATAACACCAACAATTCTGCTTACTGCCAAGGCGTTACGTTTTTCTGATGAACACCTAAGTATTTTACTGGAAGGCAACTTGCTTTTTGGTGACGATTGTTGACAATGAAAATTTTGATGGAGAAAAAAACAACATACCCGGGCAACTCTACTGGAGAGGAGCAGATTGTGCTGCTTTATTGACTTGTGTATTGGCTAGTAAGAGACGAAGGGACCGTGATCAAATATGCTAATTTCCATTTGCAATGTCCATAACAGAGGCGGGGTGAATAGAGGCGAAAGATGCCTAAAAACAGGCAGGCAAAACTGAGACAGAAATCAGATTTGGAGCCATTTTGCAGCATCAGACCATCTCAGACACTGCATGTTTCAGAGACCGCGAACTACCCTCCCATGCCTGCGGAATCGTACATGTCTTTTATGGATCTTTGGTGTCCGTGTACAACAGGGACCAAAGACCTTTGAGGGTCATGAGACATCCGATGTAAAAATAGGCTTTTATGATCCTCAGACTTTCCAGGGCACTGGGGAAAAAAATCTAACATGCTACTGTGACCTTTGGTATCACATGCTTTTCAAAAGGCCACTTAGATATGTGAGTCGCTCTAAATCCCTCTTGCACTTTCTTTAAGTTGCATTCCCCTTTCTGCTGGAAGTAAATTTTCAAGGTTGTTCCCTCTGGTCTTTTTTGCAGGCTTACTCCTACTGCTAAAAGATTGCAAGTAACAATGTGCAGTCTGCAGAAATGGGGAGAATACAGCAGTCCTCATTGCTTCCTTGATATTAAAAAAATAGTTCCTTTATTTTAGAATAGATAAAAAATTATTTTTAACATAATGGTCATCTCTCAAAAAGAACCACATCAACTTCAGTTTTCTGCAGAGGCAATAATAATTAAGAAAGAACGTAAGAACGGCCACACTGGATCAAACTAAAGGTCCATCTAGCCTAGTATCTTCCAACAGTGGCCACTGTTAGGTGCCTCAGCGGAGATGAACAGAATAGGGAAATGTCACCCATTTCCAGCCTTTTACCAACAGAAGCTAGGGAAGCCATTCCTACACATCCTGCCTAATAGCTATTGATGGATGTAACCTCCCTGAATTTATCTAGTTCTTTTTTGAACCCTTCTATAGCATTGGCCTTCATAACATCCTCTGGCAAAGAGTTCCACAGGTTAACTGTGCACTGAGTGAAGAAAAACTTTTGTCAACAGTTTATATGGAATTGCATCCCCAATCTCCTTGATTTTCAATCTTTCCCTGTTGTTTAGCTAGAAATCATAATTGCCACTCAGTAAGAAACCGAAATCGCTATCCTTTCACTTTATACAAATAAACTTTCTGTGACATAGAATCATAGAACATTAGAACTGGAAGGGACCTTGAGAGATCATTAGGTCCAGTCCCCTGCCCTCGTGGCAGGACCAAGCACCGTCTAGACCATCCCTGACAGATGTCTATCTAACCTGCCCTTACATATGTCCAGAGATGGAGATTCCACAACCTCCCTAGGCAATTTATTCCAGTGCTTCACCACCCTGACAGTTAGGAACTTTTTCCTAATGTCCAACCTAAACCTCCCTTGCTGTGGTTGAAGCCCATTGCTTCTTGTCCCGTCACCAGAGGCCAAGGAGAACAATTTGTCTCCCTCCTCCTTGTGACACCCTTTTAGATACCTGAAAACTGCTATCATGTCCCCCCTCCGTTTTCTCTTTTTCAAACTAAACAAGCCCCATTTCTTCAGTCTTCCCTCATAAGGAAGACCTCCCGGGCACACCTGTGTTGTCCTGTTTGCTATACCTGAAACTCTATTCATGTGTTGTGATTGTTTATTACTAATCATCATCATAAACATTGTCAATTAAAGTGTGGGTCAATAAATGTGTCTCTCATCATACTCTGAACGTCAGCATGATTCGTCTCTGGACGGACAGAGAAACACAGAAACCCAAGATTTCCATACTGGATCAGTCCAACGGTCCATCAAGATCAGTCTCCTATCTTCAACAGAGGTCCACACCAGCTGCTTTAGAGGGAGGTGCAAGAAACTCCCTAGTGAGCAATTATGGAATAAACAGCTGATCGGGAAAGTTTGTCCCTAAGGCCCTGGGTTAAAGTTTGGCTTATGCTCTTCAATATGAGGGTTTATTTCCCTTCTTTTCTGGGCAGATTAGAGAATCAAGGATGCGCCCCAGAAACCATCCAGGTTTGTGTCCTCCACTTTAGGAAAACAGGGACTATAATTATAGAGATGGCTGGAACTGAAACGCCAGATTAATTTCCCCTCTCTAGAATGATGCAGCAGTTCCTATCTGGAAGTCAATTTGGCTGTGAGTTTCCCACAGAGGAATGTCCCTTTCTAGTGGACCGATCCAGCCAACCAAGCCCACAGATCTTTGGAACAGACTTGCCCCGAACTCTAGAGACATTGATTCTGATAGGAGAATGCAAATTTCACTGCTTGGCTCCATGCCACTTTGTAGAAGTGGAGAAGGCTGGCTGATCTCCAGTGACAGACTGGAGCACAAAAGAAAGAAAGTCAGACTTAAAATTGTCAGGGTTTTTTTTCCTCCTTCAAGTTCTTCTGACATATTATTTTATTTTATTTGCTGTTTTTATCAAGCTCTAACTTGGCACACTTCTCCGCCTCAAAGAACATTGCTTTATTGTGACATTTTCAAATGAAAACTACATGGCAGTAATAGCTTTCCAAAGAGCGCTCATTTACCTTGGCAACGCTTATGTGTAGCAGGGAGACGCGGGGAGGGGGTAAAGCGACGACGCGGCATCAAACCAGCACTTGGAGCAAAACTTTGCGAGGATTATTTAGCAAACAAGTTCCCCTATTAGAATGGTGGCGAGGAAGATTGCATAGCCAGACTAAATTACACTTTACAAGGATACGGTGCTGAATGGCTTTCCACTGAGGTCCCGCTTGAATTACAGCTCTTGCTAAAGCAAAGAGCTCATGGCTTCAACGTGAATTCGAATTATGCATCCAACAGGCAGCTTATTTATGTGGGAAAAGTCAAGTCAATAGTTTGCTGCATTGCCGCCGCGTTTGTAAATTGAAAAAAAAAATATTGCAATGGAAGCAGGACACCAAAAACCAGCCAGAAACACAATTATACCCCCTTGTCCAGCACTCTTGGGAGAAGTAACTTGACCCCATGGAGATTTCTGGATTGTTCCCGGTAGTCATCGTTTTCATGCCTGCAAAGACTCTCTGGAGACTTGGTCATAAATATATTGCATTGACATGCAATGGACATCCAGTTTGGCATATCCTCTGGAAATAAGTCGTCAACCTTACGTGACTTTGGGGCATTTATTAAGCAGCTTCCATCCAAGGTCTGAAGAGTGGCTCACTATTAATTACACTTGATAACCTACCTTGGGAGGTGGGTGATTATTATTATTCCTATTGTATAGATTGGAGGAAACATTTTTGAAAGCACCTAAGAAATGTAGATGCCTACGTCCCATTAAAACAATGGTTCCTAAGTCACGTAGGCACTTACCCCTAATGCACAGGGAAGATTATTTTCAAGGAGCACGATCTCTTTAGGTTATCAACGGGAAGATTAAGGAGCAACTTCACAGTATAGCGGTACAGGTTAAATCTTTTTAGTCCAGAACACTGGTCCAGCAACATCTGTGGCCCAGCATAATTTCCACTACCTAGAAGAAATCTCTGTTATCAAACTTTTGTTCAACGTGTCGAACCTCTCTAGTCCAGAACACTTTGGTCCAGCAATATCTGTGATCCGGCATGATTTTAGTTAGCCAGATTATCCATTTATCATAGGTGTAGCCAATTTTTCCGCAGTCCCATAAAATTTGTTTACAGCCACCAGGCGTGGCTCTCACTGTTCTGTGCTGTGAGTTAGCCTTCTGTGCTGTGAGTTTACCCTTCAATGTCTTCTAAGAGCCCAGTAAGCAGTGGAAGTGTCTAAATGTTGTTAGACAATATTGATTTCCCGTAGTTTGGAAAATTCTCTGGTTCGGAATTGGTCAGGTCCCGAGAGTGCCAGACTGGAGAGATTCAACCTATACCTATGTGTGGAACAGAAATTTACTAATCAAGAACTCTTCCATCTAGCGGACACAGGTATAACAAGAATGAGTGGATCACTGAAACTCAACCAATTCAGATTAGAGATAAGGCACACATTTTTAACAAGGAGGGAAATTAATCAGTTGGAGTATGTCTACCCTAGCTCGTTAATTCGAGCTAACCCTAGCTCGTTAATTCGAGCTAGATAGGCAAATGAGGCGACCGGAGTTGCAAATGAAGCCCGGGATTTAAATATCCCGGGCTTTATTTGCATGTTCCCGTCCCGTCGCCATTTTGAAATTTCACTAGCCCGAACTCACTGTGGCGCGGCTACACGCGGCAGTGAAACGTTAATTCGGACTAAGTCCTTCATGAACTAAGTCCACCTCGTGGAATGAGGAGTAACAGTTAATTCGAACTAAGGACTTAATTCGAATTAACGTTTCACTGCCGCGTGTAGCCATGCAGCAGTAAGTTCGAGCTAGTGAAATTTCAAAATGGCAACCGGATGGGAACATGCAAATAAAGCCCGGGATATTTAAATCCCGGGCTTCATTTGCAACTCCGGTCACCTCATTTGCCTATCTAACTTGAATTAACGAGCTAGTGTAGACATACCCTTGGTTGTTCTGAACGCTACATCACTGGCCATTTTTCAATCTAGCTTGGATGTTTTGCTAAAAGATCTGTTCTAGTCCAAGCACAGCTATTGAACATGAACCAGGAATTAACAATGGGACTTTCTCGGGCCTCTGTCCTGCAGTAGCTCAGACGAGACGATCATAGTGGCCCTTTCTGGCCTTTCAAAATCTATGAATCTTGGTTACATCCTGTGAGCCACTGGCAGAATCATGAGGAAAGTCCCTTGCCCCCGATAAGAGTGTTCTTTGCACTAAGTCAGAATGCTGGCCACCGTCAAAGGCAGTATAGGGAGTTATATGACTACCTCAGGGGCACCAATAGCCTTTGTGGGCTGCTAGGAAGGGGGAGAGGGCTGGTTTGGCAATCCAGGAAGGGGCGGGGCTTTGGGTGGAAGGGGGAAGGGGCAGAGGCAGCCAGTTCTCAGTGCCACCGGAAGCGTACTGTGCCAACTCCCCCACAAGTCTTTAGAGCTGCCCGGAGCACACGGTGCAACTCTCTGGCAACGATTTTAGGGGCTACCTGCTACCAGGAGCCCCGGACCCCTTTGAATCACTAGACCCCGGAGCAACCGCCCCCCTTGCCTCCCTGATCCTGTCAGTGGGTCTTGTGTCCCTGCTCTGATATATTCTGGTATTTCCTGTATCTCTAGTGTGGGAGCCTGTGAAGAGGAGGAGAAAAATAAAGGGAACATAACTGGAGCGCCTCTCCAAAGAATTAAAACCCGAGACTGCTGAAGTGAGCTTTTCCGAGCCCTTACATATCAATTGGCTAATGATATAATACTGGAGCGGGGATCAAGAGGGACAGAGCGATTCGTCAGACTTATTACTAGCAGCATAGAGGTCTAGTGTGTAGCTCCCTTGAAGAGGAACGTGCTCTGAGCTGAGTGGGGGAGAGAGAGACTGGATGGAGCTGTGCAATAAATCAAGAGATAAAAGAGTCGCACACGAAAAAAGGAGGCAACCCAGATGTGGCCCATGTGTTACAGAGCTAGGCTGACAAACGGTGAGTTTGATATTCTTCAGGAGAAATGCAAGACATTGAGAACGACAATGAGAAGGGAGGCAAGGCAACCTCTTTGAATGCACTGGCATGTAGACATAGACCAGGTCTACACTACACCTGGAAGGTTAGGTTAAGATACGCAACTCCAGCTTTGTAAAATACATAGCTGGAGTTGGCTTCCCTTAAGGTGAGTCAGCTTACCTTCAGGCTGTCTTCACAGAGGGAGGCAGATGGGCACAAACACTCCTATCAGCTTCCTTTACTCCTCACAACAGCCAGGAGTATTGGCGCCATGCGGTGCTGCTCTCAGCGTTTGATTTAGTGGGTCTTTACGAGACGTGCTCAATGGAATGCCAGAAGCTCAATCTCCGGTGCAGCACATGAAGATGTGGCCATATACTCTGTCTGTACAGTGCCTCGTGCAATGGGCCCTGATTTTTGTTGGAGTTCCTGGGTGTTCATTTAAAGGAGGAGGAGGAGGTATACCTAAAAAGTGTTGGATAGGAATTAATTTCTCGTCCTAAAATTTTAAAAGCCTTCTACTATTATGAGCAAAATATAATGGGAGGTAAATGCTGCATAAACTAACATGGTGCTTTAGCTTGACATTTTGTTGTGCACTGGTTCATAGCCTATTGGTTCTCAATGTAGGGTAAATCACTGACTCATGATCATTGGGGGAAAAAAAGATCCAGAAACACATCCCACTGGAAAAGCAATGAACAAATTTCAACTTTATGTTTCTATGCACATACGAAGAAGAACTGGTCAGAAAATGCTGACAAATTTGCAATGATTTTGAATGATTATTTTGTAAACATTTCCACATTCATGAAATTCTGAAAAATAAAACATGAAATTACTACCTCTAATATACAGCACTTAGCACCGTGGGCCCCTAACTTCTGCTGGGGTTACCAGACCCTACCATCAAACATACAATAAATAATAATGATCTAATTATTAGTTTTCTTCGCTCGCTCTCAGTGTGAAAATACCAACATAAAGAAGGGGGAAGAAAAGAAGGGACCATAATTGTTTTACAGAAGCTATTAAAATGTGCTATTAAAATAAGCTTAATGAATAGTTATTAATATCTGGTAGGGGCTGCTCTGACCTCCTGTCTTAGAGGTTCCATTTATGTCTTCTTTGATGAAAGTTCTCCACGACTGCAAAGCAAAAGGGCAACCTGATTTATGAACAAGACTTATTGTCGCAGTGGCAGATTTGTATAATGAGAAATATATTAAATCTAATGAAGGGAGAGCATGTCTTTCCATGGCAATACGTTTCCGCCATGATTAAGTGATTCAATATCCCTCGGTAGATTAACTTAGACAATGCATCAGGGCACCGGGGTAGCCTCTTGCGCTAATGACAAATAGCAAGTGATGCCAAATATTTGTTTTCTCTTTCAGTAGTGCTGATAAAGTAAGACGAGATTTGTAGAGTGGAAAGAAAACAAGACAAATATCAGGGATGCAAATGACCCCATTGATTGAGCTGGAGGGGTTCCATCTTTGTGCCCTCTGAGTTCCATCTTTGAACATCGGCATAAGTTCAAAACTGGTTCCCAGAGAATGGAAGCATGTTACTTTCAGCGTTGCATGGCATATTCCAGATGACAGGCCGCTAGTTACCGTCTGGCTTAATTCTGTCACCAGTCCTCCAGGGTATGTCCACACAGCAAACTTATTTCAGAATAACAGCCGTTATTCCAAAATAACGATGCAAACATCTACATGGCCATTCCATTATTTCGAAATCATTTCGAAATAATGAATGACTTATTCCAACTTCTGTAAACCTCATTCTATGAAGAATAACACCTAATCTGAAATAGCTATTTCGGAATAAGGCGTGTGTAGACGTTCCACTGGTGCTATTTCGAAATAGCCCCTCACCAGGACCATCCTACGTTATTCCACCCCAGTGCCTCCTGGGACTCTAAGAATCCCTATGTTGTTGGCTGGGTTGATTTAGTTGGGATTGGTCCTGCCTTGGGCAGGGGGCTGGACTTGATGACTTCCTGAGGTCTCTTCCAGCTCTATGATTCTAAGTGTCTTTCTCCTTCTCCAATAGGGGCAATGTCAGTGAGATGGGTATTTTTTTGGGGGGGGTTGCTTCTCGATTTTGTATGGCCCCCAAATGAATTTTCTGTGGGTCAGTAACCCCCGACCCAAAAAGGTTCCCCACCCCTGTGCTAGATAATTGATATACGCATAGTGAGAGAGAGACCCTATCCCAAAGACTTTGACATCTAAATGGACATGACAGAAAAGCCATGCGGAGAAGATCCCAGAGCCGGCGGGTTGGCCTCAGCCTGCATATCTACACTGCAAATTTATGGCCAGCACCCCCACGGTCCATGAGCCCGAATCAGCTGACATGGGAAAGATGCTGGCCTTTCACTGCAGGGCAGATCTACCCTAACCTCCACCGTTCTCCATTCCACACACCCTCCATTCCAGCACTAGCAGCGAGCGCTGTGGTGTTCTGAGCAAGAACTTTGGGATTCCTGTTAGCTAAGCTGAGATGGAAGTACAGAATCACTCTGAGAAAAAAAAAATTAAAATGGGATGCAGCCAAAAGAGCTTCCTCCTCACCCCACTTTAAAAAAAAAGGAAGATTGATTAATAAAAGGAATGCTCTTGGAGATGCTGGAAAATGGGCTGGAGAAGCCAAACATTGATAAACGTAATTAAATTTCTAATGAAAACAGAGGCAGCTTGTGATGATTACTTTGTGTAACTGAGACTAATACACCAATTAGGCTAATTCATCCCCTGATGCTCTAAACACAGTTATAAACTTAATCCATATTTCTTCGCGCATGTCAACAATTGATTTCATCATCCTTTGGAAGCTTGTGGTTTGGACACGAAAAGCGAATAATTCTCCTTTGCTGAGAAGAGGTAGACATCCTACTAGCTGCTTTTTTCCCCATGGGGATTCTCTTTTCTCTCTGTCCTTCATTGCCACAGGAGACTTAATCTTCCCTAAACCTTTAATAAGGCCTGTTCCAGGTGTTATTGATTACTGTACTTTGCAGGTGTAGGAGACAGAAGCCCTTTCGGTGTCAGAACAAATGCACAGTGGATGTCAAGACATTTTTAAGGGATTTTATTGCTACAATCAAGTGAAAACCTCTGCATGGGATGAGCCCCAAGCAACTTCTGCTTCTTCTAAGTCTCTGGAGCTGGAATTCTGAAAGGAGCTAAGGAAGTTAGGTGCAGAGTTCCCGATGACATTTACCCTTGCTGAAGACCCATTTGTTTGGGGCCCGCAGTACGGCTTCCGTTTACGCGGGGCTCAACCCGCGGCCAACGGGTGGGAGCCAAAACAAAAAAGTAGTCAATATAATAGTTTTCTGTTGATATGCATTTTAGTAGTTAAATTCCTGGACTGTCATTGCTCATTAAAAGTGCTGTCATATGGGTGGAAATCGGGTAAAAATTGCATTTTATTAATATCAGCAAGACTCACTTAAATGGGACATGGGTGTTGCGTAGTCTTGCCTTAATCTTTGTATTCATGCCCATCAATGTGAAAGAAGCTATTTGCATATATATTTGCATGCATATGCAACCACACTTAAGTTGTGGCACTCGGCATGTGCTATGAGTATCATTTTGGCCTCTGGGGCTTCCAAAGTTGAGTAGCCTTGCTTTAAATCAATTTTCTCTCATTTTCACTCTGCTTTGATTTTATAAAATTTTTTATAAAACTCTTTCAATTTAATACCACAGGAAACTTGGGAGTGGGGTAGAAAACAGGCCAATTAAAATAACATTCCCTGAGTCCATACCAGACGTGGTCCTTTTCACCCAGCACACAAGACTTGTCAGTTTTTACTTTACCAGCATCCCAGCTTCTCAGCCGTAGGTTATGTCTACACTACGTGTTTTGTCGGAAGAGGCAATGCAAATGAAGCGCTGATTAGCATTTTCTCGTGCTTCATTTGCATAATCTATTCCGATCCATTTTTGCGCAAGAGGTTTTTGTGCAAAAACATGCAGTGTGGATGCGCAAGATCCTTATGCCTGCCCCGAAGGCAATTTGGAGACCGCTTTCCCGGAGTGAATGCCTATGATGGCAATTCTGTCTGTAACACATTGCATCTGCACATGTAGGTATCCCGAAGTACAAAGAGCTGTACAAACCTGGTGCTTTCCAGGCCTTGCATTCTCTTTCATCAATATTTGAGGAAGGGAAACAAACTTCTTTCACTCCGTGAGCTGTAGTGCTTTCTAGTACTTTCACTGATTACTCATTGACCATGGCTTGGTTTGGGGTCCCCCACACAAAACTTCATAATGTTGGTCCCTTATTAATTTCTGTGCCCTGTACTAATTAGCATGACTTCCCTTGTACCAAATTTTTAACTTTTCTGTCCCAACCTTTCTTGTTCTATGCCACTTACAGCCTCTTTGAATTTGTGTAGCATGTCCTTCCGATATACTGCATGTTGTCGTTTTTACTTTGTACCGCTTATGACAGGAAATTAACTTTATCCTGTATATTTAAAAAATCATTTTCAAAATCACAGATATAAAACAGTTAAAAGCTCTTTATCAGTGAATTCATTGGTGATTTTCAAAGTGCAGCACTCTAGATGTTACTTCTGGCTCCAACACTTCCTCACTAACATTATTAAACAATATTTCCTTAATAAATGAATCCTTACGCACTTAGTTGGATTTGCTTCCAATCTAGGACATTTCAATCTTTTGTATAATTGCATTCTTGTAATGTAATTATTCCTCTTCCATTTACAAAACATCACCACGTCAGTTTTCACTTCCTAATACCATTAATTTTGCATGACAGTTAAACAGAACTTTTGAATGAGATTGTTAATGGTTAAGCTCCATTTCTAATATTCATTGATCTTTCTTGGTGTTGTGTGACTTTCTGCTTCTCAAGTAGACAACCATATGAAAAAGGAAAAACAATCTATTGTGGCTCTTCTTTGGAGCTTCTGTAATATTTTAATGAAGTAGCATGTCTTATTTACATTTTTTACCCATTTTAATATTTACATGTTTCACTGGACTAACTCTTCCTTCCATAGTACAACATTTACCCTATTAAATCCTAATAAACCCTGTTTGTTTATTCTTGGATCTGGACTTCTAACACTCTGGTCATCTGAAGAAGTAGGTTGTGCCCACGAAAACTCATCCTACCATCTACATGTTTTGTTAGTCTTTAAGGTGCTACTAGAGTATTTGTTGTGTTTTAAGATTTCCCTATTAAATCGTGTTAGCCATATTCATTTTCATGTGAAGTTCAACTGGTTTGTGCTTAAAGAGTTTCCATGTACCCTCGTCAAAGTCTGTTTACTCAGGGTACTTCTACATAGCAGCGTTATTTCAGAATAGCATCAGTTATTCCGAAATAACAAAGAGCGCGTCTATACTGAAGATAGATTTAATGTCGAAATAATATCGAGTGGGAGGATTTCTTACTCTAACTCCTTTAACCCTCATTTCACGAGGAGTAAGGGAAGTTGGGGGGAAGAACGCTCTTCCTTCGACTTCCTGCTGTGTAGACAGCGCCAAAAGCCGAGTTAAGCTATTTCGACTTCAGCTACGCAATTGACGTAGCTGAAATTGCGTAAATTAATAATTTGACTTTTGCCCTGCTGTGTAGACGTGCCCTCAGAGCTATCATAAGGCTTAGTGTTCCTCATACTGCTACGCTTGTGACATGGCATAGAATCCTAGAACTCGAAGGATCATTGAGAGTCTATCAAGTCCAGCCCCCTGCCCTCACGACCTCAGGACCAGGTGTAACCACCACCAGCCAGATTTGAACCTGGGATCTTTGAGCTATGTCTACACTGGCGGGTGCTTGCACAAGAACAGCTGTTCTTCCACAGAGGGCTTCTTGCGCAAGAGCTACACTCTTTTCTAACAAGTGTAAGCTCTCTTGCACAAGACCTCTCTTGTGCAAGGGCGGTGTGGACGCAAGGCAGGGGTTTCTTCCACAAGAACGCCCGGTGGCTAAAATGGCCCTCAGAGCTTTCTTGTGCAAAAGAGTGTCCACACTGCCATGGATTCTCTTGCGCAAAAGCACATGACCGTATGGATGTGTTCTTGTGCAAGAGTTCGTGCACAAGAACCCATGCACAAGATGTTCTTGCGCAAGACCCGTCAGTGTAGACAGAGTCTTGGGGTTTAGTAGGAGTTCTTGGCTTGAGCGATAAAGCCAGCTGGCACTTTGTCACAGCCATCTCGCCTAGTCCTTATTTACAAAGACAATGGCCTTCATTAAAACACTGAGCTACCCAAATGGTTAACTGCAAAGTAACAAAGCCGCCTACTTGTGTTTGCCTTGAGCAGGGGAGGAAAAAAGAAAGTAGCAAAGACTGCCAGGAACCAATGGCAGCTGCTCAAACAGTATCTCAGTCAGTTTTTGCAACTTTGACTGAAAAAAAAATCAATTGGATTTTTTTTTTTGCAGGACTCTTTTAAAAGCCAATTAATTTTAAACATACGAAATGAGGGTTTACAAGCCAGGCATGTTTGTTTATCTGCTTAAAACCTTGCATAATGCCACCAATGGATTCTGCGTTTCTTCCCAACGTTTTACCCAGCACCCACGGTGTGGCTCTAACTACTTTGTACATAACTTGGCTTGCATTCATTCCCTGTACAGTCAGAGGTATCCAAGTTCAAATGCAAACCCCTTATTTCCTTGTAGTGATTTTACTCAATTGTCCATAGTCGAATGGGTCAAAGTAGATTGTTTTCCCGCCTTCAGCAGTTGTTTACGACGGCTTTGTTATAGGCAGTTTCTTTGGAGGAAAAGGCCCTTAAGAATGGCTGAAAAGGATTCTGCAAAATTTGTTGGACTGCTAGTACAGGGTACCAGATATCCTGTTTTTAAAGGGACAGTACCATATTTAAGCCCTCCTGCCTGTGTCCTGACTTTTTTCTTAAAAATAGGCAAATTGCCCCGTATTTTCTGACTCCCCCTAATCGGTATTGGTGGGTCCAGTTCCTGGCCAGATCCTGGCTTGCCAGCTGCCTGCCCACCAGTGGTGAGTGCCGGGAGGGGGGAATCCAGTGGCTAATGATGGGGCTGGGTGCAAGGAAAAAAACCCTTTTTCAAAAGCCTCCTTCTTCCTCGTAAAAAAAGCAAAAGAGCAAATGCGTTCCCTGGACACGGCAGAGTTTTTTCGGGATACCTGCGGGATACCCCACAGTCTAGCCATACGCTAGGGGTGGGGATTACATCAGCATAAGGAAACTACCTGGGTTTTCACCAGGTGAAACAACTCTTGAGTTATAGTGCCGTGGCCAGGTTTTATTCTCTAGCCAAATAATCTTTATCCCTTTCTTATTTAATGTTACTGCCAATATCTTTCCTGCACCAGCCTACTGGATCCTGTCTGCACACGGTATAGTTTGCAATGTCTTCACAAACGCTCCCTTCCCCTCCACACTTTCTGTCCACCCATCGCTTCCTAAAGTGACACATTTCTCAGCTGACTTCTCTTAGCAGCACTGAGCTTATCTGGGTCCTGTTTTTCCTGGTGTGCTCATTCTTTAGTTACAATGACCGTTCTCTCCGAGGACACCCATGGGCCTTATTCTTAACATTTTAGTGGCTTTTACCAGACCGTTGTAGTGCTTTGCCAAGCATTCTTGTTCATAGAGATCCAGAGTAAACTTCAGGATGAAGTTTAATAAAGACAAATGCAAAGTGCTCCACTTAGGAAGGAACAATCCGTTTCACACATACAGAATGGGAAGTGACTGTCTAGGAAGGAGTACGGCAGAAAGGAATCAAAGGGTTATAGTGGACCACAAGCTGAATATGAGTCAACAGTGTGATGCTGTTTCAAAAAAAGCAAACATGATTCTGGGAGGCATTAACAGGTGTGTTGTGAGCAAGACACAAGAAGTCATTTTTCCACGCTACTCTGTGCTGGTTAGGCCTCAGTTGGAGTACTGTGTCCAGTTCTGGGCACTACATTTCAAGAAAGATGTGGAGAAATTGGGGAGGGTCCAGAGAAGAGCAAAAAGAATGATTCAAGGTCTAGAGAACATGATCTATGAAGGAATGTTGAAAGAATTGGGTTTTTTTAGTTTGGAAAAGAGAAGATTGAGGGGGGACATGATAGCGGTTTTCAGGTATCTAAAAGGGTGTCACAAAGAGGAGGGAGAAAACTTGTTCATCTTGGCTTCTGAGGATAGAACAAGAAGCAAGGGGCTTAAACTGCAGCAAGGGAGGTTTAGGTTGGAAGTTAGGAAAAAGTTCCTAACTGTCAGGGTGGTTAAACACCGGAATACATTGCCCAGGGAGGTTGTGGAATCTCCATCTGTGGAGATATTTAAGAGTAGGTTAGATAAACGTCTATCAGGGATGGTCTAGACAGTGCTAGGTCCTGCCATGAGGGCAGGGGACTGGACTCGATGACCTCTCGAGGTCCCTTCCAGTCCTAGTATTCTATGATTCTATTCCCTTTGTTACTGAATTTCTCTTTTGGAAAGAATTCTATGTTACAGTGTCATCGCATGTTTCTCCCCCACCCCCTATGTCTTGTCTAATACTAACTGTTGGAGTTCCTTTCCCATCCAGTCCCCATCTTCCCCTATCACTCCCATCGGGACCTCCTTTAGATCTACCTCACACCTTCAGTGCCTTGGAAACCTCCTCAAATCTGAACCCTTCCAATACCAGTCCTAAGCTGCTTGGTTGCACACATATAATAAAAGCTACACGTATAATGAAACCCGTATGATGCCTGCTTCGGACAAATGGGTTGGAGTCCGGGTTACACTGATATTTCCTAAGTATTCACTTCAACTCCAGATTGTTACTCTGCTTTGTTTGATATACAGGAGCTCCACTGAGTTGACTGGACTCCAGCATAGAGTGTGGCGTTAGGGCGCACCACATATTGGCCACGTCTACATAGGTACGTCTACACTGAAATGGTATTTTGGGTTACCAGGGGTGTCTTTTGAACACATCCGCTATATTGAAATATAGCTGACACGCTATTTCGGCATCTCTGCAAGGAATAAGGGATGTCTCTAAATAGTGCTTTATTGTGGCATTTGGTGCTGTGTAGACGTGACAAATTTTGAAATAGGCTATTTCAAAAAAGAATCGAAATAAGATACGATTTCGCAGTTCGCGTGTCTTATTTTGAGCTAAGGGTGCAGTTTAGACACACCCCACTAGATGTAGAAGGCCGGGGTAAGATCAGCAACTCCAGCGACATAAAATATACAGCTGGAGTCGGCTTTCCTTAAACCCAGCTTGGCGGCATCCATGCAGCAGAAGGCCCATGGGAGCAATCGGTCCTGTTGGCTTCCCTTGCTCCTTTGTGCCTGTGAGGAGTACCGACACCAGCTGGAGCTGCCTTCAGCACTCGATTTACAGATCTAAACTGAACCCGCTACTTCGAACGCCAGCACGCCGATCTCTGGCCCAGCGAGTGTAGACGTGCCCCCATCCAAAGTTACCTCTTCCTTTCTACATCTTTACACATCACAATGCATTTACTCTACATGGCATCATATATCTGGGGACTGGCTTGGTTACTTTGCAGAAGCCAATGCCTGTCTAGTAAGCGCTGTCCGTGCATATCTGACCTCCATCTTACCTTACGTTTTGGCTTGTGTAGCAATACCAGGATGCAATCAGAGCTAACCATTCAGACATCACCATACTGCTTGTGACAACAACTCAACCTTCCATTCATGTCCAATAAGAAATAAAATAAGTTACATATGTCAAGCCAGGCCTACACAAACCTGACCAAAGCACCAACCTTGTTTGTCGTAAATAACCTGGAGAAAAGATGCCACCGGCACGAGCAATGAACTGATTTAGGGTTTAATCTCTCCATATGAGGAGAGATTAAAGAGACTGGGACTTTTCAGCTTGGAAAAGAGGAGAGTAAGGGGGGATATGATAGAGGTCTATAAAATCAGGAATAGTGTGGAGAAAGTGAGTAAGGAAAAGTTATTTACTTGTTCCCATAATATAAAAACTAGGGGCCACCAAATTAAACTAATGGTTTAAAACACATAAAAGGAAGTTCTTCTTTACACAGCGCACAGTCAATCTGTGGAACTCCTTGCCTGAGGAGGTTGTGAAGTCTAGGACTATAACAGGGTTTAAAAGAAAACTAGATAAATTCATGGAGGTTAAGTCCATAAATGGCTATTAGCCAGGGTGGGTAAGGAAAGGTGTCCCTAGTTTCTGTTTGTCAGAGGGTGGTGATGGATGGCAGGAGAGAGATCGCTTGATCACTACCTGTTCAATTCATTCCCTTTGGGATATCCGGCATTGGCCACTGTCAGCAGACAGGCTACTGGGCTGGATGGACCTTTGGTCTGACCCAGTATGGCCGTTCTTATGTTCTTATTCTTATGTTCTTATGCTCTTATGATTTCTTTTTTCATAATGCAAGTTTCACATGAAACTATTGATTGGGGCACGATTGCTTTCAATCAGATGTGCATTTGCACGCACAACAATGAAGCTCTATTTGCACGTGCAATTGTCACAACTGTGTGTTCCAGGCAGGTGACTGTATGTGCAAATCGCCATTCTGACATAAGAGTTTGCACATGGAACAGGCCTTCACTTAAAACAAAATAAAAGTTGTCCCTGATTCTTCAAAAGGTAAAAGCACCCTTATGTAGAGACCATCTTAGGCCCTTTTGAGTGTTTCCACGAGATGTCAGTGTATAGGCTTTTTTTTCTGCCTCCTCTGTGCAGGGATGAATTTCACCTGTAGTAAATGGCAGTAGATAATGTAAAGGTTTATCTGCCAATCAATTCCCATCCCGTGCAAAGATGAAGAAGGAATAAACATTGGGCAAGTTTGGCTTGGTTGTCTGTCAATACTGTAAACTTAGCTCATCTGGCTTAGATACAGTAACTGCACCAAACAAATGCTATTGCTGGCAATTAGCAGCACTTAATTTTGAAAATGAGCTAACATAATCAATTATGTCTTTCAATTTGCGCGACAGAATTTTACAGGGTTTAATTTTCTGCTATTACACCTTTCCAATTATCTTCAGGTGCTTTTTGGAATTTAATCATGGATGCTCATTCCAGATCCACTAGTATTAGAGATGCTTCCTCCCCCCAACCCCAAATCAGGGCAATGCTTCCTGGTTCTGAAATAAAGAGCCACCAACGTCTTCTTTTTCCAGCCATGGAAAGTTCCCACTTTTTCTCAAACTTTTCAACTTTCCAATAAACCAGAGAGAATGTCTGCGGCTGCTTTTTCTGCAGCGCATGGCTGGCAATTTTATTTTTATCTCCCGCCGCTGAAGGATAACACTATTTCTGGAGGTTTTACATGAGTAGATTAGAATTGTTACTAGCAGGGAGGATGTACTGTGTGCGGGTTGTGAATGGCATAAAGAGAGCTCGCATGTATGTATCTCCTACTCTCACGCTCTTTGTGCATCAGATAAGCTGTGCTAGGAATAAAAAGTGTAAAGAGTGAGTCTGAATCCACGTCTCTTTGTTGTGCAGGGATGGCTGCAAGCAAATGTACCATTGACACAACTGAGCTATTATCCTCTGGAGAAGCCGGAGCTAAAAACATGTGTTCGGCAAATACCACCCCCAAGTAAACTCAACTCCTTAAGCTCTCCTAGAAATTCGGCAATAGATCAGCTGCAGGGAGGGCTGCAGGAATGGCTCCATTTTAGTGCCACTTGTGCGGATGAACCTGATACCCCCAGACTCAGATTCGGAGCTGCAGTCAGTGAATACAGCACGAGCTGGAGCATCTTTTCCATCCCTGACCCTGGAGCCGTGTCCGAGGCAGCCTGGTCCAGAGTTTGAATTACAGCAGCGTGAAGGCTCCTCTCCACTACACAAATGACCCGTTTTCCCCAGAGGGCTATTCCAAGAGCTGGAAATGATTGGGCACAAGAAAGCCCCGGTCACAACCTCTCTTGCCTACCCGCATCTCTCTAAGGTGAGGGGGTGTCAGAGACGTTATCACAGCAGATCTGCAGAAACTGGAGGGTTCTCTTATATAAGGGAAACCTTTCAGTTGCAGAGTCAGTGCCTATAGAGATGGGCTTGATCGGGTGGGGATTGTCTGGCTCCGGCCCCCAAGTTTCAGGACTCCTGCCCAGCACAGGGGAGCCCATGCTGGCACTCTGGCCCCCCACCTCACCCCTCCGCCCCACTGTGGGGCTGGAACATACAAAATCTACTAGCCTGCCCCTCCCCCCAGGGTCTGGTGTCTTTCTCCTTCTTCGTCCGGGGTCACGTCAGCGAGGGTTGGTTTTCTGGTAGGATTTTTTAGTTCTCACTTGTGTGCAGCCCCCGACATTTCTGTGAGTCAGCGGCCCCCGACCCAACAACGGTTCCCCACCCCTGGGCTAGACGCTTTTTCTGCCCTTTCAGGCATTCTGCAGCTGCCCGTCACCAGCGTTCCCTCGAAGCTGTGCACTTCGGTGGCCACCTCGTTGGAAGTCAAATGCTGCCCAGCTGATTCGCAGAGGGCCCACAGCCGGCACCACGTGTTTGTATTGGTGGTGCACATCTGCACACGCCTTGGTGCACAGAACAAAATTTATTCTGCCCTTTGATGGAAAAACTTAGAGGGAACATTGCCAGTCACCCACTATAGCAGAAGAGTAGAGCGCTGCAGCCACTGGCTGTCCATGTGCTGGGAAGTTTCCTGACTACTGTGAAGCCAGGCAAACTGTTCCAAACCATGCAGAAACTCTGAGCCATCGATGGCTGATTGCAGGCAATGATACGAGAAGGAAAAGCCATTGACACCCAGATCCTCAGCGTACAGACACAGCAGTGCTGGCCTCCTGTAGTCATATCAGGGGACTAAGAGCATTACAACTTTCAGCTGCCTGGAAACAATTTATCATTCATTTTCTCCTTGGACATAGAAAAGTTGCTATTTCTTAGTTTTGCCTGGGAAAACTGAGACTCCTAATAGGTTTTTTTCCCCTATTGACTGGCATTATTTTTATCATGATTATGATTAACTACACAAGAAATACTAACGGCTTTGTTCCTCCAGCCTTTGTTTAATCAAACCAGTTTCTGGCAGGTAAAACTTCTACAGGGAAGAAACAATTACAGGTTTCAAAATCCGAGAGTTACCAGATGGACACTACACAGGCAGGCCATAAGCTTTAAGGCTCTGCAAAATAACAAAGACACACAATGTGTCAAGTCTATTGGCCAAACCAGACCATCTCTGCGCCAAAGGAGAAATGGACACAAATCAGACATCAGAAATGGTAACACACAGAAACCAGTAGGGGACCATTTTAACCAGCCTGGGCACTCAGTCGAAGACTGAAAAGTAGCCATCCTTCTACAAAGGATTTTCACCATCCAGTTAAAGAGAGAGACTGCAAAACTGAAATTCATCTACAAATCTGACACTGCTAGCCTGGGTTTGAATAAAGACATTAACTTGTTAACCCACCCACTACAAAGCCAATTTCCCCTGCCTTTAACATTCCCCTTTCCACATCAAAAGCTATGAATGGGACACATCCAGCCCACTTAATTAGCTTCATTAACAAGGGTCACAGGTACTTCTTCTGCTGTTATATAGATCTTGAATTCTGTTATTTCCACTCTAACTCATCTGATGAAGTAGGTCTTATGCACAAAAGCTCAGGACCCGATATATTTTTGTTAGTCTGTAAATAGCCACAGGACTACTCCTTTTTTAAAGTCACACACTAGTTCGGTGGCCTTTCTGAGACAATGTGCATAGGAAGGTGTTGGTGGGGGATTAGGAGGCTGAGAAAATGCTCCCGTCTCAGGCTTCTTTCCAGAAGTGATTAACCTGGTGAGTCGAGGCGACTCTGTTGGAATTCAGACCAAAGAAACATCAAACAGTGGGAAAAGGCTGAAAGACAAAGGCAGGAAGAGTCATGTTTCCAACGCGAGGATAATCCACCATGAAGGTGCCCAAAGCCCCCTGAGCTCAAAGGACGGACTCGCTGAGTTCAACGGGGTTTGGCTCAGGCCCTAACATTTCAATGGGCAAAGGCACTTTAGCACATATTGAATTCCAAGCTGCTTCCACTCCCCACGCAACGTATGCACCTGCTTCAATCAGGAGGCGATTGCTCATGGGCTTTCAGGTAAGCACGTGCCTAAATTCTGTCCTGAATCTGCATATTAGGACCAGGGTGCCCTTGTAGCCAAGAAGGCTAATGGCATATAGGGTGCATTAGGAGGAGCATTGCCAGCAGATCCAGAGAAGTGATTATTCCCCTTTATTTGGCACTGGTGAGGCCCCATCTGGAGGCATTACGTCCAGTTCTGGGCCCCCTACTACAGAAAGGATGTGGACGCATTGGAGAGGCTCCAGCAGAGGGCAACCAAAATGATGAGGGGGCTGGAGCACAGGACCTATGAGGAGAGGCTGAGGGATTTGGGTTAATTTAGTCTGCAGAAGAGAAAAGTGAAGGGGGATTTTATACCAGCCTTCAATTCCCTGAAGGGGGGTTCCATAGAGGATGGAGAGGGGCTGTTCTCAGATAGCAGAACGAGGAGCAATGGTCTCAAGTTGCAGTGGGGAGGTTGAGGTTGGAGATTAGGAAAAACTATTTCCCTAGGAAGGTGGGGAAGCGCTGGGATGGGTTCCCTAGGGGTTTAGAAGTCCCGGCTTGACAAAGCCCTGGCTGGGATGATTGAGTTGGGGTTGGTCCTGCTTTGGGCAATGATTCTGAGATCCTAAGACCAGGTCCAATGCTGCGTCCATCCCATCTCTTGAAGGCTCCCTGGTCTCACGTCGCTGTATGCCGTCATTTCCATGCTGACCATATTAATGGTGCATTTGGACATGTGTTGAAGCCAAGAGTCACTCCCTGCATTTTCCTTGAAGTTTTCCTTCAAGTGTACAGTCAACCTGTGGAACTCCTTGCCAGAGGATACGGTGAAGGCTAGAACTTTAACAGAGTTCAAAAAAGAGCTACATAGATTCATGGAGGTTCGGTCCATCAATGGCTATTAGCCAGGATGGGTAGGAATGGTGTCCCTAGCCTTTGTTTGTCTGGAGGTGGTTGTCAGGGGAGGGATCATGTGATTACTGTTGTGATCCCTCCCTCTGGGGCATCTATTATTGGCCACTGTTGGCAGACAGGACACTGGGCTAGGTGGACCTTTGGTCTGACCCAGTCTGGCCGTTCTGATGATCTTATGTTCTTGTGCGGGTTGGGTTTCAGGGATACATGGCACTCCATCTGCCTGCATCAGTCTCACCAGAAGGCATGTCTCCTGCCTGGCCCAGGCATCCAGGAATTCTGTTTACATTGTCAAAGCAATTATGTTTATGCAAATACGGTAAATGTGTTTCTCACTGTTTGGAATTAATGCAACAGCAGAAGAAAATCTGTGGCTGGGGAGAGGGCCAGGGGGGATTGCTGGTATTTGCTTACTTCTTTATCTTTTTATAAAAATACACGTTAAAATCATTTAGAGCCAAGTTCGGATCCGGTATGAAGACTCATTAGAGCTACCCTTACTTGTACTCCAAAAATGCACTGAAGCCAAAAGTATTGCCAACCATGAGTCAGCTCCCCAGCAAAATCAGGAGAGTGGCTTAAAAATCACAAGCTTTTAAAAATAAAAACCTATTTGGGCTTCTTGATTTTGAGCTCGTCGGTGTCCCGACTTCCAGCCTTCCTTTGTCACTGTGGCTGTCTACACTGCAGAGGTTTTGCGCAAAAACTTCACGGCGCGTACACCCCTCAAGTGCGGTTTTCTGCAAGGAAATGTATAGACTCGACAGAACAGAGGGGTTTTTGCAGGGTAGGTATTCCTCTTTCTATGAGGAATAAATCGTTTTTGCACAAGAGCTATTGGACAAAAAGGTGTGTATGGATGGGAAACAGGGTTTTTTTGCACAAAAAGAGCCAATCAAAAGAAGCACAGGTGCCCTGGTGGCTAGTCTGTGAATGGCAATCAGAGCTTTCTTGCGGAAGAGCATCCATGCAGTCTGGACGGTCTCTTGTACAAAAGTGCATCGCTTTTCCGATGAGCTTTTGCAGTGTGGACGCACTCTCGTGCAAGACGTTTTTGCGGAAGATCTCTTGCGCAAAAAGCTGCTTGTGCAAGAAGCCTGCAGTGTAGACGTAGCCTGTGAGCGCTAGAAACGTCCCTCTTGCCAATGACAGCGAAGAGCCTCCCGTAATCATGGGATTCCAGGAGTTGGGGCTTTATGAAAAATATCCTGAGACTCATGAGAGAGTCGACTCCACAGTTGCTCCGGGGCCTGGCGATTCAAAGGGCCCCAGAGCTCCCAGTCGCTGCTACCCTGGCAGTGGTGCTGGCCAGAGCTCCAGGTGCTTTAAATCACCGCTGGAGTGCTGTGCAGAACGCTCCCGGTGGCTATTAGGGCTGCCTGGGGACGTGGGGGTACTGCACAGCGCACTCCGGGCAGCTCTGCGGGCTGGGGAGGAGGGCGCACCATGGTTGCAGTGGTGCCGAGAGCCGGTTGCTTTGGCTCCGCCCCTTCCACCCAAAGCTCCGCCCCTTCTGGAGACACAGAGCCGGCCCCGCCACCCCGTGCCCAGGGACCCCCGGTGGCTGCCGACTCCAAGTGTCTCTGCGCTGACACCAGCGAGAGGTTGATTGGCCTCTGTCCTAAATCTGATCCCAGTCTTGCTAACACCCCCAGGCATAATTTTACTCCAGGGATGAGTTCCACTGAAGAAAGGTTCAGATCTGTAGAATTAGAGTCTTGCCCAGAAAGTTATTTGGGGGCATGGACTGTACGTCATGTACACATTGGCCCATGCACTGGTGCCCAGACTCTGACTGGTGCACTGGAATGCTATTGCCATTAATAACAATAACCGCCATGCTAATAATTCACTGACTAAGTGACAGTGCAGGTTGAAACAATCTTAACTAGGATCCTCTGGTTCTGAAATATCCATGAGTCATGGCAAGGATCCCTGTGGGGCTGGCATGGCAGTAGGATGCTCAGCACGTGGCAGTGGGGCTGGGAGCCAAGGTAGCCCGGTGGGGCCAGGAGCCACAGCACGTGATACGTGGCTGCCCAGCAGGTCCCAGAGGCTTAGCATGGGACTGTCCTGGAGTCATGTCATAGAACCATAGAATACTAGGACAGGAAGGGACATCGAGAGGTCATCACGTCCAGTCCCCTGCCCTCATGGCTGGACCCAGTACTGTCTAGACCATCCCTGATAGATGTCTGTCTAACCTGCTCTTAAAGTCAGTGATGGCTGCCCAGCGGGGCCAGCAGGAAGTGAGGATCCGGCCAGGTGACCTGCAGGCTGCATCAGGGGGGCCGGCTGGGGTCCAGAAATGACCTCCCCTGGTCCGGCAAAATCCCTCGTCCAGGATCAGTCAGGTCCTACGGGTGCTGGACCAGGGAGGTCCAGCCTCTGTTATAATACCTGCAAGTGCTTTCCACCTGACCATTATTTTTTCTATTGTCATGTGACCGGAGTAGCCAGTCGGACTCTCTGAACAATCTGGTTGGCTAGAAAGTTTATTCGGATGTGAAAGCCTCCTGGCTTCTGCTAGAAACTTCCCAAAACACCCAGACACACGTCAGCAGCTGATCAAGTATTCCCATCCCAGCTCAGCGCCACTTAGCAGGCAGCCAGCAAGGTCAGAAGCCTAGATTTGAATGTAATAATAACTTTAGTCAATTTACAGAAATAATGTGATTTCCTAAAACATGGGAATTAGCAAGCTAGGCCCAGAGAATTAAAATCACTCCGAGGCTCAGATGCCCTGAAAGAAACCAGCAAAACTTCATCTAAAGTAAGAAAAAAACAGGGCACAACGTCTATTTTTATTATGACATCTTTAAGGTCACATTGATGGTGGTGGGGGAAGGAAATTAAAAGGTATCTTCTCTGAAGACACTGTTTTACAACACTTTCTTTGCTTGTAGCTTGTTAATTTTCACAGCAGAGTTGCCGTGGGATATGAATTGAAGAAACAGATGAAAAAAAAAGTCTTGTGCCACTAACTGTACCGAAGGCCCCAATGCATACTCCTGTGCCTTTGATGAGAAACATTAAACATTTTTAATTTAGCACATCAATTTGAAAATCTAATTTTTTTTAATGCTTTGTAGCAGCAGACGCTTTTCACGGTGCTGTCACGACCATAGAAGAATTATGAGAAACTTGAACCGCAAAAAGTAAATTAGAAAAATCTCATTTCAGTTACTCTAAAAAGAGGGGAAATTAGATTTTGATTAAAATCACTCACACATACAATTTTAGGTAAACTAATTTAGCAAGACTGACTATATAATTTTTTTGCCTGCTTCTATGTCCTTTTAGTACCAGCTGTGAGGTGCCTGCACTCATCACCTCTCTCAATAGCCAGTAGGGAAGGCAAAGAACTGTTAATAAAGTGGTCTTTCCCTTGACCATATGCCATGAGGCTGTCAAAAAGAGATTAACTTTATTTATTTTGTCAACAAAGTAAAAAAGCGGAAACCCTTTAGAGTCCTTCCTACCAAAGTGATCATGTTTAATATTGTACTTTTCCATGTTCAAACTTTTTATTCATGGGAAATACGTATATAAAACAATAGCAATAAATGTCCCAGCTATTCAAAATTAGAACGTTTGAGTTGCAGGCATTTGTATTTTTTTCAGTTTGATTTTTCTATCAAGGGGGAAGGGATTAGCTTGCAGAGGATATTTATTTACTACTTTTTTCGCTTATTTTTTGGTTCATAAATTGCCCACAAACAGCGTGTGATTTTCTCAGACTTGTGATTTTAAATTATTGACAGAAAAATGACAGCACACAATTCCTCACCTGCCGTCCATTTGCAAGTTGGGCTAAATTCTTCTCTCAGGTGCTTTCATTAATCTCCAAGGAAAGTCAAAGGCAAACGTGCTTGAGTTTTTAAGGGCATGTCTACGCTAGAGAATTATTTTGAAATAACTAAATTCGACTGAGCTCCCAATTTTACAAAACAGAATGGCTTTGGGGAGTATCGGGGGTAGCCGAGTTAGTCTGTTAGGCTGTGTCTACATTGGCAAGATTTTGTGCAAAAGCAATTGCTTTTGCGCAAAAACTTGCTACCTGTCTACACTGGCCGTGAGTTCTTGCGCAAGAACACTGATGTTCTAATGTAAGATATCAGTGCTTCTTGCACAAGAACTATGACGCTCACGCTCAGGAATAAGCCCTCTTGCACAAGTGTTCTTGCGCAAGAGGTCAGTGTAGACAGGCAACATGAATTTCTTGCGCAAGAAAGCCCGATGGTTAAAATGGCCATCAGAGTTTTCTTGCGCAAAACAGCGTCTACACTGGCATGGATGCTTTTGCTCAAAAGCACATCTCTTGCGCAAAAGCACATGCCAGTGTAGACGCTCTCTTGTGTTAAATAGTATTTGCATAAAATCTTGCCAATGTAGACGTAGCCTTACAGAAAAAAACAACAAATGGTCTGGAAGCTCTTTATAGACTAACAAAACATGTAGATGGTATCATGAGCTTTCGTGGGCACAGCCCACTTCTTCAGATGACCAGAGTTATGAGTAGGGGAAATGAAAACTCAAAATAAATAGGAGAAGGGGGTAAGGGAGAGAAAGATGCTCTGTCTCCCCCTTTTCTTCCCCCCTCCTTTTTTCTTAAAGTATCTGGAGAAAGGATGCTAAACCTGAGCTGATAAAAATCAAAGTCAGTAGATAGATTGCTAAGGTAGGAAGGATACCATTCAGAAAGCTGTTAGCAGCTGTTAGTAGTTATTTTGAAATAATGGCACCGGAGCTTCTACCCTACTGCTATTTTGAAATTAGCTTTATTCCTTGCAGGAATACCAACTTTGAAAGAAGCGGCCCATTATTTCGAAATAACGGGCTTGGTAGTGTGGACGCTCCACTTATTAATTCGACCTAAGGTGGGTTATTTCGAAATAAAGCCCTCGTGCAGACCAGGGCTAACGGCGGAACTTAGAGTCCTACCTCATTTTACGGAAGTCACTTAACATGATGCCCAATTCATTTTAGAGTTTCAGGATAAAATGTGCAATTAGTTGGGTCTGTTTTTCCCCCTCGTTATGTTTCCTTTGTTATTAGCTTGTTCTGGTCTTTTTAGCATATGATTAAACTGTTCGGTAGTTTTTAGTTTCTTTGTAAATGACTTACTTAATGGCACTTGCAATCCAATCCGTTTTATTTCTACCCTGTTATGGCTCTGGCATATTTTTGTAGCCAAATGACAACAGTGCCCCTTTCACAGTAAGTGGCTGTGAGCTATTCCCCCGCCGACGGCAGAATGGAGAGATGAGATGAAAGCACCAGCTGAATAGTCTCTCAGAGAGACCAGCCTCTGTCCAGGACCTTTGGAATCCTAATACAGTAGACTTCCGATAATCCGGCACCTTTGGAACGTAGGTGGTGCAGGATTATCGGATATGCCGGAGTATCAGGAGGTACTGCATACTCCCAACCCAAAACCCTTGTTGGGTTTTTTTTCCAACAAATGGCCCCGTCTATACAGGGCTTTTTATCGCAAAAACCTCTTCCGCAAAAAGCATCGGAAGAAGATATGCAAATGAAAGTGTGAGATATGCAAATGAGCACTCCATTTGCATTTCCTCTTCCGCAAAACCCCCGCAGTGTAGACGTAGCCCAAGTGTGGTTCACTATCCCTTGTAGTGGCATTTAGATCACTTACAGCAAGAGATAAGAACAAGAGAGCTCTACAGCCCAAGATGGGAGCCAGCTGGCTTTATAGTTCAAGCTGTAGTGGCTGCTACACTAAGCTCCAGTGGTCCCAGGTTCAAATCCGGCCTGGTGACAGTTACACATGGGCCTCGTTCTGCGTCTCTGTCCCAAGGCAAATTTCACTAAGCCTTCATTCCACTCCCTGATCCGACTGACACATTTCCACCAGTGGTCGCATGTGATTGGCTACATGCGTCCCTTGCTTGTTGCTGAAGTAACCCGGTGATGACCCCCCGAGAGAGCGCCCCAGCCCAAATGAAATAAAAAGACTCTGTAGGTAGCAGGTGTTCAGTCGCCAATGAATGTTAACTGAGCTGAAGACAGAAGCCATGCACAGTTTTTTAGTACCGGGCTGATCGCCAGAACCTACTTGTCATTGTGACAAAGCAGGTCAAATCCTTAAACAAGAGGTTGCCCCTGTAACGTTCGAAGAGGAGGTGAAGGCAGGAAGTGTCCAAATGGAAGAAGATTGGACCTAGAAAGTGCCTGTGTGGGGGCCAAGAAGGGACGCTGCATTTAGTAAGTCTGATGAGACAACAGTTGGCTTTGGTTGTAAAGCTGCCATGGATACTCATGGCCATCAGGAAGGCGCCGCCGTGGTTTGCTGGACTGAGCCGGTGGGTGGAACAGTCATCAATTTACGGGATGTTCTTTGAATCATAGAATCACAGGATGGGAAGAAAGCTCAGGAGTCATCTAGTCCAACCCCTGCTGAAAGCTGGACCAATCCCAACTCAATCATCCCAGCCAGGGCTTTGTCGAGCTGGGACTTAAAAACTATAGGGATGGAGATTCCACCCCCTCCCTAGGGAACCCATCCCAGTGCTTCCCCACCCTCCTAGGGAAATGGTTTTTCCTAATATCCAACCTAGACCTCCCCCACTGCAGCTTGAGACCATTGCTCCTTGATCTGTCCTCTGTCGCCACTGAGAACAGCCTCTCTCCAGCCCCTCTGAAAGCCCCAAAGAGGATGCAAATCTTGGGGCACATTAGCAATAATAACTGAATCCAACCAAAAATGTAAATATTTGCCGTGGGGGGAAAATCTGGAATAAAAACAATTGTTCACATCTTTCCATGGAAATGTTTGGGGATTTTGAATTGGAAGAAACAACTGATTTTGTTTTTCAGTGTCTTGTTTTCCTCCATTCTTTGTTTTAAAAAGGAAAAAAAGGCAAGTGGGAAAACAGCAAGAGAAGAGGGAAAAGAAATAATGAAGGGAACTAAAAAAAGTTTTTAGTTTTTGTTGTGGAGGCTCTTAGTTTTATTATTTTAAAACAATATCTTTCACTGTTTCCACTGAAAATCAAAGCAATGTAATGTAACCAAATGAAAATGAAAATTCTCTCACAACAATTTTGCATTTGGCAAAAAAAAGCAACATTTCTGTCAATGTTTCAAAGAATCATTTTCTATTAGCTCTGTGAACAGTCTTTTTAAGCATGCTGAGATTTTTGTGCCTAGATGGCAATTTCATCCAAAATATTTTACATAGGAATTACCGTCCTGGAACAGACCAATGAGCCATCTAACCTGGTACATTATCTCCAACCGTAGCTAATAGTGGATGCTTTAGAGGAAGATGAAACAACATTACTCTGAAACTTGGCCACTCCAGTTTCCATCTGAAAACAAAGAAGAGAATCCAGAAGTCCTCAGGAAGAATACAAGTGAATGCTCTTTGTTGAATGAATTTGTGGCATTTCAGGATGGGTTTTTTTGATTTCCACATGGATTTCCAGGAAGGTGAAGAATCCAACTGCAGCTTTTCAAGAGTTTAGACCCAGTCAATTTGAGAGCTGTATATGGTTCTCTGTCTAAACTATGGTAAGGCCTTTGAAACTGAACTTAATTGCCCAGAGTTTTACCCTGCAAATCAATAAAACCTTAGGTTTTGCTCGCAGACTTTGTTAAAAAATAGGTTTCCTAACTTAGCACTTACTAATCCTTTGGGTTTTGTAGACACAGCCACTGTGTGGGTAACTGGGCACAGTTCTGGGATTTCAGTGGCGTTCCACTTACTTCAGCTACCGATGAGTTTGGCCAGCATGTGAACGGAAGGATGGTCTTGACAGATCGTGAGTGAGGCACTCTGAGATATGGTCAGATTTATTAAGGTCGACTTTTTAGCACCCGAATTTGCAACGTTGAAGGTGCATGTCCCCATTGTGCGCAAGAATTCGACGTTGTTCAAAGTAGCATATCCCCAATAGGCGGCTACCATCAACTTTGAAAGTGATGCATTGTGGGTAGTTATCTCCTACTGCCTGTGCCCCTTTGCATTCTGGGTTGTAAGTGCCACCCACATTGGCTCCTCTGGAAACAGCGGAGTGCCAGTTTTGGTGCCATGAGACAAGCAAACTCCAGGGCAGCATGTGGCTGTGTCTCTGGTGCCAGCATTGGAAACGTCCTTTGCAAATTAATTTTTGCTATATTCATGGATGTGAAATGCAATTGGCAACAATTAATTCCCAGTAATTATAGCCAGCCATAGCAAGTGGTCGCTTTCCCTAGGACAGGACAGCCAGGAGCCTGGAAATGTTTGAGCAGGAATACACAGACAAGCTTTCTTGTGCTAAGAGAGACACTGAAAAAAATCCTATAATTATGATTATTATTAGTCCTCGGCTATGTCTACACTACGAGGTTTTTGCGCAAAAACCGGCAGAGTGTTCACACCTCGAGCACGTTTTTGTGCAAGAAAATTGACAGAACAAAGGGCTTTTGCAGGTAGAGTTATTCCTCTCCCCACGAGGAATAACTCCTTTTTGCACTATAGCTCTTGCGCAAAAAGGCAGGTATGGACGCTTCGGAGGGGATTTTGCATAAGAAACCCCTATCAGCAAAAGCACAGGTGCTCTGGTGGCCATTCTGTGAATGGCAATCAGAACTTTCTTGTGCAAGAGCGTCCATGCAGTGTGGACGCTCTCTTGCACAAAAGCGCATCACTTTTGCAATCTGCTTTAAGGTCTGGATGCGCTTTTGCACAAGAACTCTTCCACAAACGGCTTCTTGTGCAAAAACCCTGCAGCGCAGACTAAGCCCTAGAGACCCTGATCAAGGACAGGATCCCCTTGTGCTAGGCGCTGTACACGCATGTATAATGAAAAGATGGTCCCTGCTCCAAAGGGCGTACACGATGAGAAACCTCAGGGGGATACCACAGACAGACATGTGAGAGGCAGCAACCACAAAAGACCCGCTGCCTAACTGATGTCAAATATTTTGCATTATGGCTCAGGTTCTACAGTTTCTGCACCCACAGACGCCCCTCTGTGTTAGATCCTAGACCTGCCTTCCCTCGGCAGCACAATCCCTGCCTGGCTGCAGCTCACCCTAAAACCACGACCTTGCAGCCTCTGTTGCCCCAGGATTTGGCAAGGCGTTTATTTGTCCAACATCCCTATGGGGTAGAGCAGGGCCACTGAGGCACAGAAAGATTCTGAAACAAAACACAGGACTATGTAGCACTTTAAAGACTAACAAGATGGTTTATTAGATGATGAGCTTTCATGGGCCAGACCCACTTCCTCAGATCAAATAGTGGAAGAAAATTGTCACAACCATATATACCAAAGGATACAATTTAAAAAAATGAACACATATGAAAAGGACAAATCAATTTTCAGAACAGAAGGGAGATGCGGGGGGGGGGGGGGGTGGAAGTAAATGTCTGTGAGCTAATGGTATTAGAGGTGATAATTGGGGAACCTATCTTTGTAATGGGTAAGATAGCTAGGGTCTTTGTTGAGACCCATGCGTAGAGTGTCGAATTTTAGCATGAATGACAGTTCAGAGGATTCCCTTCAAGTGCAGATTTAAAAGGCTTCTGAAGCAGGATGCAGGTAATTAAGTCGTTGAGACAGTGTCCTTTCTGGTTGAAATGGCAAGAAACTGTTTTTTCTTTGTGATCCTGTCTGATATCTGTTTTGTGGGCATTGATCCTTTGGCGAAGTGTCTGAGACGTTTGTCCAAGATTATGTGACTTTTCTGCTGTCACATGGGAAGTCAGTGGAGGGGCAAGGAATTTAACGCTTGTCATCAGCTAGTGCTCCATCTGCTGCCCCAACCTTCCAGTGCTTGTGCATTGAGCAGGGACTACAGGGAAAAACGAACAGTCTTGAACTTTATGAGGAGTTTCTGAGTAAGGCTTGTCGGAGGTTAACTGAGGGAAAATAGGTCTGCCAAGTTCCCAGATCACCCATCTTTAACCCCCTGGATATATCAAGCAGTGGATAATGCCATGCAAGCAGGAGCAAATGACCATTTTGCGGGGCCAAGGGCAGCCCAATTTCGTGGGGCCCCCCTTTGCCATGGCGCATGCGCGGGGCTTCTTGAAGCGCGGGGCCTGGGACGGCCGCCCCGCTCGCTCTGCCCTATATCCGCCCCTGCATGCAAGGGAGGGAGACAGGCATTTGTGGCACGATCCACACACAGATCTCGTGAAAATGAAATGGGGAAAAAGCAATGAGGAATTCTGTGGCACCGTAAAGACAAACCGATTTATTTGGGTTTGATGCACTGGAGTGGACGTTACAGAGGCAGGGATAAATATACTAGCACAGGAAGAAGGGAGTTACTTTGTCCAGGGGAGGAGCTGGGCTAACGAGGCCAATTCCATCAGGATGGATGTGGCCCACTCCCACCAGTGGATGAAGAGGGGTGCATCCCAAGAGACGGAAAATTGCTTTTGGAGTGAGCCGGCCATTCCTGGTCCCTGTTCGAACCCAGGTGAAGAGTGTCAAGTTTGCAAATGAGTTGCAGGGCTGCAGTTTCGCTTTGAAGTCCGGTTTTGACATTCTTGGTTGTGGAAAGATGGCTGCTTTTCAATGTCTTAGTGAGTGTCCAGGGAGACTGAAGTGTTCTCCTCCTGCTGGGCCCTAATGGCACGTATTCCATTAGCAGAGTGGTCACCAACCAGTCGATCGGGATCTACCGGTCGATCTTGGGGCCTCTGACAGGGGATCCTGACTGGTTTGGCCAAGAGGCCGTCAAGTGCCGGCACTTCAGCTGCCCCTCCCCCTACTGCTGTGCATCTCCTGCCCTTTGCCTTGGAGCTGCCCCTCCTCCTGGGGAGCCTCCTGCTTTCTGTGCAGGGGAGGGGAGGGAGAGGAGGGTGCTGATATCAGGGTGCCCCCCACTCTGTATCCTATCTCCACAGAGCAGAGAGGGGGCACAACAGGACTTGGGATGGCGTTTGTTCGCTGCTTTAGGGAGTGATCCAGGGCCAGGACAGGGGTGAGCCACCTGAGGTAAGCCCACATCCCGAACTCCTGCCCCAGTCATGAACCCCTCCTGCACCCCAAGCCCCTGCCCTAGCCCCGAGCACCCCTGCATCCAAATGCCGTCCCAGAACCTGCACCTAGAACCCCTCCTGCACCCCAACTGCCTGCCCCAAGAGCAGCTGAGGGCCCCTCTCACACTCTAGATCCCTTCATCCAAGACCAGAGCCTGCACCCCAACCCTCTGGTGCAGCCTGGTGAAAGTGAGTGAGGATGGGCACAAGAGGGAGTGTGGAGTGAGTAAGGGCGGGGCCTCGGAGAAGGGACGGGAAGGAGGCGGGGCCAGGTATTTATATTGGAGGTAGATCTTGGATTGCACTTACATTCAAAAAGTGATCTCGTGCTTACAAAGGTTGGAGCCCCCAGCATTGGCAGATGTGCAGGCAAATGACCCCCTGATGGTGTCGCTTGAGAGGATACCTGGACAGAGTTGGCAGCGGGGTTTGTTGCAGGGATGGGTGCCTGGGTTAGTGATAGCGTGGAGTGTGGTTGCTTCGGGTTGGGAGGCTGCATATCGATCCTTGTCTTGACTAGCGGAGCGCTCTACTACGGCAGCACATAGGAGGTGGCCAACTAAGTAAGGAGGAGGCTTTTGGAAAGGCAGCTTTCACCCTTGACTGGTTACCAGCCCTCTGGGTGGTTATCATCAGGAGCCAGTAAAAGTGGCTGCACCAAACGTCCATCTGGCTGGAGTCATTTTGATGATGAACCAGCTGCCGACCGTGTGCGAGCTCAGATGGAGGATGAGAACAACCCCGCACCTGCTGTCGACGTTGGAAGCGCTTGACTGAGCACAGCCGGCAGTCGCAACGAACCAGAGTGCGTATCACCCGCCTCAAAGGCCTGGCTCATCCATGAAACACGTTCTTAGAAGTGGGGTTTCATCAACAGCCGGAAGCCTATTTAGCACTAGGCAGCTACTTCCCACAGAGCAAGGAGGGTGTGAAATGACACTTCAGGGGCCAATGGTTGTGAAAAAGGGGTGTTGTGTCTCTAAACCCTGGTCTACACGAGGGCTTTATTTCGAAATAACTCCCCTTAGGTCGAATTAATAAGCGGAGCGTCCACACGACCAAGCCCGTTATTTCGACATCGATACTCCTGCTTTCCTCGGGGAATAACACTTATTTCAAAATAGCGGCCGTGTGGACGCTCCAGTGCTTCTATTTCAAATTAATTCCTCCCTGGAGTCATTCAGACTAATTACTCCCCAGTGCTTCCTGGGGCTCTAAGTTGAGGTATCACGTCCACATTAACGGAGCCTGCCTCGGACTCATTTCGAGGCTTCCCTGTAGCGAGAACATGCTAGTTCGATGTTGTTATTTCGGGAGTTATTAAATCGATTTTAGTTATTTGGAAATAGTTTCCTAGTATAGACATCCCCTAATAGCAGCCGCTGCCTTCATCTGCTGTCAAATGCCACAGATAGAACCGCATCATTCTTTAAATCACAAAACCATCCTTCCCATTAGGCAAACGGCATCCCCATCTGCAACTGAAAGCCGCGCTTTGGATGGCTCGGTGTGGTGCATTTGGCTGTGAAATTGCCAGATGTTCTGTGGTGGTGTTTGGAGGAGGAGGAATGGAACCGAAGAAAGATGGTCAGTTTCCAGGAGGGACATAGTCACACAAAGGATACTTGTGCGTGGCCATCCAAGGTGTGATTAGAACACAGATACACATGGTCCCACAAGCTTTGCTTGCGCTAGCACATCTGAAAATAGCAATGGGGTGGCACAGGTTTCCCCGCAGGCTGCACAAACACACCATCAACCCTGGAAAAAGTTCAAAAAGGGCAACTAAAATGATTTGCGGTTTGGAACGGCTGCCGTATGAAGAGAATTGAAAAAGATTGGGACTTTTCAGCTTAGAAAAGAGGAGACGAAGGGGGGATAGGATAGAGGTCTATACAATCACGGCTGGTGTGGAAAAAGAAAATAAAGAAAAAGTTATTTACTTGTTCCCATAACACAAGAATTAGGGGTCACCAAATGAAATTAGTAGGTAGCCGGTTTAAAACAAACCAATGGAAGTATTTCTACACACAATGCACAGTTAACCTGTGGAACTCCTTGCCAGAGGATGTTGTAAAGCACAAGCCTGTAAGAGGGTTAAAAAAGAGCTAAATAAACTCATAGAGGTTAGGTCCATCTACACTTATTAGCGAGGCTGGGTAGGAATGGTGTCCCTAGGCTCTGTTTGTCATAGGCTAGAAATGGATGATAGAGGAGGGATCCTTGTTCTGTTCCCTCCCTCTGGGGCATCTGGCATTGGCCACTGTGGGCAGACAGGACACTGGGCTGGATGGACCTTTGGTCTGACCCAGTCTGGCTGCTTTTATGTTCTTCTTATGTTCTAGGAATGTATTCACGTTGTTGAAGCCCATGTTGGTCTGTCTCCAAGGCTATTTTTAACCACACAAAGGCAGCAATCTCTGCCCAAGCTGCAGATGAGACATACCGAGAGAACACTGTGGAGCCCTGTGGCACCTAAGTGTATGTCTAGACTACATGGCTCTGTTACCAGAGCCATGCAGATTAGTTTACTAGAAAATACCCAAATGAAGCAGCGATTTAAATAATTGCTGCTTCATTTAAATTTAAATTGCTGCCGCTTTGCCAATCAGCTGTTTGGCAGCACTGGGCTGTAGTCTGGACGCTCCGCCGTCGACATCAAAGGCATTTGTTGACCTCCCCGGTAAACCTCATCCCACAAGGTTGACAGAGCCATGGAGTCTAGACATACCCTAAAAGATGAACACAAATAGAAAGAGTATCGTGACTTTTTGTAGGTAAAACCTATTTCATCAGATGATGAGCACTGATAGAAATGCAAGGTGGGAGGCTGCTCGCAGACCAATTTGGGTATGTCTACACTACCCCGCTAGTTTGAACTAGCGGGGTAGTGTAGACATACCCTTTGAGAGCCCTTGCTTTTAACACCGGCCTCTCCGCATGCTTAATAAAGAGCGTTTTCTGACACCTCCACTTGCCTCCTGCATCAGTTATCGCTAATGTAACAGTGTTTGCTGCTGCTTCGCCTTTTTCACCAAGGACTCTGCCTACCTGCCATTTGGGGCGTGCTTTTGTTCAGTGGCAGAATGTTACAGAGGGTGCAAAAATCCATCTTTGTTTGCAGTTCCCCTTCATCGGAAGGATGCGCCAGCTGCACCATAATCGACACGTGACGTTCCTTGCAGGCGGGACAATAAAACTGGAGGAAAATGCCAACCTGGCTGAAGCCGCTGCAGGCATCTTCGACTAAATTGTCAGCCAAAGAGTTAGGATGTGGCCATGACCATTATCTGGATAATTAATGCTCACTGTGAACAGCTTCAAAGAAAGCTCGTTTGTATATATATATTAGTTAAGAGTTGAGAAGATAAACGGGATGATGCAAACGCCCATGGGGAAGGGAGCTTGGAGCGGAATCACTTCCTGTTGTATTGACATAAGGCAGGGGCAGGCACGGCCCGCGAGCCGAATCCGGCCCATCAAGACGTTTAATCTGGGCCGCTTGTCCCCTGCAGCACGGAGCAGCACTCCTCAAAGCAGCTGGCTGCTCCCTGTGGCTCTCTGCACTGTGGGTAGTAGGAGGCATCATGCTGGGCAGGCCTCCTGCAAAATCTCTCAGCCTCTATTGGCTGGAAACAGGCCAATGAGATCTGAGACGTTTTGTTGGAGGTAGGGGCAGTGCAGCACAATTTTTCAACTCCTATTGACCAGTTTCCAGACAATAGGAGCTGAGAGATTTTGCTGGGCGCAGGGACAGTGCACACTTCCCCTACCACTCCCCACAGGGCAGAGAGCCACAGGGACGAGCCAGCTGGGGGCTGCTGGCAGGCAGGGAGCCTTCTGGAGAGTGCTGCTGGCAGGGAGTAGCTTAGGTAAGCATCTGCCAGCCAGAGCCTGCATCTGACACTCACACCCTCCCACACCCTACTCCCTCCCAGACCTTGCACCCCCTCTTATGCCCCTCCCCCAGGCCAGAATCCTTTCCTGCACCCGTACTCCCTCCCGGACCCTGCACCCTAATCCGCTCCCCCGGGTCACCACCCAAGTCCTCTGCACCCTCCTGTTTCCCCCACTCCAGGTCACAACTCCCTCCCAGATCTTGCACCCACTTCTACATCCCTCCCCCAGGCCAGAATCCTCTCCTGCCCCCCTCCCAGACTCTGCACACCAATCCCCGGCGTCAGGTCACAATTCCCTCCTTCACCCATACTCCCTCTCACAGCCCACACCCTCTCCAGCATCCCAGTCCCCTACCCCGAGCTCCCTTCTGCACCCAACTTCCATCCCAGACCCCGCACCCTCTCCATAGAAAAGTGCAGTCCTTGACCACTTACCAAAATCTTGGAGTGCCCCTCCCCCCCAAAAAAAATTATTGCTCACCCCTGGCATAAGATTTCTCTTTCTTACTTAGGTAAAAACTGTGAGTCAGCTCCTCTCTATGCAAAGTGATTTATTTCTAACAGTTTGCTGATGGCAGCATTCGTCCGTCTGTCTTCAAACACTATTCTGGCCAAAAGCCGGACATGCCAGGAAGCCTGCTCTTCTAAGATTCCCAGACCCTTCGCCTAGCCCTGAGAGGTTTGATGAAACAGCTGAGCTGCTGGGCATTTCTGCAGTCAAATCCAAACCGCAAGTTGTTTGAGGTTTGCCGGCCTCCCTCCTCCATCACAACATGGGGTCATCTGGTTTGAATTTTGAGCAAAGATTCGGGGTGATTTTTTTCTCTTAAGAACTGTTAGGGGGCCTGATGTTCGCAGCTGATGATGAGAACAAACAGCTTCCTTGCACAGCTCTAGAGACACTTTTTAAATGACGGTCAGTACCATTAGCCCCATTTTACAGATGTGCAAACTGAGGGGATGATCTGCCTTTGGTCATAGAGCAAGTGAGCCAAGAATAGAACCAATGTCTATTGGTTTAGCCACTAGATTATGCTGCCATTCATCTATACAAGCTTCCATTGAATGTTCACTCACTGAGCTTTTCCAAATAAAATGTCACCTAAGGATCTGCATTCCCTGTAAGCTGAACACTTGGGTGGCCACCCAGGAGATTCAAATGCTGCCCAGCTGATTAGCAGAGTGCCCACAGGACTTGTTTCTACTGGTGGTCCAAATCCATGCATGCCTCGGTGCATATAACAAAATGGATTTCTTACGTGGGTGGAAAAAATGAGAGGGAACATTTATCTACACGGGGGATAAAACCATGGTAGTGCAACTCTGTTTTTAGCATGGTTTCAATGTGATTTAGACTCACAGGGTGCATCTATACAACCGGGCTAAAGTCAAATGAAGCTACGAAACTTGAGTTACGTCAGTTGCGTATCTTAAGCCGAAATAGCTTCATTTGGCTTTTGGCACTGTCTACACGGCAGGAAGTTGAAGGAAAGACACTCTTCCTTCAACATCCCTTACTGCTCGTGAAATCAGGGTTACTAGGAGTCAGAGTAAGAAGTCCTCCTGCTCAACATTATTTCGAAATAAAGTCTTGTAGTACAGCCGCTCCCCGAGTTACAAACAAGTTACAGACCAACACTTGGTCCGTAACTCAAAGTGTTCGTAACTTGGATCCGATAGAGTTATATGGCGACCGTGCTGTTCGTAAGCACAGATCACCATTTGTAACTCGGATCTGCATTTACGACCGCTTTGGTCGTAAGTGCGGATGGTCATAAGTGGAGGTGGTTGTAACTCGGGGAACGACTGTATAGACATGGGCTATGTTATTTCGGAATAACATCAATTATTCTGAAATAATGCTGCCGTGTAGACGTACCCACACTGTTTAGATGGGGGTGAGCATTTAAAATCCACTGGCAAAATTCTCTGTTAATGTAACTCCATTGAAGTCATTGCATTAAAGCCAATGGATGTATAACAGCACAGAATTGTTCCCAGTATTTCAAAAATCACAAACAAGTGTTTGGAAACCCTTGTTAAAATGGATTATCCCATCCACTTTGGTCAGGCAAGCTGCGTGAACTTGAACCTGAGGCTGCTTCTACACTACAAAGAAAAGTCGGAAAAAGATACACAAAGTGCAAACTGCAATTTGCTTATTTTTTTTTCATTCTTCTTTTGAAAGAGGCTTTTCCAAAATGTGGTGCATCTACACAGCACCAAATTCTGGAAAAACCTGCTCTTTCAAGCCGTCCCTTCTTCCTCATACAATGAGGTTTACAGGGATGGCAAAAGAACACTTCTGCTTTTCTGAAAAATGTTTGGAAACGCGGACGCGTTCTTTGGGCGCGGCGTTATTCTCCGGTATCCTGAAAAAAGCTGCAATCTAGACGTAGCCTGAGTTTCAAATGAGTTGTTAACAGAGTTTTATCCCCAGCAAAAATAGAACCTTAGAAATCAATATTCAACAACATAACATCAATTGGAAGAAATGATTATGAAGTTTGCATGGCTGCTAACTGCTGCCTTTACTCCTCTGTGTTCCTTGCGACAAGCTTTCCTGGCTAGTAAATATCTGACATAAGGACCAAAGTCCTTTTGATGAGCTCAGCATAATGGGCTGCTATTAGCCTACCTTCTCCCTCAAAGAACTGCCTTGCCAATTTGCACAAGCAGTGGTGGAATAAAAATCACTTAGAACTCACTGACCCCAGCCTAGTGAGCCACTGTGTGGAGATGGCCCAGCGATATTAGAGTTCAGTTTGAAAACAAAGCAGAGAGTTCTGTGACCAAAAGTATGAAGTCATTTCCTGGGGTCTATGAAGGGAAGCTCCATCAGTAGAGAGATTCGCTTATTGCCTCGGTAAAAACAAACAAACAAACAAAGAAAAAACATCCCACAGAACTATTTATTGTGGTCTCAATGGTTTGCTAGCTCCAGAACGCCACAGCTCCCCCCTTCTGGACACTGCAGCAGGAAACAAACCCACAAATAAGCCATGCAGTGCTGTGACAGGGTGGTCTGGCCACACCCTGCCCCAGAGAAACCATGGAGAGGTCCTCCAAGCAGGCAAGAGTGGCAGCGGTGGAACTTGCCAGTCAGGGGCCATGAAAGTCTACAAAGGGAGCTGCAAAGCAGAGCCGCGGTGCAGGGCAGAGCTAAAGGGGTGCGTCTACACGGCACCCTTAGCTCCAAATAAGCGACGCAATTTGAGCTATGAAAATTGGGTAGCTTATTTCGAGTTCATTTCGAAATAGCTTATTTTGAAATTTGGCGCTGTCTACGCAGAGCCAAATTTTGAAATAGAGCACTATTCCGAAACGTCCCTTAATCCTCATGGAACGGGGTTCACAGGGACATTGGAATAGCGCGCCCGTTATTTCCAAAGCCATTTCGAAATAACGGGAGCACTGTCAAGACGTGGAAAATGCTATTTTGGGATACCGGAAGTATCCCGAAACAGCGCTGCTGTCTAGACGCCCCCAAGGAGAGTTGTCTCCAGGAGGGGAAGTCCGGGAAGCACCCCTCTCTCCTGAGTGGGGAAGCAAATAGAGACAGACCCGTTCGAGGTGAACACAGGAGAATGATGTGGCTGGAGGGGGAGAATGTTGAACCCAAGGGTATCTGCACATGTCAAAAGCTGCTGGATGGGCAACCAGTCAATACCATGTAATTCATACTGATGAGCTCGGCGCTCGTTTCTACTCCGTGCTCTGGGAGTCCTGCTGGAGGAATGACAGAGCACGGGCGCTGAAGGGCGATCGATAATGCCATGATCCCCTGGTCACCTTTGCTTCTAGCAAGTAGGAAACAAATCAATAAAGCAGATGGGGCTTTCAGTCAACATGGATGCTCAAGGGGTCTCAGGGCGAGGGCTGAGTTTCCTTATTAGAGCTGGGTGGAAGTTTTTTCCCCCCAAAGAAAAAAAAAGTGTTGAAAATGAAACCATTTTTGTTGTATGTAATTCTGTCTTCAAAATGTGTTTGAAGGAAATATTTCTAATTGTCAACCAAAAAAACGTAAGTTAATGAAAAACGAAAAGTGTGACACAAAAATCTCTATGTTGTCATTTTTGTAAGAAAATCTCCATTCCTCCCTTCGGCTCCTGGGAGGTGTGAAACACAGTGACGGATGCTTTGCCCACACGTTTCCATGTAACTTCCTAATTCCTAGTTCGTGTGTGGCGTTGCCAGGTTTGAATCTGTAGTACAGAAAGTTTAGAGAAGCTGGCAGATGTGTTCCTTCTCCTTTCCGGGTTCTCTCTTGCTTGCACCGTGCGCTGTCTTTGACACGTCTGCAAAGTGAGTCCAACAAGAGTGTAAAACCGTCACTGTCCTGCTCTGGTTGCATGTTATACACATTGTGCACTTGGTTTGCAGCGGTATAAAGGGCTACACAAATGCTGAGGCCATGGTGAATCAGACTTCAAGTCTTTTTTTTTTCTTTTGCAACTCAGTCAGGAGTTTTACCGACACCCCTCAAACTATTTCAGAGATCTTAGCAGGGTTCAGTGCAGGGGAGCGGAACCGTTTTTGGGTCGGGGGCCTCTGACCGGAAGAAAAATCAGAAGGGGGATGCACACAAGTGAGAAACAAAAAAAACCAACCCTCACGGACGTGGCCCCCCAACTAAGAAGGAGAAAAACCCTCCTCACATTCCCCTGTAATGTCTTCTGTTGACCAACTTCTGCTGGTGAGAGAGGCACGTTTTCCAGCTCACACGGAGCTCCTGCTCAGCTCTGCAAAGATAGTTTCATTATCTCCATTTTGCAGATAGATCACTGAGGCACAGCGTACAGCACAGGCACTGAGGTTAAGTGACTTACCCACGGTCATGCAGAGACTCTGTGGCAAAGTTGGAAATCGCACCCAGACCTCTTCTACCTATGTCCAGAGTGTTTAGCCCAAGACAAGACCATACTTTCCTTGGCCGCCCCTGTTTTTTAGTAAGAGGAAATCAGTTATCCCTCGCTTCCTCTTCCTCAAATCACCACCTACAACTGCCTTCTCTCAGGGCATGTCCATGCTAGGAAATTATTTCAAAATAACAACATTTGAAAGAATAATTCCCAAAATAACAAAATCAAAGTAGCGTGTCCCCGGTGTGGGGGAACATCAAAATTTGTCTGAGGCAGGCTCCGTTATTATGGACGCACTACTGCGACTTAGTTCCCCAGGAAGCACTGGGGAGTCGTTACTTCGAATGACTCTGGGGAGTCGTTATTTCGAGCCGCAATGCTACCATGCTACCAGTATTTTGAAATAAAATAAGTGGGATTCCCCGAGGAAAGTAGGAGTACAGAGTTCGAAATAACCAGCCCATTATTCTGAAATAACGGGTTTGGTAGTGTGGACACTCCACGTATTATTGCAAAATAAGAGGGGTTATTTCAAAATAACTTCGTAGCGTGGACCAGGGCTCACCTTAGCTCTGACTGAGCTAGTTAGCTAGCACTTATACTTGCTCAAATGCAGAAAAATCTTCATCTTAGATGCAAATGTCAGGGCAGGATTCACATTTCTGCCCAGCTGGAGCACGGCTAGTGTATCAGGGAAACATCTGGGTGGAACAAAAGATACTTAAGGTTACTAGAAGCAAGAGGTCTCCTGGGTTTCCCATCCATTTAGCCACCTGGACAAGAAAGGGAGATTTGATCCTCGTTCAATTATTTATTCTTCAGAAACAAACGGGGTTGGCAGCCAAGGAGGAGTGTTTGTCTTCAATCTCTGTCTCTTCGTGCGCGCTCCTGCAGGAATGTTTTGCTGCTTCCGTGGCTTCTGCAGTGCCAAAAGATAAACAGCCCATCAGCGCCAGGCTGAAAAGGAGCGGAGAAAAGGGGCCGGGAGTAGTTTAATTACTGGGAATGCTTGCTTTGTGTGCAGGGTGATTGCTTCCCGTTCCCTTTGCCTCCTGCAAGCTCGGTGTTTCGATTTATCAGGATGAGAGCGAAGCTGCAAATTACATCCAGAGAGAAAGCGAGCACGCGGGTTGCTCCATTCGCCAGCAAGGACTCTGACAGAGCTTGCAAGGGGCACGAGCCTTTTCTGATAGACCCGGTGGTCTTTCTCCCGAAAGCAAGGGTGTTAACCTTGGTGTCCATGCCCAATTCCAGCGGGCTTAGCACTTCCCGACACTTTTCCCTCTCAATTAACTTGAAAATACTGACAGTTCTCAACACGTACCTGTGAAGTAGACCTCATTAGCCTCATTTCACACAGGGGAAGGAGACAAAGGCACAGAGAAAGCCACAGGACTTGACCACGGTCACAGAAAAGGGTCAGCTTTGAGGCGGATAAGAATTCAGGAGTCCTTGAGCTGGAATCTTGGCTTCAGACATAGAGACGACACTGCCCAGTCTGGAAACGTAGTTAGATAGATATGTTCCCACTCGCTCACGCTCCTGGCTCTGGCCCTCTGCCAATGACAGGACTTTCCCACTGAGACAGATCCATCACAGGTCTGAACTGAGTCTGTGTCAGGGGACTGTTAGCCCCTTACTAAAACTCCGTGGGAGTTTTTGGTTCACCAGCTCCCAGGATCAAAAGGGGAAGGGTCCAGGAGAAATCAGGGCCCTGAGACTGACAGACCCCAGAGACAATGGAAAGCAGCCAACACTCCAGCTCGGCCTGATTGACAGTTGGACAGGCCAGTGAGGAAAGTATGAGGCCAGGCCCCATCCTCTGTGTGAGCTGAGATTTTCTGGGTCTCTCTGAGCAAGGAGAGAGTGCTAAGAGAGAGCTAAGAGGAGCAAGCTGTGTGGAGAGGCAGTCCTGCAGCAACAGAGCCAGGCACACACAGCCCAAGGAGTGCAAGCTGTGCTGAGGGGCAGTCCTGCAGCGACAGAGCCAGGCACACGCAGCCCAAGGAGTGCAAGCTGTGCTGAGGGGCAGTCCTGCAGCGACAGAGCCAGGCACACGCAGCCCAAGGAGTGCAAGCTGTGCTGAGGGGCAGTCCTGCAGCAACAGAGCCAGGCACACGCAGCCCAAGGAGTGCAAGCTGTGCTGAGGGGCAGTCCTGCAGCGACAGAGCCAGGCACACGCAGCCCAAGGAGTGCAAGCTGTGCTGAGGGGCAGTCCTGCAGCGACAGAGCCAGGCACACGCAGCCCAAGGAGTGCAAGCTGTGCTGAGGGGCAGTCCTGCAGCGACAGAGCCAGGCACACGCAGCCCAAGGAGTGCAAGCTGTGCTGAGGGGTGGTCCTGCAGCGACAGAGCCAGGCACACACATCCCAAGGAGTGCAAGCTGTGCTGAGGGGCAGTCCTGCAGCGACAGAGCCAGGCACATGCAGCCCAAGGAGTGCAAGCTGTGCTGAGAGGTGGTCCTGCAGCGACAGAGCCAGGCACACACATCCCAAGGAGTGCAAGCTGTGCTGAGGGGCAGTCCTGCAGCGACAGAGCCAGGCACATGCAGCCCAAGGAGCGCAAGCTGTGCTGAGGGGCAGTCCTGCAGCGACAGAGCCAGGCACACGCAGCCCAAGGAGTGCAAGCTGTGCTGAGGGGCAGTCCTGCAGCGACAGAGCCAGGCACACGCAGTCCAAGGAGCGCAGACCCTGTGTTGAGCAGCAGACTGGCAGTGCTCAGAGAGCCAAAGGGGACAGAGAAGCAACACAAGGAGCTGGAGACTGGCAAAACAGCACAGCCTGCCGCTAGGTGTGGTGAGCAGCTGGGACCAGCAAAGTGCGGGGAGAGGCTCTGGGCAGGGAGACACCACCAGCCAAGAGGCCCTGGCAGGCCAGACTGGGAGAGGCGTCCTGCCACCTAGAGCTTGTGGCCATGTGGTCACTGCCAGAGCAAGCGTGTCCAGCCTGCAGCCCCCCTGCAGCACAGCCAGGGCCTATACGGGACCTATAAGGAACAGACTGTGAATTGTCCTTACACTCTGCAGATGGTTGTTTGTGATGTCCCCGTGCTACAGAGCAGGGCTGTGTGTTCTCATTTAACTTTTCTCATTTTTTCATATTCTTTTCTCTTTAATCAGTTGATGTTTAATAAATTGTATTTGCTTTGAACTGTATGGAATTATCACTGGGCCAAGAAAGCATGCAGTGTGCAGAGAGCATCCCGGAGTGGAGACACCCTAGCCCCTGCCCCACGTGACTACAAGGTCGGGAATTAAGCCCCAGGAAACCTGGGCCCAGCCTTGTTGGGGTTTCGAGGACTGTACTACTCAGGAGAGTGGAAGGGGAGCCCTCAGGGTGAGGGAGACTGTGGGGTAAAGGAAGTGGGAGCGGGGACTTAGATCCTTTCATTGGTCCATTTCACTGGGGTGGTATAGAACCCAGGAAAGTTCCCCACAATAGCAGGACCATTCCCCCGCTTACATCTGGTATCTTCCACTAACACTGAAATCACAAAGGGGTGGGGAGGGGAGGAAGAACTGGAAAACTGGGGAACATTGGGCCGCAAAATTGACTTTGCTTGAACATACGAGCATAAAAATGGTCATACTGGGCCAGACCAATGGTCCATCCAGCCCAGTATCCTGTCTGCCGACAGTGACCAATACCAGATGCCCCAGAGGGAAGGAACACAACAAGTAATCCTCATGTGATCTCTCTCCTGTCACCCATTTAAAAAAAAAGAGGCTAGGGACACCATTCTTACCCAACCTGGCTAATAGCCATTGATGGACCTAACCTCCTTGAATCTATCTAGCTCTTCTTTGAACCCTGTTAAAGTCCTGGCCTTCACAGCATCCTCTGGCAAGGAGTTCCACAGGTTAACTGTGTCCTGAGTGAAGAAAATCTTCCTTTAGTTTGTTTTAAACCTGCTGCCTATTAATTTCATTTTCTGACCCCTAGTTCTTATATTGTGGGAATAAATAAATCACTTTTCCTTCTTCACTTTTTCCACACCAGTCATGATTTTACAGACCTCTATCACATCCCCCCTTTGTCAGAGCTTGGACCACTAGTAGCTCAGCTATGCAGCACATGTTGAAAGCTTAGCTCCAGAAGCAACTTCTCAAGATTCAACCCTCCAAAGGGAACCACGCCTACAGCTCGGCTTCCCTACTGCTCAGACCCATGAGGAGAGGTTCAAGGATCTACCAAAGGATCCGACGGCAGAATCAGGACCTGTGATAGCTGGGAGCTGACAGTTGGTAACGCTTCGAATTATCACCTTTTCCATTTCAGTCTCCGTATTGTGTGTTGCCTGGTAAGGATCATTAAGCAATAGTCTAGTTATCACCGCATATCACTCCGTGTGCTTTGCTCTAATAAGCTTTTGTAAATAAAACCCAAAGAGATGAAAAGGCCAGTGCCTGATTACAAGCTACCAATTTTGTCTCATTAAGTTCTTATAAGAGGAAAAAAACAGCAAATAGAATCTGTATCAATCTCATACACTTACAATAGAGAGGAAGGGGGGAGAGAGAGAAAAAAACATCCCAAATTCATTAAGGAGAAGCCTAAGAATAGAAAACTGTTTCCAGATGCTTCTGAAGGCTTATGAAGCTATTAAGGGATGTTTTACTGATGATCAGCTTTTACCTCCATCAAAGGATGCAATGGCAAAAAGGTGAGTCATAAAATATTGATGTGTAATAAGTAATAAACACAGAAATAAATAGCACAGGGGCATAAATAGCCAGATTCCTCTTCCCCGTCTTTTCTTTTCCTACTTCCTTACTACCGACTTCTACAATTAAAAACAAACTAATGAGATGATGGAGGTGACACACAAAGCAGTCCCACCTCACCATCCACGTTTCTTCCACGTTTTTCAAGACATGTTGCTTTTAATGAATGAAGAGACTCTCACAGTCCAGACAGGACAAGAAGCAACGGGCTGAAATTTGCAGCAAGGGAGGTTGAGGTTGGACGTTTGGAAAAACTTCTTAACTTCAGGGTGGTTAAACACTGGAATAAATTGCCCGAGAAGGCTGTGGAATCTCCATCATCATCTGAGATATTGAAGAGCAGGTTAGGCAGACGTCTATCAGGGATGATCTAGATGGTGCTTGGTCCTGCCGTGAGGGCAGGGGACTGGATCTGATGACCTTTCAAAGTCCCTTCCAGTTCTAGCATTCTGTGATCTTGTCTGACCACTTGCATAACACTGGCCAGAAAAATTCACCCTCTGAAATGTATCCCCATGCCTTATTCTTCATCTGTTTGCATATTTCGACTGTAAACACCGTAGAACAGGGATGGGCAATAATTTTTTACCAGGAGCCACTTCAGAAACTTTTGAAGTGGCCCCAGGCGGCACTGGAAGGGGCGGGGCCTCAGGCAGAAGGGGAGGGGCCAGGATGCTTCTCTAGACACAGACCATGATTGGTCTGGCGGCAGAGGAGTGGAAACATGTAAAGTCTTTGCCCCCCTCCTCCACATAGGTTCCCTGTAGGCACTCTTGCCCCTGGCAGTGGGAGGAGACTTTGCGTGCTCTCCCTTCTGCCCCCAGGCCAATCAGGGCTTGGGGGTGGGGGAGCAGCAGGGCACTTGGCAGGCTGGATCCAGCCCCCCGAGTCTCTTTTGCCCACCCCTGCCCTAGAACATGGGTTCTCTTTTATGATTGTCTAAAGTTTGGGTCAAAAATTCAAAATGTGGAAAATTTTGAGCCACTGTAAAAAAAAAAACCCCAACCTTAAAATTGTAACTGAAAACTTGAGAGTCAGAAGATATCAACTGATTTTAATCAGGCCCGAAGCCGTCAGGGTGACTGCTGAGATCGGCCTCATTCATTGCTTTTTTTGTAGTTGAGGTTCATTTTTCTAGTCTTTACTGTGAACTCCCTAAATTCCCTTGCCCCATCCACCTCCCACCATTCAAGCCTTTTCGATTTGCCTCATTCCAGCTCCCAGCACGAGGGCCAGTGTCCTGGTGGGTCTCTCCCTCCTTGAAAACAAGTTCATTCACTCCTGAAGAGAAATCAGTGAAATCGATGAGTGCAGATGGCTGAGTCGGCTAGAGTCTTGCGGGCGTTACAGAAGAAGTGGGCAATTTTTAAAAAACGGAAGCATTTAGCGGGGAGGGAAGGATTCTAGGAACGTTTTCTCTTCTCTCCTCTTACTCTTAGGTGCTGTGAAACTTTTGAAAAGGGGGTGGACATTCCTTCCCGGGCCTGCTGATCCACCCCACCATCAGCCTCGAAGGGTATGAATGAATGGAGATGCATTAGGCTTGTGATTGTTCCGCTCATGCACCAAGAAAGGCACCGCATTTGGGGACAGGAAAGAGATTTCGCAACGGCGTTCTGCCAAGGGCGTTGGCGTTACTGCACTTTCTTTTACAGCACTGGACAGAGCTCCGAGCTCTTCCACTAGGATCAGGTGAAGGAAGCACAGGATCAGTTTCCAGAACTGGCACGGCACAGCTGTGCCCGGGGGCACTGTCTGGCATCTCTGGCCTGGGTGAGGTTCTAAAATAGACACCCCATTGGCCCCTCCTTTAGAATCGTGGTGTTGGATCGTTCCATAGCACCGGATAGGTAAGCACCACAACCCCACTCGCACCCCTGTCGGGAGGAGAGAAAAGGGAGCGGCCGGAGGTCCAGCCTCCTCACCGTCACCCAACTGCAGTGGCTCCTGTCCAACAGGGCTGGGTCCGGGTCCCTGCTCTTGGGATTGCAACCCGCTGCATGGGATTGGCATGCCACTTGGGAGCCAACCAGCTGCCTGGTCTGAGAGTCACCGGAATCCTGCTGGAAAGCCACCCGCTCCGGCTTGCAACCTGGTGGGCCTGGTCGCAAAGCCAAGAGCAAGGACTTGGATCTGGTCCCACGCAGCCTCGCAGGATAGGAGCTGTCCCTGCAAGATTGCAGTGGGGGAGGTACAAGTGGCCGTGGCAGAGGTCTAGGTGGGATATTAGGAAAAACGATTTCCCTAGGAGGGTGGGGAGGGGGTGGAATCTCCATCCCTAGAGGTTTTTAAGTCCTGGCTTGACACAGCCCTGGCTGGGTTGATTGACGTGGGATCGGTTCTGCTTCGAGCAGGGGGCTGGACTCGATGACTCCTGAGGTCTCTTCCACCCCTCGGATTCTATGAGCTGACTTCTCGGGTGCTAGTAAACCCATGCGCAGGTGTTAAAGCCATCTCTGGCCCAGGTTTTCAGAAGAGCTCAGCGTACAGGCAATCAGCCCTTGAAAACCTGGCCTCCGCGGAGGTGCCTAAATAGGAATGGAGCCCTTCTGAAAATCTGGATCTTAGTTTTCTGGGCTGTCCATCCCTGGGAGGCAGAGAGCGCAGATTTCCTCTCTCATCTGCAGGGATTTTAATTCTAACGGTCAGCCTTGCTGGAAGGCAGGAGTAGGAAGAGAAAACAGGAGATGCAGCTGCAGCTGTCGGTCTGGCCCTCTCTCCCATTCCAACCCTTCTTCAGCAGGGGCCTGGAAGGTGATTTCATTCCTGAATTGAACAGTGCCCAGCACCTAGGGACGGGGCTGGTGTCTGAGGGAAGAGCCGGGAACCTCTCTCTTTCTCCAATGAAATTTCTGTTGAAACATCCCCAGATGCACCAAGAAAGAGGAGCGGCTTAGCCCTACACTCGACACGTCTGTCAAAAATCTCCTCCACCATAGGAAGCCGCATGTGCTGGACACGTTAACGGGACAAGGCGGGCGTGCAGGTGCCAGCTTGCGTCTGGCCCGTGAGGTTAAACAATGCACGATTTTAATCGACAGGCAACTTGATGTACATACCCCCCCCTAATTATAATGTGCACATGTGTCAAAATAGCAGCCCGATCTTTCCCACGGTCAATGCAACAGCGCCACCTATAGGCCCTGGGAGAAAACGTGCCTTCAGTTGAAGCTGATTTTTCCATGCTACTATGTACCTGCCCCCGCCCCCCCACGCATGCATGCACGCACACACACACACACACTGCACTGAGGAAGATCCCACGTGAATAAGGAGGCCTCCAAGGCACCGGCAGTGCAGAAGTAGCCCCCTTGCTCACATCAATGCCCAGAGCGGCCCGGCGGTTTCATTGTCACCGAACAACATAATGGTAGCAGGAGCTCATAGACCAAGGGCACAGACAAATTCAGGTTTGGGCTTGACAAGCTGTTGTGGGTTTGCCCTCCCTAATCTGCCTCTTTGCATTTGGAGCTAATTCATGCTAATATTATGCGTTGTGCCTGGAGGCATTCTAGTCTGAGAGATTAGCTCTGCAAGGAGTAAGCCAGATACACTTTCGGAAAGAAGTCTCGCTCCTGCGTACAGCGTGTGTGAGCGTGCGGGTGTGCACAGATGTGCGTACTTTGATGTGCCTGCAAGTGCACAAGAGACCAGGCGGGTGAGGTCATATCTTTGGTTGGACCAGCTGCTGTTGGGAAGAAAGATGAGCTTTCACGCTGACCCAGAGCTCTTCTGGGGCCTCTGGCTGTGTGCACGCGTTGGTACACGGCGGCACGCTGGCCTCTGGGTTCATGCTACTTGAGTACCTGGGTGCATGGTGCTTGTGGCTGCTGCTTGCATGGGTGTGCTTCCCCTGCCTGCTTTTGTGTATGGAAGTTCATCTGGGTGGGAACGGATTTGTGCCCATGGATGTTGTCTGTGTGGCATGATGTAGGAGTAAGCTGTCATGATAATGGATCCCTTAACATGATGTGTGTGCGTGTACATGTCTCCCACTGATGTTGAAACCCCTCCTTTCCCTCCCCCCGAATTTGCACAGGAAAGTGAAAGGGTTGTTATTATAGACACACGCAGGACGCACATGAAATAAAACCCTGGTCCCTTTCCCATGTGGAGGATGCAGCGTGAACCTTGGTAGAGCTCCTGCCTCCAGAAGATGGAAGATTCACTAACCGGACAAGAGATGCCAGAGGTGTGTTGCTACCAAGCCTTTGCAGTAACAGCAGGCATCGCAGGATTCTGCTGTTGAAGGCCTTTTAAACTTCAGGGGTTATTCTCCTCAGACCACAGGCCTCAGATCTCATTAGACTGCGAAGGAGCATCTGACCCGACTCAGAGGACCGGTATGAGGCGGTTCTTAGCTGCCTTCCCTAGGTGTAGCTGGGGATTCAGAGAGCACCCTGGGCCCGATCCAAAGCCCAAAAGTCAACCAACAGGCTTCAGACCTGGGAGGCGCGGACGTATCTTCCATATGTCCAGCCGTTGCTTTGGGAGCAGAGATGCTTATGAGGAATCAACACCTCGGGTTACATTTTACTTTCCAGCCAGTTTCTTCTCACGCTTGGGAATCTCTTCCTGCTCTCCCCTGGATAGGCCTGTGACCCCAGAGATGTCCCTACCTCATCTGCCTTCATCAGCTCCATTCATTTCCTCCTTAGGCGGTCCTCCGTTCTGTTATTCTGCCTTCCTGCACCAGCTTGGATGCCACTGAGGTTTCTTCAATCCCCTTTGGATTCGTCTCAGATCCTGTGGGACTAACCGCACCCCGGCTCCTCTTAGCAATTTCCAGCCAGGCTCTCATTACTGCCTTTAATTAGAGACGCTCCCAAGCTGTAGCGCTCATCAATTCTGAAGTACCTCTTTCCTAATCGTTTTCGTGCAGCGACTGTGCAGTGGGATGAAATAGAGGAACTGGGACTTAGAACGTGGCCCTTTCGGACATGCTCACACACCCCCTCTTTCCAAAGCATACAGCCGTGGATGTCGTACGGATCCCTTACAAAATGGGGTAAAACCCCGATTTCCACTGGGCAGCTTGCTCCTGTGTTAAATCGGAGTTCGCACGCCCGGACTGGAAACAGCCGTTTTGCCTGTGGTCATAATGGTGCATTTACACGGGAGTGCAAATAAGCAGTGTAAACAAATCCACCTTCCTTTGAATTTTAGTTTGACTTTGCCTAGCTTAAGGCCTTATCCTGCTAGGTGCTGCCAATCACGGGCAACTCTAGCAGGACCGGCAAATGCCCGGCATCTCTTGCTATTACGGGGTGCTGAAGGTACCCTTGCAGGGAGGCAAGATCGAAAGTGCAGCACGCCACGCCTTGCTCCAGGAGTGCAAAGCACCGTGCAAATGCTTGGCATCGTATGAATCCTAGAACACTAGAATGGGAAGGGACCTCAAGAGGCCATCGAGTCCAGCCCCCGGCAGGACCAAACTGCTGTGAGCCAGGACTCCCGCTCAGTGTGAAGTGCCATCAGCTCTCATCAGCTTTCATGGCACTGTAGGGCACCCCCCCTCCAGGAGGCACTCAGTACACTTTGATGGACCAGGCCCTTTGTTCAAGTTATACCAGGAACATCCCCATTAGAACTAGCGATGGGCTGAATTTCTGAACAGCTGCAACTCAATAACAGCAACCGGTAAGCACAAGGACTAAAACATAACTACAGCTTGATCCATGCCAGAGAGGGAAGAGGAACGAAGAACAGGCCAGCTGCTAGTGCTATCACCTCTATTTCTAAGGTGGGCACAAGAAAACAAAGCCAAATAAAAACTACAAATCTATAAAACTATCAAAATCTTAACCGGTGTGGAGAGAGTGAATAAGGAACAGTTATTTTCTTGTTTCCATAACACAAGACCCGGGGATCACCAAATGGAATGAATAGGTAGCAGGTTTAAAACAAACCAAGGGAAGTTTTTCTTCATGCAACCCACAGTCAACCTGCGGAACTCCTTGCCAGATGATGATGTGGTGAAGTCCAAGACTTTCATAGGGTTCAAAAAAGAGCTAGATAAATTCATTGTTAGGTCCACCAATACTTATTAGCCAGAATGGGTAGGAATGGTGTCCGTAGTCTCTGTTTGTCAGAAGCTGGGAATGGATGACAGGGGAAGGAACACTTGATGATTCCCTGTTCTGTTCATTCCCTCTGGGGCACCCGGCATTGGTCACTTCTGGAAGATAGGACACTGGGCTAGTCAGTCCTTTGGTCTGACCCAGTCTGGCCGTTCTTCTATGCAAAATGAAACCACTCCTTGATTTTTGTGTGCATCGTATTTCTTCATTTAATATGGAGAGGAAGCACACTGCGCCACCCAAGAGCGGAAGTGTCATTCTGGACGGATTTCAAACAGAAATGAAGAATTTGTATGATTAGCAGGAATTACACAAAAATTCATAAACAACCCTGGCAAACCTGGCATGGAGCAAAAAATAATTCCAGTGCTTCAGTGTCTGATGCTATTTTGTCTTCTGATGTTTGTATTCTGCACTGTGCCAGCAATTTCTGTCATCTCTGGTGCATTTTGCCAAGTCTATTATTCGGGATGATTCCTGCTTTAAATATTTTTAGCTACAGCGGATCTTTAATCATGGGGAGATTGTTTTCAGGAGCGATCATTTTATGTGCCTCCAAAGGCAAAGCTGAAGCTCTGAGCCGAAAGCATTTGCCGTCAGTCTCTAGCCGAGAAACAAGGCAGGGGGATGGGGAACCCTCGAGGGCCGTGGCAGAGAAGGAGGTTTCATTTTGATTATGGTGGGGAGTTGACACTTTTGGGGAGGAAGAACAGGGGCAGCCCCCCTGCACATGTGGTTGGGGGAGATGCTGCAGTTACCCTTCCACATACACACATAGCCCAAGGCCCCTTTCCAAGCTCGAGGGAGGAGCAGGGCTGGGGGTACCCCGGAGGGGGTCTCCTGATCTGCCCCGGGGTGCAGTTCCTTGTCCTGGCTGGGCTGCGGAGGAACAAAATTTCCAGTTCCCCTGAACGGGCCGTTCCCAGGAGCAGTGCAGAGGGAAGGATGGCAATCCTGAAACCTTCCTCCAATAGCCTTGTGGCCCCTCCCCACAACCCCTCCTTGGGTTGGGGCCCCACACTTACACCCCCGTGAAATTTCAGATTTTAAAACTCCAATGACTATGAAATTTACTAAAATGGACTGAAGTTGCCCTAGTCCTAGAGGAACAGCAGCAGCAGAAGAGAGAACTCAACCCCCATTGCCTAAGTTTTAGGCCAACACAGTCCAGACTAGCTCTCCCCACAGAGGTCTTTGTGGTGCTGTTCCCTAAGCCATCCAGCTACTGGGTCTTCACTCCTTGAAATCTCCAGCACCACTGAGCTGCTTCTAGTCTGGCAGCTCTTTTTATAGGCCTTCCTTGATTGGCTGCTCCTTCTGCTGCTACTCTTGCCAGCTTGGAGGACCTCTCTATGGTTTCTCTGGGACGAGGTGTGGCAGGACCTCAGGGCTTCCAGCAGGGGGGCACAGGGCCTGATCCACTCCATCACAATCATAGAATCACAGAACTATAGAACAATAGAACTGGAAGGGACCTTGAGAGTTCATTGAGTCCAGTCCCCTGCCCTCACGACAGGACTATGCACTATCTAGATCATCCGTGATAGATGCCTATCTAACCTGCTCATAAATATCTCCAGTGGTGGAGATTCCACAACCTCCCTAGACAATTTATTCCAGTGTTTCACCACCCTGACAGTTACAACTTTTTTCTTAATATCCAACCTGAACCTCCCTTGCTGCAATTTAAGCCCGTTGCTTCTTGTACTATCATCAGAGGCCAAGGAGAACAATGTTTCTCCCTCCTCCCTGTGACACCCATTTAGCTACTAGAAAACCACTATCATGTCCTCTCTCAGTCTTCTCTTTTCTAAACTAAACAAGCCCAATTCTTTCAGTCTTCCCTCGTAGCTCATGTTTTCTAGACCTTGAATCATTCTTGTTGCTCTTCTCTGGACCTTCTTCAATTCCTCCACACCTTTCTTGAAATGTGTTGCCCTGAACTGGACACAATACTCCAGTTGAGGCCTAATCAGTGCAGAGTAGAGTGGAAGAATGAATTCTCGTGTCTTGCTCACAACACACCTGTTAATGCAGCCCAGAATCATGTTTGCTTTTTTTTTTGCAACAATGTCACACTGTCAGAGGGGTAGTCGTGTTAGTCTGGATCTGCAAAAGCAACAAGGAGTCTTATAGCACCTTATAGACTAACAGATGTATTGGAGCATAAGCTTCCGGGGGCAAAGACCCACCTCGTTATGACATGCAACTGACGCAGTGGTTCTTTGCCCACAAAAGCTTATGCTCCACTACATCCGTTAGTCTATAAGGTGCTACAGGACTCAGTGTCACACTGTGGACTCATATTTAGCTTGTGGTCCACTAAGACCCCTAGATTTCTTTCTGCAAGACTCCTTCCTAGACAGTCGCTTGTTCCTTCCGATGGAGATGTCTTCCAGCATGTTGCCATCGGTCCCATCAGGTGATGCTCTTGGGAATCCCTCCCTATGGTGGGCAGCAGAAGCAACAAACTTGTGATTCCACAATTGTGCCAGGGGCTGATCAGGCAGAGCAGTATTTCCATGTCCGCCCATCTCTCAATAGAGTCTAAGTCTTTAAAGCTAAAAATAAGCCACTGTGTTTTTCGTGCAGTAGACAATCCCAGTGACTGACAAGGCAATATTAGCTACAGTAAATTAGCTTTGGTAACAGAGGGAAGCAAACACACGAGCAGCCTCTGAAGGCTCCGCTGCAGCTCGCTGATGACATGAAATCAAGTTGGAACTTAGTTTCCTTCTGCCCCGTATTCTTGCAGAAGCTTTGGGTCGGCTCAGGCAGCTGCAGGCACCTGTGGTGTTCAAACGGCTCCAATCCAAGGCATTGTTCAGTGTGGAAATGTATACTACAATCAATTTAGTAACGTCCGAAGAAAAGGAAATAAGCGCTGGAAGAGCAATTCAGTGTCTCTTTTCCCAACAATAGGTGGGTGTTGGTTCATTCTAAGCCATTACAATGCATGCCAATCAAAGGAAAGACCCGCAAAAGGCTATAATGAGGCACATTAACTTTAGTTCAGTCTAGTCTTCATTAACCAGCTCGTTGACAGCTCAGAAGTGTACCTGCCATAGGGGCTTAGGGAGATTAAGTGCCGATCTGTTAGAAGGCATCCGTTCCAATCAACGTGAAGCTGCAATGCAAGGAGATGTGGTGGTCTTTTACTGCAACTGGCTATACGGGGCTCAGGAGGAGGATCATAAAGGAAATGGTGCAGCAGAGGATCTTGGTACATTGGCCCAGACATGAGGGATGCAGAACTGGGTTATCAGGGATTACTCTAAGTCAGCTTTAAGGTGCAACAGCAGAGCTCGAGAACCAGAACATTGCATAATGGGTTGGCTAAGTGGGGGCATTGGTAGCCATGCAGCTCTGTTTGAAACAGCTTACGAACCCCGGAGCCAAGACTCATCTATTTCATACTGAATGGTAAGTGCCAAACATAAGCTAAGGGGGCTGTGTACATGTGTCAAAACGTTTGACTGCAATGAAAGCAGTGTCAAGAACATAAGTCAGCATTCATTAACCTTCTCACCTCCACAATTCAGCTAAAGCACGGACGGATTCATCAGACTGAGGTAATCCTCAAGAAATGGCAAGAGGCCTGTCTTACCCCTTTAAAAAAGACACTACTTTATAGTCTAGGGCACAAAATATAAACTTAGCGTAAAAAAAAAACCCACAAATTAAAATCTAACCAAACCTAAACAGATCAAAGAGTTTTGTATTCAATTGAAATAGAATAAGAGGGGTTTTTTTCCTGCTTAATTTGTTTTAATTTAAAGATTTCTCTCTGATGTGGGAAATGCAAACAAATCCCAATCAAGGACTGCACAGTATGACTATGTCTACACAGCAACATTATTTTGAAATAACACGACTACACAGCCGGCAGTTATTTCGACATAATGTCAAAATACTGTCAAGCTGGAGGACTTCTTACTCAGACTCCTGTGATACTCATTGTATGAAGAGTAAGGGGAGTCAGAGGAAAAGTCCTCAATTTCAAAATAAGTGGTAAGTAGACAGCACCAAAAGTGGAAATAAGCTATTTCAAAATTTGCTACGTAATTGACGTAGCTTAATTTGCGTAACCTAATTTGAGTTAAACCCTGCTGTGTAGACACACCCTATATGTGCAGCGCCTACTGCATGAGGTCCTGAATTTGGTTGGTCTTTAAGGCGTATAGTAATATACATAAACATAATAAATACAATAATCCAGCCAAATTGAGAGATATAGCTGTGGTCTCCCTAGTCATGGATGAGAACAAAGCATAATCCGTGCCCCAAAGATCTCACAATCTGCTCTTATCTGGAGGGCTGTGCTATTTGTAAATATCAGGGCAATCACCAGATATTTGTGAAAATGTTTATAAATCACAACAGTTTCAGAATTCAGGAAGAATTCTTTGTCTGGACATTCATAGTAAATATAGGATGGGGCACAGGGCCGTGTTTTGGAAATTGTTGGTATCTAATAGGAAATAAGCTAGACAAAGACTTGACAACAGAGAGGTTTTAGGAGTTCTACCAGCCAGCCAGAGGGTATGTCTAGACTGCAAGGCTATTTTGGGATACCAGAGGTATCCCAAAATAGCTACCCCGTATCCAAGGAACTTGTCCACTATTTCGAAATAAAATCGAAATAACATACGCAATTAGCGCAAATTGCGTATCTTATTTCGATTTTATAGTGCAGCTTAGATGTACCCTTAGAATCCAGTTTAATTTCTCATGTACAACTGGGGTAAACAAAAGCCTTTCATAGAAACCTGAAACTCCTTGCTTCCTTGAGAATGCTACCCACTTTGTTATTCATTCTTCATTTGTCCTTCCATTTTAAAACATTCAGTCAGGAAACAGAAACAATTCTATGTGACTCAAAGTGACAAATCACACCCCACAAAGAGCAAACATCGAAAAGCTGCTGTAAAATTTGCTCGAAGAAAGAATGTTGTGATTGAAAGTGCAAGCACATACGGAAAAGCACCAGTGTTCCTACTCTTGCAATTGCATCATGCATCTTCCAATAATTGCTGGTTTTTTCTTAAATCCACAATTGCTGGAGAGACGTAATTGTGATTGTGTAAGAATCTCAGCTATTTTGTTTGTTGTTTGTTTGCTTTAAAGTAAGTTCTTATTTCTTCTAGCCCTCCTTGTTGGGGAGAAAAGAGACCTGAGTCTACCCAAAAGGCTCAGGAACCAAAAATCAAATAAAAAAGAACCTATAGTTAAAAAAAATCAATTTTAATCACTTATGAATTTTAAGCTAATGTCATGATTTTGGGGGATCTGACTCATTAATTGAGTATGCATGAGGTTGATAATCTGGATCTAAAAGCAGAGGTCCCATTAAAAGTCAATAGCATTTATGTTCCTAAATCCCTGAGGTACATCTGAACGGCTTTGTGACAGCTGATATTGTAGTTAACCCTAGAGAATGTACCTGGGGATCTCGAAAGCTGAAAGCATAACCTTGAGCTAAATAGACAGGCTACCTCACTAGGCTGAAACACACCCTCGCTTCTAGAATTCAGATACGGAATGAGCGGAGTAAGGTCTCCTAACCAGTAAGCCACATCTTCACGTGGGTTTGTATCGCCCCACCACATGGCCCTGTTTAGGGGCTCTGAATTTTACTGAGCTACAAATGCTGACTAGTAATGATTATCAGTAATGAATGTACAGTATGACTCCAATGACTCCAGAATGATTACTGTAATGAATGTACAGTAAAACTCCAATAGTCCAGCATCCAATTGTACGGCACTTCCGATAGTCCAGCATCAAAATGGCAAGAGCCTAGTGAATGAGCTTCAGCAAAAAATGAGTCACAAGGCAGCAGCAGCAGCAGCTGAACCAAGCGAAAAGGGTAAAATGGGTTAAAAAACCAAAAACATTACAGTATCCTGTATATAGTATGTACAATAAAAAGGGCTGAAAACACCGGATATACAATATATACTGTATACAGTGTATGTGTATATAACCAGTTTATAGTACCTCCTGATAGTCCGGCATATCCGATAATCCGGCACCACCTAGATCCCAAAGATTCCGGATTATCGGAAGTCTACTGTATTGGCAAAAATCCGGATTGGTTTGTGGACAAACAGCAGAAAAAATCCAAAAGGGACGAAATGAGCAACAAATATTATTCTCTGTTCTTCCTGGGGCACAGCACAACTACGACATCGGCTTGCTCAAAGCGTAGTGTGGCCAATTATGTTTTTGGGAAGGAGCCCAGGGTGAAGGAACCCGCTGATGAGGGGGCCTGCCTGTACCACATAGCATATCCGCGTATCTTTGCACAAGCCAAAACCTGTGATGATTTACGGAAGGAGCAACAAGAGACGCCGCAAACCTTACGGCAAAGGCAGGTAACAGGCAATCATAAAAGCTGAGTGCCCTTGAAAACCTTGAAGGGATGTATCTGTGGTAAGATGGGATATTCTTTAGTGGAAGACTTAGTATAGCTTCTTTCATTCATCACCCACGCACTGTACCAGCTCGTACACCAGACAGAGCTCTGTGCTCCAGGGGGAATTTCAATATTTTATTTTTCCCATGCTCATATTAGCTTGATTCTGCTTACAAGATGAGCCAAAGGCACTCCATCAGCAGCAAGGGATGGAATGCACACAATATCGGATAGGCTCGGGATTCTATATTCCCATCGCTCATGTTACCAGCTAGAGCCTGCAGGAATTCTAGTTACTAAGCTAGACCCTGACGGGGTGTAAAGTGGCGAAGCCCCCTTGAATTCAACACACCGATGCCAATGTACACCTGCCGCGTAGCTGGCTCAGTGTCTGCACTTTGTGGCATCTGAAGGAAGAATGAAAGATTCCAATCCACTTGTTGGAGTTTGTGCTACCGGCATCATACAATAACAAGAACATAAGAACGGCCAGATTGGGTCAGACCAAAGGTCCATCTAGTCCAGTGTCCTGTCTGCCAATGCCAGGTGCCCCAGAGGGAGGGAACAGAACAGGGAATCCTCAAGTGATCCCTCTCCTGTCACCCATTTCCAGCCTCTGACAAACAGTGGCTAGGGACACCATTCCTACCTATCCTTGCTAATAAGTATTGATGGACCTAACCTCCATGAATGTATCTAATTCTTTTTTGAACCCTGTTAAAGTCCTGGTTTTCACAACATCCTCTGGCAAGGAGTTCCACTGGTTGTTGGTGCATTGTGCAAAGAAATACTTCCTTTTGTTTGGAAGCCCAGTTCACTTCCGAGTGTAGATACGGGCAGTTACTTCATGCTAGTCAATGTCTAAAATGGCGACCGGCCGGTAACATGCAAATCAAGCGCGGGATATTTAAATTCCGGGCTTGATTTGCAATTCCGGTTGCCCTCATTAGCCTCCTTAGATTTAGCTAGGGGGCTAGTGTATACGTACCCTCTGTCTCTAAGGGTATGTCTACACTAGCTCCTTAGTTCGAGCTACGTAGGGTAATTAGGGCAAGCGGAGCTGCAAATGAAGCCTGGGATTTAAATATCCCAGGCTTCATTTGCATGTTCCTGGGTGCCACCATTTTTAAATCCCCCTTAGTCCGAACTCTGTGCCCGCGGCTACACGCAGCATGGAATAGGTAGTTCAAATTAGAGATCCTAATTCAAACTGCCGTTACTCCTCGTGGAATGCCTGGAAGGCACACAAAGAGATTTTTCAAGGTATTTAGGTGCTGTCGTGAGCTGTGTGCTCCTCACAGCCATTGGGTACACTGGTAACCAGTTCCTGCCTCAGTTTCCCCCTTCAATGGGCTTCTTCAATACCTCACAAAGCCTTTTTGTCTATTCACACCCCCTCTCAAACTGTCCAGCCTGCAAACTAAAGATTTCAAAACCCCCTTCGCATTCCTAATGATTGGTCACTCCCAAGTTCCTGCTCTTACCACTGCAGCCCAATCATTCCCAGCAAATCTCATCCCCCCCCCCCCCCCCCCCACCACACACACATACACACACTTACATCTCCTGGGGGAGGAGAGCTGTTCTGCTTTCCTTTATAGTGGAATCAGCTGATCCCTGCTCAGGTGTGCCCCCTTTGCAATGGGGGGTGGTTGGTCCCAGGCCTCGAGCTCTTAGGCTATGTCTACACTGGCACGATCTTGCGCCAGGGCTGTGCAAATGAGGCTAAGCATGGAATATCGCCAAGCCTCATTTGCATATCTAATGAGACGCCATTTTGCGGGAGAGGCTCTTGTGCCAGAAGGAACTATCTACACTGCCCCTTCTTGCGCAAGAAAAACCCTCTTGAGCAATGCCGTTACGCTGATTATTTTCAGGCATAACGGCATTGCACAAGAGGGTTTTTCTTGCGCAAGAAGGGGCGGTGTAGACAGCTCCTTCTTGCACAAGAATCTCTTCCGCAAAAATGGTGGCTCGTTAGATATGCAAATGAGGCTCGGCGATATTCCATGCTTAGCCTCATTTGCATAGTTCTGGTGCAAGATCGCGCTGGTATAGACATAGCTTTACAGTGGCAAACCATTCCCCTTGGTTCCAATAAGAGCTGAGAGCCAAAATTCCAAAAAAGCCGGCCCAAGGTGCCTAAACCACAATTCCTCTTCTGCTTCTACTTTCCTTCCCTTAGGATAACAACTGATTTTTGGCCTGAACCAGCGACAAATTACTACCCCTTCCTAGCACAGGCTCCGGGTTGCAGGATTGGTAGCACCAAGTTCTCTACACCTCACTGCCCTGCCCTGCACCCAGAAGACAAAAACGTCTCTTACTTCTACATGTCTGGGGATCTAAGGGAGGAGGGACATTGGAAAAAACTTCCTACCTGTCAGGGTGGTTACACACTGGAATAAATTGCCCAGGGAGATTGTGGAATCTCCATCACTGGAGATATTTAAGAGCACTCTGGATAGACCTCTCTCAGGGATGGTCTAGATGGTGCTTGGTCCTGCTGTGAAGGCAAGGGACTGGATTCAATGACCTCTTGTGGGCCCTTCCAGTTCTAGCGCTCTATGATTCTATGTCCAGAGAGGTTCTTACTTCCTTCAGCGAATGGGTCGTTCTACAGCACTAGCCCTAGAGCGCGAGAGCAGATGAAAAGGTGCTTTGCGCTCAAGTGAGAACGTTCTCCTGAGAATCTGACCCTTCTGGCTCTGGCAGTGTCAGATCCCCAGCCTGGAGGCAGCCTCCGCACCCACAGGCTCATACCAGACACACGGTTGAAAATAAAAAGTCACAAAAGGGGCTGCGGGGGGAGAGAGATTCCCTGAGAATCACACAAACAAGTCAGAGCCGCGCACATTTATCTAACCTGCTCTTCAATATCTCCACAGATGGAGATTCCACAACCTCCCTGGGCAATTTATTCCAGTGTTTCACCACCCTGACAGGCAGGAAGTTTTTCCTAATGTCCAACTTAAACCTCCCTTGCTGCAGTTTAAGCCCCTTGCTTCTTGTTCTATCCTCAGAGGCCAAGATGAACAAGTTTTCTCCCTCCTCCTCATGACACCCTTTTAGATACCTGAAAATTGCTATCATGTTCCGCCTCAGTCTTCTCTTTTCTAAACTAAACAAACCCAGTTCTTTCAGCCTTCCCTCATAGCTCATGTTCTCTAGACCTTTCATCATTCTTGTTGCTCTTCTCTGGACCCTCTCCAATTTCTCCACATCTTTCTTGCAGTGCAGTGCCCAGAACTGGACCCAAGACTCCAACTGAGGCCTAACCAGTGCAGAGTAGAGCGGAAGAACGACTCCTCGTGTCTTGCTCACAACACACCTGTGAATGCATGGTGTGTCCCTGCCGCATTACAGACCAGCAAAACGGGGTGAAATTGGGATTTATCACACTCGCCACACAAGCTTGATGCCAGTTCTCCTGACGTCCAGCCCAGCGCTCTGCCCCCAACTCATCCTTTTTAATCACTAGGTGAATGGCCACTTTTCCTTCTTATTCAACCACAGACTTACTGGGTTTAATTAGCACCAGGGGCTAATTGCCCCAGTACCATTGGTATTTACCTGTCCGGTGCAATGACATCTGGTCAGTACCTTGTCTGGTACAGTGATAGGTACACAATGGGGCCAACAGCCACCGCGGGCTTAGGAGTAAGGAGTGGGGGCCCAACTCTGTACCTCTGGAAGGGGCGGAGCCTTGGGCGGAAGGGGCGGGGCTGAGGGCAGTCAGCTGTTAGTGCCATGTGGAGCATGACACTGGGCACAGCTCTCAGAGCAAAAGAGTGGCCGGGCCCTTGTACAATTGCCCCCTTGCTCCTTCCCCACCAGTCGACGACCCTGTAGTACTTGGAGGTTTCTCTAGATGCCCATGAACACTTTGTTGCACTCGATGAGAGTAAAGTTTTAAGGTGTGTTGGGTGAAGGGGCTAGCACTAGGGGGCCGGGGCCTTTCCCAGTTCGGATTCCCTGTCCTTGGGATAAAGGCTGCTCCTGCCTGATGGCGACGTGGCAGCTTATCTGAAATCCGTGTTGTTAGAGAAGAACAGGTGCCCTAGAGAAAGATGGAGTCAACCGGCTTCTATCTTGCAGACACTCGTTCCGCCTTGGTCTCAGTGAGCAACAGATTAGCCATAGATACACCTTCTTATCTTAGCATGTAAATACACTTCCCTATTGCGTCAGCCTTTCAGCCCTAATTTAGTCAGGAGAATGTCCCTAGAATGCATCATCAGAAGCATATGGTGAATCGAATTAGCCCCGCCCCTGTGTACAGCTGTTTAGCTGAAGCAAGCAGTTTTGCATTACACACGTCTTGAATCAGCAACTTACAAGGGGGCGAAGGAGGACCCATGCCCTGTCTGTGTTTCAGAGCAGGCGGGAAGGAGGGAAGGGAGGAAGAGAACATACAGGGACAGACAAAGAGTCTTCATGAGATGTTCCACCCTTGGTGCAGCTACGCACTTATCTACCCCGAGCAAGCAGGGAAGGAGGAAAACATCTATAAAGCCATCGGGGATGGTGGCCTTCGCTTTTTTTTTTTTTTTTTTTAAATGGCAGTCTAGACACGGATCTGTCGAAAATAAACCCTTTTTCGACAGATCCTATATTCCTCAAAAAATGAGGTTTACAGGATATGTCGAAAAAAGGTTTATTTTCGACAGAGTCGCATCTAGACTGCCGGGTGGGTTTTTTTTCGAAAAAGCTCTGTTTTGAAAAAAGTGGCATCCATGTTTATGCTAATGAAGCGTGGGATATTAAAATCCCTGCTTCGTTAGCAATTTTGACGTGACTAATCTACATCTCTCTGTCGACAGAGAAGTATAGTCTAGACGTAGCCAGAGTGTTTGTACAATGCACAAAACAACAGGGTTCCTCTCTCAGTTGAGGTCTCTGGGTATTAATATAACACAAATAAGGCCCAATGGATAATTGTGGCTCGCTCTGGCTTGAGTCACATTAGGGAGAGTAGCTTAAATGATGTCTGTGGCCAAGCAAAGGCTTCTAGTCTCCAGGGCTTTTCAAAAGGGGCTCCTTTCAGGCATACGCCACTCACTTAGAGGGAAGGGAAAGAAGCAGAAAGCCGAGCCATTTCCCAGAGCCTGTGGACAAACTGCTGAGGCTGGCCAGCTTGCTCATGCCAAACAAACCTTTCTTTGTGTGCCTTGAAAGCATTAGCCAGACTGTGCGGCTAAGGGGGCCAGAAATAGCACTCGCTTTCCCAATGTAATTGCCTGTATTCCATCGGGGGTGGGGAGGTGGAGTGTGAGTTTTCTCATTTGCAGAAGTCACAATCTGAAGAGCTTTAAAAGGTACTTTTCTTTTTTTTTCTTCTTTTTTTTTTCTGAAGTTGCAAGAAGTGCTGAGAGCGCTTTTCTTTCCCCTCCGCCAGTAAACCCGACTTTTTTTATTGTTATCTTAGGTGCATGGTCACGGTGTTAAAGAAGAGAAGGTAACAAAAGCTCAGCAGAGTAAACCCCCTGCACGTATGAGAATAAGAAAAATAGAAAGGTGTTAGCATTGGATAAAGCCCTCGATCGCACCGGAAAAGTGGGGGAAGCGGCAGAAACAGAGACAGATTTTCAAATAGCGCAGAGTGAGAAGAAAATAAAATTGCAGGCGCTTTCCTTGGTACCGGTGCTAATTGCTGCTCCAGTTATTCCACCTGGCCTCAGAGTATTTGCATCATGGAAGGCTTGTGGATAAGACCCTAGAATAACTGCAGGAAGAGCTAGGGTCAGTTTTACCACACACTCCCTGCCTGATCTTAGGGAAGTCACCGAATGTCTCTGAGCCTCAGTTCTCCATAGAACATCTGGCAATATCGATTTTGTCTCTTGAAGCTGCATTGTACAGACGGGGATACTGATTCTGTCTCTTGAAGCTGCAAGAATTGGAGACAAAGGCTATTTCTTAGTCTGCATATGTACAGCTCCTACACAATGGATTCCTGATCTTCATCGGGGCTAGCAGCTGCTACAGCGGTAAAAATAATAATCACTCATTACATTCTTTATATGTTTAAAAGCTTCAGAGGGGAAGCCGAATTAGCCTGTAACCGGAAAAACTTAAAAAACAACCAATAGTCCAGCAGCCCCTTAAAGACGAACAAAACATGGAGATAGTATCATGAGCTTTCGTGGGTACAACCCACTTCAGATGACAGGAGTATTAAAAGCCCAGTTCCTAAATAAATAGGGGATGAGGGAAAGAAGGGGGAGGATAGTGAATTAGAGTGTCCATGGATCTGGACTTTTAATGTTCCAGTCATCTGAAGAAGGGGGTTGTACCCACGAAAGCTCATGATCTCATAGAATCACAGAATACTAGGACTGGAAGGGACCTCGAGAGGTCATCGAGTCCAGCCCCTGCTCTCATGGCAGGACCAAATACTGTCTAGACCATCCCTGGTAGACATTTATCTAACCTGCTCTTAAATATCTCCAGAGATGGAGATTCCACAACCTCCCTGGGCAATTTATTCCAGTGTTTCACCACCCTGACAGTTAGGAACTTTTTCCTAATGTCCAACCTAAACCTCCCTTGCTGTGATTGAAGCCCATTGATTTCCAGGACACTAAGCCAGGATTTCCAGCCCGCCCTGACGTTTGGAGGGACCCAAGACTGAGCTTGGCTCCAGTTCTCCAGCTCTTACTTGCACCAGCTGGCAAAGTGTCCTAAAGGAAGTTAAACCAGCAGTTCTCAATGTGCGCCGCCTGCAGCCCAATTAGCACCCGGCCGTGACCCCGCTCAGCTGTGTGCGAAAGTCCAGCCAGCACACCAGGGTCCCAGCTGCCTGCCACAGGGGGGTTCAGGCTGCCCTGCTGCCCAGAGCGGTGGGGTCAGAGGTCTGGAGCTTTCTGGACGGGGATGCAGGATCTGAGACAGCCACCTGGTCTCACGAGCTCTGGGATGCTGGGGTAGCCATGCAGCAGAGGACCAGGGCGGGCGTGGTAGGGGGCTGGGTCAGGACAGACGGTCAGCCCCACGGTCTCCAGAGGCTGGAGCAGCCACATGGTGGGGGTCCCAGGCCAGCAGCTGGTTGTCTTCTGTGGGAGGGGTCCAAAGTTGGGTCTGGGTTGCTACTGCTCTGACCCCTGTGACCCAGTTGACACGTGGTGACTGCATAAGCGACTCAGCATGTGTGACACATTGACAACCTGTGTGTTACACACTCAGGCTGTGTCTACACTGGCACCTTTTTCCGGAAATGCTTAAAACGGAACAGTTTTCCGTTATAAGTGTTTCCGAAAAAAGAGCGTCTACATTGGCAGGATGCTTTTCCGGAAAAGCCCTTTTTCCGGAAAAGCGTCCATGGCCAATGTAGACGCACTTTTCCGGAAAAAAGCCCCGATCGTCATTTTCGCGATCGGGGCTTTTTTGCGGAAAAGACTACTGTGCTGTCTACACTGGCCCTTTTCCAGAACAGTTTTCCGGAAAAAGGACTTTTGCCAGAGCGGGAGCAGCATAGTTTTCCCAGAAAAGCAGCTGATTTCTTACAGTAAATTGTCAGTGCTTTTCCGGAAATTCAAGGGGCCAGTGTAGACAGCTCGCAGCTTATTCCGGAAAAGCGGCTGCTTTTCCGGAATAAGTGGCCCAGTGTAGACCCAGCCCCATACTTGGGAGGGTCGACTAGCATTAAGTTTAAGGCTTTGTCTACACTGGCAATTAACTGATAAAGCTTTTATCATTCACTATTGCTTAACACACACACACACACACACACACACACACACACACACACGTGTGAATGCCAAAAGCTGTGCACTTGTGTAAACAGTGCTTTGTCAGCAGGAGGGGGTGGAAGATTTTGGTTGACAAAAGTGTCAACACGCCCATGGCGCTAGAAGCCGTGTCGTGTAGACAGACCCCACGTCAGATTTCATGCCCCTCTGAGACAGGCCCTGCCAGGAGTTGCCGAAAAGGCTTTGTTGGACTCGGCCCTTGGATGAGTCAAGAGCTCCCTGGTACCATCCATCTTGCTGTGGGGTGTGAGTCGAGGATGACTGGACCCTATCCTAGTAAATCCACCCCCCATTCATCTCCTGGTGTCCCTTCAATGGAGAAACACAGACAGACAAGAGGGCTAGAAAGACAAATGGACTGACAGACAAGACGGACAGCTGAGTCCTGCAGGCTCTCCGTGTCGTACCTAAAGCACTCAGAACCTATTTGGATTAATTTCTTTCTTTCTGCGGCTGTGGCACATTATGTTCTATTTTTGTATTTATGTGAGTCTCTCTGGGGTCCGTCTGCCACTTCAGATAACGTGGTAACCGGCAGATAACAAAAGCAGCACCTGTACAGACAGACACGGGGTTGAGGGGGATCTCTACACAGTACGGACCAGAAATCAAAGATCCAAAAGAGAGCGAGAGATTGAGAGATTTAACCGGTTCAGTTTAGTGAACAGAGGATAAAATGGTGAAAAGTCGTGACACAGGATGGTGAAAGGAAACTGGACAGATAAGAACACTTGGCAGCGTTAGAACATTAGCAGATTTACCCTGCATTGCTCAGGTTCTTAGAGAAGGACTCAGAGCAGGGGGTGGGGATGAGGGGTTCAGGAGTCAGGATGGGGGGGGAGGAGGGGCTCTGAGCAGGGGGCTGGGTGTACGTGTGAGTGTGTGCAGAGGGCCGGGTGGGGAGGGTGGCCAAGATTCGGTTGCTTTCTCTTCTCCTTCCTTTCCCTGTCAGGGAGCGAGAGCAAAGTGCACAGCTATCTGCCCCCTGGGCTTCCCAGTGAAACGCAGCAAATTGGGCACTTTCCCCTCACTCCCTGATGAAGAAGAATAGCCGGCAACATCCCCATATGAATCAGGGGGAGGTTAAATTTCAGCCCCCCCAGTCTTCCCTAAAGAGTACCCGGGGACAGGAGGCTTAGGGATGGGGCAGTCCTGGACGGATGGCAGGGCGCCCCCTCTGGTCCCTTTCACCTGCCTGCTGATTCTGTCTCTTTTCTGTCTGGTTTTATGAGAAGCATCCCATTCCAGGCACATCCCCTTGTCCTGGCACAACCCAACCCTGGGCTTGTTTTACTTTGTGATAAGAGGACGCTGTATGCCAGATGTGGTGGTCCTAGCTCTTGCCATTTAGGAGGAGCACTGGAACAGACAGACAGACAGACAGACAAACTCTCTCAGATATCAAGTTGACTATTAACACATGTGCTCCTAAGGGATCCGACCACTGAAATCCATAGAAAAATTATAGCGGGCGGTGGTTCACACCCACAGCCTTCGATAACGATACTAACGCTCGGCACTTTTATAACACTGCTCATCTAGAGCACATTACAAAGGCAGATTCGTCTTCGATCTGATTGGGGAAAAACACCAGAAGGAGATTCCCACTAAAAATGTTGACTTTTTTTAAATTAAAAAAAAGAAAAGTTTTGGAGGTTTTTTTGCCACAGAATGCTGAAAATTTGTGGCTGAAAAATGCTAACACCTGCCATTTTTCCAGCTGTATGCTAAAACGTGGGTTTTGGTTTTCTGGTGACAAATAGAAAATGTAGAGGAAAGCTGGTATTCCCCACAAACATCTGCATTTAGTGGGAAACCCAGTTTTCCAAGGGGTGGGGGAAAAAAGTTGGAAATGAAATTTTCAACCAGCTCCAGTACTCATTATTAGCCCCATTTTGCAGACAGGGAAACAGAGGCACAGTCACTTGAATGCCCACCCTTTCAAAGGGCATGAAGGAAGATCCTTGCCATTTCCCCAACAGCTGGGCTCTGGAAATAAGCCTAATTAGCATCTGAAATTAGGCTTCCTCCACTCCAAAGCTCCCTGTCCTGCTTGGAACAGCCCTGGAGGAAGACTTCTGGAAACTCTGGCAGTGATTTATGGGTGTCACTCTGCCAACAATAGAGCAACAACATTCCAGTTGGCGTGTCATTACTGGCACGTCATTGGGAATTCAAGGTGCAGGGAGCGGTGATTATGCCATTAGCATGAAAACCCTGCAGCCAAATGAACGCGGAAGGTGCTCATTTATTATTGACTTATTTCAGCTGAGACCTACCAAATGCTCCAGAGACCGCTACGCATTTCAAATGTACAATATACAAATAAAAGGCAATGAACGACCTACCATAAGGAGCTCCCTATATAACGAGATATCTGATTAGCTATCCCTCTTCCGGTGGCGTTTGGTCACCTTATTGTCTGTCTTTAAAGAACAAATCACAATACTTCACATACCACCATCCACCGGCTGGCCCCACCTGCCCAGAAAAGCAAATGTGGGAGATTCTTAAATCTGTGCTCTGGCAGGCTAAGGAGAGGAGGCAAGTTCCAGAGTGAAAGACCCTTTAAATATATTAGTAGTCGTATGTACTCTAGGCATGGACCAGAGCCCAGTGGTGCTAGGCGCTGTACAAACTCACCAAAGAGATGGACTCCAAGGGGCTTAAAATGCTCTGACTTTAGCACCCTGCCATTTGAATCAGCAGCGTCTCTGCTGATCGCAAGGCACTGATATCACACAGAGAGAGAGGTGCCCGAGACAGAAACCACTCAGGGCTGTATAGACATTACACCTCGGTCCCTGCGGAGGAGGCTTTGGGATCACAGAAAGAGCAGATCTGGAGAGGCAGGAGACCTCTGTCCCTGGCAGGTTAGCTTTCAGTCGGAGGAGAAATCAGGGCCTTAAGTCTGAGTATACTCTTAACACAGCGTGTGGTTATTTTTACGCTGTCTGCACCAGCCTCATTTACACAAATATCCACTTTCTTTTGTTGTCCTTATCTATATACACCCCTGCCTCTGTCAAGTCCATTCCACTCATCTGAGAGTATGTCTAGACTACACGTCCCTGCGGACAGAGGCATGTAAAATAGGCTACCCGACATAGTCAATGAAGCAGGGATTTAAATATCCCTCCCTTCATTAAAATAAAAATGGCCACTGCATTTCACGAGGCGTGAGGGATCGTTCGACAACGGCTTTCCCTGTCGGCCGATCTGCGTCTTGACTGCTGTGTTTACAAGTCACCCAATGACGTCATTAACTGGGAGGTAGGAAGAAACCGTCACTAGAGCTTATTCCGTAATTGCGCCCGAGGGATTTCTGAGCTGCATCTTCTGAAACAGCTCTGCACTGCCCACAGCTGGAGAGGCAATACAGGATTATATGGACCCCTGGTTCAATCCTGCCGCTTCCTCAGGTCTGACAAGTTAAGCACAGTTGGTTGGGTCAATATTTGGACGAGCGATCGCACTGTAGGAAGTTTTGCCGATGAATGAAATCCTGTTCCAGAAGACCATACAGCGCTTGATGCCCGGGGAATACAAGAGTGCGCGTTGAGGGTCCCATCTGAAGATCACCACGAGCCAGAAGAGGTGGACGTCTTCCTTCTGCCTGGGAAGCAATCAGGAAGGGCTGTGAGTCAGCATGTATTTACTCAGTCTAGGGTGAATATATTTCCCCTTCACTATTCTTCTGTGCCCCTCTGGCTTGGTCCTGTCCCACGACGTGACCCCGACTACGACCACAATGCGTGTCTGCACTGCAGCTGGAGGCATGCCTCCTGGCACGGGTAGGGAAACTCGTGCTAGCTATGCCCTAAAAAGACCAGTCAGGGCATTGTGGCATGGACAGCAGCCTAGGTCAGCTGCCTGAGTCTAAACCCCTCTGAGCTCAGGTGCATTTCCAGAGCTGCGGATGAGGAGCCCAGGACTGGACCAGCAGAGAGGAGTGAAAGTCAGGACCGCGGTGGGTGTGAAGGGTCTCAGTGCTGACACAGCGGGGGACCTGTGGATGAAATGCACGTGTAACAGCAAGCAGCTTTCAAGCTGTGAACTGCAGGCCCCCAGAGCTCCATCGATTAGGTCTGAGGAGTTTGCAAAAGGTCTAAGGAGTTTGCGGTTACCAGAGCACAATGGTTTCAACCTTGGATCCGCACACCATGGCAGAGATTTCCAAAGGGAGCTGCACCTTCAGACAACAGAGTGTGGCAGACCTACGCCAGCAGCCTCACACACGCAGGTGGAAGGCAGGGATAGGGCACTGGATACGTGGTTTTCTCTTTCCGGAATAAAATTACTAGAGCCTGCCGCAATAGAAGGAAGGCTGAAAAACACCTGGAGCTAATGAACTAGATTGCTCCCTCAAGCAGGTCACTCAACCCCTGCAGCCAATGACAGCCGGTGGAGTTGCTTTAAAAGGCCTTCCCTAGGTAAGGAGAGGGGGAAGACAAAGAGTGATGGACCAGAAGGAGAAAGGGAGGTGAGAGCTGGTTAGCAGGTACCAGAGGGAGACATTTTGGAGGGGTTGTTTGAGGAAGTGGCCCAGGGAAAAAGCTGCCAAAAGTCGGAAGGAAAAACAACCTTGACTACTACTGCTACTTTAGGGTCCCTGGGCCAGAACTTGGACTAGTGGGCGGGCCTGGGTCTCCCTCGACCCTTCCCCCACGCCAACACAGAGCCTGTCCCACGAAAGGAGACCAAGACAATCAACCATGGACTAGCTGTGCTGAGTCTGGCTCGCTAAGCTGTGGCCCCTGCCTCCTGTAAAGAGAAAGGGGTTGTGTATAGGACCACAGCGAGTCTCTGAGGCTAATATTATCCACCAGCACTTTGCCACGATAGGTGAGGAGTCTGCAAGCGAAGAACGGTTGAAACTCGCTGGGTTAGCGCTATCCAGCGGGGAGGGATACGGCGTGCGATGAAGAGACCCATTGTGCCCATAGATGATGGATTTAAAGACAGCCTACGGGATCACATTGGCTCCTCCCGAATCACTACCCCGTGGGATATTACCAACATTCAATGAGCAGACTCCCAGGTATCGTCTCCTAGATGGTACCCGGAGCAGCCACAGGGGGACGGAAGGAAGGAAGGAATCTTTCTGCCCCCACCCCCGCACTGTACTATTGAAAGGAGACCGGGAGCTCATTCAGGAGAGCTGGGACAGAGTGAAATTAATGATGGGGAAGGCTGCAGTGATCCTCACCCCACATGATGGGCTGTAAATGAGAGAGGTGTCCCTGCCTCAGTTGAGTGAGGTTGGCAGCTCTCCTTCCCCCTCCTCCCCCTTCCTTGAATGAACCCATCTGCAACACTTCCAACGTGAATCCAAATAACAGCCGAGGTGGGGGAATCCATGGCAAACGAGTTCTGAGTCGCTAATCCCACCACCTGATGTCGGGGGGAGCTGGGATTTGGAGCTAATTAATTCAGCCACCTGCAATTCTCACGCCGATGTGCTGCCGGGTTCTTTCTTCCTGACGCACAGAAGATTGTTGTCTGCAGCCTGTGAAACAATGCGGACTCTGCTCTGCCTCCCCCGGCACAACTTCTCAATCGCCTCCCCCTCCTCCGTTGCTCTCGCTTCGCTTCCCCGGCGCACCCTCCCTCCTTTGCCGCCATCTCCATTTCCTCGAGGCCAATCCCAAAATGCATCTGGCGCCTGGGCGTCTGTTTGGCTTCACGGAAAGGGAGCCACCACATTCCCTTGGACGCCTTCTGCCTCGCGACTTCTCCGCGCCTGTTCCAGTTTCTTTGGCAGGTGCCCTCTGAGCAGGAGAGGTTTGGCACCGGCTGTACATCCTGGGCCAAGGCACTGAGTGATTGACTATTGCAAGTTCTAGGAGACTCAGGAGCTGCGTCCTGATTTCTTTCCCCTGGTGAGACAGCGGCAGGGGTGAGAGAACCAAACAGATCGTTCACTTGGAGCACGTGGAGATGACCTGGAAAAACTTAGTTCAGGGCAGAATGAAAGCTTGGGTTGGAACTTTGTCGGCGGCAAGCTTTTGAGGGCAGGGACCTTGTGGTCGGACTTGTCTGTAAAGCACCCGGCTCTCTTTTGCTCCTCTCTAAACAATAAATCATAGTAACTGTAGCTGGATTTGCCTCCTCCACTCACTATGGCTACGTCTAGACTGGCATGATTTTCCGCAAATGCTTTTAACGGAAAAGTTTTCTGTTAAAAGCATTTGTGGAAAAGAGCATCTAGATTGGCACGGACGCTTTTCCGCAAAAGCACTTTTTGCAGAAAAGCGTCTGTGGCCAATCTAGATGCATTTTTCCGCAAAAAAGCCCCTATTGCCATTTTCACGATCGGGGCTTTTTTGCGCAAAACAAATCTGAACTGTCTACACTGGCCCTTTTGCGCAAAAGCTTTGTACAAAAGGACTTTTGCCCGAACGGGAGCAGCATAGTATTTCCACAAGAAGCACTGATTTCAGACAGTAGGATGTCAGTGTTCTTGCGGAAATTCAAGCAGCCAGTGTAGACAGCTGGCAAGTTTTTCCCCAAAAGAAGCTGCTTTTGCGGAAAGACTTGCCAGTCTAGACACAGCCTATGGGGCTGAGTATTGTTACTGCTGGGGGGTGTCAAAGGTCTGGGACATCACTACCATGGTGATGTGTGTACAGCATGAGCAGGCACCGTCCTGATGGCTTTAAACGTGTTTTCTTCCTTTCCTGCTTGCTAGGTCTAGATAAATGTGTAGCTGCACCAAGGGTGTAAGTTCTAATGAAGACTCTTTGGGTGTGTCTAGTCTACAGGGTTTTTTCAAAAAAAAAAATCCCCTGCATCGAGACTGCAGCCACATTCTTTCGAAAGTAAATCGAAAGAACGCGACAGTTTCTTCAATCACGGGAAACCTCATTTTACGAGGAATAACACCTTTTTTCGAAAGTACTCTTTCTTTGCTATTGAATGCAAACTATGCTTTTTTGAAAGAGGGCGTCTAGACTCTCTTGAAAAAGCGGCTTGCTATTTCGAAAAATCTGCTTGTAGTCTAGATGCTCTTTTTTGAAAGAGGCTTTTTCGAAAGTATCTTTCGAAAAAGCATCTTTTGAAAGAGGCTTGTACTGTAGACGTACCCTTTGTCTATACTTGTATGTTCTCTTCCTCTCCTCCCTCCTTCCTGTCTGCCCTGAAACACAGCTAGGGACATAGGACTCCCGGCCCCCTTTGTAAGTTGCTGATTCAAGATGTTTGTAACGCAAAACTGCTTGCTTCAGTAAACAGCTGTACACAGGGGCGGGGCTAATTCTATGCTCCACATGGTTATGATGATGCATCACAGGGGTGCTCACACTACTAAATTAGGCCTGAAGGGGTGATAAACAAGTGTATTTACATGCTAATCTAAAAGGGGTACCTGTGGTTAATTTGAGGGTGTACCTATGGGGTTGGGGGGGTCCAAGGTGGAATAAATATCTGCCATAAAGAACCCTTCTACCCCATCCGCCTCTGGGGCATCTGTTCTTTTCTAACAGTTATTTTGGCAGTGCCAACTAAATTTGGGGGCCCTTTGCACTGTGCACAATAGTAAGAGAAAGCCCTGGCCCACACGAGTTCACAATTGGAACCCTAGCTCTACCATGAGCTTCACAGAGCCTGCTGCAGAAACCTAATGACTCCCTAGGGCTGGCGATGCAGGGATTGGCCCAGGCAGAGTTCAACATGGGAGGAAGACTCCTTTGGGATCAGATGTGAGGAGCAGATAACGGAAGGAGCAGCTGCGATAAAGGACTGCCTGCCTGCATGCAGAGGTGTGAGAAGCAGACGGGTAGCAGTATTCACAGCCCATCACCTAACGAGCTGGTTCTTGGGTTTCTGTCTCTGCTGCTCTCTTTGAATTTCAGAAGGACCCCAGCATCTCCACTGCGTTTCCCCTGGTTTGAGGAGGGAAGCAAAACGCGACTCTGTGCAAAACCATCCATTGACTCCGGGTTTTCTTGAAAACGGGCCAAGGTACGATGGAAAGTTTTGGGGCTGTTCATACAGCTCTTGATAACCCCAGGCGGAAATCCAGCAGCATCCCCCCGTTAACGATGCGTGATTCTCTGACAGCCTCTGGTGACTGGACCACACAGAGGTTGGTGAGTCTGCTTCAGCTCTGGCTAATAAAAAGGAATCAACTCAGGTTTGGGATCTAGCTCCTGCTTAGGGCTAGTCTACAGTATGCTGCCCCCCTTCCCTTGGCCATCTAAGATACTCAACTTCAACTACACACATAGCAATGTACTTAGGCCTATTTATCACAGTGCCTTGCATGCAGTAATGTCGGCAGCAGATGCTCTTCCATCGACTCCGGCTACTCTTCTCATCCTGGTGCAGCACTGGAGTCAATGGGAGAGCACTCGGAGGTTGATTTATCACATCTAAGCAGACATGATGTACCAACCACCGGTGGATGGGTCACTGCAGAAACAGTGAGGTGGAAACGAGCCCTCCTGCATGTCCCATTACAAAAGCAATTAAATTGAGAGACCACACTCCACAAAACCCGTAAACCCAAGCACATTTTGTTCAGTTTAGGACACTCTTGCAAATATTTCACTGTTTCTGTCAACACTAGACTTTTAGGTCGTTTTGACTCTAGGAAATGCTTCTTTTTTCCTTACTCGGTCAAGGAGTGAGATGTTACATTTGCCTGCCTCACAAAGGGTATGTCTACACTTGCACCCTCTTTGGAGAGAGGGATGCAAATGAAGACATTTGAAATTGAAAATGAAGCTGGGATTTAAATATCCTGTGCTTCATTTGCATAATCGCATTATGGTGCTATTTTGAAATAAAAACGCTGTGTAGATGTGGGTTATTTCGAAAGAAAACCCTTCTTCCGAAATGACCCTTATTCCTTATAAAACGAGGTTTAACAGTTATTTTGGAAGAAGGGTTTTCTTTTGAAATAACTGTATCTACACAGCGTTTTTATTTTGAAATAGCGCCATAATGCGATTATGCAAATGAAGCACGGGATATTTAAATCCCAGCTTCATTTACAATTTCGAATGTCTGCATTTGCATCCCTCTATCGAAAGAGGGTGCCAGTGTAGACATACCCAAAGTGATGTAACCAGAAATAGTGTACCTGACAGAGGCGACTGCTAGTCATTTTTCCAATAGGTAAAGATGGGAACTTTGCCAAAGTATTTTACCCGGGGTCTTGCTGGAACGGTAAGGATCTTGTGTTACTGCCGGTTTCCTGACAGAATTCCTTCTGTAGAAACTATTGTAAGGTCAACAGTTTTTTGGCTGGAGGTCAAGAGACACCAGTAACAAGGGCTACACACAGTCTAGAAGACCCCAATGGCTCAAGGACTGTTGCTGTTTGAAAGCGATAAAGTTATAACTATTTAGCGTGCTTGGAAATTAAATGAGAATGATCACATAATCTCATTAGCCTCTGACTACCCGTCCAGCATGGGAATACGACTCTTAATTGGTATTTTCTTATCAATGCACCCAAGCCAGCAGGGTTAGGGATAAGGCTCTTAATACCACCTGGATTTTTGGAAGATGCTTCTGATTTTATTGTGATCGGGAAATCCTGCCAGTGCAGAGATAAAGGGCACAGGGAGGGGGTTAATTATGAGAGGGACAAGAACTTGAGTTTGCAAAGTATTGGTGTGTATAAACAGTCACATCTGCACCGCTCTCTAGCTCACCCACAATAAATATACTATCTAGGCAAAGAAAGTCAAAAAATCAACAGCAAATGTATATAGGAAATTAAAATGCATCATTGTTTCTTGCTTGGGTAGGTTCCTGGGATGGGGGTGGGGGGTGAATTATACCACATTGCTTGAAATAATACCCCAGAAAACATGCCACAATATGGAATATCACATCCCACCCCCCTGCCACAAATTGCAGGAATGGCAGTAACTATACTATTTTTACTGGTTGCTTAAAGTTTAGTGAATGTTGGAGCAATTTGCTGAACGGGGATGTTTGACTGAATTGGGACTTGAATACACATGTGAGTGCCCACCCCGATTATCACCCGTCTCCCCGGCTTCTAAGGAAAGACACGTGAATTCTTACACTAATTTGCATCTCCTGTCACCAGTGAAGAGCGGCAGATAGAATACCCCATCAACCCAATCCCCAAACACCAGCTGCTCGCTTTGTCAGAGTGACCCGAGGCAAACAACAGCGTGTGGGCTGATGCGGTTTTCCACTGATGAAGCATAAACTCAGGACTTCTCGGAGGGCCTTCGCCGGCTGGCACGTTCTACTGCCTATGACTGACTCACGGCAGCTTTCTCCTGTCCTTCTTTGGTAGAGATTTGCCCCTTCCAGGGGAGGAAATGAGCAAAAAACATCTGTAACGATCGAATCGGCGATTCCAGCCGCCTGTGGAAGTGTTTCCTCTTCATTCCCTCCCTCTCAGTGCCAAGCTGCTGTCTTTGCTCTGTTCTAGAAGGACAGAACTCACCTGCCCTCTGAGCCTTCCTTGGGCAGGATTCCTTTCCCTTCCAGTTTTACTTCACTCATCCCCCCTCGCTGAACTTATCCCTTGGGAACTGGCTGGACAGGAGAGTGGCCCCAAGGACATGCCATGGGCACAGGTTTCAACCAGTGAGTCAGGAGCAGCTTCACTTGTTTTGAGACCTCACGTCTTGCATGTCCACACTGGATTGGAAGGGGGTGTAAAGTAGTCCCCCCTACAACACAAGCACAGGATAGACCTCCCTGGTCTGGCACCCTCGGGACTGGACTGGTTCCAGAGGAGAGATTTTGCCGGAGCTGGGGAGGTCATTTCCGGTCCCCCCATCTCTGCCATCAGCTCCCCCAGCGCTGGCCCACCTGCTGCCGGCCCCACTAACTCCACTAGGCAGCTGCACACTGGGGCTCCTGACGCCATGGGGCAACCACCGCTCCTGGGCCACTGAGCAGTTGCGCGCCAGGTCTCCCAGCCCCACGGCTGTGCCCTGGGAGGCCCCACCAGCAGCTTGCTGCAGGAAGCCCATTGCCCTGTCCTCCAGCAGGACTCTCTGGTCCCGCAACATCTGTGCAGCACGAAGGATATTGCCAGACCCAAGAATCCCGATGTCGAGAATTTCAACCTGTAATAACACAAGAGAGGAAGCGGCTTCTGGAGGAAGGCAAGTCCCTCTCCCGGGTGAGAGGAAGGACCGAGAGTGGGCCAAGATGGCCGCCGTATCCCGACTGCACCAAACAGCATGCTGGGGGCATGCTATGCACCTCGCCTAGGGCTGGAGGGAAACTGGGAAGCACCTTGTGACTCTCTGGGTCACAGTTGGCTTCTGGGATTGATCCTAGGGAAGTGGGGGGCAAACTGGGGTTCCACGAGACAGGTTGTTTGCCGTTGCCCATGCACCGAGGCGCCGCATTCTGCTGGTTTCTGTCCACGTCGGGTTTTTTCCTACCGATATTACTAACGTGACACGAGGGCGCATGAACGGAGTTGAGGGCTAATTGCACACGACATTATAAGAGCCCTGAGCTCCCTCGGCAGCCAATCCCAGCGCTGCTGCAGTTCCATCGGCACCTCCGGCGAATTCCAGGTACGCCAGCGCCGGGAGCAAAACGTGAGGAAACCGTCTTGGTCACGACAATCTTGCAGCCCGCTGAGATGAAGGAAGGCCACTTATGCAGCCCACTCACTAGCCCAATTGTCCCTCACTGTCCTAGAGCAAAGTCAACTAGGTATTGGCGCGTATACAAGGCTCATGACAAAAATCACAGGTTAGCCTTTTATGGTTGTGTGGAAGATTAGTCCCAAAATGTGGCAGAGGCAACTTCTGAAATGGTTTTCTCTTCTAACATGTTGTCTCAGTATGGCAAAGCATGTGAAGCTTGACACTAGAATGACCAGGGCCAAGCAGCCCTCCTTGGCATTTGTAAAACATGTGTAAAAAGGTATCTAACATGCAAAGCAATTGTATGCAAGACATACTACCTATTGAAGCCACAGTAGAATCCCCTTCTCTTGAGTCACTTAACATTAGAGGTAGAGTTTAGTGAATGACAAGTTCTTTTCAAGAATGACCTAGGCTTTTAGGAATTTACGGCCTGGATTTTTGAAAGTATCAAACCATTGCAAGGACTAAATGATTCACGAGTCTGCCTCCTTTAAAGTTTGTTTTGAAAATGGGGCTTGGCAGGCTGCATCAGAGGCTTTGCGACACGGCAAAACAACACAACTATCTTTTAAAAATTTGGGCCTAAGTCTCTTTGACTTTAATTAGACTTAGGCTGCTAAGTTCCTGATCTCGTTTGAAAATGGAACTTAGGTTAGGCATGTCACTTAGATGCTTTTAAAAATTTTACCTGGATAAAAAGTATGAAAGTATTTAAAAAAATTTTTTTTCCATTTTTGAAAATGGTAACTGTACAAAATGGAAGGTTTCCACATTGATTTTAGAAAAAAAAAACACAAAAAAAAGAGACATCCCTCCATGAGCAATCAAGAGGAGCACTCAAAATTAGCAATGAAGCAAACAAAACTCAACTAAAACAGCCAAATAGATAATCTTGCACAAACAAAAAACATGCGACAATGACAAAAAGAGGAAAACAACAACAAAAATGTTTTGAGCCAGAAGCTTTCTAGAGGGGTGTTTTTGTGAATGCCTGATTCTGTAAAACAGCCAAATATAAATGAAAAAAAATGTTTTCAAATGAAGATTTTTCACCATCTGTCTTTAGAACTGGGTTGGGGAAAAAACACCGGAGAACAAGCTGAAGTTTTTAGTCCTGTCCTGGGAATGGACTAGAACTCTGAGACCCAGAAATAAAAGACGCAAAGACCCGTTTGGTCATCTATTGTATGCAGGCCCACCAATGGGGGAGGGGCAGAAAGGCGGTCTCCCTGAAGCCTGGGCAATTTAAAGTGGACCAATGCCCCAGCCCTTTAAATCTCCACCAGAGGGTCACTCCACATGCTCCGCCTGGCTCTGAGGGCTGGCATTGCAGATCTTGATTCGAACTTCCCCTTGAGTGTAGGCCTGGCCTTAGGCACGTTTAAACCCCCTGGCCCTGATCTAATGTGTTCTGTCCCGCTACAGCCCATGACGATGGCCTATTGCCATTGGCACCCTGCTCAGCGCATGAAAGGGGAACACACACAAATAGGAAACTGCTCTAGGAACCAAAAGTTCAGCAGAGAGGAGCCACAGCTCTTGCTGATCAATATCAGCATTTGGGACCAGCATTTTGCAGATATTTAGGTGCCTAAAGATTCAGGTAGGACTTTGCAAAAGCTCACACACAAGGCCAGTGGCGTGCTGGGAAAAGAGACCAGCTCTTCCCTATGCCTTAGCTCCTGGACCATGCTGGGTGGGAATAAATTCCAGACCCTTTCCTTTTAAGGCTGATTCCGAGAACAGAGGCATGAATGTGGAAGCAGGAGAAGGGACAGTGGCTGGATCTATTTGTTTGTTCTGACAGGGATGGTGACAGGTTTTTGGCCAAGACTGGCAACCATTTCTTTATGCTCATTGCAGAGTCTTGAAGGGGTTGATATGCTGAACTCTGCTCCGAGCTTTTTCAGAAACCGTGACTTGAGCCCTAAAAGCGAAGGCTTGTCAAGACTTGACCAATTCTTTCTGCTGGATTCACCCTCAGTGCCTCAGGAAGAAGTTAAAACCACAGATAACTATAAATGCTTCCTGTTCAGGAAGGCTGGAGCTAGAATCTGATCTAATCCTTGTCTATACTAAAAGGAAGAGCAGCGCTGCTGTGATCAATCTTCCGGAGTTTGATTTAGCGAGTCTTACCTAGACTCGCTAAATTGAGCTCAGAAGGTGTCCCCATAGACATCCAGTACTGCTGCTCTTGTGAGGAGTAAGAGAAACTGATGGGAGCATTTGCTCTCATCGGCCTTCTGTTGTGGGCATGCCACCAAGCTCAGCTCACGGGTAGCCGACTTCAGCTATGTATTCCACATAAGTGGAGTTGCATACCTTCAGCTGAGCTGTCGGGTCTTACGTAGACAAGGCCTCAGGAACTTATACCGTCTCCAACCCCCTAGTATCTGGGCTCATGAACTTGTCGCTGCCACTTATTTCTTTGTGCTTGGCACATCCTGCGCTCTAATTAAATGTATCGTTTTCTCTTCCAAGTAACATTTCAGTGATAAATGAAATTCTTGGCCTTACTGAACAGGCTATTTTATGTGCCGTTATTGGAGTCAGTTTGCAAAATGAGCTTGCTGTGCTGCTGAGATATTTTCATGGTTATTACCAGGGCTCGCCGAACTGCGGCAAGCCCCGCTCGCCAGCCGTGCTGTCTGACGATCTGAGCATATGCAGATCGCCCGAACCCGGCTCTTCCGGGTTGCAATCTACTCGCCATGGGTGAGTAGATTGCATTATTTGTCGAGCCCTGGTTATTACTGTACAGCTGTCGAACAAGAAAAAGAGTCGTCCCGTCACACAGGGCCAAAACCAGGGCTGTCTAGATTGCAGACACCATGAGAGACTACAGGTCCCATAATGCAATGCACCACTTTCATGACAGCAGCGGACAGTGCGGTTGTGATGCAGCACTGCCTTCTGGGACTTGCCACATTAAACAGAGCAGACATAAGCCACACCACAGAACTGGATACTCTGCACAAGGCCCATAAGACGCAGCATGGCCAAACTTCCCAATAAACTAGCTTTTCTTCTATGGGCTGCAGCCACTCCTGGGGGAATTCTGCTGTTTTACTCTAGCTCCAAATGAAACCATTTTCTGCAGCCTTGCCATCCATGAGAGCTGGAACTGGGCCCCCTGCTTGGTAGCATGCCAAGAGACTGCAAGGTCTGAGACCAGAGCCCAAACCCTATGTTGTTAATGGAAAGCAGAATAAAAACATCCCAGGCAAATTAAGTTCCACAAAAGAAAAATTAAATGATTCTATTGTTATCTAAGTGGCTTCAAATGGACCCATCAAAACAGAATTTTGAGAATTGCCTTAATTGATAGCTGTAGATTGACAGTAAGATAAATAGAGAGATTAGAAAACACCCGTCATGCTCAACTGAGGCTGGAAGAAATTTTCAGCTTCAGCTAATTGTTCCATTTTGCGATTTTAATTAAGTGCAGCCTCCTGAACTAAACCGCTCCAGATAGCTTCAGCGTCTTTGCAGAGTAGACGCACCCAACTTTTCCTGGATACGTTTTTAACTCCTTAGAACCAGAATGGAAAGGCTGTGGGGCTACTGAATGTGAAATTCAACCTTACTCAGCAACTTACTGTAAGGGCTGTGGGTGTAAGTGGGACTTTTAAGTAGTTCATAGACCTTGATCTGGCTTGCTACACAGGATTAAATTTTGCCGGCTGGACACTTAGATTTTTCCATAGTGAAGTCTCAAAGTATCCTGGTTTACAAGCTGGAGCTGCCTTTGGCTTTTATTATTTGATTCCAGTTTGGACCATGTAATATACACCCAGATACAACAACGATGGTCTCAAACTACAAATGGCCTCTTTATATTTAGGTTGTAAGTTCTTTGGAGCCAAGGACTTTCATACCTACCACCGTGGGGTCCTAGCACTGCATGTTCTCACCACTGCGAGTCCCCGCTTTGTCCTTTTTTTTTAAACCAGAAACTACATCCCGTCTGGAATTTTATATACTACATAGACAACTAGAAGCTGCTAGTTCCCCATGTAATGAATTTCTCACTCAGACACTTGCTTAAACTTCTAAGCTACATTTCGTCCCTGTCCGTGATACTACAAATAGACATTCTCTTCTCCTGCAATACCTGGAGCATGACCCGTGATCTTAAGCATTACTGCAATCTAAATAATAAACGAATAAGTAAAAACAAAAGCGCTTTACAAACAGTGACAGATAAAGCCTTCCAATATGGAAGCACACCAAGGAAACACAGAGATACCTCTTTTACAGCTATGGAAATGGAAGCACAGAAAAGCAAAATGATTTACGTGAGGGCCCATTGCAAATCAGTGGTGAAGGTGTGTAATAATACACGGAACCTCAAAGCTTCTGAGACAGAAGACGTTTATTAAGGGTGGTTTGAAATAAGGATAGTCAGAGTTTTTTTTTTTTTAATTTTGGAAACTATGATGCAACCTCGGGTTTTAAAACTTCTAAATTAAGGAGGGATATTGTTAATTTTTCCTAAACGGTCTCATTTTTGCCCATCTACATTATTACTCAAAATGTATCAAATGATAATAGTCTGTTGAAGTTTGAGATTTCAAAATAAACTAAAGGAAAATCACAAATCCCACCCCCCTGTTTTTAAACACGTCGTCTCTATGAACCACAATCTACATGTTCTCCCCCCCTCGAGTCCCCACTTTGTCTGTCTGGTTTTTTTAAACCAGAGACTACATCTAGTCGGGAATGCCGTACAATACAGCTGGGTCAGGAGAAAAAAAAAAGTTTGAAGACCACTGTCCTAGCCCATTGCATTCATGCCCCTGCATAGAGGGCTTTGCTCCTGCTGGCTGCAGACATATTCAAAGGAGCATCTCAGAGATTTCGGGTTCCTCATCCCACCCACGGTTGCCTGAGGTCTGTGTCTAAACTGGCAAGTTTATCCGCAAAATCATTTGATTTTGCGGAAAAACTTGCCAGCAGTCTACACTGGCCGCTTGAATTTCCGGAAAAGCGCTGACGATCTCATGTAAAATCATCAGTGCTTTTCCGGAAATACTATGCTGCTCCCATTCAGGCAAAAGACTTTTGCACAAAAGAGCCAGTGTAGACAGCATAGTACTGTTTTCCGCAAAAAAGCCCCGACGGCGAAAATGGCAATTGGGGCTTTTTTACGGAAAACCGCGTCTAGATTGGCAACGGACGCTTTTCCGCAAAAAGTGTTTTTGCGGAAAAGCATCCTGCCAATCTAGACGTGCTTTTCCGAAAATGCTTTTAACGAAAAACTTTTCCATTAAAAGCATTTTCGGAAAATCATGCCAGTGTAGACGTAGCCGAGGTGTCCAGACATCCTTACCCTAGGGTTTACTGATGGTAAAAAACAGCAGTAATAGCTAACCTCAGCAATGACCCTCCTCTATGCTCCAGGCAGTATTCCAGCAGCGCACGGCATTTATTTGTTAGCATGAGCTTGAAACCTCAGTGTAAATCAGGCCCCTCCTTTCCCGCCCTCGTCAGTGCAGACAACGACGATGATTCCTTCCCGGTTGATTGTGAAAGCAGCAGGAATCTCAGGGTTGGGAATTTACCCTCTTATTTCCCCACCTGAATCTTTGGGAATAGGTTTCCTGCCGCGGCTGGTATTCCTGGCATGCGCCAGCTAGATGGCGGAGCTCTCCGCATCGTGCACAAAACTAGAGCCGGGTTGCCCCCTTTTCGTGCAAAGAAGGTGGGTCACGCGGACGGTTTGCTACCAGGGTCGTGCCTGCTCTGACCCTCGGTATCCTCAGCTCATCGAAAGGGGGTGGGTTTTTCTTCACGCTCCTGCTTAGCCCCTGGCCATGTTCCGATCTGTACCGACAGTCACTGTGATGCAAGGGGCAAAGATGGTCGCCCTGCTGCACTTTAATATGGGGGGCGTGGCCAGTGCACAGTCAGGCCTCTGCTGAGATCGGGGGGGCGCACTGGAGAAGGTACGCAGGTGCCTGGGACCGGGCGCTTGACTTGCCCTGCAAAACCCCAGCACTGAGGAAGGGCTGAGAGAGAAGCCCCAGCGGAGGCAGTTCTGGGTAATGAGGGCCCAGCTGGGGGCTATATAAAGAAGGGCTCCGTGGAGGCGGGGAAGGAAGCTCACTCTGGCTCTGGTTGGAGAGCCGGAGGGACTTGGCTGCCTGGGAAGCAGGAGGCTTCCTGGAGGTAGAGCAGAGCTGAGGAGGGAGGGAAGGCAGGGCTGGGGAAGCTCCGGCCAAGCAAGCCCCCAGGCTGCAGGGCCTGAAGCTACTGGGGCTGCAAGTGACAGCCATGGTAGGCAGGGGCAGCAGGTCCCTGTCCCCTTGTCAGTGAGGAGCGGCTGTTACAGACAGCAGTTTGCCCCAGAGGCAGGGGCTAGATGAAGGCTGGCAGTGGGTCATGGGGAACGGGGTGTCCCTGAGAGAAGAACAGGGTGCCCCTTGGGAGGGGAGGACCCTGGAGTGTGCAGTTGGGTAAACACCCCCCTTCCTCAGAAGGGGGCTCAGACACTGGCGTGGGCACTGCCAGAAGCCAGTGTCCTGAAGAGGATGCTGTGGTCAGAGCGTGACACGGGTCTGAACTAGTGGGAAGAGCGAGAACTCGGGGAGACACCAACTCTCCGGCAGCGGTTCTCAACTCCTTTCAGTCCACGGACCACCAGGCCAAATCCAAACATTTTCGTGGGCCACCTCCTTTTTGAGACATGACAAAAAAGAGCGGACAACGAACATTCTGGTTTGAGACTTATTTCTTACTAACAGATTTTTGGTGCCTGCCTGCGCCGTGTGACTTTGGACAATGGTCCTGTGGACCACCAAAAAAAAGTCACCATGGACCAGTTGAGAACCAGAAGGAAGCGTCAGGTGAGCTGGCGAGCTAATTCCCAGGACTGCTGGCTGGAGCACCAGGATGGTGAGTCTACCCCATGATAGCGCCTAAGTGATTTTAGTTGCCCAGCCTGAAAGATCTTAGAAGCTGCCTGATTTCAGCACTCTCTCAGACGGGCCCTTTTCAGGTGTCTCCAACCAGGATGGAAAACTCACCTGGACCAGTTGAAAAATCACGGCCGGAGAGTCTTTCCCCTACAGATTGCATGTCTATATTAAAAATAAAAGTGCCTGAAAGCCATAGCACTGATCTCCTTAGGCTGAAAGGAAAACAACCTGGGGGGAAAGTGGGGAGGGGGGAGTATATATTGAAATATATACAAATTAAAAAAGTTAAAACTGTGCAATGTGGGGAGATTCTTGGTTACTATTGGTATTTCAGAATTTTGCACTTTTATTTCTGAAATTTTGAAAGTTCAATCAAGTTTTGAAATCATCGACCAATAGTCAACAAAATGTTGACCAGCTGTAGAATGAAGCTTAAAAAAAAACCGAGCGGTCCTGTAGCACTGTAGGCTATGTCTACATGACCAGGTTATTTCAAAATAAGCTTATTTCCTTTCACGAGCAGGAATTGTTATTTCGAAATCATGGACTTGGTAGTGTGGCCGTAGCCTGGGCTGCTACTTCCTGTGTCTTCCTGTGGCTGCAAATGGCTAACCAAAGCCACAAAGCTCCGTGGCTACGGAACCGGTAAATGAACGAATTGGAGTGGCCCGTTTGCAGCTCTCTCAGAGTGGGTCCACTGTTGTAGACACACATTCTAAGAGACAGTCCCAGCCCCAAGAGGCTTAAAATTCTGCATAAATGGGAAGCTGAGGCACATGGAGACTCAGCGGTTTGGCTAACCTCACACAGGAAGTCTGTTGCAGAGCCAGAAACTAAATGCAGATCTTCAGAGTCTCAGTCCGCTGCCATATCCAAATCCCATTCATATTCCCCATGTAAACATGTATAACACAAAGGCTATGTCTACACTGGCAGCTTCTTGCTCAAGAACAGCCGTTCTTGCACAAAAACCTGCCGCCTGTCTACACTACACTAGCCTTCTTGCGCAAGTAAATTTACAGTCTAGCGTTGTAAAACAGGGCTTCTTCCAGAAGAGTTATTCCTCTCCCCATGAGGAATAAGCCCTCTTGCGCAAGAGGCCAGTGTAGACAGGCAACATGAATTTCTTGCACAAGAAGCCCCTATGGTTAAAACGGCCATCAGAGCTTTCTTGTGCAAGAGAGCATCCACACTACCATGGATACTCTTGTGCAAAAGCACATGGCAGTGTGGACAAGCTCTTGTGGAAGATTTTTTGCACAAGATCTCGTCTGTAAAAAAGAGTTCTTAAGCAAGAAGCCGCCAGTGTAGACGTAGCCAAAGCGTTTCTCTGGGAGCTAAAGATTAGCTATGGAGAGCAATATAACCACAGAATCACAGGTTAGAAGGGACCCCAAGAGGTCTCTAGTCCAGTCCACTGCACTCTTGTCAGGACAAAGTATTTCTAGACTATCCTTGACAGGTGTCTGTCCAACCTGCTCTTAAATATCTCCAGAGATGGAGATTCCACAACCTCCCTAGACAATTTATTCCAGTGTTAAGCCACCCTGTTAGGAAGTTTTTCTTAACGTCCCACCTAAACCTCCCTTGCTGCAATTTAAGCCCATTGCTTCTTGTCCCATCAGAGGTCAAGGAGAACAATTTTTCTCCCTCCTTGTAACTTGTACTTGAAAACCGCTCTCATGTCCCCTCTCCGTCTTCTCTTTTCCAAACCAAACAAACCCGATTCTTTCAGTCTTCCCACACAGGTCATGCCTTCTGGTACAATGCTCCATTAATGGGCTTAATAGGTTCTACCACAAATACAAACACATACCACCTGTCGCGCACAGTTAAGAATAACTCTACTGAATTCATGAGTTACACGAATGTCAAAACTGAGCAAGGCCAAAGCTACGTCCAGCACGTGGAATCCCAGGCCGCATGGTGTCCATGGCAAAACTCTCCTGGACTTCAATCAGATCAGCATTTCATGTGGGGAGCTGTGTTCCTTGTGTTACGTTATCTGTGCAGCCTCAACAATGGGACTGAATGTAGCAGAGACCAGACTATCCTAGCATCTTCATTCTGGGCCTGGTACGGCTTTCCTAGATCAAGAGGTAAATCCAGAGTAACAATAGAAAACAACGGAATTAGACCACTTGAAAATTGGTCTCAGTAGGAGAATCAGACCCCTGTGGATTAGAAAGTGCCATGTAAACTGCATTACAAAATGTGGGATAATATAAGAGCTAGCAAGTAGATGGGTTTTCAAAATTCCCATAAATATATAAGAGCATTGAGATTTAAAAAGGCAAAATATGCACCGCTCATCGCATTGAAACTATAACAAATGATGATTCAAATGAAAATGGATTTTCGTAGGTGACTCCAGTTCCCATAATGCAATACAATGAAACATTCAACTTCTCATCTGGCATGGATCAGCATAGCCCATTGATATCAATAAAACTTTGCCAATCAATGCAAAGTGACAATTTATCTCTACCCTGCCAAAAATTCATGCCTCCAAAAAGAGAGCGAGCACAAGAAGTTTAGAAAGTTTGCCTGTGTGTGTGTGTGTGTGTGTGTGTGTGTGTATGCATGCATGCACACGCACTCAAGACAACTTTCTGAAACTCATATAAAGAAAAACATTCAAATGAGGCAAGGATGAGTAATTGACGATCATAACTGTGATTATAAGGTATAATTACAATTAGCTGCATAAGACTGTTAATCATGAAAATAATTACATGCCAGCTTTCTTCCTTAAAAAAAAAAAAGAACATAATTAAGTGGCCCACAAGGATGACAAAAAACACATTTCCGACTGACAGAGGTGTTGTTAATAGGGGGTTATGGCAAGGGGTAAAGCCAGTTGGATGCTTAGCATTGCTGCTCAAACCTCTTGAAATGAGGATACAGCATGGAGTGTTATTAGCGTTAATAACTGGCTGTTCAAGTTAATTGAGCCAATTTTAACACCATTAAAAATTAAGAGAGAAAAAATCCCCGGCATGTGGCACCTTGGTTTCCCATTTTTGCAAGGCTGGATCTGTCTTTCTTCCTATTGCAGTTGGGTTCAGAGCAGATCAGTTCCCAAGCCATGTTTTCTCCCGCCATCCTCATGACGCAAGGCAAGAACAGAACATCCCCTGTTTTTGAATAGGCAGCCAAAGAGGCACAGGTCCAGGAAACAGAACAGCTGCATTCTACACCAGTCCAGGCTACGCTACTGAGCTACTGTGTGAACTTGGGCATTTTACTTCCCTTCTCTGCCTCATTTCCTCATCTATGCCAAAAGAAAATAGTAGAGAATTGAGCATTAAGTGGCTATGTTACCAAACGGAAACAATATTTTACATCAATTTTGCACAAGTTTTAAAACAATAACACAAGGCGTGAGGCCACAGAGAATAGGGTTAATTATAAATAGAAGAATTAATAATTGTACACTTCTAAAAATAATACTGCGTACAGATGTGGTCCCCTCATCTCAAAAAAGATATACTGGCATTGGAAAAGGTTCAGAGAAGGGCAACTAAAATGACTAGGGGTTTGGAACCGGTCCCATATGAGGAGAGGTTAAAGAGACTTGGACTTTTCAGCTTGGAAAAGAGGAGACTAAGAGGGGATATGATAGAGATCTACAAAATCATGAGTGGAGAGGAGAAAGTGAATAAGGAAATGTTATTTACTTGTTCCCATAATGTAAGAACTAGGGGACACCAAATGAAACTAATGGGCAGCAGGTTTAAAACAAATAAAAGGAAGTTCTTCTTCACACAGTGCAGTCAATCTGTGGAACTCCTTGCCTGAGGAGGTTGAGAAGGCTAGGACTATAACGAGGTTTAAAAGAGAACTAGATAAATTCATGGAGGTTAAGTCCATAAATGGCTATTTGCCAGGATGGGTAAGGAATGGTGTCCCTAGCCTCTGTTTGTCAGAGGGTGGAGATGGATGGCAGGAGAGAGATCGCTTGATCATTATCTGTTTGGTTCACTCCCTCTGGGGCACCGGGCATTGGCCACTGTTGGCAGACAGGGTACAGGGCTGGATGGACCTTTGGTCTGACCCAATATGGCCATTCTTATGTTCTTATGTTCGAATACAGAGAGGATCCAATTCTGCTCTCCGGTCTGTCCATGCAGTCCCCATGACCTTAATGGCAGTGATGTTACTGACAACACTATTACGTTCATTTTGTATCCATCTTGCGTTGCTAAGGCTCGGGACCACTTAAGTTCTTGCATAATTTTAAATACATGCAGGGCTCCATGGAGAATGAAATCGCTGAGTCTGCTCGTGCTAAAATGTTTTACTGGACCAAGGCCACAATAGTTAAATTCAGCATCTTCCCACTACAGGGATGATCATATATGGCCACGTCGGCAGCTTTCATTGTAATCTTTTCTGCTCTGGGTTTGGGATTGTCTAGTTGCCTCACCTGCTCTTGGGTGAATCTGAGCCTCATGATGAGGGCCGTGTGCCATTGGGCATCTGTAGGAAAGACTGGACCACTCACTGCCTAGCATCCCCTCCATGCATCATAAAAATCTCTCCTGGGACCAAATCCTGCAATTTATCTCACATGAAACTAGTTGGATTATTTTAATGGGCCCGAAAATGAATAGCACCTTACCCCTCCGTGGTTGCAGTCTCAGTCCACAAAAGATTTTTGTCTACACTGCCAATTGAGTGGCAAAGCTTTTGTCCTTCACAGGTGCTTAAACTCTCCCCTGCCCACCACCAAATGGTGACATCTTGGTCTTGGCAAGTGCCCGTGTAAACTGTGCTTTGTGGGAAGAAATGCTCTCCTGCCAACAAAGCAAGTGCCGCTCGTAGGGAGTGGACTTTTTTGTCCCCTAAGGGGTGGATAAACTGTGTTTACACGGCATGCTGTCGACAGGCAAGAGTCGCCAAAAGTGAAAACTGGTCTCACTTTTTTTTTTCTGCCTCCAACTGTTGATATTTCATGGTCTCATGGCTAGCTCCCTGGAGACAGAGCAAAGCATTGTGGGTAAGCATCCCACAGTGCAGTGCAGTGAGAAGGCAAAGCTGATCCCAGCACTTTTGGGGATTCCCTCAGAGCTCTGGGAGTTCTCCATGCTGAGGAACATCCAAGCTCTCCAGCCCTCCCTCTGCAGCAGTAGCTTGCCTGCCGCTGGGCTCCTAGCAGGGCAGAACAGGATCATTCCAATGAGTTGCTGTTTTTTTGTTCCCCAGACAGAGCAGCTCTCTCAGCTCATACTTTAAAGGGGAGGGAGTGCAGGCCTGCAGGGCAGCAGAGATCACAGAACACTGAGCAGAGCCATCAGGGCAGGCCTTGTGGGATACTGGCAGAAGCCAGTTCTCCCACCAAAACAAACAGTAGAGCCCACACTGGCTTTTTGTTGTCAACAAAAGGAAAGGAAAGGACAAAAGTCTCTGGCAGGGCTGGAAGATGTCACAAAAACTGGGTGCTTTTCCTGACAAGAGTAGTGTGGCACTGGTTTGTCATGAAAAGGCAGTTTTTGGTGACAAAACACACCAGCGTAGACAAGCCCTTAGCGAGAGGGCTGTGTCGACACAGCCGTGTCCCTAAAGGCTGTCCAGGGTAGACCCCCGAGGGTTGTTCCTTAATGTTGCCATGCTGCAGACTCAACTTGGAGATGCTTCTAGCACCTGTCCTCACATCACTAGTCACGTGTGTAAAATGACTGTGTCACTTTTCCCAGGATGAACCCTTTCGGTAACACTGTGAGGGAGGAGTGGAGAGGGGAGGAAACCATGCTCATATTAAAATTTCCTTTTCCTGAAGGCAGATTCATTGTGGGTTAATTTTGCTAGGGACGGAGCACAGACTTCTGAGTCAAGGCTGGTGCAAATAGGAGAATCTTTTCTTTCATGAGCAAGTTCGGGTTGTTGGTTTTTGGGTTTTTTTTTTTTTTTGAATGGTCAGGAAACCTGAATGCTTTATGTGATGGGTTGGAGCACAGAGATCCCCTTGGGGTTGTCACCCAGTGTGCAGATCACACCCCTGACACCTGCCTTCCTGCCCTCTAGGTCCCCCCCCCCCACCATCCAGAAGCTCTGGTCTCCCCCATCAGGGCACAAAGTTGGGATCCCCCCCCCCCCCCAATTCCACCCAAGCAACCCAGACAGCTCCCTAATTGGACATGTGGCTAAAAATCATACCCGATCACGGGGGTTGCTGGACCAGAGAGTGCCAGTCTAGAGAGCGTCAACCTGTCCTATGATCTGAGCTGTAAACTCAACGACCGCCGGTGTGGTTTGAACTCCCTTAACTCGCAACAGGCTTTTATCCCCTCTGTGGGCTCTACACCTGCTTGGCAGGCAGAAAGTCACCGTTGATGCTCAGCCCTTACCAGCCTCCCCAAAGAGCGGCTCCAGGTAGCCACCAGCTGTAACGCTGAGACATCTCCCTGTGCAGCAATTTGCATGGCAGCCAGCTCGCTGGATTTCAGTAAATAGCGGGAGTGACTCCATACCTCTGCAAATCATTAAAGACGGCCAAGTCTCCCCGGGAGCTGCTTTGATAGATTCCCCTGAGTGGCAAAGTAGGTTTTTTTTTTCTTTTCCCCCCTCGGCTCTATTTGTAATGTCAACGCTATGATTTTTTAATTATCGGTTTGAAACGGAGATTTAAAGCCGAATCCCAGGAAGGAACCTGGCCAGCATATGGAATAAAGGTTCCCTGGGGGGGAACGCTTGGCAGGTCTGACCTGGATTCTTACACGCGACACTACAGAGGTGCCAAAAGGAAAGGGGCTGAAATATCACAACTCCCTTGCTCCTCTGCGCAGCCTTGTGGCTCTGCCATCCCAGCGAAGTGCACGCGGCTTCTGGTGACCACACAGATGGGGTGGAAGGTCAAGAGTTCACGGCCTCACGCTCTCTTGTGAGGGGCTCTCTAATGTACCAAGTTAGGGTCATGAACTAAAGGGCATCATCTAAAAATGTGGGAACAAAGAAAAGGGCGGTTGATGTGGTGCCTAGAGCGTGACAATCACGGCCCCCTTCAACTTACCCAGGAATGGCCCTAGACGAGCTGTTGGCAACTGGCGCCCTAGGCGAAACGCGCGATCGGCGCCCCCGCCTCCAAAGCCCTCAACAGCCATTTATCTTGGCGCCGTAGGCGACCGCCTAGTTCGCCTGTATCGACGGGCCACCACTGAACTTACCTCGGTGGTTGCCTCAGAGACCCTCTGAATCCACTACAACAACGTCTAGATGAGAGATGGGCCAGGGTGAAACCAGGATTTCCCCAGGCAACACCTCAGGAACCCCAGCTCAGAGCCCCTTTTCGCGCTCTAGTGTAACCTCTGCTGGGTAGGGGGGAGGCACTGTCCCATGCAGGGGCACTGGGACCACGTACAGAGCAAGAGAGAAGGTGTTTGCTCTACAGCCTTAGCGGTCAGGCGGCTGGCTTTGAGCTCAAGCTGTGGACACTCAAGCATGAAGCTCCAGAGGTCCCAGGTTCGGTTCCACCTCTTGGTGTTACGCTAGCTTCATGCCGTTCCCCCCGTTCCTCCCCATCTGTGGGACCAGCACTGTCCCATGTCACCTATCTATGGGACTCAGATCTCCTCCTGCCCCCCCAACTTTCTACTTTCTCCCCCTTCTTAGACAAGGAAATTAATCAACGTTCTCCTCCAATGAAAGGTGGGAAGCATGGAACTTCCCACGGAGCATCCATCTCCAGCACCCGACAGCACCAGGGACGACCGCACTACCAAGTGGCCAGTGCACCACTTTTCATCTTCCAGGCCAGGTGCTTTCACTATAGCCTTCAGAAGAAAAGACGAGTTCTTGGAATTGGGAGTCCTTGGTACCTAGATGGGAAATACCCAGCAGACACCTGACTCACGTCTGGGGATGGCTTACATAACCCCCCCTGCACCAAAAGGGTAACCTAGAGGCCCAGAAACCTCATGACCCACCCAGGCAAGGTCACTGAAATGTATGCGCACTGAAACGCATGGCATCCCCTCAGGTCTGTCCTCGATTATACTGATGAGACAGTGACCCCCCTTGTCCATAGGGCTGCTCATGGGGATGAAAAGTTGCCTGCTCTCACCACAAAGTGAGATTTTGAATACTCACTAGGTTGCCAAAACTTTTTTTTTTTTTAATGAGTAACTCTAGCCATCTCATTTGCCTACATTAGTCTCAGCTTTTGGCTTGAGCGCACCAGGCATGAAGAATATGGGGATTTGAAAAATTAACCAGCATAATGAGAGCTGATTATTAATGCTCCCAGCTAAAAGGGAAAAATAAAACAAAACGAGCCCAAACTCAGGGCAATCTTTCACTCCTCAAAACAGAGCTAGTGATGGCAATAATTCAGTGGAACAGATGCACCGAAGGAACAGAAATAAATACAACCCATTAGCTTTTGGGGGACTGGAAATTAACTGAGAAAATTCCAGAGCCATGCCAGCAGATGATGTGCCGGTGTGATATCTGTGATGAGGAGGGAAAGGAAGGTTCCAAAACTTCTGTGCATTGGACGATGGACAAATCACTTAGGAGCTGATTTCTCAAAAACATTCAGAATCTTTAAAAAAAAAAAAATCAGACCCAGATTTTCAGAAGAGCCCTGCTCTAATATATACACCAAGATAAACGACCACGTATACAAAGTAACTCAGCTTGGCGTGTCCTGAAATCTTGGGAGTACCTAGTTCTTCACTGGCTGCCCAAATAGGAACTCAGCTCTCTGTGCCTCTAGCTTCCGCAGTGTAGGTTTGGCCTTCATCTCTCTTTTGCCTCTGTTTATCTATATCATCATGAAGTAATATAGCTTTTGTTAATTCTGACTGAATTGTTAGTGCAAAGAGCTATTCCTTGCTATGTAACAAGTACAGATAGACTCTGATTTCATTCAGGCCTACGGTTGTTATTGTAGCGCAAATATTATCAATCAAAATCTCCCAAATCAAAGTTCTAACCAACGTTGTAAGAAAAGCACATTGTGAATTTTCAGCAGGGAAAGGTACGTTGACAGCCAGAGCCCCATCCCTATGAGTGGCAGTACCCAGGATCATCAAAAACGATAGTAATCGACGTTTTCTTTCACACCTGCTCTTTCCTGCTCTATTAAGCCTTTGCAAACACTGTTGTCTCTGGAGGAAAACTGTGAGCAGGGAGGAGGGAACAATCCCAATTGTGCAGCCAAATGCTACTAACTGGCATTCAGCCTCCTTGTTCTCACGTGTGGTCGGAAAGGTAGCATGGAGTTTTAATTTTCTCATTGTCAGCGGACGTGCCAATCATTCAATTAAAGGGTGGGAGCGCGGCACAAAGCAACCAGCGAAATCCAGCAAGCGGGGCAGGTGCCGGGGACTTGGATCAAGTTTAATTTGCTCCCGAAAATGCTCTTTTAGAAGACCTAGAAGAACCCCAGGTGGGTAATAAGACTGAAGGAAATGGATTTTTTTTCTCCTATGGCCCCTTCAAACCTCAAGAGGTCTGGCTCTACCTTGTACGCCACTAAGCTCAGGCTGGCATGGCTACACCAGTCTAATGCTCCTCTGCTTTCAGTGCAATGTGGAATTAGACCCAGAGTTCCTCAGAGCACCAAGGCACGTGGTACCAAGGTGAGCTGGTGTCAAGTTACTGGATTTTAAGGGGAGCAGCCAGATCACTGCTGCACTCATGGGGCGTGTTTGCCCCAAAGTCTATACAAAGGGGGCCATGTGAGGTGTCAAACGAAAGCTTATGTTCTACTGATTCTATATATGCTGTTCATGTACCGGTGTGATATCTGTATGCGGAGTTATGAATGTGGACTCTGTGCTGATACTGCAAGTGTTCTCTGCCTGAGACAGAGCAGTGGGCCTGAACTGCCTGCTATAAGGAAGGAATGTCCAGTCAGTGACGATGCGAATTAGCGGGGCTCCAGGGACAATGGCTCTCAAGGAGCCCAGTACACACCCGAGGAATGTTTCTGGGACCCGCAAACCAGCCAGGCCAGAATGGCTGCCAGCATGTGTAACAAAGATCGGTCACTCAACCATGTGACCTGCTCTGGCCAGGAGGATGCCAGGACAGATTTATAAGGCCGTGCGGCCGGCTCCATCTTGCCTTCAATTCTGCTACTGATCCCAGACGCAGCCTTGCGAGGAGCAGCGCGCCGGGAAGAACCGTGGACCCATCCTGACATCGGATGTACACCAGAGACTTTTCAGATAGCAGTTTGTAACATCGCTGCTGAGATCCTGCATTGGGAACTTGGTGATTCGATGCATGGCATGTGTTCTCCGTAGCAACCTTACTCTCGTGCGTTCCTTTCTTTTATTAAGAAACCTTTCGATTTTAGATTCTAAAGGATTGGCCCAGCATGATTTGTGGGTAAGATCCAAAGTGTAAATTGACTGGGAACTGGGGCTGGTCTTTGGGGACCGGAAAAACCCGTTCGGGATAGGTGAGACTGGGTTCTAGAGCCCCTCACCTGTGTGCAAGCCCAGCGGCGATTGGGGCACAGGGAGAGCTGGGGCGTCTGAGGGGTTTTGCTTGTGCAGCTTCCTGCTGGCCAGATTGGCAGTTGACACACTCGGTGTGACTGGTTTGTGGCCTGTTTGGGAACAGTCTCCAGTCAGGGGCTGTAAGGAGCCCTGAGTTTGAGCAATTCGGCCTGAGCAGACGCCCTCAGCGGTGCTCAGACCCAGTCCGGTCTGTCACAGCTTGTCCCTCTACTCAACTTTGGAAGCCCCGGGGGCCACAATGATACTCAAAGCACATGCCGAGGGCCACAACTTAAGCTATGTCTACACTCGTGGCTTCTTGCTCAAGTAATATGCAAATGAGGCGAAGCATGGAATATTGCCGAGCCTCATTTGCATACCTAATGAGCCACCATTTTTTTCAGAAGAGGCTCTTGCGCAAGAAGGAACGTCTACACTGCCCCTTCTTGCGCCAGAAAAGCCCTCTTGCTCAACGCCGTTCTTCCTGAAAAGTAATAGGTGTAACGGCGTTGCACAAGAGGGTTTTTCTGGCGCAAGAAGGGGCAGTGTAGACGCTCCTTCTTGCACAAGAGCCTCTTCTGAAAAAAATGGTGGCTCATTAGATATGCAAATGAGGCTCGGCGATATTCCACGCTTAGCCTCATTTGCATATTACTTGAGCAAGAAGCCGCGAGTGTAGACATAGCCTAAGTGTGGTTGCACATACATGCAAATATATATGCAAATATATGCAAATAGCTTGTTTCACACAGACGGGCATGAATACAAAGAGTAAGCTGCGATGCTGGACCCAAACATGGCCAGTGTGAGCCAGTCAGCATTTCTCAGGCTCTGCTCATAAGGCTACGCAGCCAGCACTTCCCACAATGCCCTGGCGCTCCCTCCCTCATGGCTAAAACCGCCGACCTCCTGCACCCATCTGTTCCAGCCAGCCCATCCGCCTGCGTCTTTCAGTGCTCTCCCTGCGTGGGAGACGCCTCGTCGTTGTGGAGGCCGACTTCGAAGGATCCCACCCGCAGGCTGCGTGTTGAGCCCCGTGTAAACCCAAACTGCTCCGCGGGCTGCAAACAAACAGGCTGCATGTTGAGTAGCCCTGCTCTAGAGAGTCGTTATCTTGGCCTGCGATCTTCACGTTATTTCCCACACTAGCAGCTTGGGAGCTGCTCAACTGGCAGATGCAATTCCGAGTTCCTTGTAGGTCTTGCAGCGGAACGTGGTCGTGTCGACTTAGGTTGTATTTTACCCCCCAGGCCCAACCACCATGTTGTACTAGGTGAGATTCTTTGCTAGACTCAAACCCCTCTGTGCTGGGTCCCATGAAGCAAAAGGGGGTGGAATGCTGCTGGATAAGCCCATCATGGAGCAGACACTAGTGGTTGTCAAGAAGAGCACGCTGACTTGTCTGTCTCTGCCGCACCGCAGTCCTAGGGGAGAGGTGGTGTGTTGCAGTGCACAGCCACCCCTACCTACCTGGAGAGGAACGTATGCTGGCTGGTTAGAGCGGGCCCAGGTAGCTTTACTCTATGCCAAGATTGGTTGAAGCCAAAGCACACGTGCAAGGAAGGCATGGCTAGAATCTGGCTTCTGGACAACTCAGAAAACCAGCCATCCTGTCTGGCATCATTAAAGAATTCCTCTTGCCAGCTGCTTTAGGATGGGCACTGCTAGTCCTGAGTTTCCTTGGCCATGTGCGGATATTTTGCTTGCCAGTTCCGTTCTGCTGTAGCAGGAAATCCATCCCTACTGGCAAAATTCCTGTGGACTCCAATGAGGCCCAGAGTCTGGCCCTGTTGTCTTAGCTTTTGTCCAAGGCTGTTGTGTTCTTCTCTCTACTTTACATTTTCCCCCCAGAGTTGTCTCTGAACTATTTTCATACGGCTTTGTCTTGGGGTTTTCTGATTCTACATTTCTAACTGCTTCACAGACCACTAAGGGTGAATCTACACGGCACCCGTAGCTCAAAATAAGCTACACGATTTGAGCTGCACAAATTGGGTCGCTTATTTCGAGTGTATTTCAAAGTGGCTTATTTCGAAGTAGAGCACTATTCCAAAACGTCCTTTAATCCTCCTGGAGCGAGGTTTACCGGGACCTCGGAATAGCATGCCCGTGATTTCTAAAGCTATTTAGAAAGAATGGGCGTGCTGTCAAGATGCAGAAAACACTATTTCAGGATACTGGACGTATCCCAAAATAGCACCACTGTCTAGAGGCACCACGAGTATCTGCATTACAGTTTTGATTTTTTTTTTAAAGCGCATCCCACAAAAGCAACGAGAGGACTTTACAAGCATCCAAACAGCCATGCCACTCCCCTCCTCCCCACAACCCGCCTCACCCCGCAGGAGAAATGGTTGTTGTCATGGTATCCAAGATGGCCAAAATGCCACTGTCATCTCAGAGTAATCAGCAATCTTGTGGAGCACAGCAGGCAGTGATATGTAACCAATAACTTTTCAGACTCCCTGACCAGCAATAGGCAGCTGATGACTTTTTCAAAGTAACTTTAATAACCCTGGGCACAGACCCTGGATACAAAGGCAGCAGCAGAACTGAATTCAGACAGCTCACATGCATGGCCTGAACCAAGAGAGCTTGTTTTACAGGAGAACCTCCTTAGACATTCAATCATGCATTTAAAGGTAGCCACCTTTCCACCAAAGCATTCTATCACTCAATTACCGAGGGACACGGCGGGACTGGAGTTCATTTACGACTTCAACCAGTTAGTACATTACAAAGGCAATTTCTATTAACCACTTAGGCACAAAGGCAATTTCAGTAAACCCCTTTATTGAAGCCCGGGGGAACAGTTTCAAATTTGTAGATGAATTCCTGGTCTGGAGTCTCTCTGGGTATGTCTACACTAGCTCGTTAGTTCGAGCTAGGTAGGCAAATGAAGGCAAGTGGGGTTGCAAATGAAGCCCGGGATTTAAATATCCCGGGCTTCATTTGCATCTTCCCGGGCACCGCCATTTTTAAATCCCCCTTAGTCCGAACTCCGTGCCTGCGGCTACACGCGACATGGAGTAGGTAGTTCAAATTAGGATGTCTAATTCGAACTACCAGTACACCTCGTTCCACAAGGATGGCGGTGCCCGGGAAGATGCAAATGAAGCCTGGGATATTTAAATCCCGGGCTTCATTTGCAACCCCGGTTGCCCTCATTTTACCTAGCTCGAACTAACGAGCTAGTGTAGACATACCCTCTCTGATTGGGTGGGGAAATAAATATGTTGAGGGCTTAAACGGGAAGGTCTTTTGTGACTCTAGCTGGAGATCTCAGCTGAGACTTGGGCCCATTCTGCCGGGTGCTCTGCCACAGGCAGCCCCTGCCCTAAAAAGCCCAGCTGGCGAACGGTGGGACAGAAAGCCTAGGTTAAGGTCACAGTTGCCCTCTAAACAGACGACAGGTTTAAAAAGAGAGAGAGAGAGAGAGAGAGAGAGAGAGAGACTCTGCCCCTTTTTATCCTTCTTCTACAGATCTGATGCAGCACAGAGAAATTAAGTGATTTGCCCAAGGCCAGTCTTTGGCCACACCAACGATCTCCAGAGTCTCCGCCTTTTACAGGGAAAGGACGACGCAGTGTTTACACTTATACCAGCTTGATTCAGGGGCAACTATTGGCACAGCGGGGTTACCCCTGATTTCCACCAGCATAAGCAAGAGGAAGCCCAGGCCTGCCCACTGTGCATGTTAATTCCAGAGAAGATCAGATCAACTATTTGGTGGAAAGCGGCCCCTCCAGCCGGGCAGGGCAGTCGCCTCCTCCAGAGCGGCGTGGTTAGCAGCTATGAGTCTCTCTCCTTCCAGTGTCCCTGCCTGCAGAGTACACAGCCGCCCACGGCAGTAATTACTCACCGCTCCTTTTGTGCGTCTCGGCCGCGCTTGTAAATCAATCCATCCGTCGTGACAGCTTGAGCACGGATATGGCTCATCCCCTGCAACAGGCAAGTAGGGGGTGGGGAGGGGAGAGAGAAAGCCGTTGATGGAATAATTGTTTTTCATCCCACGTTGGCTTTGAGCCATTGCCTCAGTTTCTGTGCCCAGGTAACGCCCATCTGGGGCATACGGAGCAGGGTTGTTTTTGCACAACAGTTCAGCATTTACAGAGCCCCGATTCCACCCTTTCTTCCCCCGCAATGAAAGGCTCGGTGTTGTGCCGGGGGAAAAGGTAAATGGCATGTTAAGTGCGTTTAATTTGTTAACACAGTAGACAGCAGCACGGACTCCCCTCGGAGCTGCAACTTAAGAAGAAGCTCTGTAGATGGAGCAAGGCTGATGGCTTGGAGGTACACTATCTAGTGCCAGTGAAAAAGAGCCCCGTGAAATAGTTCCTTGCTCCCGTCACACCAGGAGTCAGGAATCACCAAGGGCAGTGGAGTCCATGCCAGGAGGACACGGTGGGGACAAGAGCAATGAGAAGGATGCTACAAGCGATGGACCTGTCACGGACTCACGGTTTGTCTACACCAGTGTTTCTCAAACCTTTTTTATGAAGTACCCCTTTTTCAAAAAAAATTAAGTCTCCCTTGTACCTACAGTTTTCAGAAACACATTTTTTTCTACCATTGCAACACATTTGTTTAAACAACTTAATCGTAGCCGGGCGGGCGATGAATTTTTTGGTATGAAAAAGACAAAAATAATAACACTCTGTAAAACTGAACACAAAAATTCAGTTTTCTCCAAATGTCAGTTGTGTTGACGTACCCCCCAGACTTCTCTGGAGTGCCCCTAAAGGCACTCGTATGTACCACCGGCTGAGAAACACTGATCTACACGACACAAGGGACCATTGACTCGGCCTTGTTTCAAGTGTGGATGCAGGTTAATACCGTTTAGCTCAGGCATGTCCAAAGTCCGGCCCGTGGGCCAATTGTGGCCCGTGTTCCGGTTTAATACGGCCCCCCAGGTAATTTGGCAATATCTATCTTTTATGGCCCCCAACGAATCCATATGTATTGAGATGAATACATTGTAAAATCTCAGTTAGTCAGTTGGTCTAAATCAGTTATAAATATATTTGACACAACATGTATACTTGGTGTTATGTTCCTGTTCATATTTTTTGAACTTAAAAGTTGACAGACAACCTTTATTACCAATAATATGTAATGTACTTTACAATGTTCCTGACATATATTTCAGCTTCCTGGATTTTTTTTTCATCTGGCCTTCAGATATGAAAGGCAGAGTGATTTAACACCTGTTTAGATTTGTCATCCATGTGACGAAATGAAAAGTATGCCGTTTGCAATAAACTTTGCATAAAATAGTTAATTTGCATTTAATTTTAATGGTTCAAAGAATGTCAGGCAAAATGGTCGGCCCTCACGCATGTTCACTTCATCAAATCTGGCCCTCTTTGAAAAAAGTTTGGACACCCCTGGTTTAGCTGATTGATCATCCACCCGTTCCCGAGGTGGAATGTGTTAACTTGCATTTGCTTAGGGAAAGGTAGAAGTGAGTTACAATGCATTAGCTAACTTCAGATCAGTGTAGACCAACGTTGAGGCTGGGTCTACATTACCGACCTCACAGCCGGACCACTTCAGCTTTGTTGCTGTAAGGGCAACCTAGGCTAGCGTGTGGGCCACACGGATGGCCCTCCATCGTCTCAGAGGGGCCGCAAGATTGTTGTAAACAAGGCAGTCTCCCGGGCTACAGCAGCTTTGCTCACTGTGACTGGCTGCAAAGGGAGCCCACAGCTCTCAGAGTCAATCTTGTGTCCAATCCGCACGCACCTCACTTCACGTGGCCTGGCTCCGTGTGGGAATCACATTTGTAATGCTGGTCAGGAAAAAAAAAAAATGGATGGGTGGATGGAAACCAGCAAAATCTGGCAACCCTGCGTGGGAGCTACGGTAAACAAAAATGTCTCATGGGCCACACACAGAACCCTGAGCTGGCCACAAGTTGCTAACCACTGCTCTAAGGTGTCCTTTGTAGCTGCTTTCTCCACCAGCATAAAGCTCTCCTGCTAGCATAATTCTGTCTATACCTGCACTCCTGTCAGCAAAACCCCTGTCAGCCGAGGAGCGGGAGGGAGATGTTTTTCCCTCACCCTTGGCTGACAAAAGTTTTATCTACGTTAGGCCTGGTTGTGAAGGAAATTGATCTTCTGGCATTCGATTTAGCGAGTCTAGTTAAGACCCACTAAATCAAATGCCGAGTGCAGTTCTCTGGCAGTCGTGAGGAGTAAGGGAAGCTGACATGAGTGTCCCTCTGTGAAGACGGCGCCAAGCTCAGCTTAAGGTAAACTGACGCCAGCTACGTATTTTACAGAGCTGGAGTTGCGTATTTTAACCCGACCTTCCAGGTCTAAAGTACACCTGGCCTACGTGTTGGCGTAGATAGAGCCTGTGTGTCACACAACAGGCAGCTTTTGGCTTTGCAGATGAAGGGCAAGCATTCTGATGAGACACAGTCTCCATCTTGTCTACCCCGGGGATAAATTAGGGATGAGGACACCAGTCATGTAAACCCTTCCACAATGACGTAACGGAGAGAGTCTTATCCAGAGACAGACAAGTCAGAGCTGTCCCATTCATTGGATGGTTTGGGGGGGCTTCCCCAGGTCCCACACTTTTGGGGGCCACCCCAACCGTCCTATTGATGGGAGGGTCCCAGGGCAGGACAGCGGCATGAGTTCCCCCTCCTTGCACTCCCCACATGGGCGGCAGGAGCTCGAAGAGCCTGTAGACTCGCCGCACCACCCCTCCCGGCCTGCTGCCCTCGGCTTCTCCATGGTGATGGAAAGCAAAGAGCCCAGGCCCTCTGCTACCGAACTCCTCTCGTCCTCGCCACCCGCCTGGTGAGTGACCCCTTCTGCTGCCACACCCGGGCCCTACAATCCTCTGGGTCATGTTGCTCAGGGGGAAGGGGTGGAGCAGAGGTGAGGCCTGCTTTTGGAGGTTGTCTGAGGCCCTGTGTCCCCCACGGGACGGCCTTTCAGTCAGCGGGAAAAAAATTCTCCTTGGTTTTAGAGCCGGCATTGGATCAGACACAACATGAGGTCCATTGTTTGCAGAGTGAGCGGAGGGGAGGGGTTTTCCCTCCCCTACGGCCCCCTTCTTGTCTGACCTCAATTATTAGGTAAGCAAACAGAGCTCTCTTTCCACTGGCACCTGGGCAGCTCGGCCTGCTCAGATGTCAAATGTGAGCAATAAACTGGTTTACTGTTTTCAGACTTGTAGCTGGGTCAAGGGAAGAAGCCAGCAATTGCTGGGTGATTTTATGATCTCATTTAATTTTTGTATTTCATCTGCCTGAGGTTCCTCGGTTTATTGAAGTCCCTGACCAACATACCAGGCCAGGACCTATAAAACAGGAGTGAGCGTGTAAGTCTCAGTATAACTGTGAAGAGAGAGGGGGGAAAAAAATCAGGACACGCCAGAGGAAAGGAAATACTTGCTTATTAGCTTGAATATCCCATCTGTACAGGGATAGATCTGGGCTGATGTGAAGTGGAGCTATGTTGATTGACACCACAAGGATCTGGCCTACGGCATCTGGTTTTTAGTGGAGAAGAAATTTAGGCAAAAATCTGCATTACTCCCACAGAGGAGGAAGGCCTTAAACATGCACACTGACCCAGTGACATCTGCCAAACCCCAATGCCTTGAATGGAATCAGCCCCAAAATAATGAAGGCCAGTGTTGATGCTCATCTTGTTTACAAGACACCCAGAACAATTCAGAGAGCTGAAATCCATGGTCAAGCAGAGTCTGTGGCAACGCTCAGAAGCGAACTCAGATCTTGAGTCTCAGTTTGGAGATATCCGCCCCTCCTTCTGAATCTTTTAGCCTGGCAAATAGACATCATCAAATCCTGGACGGGACCTCGAGAGGTCATTGAGTCCAGTCCCCTGCCCTCACGGCAGGACCAAGCACCATCTAGATCATCCCTGATAGACGTCTGTCCAACCTGCTCTTAAATATCTCCACAGATGGAGATTCCACAACCTCCCTAGGCAATTTATCCCAGTGTTTAACCACCCTGACAGTTAGGAACATTTTCCTAATGTCCAGCCTAAACCTCCCTTGCTGCAGTTTAAGCCCATTGCTTCTTGTCCTATCCTCAGAGGCTAAGAACAATTTTTCTCCCTCCTCCTTGTGACACTCTTTTAGGTACTTGAAAACCGCTATCGTATCCCCTCTCGGTCTTCCCTTTCCTAAACTAAAGAAGCCAAATTCTTTCAGTCTTCCTTCATAGGTCATGTTCTCTAGACCTTTGATCATTCTTGTTTCTCTTCTCTGGACCTTCTCCAATTTCTCCACATCTTTCTTGAAATGCGGTGCCCAGAACTGGACACAATACTCCAGTTGAGGCCTAATCAGCGCAGAGTAGAGCAGAAGAATGACTTCTCGTGTCTTGCTCACCACATGCCTGCTAATGCCTCCCAGAATCATGTTTGCTTTTTGCAACAGTGTCACGCGGTTGACTCATATTTAGCTTGTGGTCCATCCCTCCACACAGACTGGACTTTTCTATTCCTACTGTCCTGAACTAGAACTCCTTCCCTCCCGAAAACTGCTATGCGAGGCTGCCTAAGGAATTATGCATAGCAAATAGCTGGGGGTGTTATATCCTTCCATGTAATCTGTAATTTCCCTGTTATTGATTTCCTAAAGATAAACTTGTGGTTTGCGTGTGGTGAAAGCTAATTTAAACAAGAAAGATGAGTCTCTCCAGAACACCTTGATTGGCAATTGTGATAAATTCCTATAATTACTATGGACTCCAAGAAGGATTTTCATGTGTTAAAGATGTTGCTGAAATGACAGCCCAGAAACGGAAGGAGACGGAAGGAGAAGGCATTAGGCAGTTTCTACCTTTGCCAAATTACCTTAGTGTTTAGCCTCATGCAGATGCACAAAGGATCACCAGAGTCAAGCTGCTTTGGCAAGCCAAATATTGCCAACGCCCGTCACGGGAAAGTTTGAGAGTCGGGTCACTTAATAAGCTTGGCTTAAATATTGGGGAGTTTTGTTTTAGTTTTTTTTTGTTAAGGTGGTTTTGGTTCTTTTTATTGGCCTTCCGGTTTGAGCGTTTAGGACAAGCTTGAAAAGGGGGATCCAAGTATTTCTCTGCAACCATGAGCCAGAAACTTTTTTTAAAAAAAGTGGAAGTGGAGATTCTGATGCACTCAAAGGCGGACACTTTAAGAGACACCAAGTCGGTAGAGCTCCGGGCGGATCCAAATGTCTACCCAGGGGTGCAACTAGATAGCGGTATCCGCTGCTCGGCAGGTCTCTACTCCCAGGAGACGCTGCCGCCAACAGAGAGGAGTGTGATGCCACCACTCCTAGGAGCCCGGGCCCCATGCTGGCAGCTCTCCTAGCCACGTGGCTGTACCGCCTCCAGCCCTGCCCCCAGCGCCACGTCCTGTTGGAGGAGGTGCAGCCTTGCTGGGGGCGGGGCTGTACAGCCACATGACCGGGAGGAGCTGCCGGCATGGGGCGCTAGCTCCTGGGAGTGGCAGCATTACGCTCGTCTCCTTTGGCCGCAGCGTGTGGGAGCAGAGCCCTGCGGATTGGCAGATGCCAAGGTCTCTCCCCGGATGCCAGCATCCGCAAGTAGCCATTTGTATCTGCACAGGTAGACCCGAAACCCTGCCTCCTCACCCTCCCACCTATGCCAGCCTTCAACCTGCGCCCACCTGGGACCTTACAGAAGCAGCCAGCCTGCCCTGAAAGCCCTGCTACTGTACCTTGGCTGCTATGGGTCCTTGTGCTAGCTAGATCCAAGGGAGTTCCTACACAAGCCAGTTCCACCCCTGCACCCAGTGCAGACCTGCCAGCAGCTCAGAGGAGTACCCCCTTGGCAGAGTGCACCTGCTGGTCCACTGGGAGCAGCAAATTCAGGCTGGAAACACCACACGAGCAAGCCCATTCGTTTGCAGCAAAGTTGCATGAAACTTTAAAAAGTGAGCAGGGTGGCGGGGAGCAAGCCGATTTTTTGACACTTCAGTGAAAGTTCAGTTTGACTACAAGCTGGAAGTGGGGGCAAACACAGTGCAGTGCACGTAGGGTGGGGACACAAAGGGCGCTCTAATGAGACTGAGGAGAGCTGGACGTGTGTGAGTCACCTGAGGGATTGTGTATCACAAACATTTGCCATTCACAGAAAACCCCACTGTATAGACACCGGCGCGCCCTGCCATGCTGCGCGGTGCAAAACATGGACGCCTTAGGACGGAAGTCAGTGTGGTACAGACAACAAAAACCCAGACGGCAGACTCTGCTGGTTTGGATGCAGGCAGGAAGTGGGGGGAAAGGGAGTTGCATGGCAGGAGAGAGCAGCAGGAAAGACCCCAAGGAAAAGCCATCCATATGGGCAGACATCAGCGCTGCCAAGATGGCGGATACTTGCATGACAAGCGGACCCCACTTAAGAGGATGACCAACTTTCTAATCACACAGAGAAAACACCCCTTCTCCGGCCCCCTCCTTCCAAGACTCCACCCCTTCTGAAGCCCCGCCCCCTTGCTTCATCCCCTCCCCCCATCTTCCCACTGCTCTTCCTCACCCTTACTCACTAGCACCAGGCTGGGGGGTGTGGGCTCTGGGAGACAAGGAGTTTGGGGTACAGGAGGATGCTCCGGGCTAGCGTGTGGTATCCTGGTGGTGCTTATGCTGGTTCCCAGGAAGGGGATGCCTGAGATCTGCAATCCCTCATTGCATAAATACCTGGGTAGCCCCAGGCAGGTGCCATCCTCAGGGCTCCTATTGGCCTTGTTTCCTGGCCAATGGGAGCTGCGGAGCCTCCTGGGCTTCAGGGACATGCCAGCCCCCTCCAGGAGCTATGTAGACCCCTGGCCCCTACTGACTGGACTTTTAACGGTCTGGGCAGCGGTGCCAACCAGAGCCACCAGAATCCCTTTTGGACCAGGAGTTCCACTCCATCACCAGTTGCCTGGCAACCGTCTCCTTAAGTGGTAGAAGATTCCAATACATGCATAACAAAATACTGGCCTTCCAAGAAACACCCCTCCCTACATGCGGAGGAGGGCCCAGCTCTCCCCCTCATAAGAAATGTCGCTTGCTCTCTCGTCTCTTGGAAGTGGTTTCAGAATCCCCTGGCTTCTTCACAACATGGAGAAGCTACACGAGGAGACCCCGGACCACATGCCACCAGTGTTTCTGCATTGTTTCTTTTTCATGCCTTAAATCTAGTCTCTTGGGCTACGTCTACACGAGTTTTCTCGGCAAAAGATATGCAAATGAGAGACTCATTTGCATGAGTTATGATCTCATTTGGATATTTTCTGCCAATCCGGTTTTGCGCAAAAAGCAGTAGTGCGGACATTTTCTTTGTGCGCAAACCCCCCCTTTTCCAGAAGTTCGGTATACCTCCTTTTGGGGGCATAAGGCTCTTGCAGAAAACGGGGGTTTTGCGCAAAAAGAAAAATGACCATACTGCTTGTGTTTGCGCAAAAACCCCAGTGCAAAAATAGACTGCCAGGAAATATGCAAATGAGATATTTTTTGCCAAGAAAACTCGTATTGTAGACATAGCCTCGGTGGGCCTAGAGACCTCAGCCAGAAGCCCTGTTACTCACAGTCGGGAGGGGAGCAGGCACGGAGCAACCGAGAGGAAGAGACCAGCCGATAAAAGGAGCACTAGGTAGGAGACATTCTCTTGCTATTTAGATAATCATTTGGCTGGTAGGCTTTGCTTCCCTCCCTCGGAGACTTAATGGCCAAATACAGCCTTTATGGAACGCAGGGTCAATAATTAACAGCTGCAAAGATGTCAGTTCACATCGGACCCCGCCTCTTAACTACAGGAAGAAGGGAGAAAAATGTCAGGGACACAGCAGGTGTTCCAATTGTCTCCCCTCGCTGCTTCCGTCTGGATTTAAAGACATGTCCACGTGCCCCCCGCAGACCCAGACCCATAAGCGTGATTCACATACGCATAAGTCACTCAGGGTACGTCTACACTAGCTCGTTAATTCGAGCTAGGTAGGGTAATGAGGGCAAGCGGAGTTGCAAACGAAGCCCGGGATTTAAATATCCCGGGCTTCATTTGCATGTTTCCGGGTGCCGCCATTTTTAAATCCCCCTTAGTCTGAACTCTGTGCCCGCGGCTACACGCAGCACGGAGTAGGTAGTTCGAATTAAAGATCCTAATTTGAACTACCGTTACTCCTCGTGGAATCATTCAGAAGTGAAGGGTTTTTTTGGTTTTTGTAAGTTTGGGTTTGGGGTGTGGGGGGAGGGGGTTTGCACACTTTTGTTCTAATTCTAAGCTGTGGATGAGCAGAGATGCTTAGGACATGAAATTTACTAAGAGGCCTGTCAGTACTAGCCTCGTTTTACAGATCTGGAAATGGATACAGGTAGGTATAGCTAAGCCAGGAGCAGAACTAGGACCCAGGGACCTTACTCCCTTTTGGCCAGGTCTACACTACATAGAAAATCAATGCTGCGGCAATCGATCTGCCGGGGTTCGATGTAGCGAGTCTAGTGAAGACCTGCTAAGTCAAACTAAGAGGGCTCCCCCATTGGCACCAACAGTCCTGCTCCTCATGAAGCAAAAGGGAAGCCAATGGGAGAGTTTGCTCCCGTCAACCTCCCGCTGTGTGAATGTCACGAAACCTGATTTAAGATTCAGTAACTGCGTAGCTGGGGTTGATGTAACTAGAGTTGCATATCTGAAGTCGACCTTCCCCTTTAGCATAGGCCTGGCCCTAGACTATACTCCATTCTTGCAGGAGTTTTCCTTCTTTTAAAGGATCCAAGGATGCTAACTTCAATTTGGAGGGCTCAAGAAAACGTGCAGTCCAGACACAGTAGGATGCGTTAGTCAAGGCTAAAATTGGGAGAAGAGCTACCGATATCCCAAGAGCAACTCCCTTCGGCATGAATAGTTTTGGGAAGAGGAAGAGAGAGTGGGGGAGGGGAGCCCAGACAAAGTCTTTCCTCAAAAGCCTTCACACTTTTCATTTGGACGCCAAGGAGGCGGCCACGTTACCATGGAAACAAAGGGGCTCGTGTCTGCATTTTTTAATAATCCCAAAGGGGGTATTTAATTGGAATCAACCAGAGCTTTTCAAATGGAAGAGAATTTTTTTTTAAAAAAAAAGCTGCTGCCAGAAGAGGAACATTAACTATAAAAATAAAGCCACGAAACAAGAAAAAAGGAAATCAAAAGAATAAATTTACTGTAACCAGCAAAGGATTCATTAGGGTTACAAAAGCTCAACTCAATTTACCTCCAATTGACATTAACGAATTGGATGTAGGTCCTGCTTGAAAGCCAAACAGAACAGCTTTCTCCTCTGGGTCCCCACAGGCCCCAGCAGCTGTCCGCCAATTGCTCCTCTAGGCTATGTCTACACTCGCGGTTTCTTGCGCAAGTAATATGCAAATGAGGCTAAGCATGGAATATCACCGAGCCTCATTTGCATATGTAATGAACCACCATTTTTTTCCAGAAGAGGCTCTTGCGCAAGAAGGAGCATCTACACTGCCCCTTCTTGCGCAAGAAAAACCCTCTTGTGCAACGCTGTTACACCTCTTACTTTTCAGGAGGAACGGCGTTGTGCAAGAGGGTTGTTCTTGTGCAAGAAGGGGCAGTGTAGATGCTCCTTCTTGCGCAAGAGCCTCTTCTGAAAAAATGGTGGCTCATTAGGTATGCAAATGAGGCTCAGTGATATTCCACGCTTAGCCTCATTTGCATATTACTTGCGCAAGAAGCCGCGAGTGTAGACATAGCCCTAGTGTGGAACAAGGTTGTCTTTCGGCCTGACCTAGCTCCACCAAACCACGCCAGCACTGAGGAGCTTTTCCATTGGCCTGCCTCGCCTCTTGACCGTCACAGCTCGATATTCCCAACATGCCAGAGCCTTTTGTCTTGGGCACCTTAATGGGAGATGGTACTGATTGCAATATTTTTGAGTCCCGCAGCTGACCCTGAGCTTTTATCTTTGGATTTTAAGTAGCATCGAGGTGCCAGTGACCATTAGACACCATTGTATATCCACACCCCTCCCAAGAGCTTACAGACGAAACATGAGAGACAAAGGTTGGGAGGGAAACCAGACACAGAAATGACTTGCTCCGATCACCTTTAGAATCATAGAACACTAGACCCGGAAGGGGCCTCAAGTGGTCATGAAGTCCAGTCCCCTGCCCTCACGGAAGGACCCAGGACCATCTAGATCATCCCTGATAGACGTCTGTCTAACCTGCTCTTAGATATCTCCAGAGGGGGAGATTCCTCAACTTCCCCAGGCAATTTATTCCAGTGCTTCACCACCCTGACAGTTAGGAAGTTTTCCTAATGTCCAACCTCAACCTCCCTTGCTGCAGCTTAAGCCCATTTCTTCTTGTCCTATCCTCAGAGGCCAAGAACAACCATTTTTCTCCCTCGTCCTTGTTACGCCTTTTTAGGTACTTGAAAGCTGTTATCTTGTCCCCTGTTTTCCAAACTAAACAAACTCAGTTCTTCCCTCATAGGTCATTTTTCTAGACCTTGACTCATTTGTGTGGCTCTTTTCTGGGCCGTCTCCAATTTCTCCACATGGTTCCTGAAATGTGGTGCCCAGAACTGGACACAAGACTCCAGCTGAGGCTTAATCAGCGCAGAGTAGAGCAGAAGAATGACTTCTCGTGTCTTGCTCACAACACTCCTGTTTGATAATGTGTCCCAGAATGATGTTTGATTGTTTGTTTCAACAGTGTCACACTCTTGATTCATATTTAGCTTGCGGTCCACTACATCCCTTTCTACAGGACTCCTTCCTAGACAATCACTTCCCATTCTGTATGTGTGAAACTGGTTGTTCCTCCCTGCAGGTATGTCCATACTTGCAGCCTAATTCGAAATAAGGCTGCAAATGTAGGCATTCAAAATTGCAAATGAAGCCCAGGATCTAAATGTCCTGCGCTTGATTTGCATGGTCCCAGTTGGGTGCTATTTTTGAAATTAAACACGCCTGGAATAACTGCCCACATCTACACACAGCAATGAAACGGGCATTCAAAATAAAGCCCTAGTTCCAAATACCTGTTATTCCTCCTGCAATGAGGTTTAACAGGTATTTCAAACTAGGGCTTTATTTCGAACGCCCATTTCACTACCACGTGCGGATGAGGGCAGTTATTCCGGGCTTGTCAGTTTGAAAAATGGCACCCAGCTGGGAACATGCAAATCAAGCGCAGGATATTTAGATCCCAGGCTTGATTTGCAATTTCGAATGCCTCCATTTGCAGCCCTATTTCAAATTAGGCTGCAAGTGTAGACATACCTTAAGTGCAGTGCTTTGCATGTGTCCTTACTGAACCTCACTCTATTTGTATCTCACCATTTCTCCAGTTTGTCCAGATCATTTTGTTTTTGGATGAGGGACGTCTGCACCACAGCTTAGGATGTGTGCTAAAAAAAGTAGTGCTTTGCCAATCTCCACCTAGATGGAAAACATTTGTGAAGCTACTGGAATGTTTGCCCTCCAAGGAACGCCTACGCTTCTCATCTTGGGAATCACAATACATGACTCCTACCCCCAGCCCAAGATCAGAAATCTGAACTCACTCCTAAATTCTTACCAAATATGTCAGTGATATCATGAGCTTCTTGATATGGAGTATTAAAAGGCCAGATCCAAAAATAAATAGGAGATGGGGGGGGGAAAGAAAGGGGAAAAAAAAATAGTGAATTAGAGTGTTCAAGTTACAAGAAGCTGATAGAGAAGGTGCCAATTGTTCTTAAGTACACATTGTTTAATTGGTTAAGTCATTAGGATGTGGAAGATAGTGTGCTAGCCAAGTAATGTCTTTATTCATACCTTTTTGATGGCTCCCAAACTTGTCAATGAAGTTAAGGTCCAACTACCATCTACATATTTTATTAGTCTTTAAGGGGCTACTAGAATATTTGTTGTTTTTCCAAGTTTTTCTAGCTACCGACTCACTCTGATTCCGCTCAAACTCCTCAACTCTTGTTAAACTAGCTTCCCCCCCCCCCCCCACACACACTCCCAGAAAAGAGAAATAGCGAGGGGGGAAGGCACAGTGGTAACAGATTTCCCCCGCTGGAATGTCCATTAAGTTTAAGCCTTCACTCTGGACACTGAAAGGCTGGTCATTAATGCGCCGCGACTCAGCAGCATACGACAACCGCCAGAAGTGCTGCTATGAAAAATGGTGATGGAGACCAGAAGCGATTGGAATGCAGACGGGACCCTCATTTCTTGGTATAAAAGTGATTAATGAAAAATCTCCGGCATCTTCTCTTGTCCCTGCATGAGTGGATGTGAGCAAGGCAGATAAGAACAACTCGCTCCTCATGTGAGGAAGATAATAGCAGGAATAATACGTCTCCAGAAGATTCCCAAGGCCTCGGGCTCCTGTAATAAATTGCCCTTGTCGCTTTCAGGAAATTCATGAAGAAAGATCATGAAAGCCGGCAAAAGTAACAAGCAAAAAAAAAAAAAACGAACAAGAGATTCAACCTGAGCAGTGCTCCTGCTCCACTTGCCCCTCGCCTTCGTTTGTTCTGCAAAGTGTTTTCTGAAATGAACAAGAGTGATGTAGACAGGTCCCTGGGCTCATAAAACGACTGTCAGAATGGGACAGCAATAAACCCTGGAGTGGAGTGGCATGCAGCAAAAAAAAAAAAAAAAAAAAAAAAAAAAAAATCACACATTTTAAACACCGCCACGCTCCAGAGAGCTGAGATCAGGCACTGGTTGGGCATCGTAGCAAGAGACCCTGGTAGGCAGGTAATGAGTTGGCATCTCGATACAAGACCGATCTTGTGGTTCCGACACAGGACTCGGGAGAACTGGGATCGATTCCTGACTCTGCCCCCAAACTCCCGATGCAACTGTTTAGGCAAGTCAATCCTTTTGCGCCTTGGCTCCCCTTCCCATCAGTACTAACGGAGAAACTCCTTTCGCCATCATGGCAATTTAGATTTGAGTTCCTGAAGGCAGGACCTGTCTCTTACGACGTGTGCATGCAGCATTGAGCATAATGGGGCCTGAACTTGGCCAGGGTCTGAACGCAAGTAATAAGGTCAAACACTAGCTAACTCCTAAGAGCATTCACAATCAGGGAAGAAGAGATAAGGAATTTAGTCACAGCAAAAGTAACTGGACCGCCGACCCTGAGAAGTCCACGATCCTGTTCTCATTTGCAATAGAGGCCCTTTGGACTTGCTCTATGGCGTGTAGATACTGTCACTGAAAGACCATTATAAAAGGATTTTAGTATGTATGTGAACTGGGCTCGGAAGTCTCCTTTCTCCACGGCACAAGGGTAGCACGAGCAAAGAGGGGGTGCTTCGGACTCCAACATCTGCCCATGGGGTCTGGTTGTGATGTCATGTTTGCTTGTTCCACATTGTAACCCTGCTACATGCAAGGGAGTCACTCCAGTTTCCCTGGGTGTATGAGAGAAAAGAGTCAGGCCTGAAGTGTGAGAGGTTTTTTCCCTGCTACTCTACTGTGCTTCTGTAACCACCACCAGCAGATTTGAACCTGGGACCTCTGAAGCGGAGTATAAGAGCCTCTACCCTCTGAGCTAAAAGCCAACTGGCTCCCAGCCCATGCTGTAGAGGTCTCTTGATCTTTATGGTTGCTGTGGTCTAGGTGCCACTGTACGGTAACCACACTAGGGCTATGTCTACACTGGCGGGTTGTTGTGCCAGAAGTATGCAAATGAGGCTAAGGGTGGAATATTGCTGAGCCTCATTTGCATACCTAACGAGCCACCATTTTTGCAGAAGAGGCTCTTGCGCCAGAAGGAGCTGTCTACACTGCCCCTTCTTGCGCAAGAAAAACCCTCTTGCGCAATGCCGTTATTCCTGAAAATAATCGGCATAACAGCATTGCGCAAGAGAGTTTTTCTTGCGGAAGGGGCTGGGTAGACAGCTCCTTCTAGCGCAAGAGCCTCTTCTGCAAAAATGGCGGCTCATTAGGTATGCAAACGAGGCTCGGCAATATTCCATGCTTAGCCTCATTTGCATACTTCTGGCACAACAACCCGCCAGTGTAGACATAGCTTAGGTGTGTGGGCTACACTTCCTCCAGATTTTCACCCTTATCCTGGATCTGTCTGGCCCTGTCTCTGGACATCTCAATTCCTGTGCTCACTGTTCTGCCTTGTGTCGTCGGCTACGGCAGAAAGGGAAACAACCCACAGAGCCTTCAGCGCAGCGATTACAAAGGGGGAGCTCTTGGGCATCTTTCAGTCCTCCTCCCCCTTCTTCCCCCAAAAATCCCTCCCCACGATACTCCTTTAATGGGCCGCCAGTGACCTTTGATTCCCCAAATCCCCTGTAGCGGCCATTGCTGCTCCAGTGAATAGAAACCTCATTACCTGGTGGGTGCAGGCCAAGCAATTTCAGTCCTGCAAATGTTATTACTGAGAACGTCTGTTTAAGGCGATGTTGTTAACAGGAAGTTGTGGTTGAGCAAGAGGTTCAGCCTTAGTGGGGGTGCTGGGTTTATCACAGCCTAAATGGGACCCTTTGGGCAGCAAAGTGCCTAAAGGAACAGCTCTTTCCTTCCAAGGGAAAAAAATAAGGGGCCCCAAATCTGAGATTTTCACAGGTGATTAAAGAAGTGTTATATATTAGTTCCCATAATAGAAGAACTAGAGGACACCAAGTGAAATTAATGGGTAGCAGGTTTAAAACGAATAAAAGAACGTTCTTCTTCACACAGCACATAGTCAACCTGTGGAACTCCTTGCCAGAGGAGGCTGTGAAGGCTAGGACTATAGCAGAGTTTAAAGAGAAACTAGATAGTTTCATGGAGGTTAGGTCCATAAAAGGCTATTAGCCAGGGGATAGAAATGGTGTCCCTGGCCTCTGTTTGTCAGAGGCTGGAGAGGGATGGCACGAGACAAATCGCTTGGTCATTGTCTTTGGTCCACCCCCTCTGGGGCACCTGGTGCTGGCCACAGTCGGCAGACAGGATACTGGGCTGGATGGACCTTTGGTCTGACCCAGTACGGCCATTCTTATGTTCTTATTATGGAAGCTAGGCACCCAACTCACTGAATTTAGATTTGGGTGACTGAAAAGAAACAGCGGGGACCTTTGCCTTGCTGAATGACACCTGGGTCTTGACCCTAGGCTCTTAAAGAAGAGGCAAGAGAGCCTTCCTCTCTTCCCACATCAGAAGAGACTAAGAGGACAGGGGGGAAATATGATTAAGGTTTATAATGTCATGGCTGGTGTGGAGAAAGTGAATAAGGAAAAGTTATTTACTTGTTCCCATAACACAAGGACTAGGGGTCACTCAATGAAATTAATAGGTAGCAGGTGCAAACCAAAGGAAGTTTTTCTTCACACAATGCACAGTCAACCTGTGGAACTCCTTGCCATAGGATGCTGGGAAGACTAGGACTTCAACAAGGTTCAAAAGAGCTAGATCAAGTCATGGAGGTTAGGTCCATCAATAGCTAGCAGCCAGGCTCAGTAGGAATGGTGTTCCTGGCCTCTATTTATCAAAAGCTGGGACTGGATAATAAATCCATTCACTGGATGATTCCCTGTTCTGTTCACTCCCTCTGAGGCATCTGGCATTGGCCACTGGTGGTAAATAGGACACCGGGCTAGGTTGACCTTTGGTCTGACCCCGTATGGCCGTTCTTATGTTCCTGAAGTCCTCAGGATCTTTGCTCAGATGATACTTCCTGGCACAGGGCATCCGGAACTTGTTTTCTCTCAGCTACTGCCTTTTCTTTCAAGGGCCAAAGCACCCCATTACAGGGCTCCTAAATCACATGGCAGGCTTTGAAACCCCAAGTCAAAGCACTATAGCCTAGCTATTATAGTAGGAGATAGATTACAAATCACACCTTTCTGTTCCAATAATAACAAGATTCCAGTCCCTTACTGGGAGCTTTAGATGCTATTGGGACAAAATTCAGAGGGGTGGCTGTGTTAGGCTGGTTTTGCTAAACCAACAAGGAGTCCTGTGGCACCTTAAAGTCTGACGTTAATTTGGACATCAGCTTTCGTGGGCTGGAGCCCCACAGCCATCTTTCAGGTGCCACAAGACTCCTCGTTTTTGCTAAACCTGACTAGTACGGTGATCCTTCTGAATTTTGTCCCAGTAGCATCTCAGACTCCCAGTAAGGGACTGGCACCTCATGAGCTAGGAGCTGTACGTGTATAAAAAGAGACTGACAGGATTTATGAACTCCACCGGCACGGGAGAGATTAAGTGGCTTTGGTTTGGAGTAGCTCCGCCCTACCACACCTGCAAGCTAGGGCGGGTTGAGAGGCCTCAGTCAGCGGTGGGCAGCCCTGAAGAGGGAGGAGTTGGTTGAGTTTCCCAGCTTGAAGCCTGGTAGCTAGCAATGCCTCACAAAGACTTCCTATGCTAAGGAAGGGGGAAAGAGACTGACTTTATTCCTTGTGCTTGGAGACCTAGGCAACTAGAAAGGGATCTAGGGGTCATAATCGAACACAAGCTAAATATGATTGTGGACATACATGATTCTGGGAGGCATTAACAGGAGTGTTGTGAGCAAGACAAGAAGTCATTCTTCCGCTCTGCTTTGCACCTCAGTTGGGAGTCCTGTGTCCAGTTCTGGGCACCTCATTTCAGGAAAGAAGTGGAGAAACTGGAGACAGTCTAGAGAAGAGCAAACAAACATGATTAAAGGTCTAGAAAGCATGACCTCTGAGGGAAGGCTGAAAGAACTGAGTGGCTTGAATTGCGGTTGGACATTAAGAAAAACTTCCTACCTGTCAGGGTGGTTAAACACTGGAATAAGTTGCCTGGGGAGGTTGTGGAATCTCCAGAACTGGAGAGATTTAAAAGCAGGTTGGATACATCTCGTCAGGAATGATCTAGGTGCTGGGTCCTGCCGGGAGGGCAGGGGACTGGACTTGATGACCTCTCGAGGTCCCTTCCAGTTCTAGTGTTCTAGGCTTGTGTACTCACTGGAGTAGAGGGGGCCCCTTTGAAAAGGCCAAATATTATAACTAGACTACCCCCCCGGCAGGTTTGTTTGCCTTTCCCCTCGTGTGTAGTACTGCTTGAGGACCTCAGATCTGTTTATCACTTGGAAAATGGGGCAAAGAAGTCGGGAAGCCTGCTGCTATTCAAGCCAATTGCTTCTTGTCCTATTCTCAGAGATCCAGGACAACAATTTTTCCTCCCTCTTTCTTGTGACACCCTTTGAGAACCTGCCATTGCTGGAAAGCCTGAGTTTGGGAAAGTGCACTTTCTGTGAAGCATCCAAAGGGGGCGCTCTCATGGGGACACGTCCCATCAAACCCTCTTCTAGAAAGCCGACAATCTTAACTAAGATTTATCTGCTGCACCTACACCTCGGTGGCCAGACCCTGGCTCCACTGGGGTCAGGAGGAGGACTGCTGTTGACCTTCGAATGAGGACATGGATCCTCACTCAAGTGACTGAGCCGAGGGAGCTCGTGTTTTCCATGCAACCTCCACTTTGCCTCCATGCAAATGGCACCAATTTAGCACAGTATTGAAGACAAGCCTGTAGTCTTAGAAGATCAGTCTTTACCGACTGCGAGGTGCCCAGATGCAATGCCAATAGAGGTCATGATACACCTTGCATCTAGTTCATGCCACTGGGCCCTGCCTTTTGACTGTGCACTGTTCTCTTCCAGTTGACGTCTTGCATTCAATGGGCTAATCTAACGTCCACCAAGGCCAATAGGAGTTTCTCCCTCTCCCCTCCAGTGAGTTTTGAATTTGGCCTCCTTTACTGACAAGCCACTAATTTTCGTCAAGTCAGAAAGAAACTGCCATGGTTTTGCAAAATTGTTTGCAGCAATGATTGCTTTTCCATCCTTTACAGTGCCCCTCACCCCATCCCTTTGCTTTCTTGCGCACCAGCAACTCAAATCCACCCTGGACTTCCACTGACACTAACAAGGCAGCCTACGACAAGCAGAAAGCAGCCCTGAGTAAGTCAGAGATTCCCAGATCAGTCATTGTAAATGCTTCAAGTTCTCGCTACAAAGCGACTGGCTTCTAGACAGGGCTTAAGAAGACTGACTGTCGGTAACATGTTCAGATTTCAACGCTGTAGGACAATGACTTGTAGGAGACCTTTGGTGTTTGTTTCACCCCATTCTTAAAAAAAAAAAAAAAAAAACCAGCCACCAGACACTGGATCTCATCACAAGAACTCAGATTGGCTCGTTCAGCAACCAATCGATACGTTCAGGTAAAAAGGATTCCTCTTCCCTTCTGATTGATAAGACCAGAGACTGAGGCTGTGTCTACACAGGGGAGGTTTGGCAACACAAGTGCCATTGACATGCAAATGTCGTCAAAAGCAAAAAAATTGTCAAACCGTTTTTTCTGCCTCCCATTGTCAACATTTCATGGCCACACTGCTAGCTCCCCTGGTGACAGAGCAAAGCATTGTGGGTAAGCATCCCACAGTACAGAGCAGTGGGAAGGCAGAGCTGATCCCCACATTGCTTGGGGATTCCCTCATAGCTCTGGGAGCTCTCCCTGCTGAGGAAGGTCCAAGCAGCACAGAAGCCTCTCCAGCCCTCCCCCGGCAGCAGCAGCCTGCCTGCCGCTGTGTTCCTAGCAGGGCAGAACAGGAGCAGTCCAATGATTTGCTCTTTCTTTGTCCCCCAAACGGAGCAGCTTGCTCAGCTGTCAAACAATTGCCAGAGCTTTGGGGGGGGGGGGGGGGGGGGGAGAGAGAGGTGCGCAGGCCTGCAGGGCAGCAGAGTTCACAGAACACTGAGCAGAGCCATCAGGGCAGGCATTGTGGGATACTGGCAGAAGCCAGTTCTCTCGATAAAACAGAATCCTCACTGGTTTTGTCAACAATAAAGGGAAAGAAGAGTCTCTTGCAGGGGTTGCAAAAGTTGCATTGCGGTGTAAATGCTCTCACTGTTTTGTCAACAAAAGGCCGTTTTTGGTGACAAAACGTGCTAGTGCAGACAAAGAACGAGTTACCTGCCTCTGCTTCCTTCCCAGAGTTCATCTATTGTGTTTCTTATAAGGAAGCAGATATTCATTTGGAGGAGATTTCATCATCTGGGACTGCAGACATGCTTCGGTCTCCTCCCTGGTGCCTGCCGTGTGGTGGGGGAGTTTGGTAGAGCACTTGATTGTTAGGGGGTTGCAGGAGGATGATCACTTCTTGTTATTTCGTGGTAATAGACTATATCCCAGAATGAAATTTTCAGCCCCTGCCCCAAACACGGGAAGGGAAAAAGATCATGATCAGTGTTTTTTGTAAGCTCTGCACTTGTGCGGTCACTCAGGAATGATTCAGATGCCACCCAGCTGATTAACAGAGCATCTGCTGGTACACTTTGTTTCTACTGGTGGTGCATCTGCCTCTGTGTACGTAAACATTTATTCCACCCATGGATGCAAAAAAAATCTGCACATGGATGGAAAAAATTTGAGGGAAGATTGATAATCATAAAATACAATACTGCTTCAAATTTGAGACAGCAGCATGAGATAGTGGTTAAGTCACCAGGATTTGGGAGGCCTGCGTTTTGGTTCCAGTTCTGCCACTGGTCTGCTGCACGGCCCTGGGTGTGTCACTTTTCTCCCCACTTGTCTGTTTAGATGAAGACTGCCTTTGACCAGCGATTGTCTTACACGATGTATGCTCAACACCTCACACAATCAAGCCTTCATCTCAGCTGGATCAGTCTGGATAACAACAATAGTGCAACTTCCAGTAGATTATTTTTCGTATGCCAACCTTTCCTGTTATCCAAGGCTCTCCAGCAGCAAATATTTCCAGACTGATTTGATGCGATGCTGATCATAGATGTTATGTGCAGTGCCATGCATGCTGGCTAAAGATTCACTACCCAGCAACAAGGCAAATAAGTGTCTCAGAGGATAGGGAATTCAGGCTCCTAAAAGCTCTGGCAACTATTCCTTAACCAGAAATGCTTCACCTACTGATTTGCCTGCACACATATGCCCGACATCACATACATGTGACGTTCCACACACACCTCTCACCTAGGCATGACAGCCACATGCAGTGCGTGGATCGTGTACGGACACTTTGCACGCATGTCCGAGCAGTGTGCCACACAAGTGCAGGGCCAGAGTTCACACACCTAGGCATGGCACTTGCATGCTGTCTACGTGATCAATGCACCAGCACACCTGCAGGACTTGCACATGCCTCGCACACGTGCATGCATGATGCACCCATGAGGAACACATGTGACACACACCCATGTTGACAGAGGAGATTTAGAGGGTAGGCATGCCTGGTGCCAAAGTCCTCCTGGAAAGGCAGAGGTTTCCTGGAAGCCTTTCCACCCAAATCATACACCAGGACTACAGTACCTTTCACACTGGCAGGAGGAAGCCATCTGCACACCAAAGGCCCGGTGGGAGCATGCGTGCACAGAGTCTCTCTTCCAAAGCCGTCATGCTCCCCTACATTCCCTGGAAACCGCCCTTGGTTATTTCTCTGAGAAGGGCTTTTATTTAGCAGCGACTCACACCACTGGGGCACTCAGCACAAGCAGCAACGCCACCTGGCACCCTGCTTCCTCCCCTCTCCCACGCCAGCAGCTCCAGGGGAAGGGATTCTCCATGTGCAAATCACTAGCCCCTTCCCTCTGCTGCCAGGCAAGCCTGGGGCAGGCCACCCGGCAGCACCCGCTTCGCACGGCCTAGCTCATCTGAAGTGACAACATCCACATCCCTCTCCTCTCGGTCACCGCTTCCCATCAGGACGTGGCATTGCAGGGGACCGAGCGTCCCGCACCACTGGTGGCCACAGCCATCTCGCCCAGCTGATCTCTGCCACAGATTTCCTCCCTGGGTCTTTGGCGTCTCAGCCCCCCGGCCAAGTTACAACACAGCTCGGCCCCCTTCCAATATTCCCCGCTCGACAACAGGCCCTCCTGGACTCCAGCTCCCACATAGAAGCTCCTTGGCCCCGACTTTCCTTCCCCTCAGGCCAGGGGCGGGAAACCTACAGCCAGTACCCCCCCCCCCCCGCTCAGCCCCAGGCCTGCACCCCCATGCTGCTCCTGCACCCTCCCTCTCTCCCACCCAGACACCGCACCCCAAGCCTGCTTCCCAGCTGCCTCCTCCCACACACTGAACCCCTCATTTTTGGCCCCACCCCAGAGCCAAGCAGGGCCCACAGAAATCTACTAGCCCAGCCCCCCAGGCACCAGTGTGCAAGAGGAACATGGGGAGTGGCTGCTTCTCAGTCAGGGAGCACATCAGTATGGGGGTTCCATTTTGGGGGGGACAAAGGGGTTGCTTCTCACTTCTGTGCAGCCCCCCAACAGATTTTTCTGTGGGTCAGTGGCCCCCAACCCAAAGAAAATTCCCCACCCCTGCCTCAGGCTCTCGCTCAGGACTCACCCACAGGAACCCCTACCTAGTCCAGCAGAGAGGGGGGGCGGCTCTCAGGCATTTCCAAAAGAGAAACTTCCAGACTCCTCCTCCTGCTGCTGCAGGCCCAGCTCCATTTAAGCCGAGCGCCTGCTGCTTCCCCCACAGCTGGGGTCAATCTTTCTAATTGCACCCCATTCGCCCAGCTGGGACCACTGATTGGCCCTTCTGTTGCTAAACAAGCCCCTCCCTCCCCAGCCCTCCACCCCTGATTGCCCCAGGGCCTGGAGTTCTGGACCACAAACTCTGCTGCTACCTCAGCCTTCGAATTGCCCCCAGAGCCCCGGGCAGCCCTGGGGTGAGGATGGAGAGGCAGAGTGTTCACCTTGAGGCAGAGTGTTCACCTGGCTGGCTCGGGCCGGCTGGCTAGCAGTCTGCTGCTAAAAGAGAAACACCCCGATAAATTCAGCCCTGCAGAGCTCAGGGAGAGTTGCCAAGTGTCCGGTTTTCAACTGGTCAGTCTGGTATTTGAGCTTCCTGTCCGAGAAACAAATTGAGAAAATGTCCAGTATTTTCTAATTACATAAGTTTTATTATTATCACGAGTGTCCGTAGGTAGCTGCGTCCTGCCTGGCTGGTCGACACGCTTACGCTGCTTGATCATGTCTACCAGCCGGACAGTATGCAGCTACGCAGTGGGGCGCAGGGCCGGGGTGGGATAGAGTCCCCGGGACTGGACTCCCCCGTGCGTAGGACAGGCAGCACCCCGGGATCTGTGTGTGCCCAGGCCAGCCCTGCTCCCTATCAGCCGGTTCCCCCTGTTCTCCCCCCCCAGCCAACCCCACTCCCCCTCGCTCCCCCGGCCAGCCCTGCTCTCCCCAACCTCCTCCTGGCCAGCCTTGCTCCCCACCAGCTGGTTCCCCCCCCAGGTTCTCCCCACCAGCCCTGCTCCCCACCGGCCAGTTCCCCACTGATCTCCCCCCCCCAAGCCCCACTCCCCACTGGCCAATTCCTCCCCAGCTAGCCACGCTCCCCCCAACCTCCTCCTGGCCAGCCCTGCTCCCCACCAGCTGGTTCCCCCCAGGCTCCCCCAACCAGCCCTGCTCCCCCCAAACTCCTCCCAGCCAGCCCTGCTCCCCCTGCAGCCAGTCTCCCCCCCCCCCCCCCCCCATCTCAGATCGTGTGTCCGGTATTTTTGTCAAAACCATCTGGCACAGAGACTCGCACAATGGGGCTCCTAGTCTCTCTGATAATAAATTCACAAACCTTTTCCTTCCCCCACCTCTTTGCAGCTCAGGCGGGCACCGCGCTTTGCAAACGTTCCTGCAGCGAGGCAGGCCGGGACAGGAAGAAGGGCAGACTGGGTAGGGTGTTAGCTGGGGTTTGGAGAATAGGGGCCATTCAGCCCTGCTTGGCTACCGATTTCCAGGGTGACCGTGGGTAGCATCTCTGTACAACCAGGGAAACTGCTCCTCCCCAGTGGATGGGGGTTGTGAGGGTAACAGCGTTCAAGGCTGTTGTGCTGAGTTGTTACGATGATGGAAACTCTGTTGCGTGGGGTCAGGAAACAGTGGAGCAACGGGCTAGGATCTGCTCCAGTTCCCAGCCTGTCTAGTCGGTTAACCGGTTAACTAATTCAACAGGATTTTACATCCCTGTTTGGCAGATGGGAAATGAATGTGATTTGCCACCTCATCATTCATATTTGTATTAGAAGACACCCCCATCCAATAGTGGGTCCCCATTGTGCGGGGGAAGTGATGATTCACCTCCCCAAAGAGCTTACGTCTATAGAGACAAGAGAGATAAAAGCGGTATTGTCATCCTGTTTCACACAGGGGAAACTGAGGCATCGGGCAGCGAAGTGACTTGATGCAGGCCACATAGTGAGTCAGTGGCAGAGCTCGGAAACCCAACCCAGACTTCCCATCTACCTTCCTTATTGGGCTGCCTAACCATGTCTCTCTCCTGCGTCTCCGTGGGCATTTGCCCAGCTGCCCTGGGAACTCTGAAACCAGGGAGAAGGTGATAAATGCAACAGCCCGCTGGGTCCCCATGATTGTGTCCCAGAGACATTGCAAACCATGCTCCCTTGGCCCCCCAGAATAGCCTCTGTCACCTTCCTTCGCTACAAGCTTCCAATGGCTCAACAGAAGCTGCCAGCTGCTGCGGGGTCCCTCACAGGGTCAGATTCGCCACTAAGATGCAGCTGATGTTTACAAGAGTCTTTGCAAGGGAAGCCGTAGGCACACGAGCCTGCAGACAGAGTATTAAGCGGTCGCTCGATGCACTTGCTCTGCTCCATGGCAAACAAACACCGCATCCGTCAGTCATTTCTCTTCCATGTACCCTCACGCAGACGCAGGCCCAGGGAAAACCAAGCTTGTGGGTGTCCTACATCTCGAAAATAAAGACAAGACAATGTTCCTGATGGGCGACAGCCCCTCTCTGCAAGTAACAAACTGCTCCTTTGAGTACGGGCCTGGCTCTTCTGTACCTTTCGCCGGAAGAAACATTGCCCCACTGACCGCTTCGGGCAGGGGTCACCGACCTGTCGATCGGGATTGACTGGTCGATCTTGGGGCCTCTGACAGGGGATCCTGACTGGTTTGGCCAAGAGGCTCTCATGCGTGATGTGAAAAGAAGGACGAGCGTTCCAACCCCCCCGCTTTTCCATCCAATGAAAGAAGCTGGATGAGAAGAACAGGAACAGACCTCACGGCCCAAACGTCTGTCTAGCCCAGTGCCCTGACTGCCCACAGTGGCCAACGCCAGGTATAAAAGAAAAGGGAGTAAAAGATTTTAAAACCGGAGAAGGCGCACCTTGGCAAGAGAAGACTAACAGGGGTAGGACAGAGGTCTATCAAACCATGAACGATGTGGAGAAAGCGGAGGAGGAAATGTTATTTACCCCTTCGCGTAACACAAGAATCAGGCGTCCGTTTGAATTCGTGAAGTGAACAGGCAGTGGGTTTAAATAAACGTAAAGAATTACCTCTTCACCCGAGGCACATGTAACCCGCACGCCTTCTGGGTGTGGTGCATTGCCCAGTCGAGAGGCACCGAGGCCACTTTGGGCAGGGGTCACCGACCCGTCGATCGGGATCGACCGGTCGATCTTGGGGCCTCTGACAGGGGATCCTGACGGGTCTGGCCAAGAGGCTGTCAAGTGCCGGCACTTCAGCTGCTCTGCCCCCCGCTGCTGCTCATCTCCTGCCCCCCACCCCTACCTCCACCCCCAGAAGCCTCCTGCTTGAGGCACAGAGCAGGGAAGGGAGAAGAGGGGCTCTGATATCAGAGTGCCCCCTCCCATCCTGTGTTCTATCTCCACAGAACAGTCGCGTCGGGGGGGCACAACAGGGCTTGGGATGGAGGGGTTTGCTGGCTGCGAAGAAGGGGTGCGAAGGAGGGGGGCAGGGTTTTTGGGTCTGAGAGAGATTGTGGATTGCACTTCCATTCAGAAAGTGATCGTGTGGTTACAAAGGTTGGAGACCCCTGCCTTAGGGCGTGTCTACACCGGGGAGTTTTTTTTCGAAATAACAAGGCGAGCGCCCACACTGCCACGCCTGCTATTGCCAAAGAATGGGCTTGTTATTTTGAAATAACGCCTGTTTGTGAAGAGGAATGAGCTTCTTTCGAAATAGTTATTTCAGGAGTTGTTATTTCAAAATACAAATAACCAAATAGAGAGAGAGTGAGAGAGCGCCAATAAGTTTCCTTGACAGCCTCAGCTGAAAGCAGAACCGGCCCACAACACTTTGGAAACTGAGGCAGGGAGCTCAAATGATGCCCCCATACTCCCTCGCTTGGGCCAAAACTTTGAAAGGTCTCAATTCTGCCTCCTTCCTGTTCTCCTCCTCTCATGGCCCTGCTCTGCTACCTACCCTAATAAAGGAGAACTAACAGCAGCAGACACAATTTTCTACACTCTGGCTGTGTCTACACTGGTGGGTTCTTGCGCAAGAACATCTTGTGCAAGGGTTCTTGTGCAAGAAGTCTCGCTCAAGAACACGTCCACACTGCCACGTGCGAGCTGTGCTTTTGCACAAGCGCGTCCATGGCAGTGTGGATGCTCTCTTGCTCAAGAAAGCTCTGCTGGCCATTTTAGCCATAGGGCTTTCTTGCGCAAGAAATCCCTGTAGCGGGTCCACACTGCCTCTTGCACAAGAGCTGTTGCACAAGAGAGCTTACACCTGTAAGAAAAAGCATAGCTCTTGTGCAAGAAGCCCTCTCTTACCACACCGTACTGTAAATTTTCTTGCACAAGGATACTCTGAGGATTCTTGCACAAGAACGGCCGTACTTGCACAAGAACCCACCAGTGTAGACACAGCCTCTAGGTCCTAGTGGCCCCTCCCCCCCACAGTCTAGCACCTCAGGCCTCAGTTCGCCTCCAGGTAAGGCAAGCCCTGGCTGAGAGCCAGCTCATGTACTAAACTCTAGGGCTATGTCTACGGCAGCTTCTTGCACAAGAATAGCTATTCTTGTGCAAAAACTTGCCGGGTGTCTACACTGCACGCGCGTTCTTGTGCAAGTAAATTTACAGTCTAGCATCAGAAAACAGGGCTTCTTCCGGAAGAGTTATTCCTCTCCCCACGAGGAATAAGCCCTCTTGTGCAAAAGCTCTTGTGCAAGAGGCCAGTGTAGACAGGCAACATGAATTTCTTGCACAAGAAAGCCCTATGGCTAAAATGGCCATCAGGGCTTTCTTGCGCAAGAGAGCATCCACACTGCCATAGACGCTCTTGTGCAAAAGCACATGCCAGTGTAGACGTGCTCTTTGGAAGAGTTTTTGTGCAAAAACTCTTCCACAAAACAGTTCTTGTGCAAGAAGCCGCCAGTGTAGACGTAGCCTAGGGGTACATCTACACTGCATGCTTATTTCGAAATAAACTATTCCGGAACAGTTCTTCCGAAATAACTTATTTTGAAATAGCACATCTACACCACAAGGAAACCTCAAAATTAGTCCGAAGCAGGCTTACCTAATGTAGATGTGCTATCTTGATTTAGAACCGCAGGAGGCACTGGGGAAGAATAATTTAGAATGACCCTGGTGAGGGTCTATTTTGAAATAGCAGTACTGGAACATCTACACATGCCTTATTTCGAAATAGCTATTTCAGAATAGGCGTTATTCCTCGTAGAATGAGGTTTACAGATTTCTGAATGAGCCATCCGTTATTTGGAAATAATTTCAAAATAACGGAACGGCTGTGTAGATGCTTGCATTGTTATTTCAGAATAACACTAGTTATCTCAAAATAACAGTGCAGCATAGACACACCCTAGAGGTTCCAGGTTTGGTCCTGCTTGCTGGCATTACGCACAGTTAACCTGTGGAACTCCTTTCCGAGGGATGTTGTGAAGACCAAAAATAAAACTGGGCTCAACAAAGAATTAGTTCAGTTCATGGAGGACATTTAACCAAGAAGGCCAGGAACACAATCCCAGGCTCTGAGTGTCCCTAAACCTCTGATGGACACTAAATTAGATGGACTACAGTTCTGGTCCAGTAGGGTTGTTCTTACGCAGTGCGTTGAACCTCACCAACCAGCTAAGTAGCAGTTCTACAGAAAAGCACCTGGGGGTTACAGTGGATGAGAAGCTGGATATGAGTCAAGTGTGCCCCTGTAGCCAAGAAGGCTAACGGCATATTAGGTTGCATTAGGAGGAGTATTTCCAGCAGATCCAGAGATGTGATTATTCCCCTTTATTCGACTCTGGTGAGGCCACATCTGGAGGATTGTGTCCAGTTCTGGGCCCCCCACTACAAAAAGGATGTGGAAGGGGTCCAGCGAAGGGCGACCAAACTGATTAGGGGGCTGGAGCATATGACCTACGAGGAGAGGCTGAGGGAGTTGGGTCTGTTTAGTCTGCAGAAGCGAAGAGCGAGGGGGGACTTGAGAGCAGCCTTCAACTTCCTGAAGGGAGGTTCCAAAGAGGCTGGAGAGAGGCTGTTCTCAGTGGGGGCAGATGCAGAACAAGGAGCAATGGTCTCAAGTTGCAGTGGGGGAGGTCCAGGTTGGATATTAGGAAAAACTATTTCCCTAGGAGGGTGGGGAAGCGCTGGAATGGGTTACCTAGGGAAGTAGTGGAGTCTCCATCCCTAGAGGTGCTTAAGTCTCGGCTTGACAAAGCCCTGGCCGGGTTGATTTAGTCGGGATTGGTCCTGTCTAGGGCTGGGGGCTGGACTTGATGACCTTCTGAGGTCTCTTCCCACTCTATGGTTCTATGATTCACCCTGCTGCATTGCAGCCACGTGTGCCTCCTCCGCTACACTGTCTCTCTCTGCCAGCTTCCTTCTGTGATCAGTCTATTGGATGGCAGCTGATCACGGAAACATGTAAATCCTCTCTTGTTTATGAGCGAATATAATCAACTTCTGGCTCCCGCACTTTCCAGGTGGCCGTTGGATGTGCCATGCTCAGTGTATAAATCCCTGGTGATTGATCTCTGATCTTTAAAAGAGGGCTGAGAGGGCCGCAGCAAATCTGCATGCATCTGGAATCCAAAGCTGGGAAGCAGCGGTTCTGAAGCGCCTGCCATTTATTCCCTCCTGCTCCGCTCTCTGTTTCGCTGCAGTCCAAACAATGCGCCTGAAGGTGATTTATGTATAACAAGAGCAGCCCCCAGTGGCTGCATCCGTGAACTCCGCCACCAAGGAGCCTGTTTCCTTTGTGTCTCTTGCAGGCTCTGCAGCTCTGTCTCCCTCGCCTGCATTTAGTCCTGCCCTGGCACTGAGCCCAGCATAGGGAGGGCGTGCTGGGGGTCGCATGCACCTTGCCTGTTGTGGGGTTGCTGGGGGCTAATTTGGCCTGTAGAACAGAATAAAACAGCCCTCGTGCCCTGACTTCAAAAGCCGCTCCGGGCACGGGGGGTACCTGAGAATAGCTAAGACTGGTCACTCGTGTTCCCTCTATTTTTTTTCCATCCATGTGTGGAATAAATTTGGTTATGTGCACCGAGGCGTGTGCAGATGTGCACCACCAAGAGAAACACACGGTGCTGGCTGTGGGCAATCCGCTAATCAACTGGGTGGCATTTGAATTTTGCCTGGATGGTCACCCAAGCTCTCAGCTGCCAGGGAACACTGCTGACCATCTCGTCTCACTCCTGCTGCTGGCATACCCTCTGCACCAGGAGCTCTTGCAGCTCGGGGGGTGTATTGTCAACTATGCCCGACCCACGTCTCTTCTCTGGGAAGGCAAAGGAACATAGATACCATATACAGGTGGAATTTCTCTAGTCCAGCACCCTCGGCACCTGATTGGTGCCGAGCCAGAGAATTTGTCAAACTACGGGAGGTCAATATTGTCTCAGCATCACCAACACTCCTACTGCTTCGTGGGCTCTTAGAAGACATTTGGGGGTAAATTAGAGCTAAATAACAGCACAGAACAGGACTGGTGACAGTCAACAAACTTTTGGGGACCGCGGGAAACTTGGCCACACCCTTGATCAGTGGATATATGGCTAACTCAAATCATGCCGGACCACGGAGGTTGCTGGACCAGAGAGAGCCGGACTAGAGAGGTTGCTTGTGTCAATGTTGGCAGAATTACATCAGCCGAGAACTAACATGCCATCGTGGCTGAGTGTTGTCTTAACAAGGCTGCATGCAGGAAGGTGAAACTGGCTTCTGTGACAGCTGGACTCTGTGGAGTCCATCTTATGTCAAGACGGTGGCATTAAGGAGTGTTCGTAACTCCTATCCCATAAGGCTTGCGAAGGGGCTGGCAAGGCCAGATCCTCTGCTGGGGTCAATCAAACGCCCAGTCCTGCATACAGGACCCAAATTGCACCCACATTTCCTCTGAGCCTGCAGACCAATTCCTCTGCTCGGAGCTGCCCCTTCTCTTTGAAAGAGGCGAGCTTCATACGAATTCCCTGAGCCTCTCGGCAAGTCAAAACCCCACCCAACAAAGAGGGAGCCAGTTGCTTTCTGCTCCACGTCCAATGCGCGGGGAGAAGCGTTAGTGGGGGAGGGATGGCTTGTGCCCATCGCTCTGCTCGTCATAGCCGAGCGACTTCCCTTAACTTAATCGGGAGATGGCTTGTTGACATTTTTGCTCCATGTGGCTGCCCAGGCATTTCAAAGTGCCTGAGATTTCATTATGTGAAAGGCAGTCGTTGGCTCCGCTACTGAGTCTGGCTACTTTTCAAAGCATCTCCATTATTATTATTGCAGTAAAAACATCCAGAACGAAAATCCTCCAGTTAAATGACCAGAAAGTGCCCTACAGGCAGCACTAAGCCAAAACATTTATCTACCTAATTTTATTTCCCAACGACTTTTTTTTATTCAGATTTACACTGGAGTGATAGATATTTGTAGCTTTTTTTTTCAATGTAAATTGTGAGCTGATGAACAGTCCTTGACCAGTGGCCCAGGAAAGCAAAGGCTTCCATTTATCCACATTAAAGGTGTAGCCAAAATGTAGCATTTTAGATTTGGTATAAAAATATAAATGTGATGTGTAATGACTTGCTTATCTGTAGGCTTCTATTTCACCCTGGGTACGTCTAAACTACGTTTTTTTTCGGAGAGGATATACAAATTCAGTGGCAATTTGCATATCTTCTTCCGATCTCACTTTTGAAAGAGGATCTTTCGAAAATGAAAGTAGTCTAGATGCCGTTTTTTCAGGAAAAAAACCCTTTTTTGAAAAAACTGCGTAAACCTCATTTTTTTTAAGGAGGGGCGGGGTTTTTTCGAAAAAGGGTTTTTTTTTCTGAAAAAAACGCATCCAGACTACTTTCACTTTTGAAAGATCCTCTTTCGAAAGCAAGATCGGAAGAAGATATGCAAATTTCCATGGTATTTGCATAGGCCTAGTTTCTCCTGATTAGCCAATGTCCTGCGTTGCAAACTGAGTTGTGTCTTCTAGTAACTATGACTGCCTTTTGTGAAATGCTCTGCAAAATTGTGTGGTGTGTGTAGAGAAGGTGTGTGTGTGAAAGCCACAACCAATGCCCAGATGGTCCAGAAACTGTGGGGACCTTGAAGATAACCAGGAAATATCCCTGCTGCCTGAGGCTGAATTAAATTGGCAGAATAGATGAGCCCTGGTGACAGGCAGACATTCCCCCCTCCTCCCAAGACTGAGACACAACCAAGAGATCTGATGGGAAGCCTGACAATTGCGGTCAACGAATAACTGTGGAAAACCCTGGAATCACCATCGACGGATGAATGTTTGCAGCAGGACACTGCAAACCCCAGAGCCTCCCACGGGAATGGGCATGTATGAAGTGGCGGGCTTTTGCCATAAGACTCTGGGTTGGGTCCTGCAAGCCAAGGCTCAGAGGAACCTCAAATCGCGATCGAAAGACCCATGCTCAGTCTGACTCTGCCAATAAGATTGATTTGAGCCACGACAGACTGGTCACAATAAATCATCTGCAGGGTGTGTGTGTGTGTGTGTGTGTGTGTGTGTGTGTGTGTGTGTGTGTGTAGATGCATATGCTGCGTCTCATACTGTACTTTTAATACACACAGCATATTGCCTTTTCCCTTGAAAAAGATCCCATGGGCTTCTTATAAACATACCAAAAATACTACATGGGGCAGCCTTTCCCCCACACCGCCGGGCCAATGTTTCTCTGTTGTGACATTTCCAGGTACCAGTGGGAAATTCAGTCTCTGTCACAGAATCGTAGAACTGGAAGGGACCTCGAGAGGTCATCTAGTCCAGTCCCCTGCCCTCCCGGCAGGACCAAGCACCATCTAGACCTGGTGTTTATCTAACCCGCTCTTTAAAATCTCCAATGGTAGAGACTCCACAACCTCCCTAGGCCAGGGGTCTCCAACCTTTTTAAGCAGGAGATCACTTCTCTGAGACCCCACCCCTGCTTACTCCATCCCTCCGCCTCCTCCCTCACTTTCACCAGGCTGGGGCAGAGGGTTGGGGCGCAGGCTCTGGTCTTGGATTAAGGGATTTGGAGTGGGAGAGGGGCTCTGCGCTGAGCTTGGGGCAGACATTTGAGGTGTCAGAGGGGTTCTAAGTTCAGGCTCTGGGAGGATGTTTGGATGCAGGAGTGCTTGGGGCTAGGACAGGGGCCTGGAGTACAGGAAGAGGTTCATGGCTGGGGTAGGGTTTCAGGATGTGGGATCCTACTGGGCACTGCTTACTTCAGGTAGCTCCTACAGTGGGCCTAAGGCAGGCAGGCTCGCCCTGGCCCTGCACCACTCCCAAAAGCAGCCAGCAAATTCCATCCTAAATCCTATTATGCCCCCTCTCTGCTCTGTGGAGATAGGATCCAGGGTGGGAGAGGGGGCACCAGCAGTCCTCTTCTCCCTCCCCTGCCCTGCACAGCAAGCAGGAGGCTCCTAGGTGTGGGCAGAGGCAGCTCCAAAGCGAAGGGCAGGACTGCGCAACAGCAGGGAGAAGGGCAGCTGAAGTGCCCATACTTGATAGGCTGGTGGCCAAACCAGTCGAGATCACCTGTCAGAGGCTCCAAGATCTGCCAGTCGATCCCGATCTCCTGGTTGGTGACCACTGCCCTGGGCAATTGATTCCAGTGCTTCACCATCCTGACAGGGAGGAAGTTTTTCCTAATGTCTAACTTAAACAGGGCCGGCCCACAACGTTTTTGCACCAGAGGCGGGGAGCTGAAATGACGCCCCCATGCCCCCTCGCTTGGGCCAAAACTTTGACAGGTCTCAATTCTCTGGGTCCTACTGGTGTCCCCTCCACCAAAGCCTGGCACCTGAGGCGGCCACCTCAGTTCGCTTCCTGGTAAGGCTGGCCCTGAACCTAAACCTCCCTTGCTGCAATCTAAGCCCATTGCTTCTAGTCCTATCACCAGAGGCCAAGGAGAACAAGTTTTCCCCCTCCTCCTTGTCACACTCTTGAAAGTTACATAACCTCTCTCGGTCTTCTCTTTTCCTGACTAAACAACCCCAGTTCTTTCAGTCTTCCCTCCTAGCTCATGTTTTCTAGACTTTTCATCATTTTTGTTGCTCTTCTCTGGACTTTCTCCAATTTGTCCCCCTCTTCCCTGAAATGCGGTGCCCAGAACTGGACACAATACTCCAGTTACGGCCTAATCAGTGCGGAGCAGAGCGGAAGAATGACTTCTCGTGCCTTATTTACAGCGCTCTTGTAAATGCATCCCAGCACGACGTTTGCTTTTTTCCTTTTTGTCATGGTACCACAGCTAAGACTCTCACCAGGTCCATGTGACCTATCCGCAGCGCTCTCAGGTACAGAGCTGGCCCAAGGTACGGGCCAACCAGGCTACCGCCCGGGCTGCCCCATCGTAGGGGGTGCTGCACGGGGTTGCCGGGCCGGGCGGGGGCAGCACTGAGCATGGTCCACGTGCCCGGGGTGGGGCCATGCATGCGTCGGGCGCCTGTGGGCTGCGCTGCGCTCCCGGGGCCATAAATGGCTCAGGCCAGCTCTGCTCAGGTGACCTGGAAGGGCGGTGCACCATCTGGCTCACGATGGTGGGAACCGTGCTGACTCCTTGCTCTGGAACTTCCGAAAAGTTCATGCTTCAGGGTTTAAACTGGCCACCTGTAGGGGTCAAGAAGGGTTTGTTTTTTTTCTTAAATCTTCTTCCTCTGAAGCGTCAAGGACGACCATGGGTGGAGATGGGACACAGGACAGGGAGGACCAGGGCTCTGAGGTGGCAATGAGCATTCTCCCATGCTCGGCTGGTCGGTTCTTGGTCAGGGTCACCAGATGTGGTGCTGGGAAGGAATTTTCCCCCATGTCAAGTTGGCAGTGATCTTGGGGGGGGGGGGGGGTGTCACCTTCCTCTGTCTCCTGATTCCTCCTGTTGTGGGGGAGGGGGAGCCAGGGTTATCTCAGTCTCTCTCATTTAGCCATTTCCTGACACGTGCAGCTTGGTTCCCCCTCTGCCTGGGGTATATTATAGTGGGATGTCGGGCGCAGGGTCTCCTTGCTGCAGGGGGATCTGGTGAGCAGTGGGGGGGGCTAAGGCAGCTCCTTGCCTGTCCTGGCACCGCAGACTGCGCTGCGCCCCAGATGCAGCCAGCAGCAAGCCTTAGGTGGAGGGAGCACACAGGGCTCCGAGCCCTGCCCCGACTCGAACACTAGCCCCACACTCCCATTGGCTGGGAACTGGCTGCCGGCTACTTCTGGGGCACCACAGGGTCAGCAGTGCCAGGAGAGGCAGGAAGCTGCCTTAGCCTCCGTGCTGCACCACTGACTGCGAGCCGCTCAAGGTCAGCCCCTCCTGCCCCAGCCATGCCCCCCCTCATAGTCGGAGCCCCCTCTGCACCCCAAAGCGCCCCTCCTCCGCCCCACCCCGGAGCCCAAACTCCAGTCAAATAATGTTGGGTCACAGCATCAACAATTGTCTTCAACTGGCTCAGGAGAAAAAAAATGGAAAGCTGCTGGTGTATAGTCTAGTCTCCTGCCGGCTCTCACACTTGGGTTTATTTTCAGGTGTTGGGTTTAGGGTGTGGGTGCTGGGTGGTGTTGGGGTCCTGTGAGAGGAGCTCAAACTGGATGAGCTGGCCCTCCCTTCTGGTCTTAAACTCTACGGCTACGTCTACACTGGCATGATTTTCCGGAAATGCTTTTAACGGAAAAGTTTTCTGCTAAAAGCATTTTCGGAAAAATCGCGTCTAGATTGGCAGGACGCTTTTCCACAAAAGCACTTTTTGCGGAAAAGCGTCCGTGGCCAATCTAGACGCAGTTTTCCGCAAAAAAGCCTCAATTGCCATTTTCGCGATCAGGGCTTTTTTGCGGAAAACAGTACTGTGCTGTTTACACTGGCCCTCTTGCGCAAATGATTTTGCGGAAAAACTTGCCAGTCTAGACACAACCTCTGACTCTCTTCCCAGTTATTAGTATTCGTACTTCTGGCTAGCTCTCAGGGTATGTCTACACAGCAGCGTTATTTCAGAATAACACAGAGCGGGTCTACACTACAAGCCTTAACATCGAAATAATGGCGAGCTGGAGGGTTTCTTACTCTGACTCCTGTAGCCTTCATTTCACGAGGAGTAAGGGAAGTCAGGCTACATCTATGCTACGGAGTTTTTCTGGGATACCAGAGACGTATCCCGGAAAAACTCCCCCACGTCCAGGGAACGTGTCTGCTCTTCCGAAATGTTTTTCACGAGGAAGAAGGGCTCTTCCGAAAGAGGAGGTTTTTCCAAAATTTGGCCCAGAGTAGATGAGCCAAATTCTGGAAAAGCCTCTTCTGGAAAAAGAATCAGAAAACGGTATGCGAATTGCAGAATGCAATTTACGTACCTTTTTCCAAAAAAGAAGTGTAGTGTAGACTCAGAGGAAGAGTGTCCTTCCTTCGACTTCCTGCTGTGCAGACAGTGCCAAAAGCCAAATTAAGCTATTTCAACTTCAGCTACGCAACTGATGTAGCTGAAGTTATGTAGCTTAATTCCACTTTAGCCCTGTTGTGCAGAGGTGCCGTCATATAGAGCTTTCCATCAGTAGAATAAACCACCTTTCCTTTTTTATTTCCTGTACTAGCTGTGTATCGAGGCAGCGGGGATGAAGAACTTGTGTGGGTTTGGATGTGAGTTTTTGGATGTGCACATTCTCGTGGCTGTGTGTGTGGGTGGGGGGGTTTATATGTGTGATTGTGTGAGCGTGTGCATGCATATTCATATGTGTGTTTGCATGCAGGGTTTGTACCAGTCTCCCTCTGCTTTCTCTCTCTCCCTTTCCAACTTCCCCCCCTGCCACACACACACACACACACACACACACACACACACATGATATAAACAAACCTGCCTCTGGACATGTCATGGCTTAAAATAGATGTTCCTACATCAGCCTTTCTCCAGCAGCCGTGGCAGCAGCAAGAGCTGCAGCGGCAGGAAGACATGGCCGACCGGATCGGGCTAGAAAACTCCCCCTGAGCAGAGAAATCGCAGCCTGCACAAAGGTAGAGTAACGGGCTGGGAGGGGGGGCTGTCTCCTGCCTGCTTCCCGTCTGTCTGCCTGTCTTTCTGTCTCCTTGTGAGCATGTGGGGGTGGGCAGCCTGTCCTCAGTGATCCCGTGGCTGTGCAGAGAAGCCGTGTGTGTAGGCAGGATGCGTCTGTCTATCTGTCTCCCTCCTCCCTCCAAGTGCAGCATGTGGGGGGCAGGGGCGGCGGAGGCAGCAAGAATCACCACATACACCGACCACAATGGTGTTTGGGGGGGTCTGCTTTGAGGTCCCCTATCTCAGGTAGCAATTGGTGATATTCACCCACTACCGCCCCTTGCTCATCGACGGGGGGCTGGGGCAGGAGACGAGGCCTAGAGCCTTACGCAGGCCTGTCCCACCAATGCTCAGGGCTGTCCGCCCTGCAGTCGAAGGTGGGTTTGCAGCTCAGGCAGGAAATACCCTGACTCGCTTTCATCCAACCCGTGCAGCCAAAACCGGCCGTGAAAAGGCAGCAGCACAGGTCCGGTCGTGTCACCTTCGCCCGCCCCCCCTCTCTCCCCAAACTCGTGGCCCCCAAAGCATGCTACATTAAAACAACATTCTAGTGGGGGGGGGTCAGCCAGACTCTTGCTGTTTGAACTCCCCTGGGCACCCCCCGGGGTGCATATGTGACCAGGCGTGTCCCCCACTCTTCCACATGTGCCGAAGAAGGTAATTTTGGCCCCTGCTACAGAGCCCTTGGCTCCTGCATATGGCCGTCTCCTAGCCAGAAGTGAACCCTGTCCCCTATTAGGTCTCCCCCTCCATTTAGACCCCAGCCCTCACCATCACCCCCCCTCCATCAGTTCAGCCTCCCACCCCACAGACTCTCACTATCCTCAGTTCAACCCCCTGCTCTGCGCTCGCCTCATCTGCTCAGACCCCCACGCTCTTCCCTTCAGGCCTGGCGAGGGTGAAGTGGGGTCCCCTTTTCTATTTCCCAAGTTGGCAGGGGAGCAGCCACCTGGGGCTGACAGCAGGAGCCCCGGCTGTACCCGGGCAGCCACCTGGGGCTGACAGCGGGAGCCCTGGCTGTACCAGGAGGTAGAGTGCTGTCCTCAAGCTTGCCAGGTATTTATTGGCATTGATCTCCTGGCATTGGAAAAGGTTCAGAAAAGGGTAACACAAAGGATTAAGGGTTTGGAACAGCTGCCATATGATGAGAGATTAAAAAGACAGGGACTTTTCAGCTCAGAAAAGAGGAGACTACATGGGGATATGATAGAGGTTAATAAAATATTGACAGGTATGGAGAAAGTGAATAGGGAAAAATTATTTGCTTGCTCCCATAACATAAGTAGTAGAGGGTCACCAAATGGAATCAATAGGTAGCAGGTTTAAAACAAACCAAAGGAAGTTTTTCTTCACTCAGGACACAGTCAACCTGTGGAACTCCTTGCCAGAGGATGTTGTAAAGACCAGGATTTTAACAAGGTTAAAAAAAAGAACTAGATACATTCATGGAGGTAACATCCATCAATATTTATTAGTCAGGATGGGTGGGGATGGTGTCTCTAGTCTCTGTTTGTCTGGAAACGGATGACGGGGTGGATCACATAATGATTCCCGGTTCTGTTCACTCCCTCTGGGGCACCTGGCCTTGGCCACTGTCGGCAGACAGGACACTGGGCTGGATGGACCTTTGGTCTGACCCAGTCTGGCTGTTCCTATGTTATTCCCCAACCCAGCAGAACAAACATTCAGCAAAGTGCAGGAGACTCAGGGCAGCTGGGACCATGGTATATGCTGCTGCTATTACTCTCTGGGCAGCCACACAGGGCTGACGGGAACCCCTGGCTCCAGACTAGTCTGTTCCATGCCCTGCACAACCATCTCCAAAGCAGCCTCCAGAAAACCCTGCTGCGAGGTCAGTAGGCAGGGACGCAACCAGCAGGTCCCTCTCGATCCCTCCCGAATTCCGCTGGGCCCTCACGCTGTTTCCATCTTCTGTGCGCACTCCAGTAGGCATCTAGGGGCTGGACGTCCCCGGCTGCTGGCCGCTGCCGAGGGCCGGGCGCCAGAGCGACCGAACGGACGGGCCGAGCCGGCCAGCGACTCTGAATTCCCTCCCTTTCCTCCCCCTCCCCCGGGAGCCTCTGCAGCCAGTTGGCGAGTGCGGCGCCGCTGAGGGGAACGGAGCCGAGATGTGACACGTTGGACGGGTGCCCGGAACCTTGGAGGCAGCTCCAGGCCACTCGTCCGTGGCGGCAGCAGCAGCGGCGCTCGGCTGGCTGCACGGAGGAGGAAGGCGGAAAAGGAGAAAAAGGTTCCCAGGGCTGAACCTGTTCAAGGCTGGGTCCGTCCCCCACCTGGGTGGGGTTGTCCTGGGAGGCTCAGTGGTGCTGGAACTAAATCGTGGGTGGGGTGCCGAGATGTCCCCCCTCTTATACCCCGTTCACCTCGTCGCCCACTGGGTTGCCGACTCTCCCAAACTAGACAGACCCAACGCGATTGCTGCAAAAGGCTTCTGCCCTGCCTGGTCCAGGCGAGTTGGGAACTTTTGCTGCAGCTGGAGGCCGGGGGTGGGACCCCCAGGGGCCAAGGCCAGGAGCAGAGCCTGGGGCCGGGGGTGGGACCCCCAGGGGCAGCAGAACCTCCCAGGCAGGTGGGCTGGACCCAAGGGACTACAGGCTGCAGACTCCATAGAGACAGCAGGTGGTAGGACCCCCGGGGGTGGCAGGGAGCCTGGAGGGGCCGCTGGAGCCCGTTACACAGGGCTGGTGGTGGGTCGGCAGTAGGACCAGCCCCGAATGCAAGGAAGCCAGGTGCAAAATGGACCCGTTTAGTGACTAGCCGACGGGCCTGGGGTCCGGCCTCTATCGCTTAGAAATAAAACTCTCGTGCCCCACAATTAAGGCCTCCCCCCTGGGAGCAGCCTCCCGCTTTTCGAAGGCGCCCGGAGGCTGCTGTCCCAAGCGCAGTGAAAACAGCCCCCCTCCCCCATGCGGCTGTTTGCTGCGACGCGAGAGGCTGAGGCCCCATGTGGCACCCTACGAAACCCTCCACCTGCTTCTCCTTCCAGCCTGGCACCCTGCCCGGTCCTCCCGGCCTGCCAGCTCCTCCCGTCACAGGCTGGCGCCGCCGGCTCTCCAGCGGGCATCGTGACTGGCAGGCCGTGCCCGCTGGCCGGTTCCGGCAGCAGCTGGGCAGCTCCCTAAATAGAAAACCCGGGGGAGTCTGCTCCTGCCAGCGCGGCGCGGACCCCGCAGAGCAGAGCTGGAATGGTGCCCCTTTGCTGTAAAGGGGGGGGTCACCCGTGGTTTTCAGTGCCCCCGCTTCCTCCGGGGCTGGGCTCACAGAGCCCTGACTCTGCCCCAAACGCCCCCCACTTTGCAGGAGGGCTGCTTCAGATGCACGGCCTCCATCCTGACCCCGGGGACCCGCCTGCGGCTAGGTCACTCTGGGCCGCTGTGGGACTCTTAGGAGGCTTCCGATTAGGGGCGTGAAAGGTGAACCGCAAAGCCAGTTAACCGGTAACCTGTGGGGCGGGAGCGGCCCCCACCTGTCGTGGGCAGGGGGCTGCTCCTGCCCCACAGGGGCCCACTGCAGACAGGGGTTGCTTCAGCGGGGGCTGAGAGATGGAAGTTGGCGACAGCCTCAGCCCCCGAGCAGGGACTGGGAGCTGGGGGCGGGAGCCCCGCTGGCGGGGGATGGCTGGCGTGACATCCCGGATCCCGAGTTAGTTGCTTAACTGGTGAAACATTAGATTAACCCACCGTTTAACGGGTTAACCAATTAACCAGAACTGGGCACCCCTAGTTCTGATACACGACCCACTCACCGCCGTTCTAGGGGCCCCACGAATATGTGTGTGTGTGTGTATGTGTTCCAGGGGCCCAACGTGTGTGTGTGTGTGTGTGTGTTTGAGCTCATCACCTCACCTCCATCCCAGGGGCCCAATGTGTGTGTGACTGTGTGTGTTTGTGTGTTACGGGGGCTGTGTGTGTGTGTGTGTGTGAGAGAGAGAGAGAGAGAGAGAGAGAGAGAGAGAGAGAGCTCATCACCTCATCCCCATTCCAGGGGCCCAATGTGTGTGTGTGTGAGAGAGAGAGAGAGAGAGAGAGAGAGAGAGAGAGAGAGAGAGAGAGAGCGCTCATCACCTCACCCCCATCCCAGGGGCCCAGCATGTCTGTCTGTCTGAGCTCATCATGGCTGGGCAATACGCCCGTGCTAACACCACCTGGTTTTCTCCGCTCCTTACAGGACAGGGCTGTGGGTGGCAGCAGCAGCAGCCTTGTCGTCCCGGGCCACACAGGGATGCGTCGTGCGTCTCGGCAGCTCCAATGGCGTTCATGTCCAGGTTCTCCAGAAGCAGCTCCAGGTCACCCAGCCGGAGGGTTCAGGAAGACGCCGGCAGCCCCTCCATCCTCAGCGTCTTCGAGCTGGAGAGGCTGCTGTACACGGGGAAGACGGCCTGTAACCATGTCGACGAGGTCTGGCCAGGACTCTATCTGGGAGACCAGTAAGGACGGGCCCAGGGGGTGGGGGGTTCTGGTTGTGTGTGGGGCGACAGGTGGGGGAGGGGGAAAAGGGGGGGTGGGGAGGAAGAGGGGCAGAGACTCAGTAGCATTGTGTGTGTGTGTGTGTGTGTGTGTGTGTGTGTGTGTGTGTGTGTGTGTGTTTCTCCTTGACCAGACCGACCACACACACACCTAACACAGCAAGCACCCCAGTTGGGAGCAAGGGTGATGAAGCATTTGATTCTCAAACAGAGAAGCTGTGAGGGGTTTCTTAATGTCTCTCCCACAGCTCTCTGCAGCACATGATAGTAAAACGCGGCGAGATTTAATTATTAGCCGAGCTAAACTATTAACTCGTCAGGATGCTGTTACCATGTTACTCGCCAATTGTAGTGGATAAAAGAATGATTGGTCAGAATATCCCATATATAAGAACATAAGAACGGCCGTATTGGGTCAGACCAAACATCCATCTAGCCCAGTATCCTGTCTGCCGACAGGGGCCAGTGCCAAGTGCCCCAGAGAGGGTGGACCGAAGACAATGATCAAGCGATTTGTCTCCTGCCATCCCTCTCCAGCCTCTGACAAACAGAGGCCAAGGACACCATTTTATCCCCTGGCTAACAGCCTTTTATAGACCTAACCTCCATGAAATTATCTAGCTTCTCTTTAAACTCTATTATAGTCCTAGCCTTCACAGCCTCCTCTGGCAAGGAGTTCCACAGGTTGACTATGTGCTGTGTGAAGAAGAACATTCTTTTATTCGTTTTAAACCTGCTACCCATTAATTTCATTTGGTGTCCTCTAGTTCTTCTATTTAGGGAACTAATAAATAACTTTTCTTTATTCACCCTCTACACACCAAATCACACAAATTCAAATCCCAAGCTTCATTTGCAACTCCGGTTGCCTACATTAACCACCCTAGTTCGAACTAGGGTGGTAGTGTAGACATACCCAGAGAGAGATGTGTGTTACTGGGTAAGGAGCGACAGACGTTCTTATATTTTCATTTTTGGGTGTCCCCACAAAATGGCTCCCCCTCTTTCCCTCCCCTCCCCCCCTTCATCAGATCTGCTCCCTCCTATAAATCCACGCCAGCCTGGCCCATCCGTTGCCTCCACATCAAGTCCCCCCATGGGCTCCGTTGTAACCCTCCGCACCCCTCTCTGCAGAGATATAGCAGCCAATCGGCGGGAGCTGGCCCACCTGCGCATCACCCACGTCCTCAACGCCTCGCACAGCAAGTGGCGAGGAGGCGCCGAGTTTTATGAGGGCACCGGCATCCGCTACCTAGGCATCGAGGCCCACGACTCGCCCAGCTTCGACATGAGCCCCTACTTCCACCCCGCCGCCGACTTCATCCACCAGGCGCTGAGCGAGAGAGGAGGTATGGGGAAGGGGAAGGGTTGGAGGAGGGGCTGGGACCAGGAGCTTGGCCGGGAAAGAGGAGAGACCCCTCGTCTCTAATGACCTTCTTCCCTTATCAATGCGCCACCCGGGGTTCTGTGCTGAGCAAGACCTGGGGATCCTCTCTCCCGCCTCCACAGCCCTTCCCCAGGTGAGGAGCGCATGGCTCATAGAAACTTCCCGAATCCAGCCACTTCCTCCTGGGTCTGCGAAGCGGGCACCAGCGACACCACGCTGGAACAGTGCGATGCTCCTTTGAGCTCCGGATCTGGCCTCCTCTGCCTCACCAGACCAGACCCCTCCCCCCATCCATCGGGAGGAGACCTGAGCCCCAGTTCTGGGCCATGGGCTGGCCTGTTCATGCCCTCCTGGTGGCACGTCCCAGATCTGAGGGGGATCCCTTCGTCTCATGACACAGGGAATTCCTATGGTGCAGGGGGTGGATGCAGCTGCTGGCAATTTAGGGTTGCCAGGAGTCCGGTATTGAACTGGGGAGCCTGGTATTTGTGCCTTCCGTCCGGTAAAAAAATGCAGAAAATACCAGACATGTAAAATGTTTTTCCCGGCTTGGGCGTTCAACAGAAGGGTGGTTGGGACACACGGTGCAACTCAGGCTGGAGTGGGCTGGGAATTAAAGGGGCTGCAACTGTATTTCGGCCGTGGTCAGTCCTTTCCCCTCCCCCCCCCAACAAATTTTTTTCCTGTTTTTTTTGGGGGGGAGGGAAGGGGAGGGAGTTCGGTATTTTTTATTAAACCATCTGGCAACCCAATGCCAGGGTGGGGGTGGATCTGGAGTCCCCAGCCCTGGATTCCCGGGGTGCAAAGCAGGCACAAGCATCTTCGGCCTCTCACAGTCAGGAGACACGGCCCGGAAGCCGGCTCATGGGGACCATGGAGTAGGCTGGTTGGAAACGTAGCTCTCAGAACTGCGCTTCAAAGGAAGATCGGGGGGCTTTTGACTAAACGTTTTTCACGAGAAGTGGAGACAGCCCAGGCCTGCCAGCAGCAGGGGCACCGAGGGCGGGCAGCCGACTTCAGCGGTGTGACTAAGCAGGCGCAGTGCAAGCCCGTCAGAAAATCAGATGGAGAAAATTGGCCCCACATGTCCCACCCCCAGGGTTGCCTCTGACACAAGATTTCCGTGGATTTTTCACACACACACACACACACACACACAAAGTTTTTGATTTTCAGCCAAACCCTGAAATATTTAGCCCCACCCGCGAACACCTGGATTTGGACATACGGCTGCAGAGCCTCCTGGGAGTTGTAGTTCCGTGGCCTCGTAGCCCCGTTCTCTTTGGCACCAGGCTCCCTAGCCAGACACCACCTCCCAAGATGCATTGTGGCAGAGGGACTCCCATGATGCATCCCTTCCCCTCCCTAGAAAAGGGCTGTGGTACAGCATGGCAGAGGTCACCTGACCGATCCACCCAACCAGAGTGGAAAATGCGGGCACGAACGTTCCGAATTACCGCCAACCGGCAGCATTTCGGAACTGAAATCCTTCGGCTTTTGATTTTTCAATGACGTGTCACGTTTTTTCCCAAGGGAACCCTGCTCCTCTGCCGTTGTCTGATCATCTGCCCCAGCTATAACCTAATTCAGTGCCCGACCCCTTCCCTCGGAGGTTTGGGAAAGGGGGCGGAGAAGGGGTGTGTGGACCGTGGGCTGCAGTAGGGCCCCTCGTGCGGCCCACTCACTAGCCCTGGATGCCCCTCTCCGGCCTAACGCCTACACTGGCGTAACCATCTCCCCCACACTGTTAAAGGGCTATTTCCTAGACATCCCTGACCCAGAGCAGTGGGGCCTAGGGGTTGCAGCTGTTCCGTGACACCGCTCCCCTTCTCCCCACAGGGAAGATCCTCGTCCACTGCGCCGTCGGGGTGAGCCGCTCGGCCACCTTGGTCCTCGCCTACCTCATGATCCGCCAACGCATGACCCTGGTGGAAGCCATCAAGACCGTCAAGGACCACCGAGGCATCATCCCCAACCGGGGCTTCCTGCACCAGCTGGTCTCCCTGGACAACTCCCTCCGGCTGAAGCGGCGAGTGTGAGCGGGCAGGGGAGGGGGCGCTGTTCGGTGCCCGGTGCTCAGCCTAACGCTGCTGCTGACCGAGGAGCAGACACGCGGCAAGCACAGGGTGACTCCCACGACCCCGAGCCACCTGCCCAGTGGAGTCCACGAGGAGTGGGAGCTATACAAAGGGGTCTCCGCCCTGCAGCGCTGCGGTCTAGAGAGGCCTAATATTCTTCCTCCTTCCAGCCTGCGAGATGTAGCGTGTACCCCACAGGGACTATAATCCTGTCTCAGGCTTCTTCTGCCCCACCCCAACCCTGCTGGCTCCGGGAAGCCCTCGCGGGTTGGTTCTGCCAACGGGCACACCCAGGCACCACGCCAGCCCTTCCTGCCATTCCTGCGAGATTCTAGCTGCGTGCATTTCTTTGTGGCCATGTGAACCAGGCATGGGCCCCAGGGAACAGGGCCTTCTGGTGGCATTGACTTTGGGTGCACTCGGTGTAAAACTTTTCCCTGTAAGAATAAAGCTACCCCAGAGGAAAAACATCTGTGGTTTGGAGCGTGTTTGCCCAGACCCCCAGGGGTGGGGAACAGGCCGAATGCGGCCCCCGGCATGCCTGGGTCCGGCCCCTGAGCCTCAGAGCTCCCCCCACCAGCAATGGGGAGCCCGTGGGACTGGGACATACAAAATCTACTCACTTGGGCCCCAGACTCTGGTGTGCGAGGTCTTTCTCCTTCTCAGTCGGGGCCACCTCTATGACAATTTGTTTCTCTTTTTTGCTTCTCGCTTGTGGGCGGCCCCCGACTAATTTTTCTGTGGGTCAGCAGCCTCCGGCCCAAAAAAGTTTCCCTGGTCCTGTTTTAGACTGTGTGGATTCAGGGACCGCATCCCACTGTGGAACGGAAGCGCTGCTGCCCTGTCGCTGGTAGCTCCGGGCGCAATTTACTGGCACTACAGGGCAGACAAAGGTCCAGCCGACCAGCAGGGTACCCAGATACTTAAAAAAAAATGGTGAACATGGCGGGGAAAAAATTGGTTGAGCAAAAAAAAAGGGGGGGGGGGGACCAAATCTGTTGAGCAAAAAAAAAAAAGGCAAAAAAGGAAGAGTCACTGCGCCTTTAAATCCCCGTGCTCACCGCTCCCCCTGCCCCCATCAGATACAGCAGAGGGGATGGGGATTGACAATCTGGGGGGAGCAGCCCTCCACAACCCTGCTCAGATGGGGGCTGGGCAAGTCTGTGGCACCATATTGGTAGCATGGCCTCATTCTAGAAGAGTATTTATAAACAGGCTGGGGGGGAAGGCTGAGTACAATGAGCTGGCGGCGCAAGCTTTGTCCTGGTTTTGGTGGGGGGCCAGGGGGCCGTTTCTGCAGAAGTCTGCTGACACCGGGGCTGGATTCAGACATGCAGAGGCCCTCAGCTATGCCCCGTTTAAGCGGCCCCCCAGCATTACCACAAAAAGGTGCACTATTCTACCAGAACGCACAATGGAAATAGAAATCATAAAGTTTTATGTTTCCATATTTACCCGTAAATAGGCAGAGATGCAATTAAAACCTAGTCATTTTTTTTTTTTAATTTAGAGGCCCCTTATAATCGGAGGCCCTAAACTGAGATTTATTTAGCTCGTGTATAAATCCGGCCCCGCCTCTGTGGGCCCCTAGGCCAGGTGTGGAGGGGGACAGCTCCATGTCCCTGGAAAGGGCGGGGCCTGCAGAAGAAAGGGCGGGGCTAGGGCAGGTAGCCCTTAGCCCCACCCCTTCCCAGCCTCACAGCCTCCCAGTGCAAACTCCCACCACCTCAGGCTGCCCTACAAGCCATCCAGAGCACTCCGTGTGGCACTCCGGCCACGATTTAAAGGGCCCAGGGTTCCAGGTGCCAGTGGCAGGCCTGCCTCAGGGCAGTCACTAGCTAGCAGCAGACTCAGCAGAGGGAAAAGATTGACGGGCCACGGAGCCTAAACCCCCCGACCACGGGACAGATCAAGACCCACCCCACATCTGCCATAGGCCAGGATTGCTTCCAGCTGCATTCATTGCAGCCCTACTCAAAAGCATCCCTGCACAAACTTGGGGTGCCGTACTACCAGTGTCCACAAGGGAGCAGCACCAGACCGAAGAGTAACCCTCCCTCGCCTGCTCTTCACTTGGACGGGGTTTCAGAGGTAGCCAGGTTCAACAGCCAGGAGCCCGGTGGCACCTGACAAATGAACCGTTTTATTAATGGCCCCAGCTTGCGTGAGCCGCACCCCACCACGTACATCTGAAGGGAGCTGCGACTCACGAAAGCGAATGTTTTGGACCCGGTTTTCCAGCCGTCCGGGAGCGTGTTCGAGATTTGGCTCTGGAGATAACTAGCCTCTATGTTTGGGCCCCGCTGTCTCCTTGTATTACAGACTTGAAGCGCCTGACCCCTACACCCACATGCTGCCCTCGAAGGGTATGTCTACACTATAGAGCAGTGTTTCCCAACCAGGGTTCCGTGGAACCCCGGGGTTCCGCCGACCATCGTCACAGGTTCCGCGAGACATCGTGGAATAAATAAATAAATAAAAAATTTGAAATACCGCAAACAATTCCAAATATTCCTCGAAATATCGCAGGAATTTTTGTTCGGCAATTGGCAATACTGGAGTAATCTTCATACGCTACCAACTGCCTCTTTGTTTTGTTTTGGTCAGTTCGTATCTAAGGTTAAATTTAGTTGTATTGTACCTGCTCTTCTGCTTCCCAGAATTCTCCGCGTTTTTAGTCTTTTCTAGTGCACGTTACGGTCGTTCGCTATTTTGTAGATTTGTAGTCTTTGCGCAGTGTTGTAATTCATGTTTTTACCGAAACAGTGGTTGTTTACGTGTATCTAAAATCTCACCTACGTAACAGTATTTTCATACGACCGTTGAAAATAAAAAAAATGTGGAAGTATATGAAAAGAAGGCGCGTCAGTGAAGGAGAGGACAATGGAAATGAATTAAAATGATCAGAGCCACGTACGAGTAAAACAGGAAAAGAAGTGACTGATATTAAAAAAATTCGCCTTTACAATGACAGTTACTTGGCCATGGATTTTACATGGACTAGGGACGAAAATTGCCCCGTTCCATTGTGCATTGTTTGCGGGAAAAAACTAACACACACAGCTATGGCCGCAGCCAAGTTATACTCGTCAAAGAAAAAATCCCTGATGTCATAACGACCCACTGCTTCCTCCATGGGGAAGTTTTGTTTTAAGAACTATTGGGGAGGATTTAAAACAAGTCCTTGATGTAGCTGTGAACATGGTCAATTTTATAAAGCAGCACCCTTTTAAGTCACACATGTTTGCAAAGCTGTGTGAAAATATGCAAAAAGACCATGTGACTCTCCTTCTACACACCCATGTTAGATGGCTTTCAAGAGGGAAAGTTTTAACAAGGGTATCTGAGCTGCAAGAGGAACTACTGCTTTTCTTCAGAGATAATAAAGCCAGTTCTTCTGACTTTCTTGAAATTACAAAATGGCTGCTGAAACTAGCCTACTTAGCAGATATTTATCAGCACTTAAACACCTTGAACACCACTATGCAGGGCCCAGAAGAAAACATTCTAAATTCCACAGACAAACTTCTTGCATTCAAGAATAAGCTCAAGGTTTGGAAAAGACACTTTCAAGTGGAAATATTGAAATATTTCCACTCCTACTTCAGTTTCAGAGTCAGACAGATTATAAAGCAGTCATCCCATTAATTACCAGTCATTTGGAATCACTGACACAAAAGCTTGACCAATATTTTCCTTCTTTGTCATCAGAAATGCATGACTGGGTTTTGTTGAATTTTGTTGAGTTCTCACAAAATTTACTCTGCAAACAGAAGAACAACTGACTGAACTACAGTGCGATCGAACTTTGAAGATAAAATTCAATGAAGTGCCACTTGATGTGTTTTGGATTTCAATAAGAAGGGAGTATCCTGTGATCTCAGCAAAAGCAGTGAACATCTTACTCCAGTTTTCAACTTCTTACCTCTGTGAACAAGCTTTCTCATGTCTTACAAACATTAAAAGCAAAGAAAGAAATGGTCTGCTCTCTGTCGAGGAAGAACTGCAAGTGTGTTTGTCAAAAATTCGGCCAAGAATTCAACATTTGTGCAAAAAGAAACAAGCCCAAGAGTCACACTGAAAGTAAACTTTATATTGACTTTGGATGGGAACTTTATTTTGATGTTTAAGTAAACTTTATTTTGATTTGATATTTTGATATTAAAAAAAAAAGATTAGATAATACAAAAAAGACAGGAAAAATGCTCCAATTTTTTTTTTTTTTTTTTACAATGTAAGCTGACATATATAAAAAACAGCTCTTTACAAATACATTTTCTTGGCAATAATTTAGCAGTAATTGAATTACGCTCCCCTCTGTCAACTTTTTCTGGCCAAGCTGTCAACCTTTTCTGGAGACTAGACCATGCGGCGGGGGGGGGGGGGGGGGGGGGGAGGGGGGGGGAGGGACACAGGAGGCCTGATTTGCCCTGAAAAATCCTAGCTCCATGCAAAAGGATGAGCATCCAAGTGTGGGGCTGTCCACACATTATGTAAGGCTCTGGGTGTGTCTGCTTCAGTGTAACTGAAAGTTGCAAGGACAACATGTGGGTCTCGATAGTCACCCCAAAAAGTGCCACGTTCTTTATGGGGTGTCCCTATAGAACCAGAAAACAAAAGAGGGCAGCTTTTGCCATGGAAGGCAGAAGGCAGGCAACAAACCCATGAGATAAAAGGCTTGAGGGCCCACAATCTGAAACGGAGCTGAGACGAATCATCCAAGCTAGGGATGTTAAATTGCATTTAATCAACAAATCGACTACTCAGTGGAATTTCCATTGACTAGTCGAGTAGTCGGTAAGTGGGGGAAACTGTGGAGCCACAGCAGGGTTAGCTCCTGGCCCCAAGAACTACCCCGCTGCAGCTCTGCCTTTTAAATGGATTAAGAGTTAAGAGCCGGCAGGGGGGATTAGGTGCGAGCCAGGAACCAGCTGTCCCGGCTCATGCCGGGTTCCCTGCTCCGCCTCTGCCTCCCCTGCTCCCCGCAGAGACTGTTAGAAGCAGCAAGTCAGGGGAGCGACTAATCGAGTCACTACTTGACTATCCCATGAGCTTATGCTTATCGGATAGTTGACTAGTCGCTTACATCCCTATCCCAGGCTATTGTATACAACACTAGCAGACTTACCCGGTGTTGCCCGGCTCCTTCAGGGCATGGCCTTGGGGATGTGTGCCGGGGTTCAGGAGGCTGGAGGCCAGGGTCATGGCTTCTTCCCCTCCCCTGGCCCACTCAGGGCCTGTTCTCTCCTTCCCCCCACCAGCCCATTCTCCTCCCCTCTCTCCCCCCCGCAACTGCCCACCCAGGGCCTGTTCTCTTCCCCCCTCTGGCGCTATACACAAGGGCCAGGATGGAGGAAAGGGTTTCGGGAAAGGTGGCTACTTACCCAGTGTGCTGGCAGGTACGATGGCAGAGCCACAGCCCTATTGACCACTCCCGTAGTGGTGTGGCTGCGCCCAGGGGCACACACACACCCCCCCCCCCCCGCTCCTCCCCGCAGCCTCATTGTGCCCAGTGGGCCCCCTCATATCACGTCCTTCCAAACAGCAGCCCCTCTCTTTGCATGTCACGGGAAACAGTCCTGTTCCCAGGGGCTTCCCGTTATCCTGGCACAGCCAACCTCTGACCTTCCTTTATGTTAGGAGAAGAGGAACCCGCATACCACATTTGGTGGCCCTCGCTCTTACCGTTTAGGAGGAGTTCTTGGGCAAATGGACAGACAGACAGACTCTAAGTCTACGTCTACAATATATATAGCTGTAGACAATGGACGCGGGAGAAGGCAAGACGAGGAAATGCTGAACCCACGCTCATGAATTGTATCCACCACCAGATGGTGCTGTTGCTCTCCGCCAAGTGCGCCGGGAAACCCGGCACAGAAAAGGTTAGCTTCTCTGATAACTATTCAGACACAAAAGTCTCTTTTGGACGCCCCCAAGAGTAGACAGCCCCCTCTCTCCTAACACACGGAAGGCCCACGCGGCAGCAACAGCGTCTCTGAGGGCATCAGGCGTTTGGGAAGTACAAGGGGAGGGGTTGCCGACTGAGGGAGTTCTGGGCTGTTCTCCAAAGCACCTGAACTGGGCATGCCAGGCACATCCCAGGCGAGGATGCTGGGATTGTGAGGGGGCAGCTCCCATCCCCACTACGCAGCTCGGGCTGGTCCCGTCTGCAGCTTTATTTGGCTTTGCTCTCAACGGTCCCAGGAGGGCTCCGGAGCACACATTTCCAATGAGCCAGGCAGGATCCCGAGTCAAGCCGGGACGTCTTTCTCACCCCACTGCATTTGATCGGGAATTGTGAAAGCCCCAGGTTGCCAGAAGCTTTCCTAGCGTACCAGGCCTGTCCCTTGGGGTCAGCTCCCTGCTCCCCATGTGGGGTCTGACAAAGTGGGTTTTTGCCCACAAAAGCTTATGCCAGGGGTGGGCAAATACCGGCTGGTGGGCCGGATCCAGTCCGCCAGGGTTAGCCCTTGGTGGGCCCCCGCTGCTGTATTCACGTGCGTTTCCACAGGTACCAGCGATCGCAGCTCCCGTTGGCTGCAGATCACTGATCCCGGCCAATGGGAGCTGTAGGAAGTGGTGTCCCAGTCCGTGCTCTTTCCCGCAGCTCCCATTGGCTGCAGATTGCCATTCCCAGCCAATGGGAGCTGCGGGAAGCGGTGTCCCGGGCCGCGCTCTTTCCTGCAGCTCCATTGGCTGGGAGCGGTGATCCACAGCCAATGGGAGCCACCATTGCCAGTACCTGCAGCAACACAGGTAAATGTAGCAGCGGCGGCCTGTCCAGGGCTAACCCCGGTGATCCGTCGCCACTTTATCTCTTCATCTCTAAGGTCGACTCCTCGTTGTTTGTGTGGATTCAGCCTAGCACAGCTACCGCCATGTTGGGGGTGTGGTCTCAACCCATCAATCGATGTCCATTCAAGCCACCAAGCCAGAGGAAATGCGGCCGTGTTTGGTCAAGGCTGGAACTCCAAACGGCCCCCCAAAGTTCAGGTGAGTCAAGTTTGGGGAACGGTCGGTTTGCACAGCTCCTAGACTCAGTTGTCTGGGGGCTGAGACAGTCTTGCGACCCACACACTGACAAGTGGGATCGAGGGTGCTGGCGCGTAGGAGTGAAGGGAATTGACGGAAGGGCTCCGGAGCAGAGACCAGACAGGCGAGACCCCAGCTGGTAACTGCACTGCACTGGTCAACATAACCACCCCCAGCTACGCTTTCATGCTGGGAGACCTTCCTCTAAAAGCCACATGCCTCCACAGCTGGCGCTAGCATCAGCTCCAGAAAGGAGCGGCCTCCAGCTTCTTTCTATGGGGCAGCCCGTAGCCAGGGGACAAAGCCCCACTGAGCCAATGTGGTTCATGAGAATCAGGCCTCAGGGCATCCAAAAATGGAGAATCCGGGGGGGGTTCTGAAAACCCTGCTGCCTCGGTTGCCCTTGTTTGCCCATCTCTGTAAAAGGCTCTGGTCTATGGCGGAAAACTGCTACAGAGGGGCTAATGAGCTACGACCACACACACGTCACCGTTCAGACCAGATTTAGCCATGTCAAACCGGCCCCACCACGCTTCCGGGGGCTATTGTCCATCTGCTCTCAATATAGCTCCATTCTTCTGCCGCTTCCTGGCCCTCCGGCCGGCGGGTCGGACTGACCTGCGCGTTCAGAACTTGGATCTTGTAAACATGTGTCGCCGACAGCTCTGACGGCCGCACAAGAGCCACTCGGCTCGGTTTGGACGGCAGCCAGCTCGTCTGGGACTCTGTAGCGCACCTGGCCCAGCATCTCGGCAGGGCCGAGGGCCCAGTCAAGCGAGCAATAGGCTGGCGTGGTGCCCATCACGCTCCCAGGGAAACACTGAAAAACGCTACTTTCCCCCTTTGTCGATAAAAGGGATGTTTGTGAGGGGTGGGGGAAGAGAGGAGAGCTAGGAATTGTGGGAAGGGGGGAATTGCATCCCACCCACACTGTGCTGTAGTGTCTAGGTTGCTCAAGGCACGGCAGGACAATACGGAGGAACTGCCCAGAAAAGCCACCGAGAATACAAACAATAGAGGTGGCTGCAGGCAGCAAACCCAGGGATTTCTGGGTAACAGAGAATATTGAGCAGGAGCAGAGGCCTTTGGGTAACACAGACTGTGCAGTTGAACAGGGCTGTTCTGAAAGACCTTGCCGTATTTAGGAAGTTCACCGCACAGGCTCTGGGCCTGCTGGCGTGGGGCCTGTGGCTAATTAAGCCTGTAACAGTGGGCACTGCCCTCGTGGGATAAAGCTGGGACCAGCGAGGTGTGGGACACAAGGAGAAACGTGTATGAGGGAAGAGCAACAACTTAGACTGGTTAGCAAGCAAGAGGTATGAATACCTCCTTTTTGGTAGCCTGTGTTAAATATATTTGGCAGGTCTCAGGATGGCCTAGACACAGGGCGGAACCAATTTAACTTGTAGAATGTTGTTAAACGAGTGCAAACGGCTTATTTCACTCTTATTTCATCTTAAATTGGGATTATTTCACTTTAGTTTGTCAGTTACAAATAGGTTTAAGCTCAGTCTCAATAAATCCCTCTTAAACTGACCTTGCAGTGTGCACACCATGGGTTTGCACTGGCTGAGCTAACCTGAGCTAAACTAAACTGTTGCAAGTTTGTGTGTAGACAAGGCCTAAAGCCTCAGGGGATAGATCCTGCCTGGGCAGAAAGACTAATTTATATAATGACTTCTGCCTAATTTTCTGTTCACAAATTATCCAGGAGCCATTTACAATGACCTCAGATAGATTTGTTATTGAAAATTGCTATCCACGGCAGTGTTTCTTTTTCCCGCTGTTAGAATCAGGTGTCTGTGGCGGAAGATATTCACATTGACCAATATGTCAAAGTTGTTTTCTATGGTATTTTCCGATACTCTCTTCAAGCTACACATTTCCAGGACCCCTGCAGCTGGGATGCATGTTTGCTGGAATAGCCACAAAGCAAACACTAATGAATGGAAACGCCACCAAAGCCAACTCATTTATACATGGAGATGGGCAGGAGGTTTTGTGAGGTTTTTTTTTTTTAATATATTCATCCTCCAATATTGTAAAGCCAGACCATAAAACCATAAGGAACTAGAGAGAGACACAGGAACGCGCAGACTGGATCAGACCTGTTGTCTGCCTAACCCATGATCCTGCCTGAAGTCATGGTTGGTACCAATTGATTCGGTGGAAAGGACAAGAAATCCCACAGTGATTGACTGTGGCGTAATGAGACTTTTCCTATCCACCACCAGTTGGGTTAGTCCTTGAAGTGCGGGGTTCACAGTTCATGGGCCTTTCAAACTTTTTCTTCCTCCACTTGCAGCACGTTCAGGGCATGTCTAGGGAAGTATTTCAAAATAACTGAATTTGAAACAATAACTCCTCAAAAAACCAGATCAAAATAGCATGTCCCTGCTACGGGGGAGCCTTGAAAATAGTCCGAGGCATGCTCCATTAATGCGGATGTGCTACCTCAACGGAGAGCCCTGGGAAGCACTGGGGAGTAATTAGTTCGAATGACTCTGGGGAGTCGTTTTTTCGAAATAGCGGCACTGGAGTGTCCACACAGCCGCCATTTTGAAATAACTATTTATTGTTCCCCAAGGAAAGCAGGAGTGCTGATTTTGAAAGACCCAGCCCGTTATTTCGAAATAACAGGCTTGGGCGTGTGGACACTCCGCGTACAATTTCAAAATAAGGGGCGTTATTTCAAAATAACGCCCTAGCGGAGACTAGGGCTAAGTGGCCTGTGGGTACGATGGGATTCAAATCTTGGAGAAGCCCTGGCAACGGATGCGAAACACATCTCTGTGAGTGACACCGATTTCTGGGATTCGGGGGAGAGAATATATGTTATAGGAGAGCTTTCCACCGCACTGACAGAGTGTGGACCAACGGATTCACCCCAAGTCCTGAATTCTGATCCAAACATTATTGCTGCCTTGAGGAGCAAGGCCCTAGACAAGTAACTTCCATTACAGCCCATGCCTTGATTTCCCCATTTCTACATAACGGGTGGAGTGAGGTCTAACCAGTGTCCCGTGAGCACACAGCTGTGACAATATAAAGCCTGCTATAAACGCGAAGCAGTATTGTCCTTTGTGGCCTTCCAAGGGAATGAGGGAGGATATTCTACTTTCTAGGGTGTGCAAACCCTAAAAAGCAGACCTGTTCCGATGTAGAACAATGCATCTTTACTCACTAACGCTTAGAGGACGCTTTGAGGACTCTCCCACCTATGAAAGACCTATGAGTTGACTCGCAGGCTTTCCATATAAACTTAAAAAACAACAAATGGTCTGGTAGCACTTTATAGACTAACAAAACACAGCCCACTTCCTTAGATGACTGGGGTTTTCAACTGATCCATGTAAAGTTACCTTGTGTTAGCCAGGGCAAGCACATCTGCAGAAAAGCAAACCTTGCCTAAAAGCCATACGCTGGAGAGAGACTTCCAGGCCAGCCTATCACACCAGACTTTGGGAGGAAAGTATGTTAATGAGCCCAGCAGCTCAGGCTGTGGTTGGCGAGGTGTGTGGCTAACAAGCTAGAGGGGGGGAGGCTGCTTCTCAGCCTCCTAGAAATGTAGCAGAGACAGGAGACAATCCTTGGGCAGCAGCTGCTTGTACATTTCAATGGTTGCTAATTCAGAGGCCCCCTGGTAGCCAAGCCACCAACTTTCTGCCATCTTGCCCTGGGCGCTGGGACTTTTCTTTTTGTCACTTGCAAGCCCAACCGGCCGGTGTCCTGGATTGCTGGGGGGGACAGGGGGGGAAGAAGAGAGCCCTCTCCCAGCACTGCTCGGCTGCCCAGCCCCTCCAGCGTCTGGAAAGAGAAAAGATCCGCTTCTCGCTTTCTCTGCTCCTTGCAGGACTTTGGGGGTCATTGATGCACCCATTTCAGTGGTGTAACGGTGAGTAGGAGGGGTTGTGGGGGGGGGGGGGTTGTGCCTTTGTGTGTGTGTGTGTGTGTGTGTGGTGAGTAGGGGGAGAGTGTGTGTGTGTGTGTGTGTGTGTGTGTGGTGAGTAGGGGGAGTGTGTGTGTGTGTGTGGTGAGTAGGGGGAGTGTGTGTGTGTGTGTGTGTGTGGTGAGTAGGGGGAGTGTGTGTGTGTGTGTGTGTGGTGAGTAGGGGGAGTGTGTGTGTGTGTGGTGAGTAGGGGGTTGTGTGTCTGTGTGGTGTGGGGGGGTAGTGCGTCTGTGTGTGTATGGTGAGTGGGGGGGATTGTGTGTGTGTGGTGAGTGGAGGGGATTGTGTGTCTGTGTGGTGAGTAGGGGGTTGTGTGTGGGGGGTTGTGCGTCTGTGTGTGGGGGGGGTGAGTAGGGGGGTTGTATGTGGGGGGATTGTGTGTCTGTGTGTGTGGTGAGTAGGGGGGATTGTGTGTCTGGTGAGTAGGGGCTTGTATGGGGGGGTTGTGCGTCTGTGTGTGTGTGGTGAGTAGGTGGGTTGTGTGTGTGTGTCTGTGTGTGGTGAGTAGTGGGGTTGTGTCTGTGTGGTGAGTAGGGGGGATTGTGTGTCTATGTGTGTGTTGGGGCCTCAATGTTGCACCCATTTCAGTGGTGTCACTCAGTTGTGTGTATGTGTGTGTCCACTTGCACACAGGCTGTGTCCAAGTTCATTGTGTGACATGATGGGGGGTGGGAAGCTGTTCCTATGTATAAAGGCAGGCTCGCTCTGCACACACAATCCAAACCTATTTGTTACAAGATTTTTTTTTAAGTCTCCTCCTTTCCTCAGAGATCTGGAGTGGGAGAGCTCTGCTGAGCCATGTGAGATGCAGGCTCCGGCTTTGTTTCCACTTTCCTCTTTGTGTGTGTTTAAAAAGATCTGGGGGGCCAGTGATCCTGGATGAAGTCAAAGCCAGGCCAAGCACTATTCCAAAGGGATGCCTTTCCCCCCAGTTTTATTACGTTTAGAAGGATAGATTTTCCTCTCCCACTGTTGAATTGAATTATCCAGATTTGCTCTGTGATTATTTTCCCTTTCATCCATTTGCGATGGGCGTTGATAGTGTTTGAATATAGTTAATTGTTAAACGATTATTAGGGTGAGTCAATTCATTCACACAGCTTCCAGTAAAAACAAAGCTTAGCTTCTGTTGTGGATAATCAAACTGGGATCCAATTCACCTAAATAGACTGGCTTATATGGCTGTTCTTTATTTTCCTTTAAACCCCCTCCCCCTCCAAAAATAGGATTTCAGTTGTCTTTAAACATCAAAGTACCTTTAATACGATTCTAAATAATGATTAAAAAATCATTTCCGTTTAGTTTTAGAAACTTTTTTATTCCTTTTTTGCTGTTCTCCTAGTCTGCTTCCTCTCCCTCCCCCCCCCCCCCGCCTTTGTTTTTTCTTCCCAGAGATGTGGTTTTAATAGCTAGCAGATGGTAAATGCTCTTTGTATGGAACATGGTTAATTAGAAGAAGAATCCTTTCTTGGATCTACTCATGCTGAGCTTGGATCAATTATTTCAAGAGGCTTTTTGTTCTAAGGCTAGTTTGCATTTTGTTCCCCCCCCCCCAATTGTAGATAGTTTCATGAAATTTAACTAACACAGCCAATTGGCCATGTGCTAAAAGACAATGGAAGGGAAAAGGAAGGGGAGTGGGGAAGAGAATCGGTTATTTCAAGGACAGCGAATCCTGCTTCGCTTTGGTGAATAGAAGCCAGTTACTAAATTAATTTGCCAGGCATTCATGTCTGAGGCTGCTAATAATGAAAACCAGACTTCCAAGAGTCCGCAGAATAAGAATAAACCCATTAAAAAAGCACCCAAGATAGGGCCTTGTACCTCTATTCTCTTGTGCTACACATGCAAAAGGGACATGACAAAACCAAGTGTATTTCATGAGTTTTATGCAATAATAAAACCTTTCTTATGACTAAGCGATTCAAAATTGTGCTGGGAACTCTCTCATTAAGCCATTGGTGAGAGGCAGGTTGACTGAAACTTCTGAAAGAGCTGCAGCGTTTGAAGTGGAATATAAGGCAACCAGTAGCTTCCTGTCCCACAACACGGCTTCATATCTAGACTGTTCTCATGCAGCTTTGGGGACAGGAAGCCCGTGGTATTGCCCTATGGTTAGTGCTGGTTTGCTGAGAATGCACTTGTCCTCTTTAAAATTAGATGTGCGCAGAGCTATCAGAGACAAATGTTCCAACTTGGATGCATAAAGCCTCCTAAATAACAGAAAGTGGATTGTAGAGGTTCTGAGAGTTCTGCTCCGTTGATTTCAGAAGTTGAGAGTCCTTGGAAAAGTTGAAAACCAGACCACTCTTTCTCAGAAACCTAACCAGGGCTTTCAGAGACTGAGGGGTGGCCATATTTGCCTGTAACTTAAAAACTAACTTTTAAAAAACGAGTAGTCCTGTGGCACCTTAGAAACGAACAGAAATACAGATGGTATCGTGAGCATTGTGGGCAAAACCCACTTCTTCAGATGAGAGGCACTTGAGTCTACTAACCTTAGGCCCTGTGGTTTGTGAATTTTGGAGATGTCTCGCACACTTAAAAGTTAAGCAAAAATGTTGGCAGGATGTGATTGCTTTAGCTTAAGCTTCTGCCCTGATGGACAAACTGATCTTTCCCCATAAATCAGGTTTGTTTCCTATTGGGTAGCAGGTAGCACACGCTACAGTTAACTGGGGAGTCCAACTCCTATGATTTATTTAGAAGTCTATAAAAGATTCTGCTTCTTGTTGAGCTGTTTACAGAATGCTGAATTATATATTTGGTCTGTCAGAGAGACACTCCAGGGGTGGCTGAGAGCCAAGTGAGCCAGGGAAGGCGTGATCCCGGCAGTGGGCTGTTTGGTACAGAGATGACTGGCTTGGGGGAATGCATGTGTTGGGAACAGCAATGAGATGCGGGGCTGGGTGTGGTGTTTATTTCACGACCTCCTGGGTGTCTCATGAGCCTCACGAAAAGGTACGAGGCCTGTCCTTGCCCCAATCCCCAATTTTGGAGCAGTTTGTCCAGACCCTTGTGTCTGCACCAATCTGGATGGGGCAGTACATGCAGACTTTGGCTCGGCGACCGTTGCCAAGGTGGGTCCCCGAGCTCAGCAAGGCTTCTGTGGTCCACTTCTCATCGGCGGCCTGTACGTGTTTAGGGCTCACCTCATTCTCACTGGGATTGCCAGTGAATCTGGCACCGAGACGGTGGATGATCTCATGCCTAAATACGTGCTAGCAAATGCAAATCTCGTCCTTGACAAGTAACTTTGAAGGGACAGGGTCGAGGGCTGTTTTCTCTCTTATCACGGGTGGGAGATGTTCCTTTTTTTCTTCCAGAAGTTCTAACACGTTTGGTCTCTTCTACCGCAGCAAACGTAGTTTTTTTTTTTTCTTATTTTTTAAAAAGACGCTTGTGTTGCTTTGAAATGTTGAAAATGAACATGGCTTCTCTCACTGTCTCCTGGTCTGTGAGCGGGATCTCTCCGCACAGCGCTGAGCAATCGATTGTTTCTGTCTGCTCGTTTTTTTTGGTGGCCCTGTACAAACAAAAGCGTTGTCTCCTCAGGAGGGGGGCTTTCCTGGGCAGATGCCCGGTTCAAAACATTCAAGTGCAGGGCTCGTCTGTCTACAAACGTGCACTGTTTTGCTTAAACCGATGCAAACCTTGAAGTGGATCCTCTTATTTTGGATGAAGAAGGATTTAATTATTTTAATCTTCAACCTACTCTGAATTGCTTTTAAATTGGATTCACGTAAACTGATGCAGTTGTCCATGTGGACAAGGTCTTTAGCTAGCCTAGGATTTCAAGGCGCGTTGGTGGAATGAGGGGGGGTGGAGGTGGCTATCTGACTAGCTTTGTGATTCTCAAACTTTTTGGCCACCCTGCGCAAAACAGGCCTTTCCCCAGATCACCTGCCATTCATGATGACAGAATGGGTGCAGGAGCGGGCTGGGAGTAGAGGGGTCTGGGTGGGAGGTAGGGTGCAGGAGCGAGCTAGGGGTGGGGGATCTGGGAAGAGGGTGGGTGCAGGAGTGGTCTTGGATTCAGGGTCTCGGTGGGAGGGAGTGCGTGAGAGGAATGGGGGTGCTTACTTGGCTTCGTGCCTTTTGTCGCTGCCAAGCACCCCCCCCCCCATTGCCTCCATTGGCCATGATTCTGGCCAATGGGAGGAGGGGAGAGGGCAGCGTGTGAGCAGCCTCCTCTCTGAGGCTCAACTTCCCCCCACCCCTCCCCGCAGCGGGATGCCGGCGCTGGAGCTCCAGCCTCACGGGGGCAGGGCGGGAGCACCAGGGGGTGAGCCCTGAGCCTGCAGCTACCTGCAAGATGGTGGTGGGCCACTAGTGGTCTGCAGACCATGCGCTGAGAACCACGACGGTAAAGCGACGCTTCCTGCGCCTGCTACCTAACGGGCGCCAACAACTCCCCTTTCTGCCCTAGTCTAGTTTGGACTGGACCGTTTCCCGTTGGGAAGGGAAGCTGCTTCTCTTTATGGCATTTCGAGCTGCATCTCCTGGATTCCACGTGCCGGTTTTCAAAGAGCCGAACGTCCAGAGCAGGTGCGGCTGAGACGCGTTTATGACGGGGATTTTCCACTCCATCGTAAACGAGTGATCAAATTGCCACTCAAGAGGCTGGCTCTCAGGCCTGGATCATTTTCGAGGACAAAATCTCTCTTCTGAGTCACTGCTTTCAGGGGCTCACGGCGAGAGATGCCGCACGCTGGGAGTTTAACGCTCGACTCCACAGCCAGGGGAGAATCCAGAGTCTTTCCAGTCTGTCGGGAAGCTTGACTGCAGGAGCCAAACACTTGTCCACGGTCACCCAGTGCGGCGGTGACCACTGCGACTTGAACCCGGACCAGCTGTTTCCTAGTCTAGTGGCTTTAACCACACATCCTCCTTCCGCGTCGCTTGGAGGCCTCGGCCTGCCCTCAAGCAAGACGTCACAGGCCTGAGTGGCAAACTCTGTCTGCAAACCTTTGTGCAGAGACAGTCCCAGGGACCGGCAGCTGGCACTTTGCGGGTCACCTGGCGGCCAAGTAGACATCTGCCAGGCTGGGTGATCTGAGTTTCCCAAACAACAAGCTGCCGTCACGTATGTGTGGCCCGGTATCCCCATCGTCAGTCATCGCTTTTAGGGGGTAACCGCTAACGGGCCTTCCTGTGTCCAGTGAGAACACGCCAAGCCCCCCTTCGGGACTCAGGCAGCGAAGTTAAATATGGCACAATGGGTATGTGTGGTGGGGGCATATAACCCCCCAAGTGCTGTGGGCAGGAGGGGCAAGGGGCCAGTGCCTCTGGGCAGCCTGGGGGACTAGCAGGAGGGGCCTGGTGCGGGCAGGAGGGGTCGGGCCCTCTCACACCATCAGTGACGGAGGGAAGCGGTCAATGCGGCTTCACTTCTCCAAGTCACTCGGGGGAGAGGTGAGACCTTCTGCCCCCCACCCCCACGCGCACTGGCAGGAAGTGTAGCAAGGCAGACGGTGGGGGGTGAAGAGGGGCCTTGGGGGCAGAGGCAGGATGAGGGTGGGGGCAGGACGAGGTGGGGCGAGGTGGAGCCTGGGGTGGAGGGGACGTGGTCCTGGCCTTTCCCCGAGAGGCACGGGGAGTAGCTACATGGGTGGGCACGTGGCTGCCCCCCCCCCCAACTTCCTCCCCAGTTGCCCCGGATACCCCTACTGTGTCTTTAAAAAAAGGGGTGATTTAATCCTGTTTTGACCATTTCTGATGCGTTTCGGGCCCCACAGGGAAGAGAGCCCCCCTCGTGCCCGTCTCTTTCCCCGCCCCTAGGGGCAGAAGAGAAGGATGCTGGGAAATGGGGTGGCGGAGGCTCTGTTCCGGTATGGCGGGAGAAGGGATACAGGACTCTGAGCCCTAGGAGCGTTTCTAGTCCAAAGGGAAGTAGCTTAGGAGTCTCGAGACACAAGCCGAGTGGGGATACTGGGTGGGCAGGGCCTGTCCCGGCGCGACACACTCTGCTTCGTACTGTGAAACAAATCGCTGGTGTCTCTCACCCGTATCCTCTCCCCTCCATACAGTCCAGCACCCTAGCGCCTGTCCTAGCTCTGATTGCTGCTCCCTCGGTCCATGGGAGACCTCATACTCCAAAGCTATGCAAAAACCAAGGCCCTCCCCAGCTCCCAGCTAGCAACACACCGAGGGGGTGGTCTGCGGGATTTCATGCCTGACCCTTGCAGGGCTCAGTTTGCACCCTAAAGCATGAACTTTGACCGCCCTTCTCTTGGCTTGTAGAACCACACATCCCAGACCTGTAATTATCCGTCCAGCTGCCGCGTTCGGCTCTGCCCCGCCCGCAGCAGCAGCCCGAGTCGGGGCTGCAGAACCTGGCCTGGGACCGGAAGATCGGTAGGCGAGGCCCCTTGTCTCCGGGTGTTCGCATGTGTCTGAACGGACGACGCCGTCTTCCGGGGGGGTGTCTGGGACGTCCGGCTAGGAAGAGCTGGATGTGGCGGGATAGCAGCGAGTGTCCGTAGCCCGTTACATCCCAGGACTGTCCAGCACTTTACAGCTGTTGCTTTCATAACCCCCAGAGCCCTCCCCTGCAGGTAGGGAAGCGCCGTCGTCCCTCTGGAAGGACGGATAAACCAGCAGCCAGAGGGGTGGGGGGGGGGATGTGCCCGAGTTCATACAGTGAAGTCCTGGAACAGGGAGGAGATTCCTGGGGGACAGCTTGGTTCACTCAAATCAGGGAGCCACTGAGTTCAAAGGGACCAGGATTCATCCATCCCCTTTTGTAGGAACATCCCCCCCCCCCCCCAGACTGCAGGTTTCTTTTTTTCCCGTGACCCAGTTGAAGAAAATCATTGATGCTGCAACACAACATAATGTGACAGCATGTGGGCTCGGGGGTGGTGCTGAGGAGGGGAGATTTGGGATGCAGGAGGGGGCTCCGGCTTTGTGGGGGCAGGGCTGGGGTGGGAGGGGCTTACCTTGAGCGGCACCCGGACAGCGGTGCAGCAGTGGGGGCTAAGGCAGCTTCCTGCCTCTCCTGGCACCACAGACCCCAGAAGCAGCCGGCAGCCGGTTCCCAACCAGTGGGAGTGAGGGGCTAGTGCTGGGGGCAGGGGCAGGGGCAGTGCGGGGAGCCCTCTCCCCCTACGAGTTGGGTCTGCGGTGCCAGGACAGGCAGGGAGCTGCCTCAGCCCCCCCACGGTTCACCTGATCCCCCTGCAGCCACAAGCCCCAGCGCCCGTCCCCCCACCACCCAGCGCTGGGCCGCACCCTGTTGTGCGAAACCCACTGGCCTAAGAGATGGGACAAAACTCAGCTCCAGGCCCCTCCACTTTCTCTAGACGTGCTGCTGTCTCTGGACAGCTGTCCTCAGCCTCCTGCTTGGCTCCTGGGCGAGCCGTTGGCCGTGGCTCTGTTCCAAGAGCCTGCAAAGCTGGGAGCTCTGTGCTCATAAGCCACTGTCCACAACTCCGCCCCTACTGGGTGGGAGCAGGGGGGAAGTGATCACCCTCTTCCACAGGCTGGGGGAGAGAAGGGGGATTTAATTGCCTGTCATGAAAGCCTTAAGGAGGGGTTGATTGAGAGGCGGCGGAGCAGGGAGGCAGGGCGCTGGAGCGGAAAGGGGAGAGGAAGAGGCACTTGAGAACACAGATGGGGCCTCAGCCCGGAGGCGGCTGCCCTTGGAAATCGCCACTGGCGCGGGCTCTGAAGTGAAATCCAAGCCCCCCCCCTTTTCGTGACGTCGGCGTCATTTTGACCGACAAAGAGGGCACCTTGTCCTGCCGAATCCTGCTTCCCCGCAGGGTCCAGGGGAGTTTGTCAGCGTGGGCGTTGGGCTTTCCCCTTCTGCTTTCTTCTCTTTGTTTCAACCGCAGCGCTCTCCCCAGTCCTCGAGGCTGCTGGTTTCACCGTCCCCGGCTGCCCCGTGGCCCCCCTGCCAGAGCTGGTTGTGCTCCCCTTCGGACGCCTGCGCTGCTGCCTCTGGCCGAGCAGCCGTGATGTGGCCGTTGGCCGTGGTCCCAGGTTGGCTGCCTCCCTGGTGGGGCCTGTGCGATTCCAAACCCTAAGGGAACAAGCCGCTGAATGAGTTGGGATGCGGAAGTCAAATCCCATCCTAGCCACTAGCACCAAGACGAGCCGCAGGAGGAATGCAGTGGGGAACGTGGGCACCGGGGGCTGAACCCAAAGTGCACTGAAGTCAGTTGGAAAAAAGTCCCATTGACTTCAGGTCGTTTGGAGCAGGCGCATTGAAGGTGCCCCCGCTCCAGGCATGGAGGCAGGAATTCATCCATCCTCCCCGGCTAGGGAGGATCTAGTCAATTTCAGCTCCTGGCTCGTGTGTGCTAGCACCAGGCTGGAATGACACATGCCAACTGTTCCTGGTTTTCAAGCCTTTGTTTTCTGATCTGCCCTTGTGTTGGACGGGGAAGGGAGCTTTCTGTATGGCTGTGGAGAGAGACAGACATCAGATAGACTTTCTTGCAAATGCTCGGGCTTCTGCCGGGGGTCCAGGATGCTGACGGAGCAGAATCGTTTTTATAAAAATCCGTTTCCGCTGGGGTTAAGAACAGCACAGAGCAGAAGCAAGTGGACAGCGGTCGCCTCCCCTGTGCTCCTCTTTTGACAGACCGCACCTGCCATAAAGAAGCACTCACTGGCTATGTCTACACTTGCGGCTTCTTGCGCCAGAAATATGCAAATGAGGCTAAGTGTGGAATATCGCCACGCCTCATTTGCATACCTAATGAGCCGCCATTTTTGCAGAAGAGGCCCTTGTGCCAGAAGGAGCTGTCTACCCTGCCCCTTGTGCAAGGAAAAACCCCTTGCGCAATGCCGCTACGCTGATTATTTTCAGGAATAACGGCGTTGCGCGAGAGGAGTTTTCTTGCAGTGTAGACAGCTCCTTCTGGCGCCAGAGCCTCTTCTGCAAAAATGGGCGGCTCATTCGGTATGCAAATGAGGCGTGGCGATATTCCACGCTTAGCCTCATTTGCATATTTCTGGCGCAAGAAGCCGCGAGTGTAGACATAGCCACACCTCTAACCCGGCCCCTTCTGCCCAGCACCGCAGAGAGGTAGGGCAGTGTGGGACAGGGATATGCCTGGAGGTTTGGGAATGCAGAGCATTCCCCTGCCTACTTTACCCGCTGCCCCAAATGTCTGCATTGTTGATGCAAAACAAAGGCACTTCCAATGCAAGAGGTTTGCTGTCCTCGACCTCTTTGTAGCTGCACCAGGGAAAACCCCTTGTAGCTGCCCAGAGAAAACCCCTTGTATATACAAACAAAGCAGCTGTTAAGTTTGCAAGCTGTATGGGACACAGTCCATTTCTTCTTTGAGTCTGTTCGTACAGCACCTAGCACGGTGGTCCGTGACTGAGGCTGCTAGAGTTTGCTGCACTAAGATAACAACGCATCAAAATATTTGCCACCTCTGCTTGGAACGAGGGTGAGCTGCATCGGTGCCAACGGGCTTTTAGCAGTGTACCCTGTCGAAGCTGGAGGCTTCCCCAGCTGCTGAACTCAAGGCAAATCCCCAGTGCGGATAAATCCAGAGATCCACTCGCAGGCCTGACTTCACTGTCCTGGGGGGTCAGTGGGAATGTGGGAAGAACAACGTGGCATCCAGGGGAGGTAGAACAAAGGTGACCTTCAGCACAGGCACTCCCCAGGAGCCCTAACAAGGCTGAAGTCCCCCAAGGGAAGATCTTGGGGAGATAAAAGCTTTGCTCTGCAGGTGAGGCAATGTTGTAAAAGGGGGCCCAGCAAAGCTATTTCTTCTCTCTCTGACCGCTCCAGGGCTATTCGCTCTGCAAGCCCCAAGGTGACAGTTTGGTTTTATTTTCTTCCCGTTGTGCTAACGCCTTTTGAGTAGGGTTGCCAGAAGGTTTAACGAAAAATAACAAACCCTGGCCTCCCAGCTCCCACCCCAAAAAAAACACCAGGGAAAAAATTCTGTTGAGGAAAAAAAAGGGGAAGACCAAAGTTGTTATTTTTTTGCTCAAGTAAATAATAAAAAAAAAAAAGCGTGGCCCCTTTAAGAAATGCTTTTGAGGCCTTTTTGGCCCGAACAGGCTGCTGGCAGCTGCCCGCCATCTTGCCTCCCTGTGCCGGGCCAAACAGCTCTCCTGCGGATCCCGGTAAGCATTCAGGATTTTTGCCTCCTGGCTGGGAAAAAATCAGAAAATACCGCACATTTTAGGTGTCCGGTATTTTTTGAATTTTTTTACCAGACAGGAGGCGAAAATATCGAACTGTCCGGTTCAATACCAGACACCTGGCAACCCTACTTTTGAGGTCTATAAAAAAAATCAACCTGGGCTCTTCCTGCTCCTGCAGTAAAGTTTCTGCAGCTGGACTCGATACTCTCTAGTGGTTGCATGGGGCAGAACAAGACTCCAGTTTGCTGTCCTGCAGCTGTCGGCTCCAAAGGGTTAATGGGAGTGGAAACATGCGTTTGAGGCCATGAAGTCATCAGCGCAGACTCAGACTAAGGCTAGGTGTACACTACGCAAGAAAGTTGACCTAAGATACGTGACTCCATCTATGAGACTAGCATAGCGGAGTCAATGTATCTTTAGTCGAATTTTTGCCATGTCCCCACTGCGGGAAATCAACAGGAGACACTCTCCTATCAACTTCCCTTCTCCTCATGACCCCATGGAGTACTGGGGTTGATGGGAGCATCATCAGCAATTGATTTAGTGGGTCCTTACTAGACATGCTAAATCAACCCCAGGAAGATCAATCTCCAGAGCATGTATGTCTGGTTAAGTTTAGACCTGGCCTAACAGGGAGCAGAGAGATGCTGTGTGAACAGAGGCCATTCTTACATATGTCTACACTTAGGCTTGGCAGAATTTGGTTTGCAATTGTATTTAATTTTGACAGCTAATAATCAGTGCCTGATTTTAACCTTTTTTAAATCCAATTTTAAATTTTCATAATTGCGAGAAATGCTGGGAGGGATTTGACAATTATTTAATGGTTGTAGAGTTGACATTCAAAAAATTAAAGCTTTATATAAATGGGTAAAACACAAATTGCCAACCTTGCATGTCAAAATAGATCTCTTAATTCAACTTCTACCCATTTTCACTAAACCATTAATATATTAGACCCTTAATAACCAGCCTCATTCAAAAGTTTACATCATGGGATTTTAACTGTAAACATTTCTCACAGTATTTTCTTTCTTTGCCTCTCTACATTTTGATTATCCTTGATTGAAAATAATGTTGCGTTTGCAGGTGTGCGATGTTTACTCATTTAAAAAAAAATCTAGTCCTTCCAAACCTGTGCATAGTGTTCTTAACTCGGGTTAAAGTAGCAGTGGAGACAGGACAGTGTGACTTTTAACTCAGATTAGCAGCTCCAGTTCAACTCCAGGTGGCTTTGCTGAGCCTTCCTGGTCTTAGTCGGGGATAGCTGATAGCAGTGGACACACACAGTCCCTTTCCTCTGCATAGCAACCCATTATAATAATATATGGAGTTGGAAGGGACCTTGAAAGGTCATCAAGTCCAGTCCCTTGCCCTCAGGGCCAGACCAAGTACCATCCCTGATAGATTTCCTCTAGATCCCTAAATAACTCCTTCAAGGATTGAACTCACAACCCTCAGTTTAGCAGCTCAATACTCAAACCACTGAGCTGTCTCTGCCTATGACAATGTTATGGTGCATGATGTGCCATAGGTGCAGGGGGTGGGTGCTGCAGCAGACCGGGCTGCCAGCTTAGGGTCTGAGATCCCAGCTGCCAGCTTCACATGCCCAGTCGTGGCTGCTGCCCTGCGTGCTGAAGCCTCAGTTCAACCCCCATGTGCTGGGGGCCTCTGCTGCCAGCCCCATGCACCAGGGGATCTGCTGGCACCCCACACAGCAGGAGCTCTGCCAGGGTCCTGGTTTGAGCCCCATCCATCAGGGGTGTCTGCTGCCAGCCCTATGCCCAGGGTCCTGGCTTCCAGTCCCATGTGCCAAGGCTTTGTCCCCAGCCTCTTCTGGGGTTGGGCCCCACTGCGAAGTGCCTACGAAGAATCCACGGGGGTCTCCGTTCTGTGGCTGGAGTCCAGATTAGCTGGCGCGTCAGGCGGAAGATAAAACCCAAAACTATCGTGCGAGGGCCAAACCCCCAGGACCTGAAAGGGGATTTCTAGGGCGAGAAGCATTAATCTCTACATCTTGAGTGCAAGAGCCAGGCTGTCTCGCGGGGGGAGGGAACGAGAGAGGAACATAGCCAAAGCCGCAGCGAGATACAATTGTGCTGTCTGTGGCCCATGCACAGAATTTGTGGGGGCAGCATTGTATTTCTCTAAGAAGGTAAAATTTGATCTTCCAGGTTTTTTTTCCTCTTTTTTTTTCATCCTAAAAGCGACTTCTCTCCTCTCTCTCTCCCCGAAGGATGCTTCTGTGGTTTGGGGCTGATTTATACCAATAAATCGTGTACGATGCCTCCCATCACCTTCCAGGACCTCCCGCTGAATATCTACATGGTCATTTTCGGCACCGGCATCTTTGTCTTTGTCCTTAGCCTCATCTTCTGCTGCTACTTCATCAGGTGAGCGAGGGAGCCCTGGGCTCTGTCTGCACCGGGTGGGATGTTTTCCTCGAGGTTCCAGCCTGGGAAAGTTTCACCCCCAGCTGCGTTTGGGGCGGGGTGTAAGGACACGAGGGCCCAGGGGGCCAGTGGGAAATGTGTTAGGTGAAAGCTGGGGGAGTCACGTAATCACATGACTCCAAGAACTGGGTCTTGAAAAAGCCCTGGCCCTCGTGATAAAACCCACGATAACGGGCAACACTGTAACTTGCCTTAATTTCAGGGGCTCCCATGAGAGAGCCTAGCAACCTCCAACTCTCACCCATTTCGTGGGAACCCAGTGGGGAGAATCCCAGACAAACCCACTGTGCCACCCCAGTTTACAGTCGCTTTTATACAGGGGTGGGCAATAACATGGTGGCAGACCGCCAGAGCTAGTCCCTGATGAGGGACTATATTCCCCTGCACGGCCACAGGGACCGGCGATCGCAGCTCCCATTGGCTGCAGATCACTGCTTCGGGCAAATGGGAGCGGCAGGAAGCGGCGCGGAGCGAGACACCACTTCTTACAGTTCCCATTGGCTGCAGATCACTGCTGCCGGCCAATGGGAGCGGCAGGAAGCGGCGCGGAGCGAGACACCGCTTCTTACAGTTCCCATTGGCTGCAGATCACTGCTGCCGGCCAATGGGAGCGGCAGGAAGCGGCACGGAGCGAGACACCGCTTCTTACAGTTCCCATTGGCTGCAGATCACTGCTCCCGGCCAATGGGAGCGGTTGGAAGTGGCCATGCATGTAAATATAACAGCATGGGGCCGCCAGGAGCTAATCCCAGCAGACCGACTCCAGCCTGAGGGCCATACTTGCCCACTCCTGCTTTTATATCTGTACAAAAGACCTCTGCATTTCTTTCTCTTTCTGTTTTGCTCCAACAAATGCTGCAGATTTTTCCTCTAGCACACGCGTGTGCGCACACACGCACAAACACACACGGCGCACGGTGGCTGTTGATCGTAGGGGTTGCTTGTGAACCCTGCATTGAGGACACGGACTTGTTAGCGTTGCTTATGACGGCCAGGCTGCTTTATTTTTTCTAAAGCGCACTCAAGCTTCCGATTTGAAGAAGGCAAATGAAGAACTTCCAGGGCCCTGCAGGCGTCTGAGAGGGGGGGAAATACACCTCCGGCTCTGCCGCCCTCAGGGCCCCTTCACAGAAGCAGAATTAACCCGCTTCCCCATTGCAAACTGTAAGGAGAGGCTGCCTTATGCCTCCCTTGTGCTGCCATCATTCTAGTGGTTTTTCATAGAACCCCAGGGCAGGCAAAGACCTCAGGAGTCATCGCGTCCAGCCCCCTGCCCAAAGCAGGACCGACCCAACTCAATCAACCCAGCCAGGGCTTGGTCAAGCCGGGACTTAAAAACCTCCAGGGATGGAGATTCCACCCCCTTCTTAGGGAACCCATCCCAGTGCTTCCCCACCCTGCTAGGGAAATCGTTTTTCCTAATAGCCAACCTAGACCTCCCCCATGGCAACTTGAGACCATCGCTCCTTGTTCTGATTTCTGTCACCCCTAAGACCAGCCTCTCTCCATCATCTTCGGAGCCCCCCTTCAGATACTGGAAGGCTGCTATCAAATCCTCCCTCCCTCTTCTCTCTCCTCCTCCCCCCCCCCCCCCCCCCCCCCGCCATGGAAATGAGTTTTTATGGGTGATCCCTTAAAAATAACCAACCCTCACTCCCCTCTGCCCTGTAATCTGCTGGGAACCGTTTGTTCAGGGCAGTCCTGCCGGCTCTCGCTCCGCCAAGGAGCAGAGAATCAACCGCTTGCCAGGCGCAGCGCTGATCGGTGTTGGGGGCGGCCGAGCCAGGAAGGAAGGAAAGACCTGCTGTAACCCTGACCCTTGTGTGGACACGCACCAGGGGAATTCTGGAGATGGCATCATCAGAGGAGCTGGGACTATTTTTAGGAGCCTTTAAAGCCCCCCAGAAGCTGCCTGTCGCCTCTGTTCCGAGACTGAGCTCTGTTATTTTTATGGAAACTATTAGTCGTTTCATCTCTTCTGTGTTACAAGATCAGCCCGTCTTGAGCTTCCTGGAGGGTCATTGTGACAAATCCATGAGCATTAACCCCGTGTGTACCCAGGCCTGGCTTGCCTGGGAAAGCGTCCCATTGGGGAAGGGTGGAATTGGGGATCAGGGCTGGCAGAGGACAGCAGAAAAACAAATTGTCTGGCGGGATTTTTTTTCCTTTCTTTTTTTGACCCAGCAAAGCTAGTATCAAAATCTGCTTCTGAGCAGCACTTTCCCTTCCGCCTTTGCAGGCTTCTGCTGTCATCTGACACCTGGTCCCTCCATGTGTCACCTTTCGGAACAGCAGCTGTGAGCTGGCTCCCTACAGAACGCTCTGTCTGTATCTGACACAGGGCTGGAAATGAGCAGCTTCTTCTGCTTCAAATAAAGCCCCCCTCCCTCCTCCGAGGAATACACTGGGGAGACAGCAGAAGGGAAGGGGCGTTTTCTAGGGGTCGTGTCTGCCAGGCAAACTCACGTGCTCAGGCACCGAAGAGCATGGCCCAAGGCTGGGTTAGTGATCTCAGCCCAGAGAATCTCAGGGCTGGAAGAGACCTCAGGAGTCATCGAGTCCGGCCTCCCAACCAAAGCAGGACCGATCCCGACTCAATCAGCCCAGCCAGGGCTCTGGCAAGCTGGGACTTAAACACCTCTAGGGATGGAGACTCCACCCCCTCCCCAGGGAACCCAGCCCAGCGCTTCCCCACCTGCCTAGGAGAAGAGCTTTTCCTAATAGCCAACCTAGACCTCCCCCACTGCAACTTGAGCCCATTGCTCCTCCTTCTGCCATCTGCCCCCACTGAGAACAGCCTCTCTCCACCCTCTTAGGAACCCCCCTTCAGATAGTTGGAGGCTGCCATCAAATCCCCCCTCACTCTTCTTTTCTGCAGAGTAAACAAGACCAAATCCCTCAGCCTCTCCTCGGGGGTCATGTGCTCCACAGGGGAGTAGGGAGGGGCGGGGGTGGGGCAGTTACCCCCAGGCACCACGCTGGGGGGGGGGATGGCCAGTTTAGTCCCCCTCCGCTCCCCGTGTCATCCCTCGGCTCGCCTGCTCCTTCTCTGCCCACCGCCGCTGGCTGGAGCATCCTCTCCACACCCAGCCCAACTCCGCTGGCGGGTTAGTGCATGTGGGGGCCCAGCCCCAAACTGGAGAGGGCGAGAGAAGAAGCAATACAAGCTCCTCCCTGCCCCAAGGTCGGGCTCAGCCATGCACCAGGTTCGGGGGTGCCGGCAAGGGGGAGGGGCGGGGCGCAGATTTATCCTTTGCCCTCCAGGCGTGTAACACCCTCGCTCCGCCTCTGGTGCTCCAGACCCCTCATCACTTGTGTTCCCCTCTGTTGGACTCTCTCCAATGCTCCCACACCCTGTCTGTAGCGGGGCAAGACCCGGACGCAGCACTCCAGATGCGGCCTCACCCGTGTCGAATAACGGGGAGCACTCCCTGTCCTAGATCTGCCGGCCATGCTCCTCCTAACGCAGCCCAATGCGCCCAGGCCAGGTCTGGGCATCAGGAACCCTGGATTCTTTTCAGGACTTTGCCACGGGTAGACCCAGGGCTGGCTTGAGCCGTTCCTGCGCCCTGGGCAGCGGGTGCGTGACGCATGAATGGCTCCGCCCCAGGGTGCATGGCGCATGCGTGGCCCCGCCCCCTGGTGCGCTGCGCACCTTACAGCTGCAGTCGGGCACGCGGTGCCTGATGGCAGCCCTAAGGGGCACCGCGCAGATCCCGGCCCCGGTGCACAGCGCCCCTTAGAGCTGCCCAGCTAGCCCCCCCATTAATCCGGCCCTGGGTAGACCTTAGGAAAGTCGTTTGCCCGTCCCCCCCCCGTTTTTCCCCAAAAGCAGCTTCTGATTTTAGGTGCCTCCATTTCTGGCAGCCCGCTGGGAGCTCTCCATCACCCCCACCCTGGCAAAGATGGGCCGAGTGACTCGCCCCCTTCGCCCGCTCTTGTCTTTCGAGCCACAGCCGAGGCTGGGATGCAGACGGGGCTGAGCGTTTCCAGCCCCCTGTTGTGTCGCCTGGCTCTGAGCACGCCCCTTGCTGCTGCCTCGGCTATTTATTTCCGTAACCTGCTGGGAGCCGTGGGCCAGGAGCAATGGCCCTCTTTCCCCAAGGCGCAAACCGTCAGCTCCCTGCAGGACTCGGAGTCGAGCCAGGATCCTGGTCTCCCTGGAAGCACAGACCGAACTGTGACTCTGCGGAGCAGGAAATGCTGGAAACGGGGGGGGGGGGGGGGGGGGTCCCTTATGATTCAGGTGACCCAGCTAGACAAACACATTGTTTATAGGGGACGGATGTGTCTTTTCATCAGGCTATTTTTAACTGCCTGAGGTCAGCCACAGCTGGGATTTCTAGAGAAGTCCAAGTGGGCTGGGGAAAATCGAATTCATTACCCGCCGGGGGGGCCTCACCCCTCTCTGCTCCTGCGTCTCGTGTCTGCCCTCCCATTGCCCCAGTCATGAGACTCTGCGTGGCTTGCTTTTGCCCCTTCCTCCTGCTCTGCAGCCCTTCCACCCTGCTCCCCCCCTGCCCTGCGGCTTCCCCAGCGCAGCTAGTGCCTCCGGCTTGCGACTTCCTTCGCAAGGGAACCCTCGAACCTGCAGGGAACCTGCCAGTCCCCCCGTAGCTTTTGGCAGTGCAATATCCGACTTTCCACCCGCCCTGACAGCTCCTGGATTCTGCCCCAGGGTCTCCTGGGGGGGCAGGAAACACAGCCACTGCCTCACACGGACCCACCCAGCTGTGGACACAGCACCTTGGCCTGGCACTAGCTTGGGCCACGTGAAACAGCCTGTTGCCCGTGCTCAGCTGCTCTCTCACTCCAGCGATGTAGTTAATATTATTCATTCAAATAGAAGCAGGGGGGTCAGGAGAAGACACGGAGGGAGCTGGGCTTTTTACAGCTGGCCTGGGTTAGCGGGGGCGGGGCTGGGGAGGCAGACTGCCCAGGAAACTGCTCTGGTGGCTCGTAAGCCCCTTCTGCAGCTGTTCCCGGCTGGCACATAAAGGATGCTCTGTGTGTGAGGGGCCTTTTCAGGCCTCGGCTCTCCAACGAGATTCTGAGGAGGAGGCGCTGGAGGGATAAACATGAAGCCTCAAGCCTGCCCCGGCTCCTGGTTTGCCAGGATGAACGCCCAGCAGTTTGCGTCCCCGCACCCTGTGTAACACCCTGACCGAGTACACGCAGGGTCCCGTTCCTGCTCCCCGAGTTTGGGCCGCTCGAAGGTAACAGCCTACAACTGCTGCCCGCGAAGTTACTCCTTTAGCTCAAAGGGAGAGGCCCGCGCTGGATGGGACTGAGTTCAGGCCCCGCTGTCGAGCCTGGGGAGGGGAGTTATTTTCATTTTGGCAACTGTGATTATTTGGCAACTGTTCCAGCTAGAGCCGGGGCAGGCAATGACAAAACGGCGACCCGACAGGGTTAGTCCCCGGTGGGCCACGGCCACTAGGGCTCAGCAGATCGCAGCTCTCATTGGCCGGGAGGGGCGAGCCCTGGCCAATCGGAGCGGCGGGAAGCAGTGCGGAGCGGGTCACCGTTTCCCGCTGCTCCCGGCTGTGACACCAGCTCCCTGGACAGCATGGGCGGCGGATGTGCTAGGCAGGGAGAGGCATTGCCTTTCCGAGCCGCCAGCCTGGCCCCGCCCACGCTCCGCCTACACTAGAGGCGTTCTGGGGGCGGAGAGTTGCCGCCTCGGGGCGCCTGCCCTCCATCTGCTCCAGGGCTGAGGCGGCTGGGGCCTTTCCTGATGCTCCGGGGCCAGGGAGGCTGGGACCCCATGCCTTCCTCCCTCCCTCCCTGTGGCGCTGGGCGGAAGGCTGGTGCACCTGGTGCAGGGGGCGGGGCCTGGGCAGAAGGGGCGGGGCTAGGGTGGGTCTGAGGGGCTCCCCTCCCCCAGCCCTACCTTCACCCACCACTTATGCTGAACAGCTTGAGGAAAGCAACCCCAGCGCCTGCCCGGCTTCCCAGTCCCCCTCGGCGGCTAAGGACGCGGATAGCTAGGTGACAAGCAGGATCTAGTGGTGCACCAAGAGGGCCCGTGTCCCGTCCCCGGGGGCGTGAATCAAAGCCAAGGGAAAGTAAAATCAAGTTTCTGTGTCAACAGGAGGCTCTCTTAGGGGCCGAGGCATGTGTCTGCTCCCTCCCTGCCTCACGCTCCTCCCCACCCTTCCCCTTTCCCTGCTAGCAGGGTGTCCGTAAGCCTGGCGCCTCCCTGGCCGTCGCTGGGCGCAGCAGGCGAACAGCTTGCGAGCTGCTGGCAGGACTCGGGGAAGAGGAGCCCAGATAGACACAGCTCAGTTGCCGGGGTTACAGACTTCACATGCTCCTGCGATGCGCCGTGTCGATAACGAGCTTTTCCACAAGCACTGCAAAGCCGCAGGAGCGGGGGGTGCAACTGAAGAGCCCCGGAGTGCAAGGGAAATGAACGGACCTGCCCGTTGCCTGCAGGGAATCTCGTCACCCACACTGTCCCCCCTGGAGAATTGGGAATTCCAGCCTTCCTCCCCCCCGCCAGACCGAGGTTGGGGGCTGGTGTAGCTGCTGCCGGCGGGCTGGCAGGCTCTGGAAATACAGGGCTTCCTGGAACGCTCCCTGCTTCCTAAGTAAAACAATTGGGGCCGCAGGCTGCATGATCTCCGATTCCTGCTGGTCTTTCAGGAGACGCTTTTGTGCTCTGTCCAGTCCTGGACGTGCGGCCTTTGGACAACCAATGGTGTTAGGCCGTCCTGAATAAATGCCCCTCCCCCCCAGCAAACGCTTACGCTGGCTGCTTGCCCTTGCAGGGAGAGAAGGGACGGGAGGTGGTCTCAGTGGTGACACAGTGGGCCAAGCACAAATCTGGGAGCTGGGTATGCCTACCTCCTAGTCCCACCTCAGAAATGGCTTCCTGTCCGAGGCCTTGGACAGAGCCTCCAAAGGGACCAGTGACTTCAGCTGCCTCTGTTACTGGATGGCCGCCATGAGAGAGGCTGGGTTCACCGGGCTCTCGTCGGAGTCCTCGAGCAATGCAGCCGCTCGGTGTACCTCCGACCCAGCACCAGGCCTCTCAGACGGGGACCACCGCAAATCTGAGGAAGCTTTAGAAAGTCTACCTCTTCAATAAACTCCCGTACGTCTCTAAGGGTATGTCTGCCCTACAGCGTCATTCTGAAATACCTCATTTCGAAATAGTTATTTCGAAATAACGCGTCTACACACAAAATGCATTTTGAAATAGTTTTTTGCTGTTTCGAAATCGCGCGTCCACATTGATTGGACGCTGAATCGCATTTAAGGCCGGCCGGAACTGGTTCTGACAGAGCATCAGGTCAGAAGTTATCTTGTGGCCAGGGCGGTCAGCAGGGCACTCTGGGAAGGGCTGGAAGCCCCCTATTTCGAAATAAGCGTCTACACAGCGCTTATTTCGAAATAGCAATTTCGAAATTGGCGCTATTCCTCATGGAATCAGGTTTGCCAATTTCAAAATAAGCCCTCCGCTATTTTGAATTCATTTCGAAATAGCAGTTGGCTTGTGGAGACGCTAGGAAAGTTATTTCGAAATAACCGCTGTTATTTCGAAATAACTTTGCTGTAAAGACATACCCTTGCTCTTCCTACCCAATGCTTAATCTTCCCTGAGAGAGCTTAAGCGCCCGGAGCAAAGTCTGAGGTGCCTCAGAAATGCTACTTCATTGTTAAATACGGATGTTGAAAATCTCCTCTGATTTCTTTAACCGATTAGAAGAAACGTAGGATTTTTTTTTTTTAATTTTTTTGACTGTTGTGTTGGTGAAACGTTCTGGACTGACTGCCCTCGAGTCCCTTATGAAAAGGCCCATTCATTGGGATGGCAACATATTCCGCGCTATGAATACATCTCTGTGGGTTGGTGTCCCTTGCTAATAAGCTTTGTCCGATGGTTTTCATATAATTGTCCTTTATTTCCTTGGTCGCCCTTCCAGGAGGAGCTGGAAGAAGGGAGCTCATTCTCCATGGCTTATTCAGTCCCTTGGCTTCTCTCCTGAAACCAGAAGCAAGGGGGCATTCAGTGAGAAACAGGCAGTGTTTCTTTTTGATAGAGGCACCTCTTAGACTAGAAGCTGGACAAAGGTCACCTCTTAGAGGCTCCAAAACAGCCTTCGGTGGCTGATGGTCATGACTGACTCTAATCCGATCCAATTATAGAATCCCACACCAAACTCCCCTCATGCTTCCTGTGACGTTAGGTCAGATTTGCACGGACAATAGAGCAGACTTTTCTCTGACTTTCTCATTGTTCTTCTCGGGCTTTGTCCTTTCCTAGTCTTCTTCATTTGAAAATTCCCATATCCCGCAGGATCCCTTGAATCAAATGAAGGGCAGAGTAAAGGTGATCTTGGGCCTGGAACCTCAAAGGTCTTTAGGCATTTCACTGCCAAAATCGATAGGAATCAAGCACCTAAATATCTCTCAGGATTTGGGCCCCAGCAACTGTATTGGGTTGAGTCTGAGTGGGGGATGTCTTATGTGAGAAGGCATTATGCTGTAGTGTTTTAGTTTGAGAAGTTTGAGTTTTGCCTTAACTGCCTTTCACCAAGTTTATTTTATGACCGAATATATTATTTTTCCTTCACCAGCAAACTTCGGCATCAGGCACAGAGTGAAAGATTTGGATACAAGGAGGTAAAGTGTGGCTAATTTCTAAATATCGCTGTAAGGTTTCACTGCGGGCCTTTGATATTTACAAGCACGTAGATTAGTGTCGGTGACTGGAGGGGATTGTGAGGCATTTTTCTGGAAGGAGTTGGACTGACACACATTTATTATGTAGGTCAAAAAGCCATCAATGGGTATAGCCTGAAGTCACTGCTGCCCCAAAGAGTGATTTGGACTCCTAGAGACAGCTCTTCACTAAACAGAAGAAGATCGATGCTGCCGTGATCCATCTTCCGGAGTTTGATTTAGCAGGTCTAGTTCAGACTCGCTAAATCAAACCCTGAGGGTGTCCTTCCCAGCGGCTGGTACTCCTGCTTCTGCAAGGAGTACCAGAAGCCGACAGGAACATTTACTCCCATCGGCCTCCCGCTGTGGGAATGCTGGGGAAACTCAAACTAAGGTGCGTCAACTCCAGCTACGTAATTAATGTAGCTGGAGTTGCGTATCTTGATTCGACCTTTCCCTTTTTAGTGCAGACCCTGATTTCTAGAGGCAACTGTGTTGCTCACAAGAGGGTGATAATTTACCCCTGCACGGGAGGCCAGTGTGAAGTCTCGGAGCTTAACTCCCAGGCATCCAGAGTAGAGCTGCACGCGGCGTCTGAGATGCCAAGAGAGAACAGAGCTGAGGCACGGCTGGGAATTGGGTCTGGAGGGGAAGGCCCGGGGTAATTTAGTGCTGAGGATGCCATTGAACTGAATAAAGAGCCAAAGCAAAGCCAGTGCTGGGGAAAAGCCTGCCAGGACTACAACGGGGATCCTAAACAAGCAGCAAAGGGGCCCTGGGCAGTCAGGTGCTGCCCTCCACAGGGGGAGACCTGCCATTGCAGGGTCCAGGTGTCCATCCTAAAGGGAGCCAAAGGCTTTTATTTCTGGGGGCGGGGAGGAGGAGGAGAGGGGTCTGTCCGGGATGGTGTGGTCATATGCAGGGCAGGTCCCTCCCCCTACCTCTGCCAATGCCCCTCAGTGCGGACGGGCAGTCTGCCCTCCTTTTCCAGGTCGGATCTCCCACCCCACCCCCACCAACGCCTCTTGACCCTGGTTTACTGCTCCCTGTTTTTCCGGCTCTGGGATCCCTTCCGGCTCCATCACTGCTCCGACGTCCTGCCCTGTGCCGGGCCGGGGCTCTCCCACTCCCCTCCTCCCCTCCTCTCCCTCCCCCGTCGATGCGCTTCCATCCTGATCTACAGCCCACTCTCGGGGTTATCCCGAGTGGAATCGTGTACCACTTACTAGCTAGCCCTCTCCTGCTTGGGCGCTCTGTCAGGCTGTCCGCTTTCACAGGCCCAACGTTTGCTTCGTTAAAAATAACCAGTCCCATCGTGTTGAGAGAACAGGTTCTGATCCTCCTCTGCCGCCTTGTTTTCCCTCTTCTCCTGCAGGTGGTTTTGAAAGGGGATGCCAGGAAGTTAAATTTGCACGGGGTAAGGACGACCAACCTCCGCTCTGATTTCTACCCTGAACTTTGGGAACAGGTCTCGTGGGATTTCCTGCCCCCTCTGAGCCCCATTTCTTTCTGCCTTTGTTCCCTGGAGTATAAGGGGTAGGTCTGGCCAGACATGGGCTGTGAAGACCGGGTCTTTAACAGGGTTAAAAAAAAAAGAACTAGATAGGGGGTGGATAACTTGATGATTACCAGGGACAGAGAATAAAACAAAGAATGATCTTACTTCCTCTGTATAAATACCCGGCACACCCACATCTTGCATACTGCGTACAGATGTGGCTGCCTCATCTCAAAAAAAGAGACATTGGCATTGGAAAAGGTTCAGAAAAAGGCAACAGAAATGATGAGGGGTTTGGAACAGCTGCCATAGACTGGAGCGTTTCAGCTTAGAAAAGAGGAGACTAAGGGAGGATAGGATAGAGGTCTATAAAATCATAGCTGGTGTGGAGAAAGTGAATACGGAAGTTATTTACTTGTTTCCATAAGGTAAGAACTCGGGGTCACCAAATGAAATAAATAGGTAGCAGGCTTAAAACAAACCAAAGGAAGTTTTTCTTCATCAATCAACCTGTGGAACTCCTTGCCAGAGGATGTTGTGAAGGCCAGGGCTTCACCAGGGTTCAAAAAAAGAGCAACATAAATTCATGGAGGTTAGGTCTATCAATACTTTATTCGCCAGGATGGGTAGGAATGGTGTCCCTTGCCTCTGTTTGTCTGGAAATGGATGACAGGGGAGGGATCACTTGATGATTCCCTGTTCTGTTCCCTCCCTCTGGGGCACCTGGCAGTGGCCACTGTCGGCAGACTGGACACTGGGCTGGATGGTCCTTTGGTCTGACCCGGTCTGGCCGTTCTTATGGGCCCCTGGGAGAATTTCGCTGCCTGGGAGCAGATGCCTGTTAACAAAACTCGTTATCGTGGGGCTTGGAGGTCAGACAGACATTCACAAGCCCAGAGAGCCTGCTCAGTCTGCCCCGGTCTCTTTGTCTGTCTGCCAACGATGCTTTTCGAGGCTCATTTGGGTGACTCCGGGGAACGCGGATGCTAGGCAGGCCCCAGCGGGTGCAGCTGCACTCAGTGCGTGAACCTCTCCCTTCCGAGGGCTGTTTGTGGGAGCTGCCGAGGGCGCAGAGTGCGAGAAGGCGATGGCGGGGGGCCGGCTCTGTCTGGGCCAGCTGGGGCCTGTGGGTGCGACGCTTTGTTCGGCAGGCTCATTCCTCCCCCCTCTCTCTCTGTCTCCCCACAGCAGACCTGTGCCGTCTGCCTGGAAGACTTCAAAGTGAAAGATGAGCTGGGAGTGTTGCCATGCCAACATGCCTTCCACAGAAAGTGAGTCCCTGCCAAGAACAGCCTGCAGCCTGCTCCGTGCCCCCGGCTTGGCACCAGGCCCGGGGTTCAGTTGTGCCTCGCCGGCCCGAGGCTGGAGCCTTGTGCAGCTCCTGCGTAGGGAGAGGCCAAAACGGCTGGTCCTTCCCTACCTCTGGAGGGCAAAGATGTCCCAGGCAGCTCTGAGCAAGCTGGATCATCCTGTGCCCCCGGTCCCGGGCTACCCCCTCAGCCCGCCTCTGCTTGGGGGAGTCGCATCTCGGCCGGGTGCCAACGGGTCAGAAATACACTTCAGACCGGATGCGGGAAGATGGTTTCTTGCCCCCTGAGGCGCGAGGCTCTGGAGCAAGGTCCCAGTCGGAGCCGGGGAGGCGGGGGGGAGATAAGGAAGGGGCAGCTGCTTTGGGCAAATTTGAGCGGGATGATGTGCTGGCAGCAAAGGGCTGGCCATGAGGACGTGGCCGGGCCCTTCTTGCCCCAGGGCCGAGTTCTCTAATCAGCCCTTTCAGCAGGCACCCTTTACGGCTGCACCCCCTTCTTTCCCCTCCACGGCGTGAGTGGGAACAGGCGCCGCGGATTCCGTGGAGCTGTGGGTGCCACCCCAGACGAGATCCACGTTACAGTGCCGACACGGCAGCGTTACCCCTGCCCGCCCCCCCACAGTCAGTAGATTTGCCAGCGGAGGGCGGGAGGGGGACGAAAGGGTCCCTGCATCTGCCAGAGCCCCAGTGGGAGGCCTGGGCCCTTCAAATTGACGCCGGGGCCCTATGGCTCCTAGCGGCCATGGCAGGAGCTGCAGCCATGAATGGCTGGCTCCGGCAGGCTGGTCCCCTTCCGCCCCTTGTGGGGGGCGATCCCCGCACTCAGAGCCACCGCTGCACCCATCGCGGCCTCCTCCCCACCCAAAGCCTGCGTCCAGCGAGAAACACTGACTGGGGAAGGGGGCGGGGGGAGGTCTGCGTGGGAAGGGTCCCCTTTCTGAGCACCAGGGAGGGACAGATGTACAGAGCCCTCGGTCCTGGAGGCTGCTCGTGCTCGCACAGGTCTTGGGATCCCTGAAGGAGGTGAGAGAGGCACCGTGATAACACAGCGGCCTGCGGGGGGGTATGGACCACTGGAGCGCTAAGGCGAAACGACTCTTCCCGTTGGGGTGGGCACATGCCAGTGGCAGGAGCCTGCTGGGTTACGTGGGCCCCTGATGTTCTACGGGGGAGGGCAGGAGGGAGGAAGGTGATGGGCTCAGGAAAGTCACGTCTGCCCTAAATCCCTTCCCGCTCCCCCGTCCCTCTGTCTTGGCTGCAGGTGTCTAGTGAAATGGCTGGAGGTTCGCTGCGTCTGTCCCATGTGCAACAAGCCCATCGCAGGCCCCCCAGAGCCGCACCAAGCCATCGGGACCCTCCTGGATGAGCTGGTGTGAGGGCCCCGTGTCTCCACCCCCCATGAAGCCAAACAGCCATCCGGACGGACCATTTCCCGGTGCCCTTCACACTGAACCCCTCCGCCTACCTCCCCCCCCCCCCCGTGGCTTGCTAAGCTGGCTACTTGCTGCCATGGGCAGAGGGCCCCTGGTAGCCCCCGGGACAGATCCGCTGCCATGCGCGCCGGAGCAAAGCACGCTGCATCCTCCTCTGAAGCACACGGAGGAGGAAGGGTTGGCTTGTCGTGGGGTCGTTGGGACTGGAGCACCACAAACTGCTGATGCATGAAGGGCCGGGGCGATGGAACCGTGCCCCTTCCTGGCTGATCCTGCGGGGACGTCTGATTCCCAGGCCCCCGGCTTCTGAACCTGGAGATTCCTGGCAGAGACCACCCCGTTCAAACAAGGCAGGAGCTTCCTCCCTAGCCGGCTGGGAGGCTGCGGTTGAAACCCACCGGTCTCTGCTGTTCTTCACAGGCTCCTGGAACCCTCTTTCAAAACCAGAACCTACATCTAGAGCCTTAATTCTCCTAGAGGTCCCTTGGACAGGCCAAAACTTCAGCTCTACCAGAGCCAGCCAGGGAATTGTCCCCTGGCTGCTGGAACCACAGCTCTGAGTCTGATCGAGTACGGCCCATTCATGGGATTTCTTTGTCTTAACAAAATAGTCTGTGTTTACGTAGGGCCTGAACAAAAACAGAAGCTGTGGAGGGCAGGTTATATGTGATTAGATCCTGTTGCAAGAGTGGGAGGGGTGTGTAGGAACCACAGCTGGGAGCCAGGGGAATGCCCTATATCGGCCATTTTTATTCCTTTCTTGTATCAATCTAGTAAGACCTTTGGCAGCTGGTGGAGATGGTTTGGAGAGGTTTCAACTATAAAGCAAGTGGGTTTTTTCTTTTTTAATTATTTTTAATTTAAACTTGAGGCTTTTTTTTTTTTTTTTAAAGTCACCTCTCAGAATTTCCTTCCAGCTCAGAGACTCTGTAAAACGGTAAAACCACTTGGAGATATTATCTTTTGTACATTGAAAGTGAGCTCTCACTCCTTGCATACAGGAGAAAGTTCGGGGAGGAGGGACCTGATGGGTGGAAAACCCAGACTGGGTTCTCCCACCTCCGACCCAGCCTGTTGCGTTGTAAATAGTATTTTTGTATGTATTACTTTCCTGACTGTCTCAGGCTTCCTACGCACCCCTGAGGATGGGGGATGTACAGTTTTATGTAAAACAATAATTAAACTGAAGACATCTCAGTGTAAGGAGGTTTTTTTCCCCACTCCAACTCCTCTGTGGAAGTGCGTTTTATATATAGATATTGTTAGTCTCTGAAGTTTTGTTTCTGACAAGGGGTGTCTGGCAGTAAGTTCTCAAGGGCCAGAGAAGTGTCTTGTCTTAGGACACACACTAGCGCAGTGGTTTTTATACTTTTCTCATGACCCAGTTGAAGAAAATTTGACTGGGATGAGGTCTCGGGGGGGGGGGGGGCTGAGGAGGAGAGCTTTGGGGTGCAGGAGGGGAATCCGGAGGGTCAGGGCAGGGGCAGGAGGGGCGTAGTTGAGCAACTCCCAGTCAGCAGTGCAGGGTGGAGGGAAGTGTTAAGGCAGCTTCCTGCCTCTCCTGGCACCGCAGACCCTGCTGCGCCCCAGAAGCAGCCGGCAGCAGGTTCCCAGCCAACGGGAGTGCGGAGCTAGTGCTCGGGGCAGGGGCAGTGCAGGGAGCCCTGTGCGCTCGCCCATGCCCTATGGGCAGGGGCTGCTCTGGCCAGGCGGGAGCAGCCCCTGCCTGTGACGGGGAGGGGGGAGTCAACCCAGCAATGGGCAGGGCTTCGTTCCAGTTCACCCTCTCCCCCTTTAATCAATTAACCAGTCTAACAATATGTTTAACCAGTTAGCCAATAAAACGGGATTTTACATCCCTAGTTTCTCTAGCTCCAAGTCCCTAAGGGTATGTCTACACTACCCCGCTAGTTCGAACTAGCGGGGTAATGTATGCATACCGCACTTGCTAATGAAGCCCGGGATTTGAATTTCCCGGGCTTCATTAGCATAAGCGGGGAGCCGCCATTTTTAAATCCCCGCTGCTTCGAACCCCGTGTAGCGCGGCTACACGGGGCTCGAACTAGGTAGTTCGGACTAGGGTGCCTATTCCGAACTACCGTTACTCCTCGTTTCACGAGGAGTAACGGTAGTTCGGAATAGGCACCCTAGTCCGAACTACCTAGTTCGAGCCCCGTGTAGCCGCGCTACACGGGGTTCGAAGCAGCGGGGATTTAAAAATGGCGGCTCCCCGCTTATGCTAATGAAGCCCGGGAAATTCAAATCCCGGGCTTCATTAGCAAGTGCGGTATGCATACATTACCCCGCTAGTTCGAACTAGCGGGGTAGTGTAGACATACCCTAAGTGTTTCTTGGGCCTTTCCTCTCATGCTAGTAAAATCACAGTTTAGTGGCGGATGGAGCCCTTGCAGGGTAATAACATCTAGGGTTGCCAGATGGTTTCAGAAAAAATACCGAACAAACAACAAAACATGCCAGGAAAAAGTTTAAGCAAAACAAACACCCCCCCCCCCCTAAAAAAAAAAACCCACCGTGGCCCCTTTAAAAATCGCGTGGCGAGGCTTTTTGGCCCTAACAGGTTGTCGGTGGCCGCCCGCCATCTTGCCTCCCTGCGGCGGGCCGCACAGCTTTAGGTAAGCACTAGGGGGTGCCAGGCTGCCTCCGTATTGAGCTGGACAGTCCAGGATTTTTGCCTCCTGGCCAGGAAAAAATCAAAGTACCGGACATTTTAGGTGTCTGGTATTTTCTGAATGTTTTTTACCGGACAGGAGGCAAAAATACTGGTTCTATACCGGACACCTGGCAACTCTAATAACATCGGTGCCTCTTCCCACGTTCCCTACTGCCATCTGTCGGACACAATCGGAAAATTCACCCCACAGCAGACACAAGCCACCGGTGGAAGGAAGTCTGAGCAATTCAGCAAATACGGCACTTCCCTGAGTTTTCTCACTTGCTTGGCACTGTCCCAAACACCTGTCCAGTTATGGGATAGTATAGTCTTCCCCCTTACACTGTCCTTCAATATGAAAGCATCTCTGTTGAGGAAATGAAGTATTGTTATCTCCGCTGCACATTAGGAGAAATTTGGCTACACAAAGAAAAAGTGACTTGCCCACAGTGGCAAAGGAAGTCACTGACAGAGACGTTACCAAGCCAGAGTCTTCACATGTTCTAAGTGTCTAAACCCCAATTTGCTAAGCACTTAAATCACCTTTGATCATGGAATTCGGGCATTCCGAAATCTGGTTTTTGAAGCTTTGACCAAGTCTGTAAGTTTTGACGTCACCAAAGAGGAGGGCAATAAGCAGAGACAGTGCCAATTATTTTCTGTTCTCCTTGCAGAAAAAATGCAGGAATTCTGTAAATGAGATAAAAAGGAATGCAAGGCAGTCTGATAAAATAAGCTTTCTTAGCCCAAGCTCTAAGAAGTGGTAATGTGAGTTCTAGCCACAGAAATGACTTCTATAGCCACAGCGCATGATTTTTTTAAAAAATTACTAAAGGTTGTGCCCCAGGTTAAGTGCCCTAAATACAGCTCATCTGAAGAAGTGGGTTTTACCCAAGAAAGCTCATGAGCCAATATATTTTGGTTAGTGTCACGGGGCTACTTGTTTTTAAAGTTACAGACTAACACGGCAACCCCTCTGAGACAAACTACACCTGATTTTCCCCAAATTAGTGAAAGTTTTGCTGCCTGGTCAGTTCCCCCCCCCCCCCCCTTTTTTTTTGGCTAGATAAGTTTTGCTGCTATTTTTGGGGGAGGGACCGGGGGAATGAGGATTTTTCAAAAATCAAAAAGGGGGGCATGATGCCAATTATTAATTATTATTTTGCTAAATAAGTTTTGCCACTATTTTGGGGGAGATGAGTCTTCTTCAAAAATAAAAAAGGGGGGCATAATGCCAGTTACTTATTTTTGCTAAATAAGTTTTGCCGCTATTTTGGGGGAGATGAGCCTTCTTCAAAAATCAAAAAGGGAGGCATAATGCTAAAAAAAATTGAGCGCCACTATTCTAAGGCTGTGCAGCCTTCCTCACGATTTGTTTTTATTTATTTAGGATTTACTATTACAAGACCCAGCTGCCCTCCAGGGACCGCGGGGCGCTAGATCTCCCCCCTAACCCCCCAGTAGCTCCCCCAGGTTCGGATCAGAAGGGTGCTGTGCCCCGTCGTAACAGCAGAGGGCGGCACATGTCACACAGCCGTGTGCGCTCCCCATTCATCATTTAGCAGAACCTGAAGGATCAGCGCCCCGCTGCCGCGCGCGGCTTGGCCACGCCTCGCGCCCGGCTTCTCGCTCAGGGCGAGCAGGGCGGGCCCGCTCCTGACCCCCCCCTGCGGCCGGGCCCCCCCGGTGCGAGGTGCCCGAGGGCTCCCCCCCGCTCCCGCGGGGCCTCATTTCCCCGCCGGGCCCGCGGGAGGGGCAGAGGCTGAGCCGGAGGAGCCGCCTCATTACGCATGCTAATGTATGCGCCGCCCTACCCCGCCTCCCCGCGCCGCGCGCTCCGCCATGACTGGGGGGGGGGGGGGTTGCGACAGGGCGGCGTGGTTTCCGGCAGTGGGGGAGGGGGGTTTCCTGGGGCGTGGGGAGTTCTCCATTGTCAGCCAGGGAGGGGGGGTTGTGCTCTGTGCACCCCCCAGCAGCAGCAGGCCCCCCCCCTCGCACGCCTGGGCACCCCCTGGAGAGGGGCCAGCACTGGGGCCTGGACCCCACAGGGGCGGGGCTGGGCTGGGCTGGGGGCGGCTTTCCCCTGCTGCTAAAGTCATTCCTGAGGGGGGGGGGGGCAAGCTGAGCCAGGCAGGGGGTAGTTAGGGTCAGTGTAAGGGGGGGGTCAGGAGTGCAGTTGGGGGGGCAGTGTCAGAGGAGGGGGTGGGGTCAGGGTTTAGAGTGGGGGTTGCAGTTGGGGGGGCAGGGTTTAGAGTGGGGGTTGCAGTTGGGGGGGCAGCATAAGAGGAGGGGGTGGGGTCAGGGTTTAGAGTGGGGGTTGCAGTTGGGGAGGGCAGTGTCAGAGGAGGGGGTGGGGTCAGGGTTTAGAGTGGGGGGGCAGCGTAAGGAGAAGGAGTGGGGTCTGGGTTTAAGGGTGGGGCTTACCATTGTGGGGGGTCAGCATTTAAGGGTGAGGGGTCAGTGGAAAGAGAGAAGTCAGTCTAGGGAGAGGAGTTTGGGGTCAGATCCATCACTGAGGGAGAGGGTGTGCATGTGTGTAGGGGGCTGTGCTCAGGGTCACTGTAGGAAGGGCAGAGGGGTGTCTGGAGTCAGCACCATGGAGCTCGCTGGCCTGCTGAAATCCCTGCAGCTGGAGAGCCAGCGGGAGAGGGGAGACCCCAAAAGCCCCCCTGTCTCTGCCCCCCCAGCAGAGCAGGTTCTTTCCCAAATCCTCTCGCTTTTCTCAGCCCCAGGAGTCAGCAGCAATGCCAAGGCAGGGATGGTCAGAGACCTGCGGGTGCTCTTCGAGGCGGCAGACTGTCAGTGGCTGTTTGGGGACTCTCGCCCTAGTGCAACCCCCAAGCTGCTGGAAGATTTGGTGACTGCCCTGAGCCACTACGCAGGACTGCCAAAGCAGGAGTCGGACACCAGGGGCCCACCCAGCGATGAGGGCTTTTACGCCACAGTGCCTGATAGAACAGCCGAGGTTGGCTTGGTATTTCTTAGCCTCCTTGCTAAAGTGGAAGCTACCAAGGGCTCTAAGACCCTGGGTGCCCTGGCAATGAGACAGATCCCGCCACGCTGCCTAGGACGGATCTACATCTTTGCTGCAGCACACCATTCGGAGAAGCCATGGACCAACCCGAAGTCTCAGGCAGTAGCAAAGGAACTGCTGACTTTGCTGGTTCAGGCTGCAGGCTGTGGGTCGCTGTCTGAATTCCTCCGGGGAGAAAGCGAAGATGAGGAAGGGAAGTTTGCTGCCGTGATGGGACTTCTGAAGCCAGAGCTGACTAAGTGAGTAAGATCACTTATGGGGGGGGGGGGGGGGGGGGCATGTTGGGGGTGGAAATGTTGGCTTGAGTTGCACTATTGAAGGTCTGGATTACTGGTGTCCACTGTGCAGTGAGATGAGGAACAAGCTCTATTGAGAGGATAGGGCACCTAGCTGGGATCAGCACCTGAGTTGGAAAATCAATCAGCCCAAACATTGGATTCCTCCCAGGGAAGCGGTATGCTAGTCTGCCCCAGTAGCTGAGGTTGCTGACTGCTACTCTGGCCTGATTATTGTTCGGCACGTGTTACAGACATAAACAAGTGTGCCTGCCCTGGCCCCGTCTTCTGCTTGTTCTTGAAGTTAATGGGAGCTCTGTGGAGAATCAGGCCTGAAGGATATCAGTGGTGTACCCCCAAACCTATGGAAACAACAGGCCACAGGTAACAGAAAGATGCTGACTGTAATATGGTAATAGAAAGACCAGACGATTATGTTACTGGCTTTCTCTTATCTAAACAAAAACCACTGTTGGAACGATAGTTACATCTCTGACATTTTCACAGCAAGGATTAATAAACCTGGTAAAACTTCCTAGACATGTAAATAGTGTTAAAAATAATAATTTGTGGCTACCTGTGAAAATGTTAGGGTGTGTCTAGACTACAGGGTTTTGCCGGTAAAACTATACCTGTGTCTACACTGTCGCTGAGTTCTGTCGACATAACGTCGACAGAACTCAGCAGTTTTGTCGACGGCGGTAAACCTCATTCTACGAGGAATAACGCCTTTTGTCGTCAGAGTTCTGTCGCCAGAAGGCGTTATTGCATCTACACTGTCCTTTGCGTCTACACTGTCATGTCGACAAAGCAGCTTGCTTTGTTGACAGAATTGGCTGTAGTCTAGACGCTCTCTGTTGACAGAAGCTTTGTCGACAGATAGTCAAAACTTCTGTCGACAAAAGTCTGTAGTGTTAATGTTTTATTTACTTGGACTCTTACTTCTGCTGCTAGTGGCCTTATCATCCCCTTTTTGCTGGTTCAAGTGTCAAGGATTCTTTGCAGAGCAAGAAACTACTTGATTTGAAGAGAGGAAAGATTTGCATATTAAAAAACGGAAGTCTGCCCTAATCCCAATCCGGTCCTGATCTGTGACCGGAATCTTACATGGTGAGATGCTTCAGTGAAATCACTATGGTAAATCTTTGCTTTGTGCATTTTTCCAGAGAAACTTGGAAGCGTAATCCTGCCACAAAGCATGTGTTCTCCTGGACGCTGCGTCAAGTCACCCGGCCGTGGCTTAGCCATCACCTGGAGACGGTCCTCCCCCCATCTCTGTTCCTTTCGGATGACTACCAGGAGGAGAATAAAATCCTGGGCGTGTGCTGCCTGCATCATATCATTCTCAATGTGGTAAGGAAGGATCACTGCTGGGAGGAAGAGGGACCCTGGTGCCAGAGGAGAACATAAGGAGGAACTGTGGTCCAATGGTTAGAGCAGAGGACTGTTAAGTCAGGATTCCTGGCTCTGCTGTTCACTCTCAGGATGACCGGGGACAGGGAACACCGTTTCTCAGCTTTGTTTCATTAGTGTTCAAACTACTTATGGTGGCAGCTGGAAAATATTCACGTCCATCTGTGTGTGACTCATAAAAAGGTAGATGCTAATAGGGGCTATTTATAAGAGGCTGGGCAAATCTTAAAATATTTCCACATATGCTCCCAATTACCTTAAACTTAGTGCTGTGGGGGTTTTCAGGCAGTGCTGTTTGAGCAGGAATTGTTTATTAATAAAACACTGCTTTTCTCTAGACCTTTCACATAGTATCTCAAAGCACTTTAGAGATACAAAGACACCATCTTCCCCTCTTGCGAGGTTGGTGAATATTCACCCCTCTCTAAAAAATGGCAAAAGAGGTACAGAGCAGTTAAGTGACTTAAGGCCACATGGTGAGTAAGGGAAATAGAACTCAGCTGTCCTGTTTTCCAGTTCCCTGCAACCATTACGCTAGGGCTTAGTGTTTGTTATTTGGAAGAATATTTTAATAGTGCTGGTTTGTAAAGCACTGATTTGCTGTTGCACTCTCCCTATGCTCTGAAGTGCGGCACAGCTAGTATCCTGTTCTCTAACGCCTTGTGTATACTTACCTGGAAGGTCGAATTAAGATACGCAATTCCAGCTCTGTTATCTGCAGGGCTGGAGTCAACTTGCCTTAATTTGATCTTTGGTGCCATCTCTGCAGTGGGAGATGACAGGACCAAATGCTCCTATCAACTTCCCTTACTCCTTGCGAATCAAGGAGTACTGGCATCGATGAGGGCGCCTTCGGCGTTTGATTTAGCCGGTCCTTTACCAGTCCCACTAAATCAAATGCCAGAAGATCAACTGTCGCAGCATTGATCTTCCCAATAGTAAAGGCATGGCCTAAGAGAGGTGAGGCGATCAGCCTTGTATAAAACTACTGTATATGGTGCACCTTCCATCATGCTGAATATACACACGAATGTTTCCATGTTGTTGCAGCCAGCTGCCGATTTGAACCAGTTCAACAGGTCCCAGGTTGTTTACCACGCACTGTACCAGCACCTCTATGCACGGGAGGCGCAGCTCATGCAGGTGAGCCGCTGGGGATTTTAATTACTATACTGGCTAATTCAGACGATTGGGAGTGAGATGTAGAATCTCCATTCTCTAGGTCACCCTTTCTAATCTAGGCTTAGGTTAGCACTCTCAGACAATTAGTTAGTGGCCCCCGTATGTCATGAATTTGGATCTAGGTCTTAATGGACAGGGAAAAGGACCTCACCTCCTGCTCCCCACATTGGCAAGCCAAGTAGAGAGGCTAAAGCTGCGAAGGGCCATGAGGGAATGCCATACAATCTGATGCCCTAAGACAGGTAGTCCAGGGGGTACGTCAACTCATCTAGGTATTTGCTTGGTTTTACAAGCTATGTAAACACCACTAGTGAACTCAGGACAAGCAAAAATTTCATAGTGGTAGAAATGTAGCCGTGTTAGTCTGGTGCAGCTGAAACAAAAAACAGGACTGTGTAGCACTTTAAGGACTAACAAGATGGTTTAATGGGTGATGAGCTTTCGTGGGCCAGACCCACTTCCTCAGATCAAATAGTGGATTTTAATTGTATCCTTTGGTATTAAACCAACTTGTTAGTCTTTAAAGTGCTACACAGTCCTGTTTTTTGTTTCAAAAATTTCATACAGTGACTTGTTTCTATGCCCAACATACTGCCGTGTAAGTACAGTATTCCAGTCGCTAGTAAAGCCGTCTGCTTCAGCAATAGCATGCTGTGATGTTTCGCGTTGCTATATCTGATGTGGGAAGCAAGTCGTTTTAAGGGAGATGAAATGTGGGGGTACCACAGACAAATCAGACTCTCAGAAGGGGTGCAGTAGTTGGGAAAGGGGGAAGGACCACAGCCCCAAGAGTACTAAAATCACTGCATGGCGACTCCCACCCTGCTTCTCCTTGCATCAGGTGGTGCTGCTGTGCTTGCTGGACCTGCTGCTGGTGCTGGAGAGAGCCCCGCAGGGACTGTCCCAGAAACCCAAAGCAGCTGCTCCCTGCCATGACGTCCTGCAGCTCGTGCTGACTCACATGGAAGCAGAACATCGGCTCCCTCTCCGCAGAGTGTATGCCAGGAACCTGCCTGCCTTTGTGGAGAGGTGAGCGCTGCCCCTTAGGCCGTCAGGGATCACTTACCAGGCATGGTTACTTCCCTCCCTGACTCTACTTGTCTTGGCAGACTTGGCATCCTGGTCACAAAGCACCTGAAGAGGCTGGAGCGAGTGATCATGGGCTATCTGGAGGTCTGTGACAGTCCAGAGGAAGCAGCCAGACTGGGAATACTAGAGACACTGAAGTGCACCATACAGCATGCCTGGCCAAGGTACCGTCAGAGACAGCCTTGCTAGGAAGCCAGAGCTAACTGGCTCTGGCTCTTACGGAGCTTACACTTGCCTGGGCATCTTGAACCTAGAGGAAAACTTAGTCTTGGGTGGGTGCGTCTAGACTGGCAAGTTTTTGTGCAAAAGCATCTGCTTTTGCGCAAAAACTTGGCAGCTGTCTACACTGGCCGCTTGAATTTGTGCAAGAACACTGACGATCTAATGTATGATTGTCAGTGTTCTTGCGCAAATACACTGATGCTCCCGTTCGGGAAAAAGAGGGCCAGTGTAGACAGGTAAAAACTGTTTTGTGCAAAAAAGCCCCGATGGCGAAAATGGCCACCGGAGCTCTCTTGCACAAAACCGTGTCTAGATTGGCAGGGATGCTTTTGTGCAAAAGCACTTTTTGCGCAAAAGCATCCGTGCCAATCTAGACGCTCTTTTGCGCAAGTGCTTTTAACAGAAAAACTTTTCCGTTAAAAGCATTTGCGCCAAATCATGCCAATCTAGACATAGCCGGGGAGTTCTGTGTGCCCAGGACTCGCTCACAGCCTGAAATCCCCCTGGCAAGTTGAGAAACTGGCTCACAGCGAAACCAGTTCTTGTTTTGGCCTGACTTGACAACTGTGGTACCACCCAGGAACTAAGCCCTTTGTCCTGCATGCAGCTCTTTATAGACTTCAGTGCTGTAGCTGCACGATTTCATACTCCGTTTCCTCTGCATTTAGGGACAGCGGGCTCCCTCTGGTGGTCACATCAGAACACGTCCATCCCAGTGGCCACAGGATTTGCCTGCATTTTAGGAAAGTTCAAATCACGAGGGTAGTAGGGATATGAAGGTTAACTGGTAAACATCACGCTTACCAGAGGATGCTTACCTGTTATGGTTAACCACACGGGGCTGGAGCAGCTCTACCCGTAGTAGGCCTGGCCCGGCGCGCCACACACGGGGCACTCCAGCCTTGCTAGAACTGTCCCCCTCCACCATGGGCCTGACCCAGGCGCGCAGGGGTGCTTCAACCCAGCCGGCTGGGCTGCATCGGCCCCCCTGCCCACCCCCATTCAGTCGGTTAACTGCTTAAACATGACATTTAACTGGTTCACTAATGAAATGGGATTTTACATCCCTAAAGGTCAGCTCTAGATGGTACGTTGCTATGCAGTAAGCCAGGCTGTGAATTAACAGCCCACAGGTTGTTGCGTAGCAACAGTCCACACGGACAGTCGCAGTACAGTCAACGGCCCACAATGCTGATTGGTGTCGGGCACTTCAGACAGTCAGGCTGTGCTCCGGGGCTTGCGCTGTAACCATGTTCATAGTCTCCGTGGCAACTAGCATCCTATAGACTCAGACCCTGGCTTGCTGCACAGACTAAAGGAGGGAAACTTCAAGGGCGGGGAAGGAAAAACGGGAAGGGCCATGCTCTAGGACGGTATTTCCCACCGTTTGGTGTGTAAAGTAAATGCCAAACTACTCTCACTGCTTTAAAAATAACCCTCTAGCGCCCGCCTCTGAGGCACGTCTAACCCAGCCTGTAGCTATCCTGAGCCCACCGGGCAGCTAGAACCCAGCATGGCTGAATGGGAGACAGGCCTGCTCCAGTAAGCGGCTCCTGCTGCCCAGAGGTCAGGGCAACGTTCCCCAGCCCGGCTATTCACAGCTTCTCTTTCCCCTCCCAGAATGGCCTGCAGGCTCGCCGTGCTCCTCAAGGCCCTGCTGAGGCTGATTTGGGATGTTGCTACTGATGGAGGCCTGACACCCGAGCCAGCGAGAACAGCCCTGTTCCAAGGGGCCACAGAGTGCCTGATCCTGCTGGATCGCTGCTCTCAGGGGCAAGTGAAGGTGAGCCAGGGCCTCCAGCGATTGCCGTAGCTGAAGTTGCGTAGCTCATTTCGGCTTTAGCCCTGCTGTGTGGACATCCCTTAGGGAGGTGTCAAACTCTCTGGGCCAGCGCAGACTCTGGCAGTGTCCCCTTCTCCAAGTGAGACAAAGCTGGTGCAGGAGGTGACTCAGCTGCATACATGGGGAAACTGGAGTTATAAAAGTCACCCACTGAAGTACAGGGACACTGCCACCTCCGTGCTGGCCATGCCTTTCAGGTACTGAAGATGGGTAACGAGAGAGTAGATACACGAGGAAGCCTTGAGGGCCACGCTGAGCCCTGCGCAGATACAATAAACGGGGATCCGCATCTGCGAGGCTCAACTTGTCATCCAATCTACCATGCGGATTTTATTTCCATCCACTTCTAGGCTGTGTCTACACTGGCGCGATCTTGTGCAAAAATGGCCGCTCTTGCACAAACTTGCTGCCTGTCTACACTGGCCGTGAGTTCTTGCACAACTCCACTGACTTTCTAATGTATGAAATCAGGGCTTCTTGCCCAAGAACTCTGATGCTCCCGCTCAGGAAGAAGCCCTTTTGCACAACTGTTCTTGCGCAAGAGGCCAGTGTAGACAGGCAACATGAATTTCTTGCGCAAGAAAACCCGCTGGTTAAAATGGCCATCAGAGCTTTCTTGCGCAAGAGAGCGTCTCCACTGGCACGGATGCTCTTGCGCAAAAGCACATGCCAGTGTAGACGCTCTCGTCTGGAAGAGTTCTTGCACAAGAAGCTGCCAGTGTAGATGCAGCCCTACAGGGCCAGCTGGAAGGGAGGGAGCACAGATGTGTGAGTGGGGTGGGGGTAGGCAGGGAAGTGGCAGGCAGCATGAGACCATAGACTGGGGTTAGGGGCAGCAGGAGGGTCTTGAGAAGGGGTGCGGGACGGGGAAGGGAATAGAATTGCATCCGGTGCTGTTGCAGCTGGGGGCTCGTGAGCGCTGGCAGCAGATTGTCAGGTCACAGCAGGGCAGTGAAGCATCAGCTCCTGCCCCGACCCTGCACCCTTGCCCCTCAGCAGGGTAGCTGGCTACTTTGCTGGGAGCCCTCCTCCTCCTCTCCCAGAAACCAGTCCCCTCCCCCCGCACGTGCTCCCAGCTTCACAAGCCGGCAGCACAGACCAGCCTGTAGGACGGGCAGCACGTGTCCCCGAGCGAACCGGGACCAGGGCTCCCCCCAGCTCATCAGGCGGGGGCAGCACCTGGCTCCTCTCGCAGGGAGATTTAGGAGCTTGCTGCATCCCTGCCCCCGCCAGGCCGAAGGAGTGAGCCCACCCGGGGTATCCGTGAATATCCGCAGCCCCGATACGCAGGGCTCTCCACACAGCCCTGAACGAGGGTGTTCTGCTCTTCCCCATTCAGATCCTGCTTGAAGGAATCGGCAAGAGCTGTGACGACAGCAGCCTCCAGGCCTGCATCAGGCAAGTGCAAGAGAACACCTGAGACCCGCCTACGAAGAGCCGAACCTGGTTTGGTTTGGGGTTTTTTTTTTTTTTTTACATTAAACTATTTCAAGGTGTGGGCTTCGCATTTGTCAGTGGCCCTGCTAGAGTCTGTCAGGCGCTCCCCCGCCTCTCCCGCCCCGCTGTCCAGCACACAGCTCAAGTTCATGCCCTCCGTGGAAGGAGTCAGGTTCCTTTGAATTTGGCTGCAGGTTCTGTTTCCTGCTCGTACTCGATTTCAACGTAGGCTCGTTTCCTCCTGGCTGGTCCCTTCACGGGCGTTTTGCCCTTGGATTTCGAGGGATGAGCTCGCTCCGCCATCTCGCTTTCCTCTTCCTCGCTGGAGGACTGGTCATCCCGCTCCTCCTCGCTGCTTGTCCCCAGCTTATCCATGTCCTGGACGGGAGGCAAGCCAGGCGGGTGAATACAGATACTGACTAGAAAGCACAGGGCTTTAGCTAAGCCTCCGTTCCACTGCAAGTGTAGGATTCCCTGTGGAGGTCCTGGCTCCCCGTTCTCTATTCCCTGCTGCTTTGGAAGGGAACAGAATGGACACGCTGCAGTCTGATAGTACAGCATGTGAATCCAAGTGCTCTGGCACTAATCCCTTGAACCCAGCTCTGACCACAGCCGGAGGGCAGGAAGTTGGGAATTAAAAAGAGCTAATCTGGGCAGTTGCAGGAGGGCGGAAAATATCAGGGTGATCAGGGCTGCATTCCACTGACTTAGCACCCGTTCCTGTTCTGAGTTGAACTAGAACCCTTCAGCCAGGTGAGTGCCACCCCCTGTCAGAGTGGGGCCAGGACACCGTCCCCCTTCCCGTTTAATGCACAGCTGGATCGGGCTGTTTCACATACCTCGAAATCACTGAGGTCGCTCTCGTCCACCTCTACAAACTCCCTCTTGTTAGCGTCCTGCAAGAGATCAGGTCAGAAATCGAGCATCTAGCCTGAGTACACGGCCCGAGGACCTCGTGGGGGGAGGATATCACCGCAAGGAATGTGCACCCCACTCGGAGTGAAAGTCAAGGTGCTGGGCCATCTTTTACAGCAGGATTCACGGGAGAGCCTGGAGCTCCGTCCCTCCATTCGCTACATGGACTCAAAACTGTAAACGATGAGTTAATAGCAGCACCTTCTCCGCACCACACAGCAGAGTCCAGAAGCTAGTGGTGTGTCTGCCAAGCCAGGAACGCTAGTCGCTGCTAGCAAGGGAGGTGGGGTGGGCTCCGCTCTGGAGTGGCCTAGAGGATAGCACATTCACTTGGAGAGCACAGGGTGGTGCGGGTTCCAGTCCTGGGAGCCGCTGGACAACCAACAAAGGCTGCCCTAGGGATGGACCAGGCTTCTGCATTAGGAAGGCAGGATAAGGGACTCCCCAAAGGCAGGGGGGACCCTGGAGTGGCCTAGGGCAGTGCCCCATAACCCATAGGGGCACCCAATAGAAGTCTGTGGGAGTACGTCAACAGAACAAATACAGCATGCTGCCTTCTCCATGCTGGGATCTCTACAGCTGACTTCTGGCCTAAACCCCCTACAGATCTTGGCACCGATTCTCACGGAAGGGATTTGAACACTGGTTGCAGGTTACAAAGGGCTCGGGGACAAAGCTACAAGCCAAATCGCCGTTGTACTCGGCTAACGAGGGAGAGAAGAGGAAACGGCAGAAGAGAAGGGAGATGTGAGTGATTCTTAATATGCTGTTGTCTCCGTATACGTCCCTCTTCTGCAAAATTCACATACAGCCCCATGCACCCAGCTCTGCAGCAGTCCAGGGTCAACTGCCACACTCGGATGGAAGAATTCATTTTAAACCCATTAACCTCCTCTTCCTCCTCTTCCTTCTCCTCCGCGTCCGACTCTGCTTCGCTCTCTGCTTCCTGCTGCTCCAGAGCCTTGTCGAAGGCATGAATGGGGAAGTTGTAGATATCGCCGTACTGAAAGGAAAACAAGCCCCTGCTTTAAATCATGCCGAGAAGACAGATCAGCTTGGAACTGGCTCCTCTTGGCTCTGTTCCGCAGCATTCTGGGGGCTAAGAACGCAGGTGATACCAAACCAGATGAGACCCGTAGGCCCACATATGGTACTGGCCTCTAAGGAACCTGCCCGAGTTAGCAGCCTGAAAAGAAGGGAAGGGGTAGAACTTACTTTCTTGACATTTGCAGTGGTCCCCTAATGCCCGGATGCATGTCAGCTTCTCCCAAACTCACCCCCCTAGCTTAAGATGCACGGTTCTGATGCTCAAGTCATTGACAGGGCTTTGGTGATACACTGCAGCCAAACCCTATCACGTACCTCCCTTCTGGAGCGTTTCAGCTTAACACGCTGAATTGAAGTGACCCAGCTCTGTGAAATCTAGTGCCTGGTACCCCCCTTTCTGGTTCAATAGGTGGAGTAATTTCCTTGCATAGGGTGTATTCGCTAAGGGAGATTACTGAGCTGTCTTGCCCCTGTGGCATATGGAGAGAGCTGATTCATTAGAACTGGTGGAAAAGACTGAACTTTCTAATCATGTCTGATAAAAAGGAGAAATTTCAGCGATTCCCTGCCGTGTAGCTTTTCTCATCAGGGCTCCTCGCCAGCCCTTGCTGTTAGCCCGGCCGTTCACGCTGCTGACCCAGCTGTAGAAGGCCAGGGGCCTGGCCTGGCCCGGCCTGGCTCAGGTTGTTCACTGGTTTATAGCGCTGATTTTTGCCGCACCTTATGCCCGTCGTGTGATGGGCCACTTCAGGACTGACTCAGAACCACTGCAGCGATGAATAAGTACAGGACAGAGCTAGCGACCAGTAACGCTGTCCTAAGATGAGAGCGCTCATCTTCCCACCAGCATTCCCCATCAGAGGAACGGCCACGTAAGACCAACCCGCCCTCCGTGCCCCCCATCTCAGCCGAGCGAATGACCACAAGTTAGTTGGAACTGCTGTGAGCAACCCTGCAGACAATCCAGCATCGTCTGCCTCCCGTATCGCTGTTTGAACGAGCGGGGGAAATGCCCCCGCCTTCGCCGAGGGATAGCCCCTCCCAGCTCCTCGCACAAAAAGGCAATTCTTACCGTTTCCTGCTTTAGTCTCTCCAGCAGCTCCTTCTCTATGGCGTTGTCCAGCTGCGCCGCGATCAGGGCTTTTTCCTAGTACCAGGGGAAAGAGGAGTTGGCATCAATTCACTTCCAAGACGTAAATAACCGGGAGCAGTGAAGTCAGAACTGCACAAGCATCACGTTACCTCCCTCCTTTTCTCTCGCCTTTCAACCTTTTTGCTTAAAGGAACGAGCTTCCTCCTGTGGCGAGGGAAGAGAGACGGGCGGTTAGTGATGACTTCGGTCTACTGACCACAGGTGAACAACGAGTGAGCGAATGTTTATTCAAGTCCCTCCACAACCTCCGATACAGGGTACTCCCTGCTCCCTGCCTGGCATGCCCTAGCTTCTCAAAGGAAATAGAGGCTAAGCTTGTAAAAGCGCAGTCTCAATCAGTTTACGTGCGTCTACATTAGGCGTGTAACTAAATTGGTTTCAGACTGATTCGGTTAGAGGGATTTTTTTTAAACAGTAGATCTAACAGAGGCAAACGGGTAGATGGTATAGTGTGGGGGGAGGGCCGAAGGGAGGGGAGCGCCGTCACTTACTGGCGCTTGAGGGTCAGCTTCCGAATGCGGATCAGGTACTGGGTGATCTTGGTGAAGCGCTGCTTGCATTTGTGCCGGAGGAAGCGTGGCCAGTAGATGAGGTTCTCGTCGATCTCCTCCAAAGCCTTCTCATAGTTCTTGCTCAGTCGCACCTGGCGAGAGAGGGAGGGCGAAAAGCTTTGGAGTGGAAGCCGTGGCGGGACATCCTCGCGAAGGGGAGAGGAGCGTAAGGGGGCAGTGGGGCTGCACAGCTTCCTCTAAAACCCGGCCCCCGAGGATGGATGTCCTTGCAGATAAGACACTGGAAAGTGGCTCACAAGATCTGGCTTCCAATCCCAGTTCTGCCACCGACTCCCTGAGTGACCCTGGAAAGTCATTTCATCTTCCCCACCCTTCTCTCCTCTCCTGTGAAATGGGGACCATTCCCTTCCTGCCTTCGGTCGGTCTTGCTGGTTTAGACCACAAGCCAGTGGGTCTCAAAGTGTGGTCTGTGGCCTATGGCCAGCTTGCAGGTGGGCCGCGGGCTCAGGGCTCGCCTCCATTCCTGCAGCAGGGAGCCCGTGCAGGCGCGCCAGCCTCGCACGTGCCCCCGGAACGTTGGCTCGGGGGTGGGGAGCCCCACGTCTCGTGGGCTGGTTCCAGCTCACTGGGGAAGGAAGCAACTCTGCATGCTGCTGCTCCTCTCCCGCCCCCCGGCTGGGGGAATAGTGCAGGCAGCCACTCACTCGCTGCCCAGACCCCCCGTATCCAGCCCGCTCCTGCACCTGACCCCCCCGCCCACTCCTGCACCCGACCCCCCCCACCCTCAGCCCGCTCCTGCACCCAACTCCCCCACCTCCACACACCCTCAGCCTGCTCCTGCACCCGACCCCCCAGCCCACTCCTGCACCTGACCCCCCCACCTCCACGCATCCTCAGCCCGCTCCTGCACCCAATCTCCCCCCAAAACCCTTCCACGCACCCTCAGCCCTCTCCTGCACCCAACCTCCTGGCCAGTCTACGGAGAGCAGGGCCTACGCGTATTCTCTGTGCATAGGACATTTTGTTAGGATGTTTAGCCCCACAAACTGCAGTGACACGAGGGTTCTGAAGGGCCAGCGTCCAAGCCACACGCTGCCCTAACGCCCAGCAACAGAGGGTAGGTTCTCCCCAGCACGGCTGGGACTTTGATTTTTATCCAAACGTCCCAGAGAAATTCAAATCATTTGGACTAGCTAGTCCAGTCCCAGGCTGGCCGTGGCTGGACCCCACTGCTGAGCTGTCAGTCTCCCCACCTCCTCTTTATGCCACCCCCACCACAGGACAGACACGCGCGGCACATTTCACTCCAATGACGTGTCAGCTGGCGGGGTTAAGCCGCAGGCTCGGGGTGCAATGACCCTCCCCCTTTCGACTCACCCGCTCCCAGAGTCGACTGGGGAAAGCCGCCCGCTCTATCGTCTTCATGTACAGGTAACACTGACCTAAGGGAAAGAGGAACGACGTGAACGTGCCCACACGGCAAGCCGGCACCCGAGAGACGGGCGCAGCTCCTCCCAGTCTCTGCAAAAACACCCAGCACTGAGACGCTCGCCCTGGCCCCCAGCCTGAACGGGGGGTCCAACGTCAGACCCCAGCGCTCACCACGGGGCGACACCGCAAGGGTAAGGTGCCCGGCTCCCAAGTGAAAAGCCACCAGCCTAGCGTGCCCACTTGGCACTGAAAGAGGCACCCACGCCTGAAATCAACCCGTCCACTCAAACCACGTCCCATCCACTCTACAGAGCAGATACCTCATGCAGGAGCGTGGGTGATCGGCCTGCCCAAAGGCCACCACTGGCAGACACACAGCATCTGTGCCCCAAAGAACCCCACGGAGATGCAGCCACTTGGGATCAGATGCACAACAGGAAAGTCCTGTGGGACGGGAACTTTCACACCCACCCAGGGCAGCCAAGAATTCAAGGGTTCCTCCAACTGAAGACCTCGCTTCTCCAACTGGGCCAACAGGCTGAGGGCCCCGCCCCGTCGCTCCGAGAGATTATGTCTCCATTGCCGGGTAAGCCATGGTTCAAACCTAGCCCTCCTATCTGCACACGACACTCAGGATCCCCGCCCTAGGGTGGAAGGTCCAAGCCTGGGTCAAAATAACACTCAGGCCCAATGGCTTTGCAGACTGGACACAGCCCCACTGGACTTGTGCTCTAGGAGTATCCCACAATCCAACGGGCTGACTCTCTTTGGGAGACAGCCACGTTTTCCCACCCAGCACCAGACAGGGTGAGAATGGCCACACTTTGGGAGAGCACAAGGAAGTCTGGGTTATGGGCAGTTGGACATGAGGAGGCCCAGGTTGGGACCCAGGGATCAGTAACCTGTGGAACTCCTTGCCAGAAGATGTTGTGAAGACCAGGACTTTAACAGGGTTCAAAAAAGAGCCAGATAGATTCCTGGAGGTTAGGTCCATCAATGGCTATTAGCCAGGATGGGTAGGAATGGTCCCTCGCCTCTGTTTGTCAGGGAAATGGGTGACGGGAGGGATCACTAGATGATTCCCTGTTCTGTTCATTCCTTTAGGGGCATCTGGCATTGGCCACTGTGGGCAGACAGGCTACTGGGCTAGATGGACCTTTGGTCTGACCCAGTCTGGCCGTTCTTGTGTTATGTTAATTCCTACCCTGGGGTTACACTGTGTAGATCCTCAAACCTGCATCTGCTAACGTGAGTTCAACTTCTCCCGGGCTTACACTGCAGCGCCGACACCCCCAGAGAGTCTACGGCAGCGATGGGCAAGGCAGGCTAGTGAGCGGGCCCTCCTCCATCTCAGCAGGCTGCAAGGTCATCCGAACTGAGACAGTCTCCGGAGACAGGGCAGCTTTGCTAACGGGGCTGGCGCGCCTACAGTCTGCGGGAGGTGCCGACTGACCCGTGGCAGAGATTTGGTGGGATGCAAAGGGAGCCCACGGCTCTCACAGTCAGTAACGGGTGCAGTCAGCACACACCTCACTTCCTGGGCCCCGGCTGTACGTGAATGTCCCTTTAGCAATTACCAGTAGGGAAAAAAAGATGCAGACGGCAACCAGCAAAATCTGGCCACCCTGCACGTGGTCAGTGGTCAACAAAATGTCCCGTGAGCCGCACACAGAACCCCGAGGGGCCCACCACTGCTCTGGGGGTCGGTTAGAAGCTTCCAAACCCGAGGCGTAGAACCCGGAGCCGTTCCCTCCGGCTACCGTTAGCTCACTGGGGAGGAAAAAGGAACACACAGAAAATTCCCGAAAGCCCAGGCTGGGCGATTCAAGGCGTGGCCCGGAGAGAGAGACTGTGGGGGGCTGCTGGAAAGGACAGAGACTTCCCCTCTGCAGCGTCCAGCTGTAATGCGTGGCAGACCTCTGGCTGGGTACATTCGAGACCCAGAGAGGCCTTCCGGGGACCCTGTCCGTCCGAGGAGAGGGAGCCAGAGCGGCCCAGGATGCCAAGGAGAGCGCCGAGGTGCCAGAGCCGTGCCAAGCCCTGCCGAAGCCTCACCTTTCTCCTCTCTGATGGTGGCGTACTGGCTGTTGGCCAGGGGGCAGGACGAACGATTGCAGAGCCCTGTCAGGTTGTACTCGTTCCGGCAAAAGCTTTGGGTCTTTGTCCTGGAAAGAAGAGACGTGGGATGAGCCGCGCACAGTCCACCTGAGCATCTCACAACCGGAGCACGCGCTCATGCCTTGCGCTCCACGGCGGCGGCGGTCAGGCCGAGAAGGGTGTTTCTGCCTCAGTTCCCCCACCTATAAAATGGCACTAGATGCCCTCGGGGTATGTCTGCGCAGGGATCTCAAACGTAACACACCTTAGGGTCAATGCCAGGGCTCAGATCCTCCTTGTGGGCCAGCAGGCACCCTCCTCTGGCAGGACTCGGGGGGGCACTGCCACCCCCAGGTGATTTAAGCCCTCCTAGGGCCCCCACCGCCACCATGGGCAGCGCACTGGGGCTAGAGCAGCTTCCAGCTCCACACCCGTATCGGCACGTCCCTGTGGTCTGCAGCTGTCCGGTGCTCAGGATGGTTCGGGGTGGCCGCCCCAGGCCCATGCTAGGGATGGGCCGGTCCCCCATACTCAGGTTAGCTTGTGGGGCCCTGGGTGGGCTGGGGCCGGTCGTAGGCATCAGGCCCCCCTGCACTCACCGCGATGGCAGAAGCTGGGGGCAAGCGGAGCATCCCAGCAGCCTGCTCCTCTCTGTCCCCATCTCCCAGGCCAGCCCGGTGGTTTCGCTTCCTGCCACTGTGGTGAGTGGGGGGGATCCAACCCCTGCTGATGCCCCATGCCAGGCCCCCTGGTTACCCCGAGGCCAGCCACGGCCATGCTGTGGGCCTTCTATTCCAGGGTAGGCGTACCCTGCGTTTCCTAAGCTTCCCATTCCAAATGCTGGCTCCACCCTGCCCCAAAAGTGCAGAATTCCTCCAGCAGTAAAATGAAAGCGCTAGGGGACACCCTATTCAATTCAGAGCGCCCCCAGCCTCCCTCCCCGCCGCCACTCGGGTCTCAAGCCGCCATCTGCAGAGCTGCCCGGGGAAATACTCACTTTATCTTGTACGAGCAGAACTGTTTGTTCCCCAGGGTGTCCCAGACAACCTGAATTAAGCAGAGTTCAGTTAGTGCATTTCACAGGGTAGCACGTAGAGCAGCCAGTCACCCCGAGCTCTCACAGCACGTTACAAACATTCTTGGACCATCAGCCCATCTGAGGGAAGAGCTGGGTTGTTATTTCCATTTTACAGAGGGTAACACTGAGGTACAGAGCAGCAAACTGTCGGGGTTAAAGTCAGCAGAACATCCTGGAATTGAACCCAGGAGCCCTGACTTGTGTGGATCTACGACAGCCCACTGCAGGCAAGGAAGCCAAATTTGGAGCCTGGTATTGGTATGGGTATACCCAGCCTGTGTATCCATACTTTCTTCGAGTGGTGTGTGGTTTTCACTGTTTTGAAGGGTGCAAGGAGCACGGAAGGATGCACTGCAGCTGACACATGTTATAAGTTTTCACAGTGTAAAACAAACAACAGCTACAAAATCCCAAAGTATTAAAACCCATGACAATGGATGCAGGGTTTGCCAGGACCACATCCCCCGCTGGGACTCTCACGTTTTCATTTAAACCCAGAACTCTTTAGGAGAGAGACCACCTCTCCTGTGCGGTCCCAGCTCTCCGGTTAGTGTTGGAATAGCGTTGGGTGCCATGACACTCACACACAACAGTACCGCAGCCGGCTGCATTATAGCCAGCTGCTAGCCCATGATGAAGCCGGGACTGTTTGGACAAACCTGCTACCCAGAGCACAGGCACCTCACACGCTCTTGTTGGGTGCCTGCCCAATAACCCTGTTAATTGGCTAACCAGTTAAACATTGTTTAATCAGTTAACCAGTTACAAGGGGGACCCACTGCTTGGCTGGAATGCACCCCTATCCCCATCAGTTCACCTTAACTGGTCAGCCCCATCCATTAAGGGTGAGGCTTCCTGGTTAACCAGTTAAACCATCCCATCCCTGTCCCGACCATGCTCTTTCAGCCCCAGCACAGTCATGGGGGTGACCCTATTTATCTATTTAAATACCCTATTTTTACCCCACCTCTCTATTGAACATACTCCAGGTGGATTACAAATCCAGTTTCCAAGCTATACCGAGCACCCCGTGCAGCCCTGCAGGAAACCTGGTTTCCCATCACCCCTAGATGCAAGGAAGCCGGAAAGGGAGACCCAGATGCTGCCCCATGGGAGACTTGGGTCCGCTTTACCCTGTTCTCCGCCCCATGGGAGCTGGTGGGTCCCCAAGTCCGGCTGGGACCAGGCTCTTTAGGGGCCCCCCAGACAATCGCCCCTTTAGTGCCCCCTATCTGCCACCCCACGTGCTTCCCCTCCCGGACACTCAGGGCCTGCCCCCCGCATTTCCACGTGGGCAAGGAGGACGGGCCACCCAGCCGGACGCTACCGAATCAACCCGGGCTTGGGGCGCGCTGATTGGCTAGGACGCGGCTGCCTGGAGCGGGCGGACGCAGCCGAACCCACCCCGGCGCGGACTCACATCGTCCGAGTGCATCTTGGCTCCGGGCTCCGCCGACAGCAACACGCGTGGGGCCGGTGGGGCTTCAGGGAGCCGCCATGACAGTGGGAGGGCAGAGGCCGGGCTCTCGCGAGATCGGGAGGGGGGGTGCAAAGGAGGAGGGGCGAAGGGAGGAAGGAGGAATTATAGGGGGGATAAACGGTGGGGGGAGGATTTTGGGGGTGGGAGGGGGAGATGGGAGGGGTCGGAAGGGGGAGGGGTGTAAAGGAGGGAGGAAGCGCTGGGGGGTGCAGAAGCATCGGGGCCATGGGCTAGATCCCCCCCCCAATTATCAGCGCCCCGCAACCACCGTCCGTCCTCTGCCGGCTCTGGACTGATAAGCCGCCCCCGGGGGAGCGCTGGGGCAGGCCTGGTACCGGGACCGCAGCGTGGGGTGTCGTTCGCGCCTGCCGCCAGCAGATGGCAGCAAGGCGCCTCTTGCAGGTGCGGGGTCCGCGGATCCTACCTGCGCATCTGGCCTGCTGCTGCCCGAGGATAATGGGGGGGGGGGGGGGTTACAGTGCGTGGATCCTGCGTGGATGCCCGAAGTCGGTGCTGGGGGGGCGGTTCCTCCTGGATCCTGCCCGGCCAAGATTTTTTTTTGCAACCGCCTTGTCTGCATTTCCCCTCCTCCCCTCCAAATGCCCCACTGGCTGAGTCCCGGGCTCAGCGTGTCCGTCCTTCCTGCGTGTTCGCAGCGCGCTGCTTCCGAGGGGCACGAGGGTCCCTGTCGCGCACCCCGGCGGGGTCTGCCCGGAGCAGCCGATGCGCCGCGCTTTCCAAATCGCACGCCCAGGGGCCGCCCTGCTCCGGTGTGGAGAGCAGCGGGGCGGGCTCTTCTCCGCAAACACCGAGGCTACGTCTACACGGCAGGCTTTTGGCCCAAGAATGGCCGTTCCTGCGCAAAACACTTGCGGAACGTCTACACGGCCCGCGTGTTCTTGCACAAGTACGTTTACAGTAAGGCATCAGAACAGAGGGCTTCTTGCACACGAGTTGTTCCTCTCCCCGTGAGGAATAAGCCCTCTTGCACAAGAGCTCTTGCACAAGAAGGCAGTGTGGACGGAAACAGCTTTTCTTGTGCAAGAAACACCTAGGGCTAAAATGGCCATCCGAGCTTTCTTGAGCAAGAGAGCGTGCACGCTGCCATGGATGCTCTTGTGCAAAAACTTCTTGGGCAAAAAGCCTGCAGTGTAGACGTAGCCTGAGTCTGTGGCAAGCTGGGGAGGGAAGCCACCTCTCCCGAGCTGGTCATGGACTGTCTGTGTGGGCCCTGTCAATGTCCCGGCTTGGATCTTCTTTGAAACCATCTCTCAGGTCCCTGCCTTCCTCCTGTCTCTGTATCCATCATATGTTAGTGATTTGAAACCTTCTAAACTTGCAGACTGGCAGGAGTATTTCACGGCTAAGTCCCGCCATGTTACAAGAGAGGTGCCGATGTGACCTTTTTAGGAAAAAAAATCAGAAAAGGGCAATAAAAGTGTTTAGGGGTTCTGAACAGCTGCCCTATGAGGAGAGATCAATAAGATTGGGACTTTTTAGCTGGGCAAGGGAGATATGATAGAGGTCTGTAAAATCATGACAGGTTTGGGAAAAATAAATAAGGAAAAGTTATTTACTTGTTCCCATAACACAAGAACTAGGGGGTCACCAAATTAATAGGTAATAGGTTTAAACAAACAAAAGGAAGTATTTCTTCAGATGATGCACGGTCAACCTGTGGAACTCCTTGCCAGAGGATATTGTGAAGATGAGGATTTTAACAGCATTCAAAAAAGAATGAGATAAATTGATAGAGGATAGGTCCATCAATAAATGTTAGACAGGCTGGGTAGGGATGGTTTCCCTAGCCTCTGTTTGTCAGAAGCTGGAAATGGATGACAGGGGAGGGATCATTTGATGATTCCCTGTTCTGTGCATTCCTTTTAGGGCATCTGGCATTGGCCACTGTCGGCAGACAGCACCCTGGGCTAGATGGATCTTTGGTCTGACCCAGTCTGGCTGTTCTTATGTTCTCGGTGATGCCTTTTCCTTCTCATGGAGACCAGAGACCATCACGTTCTTTACTAACTACAGCCCTGCTGTTGGGGGAAGATATACATACACCTCTGAGCTAGGCTCTCAGGGGAGCTGTGTTCCCCTGGACTCCTCCTCCCCGTCCATCCACTTGTCCATCGTTGTTCTTTTGCTCTGACAGAACCCACGTCCCTCTCTGCGGGCTATTAATAATAACAACCCACCTTATCAGATGAAAGCGGCCGCTTTGTGCGTGCAGCTGGGATTTCAATGAGAAGCAGGAGGAAGTCTGGTCTTTCAGGTCTTATGTGTATAGGTTGTGGGCCAGATGAAAGCCGAGGCCTTGGCTGATTGTATTCAGTGGCTCTGGATGAGTCATGGAGGCAATTAACGGAGGCCAAATAACGGGATTGTGATGTCTTATCAGCAAGGAGCTTGTTATTTAAACTGGCGGCTGAAACCAGCCGTGGAACATGTAGCATGGCTGTGAACTGGCAACGTGTCTGCGAGGCCACGAAATCCTCCCCCTCAGAGAACCAGTGGAAGCTTCATCACTCCGGACCCTTAAAATCAGACGGGATGTCGCCCTAATGAATAGATTGTGAGAAACAAGCCTGCACTGGGGACAGGCGAGGCTGAACTAACAGGCCTTTTACACCCTTGAATTTGCTGAATCGGTGAAATGCCCCTGTGACAACGCGTCAGTGTTCCCCCGACTCCTGCACCCCGGTAATGGCACGAACAGATCCACCAGCCAGTAGAACAGAGGAAGTTTATTGCTTCTCCAGGATACAGCACAGATGTAATCTGGTTCCAGGCAGGCCTAGGATGTCTCAGCCCCCCTTGAGATGGGGGAGACTGGGCCCCTAAATCCCAGCCCCTTGCTTAGGCTGCTTCCTCCATGATACCAGACAGAAACTGCCCATCTTCCAGCCCTGCCCCCCAGCCAGGGGCTGCCCTCCGCCTTCCTCCCTTTGTTCCTCTCCCTGGGAGGTAACCAGTCGAACAGGTAACCTACCTGACCCATCCGCTACTCTGCTGGGCCGTGGTACAGATTCACGTTAGGGATGTAAACAGTCGTTTAAAAACGTAACTGTGTAACCGAGATGATATATAAGATATGCCTTATACTGCAAAGCCCACAGCGATGCCTCCCTAGGAGCGTAGCCAACAGCCCGCCCTTCCTCACCCCCAGCCAGGCTCCCAGGGAGCCAGCGTGTAACCTGAGGGGGCCCAGCCCCACAGAGCACTCCCTGCCCATTGTGGGCCCCACGAGGCTGGAGCAGCCACCTGCCCAAGTCAGTCGGGGAGCAGCTCCAGCCCTTAACTGGAAGCAGTAAACCTGCCCCCTTAACCGGTTAACCCTTTACATCCCTTACTCATATGTAGGTCATCCTGGGGCCTTTGGCTGAAGTTATCGCGAGCTCCTGGAACTGTGAGCCCACGAACAGGGATTCCACTTTCCAGAAAAGCTGCATGTAGAGAAGTACACGCCCCCAGGGATGTGTCAGAGAGAGGGCCGGGACGCTGCGCCGTGTGGTGCCCTTGGGTAGCGTTAGGGACAAGTCTTCAGTGACTTTGTACCTGTGAGCAACCGTTTTACCTCCGTGCCCACTTGTTCACAGTCCCATCCTGGTTCCCAGCCACCCAAGGTATGTCTACACTACCCTCCTAATTCGAACTAGGAGGGTAATGTAGGCATACCGCACTTGCAAATGAAGCCTGGGATTTGAATTTCCCGGGCTTCATTTGCATGAAGCCGGCCAGCGCCATTTTTAAATGCCGGCAGTTCGAACCCCGTGCCGCGCGGCTACACGCGGCACGGAGTAGCTAGTTCGGATTAGGAGGGTAGGAGGAGAACTAGCTGTACTCCTCATTCCTCATTCCTAGTTCGAATTAGGAGGGTAGTGTAGACATACCCCTATAGACTTACAGCATTTTCCAGGGCACTATGGAGGACGTATGTCCCCAGTCCCTGACAGGCAACGCAGGGTTAAATTAGGAACCTTTTGCAGCCGGGCTTTTTCTAAGGAGCATCTGGAGTCCTCAGAGCCGGTGCTGTTGCTGCTTCCCCAGACACGCGTCCCCGCTCGATTCCCCCAAAGGCCAATGCAATTTCCGAAAGCACTTTCCCATCTCGTTCACTCTGTGAATGACACAGCGGGATCGTAACCCCCAGCAGGAAATGCAGCTCTGAACTGGCGCCCGGAAGCTCTTTAACAGCTCAGCACAACAGCCAGGGCGCAGAAGCCGTCAGCCCAAGAGCTGAAATAGAATCCTGAATTCCTCCGAAAGCTTTAGAGATGCAGAAAGTGCATGGAAACCAGGTCAGGACACCGGTCTTACAAGGCGCCCTTGTAGCCAAGCAGGCGAATGGCATATTGGGTGCATTAGGGGGAGCATGGCCAGCAGATCTAGGGAAAGGATTATTCCCCTTTATTCGGCACTGGTGGGGCCCCAGCTGGAGTATTGCATCCAGTTCTGGGCCCCCCATTATAGGCAGGATGTGGATGCATTGGAGAGAGTCCAGCTGAGGGCAACACAAGTGATGTGGAGGCTGGAGCACATGACTTATGAGGAGCGGTTGAGGGATTTGGGTTTGTTTAGACTGCAGAAGACAAGAGTGAAGGGGGATTTGAGAGCAGCCTTCAACTACCTGAAGGGGGGTTCCAAAGAGGCTGGAGAGAGGCTGTTCTCAGTGGGGGCAGATGGCAGAAGGAGGAGCAATTGGCTCACGTTGAAGTAGGAGAGGCCTAGGTTGGAGATTAGGAAAAACTGTTTCCCTAGGCGGGTGGGGAAGCGCTGGGCTGGGTTCCCTAGGGAGGGGGTGGAATCTCCATTCCTGGAGGTTTTGAAGTCCCGGCTTGACAAAGCCCTGGCTGGGTTGATTGAGTTGGGGTTGGTCCTGCTTTGAGCAGGGGGCTGGACTCGATGGCTCCTGAGGTCTCTGCCCCTAATGTAGCCCTTCTGAGCCTCCCGTACTGATCTCTGCAGCCCCCGGCTTTCTAAGGAAGTGTCTCCTCCAGGTACTGGCCAGCCCCCACCCTGAGCTTGTGAGAGGTGAAAGGGCCACCGCAGAGGTGGCTTTGGCCACAGGGCACGTCTGTTCTTTCCACACCCCCCCCCCCCCCCCCCCCACTCTGCTTTGGGCAAAGGAAATTGCAGCTGCCGCAGCGGCACACACCGACTGATACAATCAGCTCCTGACGTGGACTCGTTCCTTTTCATTCCACGCTGAGTGCACATGTCGCTGCAGCTGGGAGGGGAGGACATGTCTGCAGGGGTGCAACCCCCCGGGGAGCTATCCCAGTCCTGTTTCCCCCCAACTCCCTTGTCTCCCCAAGGGGCAATGGTCAATTGCAAGAGTAGGATTCAAATCGGTAGTATGAGAAATAATAAAATCAGAGCACTGGAAGGGAGATGCATCTAGAAGTCATCTACTCCAGCTCCTGTATCATCTCGACTTTCCCCGATGGGTTTGTCTAACCTGCTTTTACGTAGTACATGAACTTTCTCTGCCTGGCTCGTACCTTCTCAGGCTATGTCTACACAGCTGTGTTATTTCGCAATAACAGATGTTATTCCAAAATAATATAGTCCGCAGTCATTTCTATGAGCGGTGAGGGAAGATTGAAAGAATTGGGCTTATTTAGTTTGGAAAAGAGAAAACTGAGAGAGGACATAGCAGCAGTTTTCAAGTATCTAAAAGGGTGTTACAAGGAGGAGGGAGAAAAATTGTTCTCCTTGGCCTCGGGTGAGTGGACAAGAAGCAATGGGCTTCAACTGCAGCAAGGAAGGTTTAGGTTGGACGTTAAAAAAACTTCCTAACTGTCAGGGTGGTGAAACACTGGAATAAATTGAAATACATATAATAGGGGGGTTGTGGAATCTCCATCACCAGAGATATTTAAGAGCAGGTTAGTTAGACATCTATCGGGGTGGTTTAGATGGTGCTTGGTCCTGCCATGAGGGCAGGGGACTGGACTTGATGACCTCTCGAGGTCCCTTCCAGTTCTAGCATTCTATGAGTCTATGATTTCGACATTATGTTGAAATAATGTTGAGCTGGAGGACTGCTTACTCAGACTCCTGCAACCCTCATTGTACGAGGAGTAAGGGAAGTCGGAGGAAGAGTTCTCGATTTCGAAATAAGTGCTGTGTAGACGCTCCCAAATTCAAAATCAGCTATTTTGACGTAAGCTACGCAATTAGCGTAGCTCAAATGATGTAGCTTATTTTGCGTTCAGCCCTGCTGTGTAGACACTCCCTCGAACGCTAGCAAATGATTTCCTCTCTGTCAAGATCTCAGCAGGTGGGTACTCAATGTGTTCAAAACCAGAATTAGCGTGGGCAAGATGGGTGTGCAGCCCGCTTGACAGGCCCCGTCAAGATATACGGATAAGAACAGCTGACTTAGAAGACCAACTTCTGAGCATTGTGGAATGTTACTGTCTCTGCCCATGTGTCTCCGGGCAGAAGACCCATCGCAGTATTTATTACACTGTAATGTGCATTGCACGTGAGGTCTAAATGGCTTTCCGCGTTTTTTCCCCCAACGCCTTTGTCAACGACCTTGCAGAGAACGGGATCTTTATTAGGAACTGACAATGCATCTACAATCCAAACAGCAGCCCTACTTGCATGGCCAGCCACCAAAATAAGAGGCCCGCAGGTGATTATATGGTTTAACTGCCTTATATTCCTTTTAAAGCATTATTATATGTATTTCAAGCATTTAAAATGTTGGCTTTCATGTTAAGGTTGATTACAATGTAGGGTCCCATTGGCTACGTCACTATTAATGCCGTTGACTTGACACGAAGGATAACATACTGCATAGGTGTGTATCTTTACTTGCCTGCCTGGACAATTCTCTCCACATGGTTGGCATAAGATACAAAAGAAAAATCCCGAAAGCCGCCCCCACACCAGGGAATCAAAGCATTATAAACTCAGCATGCACCGGTGGGGTGCAGCTGGACTACAAACACCCTCTGAAATTAGTAAGGGCTTTGACTTGCAGCCCCCATCTGCACCGGATGGAGCACTGCCGGCTTGGGAGAGTAATTGCCCAATGGTTGCCCCGTGGCTGAGTAACTGACGAGGAACCCATTGTGTGGGTACCATTGTCTCCCAGTCTTCTCGCGTTCGGTGAGTTTCCATAGCATCCAGTTGCAGAGAATGTGCCCGTGAGGTTAAAGTTAATATTTACCTGGGCACCCTATTGTAGATGTGTGAATAGATCTGCAGGGAGGAAGGTCACTCCCTCTGCCTCTTCCCTGGAGAAAGTAAACACGCGTCTCATTGGAAATCCTGGCAGAACAAGGAGGCAGGTGCTGACGTGAGCTGGGGAGGGAGTCATCAAATAAACATGCTGCTGTATGTCGTTTTGAGCTAGTCAGCTCCAGGTGGCCTAAGAAATTGAGTTGCACCATTTCCTGTTTGCATGGGTGGGGGAGCCCTGGGGCATATGGACGGAGTGAGACGGGCAGTCGGGAACGCCACACACAGACACTGAGATAGGAATAAGGCAACAATTTTGACATGGAAATTGGTAGGGAATTTCAGAGCAGAGATGTAAAGGAAAAACTAAGTCATGGAAAGGACGTAAACCCTTCTAGGCATACGCTGATCACTAAAGGCTGCATCTCTCTAATCTCTGGTCTGGCAAAGTCTGGGATCTGGCATCCGTGGGGGCAGAGTGGGGGCTGGTGGCAGGGAGGGGAGCCCCATGGCCGGGAGGGGGGCAGTGGCCCATGGGAGCAAAGCCCAGAAGATAGCATCAGAAGGGCTGGCATTGATCTCCCCTGGTCCAGCAAACTCCCTGGTTTGGGAGCGGTCAGGTCCTGAGGATGCCAGACCAGGGAGATCCAACCTGTAGCTGATGGGGGTTAGAAAGGAGTACATGACCATCACTGTCCCAGGCAGGATACAGGGCTCCAGGGACCCGTGATCTAAGCCGCCGTAGAAATTGCAGCGCTCTGCCATAGTTTGAGCCGAGGGTGGTGCCAAGGGAAATAAGAAGATTCCACCAGCGGCTTCCATTCCGTTTCCACCTGAATTTCTTTATCAATTCCCACCAGAAATTGAAGAAGATTGAGTAGAACAGGCACTCAGAGGAGTCGGCACTGACCTCATACGTGGCCTGCATGGCACATAAGCCGAAGGGAGACTGTGGTAGGCAGGATTTGCGGTTGCCACCTTAATACAAGCCAGGGACACATGACTGTAGCGGTAGCTTTATTGGCACATCGGCAGTGCTACGAAGAGATGGTTCCGTGGTGTTACAGAGCAAGTCCATGCTGGCGAGGGGGAGTTATAATAGGATCTGCGGAGAAGAAATCTCCCTGGAGATAGCGGTTTACCCTGCATGAGTGCTTTTCATCCAAAGAACACAAATACAGGCATTGATTGACACAGCCTCACAACACCCCTGTGAGGTAGGTTGATGCTATTCCCCATATCACCGGGGGGTGGATTGCACGGCACAACTGTTTTTCTGTAGAACAGTATGGGCTGACCCCGCCTGCCTATAGCCCCTTATTACAGAGGAGACATGATGAGGTTAGGTGAGGTGACCAAGTCCACACAGCCAATGAGAACAGCCAGGGTATAGCTGGCTCTCAGACTGCCTGACCACCCAACGCCGTGAGCATAGCAAATTAACAAAGCCAGGATTCCTTGCTCTGTCAGCTTTCAGAAGGGAGGTCTCCGGGTTCGCCTTGTATGACGAGACCTCCTTGATACCTTCGCAGCTACTCCTCCTCGCTCTCTGCCTCTTCGTCACTACCGTCTGTCAGGGGGAACTCCCGCCGAGGTTTCTGGGTGGCGTAGCATTTGGTTTGCATGGGGCATTCCTGGTTTAAAATCGCCTGGGAATAGGAGGGGGAGAATAATATTTCATCATCATGCTAAGAAATGAAGAGAACGACCCACCATCACCCCCAAAGCGTGTACGGACTTTGCACAGTGATGACAAACTAGAGGGAAAGGGGAATTTTAAAGCGGGGTGGAGGGGCTTCTTAGCCAAGACACAAGAGAAGCGTTGAGTGGCTAGAAGCGTCAGAGGTTGGCATTTGCTCTTGTGAGCAAAGAGGGGAACCTTTGGCTAGTTGAGCCTGGCACAGGGAGAACTGCTGAAATATTATATTATAAGTACCGTAGCAGCAAAATGGCCCAACCCAAATTAGGGCCCTGTTGTGTTGGGGATGCAGTGCAAGTCACATGCAAAGCATACAGTGCAAGACAATCCCCACCTCAGATTTCCTTACAATCAAGCTAGAGATGACGTAGAAAGAGAAACAGGCACAGAGAGGAGAAGGTCACACAACAAGCCAGTGGCAGAGCCAGATAACAACCAGGGATCTCAAGTCCTAGGCCAATTTTGTCTACCGGACCACGGTAGCACAGATTTAACTCTTAGGCCAGGTCCACATGACAGGGGATGGCCAAAGTAAGATACACAACTCCAGCTACGTTAAGTACATAGTTTGAGTCTTAATTTGACGTGCCTTAATTTGAGTTTCTGCATGGTCTCCGCCATGGTAGGCTGACGGGAGCACATGCTCCTGTAGGCTTCCTTTGCTCCTCACGAGGAGCAGGAGTACTGGCGCAAATAGAGACACCTTCTGAGTTTGATTTAGTGGGTCTTTACTAGACCCGCTAAATCAAACTCGGAGAGATCTACCACAGCTGGCTTCAATGTGTCAATGCCTCCACCACCCAGCCCATTTTGGGTTCTTTTTGAATGTCTCTGCATGCCAACCAATTTGTTAATATCTTTCAGGTGCTGACTACAATATTCTAGACACATTTGCATCAGTCATATGCAAGCCCCCCGGATGATCAAGCCCTCAGGCTATAGGGTTAAACTCACAATCTTCTCTTCTTTCGCTGGAGGGCTCTGCAGGTACCAACAGAGAGGGGCATAAGCAATGTTGGTCACTCCTATGATGACCATTAGCCAGGGAAACCCAATGGCCCGTACGATCAGACCCCCAGTAGATGGACCTGGATGGAAAGAGCAGTTAAACACATCACAAGATTACAAAAACCACCTTTGTCACGTGGGCTGGTTTCTGTGCCCTGTGCCAATCACTTCCAGCCAACACTAGGGCGAGGTGCTAGGAACATATGCTCTGAAAACACACGCTGGAAAAGCACCACATAGGCCGTCCTTTTGGGGAAACGTGAATCCGTACCGATAGCAAAGCCCATGCAGAAGGCAACATCAGCAATGGCGTAGACGCTGCCATAGACAGAGGTGTGGCGCAGGTCCACCAGGTATCCCATAATAGGCATCATCGAGGAATCCACCATCCCTGCCCCAAAGCAAAAATTAATAATGTCAGCTGTTGCCCTTTTCAAATGAATCTTGCCAAAGGCAGACAGAAGGGCAAGCAACATTTCTCCAGCACTTGTCAGTAAGGCCGGCTAGATTTCGTGTTCTATTGGTGGTGCACTTTCGCACACGCACATAACATTATTCCGCACATGGATGAAAAAAATCCTCACGTGAGTGGAAAAGATTAGAGGGTGCATTGGCCAGGCCTGGAACTCAGCAAATCGGGCTGTTTCCAGGATCTAGGGCTGCCAGCGTCTCTTCTGAGTGCAACACACAGGAGTCTACTCAAAGCAGCTTTCGCGGGAAGGCAAAATACTGAGCTCCATCCGATGGCCTCTGAAAGGCCTAAGGCACCATCGCTGTTCCTGTATTTGTGGCTCTGTGGTCGCTCAATAGCACAAGGTTATTTCCTGGCCAGACCCATTGGGGCTGAGTGATACGGAGGCATGTTTGAGAGCAAGGTCTAGGGCAAGGGGTCTCCAACCTTTTGAAGCACGAGATCACTTTCTGAATGGAAGTGCAATCCAAGATCTATCTCAACCCCAAATATATTTGCCCCGCCTCCTTTGTGCTCCTTGCCCCCACCTCTTTCTGAGGCCAGCCCCAGCTCACTCCATCCTCCCTACTCCCTCCTCCTCACTCACTTTCACCAGGCTGGAGCAGAGGGTTGGGGGGCAGGTTCTGGTCTTGGGTTAAGGGATTTAGAGCGTGAGGGGCTCTGAGCTGAGCTTGGGGCCGGTAGTTGGGGTGCAGGAGGGGGTTCTAGGTACAGGCTCTGGGAGGATGTTGGGATGCAGGGGGCTCAGGGCTAGGGCCGGGGCTTGAGGCGCAGGAGGGGGTTCTAGGTACAGGCTCTGGGAGGATGTTGGGATGCAGGGGGCTCAGGGCTAGGGCCGGGGCTTGAGGCGCAGGAGGGGGTTCATGACTTGGGTAGGGGTTCAGGATGTGGATTCCAGCTGGGCACTGTTTAGCTCAGGTGGCTCCTGGGGGCGGGGGGGGGGGGGGTGCAGTGGGGCTCCCCCCTGCCCTGGCCCTGCACCACTCTCAAAAGCAGCCAGCAAATTTGCTCTATCCCTAGTCCTGTTGTGCCCCCTCTGTGCTCTGTGGAGACAGGATCCAGGGTGGGAGAAGGGGGCACCTTGGGATCAGCCCCCTCCTCTCTCTCCCCTGCCCTGCCCTGCCCAGCAAGCAGGAGGCTCTGGGGGGAACAGCCCCAAGGCAAAGGGCCAGAGATGCGCCGCAGTGGGAGGAGGAGCAGCTGAAGGGCCGGCACTTGGCAGCGACGGGGCCAAACCAGTCAGGATCCCCTGTCAGAGGCTCTAAGATCTGCCAGTCGATCCCGATTGCCTGGTGACCCCTGGTCCAGGGCGTGTTCTCGGCTCCCTGGGAGTTCACACTGGACTTGGGGCTCAGGCGCTGGCTATGTCGTGGAGAAACCTGCCTTGCAAGGGGCAGAGCAGGGACGGTGGCTACAGGCCAAGGTATCCTGGGCAGAGTGATTCGTCACATTGGCGTCTTACCTATGGCAAAGCCAAGCCCCCCGTTGGGGCCGATCAGCCCATAAATATTCTGCGCAAGAGGCACCTGGGAGGGGAAAGAGCGAAGACGTGAGGGAGGCCAGCTTAGGGGTTGCTGGGCAGGAGGCCCAGACGCACTGAGGCTGGGTTCCCGCTACCTGCCCGTGAGCAGAGCCTGTTGGGACCTGCGGGAAGATGCGACGTTAGAAAAGTCTCCAAAGGCCACAATTTCAAAGGTATTTAGGCACCTGATGCGTATCGGTGTTCGGCTCCTAAGTCACTTGGACACTTTGTGAGTTCTCTCTATATGCCTAGCGGATGCCTAAGTACCTTTACCCCTCTGGCCTTACGCCTGAGACGTAGCAAAGCCCCGGAACCCACTCGGAGCCCCGGGCCCCAGACAAGGACGGTTCCCCGTTTACAGATGCCACAGCTGGGTCCCCAGAGATACGTCGCCAGCGCCTCTTTGGCCTGGCCTGAGGCCTCTTCCACCCCACTCTGGGCTCCTCAGAGGACAGGGGGGTTCCAACTTTTTTTCCCATGACCCAGTGGAAGAAAATCGTTGACGCCGCAACCCAACAGAATGACTGGGTGGGGTGGAGGAGGGGCGCTTTGGGGTGTAGGAGGGGGCTCCGGCTTTGGGGGGCAGGGCTGGGGAAGGAGGGGCTTACCTCGAGCGCCTTCTAGGGAGCGGTGTGGGAGGGGGGCTAAGGCAGCTTCCTGCCTCTCCTAGTACCGCTGACCCCAGAAGCAGCCGGCTGCCGGTTCCCAGCCAATAGGGGTGCGGGGCTCGCGCTCAGGGCAGGAGCAGTGCAGGGAGCCCTGTGTGCTCTCCCCCCACCTCCGCACGACACACCAAGGTGCTTCTGGGGGGCAGCGCAGTCTGTGGTGCCAGGCCAGTCAGGGAGCTGCCTCGTCCCCCCCCGACTGCTCACCGGATCCCCCTGCAGCCACGAGCCCCAGCGCCCGACCGCCCACCACCCGCCCTGGGTCGCGCCCCGTTGTTTGAAAACGGCCGTCACGGAGCACTGCCAATGCCCCTAACCTGGGATTAACCGCGACCCCGCTGTTCACCCACGGCTCTGCCGACACAGCCCCCTCTGCCAGCCCCGTGCCGGGTTTGGGATGGGGCTGCCTCTCGGGGCTTTGCGAGATGGACACACGCCCCTCGGGGCTGGGCGGATATAACCAAAGTCAACTCATACACCTCGGGGGCTCCAGCGTCACCCCGGCGTGCAGAGCTGGAAGGCCGGGCAGGGACGCTTTCCGCCGCCTGCCTGGCCGCTGACAGCTCTGCAGAGACGTCTCAGAGCGTCTTGCGATACTTACACACAGGAGACTCACCCCCACCACGACCATTCCAATCAGGGAGCACAGCCACCTGCCGTGAGAAAGGAGATAGGAAAACCATGGCGCGTGGAAAGCCTCCAAGGTGCAGGAATTGTCATACTGGATCACTGGTCCTTCCATCTAACAGAGCACCAACTGCGCAACTAGGGGAAACATTTACTTCCTGACCTAGGCAGTTTACATCCAGAAGCATGAAATTTGATCCCCTTATCGTATCCTACAAAGCCGCAAATATTATTACTGATTGTCAACCCCTCTGAGAAACCTTGACAGTATTTAGCTCGATAGCCTCCTGCCGCGGTGAGTTCCGTAGGTCAATTTCACTCTGCGTGAAATAGCCTTTGCTTTGCTCCTACATTTGCTGCCCTTTAATTCCACTGAGCTACCCTTCCTCCCTACCACCCTGAAATGTGGGACAGGCTTTCCGCCGAGCGGAGTCACTTTCTCATTACAAATAAGCAGCCGAGCAATCTGAAGACAGCTGGAAAGAATACGAAGGTTGCGAAAGCCACTAAGTTCCACTTACCGCCCCATTTTGTGAGCCAGCACCCCGAAGAGGTTGGTGCCAATGAGGTACGATACGCTGGCAGGCAGGAACGCCATCCCTGAAAAAGAAGAGCTCCAGTTTCAAATGCGATCATCAGTTTTCCCCTGCGTCCCAAAGTTCAGGACTCAAGCCCATGAGATGCTAGAAGGCTCATAATCAAATGCTCCTATTTCTTGTCTTTGCTACAGGTTGCAGGTGGTGGATCTGGGCCTTGTATTCCCAGTGAGGGGCCTCAAATGCTGTAAGTAATTTGCAAAGATGCAGATCCCTATTAAACTAATAAGCTCTTTGCAAAGACACAGACGAGCTCAAGATGCAGTCTGCAGAGTCGGAGTCTGCTCCAGTCTTGCAATCAGTCGAATAACGCCTGCCATTGGCTACGTGAGCCAGGAGAGGTTGGACAGGAATATCCAACACAGAGTCCCCAAGCATAATGTATATTAGCTCTATTAGTCAATGGCTTCTCTTTTCTGCTGCTATTATTGTTTTTTATTATATACTGTAGCTGTATTACAACAGTGCTTACATAGCAAAAGCTCCTTGCGCTCACGGTGACACAACCCCTACCGCAAAGAGCTCAGTCTCGCTAGCCATCACACACACAGGGCAGTAGAAAAGCAGGGGCTTTATCCCCTTTCTGTAGATGAGAACCTGAGCCATCAAGTGGTTTGCCCATGGTCACATGAGGCATCTGGGATAAAACTAGGAACTGAATCTAGATCTTGTGACTTCTATTCTGTGGCTTTAACCATAAACAGTATTCCCTGTAAGTGTGTGTAGCTGCTCAGGAGTGATTTAAATGCCACCCAGATGATTAGCAAAGTGTCCACAGGTAGGTTTTTGTTTCTAGGGGTGGTGCACATCCACACAGGCCTCAGTGCACGCAACAAAATTTATTCCACATAAGGCATGTCTACACTGCAGGTTTTTTCTGGAAAAACTGCCGTTCTTCTGAAAAAACTTCACTTAGGTCCACACTGCAATTATGTTCTTTTGAAAACAATCGAAAGAACAGAGGGGGTTTTTTCCGACCTTGGTAAACCTCTTTCTATGAGGAAGAAGCCTTTTTGCGAAAGAGTTCTTTTGGAAAAAAGCTTGTGTGGACAAGTAAGAGGGAATTCTTTTGAAAGAAGAGGAAAGAGGAAAAAGCAAAGATGCCCTGGTGGCCATTCTGTCCATAGTAATCACAGCTTAAATGTGAGATAGCATCCATTCAATGTGGCTGCTCTCTTTCGAAAAAGCAGATTGCTTTTTTGATGCACTTTTGCTGTGTAGACGCTCTCTTTTGGAAGTTGTTTCTAGAAGATCTCTTCCAGAAAAGCTTCTTCTGAAAGAAACCTGCAGTCTAGACATAGCCAGATGGAAAAATCCACACATGGATGGAAAATATTAGAGGGAAGATTGACCATAAAACCATTCTGCTGCTCTGCTCTGTTTTTTTCTTTCTCTTTGTCTTTCCCCTTCTTTCGTCTCACAGCATAGAAAAACAGCCTATTGAAAAGTCTCGGGGAGTATAATTAGTTAAAATCAAATATTTGACCACCCTGCTGGTTTGCCAGTTGTTTATTTTTAATATACCCAACTACAAACTATAACGAAATCTTGATTGGCTCTGTTTGCCTGCATATTAAAGCAGCTTCCTTATTAAAGCACACTGGTTTGCGCTTAATTTCCTTTCCCCCTTTTTAAAGGTTATAAAGCGTTGTTAATCCTGCTGGGGACGGCTGAGCTTTTCCCATTTCTCCAAGGGTAGGCAAATTGAAACAAATGAAGAATTTCACCTGCATTTATAGCTGCTTTTAAGATGGATGCTGTTAAGAAGAGTGGGTTATTCTTCAGCTACATCTTCATTATACGGAAGATCAATGCTGCCATGGTCGATCTTCCAGAGTTCGACTTAGAGGGTCTAGTAAAGACCCGCTCAATCGAACTCAGAGGGCTCTCCCTGTTCTCCTGCTCCTCCCAAGAAGTAAAGGAAGTCGATATGAGTGTCTGCTCCCGTTGAGCTCCCGCTGTGGAGACGGCGTGGAAACTCAAATGACAGTATATCAACTCGGCTACGGAATTAACGTAGCTGGAATTGTGTCTCTTAATTCGACCTTCCCCTGTCTGTCGGGTACCAGCTGTTCCCACTGAAATCAATGAGAGTTACTGGCTCCCTCTGCAGGGTGGAAAGTTTGTTCTTGGAGTCAAACATTTCTGGGGATGGTGACAGCTGAGGTTTTGATCTGGGTTCTTCTCATACATTCCCAGGTTAGTAGCCCCCTTGGGCTCCATTTCCCCCCTCTCTGCCTCTTCCTCTGTCAGGCCGCGACCAGATGTCCATGGAAAGATTCCACGTCTCTTCAATGGGCCCGGGATAACCCCCGAAGCTGCTCAATGTCTTCTCCTGCCCCCACCAAGCACTGTCCCTTCCCCCTCTATCCACAAACCTCCTCCACCCCTGCTCGGTCACTCATCCCAACCAAGACATCATGGCCCCTTATCTGCATGAATGCTCCTGCTGGACTCGTGAGTAACTCAGTTAGCCGCTCTCATTAGCTCTGCTGCTGCCCGCTCGCAATTCAATTTGGCTTGTAAGTGTAGCTCGGAGCCTTCCCCAAAGGTCATTCCACCGCCAGTTGGCTTTTATAACATGGCTGCGCCGAAGGGAGGCAACGGTGCCGCCTTATCGCATTTCCTAGACAGTGAGTTATTGGCACAGGCCACGCTGTCCTCCCCTGGCTCTGCAGCTCGCCCGATTTTACCTGGGGCTTACAAGGGCCTGTTGATATTGTGGCCCTGGGAGAGGACGGCGCTGGGCACCTGGGCTGGGAAGCTCGCCCAGAGGGGAACCGGCCTTCTGGCTAAGCCCTGTGTGTGTGTCTGGTCACAAAAAGGGCCAAATGTGGCAGGGAGGTAAGCAAGCACCACCCCACTGCTTTTAATGGCGTCACCCTCTGCCACTGAGGACAGATGTAGTCCTTGGTCACCTCACTTCTGCCTCACCCCCAGAGTATATCACCCAGAGGAAGACCAGCGCCTCCAAGCCCTGCAGGCTGGCAGGGAAGTGGGAGCCCCACACGTGGTAGTGGGGCTGCCCAGTGTGGCAGCAGGGGCTTACCGGGGCATGGGGGGCCAGCAAGTTGGGGAGGTCAGGCCAGGGCTGGGGGAAGGGACAGCGGCAGTGAGGCCAGAAAGGAGCTTCCCTGGTCCAGCAAAATCCCTCACCTGGGACCAGTCAGGTCCTGAGGGTGCCAGACCAGGGAGGTCCAACCTGTGCTGTTAAACTGGTACCCCGGGCGGGGAGGGGAGGTGACGATTGTTTAGAGCTGTGATTTTATCATCTCCAGCAACACAGGAATGAAATATGTTTTGTCGGCTCCCAGAGCCAGTTCGGAGATGCACAGGGGGTGGCAAATGCCGGTTCAATGGCTTCATTGCCGCGTGACTGGCTCTTTCCCAGGTTCAGAGTCTGCGAAAAGCTCTGGCCGGCTGTGCCACTTGTAAGTTGAAAGAAAACGAACCTCCTCTTTGGAGGAAGCAGAGCCACAGAAGAGGAAGAGGCAGGCGGATGGACATTATGACCCAGCAGTGCCCCAAATGTTCAGGTGCCCTACGCAGCTGCGTGTTCTGTGGCTGGGGAAGGCCGGCCCTGCCCTCACCGCCCTCTCCACGAGCCTCCTCCGCTGTCGTTTGCACGCCCGGGGTTTATTATTGTCGTTCAGTCACTAAGCCGGTTGAGGAGCGAGGCACCTACCCAGCTGCCACTTCGGGGAGCACATGGTTTGCATCATCCAGATGGGTAACGTGGGCTCCAGCATCGCCACGCCCATGTTGGCAAAGCAGAGGGCACCTGGGGAGAGCGAAAACAATGGGAATGCGCCGTGGTCCCTGCCCACCTGGGGACCCTTCCCCCTGGCTCCGAGCCCCGCCCTGGCGAATGGCCCAGAGCACAAGGGGGCGATGGGAGGGGCGCAGCCATCCCGCCGTACCTGCAGCGATCAGGATGTAGGGGTCTCGCAGCAGCGTGAATACGGGGGTGCCCCTGGTGCTCTGGAACACGGAAAGGAAGGAACAGTTACAAGGAGGGCCGCAGGGAAAGCTGGTGAGCCAAGCCACGTGCTAAGGACACACCCGGTCCAGCGCGGGAGCCAGCCTGCGCGTGCACGGGGCCCAGAGCCTGCGGCCGGCCGGCCCTTCTACAGGAAGCCGCTTTGCCTTGTCCTGCGAGGGCCGCGGTGGGGAAAGTGCGACGGGCGCCTGCTCCATCAGCAGGTTGTTTCTGAGCGGCCCTGTGAAGATCTGTGGCCGGGGCTGGCGGGTTCATCCCCTACCCGCCGTCTCATCTAGCCATGGTGCCGGGGGCAAGCCAGCCCAAGGGCTTGCTAACCCTGACCCCAGCTTTGCCAAGCCGGCCTCTCCTTTCTCTTCCTGTGAAATCGGCGCTGAGGCTAGCCCGGCAGGGGTGAGCTCAGAGCTGCCTCCGGCTCTCCAAAGGGAGCATGTTGTTTCTCATGGGTCATCCTTAAGCACTGAGCACAGGGGAGCTGTCAGCCTCCCCAAACCCCTTGGCCAAGTGGGATGGCCAACTCTGCTCTCCCAGAAGGGGCGGGGCCATGAGTGGAAGGGGCGTGGCCATGAGTGGAAGGGGCGGGGCCATGAGTGGAAGGGGCGGGGCCGCATTATGACTTTCCTGGGCCCTAGGCACTTTTGCCTTCGTGGGCTCCTTCCACCATAATAATACCAATATTAAAGATGATTTTGGATATAACTTGAAATACTTCACCATTTTATTTTGTTTCTGTTTTAGGCAAAATTGAATAGATTTTCGTGGGCCCTAAAAATTCATTTTTTTCTTCTGACTTTAAAAGAAATTGAAACATTTTCATGGGCCCCTAAAAGTCTCGTGGGCCCTAGGCACTGTGCTAATGGATAAGTCGGCCCTGGTGGAATGGGCGGGGCATCAATTGGAAGGGGTTGGGCTTCGAGTGGAAGGGGCGGGGCCACGGCAGCCAGCACTTAGCGCTGCCAAGAGCATGTGGGTCCCCTCCCCCAGCCCTCAGGGCTGCCCGGGATGCACCGCATGGGGCTCCGGTAGCGATTTAAAGGTCTGGGGTTCTGGCTGCCCCTTTGAATTTCCAGGCCCTGGGACAACTGCCCCCTTTCCTCCCCACCCCGTCAGCGGGCCTGACCGAGCCTCTTTCAAAGGGAAGGCTCCTTTCTGGCTCTTTTCACTGAAGCGCAGGGAGTCGGCCCATGGGTCATCAGCTGCCGTGGGGAACAGCCGCGCCGTCAGCTGCAGGGCGTTAGGCCTGACACCAGTGGAGTCGTTCCGGAGCTGCACGCGCATCCCCGCGATCTGAACGGAGCCCAGTGCTGTATTCAATGCACCGGCAGATGCACTAACCCCTCATCCACACAACCATTCCCAGCTGCCATCACTGAGTTTGGTAGGGTCCCAGTCTCCCCCTACAGGGAGTCCAGGTCTGTTTTGTTTGCACCGTCATGCTCACAGGTGTGTACTTACTTCGGGGGAAATCTTAGAGGGCTGCAGGATGCACAGCTGCAAAGCTAAGGGAAAAATACCATTATTGGCCTATTCCTTTCTACGGCGTCTCCATCCGCGAGTCCCCCGTGTTTCTTATTTACCGGAGATCCCCATCAGTAGCTCAAAGCCCCGCCCGCCCAGAGAAAATACCGGAGATGAATACTCAGCGTGGTTTTTTCGGATGGAAGGCCAGTGGGGACATTTCTCCCCTGCCGTGTCTGGTGGGGTTGGGGGGGCGGAGGGAGTGGGGAATTTAAAGGTGCAGCGACTTTTTTTTCTCAACCAGTTTGGTGTCCCGTAGTTTTTTGGTTTTTTTTGCTCAACCAACTTTCTTCCCTGCCATGTTCGGGATATTTTGCGAAAGTATCTGGCAACCTTACAAGTCCCGAGCAGTGAAACAGATGCCCTCATTAAGGTGAGAGCCATCTGTGGGACAGCCACAATAACAGCCCAGCCCAAGCGATGGATGGAAGTACCTAGGGTAAGAGGTATGAAGGGATTTAGGTGTTTCACTCGCTCTGAGGTCAGGGGGAGTTTTAAGGCCAGATAAGGTTTTATTGTTTTGTGATTTGGAAAATGGGTTCTGATGTCTGTGCATTTAGAAATGGGTTTTCCTCTCCTGGCCCATGGTGTCCCCCCCCATGAGTATATTACTTTGTGACTTTTCCATCTAGTCATTATGCTTGCAATGGGAATATTGTGGTGATAATAAAATTCTTTCACTTTTCTTTTTATTAACCTGGCATTGGTTAATTTTTGTGTCCTGGTTTGTACTTTAGGGGTGAGATTTCCCGAGTAATCTCCCCCCCGGATTTTCTTATCCTTACTTGGGTGGTGGATTTTATCCCCCAAGATCTAGGGTTTTAAAATTTTGGGGGAAGTTTAATACCAAAGCCTGGTAGATAAGGTTTTGGGGTACTTTAGCAGGTACTTTCTGTATTCATTGTGCCAGAGTAGGAAAGCAGCCATGACAGTCACTTTGCAGCAAACCAGAGGGTGTGATTCTCCAGTGCACCAGCTTGCCACAGAGTTACGTCCCAGCTGGTCCCTGCTACAGCTCCGGGATTTTCACTGCCCTGTATCCGTGTCCACGCAGGACACCACTGCGTGGCAAGCTGAGGTACTACAGAGTCACAGCCTGTCTTACTGTGCAGTGACTTGCCATTTCGACACGCCCTTAATCCAGGGGTGGGCAATAGAACGGTGCCGATTCACCAGGGGTAACCCCGGTGGGCTGCTGCCGGGGTATTTACCTGCACCTCCGCACACATGGGCGACCGCAGCTCCCATTGGCCAGGGACAGCAATCCATGGCTGACAGGAGCTGCGATCCACACACCTGCGGTTGTGCAGGTAAACACAGTGAAATGGTGATCCGCCGGGTGCTCACCCTGGCAGACCGGATCTGACCTGTGGGCCAGTATTTGCCCACCTCTGCCTTAATCCCTTTTGAAAATGGGATGTAGGCTTTTCATTGCCTCACTGCTTTTGAAAATGTCACTCCTCTGTCTTGCATGATGAGCTCTTTGGGGCAGAGTGCGTGTTCTCCCTGCAAAGTAAAGGGGCCTGGATCCTCTCGGCACAACAAATACAACACAAATAATACCAACAATTTATAATAATAACAAAATGAGGCAATTACTCCTGTTCCACCAGATAATTTGGGGCTGCTAATGATTTTAGCTCAGCATGAAGTGAAACAGCATTATAGGCAGAGCAGTATGGACGGCTATCGTTGACGATGCCAATCACCAAGGCTACGTCCACACCGGGAAGGTATGGTGACGAAAGTGCTGGCGACAGGCAAAAGTCACCAACAGTGAAAACTGATCAAACTGGTGTTTCTGCCTCCCATTGTTGACATTTCATGGCTACATGGCTAGCTCCCCTGTCAACAGACAGAGCAAAGCATCATGGGGAAGCATCCCACCAGGCAGTGCGGTGGGAAGGCAGAGAGGATCCCTACACTTCTTAGGATTCCCTGGAAGCTTTGGGAGCGCCCCATGCTGAGGAATGTCAAAGGAGCACAGCTGTGTCTCCAGCCCTCCCTCGGCAGCAACAGAACAGAATCATTTCAGCGATTTGTTTATTGTTTTTTTCCCCAAAGGGAACAGCTCACTCAGCTGCCAGACACTTTCCAGAACTTTGAAAGGGGAGGGGCACATGCCTGCAGGACAGCAGAGATCACAAAGCACTGAGTAGAGCCAACAAGACAGGCCTTGTGGGAGACTGACAGAAGCCAGTTCTCCCGACAAAACAGCAGAATCCACACTGGCTCTTTGTCCACTATAAAGGGAGGGGGAAAGAGAAAAGTCTCGCACAGGACTGGAAGTTTTTTGTCACTAAAACTGGTTGATTTTCCCAACAAAAGTCGCTTGGCAGTGTAAACGCTCTCACTGTTTTGTCACCAAGAGGCAGCTTAGGTGACAAAACGTGCCAGTGAGGACAAGTCCTTAGACAGCGCTGTTAGCAATGTCTCTAGTTAAGGGTTCCTACTATAAGACCCCGCTTTAAATTGTTTGTAACTTTGCCATGATATGGACTGAGGAAACGAGTCTAGCCTGCAATATGCCACAGTCATCCTGAAGCGAGTCAGAAGGGCCGTTTTATGCCACAAATGCAAACTCAGAGCAGGCTGCAGAAAGCACCAGGTGTGCCGGTTAAGCAGAGAAGCTGGATTAGCCAGGGCATAGAGCTCTTAACACAAATTTCCCTGCATCTGTTATCTATTCCAGTGAAGCAGTCAAGTGGTTTCTATCAGGAACGCAAGGCAGAGGGTGACAGGCAGTGAAAACAGAGCCAGCGTCTGAGTGCGCAATAAAACCCAGCTATCGTAATTGATTATGATACCAGCATCTTTTTCTTCCCTACAACGTCTGCGATGTAGCCTCTCCGCACTTCCTTGAATGGTTGAGTTCACCGAGGCGGATGCTCGGAGCGATGATGCCGAAACTGGTCAGCCTTTGCAGTTACTCACCTCCATCCAAAAGGGCTAAGATGGCCAGGATCAGAAAGGGGGAGGACTTCCCAACAAATTCATACATCACGCTTCCAAAGGGGGCTCCCACTGCGAGGGAAGAAAAAGGCTGGTTCAGTACGGTGAGTGGGAGTGGAAGGATAGAGGGGGTGTCTGGGGGCTGGACACCCTTCCAAAGGAAGGATGAGGGGGGCACAGAATGTAGGGAGGTTGGGGGGCTCCTCCAGAGGTCGAGGGTTTGAGACCTGCCTTCCCACCCTCTGAGGACAGCCAGTCCTGGCACCCTTGGCACAAAGAACAACAGCCAGTTGGTCTGTATGCCTGCTGAGCATCCGCTCACTGAAGGCAATGGAAAGTCTTCTGTCGACTCAGAGCCGGCATTAGCGCTCCAGCATTCTGTCTGCACGAGAGGTGAAAGAAAGGGGAGGCGCAGCCCTGGTAGGAGCTGCAGAAGCCAGCGGGGAGCTATTTAAGGAGCTGGCAAGGACCCGGGTTGCGGTAGGACAGGACCTGTAAGAAATGTTAAGTTACTTTCACCGCTGGTCAGAACTCTGCCCATCTCTCATTCTGTGCAGAACTGAAGCAGCAGGGAGAAAGAGGAAGGAGCCGTTTATACTCAGTTGCCATTTTCATGGGCTAAGGTGCCTGCTGGGAACAATTTCCAGCCAGCGCGAGAGAGCGAGGACAGGAGAGAAATGGGGCTCCAAACGCTGGGAAGGGCAGGCGGGAAGTCCAGCCGTCCCTTTCGGAGTGAGCCCAGTTCTGCCTGTGACAAGACGGGGGCTGCAGTCCAGGGCTTGGGAGAACCAGCACCTGACGGCGGCAGATGGAGGAGAGTTCTCGTTAATCGCAACTCCTTTGGAGAGCCAAGTGGACTCACCGAGCACCCCCAATGCCAGACCTCCTAATGCTACCCCCATGGCATTTCCTCTCTCGTAGTCATCTGTGTACACGCTTGCCAGCATTCCCAGGCCTGGCAAGAGAGAGGAAAAAGAGATGCAGGTTGAACCTCTCCCGTCCAGCAACAAGAGAGCCCCTGGGGCAGAAATCCCCAGTCACAGAGGATGCCAGTGGCTGGGAGCGGAACTGGTCTGGCAGGGTGGCAGCCCACTGGGCCAGTGACCTGGGGGCAAGGAGCCTTCCAGGGGCCTGGAGCCGGCTACCCCCAATTCGCTCAGGAGTCTGGCCATTCTGTCGGCCCCCCCGTCTATGCGGTCCCACATAGCGAACAAATATTTCATTGTGGGCCCTCCAATGTGGTAGAGAAAGCGATGAGGTGACCCCATGGTGGGACGTGGAAGCTGGACAAAATCAGACTGGAAAAATGGGGAGACTCGTTAACCATGGGGACAACACGCCGAGGTTTGCAGCAGACGCTCCTTCGGTGTCCATTTTAAAATCCTGATTGGAGGTTTCTTCCTGAACGAGCTGCGCTAGGAACTTCTGGGGGATGGGGAGGGGGCAGCTCTCTGGCCTCTGGCATGGAGGAGGTCAGATCACAGGGGTCCTTCTGAGCCTGGATCCTCTGAACTCTGCCCCCCCAGTTTATCCCTCCCTCCGGACAGTCAGAAATCTGACTCCGGGTCTGCGCACGGCAGCGCCTGAGGCGGAGATGGAGGAGGGTCGGCGGGGGGCAGAGAGGCGGGGAGGAGGCTCCAGGCGGCGGGGGGAGGAGGAGCAGGCGAGCTGAGGGATAACAGGGGAGCAAAGGGACTAAATTGGCACCCCCCTGGTGTGGCCCCCGGGGCAACACCCCTCCCCCCCCGGTCACTACACCACTGCCCTCAGTGCTGCCCAGAGCTTGCTGCGTGGGGCTCCGGCGGCAATTTAAAGGGCCGGTGCACCAGCCGCCGCCACCAGGAGCCCCGGGCCCTTTGGAGTCGCCAGGCCCAAGGGCAGTGGTCCCCTTTCCCCCTCCCCGCCCGCCAGTGGGCCTGCCCTCGGGAGAGCTGCCTCGGCTGGAGGAAGGATTCTCAGCAAACTGAACCGTCAGGGTTCCCAGGCTGATTTTCACCCCGTGACCATGAAAGCTCAGACAAAGCAGCCGGTGCCCAGAAGCTGCTGCTGCTGCTCCTTGGTGGCTAGGACCTGGCTTGCTGCTCCCACCCTCCCATCCACTCACCTGCCACGGACGAGAAGGACGAGCCAATGCCCTGCAGTGCGCGAGCCACCAGCAGCAGGGCGTAGGTACCCGAGAACGCAAACACTGGGGGAGGGAGAAGCAGGGAGGCAGCGTCAGCATTTGGGGGGTCGCTCCACGCCCCTAAAACCAGCCCGCCCAGCTCTTCTTAGCTACGCACTCGCAGGTGTGTCATGATCCACCTCTCCTCCTGCTTGGAGGCATTAAATGGCAACCGGGCTGATGGGGGACCCCTAGAGGAGCCCCAAGAAGGGGGGAACGCTGCTCCAGCAAGCGTCCAGCTCAGATTTGGCCAAACCCTGTTGAATTTCACTCTGTTTCTAGAATGGGAGTGGGCCCATCTGCCGCCCTCCCCATCTTTCCAGCACTAGGACCCTCCTAGGCAAAGGATCCCAAGCCATCTGCGTGGAGATCCGTGGCTGGTTCACTCGACCAGCTCCGGTGCGACCTGAGGAAAGGCGGGGATAGAGACTACTCACTGACGGTAGAGAGGAACATGATGACGAATCCAGCGAACATGGGGATGTGGTAGCCTATCCTAAAGAAGGACGGGACAGTCAAGAACTCAAGGAGAGTTTCAACGATTCTACGGGCACAGACTCTTTTCTAGCCTGGCTGACCTACCTGTTGGTCAGGGGTCCCACAAAGGGGTTGACTGTGAGTTGCACCAGGGCCTTGGAGGCAAAAAGCAGCCCCACCCGGACGTTCTCCTCGGCGAGAAATTCCTCCCCCTCCACACAGCTGTTCCTTGCAGGCAGGCTGGCCCCAGGGAGCTGAGGCAGGTGGCTGCTCTCTGTCCCGTTCGCCTCCTCTGTGGCATCCACAGCCACGTAGCCTGAGACGGTCACCGTGGTGTTGTCAAAGTAAGAGAACACGGAGGAAAAGGTGGGGGCTGGGAAGTCCTTGGGTGTTGCTGCCAGGATCCAGTTCTGGGAAGCAGAGCTGTTAGCCCCTTTGTATTCTGTGGCATATAGGAAAGTGGGGACGATTGGCACTGGAAGAACGTTAAAGGAGGAGATTAGTTAGAGAGGGATTGGGAAATGTAGAGGGAAAGGCAACAAAAATGATGAGAGGTTTGGGGCGGCTGCCATAGGAAGAGAGATTAAAAAGACTGGGACTTTACAGCTTAGAAAAGAGAAAACTAAGTGGGGGGATATGATGGAGGTCTCTAAAATCATGACGGGTGTGGAGAAAGTGAATAAGGAAAAGTTATTTACTTGTTCCCACGACACAAGAACTAGGGGGTTATCACTTGAAATTAATAGGTTGGAGGTTTTAAACAAACAAAAGGAAGTATTTCTTCAGGCAACACACAGTGAACCTGTGGAACTCCTTGCCAGAGGATGTTGTGAAGGCTAGGACTTGAACAGGGTTCAAAAAAGAGTTGGATAAATTCATGGAGGTTAGGTCCGCTGATGGCGATTAGGCTGGGTAGGAATGGTGTCCCTAGCCTCTGTCAGAGGCAGGGAATGGGTGACAGGGGAGGGATCATTGGATGGTTCCCTGTTCTGTTCATTCTCTCTGGGGCATCTGGCGCTGGCCACTGTCAGCAGACAGCACATTGGACTGGATGGACCTTTGGTCTGACCCAGACTGGCCATTCCTATGCTCTTAGGGTTTTGTTCAGCACTTCTTCTGAGTGCAAAGGAAATTAATGAAAGGCCAAGAGTTCAAGCCGGATATAGGCGCCGGGGCAAACTGCCTACACCCAACTCTCCCAGCAAACCTTGCTCCAGACCTGCAGCGCTGCCTGGCAGGGAGCCCAATCACACTCATTTCTCTTGTGACCGGTTTCTGCAGTTGCCGCGGGGACGCACCGAGTCTTAACGCCATCAGCGCGTCACGGAGGACACCTTGACCTCTACGCCCGCGCCCAGACTGCACGTACCCACCACTGTGAGCAGCATATTGTCCAGCAGCAGCGCCACAAAGACCACCACCAGAACCAGTTTCCGGGACTCCCTCCCTTCCTTCAGCCACCTCCAGGGGGCGCACTCCACCACTCGCGGCATTGTTGGAAACCCAGTACGGTTGCTTCAGTCTTTCCACTCCTGTGTGCTCCGCCCACTTCTCCAGGCTACCAACGTCCTGTACTCTTTAAGAAAGACACTGTGCAAAATACCCTGCAGAATACATAGGGTCTGATCCGAGGGCCGGAAGTAGGAATCTTTCCATTGACTTCAATGGGTTTTTGCCCATGCCCTAAACAGGCTGGAAAGATTTGTATCAGTAAATGGGTAGCAGGTTTAAAATTAATAAAAGAAAGTTCTTCTTCACACAGCGTGTAGTCAACCTGTGGAACTCCTTGCCAGAGGAGGCTGTGAAGGCTAGGACTATAATAGAGTTTAAAGAGAAGCTAGATAATTTCATGGAGGTTAGGTTCATAAAAGTGTATTAGCCAGGGGATAAAATTGGTGTCCTTGGCCTCTGTTTGTCAGAGGCTGGAGAGGGATGGCAGGAGACAAATTGCTTGATCATTGTCTTCGGTCCACCCTCTCTGGGGCACCTGGTGCTGGCCACTGTCGGCAGACAGGCTACTGGGCTAGAAGGACCTTTGGTCAGACCCAGTACAGCCGTTCTTATGTTCTTATGTCCTTAAACATCCATTTCTCCCCGCACACGCAAACGAACCAATAAAAAAATATTTCCATCGATAATAATCCAAATTCAGAGTTATGCAACATCAGACAAATGTTGCTTGAGAACTTATAGAATGTGCTATATGATTATAGCTGTGTTACTCTGTAGGGTATGGCTACACTTGAACCCTCTTTCGAGAGGGGGATGCAAATGAAGACATTCGAAATTGCAAATGAAGTGGGGATTTAAATATCCCGTGCTTCATTTGCATATTCACATTATGGCGCTATTTCGAAATAACAAATGCTGTTAAGACATGGTTATTTCAAGAGAAAATCCTTCTCTTGAAATAACCTTTATTCCTCATACAATGAGTTTTACTAGTTATTTCGAGAGAAGGGTTTTCTTTCAAAATAACCGCGTCTACACAGCATGGCCGTGTCTAAACTGGCCAGTTTTTCCGGAAAATCAGCCGCTTTTCTGGAAAAACTTGCCAGCTGTCTACACTGGCCACTTGAATTTCCGCAAAAGCACTGACTTCCTACTGTAAGAAATCAGTGCTTCTTGCGGAAATACTATGCTGCTCCCGTTTGGGCAAAAGTCTCTTTTGCGCAAAACTTTTGTGCAAAAGGCCAGTGTAGACAGCTGAGATTTGTTTTCCGAAAAAAAACCCCGATCAGGAAAATGGCAATAGGGGCTTTTTTGCGGAAAAGCGCGTCTAGATTGGCCATGGACGCTTTTCCTCAAAAAGTGCTTTTGCGGAAAAGCGTCCGTGCCAATCTAGACGCTCTGTTTCGAAAATGCTTTTAATGGAAAACTTTTCTGTTAAAAGCATTTCCGGAAAATCATGCCAGTCTAGACGTAGCCCATCTGTTATTTCAAAATAGCGCTATTTCGAAATAGCACCATAATGCGAATATTCAAATGAAGCACGGGATATTTAAATCCCAGCTTCATTTGCAATTTCAAATGTCTTCATTTGCATCCCTCTCTCGAAAGAGGATGCAAGTGGAGACATACTCTAAGGGTGAGTCTACACTGTATCCTTCTCTTGAAATAAGTGACGCAATTTGTGTGGCTTATTTCGAAATGAAGTGCTACTCCAACAAGTCCCTTAACCCTCATGGAATGAGGGTTACAGGGATGCTGGAATAGCACGGCCGTTATTTTGAAATATATTACATATATTATATAAAGACACAGAATTGCTATTTCAGGATACTTCCGGTATCCCAAAATAGTGCCACTGTCTAGATGTAGCCTAACTGAAAAAACTTAAAAAACAACAAATAGTCCTTCAGCACCGTAGAGAGATGAAAGAAGATCTGAAGAAGTGGGCTGTGCCCACGAAAGCTCACGATTCCATCTACATTTTTTGTTAGTCTCTAAGGTGCTGCTGGACTATTCGTTGGGTTTTTTAACGTTTTTTCAGTTCTTTATTTGGTTCTTTTTGACATATCATGTGGACAGTTTGTGTGTCCATGGTTATAAAGCGTTCCCTTTTTGAATCTTGATGTCTGTTTTCAATTATCAGACCCCCTCCCTTGCAACTGTGAAGAGTAAGCAGATAAAAACTGGAGAAAAAAAATATGGCTACAACATAATTTTGTGCAAGTTGGAAACATCGAATAGATCAAAATAGTTTTTAAATGCCACAAAATACACATGGTGGTGATCTGTAGAAATTGTAAAACATAACAGTTGGATTCTGGTGAACAATAAAAATGTGTTCAGTAGTCTTTGCTCAGCCTGAAGTTCTCTGGTCCCTCCGTTCTCCCCCTTTCCCCCTTCCCCCCTCATTTCTTAAGGAATCTTCTCTAGGTGATGCTCTCTCAGTGTCCTGGGTTTGTCTGCGGAGATGGCCAGGAAGGGGGTCAGGCAGTCTCCACTGCTTTTAAGAAGTGAGCATCACTGGTTAGGATTTAAAGTGAAACTACCAGCTTACTACCAAGGGACGGTAATTCCCCGGGCTGCGGATCTGTGCTGCTTGTGAAACTGTAGCATGGCTCTGAAGTTCCCTATTTCCTGTCACCAGTCTCCTAGATCAACCATTCTGGCTTCAGGGCGTCATTTAAATCAGGGTGGAGAACCTCAGGCCTGTGCCCCTCAGCTTCCCTGTGTCCGGCTCCTGAGGCTCAGGGCTCCCCCCTCAGCATGGTGCTCCAGCCCCCCAGCTGTTCCCCACAGGGTTAGAACACACAAAACCTACCAGCCCAGTCCCCCCTAGGCTCTGGTGTGCGAGGGGAATGTGGGGAGTGTCTTTCTCCTTCTTAGGGTCCACAAAGAGAGTTTTTTACTTGTGTGCAGCCCCCGACTGATTTTTCTATGGGTCAGTGGCCCCCAACCCAAAAAAGGTTCCCCGCCCCTGATTTAAATCTTCTTTTCTGTACGGCTTCAGAAGACGCTAAGCAAATATTGAGCTGGTAGCTCATTCGCAGTGATCGCTACATCTTTCATTCCACGTTTGCTCCTTGGAGATTAAATTAAGTTTCTCAAAGGCTTTTCATTTCCTTTACACCTCTTTTCATTTCACCTAATTGAAACATCACAGCCAAACACAAGACTTAAAAACCGAACAAATACAATTAAGAGCAGGGCTGAAGACGCTCTTGAGAAAAGATTGCTTGTGCCACCAAGGTGAATAAATGAATTACAAATCTGCAATTAATTTGCAAACAAACAAACAAGCAAACAGAAGCGCTGTCGCCTCAAAGACTAAAGTGGTTAGAAGAGAGGGTCTGAATCGGAACTAGAGTTCATCCTCATCCTCCTGTTGATTTGTGAAATCGTGGACAAAACCATCTGCCCTTACACTTCATTCTTTATGAGCAATATTGTTTTTCTTTACCAGAATGATGGGTCCCACCCATCAGTAGTTGGCTCAGAACCTTGGGTTATTTCCTTCAGTTATTTCCTCAAGGGAAATGGGAACAAACAAACAAATGTTAAGTACAGAATCTAACAAATGAAAAAGAAAGAAAGAAAGAAAGAAAGAAAGAAAGAAAGAAAGAAAGAAAGAAAGAAAGAAAGAAAGAAAGAAAGAAAGAAAGAAAGAAAGTTTAAAATAAACATAATTAAACTCAACCTTTATATCTAAATTGGTTCCCACTGACCAGAGAAGAAAGGACTCTTACCATAGAGCGCATTTTGGTCTGTGGAGCAGTCTGCTAGCGATGACAGTGGCAGCACTGTGTTCTGAAACTGCTGTTCCCAATGAATTTATCCTTGTATCTGGGGGAGGATATGAATGCCCCTCTGCCATGAAGATTTAATTGGAACCTCAGATAGGTTCCATTCAACCCTGCAGCTTCCTCTGCGTCAGGCAGGAAAGAAGGATGGGGAGGAGGGGGAGGATGGGGAGGATGGAGAGATTATCTGCAGGAGTGAGGCACTAGCACTCCACAGCTTTCCATCACGGCTTATCTTTCATCACACACCTTAACTGTTGCCCGAGTCTCAGCACAGGCAGTGAGAGCTGTTCTGGGGTTTTGCAGCTCTCCTCCTCCATGGCATGAAACACTCCTGTATGCCACCAATGGCCTTCTATGCCCTCTGGCGGGTCATACCAACAATAAATATAATACAAATATTTGGCAGCTGGTCATGGGAAGTGAGACACTAGTGTACCAGCCCCAGTTGCTGATTCCAGATCCTGATGGCCCCTCACATCCGAGTCCGGTTCCGTGATCCTTGCATGAAATGACTTGGCAGGTTTGTAGTCCAGTATTCACAACGGAAAATTCCTACAGGTTGAACCTCTCTAATCCAGAACTCTCTGATCTGTAAACACCTGTGGTCCAGCATGGTTTTAGTGGGCAGGATGGCCACTCATCATGGGTGTGGGCCAAGTGTCCAGCAGCCCGATAAAGTTTGTTGACAGCCACTGGTCCTGGCTCTCAGTGTTCTGTGCTGTTATCTTGTTCTATTTGACCCCCACATGTCCTCTAAGAGCCCAGTAAGCAGTGGCAGTGTTGGTAAAGCTGCTGAAAAATATTATCCTCCTATGGTGTAGAAAACTCTCTAGTTTGGCACCCAAGGGTGCCGGACTAGAGAGGTTCAACCTGTACCTACACAACTGTCACGAGTTAGTTGGCAGTTTTGAGCAGCCTGACCATGAAAAGAGTGGGCCATAGACTCTAAACTCCACTCTGACCAAAAAGGTGGTCAGATGCAAATTGATGCAGGGACAGGATGCAGCATAGATATGTTCTGAGGCAGCCTGCTTCCTATCTGTTCTGCGGAGAAACAGAAGGCATCTATCTCCAGGGCTGTTAATCTGGCATCTCTCCTCAGCCTTATAGTCACTTAAAATCCAATTTGAAAATAATAAAATCCTTGTGTGGTTTCTCCACAATTGTCCTGAAATGCCATGCACAAGTTCTGTCTCGCCCTCTGCCTCTGATCCGTCCGGAGAGCCCGAATATCTGGTGAGCCGAATGCTCTTGAAGAATTGAGGTGAACCTGCTGAGTGGGGAAATGAGAAATGAATGAGAGTCTGAGAAATGAATGATTATTTTCTGAGTTCCCGAATACCGACTGCAGGGATGAGTGTGCTGGTCAGATAAACGAAAGAGGAAGCAAACAGTCAAGCTCAGAATCTCCCATGCAGCTTTCACCAGGCTAAAATGCCTCCTGCAAAGCCCCCAAACAAACAAACAAACAAACAAAAAATGAGCTCAGAGGAATCATTTGTACAGCCTGAAATGGGAGCTGGAGCTGACTCCTACTTCCTTGTTCAAATGGTGAATCAAAATTACCACACTCCTGTGTATAAACAGGAAGATTTAAGTGGGTCTTACCCACAAAAGCTCATGGTACTATATATTTTTGTGAGTCTTTATGGTGCCAGAGGACTTCTCTTGCCAGTTACACTAGACAGTAAGACCATTTCCTTGGCTTTTGCATTGACAACCACAACTGTTGATAACACCAGCTGAGTGCACTGTACCAAAGCATCTCCTAATTGTGTAGGAAAGCAGACGTGGGCGCCTCTCCAGGTGTTCTGTCTGTGAGTTTGGATGAGAATGGATAAATCTGGAAACTCTCTTCCAAATATCTGCAATAGAGATGCAGCATGAACAATGTACCACTACCATCTACTGGAGAGAATCATAAATGCTCCGTTACATCAGGGCCAGTAACCACCTAACAGTGATTCTACTTTAGCTTGTGAGACAGGGATCCGGAGCTGGAGGCATGTAGCTTTATTTGCACCACGAAGTTCTGACCAGCCATCCTCTGCAGTCATCGGAGGTCAGATATTTGTTAATTTATTGTGTATCTTCTTGCACGGAGATAACGGCAAAACATATTTAAATGTTCTCCGTGGAAACATGTCCGTGTGTGCGTTAGACATTTTCCAGTCTCTTTCTCTGGACTACTTTAAAAATTGTTATTACTACTATTAAAAAGAACAGCTGACCAGAAGCGGATGGGGTAGAAAAGCTCCTTTATTTCAGATACTCGTTCCCCGCGGAGCCCCCCAAACCCTGGAATCCGAGTGAGCAACAAATTAACCAGAGGTACACCTTTATATTTTAATTAGCATGGAAATAGCCTTATCAATCATGTCACCCTTTAAGCCCTAATTTAGTAATGTGAACTCCCCCTATAAAGCATAATCATAACCATGTGATGAATGCAATTATACCCACCCGGCTGTGTCTAGACTGGCAAGTTTTTCCGCAAAAGCGCTTGCTTTTGCGGAAAAACTTGCCAGCTGTCTACACTGGCCACTTGAATTTCTGCAAGAACACGGACTTCCTACTGTCTGAAATCAGTGCTTCTTGCGGAAATGCTATGCTGCTCCCGTTCGGGCAAAAGCCCTCTTGTACAAATGCTTTTGCGCAAGAGGGCCAGTGTAGACAAGGCGGTATTGTTTTGCGCAAAAAAGCCCCGATGGCGAAAATGGCGATCGGGCCTTTCTTGCGCAAAACCGTGTCTAGATTGGCACGGACGCTTTTCCGCAAAAAGTGCTTTTGCGGAAAAGCGTCCGTGCCAATCTAGACACTCTTTCCCGCAAATGCTTTTAACGGAAAACTTTTCCGTTCAAAGCTTTTGCGGAAAATCATGCCAGTCTAGACGTAGCCCCCCTGTTTACTGTTTACAACTTTTTAGCTAAAGCAAACAATTCTCACATCACCAAACTTCTTAAATCAGCATTTCATGGGAGGAAGGGGGAGAGGAGATGTGACCCGGAATATGTTTCATAGCAAATGAGAATGGGTAAGAGGGTAAGGAAATCCATGGAGAGCATTCCTTAAAAGTTACATCTTTGGTACAGCAGCATGCGTATCTATCCTGAGCAAGCAGGAAAGGAGGGACCAAAGCACGCCTATGAATCAATAGAAGCAATGTCAGCCTGTGCCATGTCCCATTACGATGGTCGCAACTACCAACACTTAGGTTGGCCATTAGGAAAAACTTCCTGTCTGTCAGGGTGGAGAAGCACGGGGATAAATTGCCCAGGGGGGTTGTGGAATCTCCATCTCTGGAACAAAACACAGGACTATGTAGCACTTTAAAGACTAACAAGAGGGTTTAGTAGATGAGGAGCTTTCGTGGGCCAGACCCACTTCCTCAGATCAAATAGTGGAAGCGGGTTTGGCCCACGGAAGCTCATCGCCTAATAAACCCTCTTGTTAGTCTTTAAAGTGCTACATAGTCCTGTGTTTTGTTTCAGCTAGACCAGACTAACACGGCTACATTTCTATCAGTATTCTCCATCACTGGAGATATTGAAGAGCAAGTTGGACAGATACCTGTCAGGGACGATCTATGATGCTTGGTCCTGCCACTGGGGCAGAGGACTGGACTCGATGACCTCTTCAAGTCCCTTCCAGGTCTATGATTCTATGAAGACCCCTTACATACTCCCAACAACTACTTTTTAACCCTTACATACCCCAACAGCTACTAACGGCATTTGCAATGACAACATGAGCTTGGCTTCTCAGTACTCCCATTAACTCCTGTGGCTTGTCATCAGCCAGAAAGCAGCTGGTTGTCATGGTGACACTGAGAGTAGGACTGCTCCATTTGACCTTGCATTCTTCCTTCTCTATTTTATAGACAGCTTCTTATAAGAGGCATGAGACAGATAGAGGCTCTGTCCGGGCACTAGCAGGCAAGATGTTACTCTCCAGGGAAATCTGTTTACACCGCGTGCTCAGACAGGTGTAAAGGGTGAGGTTATGTGACTGAGGGCCCAATCAGAGAGAGAGGGTTAGATGAAGAAGAGCACTGAGCTGATGGATTTTTTTAGTCCCTGTTCTGGTAGCTGGGGTTTTCCCTGCTCCTAAATCCTGACAATAAAGTCTTGTGAGAAAAGCTGCCTTAGAAAGGGTTTTTTCTCTCATATTTTCCCCAGTGGGCCTGGTTGGCTGACTTGGCTGGCTTTCTAGCTTGAGTTGTTGCATCATGTGTATAGGATCGACATACTAGTTCTAGTTCTGGAAGTGGTTTGCTGGGTTGATTTTTGTAGGTAGCTTAAGAATTTAGTGCCTGCACTTCTCTATCAATAGGAGCATAATGTCTACTCTACTCAAATAGTTCTTTGTGATGTAAAGTGTCCTGATAATGTATAAATGCAATATGCTTATATGACAGTGGAACACTTTGGAAGGAAGGTGGTTTCTTTAGACACTACTGACAAAGAAATGACCGAATCTTACTCTTGACCAGCCTGAAATAGTGACATTTCATGCACAGTCCTAGCATGCTACTTAAATTATTATTGACTTCCTGGAGTGTCTCAAATCCATGCCATGTGGGAATGAGCAACTCATTGCTAATGCAAATTGCCAGCATGAATTCACTTTGTCCATTGGCTATGATTGGGTTGCCCTCAGTTACTGACTTCTCATTCTAAAACTGCAGTAAAATATATTAGTTATGGAATCCTCCAGTAGATCAGTGTGTCAAAGCAGCAAGTAATAAAATGTTGTTTTAATTAAAAACAGAGATCAACACAGACAACCCCCCAATGTGCTCCATTCACAGTGAAACTTAAAATTAATTTTTGGCTGTGTCTATTTTGTTGCATAATAGAAGAAGTTTTATGTTATTTGACACACAATAGTTTTGTGCTTTTATTTTTTGCTGCAGGTTGACTGCTGTTCTGTTCTCAACGTGGTGCTGAATGTATACCATCTTTGAATCTCTTTAGGATGTCCAATGTTGCTATTGTAGAATATTTAAACTAATATTCTCAGCTTTTGTATTCAATAATACATTAAATGATTTAAAATGTGAAAGGCTCTGTCTGTCTAGACTAATTGAGCTATGTCTCACTGGATTACTTTTTAGAAAGGCTTTGCAGGCAAATGAAAACAGTGAATGAAATAAAAGAATAGAACCTCATTCTTAAAGTGATCGCGACTCATTATATCCTGATTTCTTTCTATTTTATATCAATGTTCTGTACAGTGTGTCACGGATATTACAGAGTCAGTAAAGGATTTGCTAAAAGTCGGTAAGGGATTTGCTACAACAGTACATCAATAGTGGCACTAGCTGATTCTAGTGCTATGTTTAATCTACTAGACTCTGTCACGGCTTACCTCTTAATTATCGTATCCTGTGTCATTACTTAGCTAAACTATGCATAGCTAGATGATTAAATCTTTCTCTCTCATCAGTCCCTTCAGCCTCTGATACTTTGTTAGTCTTCCAAACCTGCTCAGATTTGCCAGTATCTTTCTGGAAATGTGGTGCCCAGAAAAGGAAGAAGTCGTCAATAAATATTTCTCTTCTGTATATGGAAAGAAGTGGGCTGATGCATTCATATCTTAAAGTGGCAGTAAGCAAGGAAGATGTTAACCAGCAACTATTATAGTTAATGGGTGGGAACTGTTTAGTTGCACCAAAGTATATTCAGAGAACTAGATGAAGAGCTCTCTGAATCACTGATGTTGATTTTTAGCTAGTCTTGGAGTTTTGCAGAAGTTCTGAGGACTGGGAGAGGGAGCTAATATTGTGTGGAAAAGGCTAACAGCCTGCCTAAGCTACCTACAAGCTTGTTAGCCTGGTATTGATCCTGAATAAAATCAGTAAAAAATTAAAGTATGCTGGCATAATTAATGCCAGTCAACAGTGTAACGTGGGAAAGTTTTGTCAGATGATAATTTTTATTGAATGGAAAATTTGATGGAGAAAGGCAACTCTAACCCTGCCCTTAAAACGGAATCTATGAAACTTCATTTGATTTTCCAGATATGGCTGAATCCGTGTATGATTCATCTTTGCATAGGAAGCCTTGTTTCATTTTATGTTAATCTAGGACACTCTTGTTGGACTCCTAGGCCTGGCTGTTGTCCTAAGCTGGAGCATTTTATTAAACCGTTCATTAGAATACAAAGACATGCTCACAAGTTGGTGGAATATCTTCCAAGAGCATCATATTCAGCCAAGAGTGTACCCTGCAGATCAAAGCAGAGTTACTGTGTTCCCTCTAGCAGAGATCCAATACTCACAGGGACACAATGCTGGAAAACATAACTCTGACATTCTGTTCACTTCTGATATAAAATAGCTGCATTCACACAGATGTACACATAACTTCTGAGTGTTACGCTCTCGCCCATGATTGTTCTTATGGCAAAGCTGTGCTTTGAAGTGCCACAATCAGAGAATCATGAGATGTTTTGAAAGGGTTTAAGAACAGTTACAACAGTCTGCTGGTGCACCATAGACTATTTTCTATGGTGTTTCCAGACAATGTGTAGCAGACACAAGAGTTGCTTAGAGCAGGGTCAAAGGTGTGTGACTAAGAGCAATGGCAGCACCACACAAGAGGAAGTGTAGTCTTGCGCTTCTCGGGATCAATCCCTAAAAAGTGCTGGGAGGCTAGAGGGGAAGCCTTGCAGCTGTGGATGCTTATCAACGGGAGATAGACAGAGCTGTAAACTTTGACACATTTTTCAAGTTTAGGAGGAAATAAAACCAGGGAAACCATAGCTATTCCATGAAATACCCCAACCTTTCCCCAT